>NC_080696.1:14255660-15505660 GCF_030445035.2 Dasypus novemcinctus | reverse complement strand
GGCTTTCCAGGGGATAACGAGGCCGAACCTTCACACTTAACTCACCCCCGTTAGTCTTTCTGACGATAGTTTCCAAAGTTCTCCTTCCAGGTGCTTCTGTTCTCCCTCCACCTTCACTCTGCAGCTGCAGCAGACAGGGGTCTAGCATTCTAGGGCTGTAGGAAGGGGACTGCAGGACCACGGCGGTTCAACCTGGAAGAGCCAGGAGTTTACCTGGGAGGCATGCCATTCCTGATCACAGTTGCAGAACGAATACCAGTGAGCTGGGAGTTAGTGCCACTGTCTAACCTAATGAAAATGCTACTAGCAAGCCTCCGTGTCTCATCAAGAAACAAACAAGATTTTGCTTTATTTATATAGTAAGCAGGTCTAGAATAAAACTTTTCCCCATCAATCCAAGTGTTAACACAATCATGGCCTTCGGATCGTCTCTCACCCTCATCTTAGTCTTATGTACTCTCCCATTTCGAAATGTTATCTGCTCACAGGGGCCCTGGACATGGCAGAAGAGAGGGAGAAAGTGGAAAGAGACAGAGGAGTCGTTATTCAGGATCCAGCTTTTGGCTCCAAAAGCTGTCAATTTCCTTGAAATATCATCACCAGCCAATTAAGAGGATCTTAGGTTGAGTTGAACTAAAATTATCCACCATATGGGAAACCGTACTTTTTAATCAGAGCTTCTGTTTGCCTCACATCTCTCCAGAAGGCAAGGACATTTTCTCAAAACCCCCTTCCAATGAGAGGAGACAAAAATAATGGAAAATTAAAAATTTTTTCAAAGATCTGTTTTTCAGGAAAGTTTTTGCCATTGGTGCTACCTTTTCTTACTGTTTCTTGCATCGCCTCTGGAAAGTCACATTTTCATAAATATCTGAGTAGACTTTTTTTAAGGAATAAGTTCTTTCTTCTCTGCATTGATATTCTTAGGACTCCAGTGATCAAGTCCAGCAGAGTTAACATGTGCAACCAAAGGCATTAAGATCTAGCTTTACAATGACAGTCTCGGAGGCATTTGTTTCCTCTTAGACTCAGCGGGCAGTCATTAGACAGGGCAGGATGGTGCCTGCTTCAGCTGCGTGGGCCAACCTGAAAGTTTTTCCTTAGGCATTAAAAGGAGAAAAAAGGCTGCAAGGAGGGTCTGTCATCCTGTCATCAATATGTATTTCCATTAAGTATTTAAGCATTTATTACCATAATCAGCACCATATTCCACTACATCTAACTGCCATGTATAAGTGCACAAATCTACAGTTTAAAATACTCTCAAGACAATGCTATAATTTATCTTTCTCATATGAAACTTCGCCTGTTTCCAATAACCCTGGAGCCAACCACTATAAGAACTTCTACCATCTTTGTAATATGCCCTGTCATCTCCAGGGTACAGCGCTAAGCTGGCCTTCATCTGCTTGCACGTTCTTCACTAGAAGAGGGTAATTTCTGAGCACTCCCCATTAGCATTTTATTTCCTCCATTCCTTCCTCCTTCTCTCCCTCTCTGTCAGCCTTCCCTCCTTTCTTCCTTGCTTTCTTTTAAGAAAACCTCTTTCTGAAGCCAAGAGAAAATCAGCCTGGAAGGCTTGGGAGCCCTTGCTGCTTCATGTCCTTCGAAGCTTAAAGGGTTTAAATTACTTTGCTCTGAACACCAAAGATTAACCTTTAATCACGTCAGAATCTTCCAGGCCATCCTAAACCTACTTCTAAAAGATGTTTTTCTTCATTTTTCCCTCTATATTTTAATGTATTTGAACAGAATAGGTTCCACCAAGAGTCCTGCTGGCTCCCTCCCAAGCACAGAAAATAATACACTGCTTCTTTCACAGATTTTTAAAAGTCAACCTTCGGGTCCTGCCTAATAGTAATCTATATGCATTTGTGTGGCAGAGTTCATGGCAGACTTTGCTGTTTAGAACCCACTCGAGTGTGCTTCCAGACCTAGGAGCTTCACTGTCACAAGCGCCACAGTCGTCGTCACGAGAAGAGGCGGCAGACAGGCCGTGTGCGCCTCCCTCAGTCTCCAGCTGGAACCCAGCCCAGGCTCTGAAAGAATCTTCTCCCACCTGATTTCACAGATCCAGGATGAACACAAAGTGGGTTATACCAAATTATGACAAAACTAAGAGTAGAATCAAGAACTTCCAGAGTGTCCTTTCCTGAAAATACTGATATTTACCAGAAATAGCATATTATATTGTATTTATCTGTTTTAACATACAAAATGGCAAATGCCTGAGCTTCAACTTATGGCCCCTTTTCTTTTACTCCTTTCCTTTCTGCATCCTACTCTTAACTCAAGGATTTAAAAATAAGCCTTAAGGACATTAGAACAAATATCAGTAAACATAGTATAGAGTTCATTTAGTCTTAAAAACAGCCACAAAGTATGTACAGTCCCAGCCATTATCCCCATAGAAGAAAGATCAAAATATGTGAATTTCTAGTTGTGCATTACTAAAAGCATGAGTTATTGTTACCCTAGAAATATAGACTGTTTAAGAGTCTGATTTGGCATGTAGATCGTTGATGGTTAATTCTGAGATGGAGGAATTGGCATGTAAGAGGTAACCAGAAAGCTGATCTGGGATCTAGGATAATAACAGCAAGGCAGGTCTGTAGAGGTGGTCCAACGGGGTCCAATGTTGAGAGATGAAATAGAATGAGAGATGTCAGAAATGAAGGACTGTGGAATGTATGCAGATTTATATAGACGAAATCCAAGAAGTCATTCCTTCCTGGTTCTGAAAGGAGATAAGACGACGGGGAGGAGAGCAGGGAGTTAAGCATTAGACGGCTAAAAAATTTATCACCCAAACCAGGATACTTTGGAGAGTAAGAGAGAGTCCTTCAGTAATAGTGCAGAGACAACAGGTATAAATAAGAAGCATGCTGACTAAATTGGACATGGCCACTTAAGTCAAAGATGGCTTTTTGACCCCTTCCACTTCTCCCTGAGCAGGGTAAAGCCAGCCTGCAGCCCCGTTGCAGGTACCTGGCCCTTCTCAGGAGGGAGCAGAGTAACCCCTATGCACATACTGGGGTAGCTGTATGTCAATGCCAATATATTGGGGATCAGTCTGAAAGAATGAACCAGAAGACTTGTCTCTAGCTTGCCCTCCCAGATCTTTCCCTGCAGGAAGATGCAGCTTGCAGATAGTGAAAACAGTCTAAGAAACAAGTCAAAGCAGACTGGGGAAAAGGAGTCCAGGCTTTAAGACAAACAACAGAGCACTGAGTGAGGGGATCTATTTTACAGGGAGTAGAGGGGCTATTTGGATTCCTGTCAGTGGGAACTACTAAGACCATAAGCAAACACAAGCCAAGGAAAGACACAGGTTCAGGGAAGGACCCTGAAATTCATTTTTGCCTGGGGCTGAGGCACATGCCATTCAGAGCCAGGTTTCAAAGATTGTGGAAAGTGTTTCTTGGATTGGTTTGTTACTTTTTCTTACCTCTTGGCACTCAAAGAAATTTCTTTCATATCACTAGCTGGATACAAACAAAACGAACAGACAGTCCAGGGATTAACCCCAGAATTAACACATTAAAATATTAAAATTCACAGTGTGCAACAAAACAAAATTACAAAACAAAGAAACAGGAACTGATGGCATATCTAAAGGAATAAGAAAAAAATTAGAAACCATGAATGAAGAATTCTGGAATTTGTATACACCAGGCAAAGACTTTTAAAGTATGACCTTCAAGGCATCTGGGAAGAAGACATTGGAGTAGGCAGGCAGGGGTTAACTCACAAGAACAGAGAAAGGGCAAAAAGCTGGGGGTCAGCAGAGGAGGAAGGTACTGCACAACCCCCAGGAGGGTGAGAGGCAGAGAGATGAAGAATCTGAAATGATTACCATGAGTTACTAAACCCCTGCAGTAACAGGGAAGGGCACCCACCCTCCACCATCAAGGTGCGATGTCAGGATAAAACCCGTGGCCCACTGCAGTCAACTGGGAGGGGAACAGACGTCTTCCTTCCTGGGAAGAGAGGGATGTGGCAGAGGGCAGGGAGTGGTTTCCCTTCAGTGAAATTAGCCAGCAGAACCTGCTTTGAATCTTGGTTTTGGTCAGACTAGAATCATGGGCGAGTGGAGAAAGAAATACCTCCATGGAAAGGTTCAACAGTGAGTGGCATCTGCTGGCCATCTTGGAAACTGCAAGAGGAAAAACTGCTTTTAGGTGTCTCTTAGCCCAAACTCCAGGGAAAAAAATCTGTGCCCCAATTTTGATAAATTGGGCAATTTCATTTTTTGATTTCTGAAATGCAACTTTTAAACAAATCAATTTTATTGATACATATTAGGAAAGCATACAATTCATCCAAATGTACAATCAGTGGCATCTGGTATAATCACATAGTTGTGCATTCATCACTTCAATCATTATTAGAGCATTTTCATTATTCCAATAATGATAATAAATAAAAACAAACAAGAAAATTCCTCACCTCTCCAACTCTCTGTTTACCCTACTGTACATAGCTGCTATTATGGCTATTCCTGCACAATTATTTATTTATTAAGCAGTTTTACTGATATATATTCACATACCAATGATCTATTCAAAGTGTATAATCATTGTCTTTTAGTATAATCACAGTGTTGTACATTCATTATTGCAAAAATTTTAGAACAATTTCATTACTCCAAAAAGAAAGACTCCATACCCCTTAGCATTCCTTCCTCAGCCCTGTATAACCACTAATATAACTTCATCTTTATAAATTGATTATATTTAAATTTTATATAAATGGAATCATACAATATGTAGTACTCTGTATCTGGTCTCCTTCACTTAGTATGTTGTTTGTTTTTGTCTGATATTAACAGTTTGAATATTAATCTACATTTGTTCAGCTTCAAAGAAAAATGGTCTTATATATGCAATTTTACCCATATTCATATTTCAAATATGTATTCATACAGTATTCGTGGTTTTGTCAGGCTTGCTTCACCCAACATAACATCCTCCAGGTTCATCCATGGTGTCATATGTTTCATGACTTCATTTCTTCTTACTGCTGCACAATATTCTATTGTTTGTATACTCCACAATTTGTTTATCCATTCACCATTTAATGGACACCTGGGTCGTTTCCAACTTTTGGCTATCATGAATAATGCTGCTATGAACATTGATGTGCAGATGTCTATTCATGTCACTGCTCTCAGTTCTTTGGGATATATACCTACGAATGGTATTACTGAGTCCCATGGCAAGTCTACATTCAGCTTCCCTAGGAACTGCCAAACAGTCCTCCACAATGGCTGTATCATTCTACATTTCCACCAACAGTGAACAAGCATTCTTATCTCTCCACATCCTCTCCAATATTTACAGTTTTCTGACTTTCTAATAGTGGCCAGTCTAATGGCTGTGAAATGATCTCATTGTAGTTTCGATTTGCATTTCCCTAATCACTAGTGATGTTGAACCTTTTTTTTTCATGTGTTTCTTCATCATTTGTATTTCTTCTTTGGACAGTTGACTTTTCAAGTCTTTTGCCCATTTTTTAATCAGATAGTTTATCTTTTTATTGTTAAGTTATATAATCTCCTTATATATCATGGATATTAAAACCTTATCAGATATGTGATTGCCAAATATTTTCTCCCACTGAGTCAGCTGCCTTTTCACCCCTTGACAAGTCTTTTGAGATGCAAAAGTGTTGAATTTTGAGGAGGTCCCATTTATCTATTTTTTTAAATTAAAGATTTATTTATTTATTTAATTCCCCCCCTCCCCCGGTTGTCTGTTCTCTGTGTCTATTTGCTGCGTCTTGTTTCTTTGTCCACTTCTGTTGAAGCGTGGGTGGCGCCATTCCTGGGCGGGCTGCACTTTCTTTCGCGCTGGGTAGCTCTCCTTATGGGAGCACTCCTTGCACGTGGGGCTCCCCTACGTGGGGGACACCCCTGCGTGGCAGGACAGTCCTTGCGCGCATCAGCACTGCGCATGGGCCAGCCCCACACGGGTCAAGGAGGCCTGGGGTTTGAACCGCGGACCTCCCATGTGGTAGACGGACGCCCTAACCACTGGGCCAAGTCCGTTTCCCTATTTATCTATTTTCTGTTGTTGCTTGTGTTTGAAACAAGGTTTAAGAAACTACAGCTTAGTACAAGATCTTGAAGATGTTTTCTACATTTTTTTCTAGGAGTTGTATGGCTTTTGCATTTATATTTAGGTCCTTGATTCATTTTGAATTAACTTTTGCATAAGATGTGAGATAGGAGTCTTTTTTCTTTCTTTTGGATATGGCTATCCAGTTCTCCCAGCACTATTTGTTTAATACACTGTTCTGGCACAGCTGGGTGGGCTTAACAGATGGTGGCCAATTTTAAAGACTCATAATAAGATGAACCAAAATTCAAAGCAGAGACGTGGGGGGGGAGGTGGAACCCAATAGGCAAGAGAGAGAAATTGGCCATCAACAACCTATACAGATGCCTAGACATCAGGAAAAAATTACAAGCCACCCTGAGAAACAGGTGGAGATGACCTAGCCGAAAGAACAAACCAAGTATCATGAAGAGATACAGGATTTAAGACAACTAATCAATGATAATCACACAAATCTCCTAAACTGGTACTAAAAGTTTAAGGAAAATATTACTAAAGAGATAAAAAATATTAAGAAGACACTGGGTAAGCATAAAGAACAATTTAGAAGACTGCACAGAAAAGTAACAGAGGTTATAAGAATGAATGATACAACAGATAAGATTAAAAATACATTACAGGAATGTAACAGCAGATTTAAATTACTAAAAGACAGAATTAGTGATTTTGAAGACAAAGATCTAAACTTGAAAAGACAGGAGAACATAAAGGGAAGATAATGAAAAAACTGGAACAGAGTTTCAGGGAATAGAATGACAATGTGAAATACACAAACATATGCATTATTGGTGTCCCAAAAGGACAACAGAATGGAAAAGGGGTGAATGAATATTGGAGGAAATAATGACCAAAAACTTCCTAATTCTTATGAAAGACATAAATATCAATATCCAAGAAGGATGATACACAGCAAACAGAATAAATCCAAAAAGACCTATTCCAAGACACCTGCTCTTTATAATGAAAAATATAAATACCAGAGATAAAGAGAGGATTCTGAAAGGAGCAAGGGAAAAGCAAAGCATCATGTACAAGGGAACCTCAGTAAGATTAGTGCTGACCTCTCAACAGAAAACATGGAGGTAAAAAGAAAGTGGTATGATATATTTAAGAAACTGAAAGAGAAAAACTGCCAGGCAATAATTCTGTATCTGACAAAAAGGTCCTTCAAAAATTAGAGTGAGTTTCATGTCATCACAGACAAAATGAAACAAAACAAAACAAAATAAAAACCTAAGAGAGTATGTTATCAAAAGACCAGAATTACAATGGATACTAAAGGGAGTGCTGCAGCCTGAAAGCAAAAAACAAGGGTGAGAGACTTGGAGAAGAGTGTAGAAATGAAGATTATTAGGAAGGGTAAAAAGACAGACATTAGTAAGATATGACAACAGAAAGCCAAAGGATAAAATGGATGAAGTAAGTAATGCCTTTACATTAACAACATTGAATTTAATAACTTGAACTTCCCAATCAAAAGACATAGACTGATAAAATGGGTTTTAAAAATGGGCCATCTAAATTCTGTCTACAAGATACCTCAGTGATAAGGACACAACCAGGTTGAAGGTGAAAGGCTGGAAAAAGATATTCCACACAAATAGTAACCAAAAAGGATCTAAAGTAGCAATATTAATATTGGACAAAATAGATATTAAATGCAAAACTGTTATGAGGGATGAAGATCATTACATATTAAAAGAGGCAATTCACCAAGAAGAAATAACTATAATAAATATTTATGCACCTAATGTAGGTGCCCCAAGATACATGAGACACACACTGGTAAATTGAAGGGAGAAATAGATATCTCTACAATAACAGTTGGAGACTTCACCAACTACACACCACTCTCAGCATTAGATAGAACACCTGGACAGAAGATAAATAAAGAAACAGAGAGCTTGAATAATACCATAAATGAACTAGACCTAAAAGACACATACAGTGCATTATACCCCAAAATAGTAGGATGTATATTCTTTTCAAGTGCTCATGTATCTTCTCCAGGATAGACCATATGTTGGGTCACAAGACAGATCTCAATAAATTTAAAAAGACTGAAATTATACAAAACACTTTTACTGATAATAACAAAATTTAGCTTGAAATCAATAACATGGAAAAGGGAAAGTTCATAAATACATGGAGATTAAACAACACACGCAAATAACCAGTGGGTCAAAGAAGAAATTGTAAAAGAATTCAGTAAATATCTTGAGATGAATAAAAATGAGAACACAACATGTCAAATCCTATGGGACACTGCAAAGGCAATGATGAGAAGGAAATATATAGCCCTCAAAGCTTACATTTAAAAGAAGAGCTAAAATTAAAGACCTAACTGTACACCTGGAGGAACTAGAAAAACATCAGCAAACTAATCTGAAGGAAAGAAACAGTAAAGATCAGAGCAGAAATAAATGAAATTGAGATTTAAAAAAACACACAACAAAACAATAGAGAGAATCAACAAAACTAAAAGTTGGCTCTTTGAGAAGATCAACAAAATTAACAAACCCTTAGCTAGACTAACAAAGAAAAAAAGAAAGATGCAAATAAACAAAATCAGAAATGGGAGGGGAGATATTACCACTGATCCCACAGAAATAAGAGAGATCATAAGAGACACTATGAACAACTGTTCACCAAAAAACTAGACAACATAGAGAAATAGACAAATTCCAAGAAACACACTGTAGCAGTTTGATATGGTTATGAATTCCAAAAATAGATATTGGAT
This sequence comes from Dasypus novemcinctus, assembly GCF_030445035.2. NCBI lineage: Eukaryota > Metazoa > Chordata > Mammalia > Cingulata > Dasypodidae > Dasypus > Dasypus novemcinctus. The sequence continues at coordinate 15,496,798 of NC_080696.1, read as the reverse complement.
TATGTTTGTAATCTGATCTGTACCTGGGTGTGATTAAGTTATGGTTAGGGTTTTGATTAGGCCATATCATTAGGGCATTGAGTCAACACCCTTTGGTGACTCACAGATAAAAGATATGGCAAAGTACAGAGTTGAGGGTTTTTGATGTTGGAGTTTTGATGTTAGAGTTTGATACTGAAGCCTTAAGCTGGAGCCCTGGAAAGTAAGCACACAGAGGAAAGAGAAGCAAGCCCCAGGAAGAGAGGAACCCTGAACCCAGAGACTCTGAGCGAGACTCTGGAAGAGAGGAACCCAGGAAGCCTGAACCCTTGCAGACATCAGCAGCCATCTTGCTCCAACAGGTGAAAATAGACTTTGGTGAGGGAAGTAACTTATGCTTTATGACCTGGTATCTGTAAACTCCTATCCCAAATAAATACCCTTTATAAAAACCAACCAACTTATGGTATTTTGCACCAGCACCCCTTTGGCTGACTATTACACACACAAACAACCTAAGCTGACTGTAGAAGAAACAGACATCAACAATTACAAGTAAAAAGATTTAAACAGTCATTAAAAACATCCCAAAAATGAAAAACTCATCACCAGATGGCTGCACAGATGAATTCTACCAATCATTCAGAAACCATCTAATATGAACCTTGCTCAAGGTCTTCCAAAAAACTGAACAGAAGAACATTAGCAAACTCATTCTATGAAGCCAAAATTGTCCTAATACCAAAACCAGATAAAGATATGATGAAGGGGAAAAATCACAGGCCATTGTCTCTAATGAAAATAGATGCAAAAATCCTCAAAATAAAAAACAAAAAAAAACTTGCACACACAATCCAAAAGTACATTAAAAGAATTATACAATATTAATAGGGAAGGGGGAGAAGGGAGAAGATGTTGGGTATATGGGAGTCCCCTATATTTTGTATGTACTTTACTGTGACCTAAAACTTCTTTGAAGACATAATGAAAGGAAAAAAGTAAGACACTGAGGAAGAAATGGAAGAAATTGCCACTATACATATAGGACAACTGCTATTACAGTGATGAAAGACAAATTGTCAAAAAAAATTTTTTTTAATATTTTTCATTTTTTAATCCCCAATTTTTCACTTTATCTTAGTTTTTCTAAATTATTACATATTTTATTTCTTATGTTTAAGCCTATTGCTACTATCTCATTTTCCTATTAATTGGATCTGGCAGTAAATTTGGCTTCATTTTTGAAGAAGTTTTGAACCATACAGGGGCTCGACTATGGCAGGGGAGGAATATTGGTGTGGAGTGTCATTGATGGGGGATGCATAGGAGGGAGTTTGCCTAGGCTTGCATATAGGGTGTGTGTGTATATATATATATATATATATATATATATGTTCGGCTGTTCGTTGGCTATTGCCACAGTGGGTAGAGATTCATGCAACAACTGAGGAAGTGCTGGGTTCCCACCCAGGAGAGCTCTGCCACATTCTCTAATGGAATAACAACAATCCCTCAAGTGCAGAGGCAATGACCAGTGAGAAGGATGGTCCATTGATAGGCTCTTGATACTGATGACTATGCTTATGAGCCTTTTGACCTTGAAATTTGAACTTGGCCTAGTGCTGCAGGGTGCCTAAGAGTTACCTCCTGAGACCACCCCATGTTGTTCAAATGTGGTCACTCTATAAGCCAAACTCAGCATATAAATGCATTACTTTCCCCCTAGCATGGGACATGACTCCCTGGGATGAGCCTCTCTGGCACCAAAGGATTACTACCAAGCACTGGCTGGTGATGCAACTGGAAAAAGACCTTGAATAAAAGGGAAAAATGGTAAAAAATAAAGGAGTTTATAGGGCAAAGAGACTTCAAAATGAGCCAGGAGGTCATCTTTGGTGCTTATGCATGTCTCAGCAGGATCTCATAGACTGCCGAAGTAGATACTTCCCCAAATAGTGGGGCTCCTGAGAGCTACAGAGACACCCAAGTCCTATGGTCCTGGCATATGGTCTGGAGTTTGGTGCTTTGCCAGTGGGCCCTACTTTGGAGTGTGCTCCTGAGTGTGATGGAGTTGGACTCAGATGTGACTTCTCTATACATGCCTCTTGTATCCCTTTTATTGAACCTATGATTGGCATTGGGGTTGGTGTGTGTATGTCCAGAAGATTTGAATCTCTGAGATGTCCATGTGCCAGTTGGGTCCTGAGCCTCAGCAGAGTTGCAACACCTACTCTCCAGTTTATAGGACTCACCCAGGAGAGCAAACAAGGAGGTGAGGATGGACAACCACCACACCAAGGAATTGAGAGAATCTACAGCTACAAGCAGGAGAGTCCTGTCTGTCAGCCCTTTGGGATTGAAGCCCTCTCTTAATTAAGAGGTGGTATGGGCATCACTATCCCAGAGTCCTCAGGACTGGGGAATAAAATGTGAACTAGAGTGGACTTACTGGTATTTTACTATATAGACTTACTGTGATTCTAGCAATGGAAGAAATTATACCATTGATGAGGAGACAGTAGTCACTGGAGTCGCTGAAGGCAGAGAGATGGAAAAAGAGGTGTAATATGGGGGCATTTTTGGGACTTGGAGTTGTCCTGAATGATATTGCAGGGACAGATGCAGGACATTATATATCCTGCCATAATCTACTGAATGGACTGGGAGAGAGTATAAACTACAATGTAAACTATAATCCATGCTGAGTAGCAGTGCTCCAAATTGTGTTCATCAGTTGCAATGAATGTGCCACACTAATGAAAGAAGTTGTTGATGTGGGAAAAGTGGGGGGGTGTGGGGAGTGGGGCATATGGGAATCCCCTATATTTTTTTAATGCAACATTTTGCATGATCTATGTATCTTTTAAAAATAAATAAAAAATTATATTTAAAAAAAGAATTATACAACACTATTATGTGGGTTTTATCTCAGGTATGCAAAGGTGGTTCAACACAAGAAAATCAATAAACTACATTAATAAATTGAAGAAGAAAAATCACATAAGCCTCTCAATTGATGCAGAAAAGGCATTTGACAAAATACAGCACGCTTTTTATAAAAGCACTCCAAAAGATAGAAATAGAAGGAAGCTTTCTCAATATGGTAAAGTGCATACATGAAAAACTTAGAGTAATCATTATACTCAATGGTGAAAGACTGAAAGATTTCTGCTGAGATCAGGAACAAGACAAGGATGCCCACTGCCTCCATGTCATTCAATATTGTGCTAGAAGTTCTAGCTAGTAAAATTAGGCTAGTTAAAGAAACTAAAGTCACCCAAATAGTAAAGAAAAATGTAAAACCATTGCTATTTGTTGATGATATTACATCTAGAAAATTCTGAAAAATCCACAACAAAGCTACTAGAACTAATAGAGGAATTCATCAAAGTGGTGGGATACAAGATTAATATGCAAAATCAGTAGCTTATCAGTACACTACTGATAAGGATTCTGATGAGGAAATCAGAAAAAAAAATTCCATTTATAAGAAACAACTAAAAAAAATAAAATATTTAGGAATAAGCTTAACCAAGGACATAAAGGACCTACATTCAGAAAACTATAAAACATTGCTAAAAGAAATTGAAGACAAATAAATGGAAGTCCCTTCTGTGTTCATGGACTAGAGGACTAAATATTGTTAAGATGTCAATTCTACCCTAACTGATTTACATAGTCAACACAATCCCTATAAAGATCCCAACAGCCTTTTTTGTAGAAATAGAAAAGCCAGTTATCAAATTTATTCGGAAGGATAAAGGACCCTAAACAGCCAAAAATGTCTTTAAAAAGAAGAACATAATGGGAAGACTCTTGCTCCCTGACTTTAAAGCATATTACTTAGCTACAGTGGTGAAAACAGCATGTTACTGGCATAAAGATAGACAGATTTGCTAAAGGAATCAAATCAAGATCTCAGAAATAGACACACATCTACAGTCAAGTGATTTTTAACAAGAGTGTTAAGCCCAACCAGCTGGGCCAGAACAGTCTATTGAACAAATGGTGCTAGGAGTACTGGATAGCCATAGCCGAAGAAAGAAAGAGAACCCTTATCTCATACCTTATACAAAAATTAACTCAGTATAAAAGTTACAACCATAAAACACCTAGAAGTGTAGGAAAAATCTTCAGGATCTTGCAGTAGGTGGTAGTTTCTTAAACCTTACATCCAAAACACAAGCAATAGAAAAAATACAAAAGTGGGACCTCCTCAAAATTAAGCACTTTTGTTCTTAAAAAGACTGTCAAGAAAGTAAAAAGGAAAGGGATGTGGCTCAAGTGGTTGGTTCCCAGTGCCTTCTGAAAAAAACAAAACAAAACAAAATGAACAACAAGCAGCTAGCAAAACAAATGAAAAAACCAACTCAGGGAAGCCATTGTGGCTCAGTGGTTGAGTGCCAGCCTCCCACATACAAGGTCTCAGGTTCAATCCCCATCCCCTGATACCAAAAAAAAAAAAAAAAAAAGAAAGAAAGAAAGTAAAAAGACAGCCTACTCAATGAGAGAAAATATTTGGAAATCACACAGCTGCCAAGGGTTTGATTTCTATGTTATATAAGGAGATCATACGATTCAATAATAAAAAGACAAGCAACCCAAATTTAAAAAGGGCAAAAGACTTGAATAGACACATCTCCAAGAGGAAATATGAATGGCCAAAAAGACATGAAAAGAATGCTCAACATCATTTGCTATAAGGGAAATGCAGATAAAAACTACAGTGAGATAGCATTTCACAGTTTGTAGGATGGCCATTATTTTTAAAAAGCAGAAAACTACCTGTGCTGGAAAGGATGTGGAGAAACAGAAACACTCCTTTACATTGGTGGAAATATAGAATGGCGCAGCCTGTGTGGAAGACAGTCTGGCAGTACCTCATATCATAGCTTCTGTATGATAAAGCATCCCCTTAATGTGAATATATGCAGAAAAACCGAAAGCAAGGATGCAAACTGACATTTGCACACCAATGTTCATAGCAGCATTATTCACAGATGCTAAAATATATAACCAGACAAAGTGTCCATCCACAGATGAATGGATAAACAAAATGTGTTAAATGTACACAATGGAATACTATTGAGCTGTAAGAAGAAATAAAATCGGGATGCATATGACAACATGGATGAACCTAGAGGATATTATGTTGAGTGAAATAAGCCAGGCTCAAAAGGAAAATTATTGTATGGTCTCCTTAATATGAACTAAATACAATGAATAAACTCACAAAGGAAACTCTAGAGTATAGGTTACTAGGAAATAGAAAGTAAGTTGAGAATGGGGGCTGATCCTTAATGTATGTAGCATTATTAATAAGATCAGTTGTAAAAGTGTAGATTTGAATAGAGTTAAGAGTAACATGTTATAATGAGTATAACAGTGCTGAATTATAAATGTGATTGTGGCTAAAAGGGGTAGTCTATGGATGTAAATGTCAGTTGAAAGAAAACTAGAAAATAATCTAGGGAATGTATAACAGTGATTTTTTGGTAGATAAAGGTTGTGGTTAATAGTATAAATATAAGAATGTTCTTTTACAAAGTGCTAAGCATATGGTAATATATAGGAAAATTACAATATAATTTAGGATGATAGTTAACAGTAATATTGTAAAATTTTTGCAGCAATAGCAAGAAGATATTATTCCAATACTAAGGACAATAGTGGGGAAGTATCAGTGGGTATTGGATTTTTTTTCCTTTTGGAGTAATGAAAATATTCTATGATTGACTGAGGTGATGACAATACAAATCTCTGATGACAATGAAAGCCACTGAGTGTATGCTTCGAATGGATTGTACAAAGTATAACACAGAGAATTCAGTGGTGGATAATGGATTGTGGTTAACAGGACAAATATGAGGACATTTTCTCCTGAATGATAACAAATATAAAACACTAATATAGAGTGTTAATATTTGGGTGGATGAGGGGGAAAATATACCAAATGTAAAATATGGGCTAAAGTTAGATGCTCTTTCATAGTTTGTAACAAATATTTAACAACAATGCAAGGTGTTGGTGGGGGGAGATATATGGGAGCCTTGTATGATGATATGCATGTTTGTTTTTTAAACTCACAAACTTTATTATAAATTGATTGCTTATGTATGTTCATGTATGAATGACTTCAATGAAAATGTTATTTTAAAAATATGACTTTCAGTATGCTCAAGGAGATAAAGGAAAATTCAGAGAAAAGAACTAAAGGACATCAGGACAACAACAATCGAACAATATGAGAATTTCAATAAAGAGGTAAAATTTTAAAAAGGAACCAACAGAAAAATAGTGGAGTTAAAGACCACAAAAACTGAAATTAAAAACTTTCTAGGGGATTTCAAGGGCAGTTATGAGCAGGCAGAATTTAAAAAAAAATTAAGGAACTCAAAGAAAAGAAAATTGAAATGATTCAGGCTGAGGAACAGAAAGCAAAAAGAATGAAAAAGGCTAAGAGAACTTAAGAGAACTGTGGAACACCATCAAGTGTACCAACATATGCATCGTTGGAATTCCCGAAGGAAAAGAGAGAAAGGGATAGAAGGAATTCAAAGAATAATGGCAGAAAACTCCCCAAATATAACAAAAGGCATAAATATATACATTGAAGAAAACCAACAAACTCCAAACAGGATAAACCCAAAGAAATACCACATCCAGCCAGAGCAGTCAAACTGTCGAATGCCAAGGAGGAGAGAATTCTGAAAACTGCAAAAGAAAAGCAATATACTATATAAAAGGGAGTCCAAAGAAGAATCAGAAACCATGGGAACAAGAAGGAAGTAGGATGAAATACTTATAAATGTGAAAGAAATCAATTGCCAACCAAGAATTTTATGACCAGTGAAACTGTCTTTCGAAATAGAGGAGGAGATTAAGGTATTCCCAGATAAACAAAAGCGGAAGCCATTCATCACTACTGAACCTGCTTACAAGCAAAGCTAAAGTGAGTTCTTCACACTGAAAGGAAAGGACATTAGACAGAGGAACAAAGCAGAGTAAGAAATAAAGACCTCCAGTAAAGGTAACCAGAAGTGCAATTATGAATGCATTGTATTGTATTTTTGGCAAATAAATTCACTTTTTATTTCTTACGGTTCTAAAATGCAAATGGACAAAAAGATATTGTAAAGCTATTGTTTTGAACATTAAATGTATAAAGGGAAAATTTTTAACAAGTACAAAAATGGTGGGGGGAATGATGGGTATAAGAAATGTGGCTGTGTATGCTATTGAAGATAAGTTGATTTCAAATCAAACAGGATTGACACAGAATTAGGATGTTAATTTTAAGCCCCATAGTTATTATAAAGAAAATGTATAAAAATATATATAGAAGGGAATGAGAAGAGACTTAAAATGGTATACTACCAAAAAAAGAAAACACCAAATAAATATGAAAGTAGGTATTAATGGAAGAATTGAGGGACAAAAAAAAGCACGAGCTATGACAGATACCAAAGAGCAAATTAGCAGAAGTCCTGCATTAAAAGTAGTTATAGTGGAAAATGGAGGATTAGAGAGACCCAGAAGTCACTTTTCTCCCAGAAAAAATATGTAAAGGACAGGCAGAAACAACCTAGAAAAAATGTTCTAGGGTTTAGGACACCAGGGGAAGGCTGGACACCAGCCAGAATAGAGAGGAGCACAAGAAAAGAATCTTAACCAGAAACTGAAAGTAAAGTTTGGAAAAATGTATTCCATGCAAGCATAACCACAAAAGAGCAGGGATAGCTATACTAATATCGGACAAAATAGAGTTTAAATGCAAAAAAGTTGAAAGAGATACAGAAGGCCATTATATATTAATAAAAGGGATAATCCACCAGGAAGATGTAGCAGTCAAAAATATCTATGCACCCAACCAGGGTGCCTCAAAATACATGAGACAAACTCTGGCAAAACTGCAAGGAGAAACAGACATCTCTATAACAACAGTTGGAAACTTCAACACGCCACTCACATCATTGGACAGAAAAACTAGACAGAAGATCAACAAGCAAACAGAGAAGTTGAACAATGTGACAAACTTGCTAGACCTAACAGACATATACAGAATGCTGCATCCCCAAATCAGTGGGTTATGCATTCTTCTCATGTGCTCATGGATCTTTCTCCAGGATAGACCACATGTAGGGTTGCAAAGCAGGTCTCAATAAATATAAAAAGATTGAAATTATACAAAGCACTTTCTCAAATCATAATGGAATGAAGCTGGAAATAAATAACGACAGGTAAAGGGAAAATTCGCGAATGTGTGGAGACTAAACGACACACTCTTAAACAATCAATGGGTCCAAGAAGAAATTGTAAGAGAAATTAGTAAGTATCTTGAGATGAATGAAAACAAGAATACAACCTATCAAACATTATGGGATACAGTGAAAACAGTGTTGAGACAAAATTTATAGCCCTAAATACCTGTATTAAAAAAGAAAAAAGAACTAAAATCAAAGACTTAACTAAACACCTGGAGGAACCAGAAAAAGAACAGCAAACTAATCAAAATCAAGCAGAAGAAAAAATAATAAAGATTAGAGCAGAAATAAATGAAAGTGAGGACAAAATAACAATAAAGAAAATTTAAAAAATAAAATAAAAGCTGGTTCTTTGAGAAGATCAATAAAAACTGACAAACCCCTAGCTAGGCTAACAAAGAAAAAGAGAGAAGATGCAAATAAATAAAATCAGAAATGAAAGGGGGGACTTTACTACTGAACTCACAGAAATAAAAAGGATCATAAGAGGATATTATAAGAAGCTGTATGCCAAAAAACTAGACAACCTAGATGAAATGGACAAATTCCTAGAAAAGTACAAACAACCTACAATGACTCTACAAAAATGACAAGAACTTAAAACCAATCACCTTCAAAGAGATTGAATCAGTCATCAAAAAACTCCAAGCAGGAGGATCTCATCCATCAACAATGTGGGATCTAATCCCCCTCTCAATTTAGAGGTAGAATGGACATCACCATCCCAGGGTCTTCAGAATGGAAGAGTAAAATATGGATTAGAGTGAATTTACTTGTATTCTACTTTAGAAGTATTGAGACTAGTAATGGAAGAAATTGTAGCACTGATGTGGAGAAAATGGTCATGGTAGTCACTGAGGGCAGGGAAAGGAAAGAAGAAATGCAATGTGGGGCATTTTTGGGACTTGGAGTTGTCCTAAATGATATTGCAGGGACATATGCTGGACATTATATATCCTGCCATAATCCACTGAATGGACTGGGGGAGAGTGTGAACTACAATGTAAGCTATTATCCATGTGGAGCAGCAGTGCTCCAAAAAGTATTCACCAAATGCAATGAATGTGCCACAATGATAGAGGAGGTTGTTGGTGTGGGAGAAGTGGGGGTGGGGGGTGAGCATGTGGGGTATATGGGAACTTCTTATATTTTTTAATGTAATATTTTTTGTGATCTATGTATCTTCAAAAAAAAACACAATTAAAAAAAAAATCCCAACAAAGAAAGTCTAAGACCAGATGGCTTCACATGTAAATTCTACCCAAGCATTTCAAGAAGAATTAACACCAATACTGTTTAAATTTTCCCAATAGACTGAAGAAGAGGGAAAATTACCCAACACATTTTATGAAGCCAACTCACCCTAATACCAAAATCAGACAAAGATACTACAAGAAATGAATATTACAGACCACTCTCTCTAATCAACATAGATACAAACATTCTCAACAAAATACTTCCAAGTAGAACCCAACAGCATATCAAAAGAATTATTCATCACAACCAAGTTGGATTTATTCCTGGTATGCAAGTGTGGTTCAAACACAAAAAAATCAATTAATGTAATATACCACATAACAAATTAAAGGAAAAAACACATGATCATCTCAATCAATTCAGAAAAGTCATTTCTCAAAATACAGTGTCTTTTCTTCATAGAAGGACTTTAAAAGATAGGAATAGAAGGAAAGTTCCACAATATGATAAAAGGTATATATGAAAAACCCACAGCCAACATTGTACTGAATGGGGAAGATAGGGAAAAAGACAAGGATGGCCAGTTTCACCACTGTTATTCAACATTGTATTAGAAATTCTAGCTAGAGCTATTAGATAAGAAAAAATAAAATAAAAGGCATCCAAATAGGAAAAGAAGTAAAACTCTCATTATTAGCAGACGACATGATCCTGTATTTTGAAAATTCCAAAATTTCTACAACAAAGCTACTTGAGCTAGTAAAGGAGTTCAGCAAAATGGCAGGATATAAGATCGACATGCAAAAAGCAGCACTGTTTCTGTACAATAGTATTGAACAATCTGTGGGGGAGATCAGGAGGAAAATTTCATTTACAATAGCAACAAAAACACTCAAATACCCAAACACCCTATTTAACCAAAGATGTATAGGACCTATATTCAGAAAATTACAAAACACTAATAAAAGAAATCAAAGGGGGAAGTGGATGTGGCTCAACTGATAGAGCATCCACCTACCATATAGGAGGTCCAGGGTTCAAACCCAGGGCCTCCTGACTTGTGTGGTGAGCTGGCCCATGCACAGTACTGATGCATGCAAGGAGTGCTGGCCCAGGCAGGGGTGTTCCCCACGTAGGGGAGACCCACGTGCAAGGAGTGTGACCTGCATGGAGAGTCATCCCACACAAAAAAAGCACAGCCTACCCAGGAGTGGTGCCACACAGAGAGAGAGCTGATGATGATGCAACAAAAGCAGTTTCCTGTTGCTGCTCACAAGAATGCAAGTGGACACAGAAGAACACACAAGGAATGGACAGAGAGAGCGGACAGCAGACAGGTGGGGGTGGGGAAGGGGAGAGAAATAAATAAAAAAGAAAGAAAGAAATCAAAGAAGACCCAAACAAATGGAGAGACATTCCATATTCATGATTGGAAGACTATATATCATTAAGGTGTCAATCCTACTAACACTGATTTATAGATTCAATGCAATACTATTCAAAATTCCAACAGTCTACTTTACAGAAATAGAAAGCAATTACAGAAATAGAAGGCAATTACCAAGTTTATTTGGAAGGAAAAGGACACTACATTAATAGGACAAAGAAAAATAAAACACGATTGACTCAGAAAGGGCATTTGAAAAAATCCAGCACTCCTTCTTGATAAAAGCACCCAGAAAACTAGGAATAGAAGGATTCAATGTGATAAAGGTCATATATTAAAAACCTGCAAGTACAATCATACATAATGGTGAAAGACAAAGTTTTCCCTCTAAGATCAGGAATAGGAAAAGGCTACCAACTCTCACCACTTTTATCCAACATTGTACTGGAAGATCTAGCCAAAGTAATTATGCAAGAAAAATAAATGAAAAGCATCCAAATTGGAAAAGAAAAAGTAAAACTTTTCCTATTTTCAGATGATATGATCCTATATATAGAAATCCTGAAAAATCCATAACAAAACTATGAGAGGAAAAAAAGAAAAAAGCTACCAAAGCTAATAAATGAATTCAGAAAGTGGTAGGGTACAAGATCAACATGCAAAAGTAAGTAAATAAATCAATTAATAAATTAATAAATAAAGCTGGGGGTAAAAGACTGGATTCCTGTGATGGTGCCCAGTTGTTTGGTCAAGTAAGCACTGGATTAACTTGTTACTGAGAAGGTATTCTGTAGATGGATTTACATCATTAGTTGGTGAGTTGCACCTACAGCTGATTGTATCTATTATCAAGGAAGGATATTGTCCTTGGCAATGAATAGAGTCTCCTCATCCAATCAGCTGGAGGTTTTAAAGCCAGAACTGAGGATTTCATCAGTCAGAATGAGGAAGTCCCACCTCGTCTTCTGTCAGCCAGTTTCTCCTGGGTAATATAGAAGAATCACCTTTTCTGGAATTTCCAGCTTGCAGGCTGCCCTATTTAGGAATTTAGACTTGCCAGTCCCCACAGTCACATGAGCCGATTCCTATAATAAATCCTGTCAGTTCTGTTTATTGGAAAACCCTGACGAATACCGTTCCTGTCCCAGAGCTTGATTTTATTGTACAGTCAAGACATACACATCAAATTGTTCAAACTAACTTGCCCAAGATCAAAGAGTTGCTAGCAGAAAGTGTATCAAAAAAACTTCCCCAGTGACTTCCCAGCAAGCTGGTTTAGAAGACAGGGAGGAAAAAGCAACCTTCTGTAGGTTCGCCTGTAAAGAGTCATTTTCCATGTGACCTGAGATATATTAATAGAAACGAGTGGCTCATACCAGATGAACAATTTTATATCATCAAATTATGTCTGTTAAACTATATTTCATGCTTCCTAATTGTTGAATTATAGAGGTCTGTTAGAAAAGCAATAACACACTCAAACTGGTTGCAATTAGGGCTTCAGCACCCATTTTATTAGAGCAATAACTCATGAGGCCGAAATAATCGCTCACTAATTAATATTTAAAACTCAGTTTTGAGATGGAGTGGGCAAGGTGACCAATGAGCAGTGTTCAGGTGATGTGTGGGATATGCCTGGGGCTACACCCTGCAGGGTACTTGTTTCGAATCAATTCCCCATTTGTGGTGCATGTATTCAATCACGTTTATCATTGCGCGTGAACTTTGCCTCTTAACTACTTGTCTGTTATCAGGGATTTAGTGGAGAATTACAGAGCAATGAATTCTCAGAAAAGGGGATTTGTGATCATGAATATATATCCCTGTCTTTTCTGAGGCCCAGAGACAGCAGAGGGAAAAAACACTATAGAAGCAAGCAGAGATAATGACAAAAGCATGAAACAAGGACAGAAAAAGAGGTGGAAAATAATAAAGGAAAAACAAAGCTAAAGATGAGAAAGAAATCTGGGCAGGACTCAGTAGTGTGTATTCATCCTCCGCATGTATGTAAGACACCCGTTTATCGGGTTGAGAGCGATCACTAGGGGCCAGTAGATGAGGGGGTAAATGCGTGAACCTCAGGTTTTGGATTCACTGGGGGCAGGGTCTGTGTGGTGAGTTTGCAAGGACAGGGGATCCTGATCTTACACATAAGCTAGTCACAAACTGAGAAATGGTTCATCTCCAACAAGGCTGAAAGGCTTTATAAAAGTATTTATAAAAATTTTCTAGTAGAAGTCAATCTGGTGAGTTTGACACAAGAGAATCCCTTCCACATGGTCTTCAAACTCTTCATTGCTGGGCAGATGTATCTCAGGCAACCGTCTAAGAGAGAAAGGGAGAGAAGGCAAGAGTGAAGTCCCTATCCCATTCTCCCCCTCGGCTTCCACCAAAGCAGCCCCATTCCTAGCTGTGGGCTTCATGTCAGATTCTCAAAAAAAAAAAAAAAAAAAAATTATAAAACCACTTTCTTCAACAGAGAAGTGCACCTTTCACAAGCATGTTGTTGTTATTATGGGTAATATTTGTATTGCTAATCTTTATAAGAACCATCTGAAACAGTCTGGACAGTTAGAACAAATATGTGATAAAGGTCAACAAGGGCATAAGCTTCCCAATCCAGACTTTTCCCCACTCTCCCAGCCTTCCTGAATTCTTTCTTTAAGGCTTTCATTCATTTGGGGAGTAAGTAGGTAGAGGAGAAACAGAGTTTTTATTTAAATGAGGAGAGATTTATGTACATTGACTTGTACAAATGTTAAGTATACAGTAAGTTTTGAAAAATACACAAATACTTCTGTAATTATCACCCAAATCAGGATGTGGAACATTTCCATCACCTCTGAATGTCTTCTCTGAAAGGCTCCCTTTCCTCAGAGCCAACCATTTTTTTCTGACTTGTATCATTATAAATTAGTTTGGTCTGTTCTTGACCTTCACATAATAGGAATCATAGACTGTGAATCCTTAGGTCTGACTTCTTTCATTCAATGTATTTTAGAGATTCCTCCACATTGTTGTGCGCATTTATTGCCAAGTAGTGTTCCATTTATGACTATGCCATAATTTTTTATCTTTTCACCTGTTGATGGACATTTGGGTTGTTTTCAGTTTGGGGCTAACTTGAATAAAGCTACCATGAATATACTTATATAGTTGGTTGTAGACATGTTTTCATTTCTCTTGTTTAAATACTTTGAAATGTAATTGCTGGTTCACATAATAATTGTATGTTTCACATGAGAAACTGCCAAATAGTTTTCCATGATGTTTGTACCATTTTGTAACTCTACCACAGAATTGAATGAGCATTCCAGTTGTTCCATGCCCTTTGCCAAAGCTTATTTTCAGTATTTTAAAATTATTTATTATTATTTTTTAATTTATTGAAGTATATCACTCATACATTAACATATATAAACAAGTATATAGCAATAGTTGTGAACTTACAAAACAAATATACATAATAGCATCATACAGGGCTGTCATACCTCACTCTACCACCAATACCTTGTATTGTTCTGAAACATTTTTAATTAATGATGACAGAACATTCTCAAATATTGCTATTAACCAAAGTATCTTACATTTGGTATATTTTTCCCCAACCCACCCTATTATTATTATCTTTTATATCATTTATACACGAACATACATAAACAATGAGTGTATTGTAAAAGTTGTGACCTTACAAAGCAAACATGCATAACATCATACTGCGGTCCCATACATCAACCCACCACCAACACCTTGCATTATTGTGAGACATTTGTTACAAATCATGGAAGAATACTGTCAAAATCTTACTACTAACTATGTCTTACATTTGGTGTATTATTCCCCCAACATATGCTATTATTTTTTTAATTTGGATTTTGTTATTTATTTATTTATATTTATTTTTTTAGGAGGTACCGGAGATTGAACCTGGGACTTTGTACATAAGAAGCAGATGCTCAACCACTGAGCTACATCTGCTCCTCTATTATTATTTTGTAAATAATATTTTCATTACAGACGTTGAAAATTTATAAAACAATCAAGCAAATGTGCAGAATTCCCATACAATATCCCTCTAGCAACACACCATGCCATGGTGGAACATTTGTTACAGATTATGAGATAATATCATCAGACTGTTACCACTATCCTGGGTCCATATCATACATGTGGCACACTTTTTCCATACTCCCCCATTATCAACACAGTACATCTTTGGCATAGATGCATGAATATTAGAGTATCGCTGTTATCCACTGTCCCTAGATCATTCCAGTTGTAGTTTTCTCATGCTTCTCCACATTCCCACCACCCTGCAATAGTGATGTACATCTGTTCTAGCCCACAAAGAACACTCTTGCATCTGTACCATCAACCACAATTCTCATCCATCTCTGGGTTTACTGTGTTATTCAGTCCCTAGATTGTTCTCTAGCTTTCTTTCAATTGCCATTTACATCCCTGGACTATCCTTTCCAGCCACATTCCCATTTATAAACCAGCTGTTTCTCACTACAATGTGTTACTGTCAACTTTATACATTTCCACACTTGTACAGTAAAGCTAATTAAAACTTCTGCATACATTAAGCATCAGTAGTCCATCTCAGTTCTCCTCTTATCTCCTTTAAGAATCCACCACCTAACACCAGGTTTTGAAGATGTTTTCCTACATTTTATTCTATAAGTTTTATGGTTCTTGCTTTTATAGATAGGTTTTTGATCTATTTTGAGTTAATTTTTGGATAAGGTGTGAGGTAGGCATTCTTTTTCTTTCTTTTGGCTATGGATATCCAGTTGTCTCAGTACCATTTATGGATTGGACTGTTCTGCCCAAGCTGGGTTGGTTTGACAGGCTTGTCAAAAATCATTTGATTACAGATGTTTCTGATCCATCAATTCAGTTCCATTGGTCTATGCATCTGTCTTTATGCCAGTATCATGCTGTTTTTACCACTGTAGCTAGGTAATTTTTAAAGTCTAGAAGTGAGAATCCTCCAACTTTGCTTTTCCTTTTTAAGTTGTTCTGGTTATTCAGGGTCCCTTACCCTTCCAAATAAATTTGACAAACATGTTTTCCATTTATTTTTAAAATGCTGGTGGAATTTTTTAATGGCATTGCATTGAATCTGTATATCAGTTTGGGTAGAACTGAAATCTTAATGATATTTAGTCTTCCAATCCATGAACATGGAATGTTCTTCCAATTATTTAGGTCTTTTTTGATTTAACAATGCATTGTAGTTTTCTGAATACAAGTACTTCACATCATGGGTTAAGTTTATTCCTAAATATTTGATTCTTTTACATTACTGTAAATGGAGTATTTTTTTCTGACTTCCTTCCTCCGCAGAGTGTGCTTTACTAGTGTCTTTTAAAGTCTATTTGATCTGATATAAATGTAGCTACTCCAGCCTTTTTTTTTTCTTTTTGGTTACTGCATGCATGGAATATCTTTTTCCAACCTTTCACTTTCAATCTATTGGTATCCTTGGGTATAAGGTGAGTTTCTTGCAGACAGCATAGAGGTGGCTCATATTTTCTTATCCATTCTGCCAATCCGTGTCTTTTGACTGGGGAGTTTAATCCTTTAACATTCAATGTTATTACTGAAAGGATGTTCTTATTTCACCCATTTTGACCTTTGGGTTTTACCAGTTATATTTTATTTTCACTGCTCTTCTGAGACTTTTAGTTACATTTACTGATATAATCTTCATTTCAGGGCTCTTTTCCAAGCCTCTCTCTCCTGTCTTTTCTTTTCAGGCTGTAATACTCCCTTTAGTATTTCCTGCAAAGCCAGTCCCTTGGTTACAAACTCTCTCAATGTCTGTTTATCTGTGAGTATTCTAAACTCACTCTCATTTTTGAAATACAGTCTTTCTGGATATAAGATTCTTGGCTGGAAGTTTTTCTCTTGCAGTATCTTAAATATATCACACCACTGTCTTCTTGCTGCCATGGTTTCTGATAAGAAGTTGGCACTTAATCTTATTGGGAATCCCTTATATATTATGCACTGCTCTTCTCTTGCTGCTCTCAGAATTCTCTTTGTATTCAGCATTTAACATTCTGATTATTATGTGTCTTGGAGTTGGTCTATTTGGGTTTATTCAGATGGGAGTACTTTGTGCTTCTTCAACATGGAAATCTATGTCCTTCAATAGGGTTGGGAAATTTTCTACCACTATTTCTTTAAATATTCCTTCTGCCACTTTTTCCTTCTTTTCTCCTTCAGGGCACCCATGACACATACGTTTGCATGTCTCTTGCTGTCATTTAGTTCCCTGTGATCTAGTTCAATTTTTTCCATTCTTTTCTTCCTCTGTTCTTTTGGAGGCCATTTCTTCAAGCTCATTAATCCTTTTTCTGCCTCCTCAAATCTGCTGTTATATAATTCCAGCATATTTTTAATTTCATTTATTGCACCTTTCATTCCCACAAGATCTGCTATTTTTCTATATATGCTTTCAAATTCTCCTTTGTGCCCATCCAATGTCTTCTTTTTTTTTTGTCTTTATTTTTTTAATATTACATTCAAAAAATATGAGGTCCCCATTTACCTCCCCCCTCACCCCACTCCTCCCCCCATAGCAACAATCTCGTCCATCATCATGAGACATTCATTGCATTTGGTGAATACATCTCTGATCATCACTGCACCTTATGGTCAATGGCCCACATCATAGCCCTCACTCTCCCACATTCCACCCAGTGGGCCATGAGAGGACATACAATGTCCAGTAACTGTCCCTTGCGGCGTCACTCAGGACAACTCCAAGTCCCGAAAACATCTCCACAGCTCTTAATATCCTTAGTCATCTCATTGAATTTATTAAGGGGATTTGTTTGAACATCTATGTTTAGTTGTCTTAACTCCTTTATGTCATCTGGAGGCTTATCTTGTTCCTTTAACTGGGCCATATCTTCCTTTTCCTTGGTATTGATTGCAATTTTTTGTTGGTTCCTTGGCAACTGGCTTACTAGATGTATTTATTCTGGGTCCAGTTCTCTGTTTGTTTTACGGCTTTCTTGCTCTTTCTCCCTTGCTGGTTGTATACTAGGGGCTGAGAACATATTTGGTGCTAGAAGTTATGGAGGTTCAAGCTGCCAACATTGCCCCAGGGACTGATGAAGCTTCTTCCACCTTTCTCCTTCACCATGCATAGGAACAGAGCCACAGCCATGTGTAATAATCCAAGTCATACAGGCCCAGACTGTAGTCCAGAAAAACTGATGAAGTTTCACTCCCCTTTTCCCCTGCCTAGAACAGGTATGGAGCTGCAGGTGTAGGCAGCAGTCTATGTTGTGCAGGTCCAAAATGACTGCATTCAAACCAGTAGACTTCTGACTACTGTGCCTACTGAATGTACCTGCAATTACCCGGAGAGGACTGTGCAGGTCCCACCAGCTTCTTCCCTGCCAGAGGTGGGGCTGAAGCCTAGGCTAGGCTGCAAGCCAATCTGGGTGAAAGAAGCCCATCCCTACCATCACTGTGATTTTCAGTCAGCCTGGCTTCCCCTCACGCTGGGGGTGGGGTCATAATGGCAGCTACCAGCCTCTTTCCAAGTTGGACAGGCTCAAAATTTAGCTGTTCTTAGGGTTATACTTTACCAGCCAAATTTACTAATCAGTAGCTGAAGTTGGTGGCCAACTGTCTCTTCCTCCCATTTTTGGGAAATGGAGTTTCCATCTCCAGCCAAAGAATAGCTCCTGAGGTGGCTTGAGCTGCCAGAGTAGGATGATCACCAGCCTCGGCAGCAGGGCCTTTATTTTCCTGGAGAGGCTGGCACAGGTCTCCCCAGCTTCCTTCCTGCTGGAGGTGGGGCTGGGGGGCAATCTGATCTGCATGGAAAGAAGTAGGTCCCTACCAGCACTATGATTTTAAGTCTGCCCTGCCTCCCCTCGTACCAGAGGCAGAGTTAAAATGGCAGCTCCTGGCCTCTTTCTGACTTGAACAGGCTCAAACTTTAGCCGTTCTTAGGATTATACTTTAGCCTGCTGAATTTACTATTCAGTAGCTGAAGTTGGTGCCCAACTGTCTCTTCCTCCCCCATTTTTGGGAAGTGGATCTTTCAATTCCAGCCATGGAATAGCTCCCAAGGCAACTTGTGCCTCCAGTGGAGGATGGGCACTGGTCTCCGGGGCGTGGAACACTCTACTTTTGAATCCTTTCTGCAGATGGGCAGTCTTTTCCTTTCATTCTTTCAAGGATATTACAGGATGCTCTTCTGGTGTCCTGGAGCCCCCATATAGGTGCTTTAGATAGCTCTGGGTGATTACTACTTGCCCTGTAGCACAAGCTGACTCTAGGGCTCCTTATTCTGCTACCATCTTGCTGGTTGTACTTTTTCAGTATTTTTTAAATGTTAGCCATTGTAGTGGGTGTAGTGATATTTAGATGAGGCTTTAATTTCCATTTCCCTTATGAGTAACAATGTTCAGCACTTTTTCATGATTTTATAGGCCATTCTTATTTCTTCTTTAGTAAAGTGTCTATTTATGTCTGACTATTTTTATTGGATTGCTGTCTTTTGTAATTGATTTTTAGGTGTTCTGAAACTCTTTGCCATTTCCCACAGTTTGTAGCTTGCCTTTTCACTTTCTTAGTGATGTTTTTTGTTGAGGAGTTTTAAAATTTTGATGAAGTTCAATTTAGCATTTTTTTCTTAGTGTTTTAGTTCCTTTTACATCCTACGTAAGAAATTTTGGGCTACCAAAATTTGGGAAAATATTTTCCTGTTTGTTCTTCTGCAAACTTTTATAGTTTTAGCCTTGACATTTAGTTCTATGATTAAACTCTAATTAATTTTGAGGCATGGTATAATCTAGGGGATCAAAATTCATCTCTTTAAAATGGTTATCCAGTTATTCTATCATAATTTGTTGAAAAGACATTCCTCTCTTTATTGAATCTCGTTGGGTTCTTTGTTTAAAATCATTTTACCACATGTGTGGTTCTTCTAGGCTCTCTCTTCTGTTCCCTTTATCTATATAATCATTACTGTCGCCTTATAGTATGTCTTGAAATTTAGCAGTGTAAACTCACCAGTTTTGTTCTTTTCCAAAATTGTAGGTTTCTATTATTTAAACAAAGAAACAAACAAACAAACACTTAAAATCAGTTTGTCCATTCCTTTAAAAATCCTATTTGGATCCTTACTAATATTGTATCAAATCTATAGATCCACTTAGGGAAAATTGTCTGTTTTTAACAATATTGATTTTTCCCACTCAAATTATTGTTATATCACTCCATTTATTTAGGAGTTCTTTGATTTCTCTGAGCAATATTTGCTGTTTTCTGTGCAGAACTCTTACACATCTTTCATTAGATTTATGCCACTGTAATGAATGCTTTTGGATGCTAAAACTATTGTTATTCTTACTGTCATCACCCAATTGTTTATTCCTGGCATAGAAATACATTTGGTATTTTTATATTGACCTTGTATCCTATAACTTTCACAAATTATTTGTACAAGTAGTCTATTAATTCCTTAAGATTATATACATATACAATAGGTTATCTGAAAATATAGTTTTGCTAATTCTTTTCCAGTATTTATACCTTCTTTTTTCCAGCCTTCACACAGTAGCCAGGACCTCCAATACAATGTTGACTAGATGGAAGGATGACAAAATGTCCAGTTGACATTCCTCTGTTGCTCCTCTCCAAGGAGGAAGAGGGTCAGCTGGCACTATGCCCATTTTTACCATGTATGGTCTGCTCTGTCACCATGTCCTACACTACCAGGACACTTCTCTCTCTAAAAGACAGCTCCCTTCTCATCCTTTATACCTTAACAAATATCACCTTGTCATGAAGGTCTTATGTGACAACCCAAAGTAGTATCCCTCCCTACTAACTGATATAGTCTAGCACACCAAGAAATTAATTTCTTCCCATAAGTATTAGTTTTTTAAAATTCAGTTGTGGTTTGTTATCTGCATCTCCCACTGAAATTTAAGCTCCCCATAAGCAAGAATCTTGCTTATCTTCTTTACCAATGTATCTGGAAACCCAGCAGAATACCTGTTGTCTAGCAAATGTTAGGTGCATGTGTAAATAAACCTCTGGCTGGGCTATCTCCAAGCCATTTATCCTGTTCAAAGTAGAACTCATGGATGCTCCTTGTGTTCCATAAAAGGGAGGATAGCAAAGGGACAAACTGCCACAGGGACCCTTTTTTGACTGTTTAAGCCCTAATCACACCATTCATAGTCCTCATGTATGAAAAGTGTAGGTTTATGCTGGAGGTTCAAAGCTCTTAGATAAAGAATGGGAGCAAAGCTGGAAATGGAGTCCACCGGGAGTTTAGACTAGAAGGGAGGAGAATTGCTAGGTCCTGAAAGGGCTTAAGGATCAAAATATCAGAGGATTCTGAACAGGGCACTCATAGAATTAAATCTGGGCTTGAGAAGGTTGCCTCTAGGTCCACATGGTTAGCTGAATGGAGTGGGTCAAGAATGAAGGCGGAAGACCAGAAAGAACCCATACTTAGGGTGAGAGGCAGGCAATGTGTGCAGCTGAACTGGGAATGGATGTGGAATCAAAGGGAATCACCCACAGAATCACTGATTGGCACGATATGGGGGCCAAGCAACAGAGCGGGGTCAAAGGTGGCACTTTAGTGTTAACTCTGAGCAAAAATGAGGCCAAGCTGTCCTAACGTACCCTGCCCTCTTGACTTTGGCAGAATTCACAAGCAGAACCAATCAAAAAGTTAGGGCTGCCTCTTTCCAACTCCCTCTTGCTTCCTCACTGTTGGAAGCTCTGCCTGAGGTTTGCAGTTACTGAATCCCAGCTACTGCAAAGTGGAAGGAACAAGGAATTCACTTAAAATTCAGACATTTTAACAGAGACTACTTTACCTTTGTTTCTATCATTCTTAGGAAGAGAGGAAATGGCAATCATTTCTAGCACTTTGTTCCTTTTCTCAAATACTTGATTTTTCTTTGGGGAAAAAAGAAAACAGGATAAAATCAGATCTGTGTTAAGAACCACTGTTCCTCTGCAAAGTCACAACCGTGGCTCTCCACTTTGGCAGCACTTTTTGGTACCCCTCCCTGCTCCCAGGAATATTTGGATAATAAAAGCAGCTGGATGAGAACAGAAAAGGCTGTTACCCAACATACACTCCCACCACCAGCTGC
This sequence comes from Dasypus novemcinctus, assembly GCF_030445035.2. NCBI lineage: Eukaryota > Metazoa > Chordata > Mammalia > Cingulata > Dasypodidae > Dasypus > Dasypus novemcinctus. The sequence goes on along the minus strand of NC_080696.1, from coordinate 15,474,815 downwards.
ACTTAGAAAGCAAACATGGGTTCTGTCAAGCAGTTAGCAAGGGAACCCCCAGCCCCCAGCTTGACGCAGCCCACCCCACAAAAGGCACAGCCTTGGGCAGTGTCTGTGGCCTCTCTGGGGTGAGTGGTTTGTTTTCAAACCATGCAGAAGCGGCTTAGGCTCAGGTGATTTTTCAGTGCTGCTGGAGGCTGGAGGGCCTGTCTTGTTCAGAAGCCTATTTGTTGGTCGGGCACAAATGGGCACAGCAGGGATGGAGAAGGGGCCTCCATACCAAGAATGCTCAGAAAAAAGACTTTCCAGTGCCAAAGGTTTACTTCAAACTTTCCAACCTCATCAGCCTCCCACAGTAGCTAGCAGCCTTGAGTGTTTTCCCGCTCACATTAAATGACTGTTTCTTTAAAGAAAAGTTCAAGAAGAATATTTTACTTCTCAAAGAGATCAGAGTGAATCCTGGGTGAGAGATGTGCTGGGGCTTTCTCCCAGCACTGCTTTTGACCAGCTGTGTGACCCTAGGAAATCCACAGAACCCCTCTGGTCTTTTATTTCCTCATCTATAAAATGTGAGAAGCCACGTAGATGAGCTGTATCATGCCTTCCTGCCACAAAAACCTGAAGTGACAGCCAAAGGCAGATGAAACTTATTCTGGTCATCTTTGCCAAACTAGTAGCCACTCTCCACTTGAATGTTCCCAGTGATGGGAAGCTCACTACTGTTGAAACAGCCTTGTTTGTGTGCAGGAAGCTTCTTTCTTGTATGTGTTTTTCTCCCATACTTTGGCAATGCAAAAATAAGCATGTTTCTGAAGGACCAAGTTTCTAGGGTAAGGACTAATGATTTGAAGTTCTGTAACCACCACATATCTTTGGTAAGAGTTACCAAGCACTTACCAGCTTGCTGCCAGTTCTCTTGAAATTTTTCTTCCTCGAGTGTCAAAATATCCATGCAAACCATGCCACAAAAGGAAGAGAATGCAAAGCAAAATCCAGTGTTGTTTTGTTTTCCTTACTTAGTGATAAGAGCTGGAAAACTTGCTGGTGAGCTTTGTCCATCTCTTCCTTTGATCCAATGAAGAAACCAAAGACCAGAGAGACCACATGACTTATCCAAGGTCTCAAAGCTGAGATCAGACCCAGGTTTCTGGATTCCTAGCTCTCAATCCACAATCCCTTAGATGTTTTCCAAAGGGTGCTCCATGAAATTCAGAAACCCCAGGATATAAAAAATGTGGGTTTTTTTTGTTTTTTGTTTTGAGGGGTGGGGTGGTGCAATAATAACTGTGGTCAAATATGCTTGGTAAATGCTAATTTAAACAATTTCTTCTGTTGTATAGAAAGACTTCTCAGAAGCTTAGCTATGCCATACTGTTAGAGTACAGTCAGGAAAGCAGGGCCCACTTTAGGATTCTAGCAGAAAAGGATTGAATACAGGTATTAGGAGTTTACAATTCCCTTGGAAGGGCTGGAGCTGCAAAGATTAGGTAAAACCCCTGCTGGATCCAAGGATCACCAGAGTCAGGAAGTTGCAGGAATTTCACTACTGTCTTTAGCCTTGAGGTGAGTGAAGTTCAGGGGGATATCTGGAGAGACTACAAAATCTCATATCTGCCAAAGCTCATACGTGTAACCTGCCACTTGTTGGAGAAGTGACAGCAAATGTTCTTTCTTATCTACCTTTTAGTTCTCGTGTAAGAGCCTCTATCTGGCAGCATCTAACAAGAAGCTTGCTACCTAGAGAATCTTAGCAATGTAGTTATTAGACTTCTAGCCCCTACAATTCAGCAAAGATCACAGAAGAGCCTGGGAATATGGCTGAGTAGCCCCCCAAAAATCTGGCATATCTACCGATGTGCTGTACTTGTCAGGGTTCTCCAGGGAAACAGAACCAAGAGGATTATATAAATATATGTAATATAAATATTATGGTATTTATTATAGGAATTGGCCATGCAACCGTGGGGATGGGGGAAGTCTGAATTTTGTAGGACAGGCTACAAGCTGGGATCTCAGGGGAAAGTTTTCAATGGATTCTCCAGATAAACTATTTTCTCCTTCTGACTGCTGAAACCATCCACTCTCTTTTTAAGGCCTTCAACTGATTGGATGAGACTTCTCTTGTTATTGAAGGCAGTCTCCTTAGTTGATTATAGATGTAATCAGTCGAAGATGCAATCATCTTACTGGTGATTTAAAACCACAATATATCCTCACAGTAACAAGCAGGTCAGTGCTTCCTTGACCAAATACCTGGACACCATAGCCTAGCCAAGTTGACACATGAACTTAACCCTCATATGTGTATTGAAAATCTCTAATGGAATTAGTTGGAGTTTTTTTATACATGCCTTATTTTTAGGAAAGACCTATTGAAATACATCAAAAGGTATCAAAGTCCCATGGAACTCACTTTGGACATTACTGTTTTAAATTACAACTTTGAGAGTCCATGCCTTTTGAAGGCCGCATGACCCAGAAGGAAGCAGGAGCAGCGATCTCATGGCCTGTGCTATGTGACCAGAAAATTCATGATCCTGGTCTGAGTCCAAGTTCCATTGTAAGAAAGGTCACATTGTACAAAAAAAACTGCCTTCGTCTGTCAGGGTTGCTATGAAAAATACCATGGGCTGGTTGGCTTACACCAATAGGAATTTATTGACTCACATTTTGGAGGCAATAGGAATTGACAGGACATGCTTCCCCAGAGTCAGTAGCTTGTCAATAATCCTTAGTGTTCCATGACTTTTCTGTACATTTCCGCAGCTATCACATGGCAGTGTCCATCTCCTCTGGCTTTCACTTCTGTGCCCAGCTTCCTCTGCTTATAAGAGCTTCAGCCATGTTGGATTAAGGCTCACCCTGATTTGTCTGGCCACACCATAACTAATAACATCACCAAAGGTTCTATTTACAAATGGGTTCACACCCACAGGCCTGGGCTTAGAACTCGAGCATGTCTTTTGTGGGGAACATGATTAAATCCCCAATGATACCATTATGCCCCCTCTGCTATCCCAGAGGATTGGGATAGCTGGGATAGCTGATTGGTGAGTGATTCCCTGAACACAAGTTTCCACTTGCAAAGGCATCCTCATCCTCTTTTCTTATCCACATCCTAGTCAGCTATCAAGGCCCAACTCAAGTTCCTTCTCTTCAACAGGAAATTCAATGACTAGCTCAGCTTTCACTCTCTCTTTCCTCTCTGAAATCTTGACATCAACTGTCTGCACTTATCATAAATCTGCTTATGACATTTCTTGCATCATTTCCCTGCTCTACTAAACAGCTCTTATGTTCATTTTCTTATCCTCAAATGTATTCTTATCTGCTCAAAACAACCATATTGTTATATTCTCTCTATGCTTCTGGGTGCCTCCCACACTATCTAGAACACAGCTAAGCACATCATATGTACACAGATATTAGTGGATAGAATAAGTTAATTAATTAACCCACTCCATTTCCAGCACAAGTTTATTTATTTTTCTTTCTTCAGAATTTCAATTGAAGTAGGACCTAGTTTGCATATGGGTATATTTTGTCATTTACATGAGAGGAAAAATGGAGTTCCATAAAAATACCTATTATCAAGTTGCAGGAATGATTTTCCTTATATAACATCTCTTTGTTATTCTGGTGTTCTTAAGCCATGAAGAGCAATGTGACACTTCTGAAGTCCCAAGTGACATTCTTGCTTCCAAGAATTGTTTCAGGCTTGATTCTCAGCAATTCAGAGGCAATTTTTATTTCTGCCATATTCACACATTGCATCTTTATAGCATTACAGCTTTTTTAAAAAAAACATAGATAGTATCCATTTATCTTCCAGCAATCACCTTATGAACTGAGTAGAACTGATGCAATACTATTTCCTCATTTTACCATTGAGGAAACTGAGATACAGAGATTCCATCTAGTTGGTAGCAAAACTGAGGCTTGGTCTCAAGTCTCCTGCCTCCAAATTCATTGTGTTTTCTAATGTGCTCCAGAGTGGAAAGACTTAGGTGAATATGAATGTGGGTGGGTCTAACTTATGTGTGTTCAATTAATTAGATAAAGGAATTTTCATTAGAAAACATCCAACTATTTTTCTTCTTATAATGGTTTTTTCCAGTAGAAGGATAATCATACATTCAAACCCCTAACTGATCCCCACTAAAAAAACTGCCTGCGGCCCTGCCTCTAAATCACCTTTAGGGATTTTATAGCTTGCATACAGTCATATTTTTAGAAGCATGCTTACATCTGTAAATTGTTAGCAACTGGCTGATGCAGGTAAAAGAATCCTGGAGCGATGTTTTAATCCATCCTCCCCATGCCAAAACCCTTCTTCAAAGCCACCTTCTCAGGCATCAGAGTATGCAAATCAGACTCACAAATTTAACTGTGGTGTACCGCCTTTGACACGCTGGCACCAAGACAAGGCCACACACTGCCATTTAAGAAACTTACTCACTTGGGCAATCAACTCTCCCCAGCCTCCCTCGCCGCTTCCGACCTTGAACTGTGTTTTATACCAAAATACTTCCAATTCCCTGCTCTCTGGGATGGACCTCTCTGCCCTTTTGTCTGGCTGCACCACACTGGGGAGAAAACACCTGCAGGGCAGAGACTAGATTTGATAGATCCCCAGGGAGTAAGGTATGTATTAAACTAAATCAAACTCCATATATACTATATCCTAGTGGTATCCCAACTGAGATCGGATCCAGACAACCTGACCTGTCATAGTCAGTGCCTCCTTGGGAATATGGGGCTTTCCCATTAGGTCTGATGATTTAAACTAAGAATCTCTTCTGGCCATCTTGCTTCTCAGTGTATTCACAACATTTAGGGGGGAGGGGGCAGGAGAGCTGGTTGTTGATCTGGGTAGTAAGAGACAGCATGTGTGTTCCTAATGTGGTTCTTCCTTCAGACGTGGCAGTTGCCTCTGGTGCTTAGACTTTACTAGTTAGATATTTATTTCTTCGGATTAAGCATGTGCATTCAGACAATTACAAAGGAGAAGGAACTAACATATTTGAGGGTTTATGTTACCTTCTGTAATCCATACCACAATCCTCTCAAGTGGATGGAATTATCCCTTTTAGAGATCAGTAAACCAAGAGCCAGTAAAGGAACATGTGGAAAGACAGTATGCAGGCTAGCCAAGATTTGTAGACAGATCTGCTTGATCACAAAGTTCTGATTATTTCTATTAGCCCATGTTGCCTCCTATTTTAGTTTCCTCATAGCTAAAGCAAATACCAAGCAGTGGATTGGCTTAAACAACAGGAATTTATTGGCTCATGGTTTTGAAGCTAGAAGTCCAAAATCAGAGTCATCCAGGAATGCTTTCCCCAGAAGCCTGTGGCCGTGTGCAGCTGGCTGGGGCAGCCATGGGCCCGTGGCTTTTCTGTCCCTTGGAACATACCCGGCAGCCTCTCCTGACCTCCCCCTTCTCCTCTGGGTTACACTGATGTACAGCTTCTGGCCATTCCCTCAGCTTTCTCTCTTTCTGTGACCTTCCCTACAAGGCCTTCGGTCACAGGATTAAGACGCATTCTGATTCAGCTGGGCCACACCTTAACCAAAGCAACCCACCTTAAGGTTCTATTTATAAGGGTTCATACTATTCCACTTGAATGGATCAAGGCTAAGAACATGTTTTTCAGGGGTACATAGCTTCAAACACCATACCTCCCATTAAACACACAAATCTTGGTTGGTCAGGGGATCATAGCAGCCAATATCAGAAACAAATTATTTCTTTCACACATTAGACCAATAAAGAATTCACAATGTGCAAAGTAGTATGTGGGGATTAGAAGAAATATGAAGTGGAGTCAGCTGTGGCTCCTCTCTTCCAGGGAGAACATTCACACAGACAATTAGGGTATTAGGGAGGCCTTATCTGTGTCACAAAAGAGAAATATCAGGTGGGGCAGTCTCCTTACCTGGGGAGAGCAAGGGCAGCTCCGTGGGGAAGGAAGGGGACCCACACTTGCCCGAGAGGAAGTGACTGGGGCAGGGCAAGGTCAATGTAGGAACAACACAAGTACCGGTGAAGGGAGGAGAAGGTGTGAGTTAAATCTGGTGCCCACCATGAGACCCAAAAGCTAGAAACAACTCAGTGTTGGACAACAGACGAATGGATAAACAAAATGTGGTATATCCATACAATGGGATGTTACTCAGCCATGAAAAAGGAATGGCGTTCTGACACACGCTACAACATAGAGGAACTCTGAAGACATCATGCTCAGTGAAAGGAGTCAGACACAAAAGGACACACATTGTATGATTCCACTCACACGAAATGTCTAAAATAGGCAAAACCATGGAGACAGAAAGAAGATTAGAGGTTATCAGGGACTGGGGGAGGATTGAGGAATCAGAGTTACTGCTTAAAGGAGATAAGAGTCTTTGTTTGGGGTGATGAAAGAGTTTTGATAATGGATGATGGTGATGGTTGCATAACATTAAGAATGTAATTAATACCAGTGACTTGTATGCTTAAAATGGTTCAAATGGCAAGATTTTAAAGATGAATAGAAAAGACCAAAGGAAAAAAAAAAGCAAAATAACAAAAAAACGAACAACCAAAAACAGTAAACAAAAAAAGATACAAAGGCAAAATATTAGTTATATCTATTTATATTACCATAATAAAATTTAAAAACAAAGACAAAAACTGGCACCCAAACGAGTTGAATCCAAAAGTAAGTCAGACAGAATAAGGCAGGATGAGTGGACGTCGTCTTATGAAAATGACTTCTCTGCCAGGGTCAGACCTCTGAATTTCATTCTTTGGGCAGCAGGAGGGCACTTTAAGTCCCTGAGGAAAGGGGCAGGGTGATGGCTCAGGAAGAGAAAGGTGGGGGGCTATTAGGAGGCATTAGAGTAACCCCGTGAGCCCGGTAATGGAAGAGAGGCACAAGAAGGTATGTGATGGGAATTAGCCGGATGTTAGGAGTAACAAAAAAGTTTCATAAAAGGTGCACTAGCAGGAAGTGAAAGGCAGCCAAGATTAACTTCACAACATTTTTCTCAACCCACGGAGACATTCCCAAAGCCATCACATCTCAGTGCTTCCCAGAGCAGAAGGTTGCTTCTGATTCCCAACCCACACAGGACAAAATGTCTCACTACTCTACAGCCTCAACGAGTTTGCATCACATTCTTTCATGCCTAGGATCTGAATCAGAGCCAGGACATTCCTGGGCGACAGCTCCCATCAACTAATTATTAATGTTCCTGGCACAAAGTCTGGGTGGGCATTTATTTCCATTACCCAAGCCTGGTGATGAATTGAGCTCTGAACAGGCTGCATAATTTCATTTCTCCATAAGTCTGTGCCTTCTGCTGGCATTTTAAGGAATAGATTTTTGTGGAATTTGATGCTGTTCAGTAAATTTCCAGGAGGGCACATTGCCCAGGCCAGATGGACAGTTTTTTATTTTTTGTTTTCTAGTTCCAGCTGGTGAAGTCCTGTCTTATAAGATGCTACCCCTTCCCACTTGAATGGCGATGCACAATTCACTTGCAAAGGGGGTGGTAAGAATGACTCCATCCTTATGGTGGGCCAGGGGGTGGAAGGGGGGCCCTAGTGCCTACAAGCTCCCTAACACAGGAAAGTAGCTAGAGTCAAGGGACTCTACAATGACACACTCAAGCGCAGCTAAAGAAGGACATTTTCAGTCTATGATGTACTGATATCATAACATGGGATATAATAGAACAGGATGTCAAGAAGCCACTCAGATAGAGTTACTCAGTTATTGAGTAGAGAGGTCTGTGTTTCTCTCTAAATCCATTTGTCTTCTGAAAGAGAAGTCTGGTATACAGAAGCGCAATAAAGGGGAATGAACTTTGGCTTTCCGAAAAGGGTCACTTAACTTGTTCAGTTATGCTGCATTGTAGGGTCACAACTAGTGTGTTTTATTCTGTGGCTCTTTAAACAGAGCCTCCTTGCATGTTACATCAGCAGCAGGAGTTATGGACACTAAATGAGGGGTGCTGGTCTGGTGCATGGCAGATGTTGGTTGCATGGGATCTCCTTTAGTACTTTTTTATTAACCTGAAGGGAAATAAGGCCAGTACCTTCCATGGGAAGTAGTACTGACATCAAAGTCTCTTTTCAGTTTTGAGGCTTTCCCTCAAATTTATTGAACACTGGTTTTATATACACATACATACACCCATATATACATATAAATACATCCATATATATATACATACTTATATACTTGCTCCCAGACTTCCCCTTCTTACCCTGGGTCTGGCCGAGTCAAGGGGAAGACAGCCCCTCTCTGAATTCTGCTGGCTGCTCCTTCTTGCCTCCGTACATCACTTTATTCTTTAGCTCTTTCACTGTAAATCCTCACCTCCCTATGATCTCTTCTACCTGCTGCTGCCAACATAAAACTTTCAAAGCCCAATCATTTTCTCACTCTCACCACAGGCAAATATCTTGACTTTTATCCACGAGTCAACACAACAGTCTAGAAGGTGAGGGGAGGTGGGCATTCCTGGTGTCAGGAACAGCAGGGCAAAAACACAGGGGGCAGCAAAGAGCCACGGGGCGTGGCCACTCCCCTGCCCTAAGTAGCTGCCCTAGAGGAGGTCAGCCAGCAGGAGCTTCCCAGACCAGCCGTGGCCTCAAAAGGCTTAGAAGGGAGGTGCTCCCTGATGCCATTCTCTGCTCAGAACAGACATCTAGAAAATACTTGCTGGATTCTCCCCCACAGTCGAATTCTAACAGAGAAACAGAAAACATAGAAGAAACAAAACAGAGGAAATGAAAAATCACCTTTGGAAATACCATGGTTAGGTCATGGTTGAAAGCAAGAACACTTGATGGATGCTAAAATGGAGGAAAGGATAATGGAAAGCAGTATCTTTGCATAGTCTCCACGTATCTTCTTAGAACATTTTACCAAAGGGGAAATAATAGCTTTGCAGTGAAGAAACCTTGTAGATACCACCTGTAGCAGTTTGATATTGTTTATGAATTCCAAATATAGACATTGGATTATGTATGTAAATTCGTCTGTTCCTCTGGGTGTATTAGATTGCATTGGATTCAGAGGTTTCACTCTTACTTGATTAAATTATGATTAAGGCTTTGATTGGGCCACATCAGTAGGACATTGTATCCCTGCCCCCTTGGTGGGCAGGGACTCACAGGAAAAATGACATGGCAGAGGAGATAGTGTGGAATTTAGATATTGGAGCCCCAGAAAGTAAACACACAGAGAAGCAGAGATGTGAGGAAAGAGAGAAGGCTCCATTAGGAATGGCAGAGGTCCTGGGAAGGAGACCAGCCATTCGCCTGATAGTCTACAGCTGACCTTATAGGGAGAGAAGCAGCTGAGCCTGGAAAAAAAGGAGCCCCGGGAGAGAGCCAAGACTCTTCGTGGGACCACGGAGCCTTCAGAGGAAGAGGAAGCCTGAACCCTGCAGGTTTTGGCAGCCATCTTGCTCCAACATGTAGCAACAGACTTTGGTGAGGGCAGTAACTTATGCTTTATAGTCTGGAAACTGTAAGCTTCTACCCCAAATAATACCCTTTATAAAAGTCAGCTGATTTCTGGTATTTTGCATCAGCACCCCTTTGGCTGACTAATATACCACCTTAGGTGATCAAAATAAACATCACCAGAAATAAGACAAGGTGACAGCATGTCCCTAAATATGATACACTGAAAGGGCACAGCATTACTTTTTATAAAAAATGCACAGCCTCACTCTAATCCTGAGATAAACATTGAAAAACAAAACCCAAATTGAGAGACATTCTACAAAATAACTGACCAGCATACTTCAAAAGTTCCAAGGCCACAAAATACAAACACTGCCATAAATGGGAGGGGACAAAGAAGACATGCCAACTAACTGCGATAGGGGATCCTGAATTAGATTTTGGACCAGAAAAGGGACATTTGTGGGAAAACTGGCAAAATTCAAATGTGGTCTGTAGAACAGTTAATAGTATTATATCAATGTTGCTAGAACTATGTATGATTGACAACACTAGGGGAAGATGTGTGAATGGTATATGGGAACTCTCTGTTCTATATTTGCAAATATTCTGTAACTCTAAAATCATTTTATCATAAATTTACATTTAAAAGAGGAATATGTTTCCTGAAGAGGAAGGGGATAATGGCAGCCATATATATACACACACACATATATATATTTTATATATTTATGCACACAAGGACATTCCGTTTACTGCTGGTTATTTTTATTTATTTTCCCTGAGGCTGAACAAGGCACAGTGATGAGCTCTAACTGGGGTCAACAAAATCAAGCTGTGGGATAGAAGCATGCTCTTACCTTCTCTTATTGCCTTAACACATCTTTGGATTGTATATTTAAAAAGTATTCCAGTTCTTAGGCTGGTCTCAAAACTAAACTCCCTCAGACATAAGGGCACCTACGCTATTGCATTGCATCCCACATGCCATGCACGTTATAAAATTCTCACAAGTCTAAGCTAAGTCCCACACGCTGCAGAATAAAAAGATATCTGGGGCTTGCTTGGAAGTCAGCGCTTCTCCCTCTAAGCTAAGAGTTTGTAACTGCAGCTCAGGGAACTGGAGATTTGAGTCAGGATTCCAAATAACAGCCAATAATCTGGTGCTGCTGTCAACGTGAATACTGCACAGGGTCAGTCTTTCCTAAAAATAGCCACTTGTTTCCATAGGTATCTGAGCTCCTTCAGCTCCCTGGACTCAGTGGTTCTGTTTTATGTCTGAAGAGCTGAAGGACAAGGAGAAGGACCACATTCTCCTCAATACCCTCTAGCATAGCTAAAGCAGGTGATAGGATCTGATTGCACCTGACATGTATAGAATCAATGCTTTCTAGTACACCCTCCAAATGACAAATGTGTGTTGTCATTTACACACATCCTTCTGCCTTTCCTGACTTCCTCAGCTTCCCAGGGGTAATTAGCTCTCCTCTACCCTGTGCAGTCTTGGTGGCAAAGCAAATACAAATGCTTGCACACAGACAATGAGAGTGATGGTGTCCTTAAAGGCTCCTTCTACTGGAGCCTTCCTTCAGCTCTCCTGATAATCCAAGAGCATAAGTCATGTCCAGATTTTTGCCAGTTGGTCGCTTCATTTTCAGACTTTGAATGTTGGGTAATGCAGGGAAGAAAAATATGCTACAATTCAATCCCTCCAGTGTTGGTGTCCAAAAAAGGGTATGGAGATGGTTCTCCTGATGTTGCATTCTGTGTTCTCTGGTTCTCACATGATTCATGGCCAGTTCTTCACCTTTCTTCTTCCTGGGAGTTGTACTCTATCCTTTCCATAAATTCCCTTTTTTTGAAAAGCTATCCAGAATTGCTTATTATGCTTGCCATGACTCTAGCTAGTTCAATACATCAAAATCACATGAGAGAGAGTGAATGTGGCTCAAGCACTTGGGCGCCCACCTCCCACATGGGAGATCCCAGGTTTGGTTCCTGGTGCTTCCTAAAGATGATGAGCAGACACAACAAGCAGGGAACAGATGTGGCTTGAGCAGTTGGGTGCCTGCCTCCTACATGGGGGGGGGGGGGGAAAGTCCTGGGTTCACTTCCCAGTGCCTCCTAAAGAAGAAGAGCAAATGCAACCAGCTGATGCAATGAACTGATGAACAAGCAGACACAACAAGCAGGGAGTAGATGTGGCTCAAGCAGTTGGGCACCCATTTCCCACATGAGAGGTCCTAGGTTCAGTTCCTGGTGCCTCCTAAAGAAGATGAGCAGACAACGAGCAGACAGATGAGAGAGCCATCCGGAGGAAGGGGGGAAATCATATGAGAAGGCCCTTAACTGTCCCTTAGCTCAAAGAAAGGAAACCTCAATATGATGGAATTTCTGAACCTGTTGCATTCTTAGGTGAGCCTGGATTATGTAAGTACAGGATACAGACTTTGACCTTTTAAGCTTTTTAATCAGTGAAGTTGATCCTGAGAAGGATGATAATTTTTGACATGTATGATCACTTGTTTTCTTAAACTAGAGGTAACTTATTTCAGAGCAAAATTCGAAAATTCCTGTAATATACACTTTATACCAGTTTATGTATGCATTGTAGGCATTATTTCCATTACTATAAATGATCAGATCTAATGGGTTTGTTTTGACTATTATTTTCCATCGTGGCACCTGAAAAACAAAGTGTTAATGAGACATATCCTGAATAAAAAGATTCCTGTATTACAAAAGTTTTAAAGACCTGCCCTGGTTCTTAAAGAGTTAAATATACATCTACCACATGATCCAAACAGTTCACTTCCAGTATTTGCCCAAGAAAAAGAAAGCATATGAATTCTACACAGATGTTTTAACAGTTTTATTAGTAATAGTACAAAACTGAAAATAACCCAAATATCTGTTGGCAGGTGACTGGATAAAAATGTTGTGGTGTAGCCATACAATGGGATGCTACAAACACGTGAAAAGAACACATGTAACAACACAGATAAATATAAAATAACCATATTGACTGAAAGAAAAGAGCACATACTGAGTTCCCTTCAACCAGAATTGAGGCATAAGACATTCCTGGGTGCCATTTCCCCACAGAATCTTTGAACGACGACCAAAAACGTGCAGAGGCATCTTCCTCAAAACTCCAGACAACAGTTAAAAGGTTGCAGTAAATGGCAGAGGGATGAATTAAGAAAACATGGCTTTAAATATGGTAAGAGAGATGGGAAGCAGATGTGGTTCAAGTGATTAACCTCCCACCTATCACATGGGAGGTCCCAGGTTTGGTTTCTGGTGCCTCCTGGAGGAGATGAACAAGACAGCGAGCTGGCACTCAGGGCTGGCATGGAGAGCTGATTCAACAAGGAGACACAAAGAGGAAACACAAGGAGAGACCCAACAAAGCAGGGAGAGGAGTTAACTCAAGCAATAGAGAACCTCTCTCCCACATGGGAGGTCCCAGGTTTGGTTCCAGGTGCCTCCTAAAGAGAAGACGAGCAGACACAAAGAGCAGACAGCAAGTGCAAACAATGAGGGGTAGGGGGAATAGATAAATAAAATAAATGTTTAAAAAAAATGATTGGAGAAGTTTACGGTGCCCTTGCTGGCCCCTCCCCATTCTCTTTCTAGGGCAGTGTTGAGCCAGCCTGCACTCCCATTGTAAGTGCCTGGTCCTGTTCTGGTGGGAGCACTTACTTACCCCCATGCACATAATAGGGAGCCCATATATGTCAGTGCCAATCAATCGGTTGGCAGCTTGGAAGACTGAGGACATACATCTCAGGTTCATCCTCCCAGGACTTGCCTGCAGGCAGAAGCAGCTTGTGGACAACTAAAGCAGCTTAAGTGTTAAGAAACACTTAAGTAAAAAATGGCCTGGGACAAAAGTTTACCTGCTTTAAGTTATACAACAGAGCACCCAGGAGGGGGAGAGAGTCTCTTTCATAGGGAGTGGACGGACATTCAAATTCCTGTAAGTGGGGGAATTACTAAGGTCACCAGCAAGCACAAGCTGAAGGAAAGATACAAGCTCAGACAAGACAGAGAGGATCCTGAACTTCATATTTGCCTTGGGCTGATAAAGGGGAGCTGGAAATCACTGGCCCATGTGTTGCCAACTTGCAAAGATTGTGAAAAGTGTTTTTCATATTGGTTTATTGATTTTTGTTACCTACTGGCATGCAAGGAAATGTCTGTCATATCACTAGCTAGATACAAATTTAGCAAACAGACAGCTCAGGGACTAAATCCCAGAGTAAACACTTTAAAATATTGAAAGGCATAGTATGCAACAAAAGATACTAATGGCAGATAAAGCAGACTTTAAGTAAAAAACTTTTAGAAGGTCAAAGAAGGTCATTTGTACTGATAAAGGGATCAATTCAATAAGAAGACAACAAAATGATAAATATATATGCATCTAACAGCAGAGCCCCCAAAATACATGAAGCCAATATTGACAGATTTGAAGGGAAAAGAGTTCTACATTATGGCAGAAGATGCCAATACATTACTTTCAATAATGGATAAAACATCTAGAAAGAAGATCAATGAGGAAAACGAAGACTTAAAGATACCATAAACCAGCTAGACTTAAGAGACATATATATAGAACTATAGAACACTTCTCCCAACAGCAGCAGAATTCACATTCTTCTCTAATGCACATGGAACATTCTCCAGGATAGACCATATTTCAGGTCCCAAACAAGTCTCAATAAATAAAAAATATTTAAGTAATACAATGTATTTCCCTCAACCACAATGTAATGAAGCAAAATAATAATAATAGAGATCAACAGGAAAGTTGAAAAAATATATGTGGAATTTCAATAACATACTCTTAAACAACTTATGGTTCAAAGAAGACATCACGAGTAAAATTAGGAAATATCTTGAGGCTAATGAAAATGAATACACAACTTATGGGATGCAGCAAAGGCAGTGCTGTGAGGGAAATTTATAGCTCTAAAGCTTACACTAAAAAAGAAGAAAGCTCTAAATTTAGATCAAAACTGGAGGATTTAGGAAAAGAAAGTGAGTGATATGATATGATCCTATATAGAGAAAATTCTGAAAGATTCAAAACAAAGCTATTAGAGTTAATAAATTCACCAAAGTGGTGACATCTAGGATCAATATTGCAAAATCAGTAGTGTTCCCATACAGTAGTAATTAATAATCTGAAGCAGAAACTAAGAAGAAAATTCCATTTCCCACAGCAACTAAAAGAATCAAATATCTAGGAATAAATTTAACCAAGGATGAAAAGGGCTTATGAACAGAAATACATGAAACATTGCTTAAAAAAATAAAAGAAGACCTAAATAAATGAAAGGACATCCCATGGTCATAATTGGAAGAATAAACATTGTTAAGATGTCAATTCTACTCAAAGCCATTTAAATATTCAATGCAATACCAATCAAAATTCCAACAGCCACTTTGCAGAAATGGAAAGCCAATCAAATTTATATGGAAGGGTAAGGGACCCCAAATAACCAAAAGCATCTTGAAAAGCAAGAGTGAAGTTGATGGACTTACATCTCCCAATTTTAACTTATTACAAAACTACAGTGGTCAAAACAGCATGCTGCCGGCATTACTACAAGCATATTAGACCGGTGGATCTGAACTGAGCATTCAGAAACAGACTTTCACCTCTATGGCCAATTGTTTTTTTTGTTAGGTGGTGCTGGGGATTGAGCCTAGGACCTCATACATGGGAAGCAGGTGCTCAAACCACTGAGCAATACCCACTCCCCTGACTTTTGACAAATGTGCCAAGTCCACTCAAATGGGAAAGAGTTCTCTCTTCAACAAATGGTCCCAGGAAAACGGGATGTCCATAAGCAAAAGAATGAAGAGATATACATATACAAAAAATCAACTAAAAATGGATCAAAGATTTAAAACAAGAACCAAAACTATAAAACTCCTGGAACATAGGGAAGGATCTTCAGGACCTAGTGTTAGGAAATGGTTTCTTAGACTTTAAACCAAAAGCACAAGCAATGTAAGATGACAATATATAAATTTGAATTTGTCAAAACTACAAACCTTTGTGCAAAAGACTTCATCACATAAAAAAGGACAAACTATAAAATGGAAAAATATATTTGGAAATCACCTATCTGATAAGGGTTTAATATCCAGAATATATCAAGAAATCTTATAACTCAACAACAAAAAGACAATCCAAATAAAAAAATGGGTAAAATATTTGAATAGACATTTCTTTAAAGAAGGTATACAAATGGCCAGAAAAGCACTCAATGGATGACTACTCCCTCAGAAAGAATAGCAAAAGAAATCTTCTGAGTTGGTAGAAACTTTTCTTTCTATTTTTAAGAAGAGAGTTGGAAAAGCCAATGTTAGAAAACCATTTAAACTAATGAAAACTAATGGTTAATAAATTGAAGGAATCCTAAATAAAATACTATACAAACAATTGACAAGCTAATTACAAATAGGTTTTTTATATTTAAATAGGTTTATTTAAGACTTTAAGTGGACAGATTTAATTTAGGGGAAGACTCAAAACTTGAAATCCAGACTCTGAGATGGTCTTCAATGATTCTCACCTCCTGGTATTCATGCCCTTTCTACAATGAACAGGACTGAAATGCAGAACTAAAAGGATACTTCGGAAATGACTGCATACTGAAAGTGATTAAAATGGGAAATTTTGTGTTGTATATATGTTACCAGAATAAATTTTTAAAAAAAAAACATAGAATCATATAACACAAAAAGTGAACCTTAATGTAAATTAACAAATATAATTAATAATACAGTTTTAATAATATTGGCTCATCAACTGTAATAAAGGTAGTAGACTAATGCAAAGTGTTAATAATTAGGAACACTGAGTGGGGGGCATATGGGAACTCTGTCCTTTCTGTAAATTTACTACTTCAGTATTAATTTTTTTAAAAAAGACTATTTATGACTTGAGTTTAGATTGTAAGAAGACATTGTGGCTTCTGCCTTGCTTTCTCTTGGATCCCTTGCTTTGAGGGAAGCCAGCCACCATGTCCTGAGGATACTCAAGCAGCACTGAGGAAGAGCCCTTGTGATGAAGAGCTGAGAAGCCCTACCAACATCCATGCAGGAGGCCATCTTGGAAGCAAACTCTCCAGCCCCAGTCCAACCTTCAGATGACTGAGGCCCCATCAGGCATATTGATAATAACCTTCTAAAAAACCCTGGGTTGGAACTGTCCAGCTAAGCAGCACATTACATATATACAGTAACACCAAGAAGTAATACAGATTTTGGTGCTGAGAGTGGGCTTCAAACCCAGGCAGGCATATGCTCATTCCATCTCTGCCACTGACTAAATATCAGGTATGAAAGAAGTTCTGTGCTCTTTCCTATAGATTGGGAATGATAATATGGCCTCACAGGGCTGGTGTGAGCATTTTTGTAAAATAATTCAGTGTGATTCCCAGCACATAATAGGTGATATACAAACGTTAAAACTGACTCTCAATGAAATGGAGCTGTCAGTCCAATGAAAAGTATTCTATCATTTTTTCTGTCAAGTACAATGCAACCATTTTTTAAAAATTAGATCAATTCCTTCTTTTAAAATCAAATTACTGACATTTTGTTGTTGATATTTCCTTGTCTTTGAATATGTAGGTGAGGGCTTGATGGAAGTAGAACTGAGAAGATAAAAGAAAAGAGAAAAAACTTTGCCAAGAAGAAAAAGTTGCTTTTTAATTAAACCTGATATCTGGGATCCAGAATAAAAGTAATTTAGCTCTACGAAAAGGGTCTTCACTTTCTCTGCACTGTTTTGTTGTGGTTGTTTTTTAATAACCCAGGAGCAATACCATGGACATACTGTCATAACCAGCCTCAAATTAGCTTTATTTCTACCAGCCCACAGTACAGGATGCACAGTACAGGATGCATCAGGGTCATTCGGTCGGTTCACCAATGGATAAGCAAGGAATGATGAGGCTGGGGAAGGTGTCCCATGCATGCTTTGTACTCTATTTTGATTCAAGAGATAATGGCTTTTATACAAATTTTATAAAATGTATATTGTCAATTAAAAATAGAATATGGATGCTTTTCTCTCTTATGTCTGGGTCCCTGCCTTTCCAGGTGTGACCACAGTCGAAATGATCTGACCTTGGTCTCCATCTATTTCATAAGGCAGTCAATGTATATAGTATCACTGCTCTCGACAGCCTTTGCAAATGACCCACATGAGGACAAAACCTGGTTGAACATTTAAAAAATGGCTATAACAGAAGTCCTGTGGTACTTTTCCATGTATAATTTGTACCATATGGAAAGAAGAAAGGGAAAGCCATCTCTCCATTTCTAGCCTCAAAAAGGAGGTCCAGAGCTTGTCCCTGCATCCCACCAGGGCATCTGGGAGTGTCACAGGGAGCACCAGGGGAAGTTTGAGTTGGTAGCAATGGGAAGGATGAGTAAAGGGCTAGGTGAGTTTAGGTTTTTTTTTGGGGGGGGGAGTTAAAGAGGTCCTACCTTCCTTCTCTTGAGAGCATGGAGTGGTGGGGGGATAACATTTGGGAGAAAGCAGAAGAGTGAAGGCTTGGAATTTTGCTGTGTGTAAAATGGAACAAAAGCATGGCAGAGAGGGGGCGCTGAGATGAGTGAAATGGCTGCTGAGCAGCCGGTGGCCCAGGTGGGTGCCAATCAGTTGAGTAGGGGAGACTCTGCTACAGACAACTTTGGATGGGACTGAGCCCAGGTTTAGGGAAACCAGACAGGAGCAGTAGAATGTGATGAGGAAGCAGAAATGGGGGGAGTTGGGAATCCCAACCACGGAGAAGCTGTGCAGCACTCTGAGAAGTCAGAGCTAGTTTTAGGTGAGAATCTATGCTATGCTTTCTCATCTCCAAGATGTGAGGCCCCAGCTGAGTCACACAAAGAACAACAGCATGACAGGCTGGCCAAGCTGCCTTCCTGAGCAGGCACTTCTACTACCTTGCCTCATGCACAAGGGCTATAAGTCCAAATCTGTCTTATCCAGTGACTCCATTTTTACATACCTGACTCATGTATTCCAGAGCTGAAAAAAAGAGAACCTTGAGGTTAAAAGAGGTTTGGATGACCATATAGAGATGGGTACTCTCCAGCTCCTCTCCCTCTACCAATCCCAGCCACAGGCTAGAGCAAATGAAATCAGAAAGTGATCTAAGATGACCTTGACCAAGTTACTCACTAAGCCTCAATTTTCTTTCCAGTAGAACAAAAATCACAGTTTTAGTAAACTTTTCCCAGGTTGTCTTTAAGTGACATATAAAGCACTTGGAAAAATTATGGGGCACTTAGTAGATGCTCAATAAATAGGAGTTACGAATTAAGCAAATAGCAGAAAATGCACAATATATCCAGCTTTACCCCTCTTTGTCCAGCCTGAGTCTTAGCCTGGGGTCTCCAGAAAACAGAGCCTGAGACAACAGTTTACATGCATCACCTTTATCAAGAAATAGAATCCCAGGTGTTTTAGTTGCTAGCCTAGCAATGAGAAATGAGTTGGTTTTACAATGGGGATTTATTGGCTTGCAAGATCGTGGTTCCAAGGCTGAGAAAAATGTCCACTCAAGTTATCATCAGGCTATGCTTTCTCCCCAGAGACTGGCTGCTGGCAATCCTGGGCTCACCCATCACATGGCAAGGCATATGGCAGCATCAGCTGGTCTCTCCCTTCTCTTAAAGGTTTTGTTGCTTCAGCTTCTTGCTTCCAGCTTTCTCCTTCTCTCCCCATATTCATTCCATTTTTAAAGGACTCCAGTTAAAGGATTAAAAACCCACCCTGAGGGAAGTGGACTTGGCGCAGTGGTTAGGGCGTCCGTGTACCACATGGGAGGTCCCCAGTTCAAACTCCGGGCCTCCTTGACCCGTGTGCAGCTGGCCCATGCGCAGTGCTGATGTGCGCAAGGAGTGTCGTGCCACACAGGGGTGTCCCCCGCATAGGGGAGCCCCACGTGCAATGAATGCGCCCCATAAGGAGAGCCGCCCAGCGTGAAAGTGAAGCCTGCCTAAGAATGGTGCTGCACACACAGAGAACTGACACAACAAGATGACACAACAAAGAGAAACACAGATTCCTGTGCCACTGACAACAACAGAAATGAACAAAAATAAGAACATGCAGCAAATGGACACAGAACAGACAACTGGGGGAGGGTGGAAGGGGAGAGAAATAAATAAAATAAATCTTTAAAAAAAAAAACCCACCCTGAGCCGTGCCCTAAATGAAGTAACCTAATCAAAAGTTCCCACCTAGGGGAGCAGACTTGGCCCAGTGGTTAGGGTGTCCATCTACCACATGACCTGTGTGGAGCTGGCCCATGCACAGTGCTGATGCATGCAAGGAGTGCCGTGCCATGCAGCGGTGTCCCCTGTGTAGGGGAGCCCCACGCGCAAGGAGTGCGCCCCATAAGGAGAGCCGCCCAGCGTGAAAGAAAGTGCAGCCAGCCCAGGAATGGCGCCGCACACAGTGAGCTGACACAGCAAGATAAGGCAACAAAAAGAAACACAGATTCCCGTGCTGCGGACAAGGAAGATGATGCAGCAAATAGACACAGAGAATAGACAACTGGGGGAGGGGGTAAGGGGAGAGAAATAAATAAATAAATAAATCTTTAAAAAAAAAAAGGGGGGTCTCATCTGGGAAGCGGACTTGGCTCAGTGGTTAGGGTGTCCGTCTACCACATGCGAGGTCCGCGGTTCAAACCCTGGGCTTTCTCCACCCATGTGGAGCTGGCCCACGCACATTGCTGATGTGTGCAAGGAGTGCCCTGCCACACAGGGGTGTCCCCGCGTAGGGGAGCCCCACGCGCAAGGAGGGCACCCCGTAAGGAAAGCTGCCCAGCGCGAAAGAAAGTGTAACCTGCCCAGGAATGGCGCTGCACACACGGAGAGCTGACACAGCAAGATGACACAGCAAAAAGAAACATAGTTTCCCATGCTGCTGACAACAACAGAAGCGGACAAAGAACACGCAGCAAATAGACACAGAGAACAGACAACTGGGGAGGGGATAGAAATAAATAAATAAATCTTTAAAAAAAAAGGTCCCACCTACAACAGGTTTACACCCACAGGAATAGATTAACTTTAAGGACATAATTTTCTGGGTCCATCCAGCATCAAACTGTCGTACCTGGGAAGCAGAAGTGAGGGAAAAGCCAGTGGAGCAGAGGGGACAGCAGAGCAAACATGAAATGGTGCACTATAGAGATGGCAACTGCAACATACTGAGGTTAACTAATTGCACCATCTCAAGGGTGATCACATCTCAAGGCAGTCTGTCAGGTAGGGGACAGGAGAAGAAGGATTTACCCACTAGCTCTCGTCTCCCATTGATCAAAGTTTTATTCCATGGGGCATTAACTGCCCTGCACTTCAGGATGCACTGGATGAGTGCCACGCATGTCCTAATGTTTATCAAGCCTCAGTGGCAACAGGGAAGCCCTGTGTTGAGACAAGAGTCTCAGCGTGTGGGTGTGAGACAAGGCACTGTCAGATTATTCCCATGCAAGGTCAGTTGCAGCCACTGTGGTTGTGACAAATCTACATGAAGTTGGAGTCCAAAGTGAAGGCTGGGGAGGAACAAGTGGCCAAGATTCCCAGGTAAGGCTGAAATGACCTGACATGGTGCCAAAAATTGCCGGGATACATCTAGGTTTTGAAAAATCCCCTTTAATATATTGAAGTATATTTTTTCCTTTAAACATTGCAGGGAGATTGAGATATATTGCCAAACTTTAGGGGCTCA
Source organism: Dasypus novemcinctus (assembly GCF_030445035.2). Taxonomy (NCBI): domain Eukaryota; kingdom Metazoa; phylum Chordata; class Mammalia; order Cingulata; family Dasypodidae; genus Dasypus; species Dasypus novemcinctus. The sequence continues at coordinate 15,453,579 of NC_080696.1, read as the reverse complement.
TAATGCTTCAAGCTTCCTTTTACTTGGTAGGTGTCCTAAATTGTAACAAATAGCTGCTGGTACAAAAATCAAGATTTAAGTACTAGAGGGGTACTTAACAAATCAAACATATTGTAAGAAAAATATATTTGTAATATGAATAATTGCCCCCTATTCATTCTGCTTTGAAATGTTGGATTTTCTACTGAGAAAATATCTTGCATGCCTTTCTTTTGTAGGCTATTTTGATTCTGTTTGCTATTAGATTCTGCAGCATTGAGAGTTCTTAGCATTTTCTGCTAAAATGTGAAGGCTATTTGTTACCTGACACATATTCAGCTTCCAACTCCTTGAGAGAAGAGGCAGCTCCTTATATATTCTGTATACCTCAACAGCATCTGAGAAGAATAATAAAATCTAAATTAACGTTTGTTGAATGGGGCACGACATAAATACCAGACATTAGGAGACTGTTAAATAAATGATGAAGCGGCCATACAATGGAATTTCAGACATCACAGTTGTAAAAACTGTGTTTCATCTAATATAGACATGGGGAGACAGAATAATCCTATTTTGATTATAGATGCCTGCCCACCCATGTGTGGATACGAATATTTAGAAATCTAGAATGTTAAATTACAAACTAAACTGTTAAAGGTATTACTACCTCCAGGAATGAGACTGTTAGAGGTGGAAAGAATCTTTTCTTTTTACTTGTATTGTTTGTGTTTTTACATCAAACATTTATTACTTATGTAATCTAAAAACTAATAAGTAAAATAAACAACACCTTAAATGAATCATGGGCATTTGTTAACCCAATAGAAAAATATAGGCAACTGGGTACAAATGAATATTAGTTTTGACACCAAATTAGTCATGTACCTTCTCTCATTTAATCCTGCAGGAAGAAAATGCTATTCCCATATTTTATAATTCCTGTGAGAACCACTGCAATCTCTGCATTTTAACTCTCCCTAAAATAATGGTGTTCTTGGCTGACTTGCTTGGCCATCGATCATAATTGCAGCATCATGCTTCCTTCTGCAGAGTTCTGCTTACAATTCTAATGGGGAGATAAAAACTTCTTAGGCCAATATAGATCACTCTGCTATGCATAACTGGTGTGGCTGAGTTTTGGGGTTTTTTGTCTTTTTAAAAATTAATTCTCAGTTGCTTACTACCTAAGTCTGCTCCAAATGGAAATATTTTGTGCCCTGCAAACAAACAATAACAGTGAGACATTCTGACATAAATAGCCTCTACTCCCTAATCAAGCCACCATAGCAAAGCATGATTAATACCTTCTTAAAGTCCTTGGAAATGAGGAACCAGCTGTGTTCCCTAATGTTTGGGCTGTGGTAATTTCTCCTGTCTTTTTTGTGGCTTTTCCCATGATGCTGAGAGGGTTGTCTTAAAAGTGTTCCCTAATGTTTGGGCTGTGGTAATTTCTCCTGTCTTTTTTGTGGCTTTTCCCATGATGCTGAGAGGGTTGTCTTAAAAGGCTAGAGTAGCAACTTTTCCTGGGAAGGGCAGAGGAATGGGCTGGAAACAAAGCGATCCTCCAGCTGTGCACCCGCAGCCCCCGCTCCAGCCCTCCAACATCTCCTAAGCACTGTCAAAAGCAGTCTCTATCTTCCCAGCAGACCCCCATCATTCTTCATTCCTCCTTCTCTGTTTATTCCTACCCTCCCTCACAACCTCCATTCACAAGCCACCAATTATTTATGATAAGGAATTGTGTTGAAATGGCAGTACACTTATCTCAGGTACTACAGAATCTTTAGGAAATATTCAGGTACTAGAGAATGTCAAGAAAGACTCATGTGGGTCCTGAGTCCCATGAAAAGAATCGAAAGATCAAAGGCCGCCCTCTGGAGCTTCAGAATGCCCCAGAACCTCAGACCTGAGTCAGGAGGAATGCTTTCCTACACTAATACTATTTAGCAACATATAACCTATTTAAAAACAGAAACAAACCCAAGCAATGAAAGCCCATAAGAATTTGAAAAAATAAATATTTATCCAAATGGAATCACTATTTCCCAGGTCCTGGACACTCAGACCTTTGCTATTATTATTATTATTATTATTATTATTATTATTTAGGAGGCACCAGGGATTAAATCCAGGACCTCATACATGGGAAGGAGGCATTCAACCACTGAGCTACTCCCACTCCCCCATACCTTTCTTTTTAAATGAAGAAAGACTTCAAGGAATGTGGCCATACCCCAAGAGCAGATTTTTCCTTTTATTTAGGGGAAATCTACAAATATGAATGAAGAGAAAAAACCTACATCTTTATTTTTACTAGCCTCTGAATGAAATTTAACATTTATTTCAATGGATTTAGGCAACAAACCACAGTAATGTTTTTGGAATCTATGACTGACACAATAGAAATAACAAATACTTATATCCCACATTACAGTTTTGGTGCAGAGATCTCAAAATATTGTTTATACACATCACTATTCAAAATTACTGTTAACTGAGCAGCCACTAGATCTTAATATTTAATGTTAATAAGGAATCAACATATTGTTCAATCACACATTTTATTATATTTTGATATCTGTGTTTTAATATAATTGGTTTTCTTTGTAATTCTATGTATTTTATCTTATGCTTCTAAAATCACTGTTCTGAGAAGTACAGTGGCTACAACTGACTGAAGACACATGGGAGAGTCAACTGGGACCAAAAGAGCCATCCATCTGAATCCAGCCCAAATTGCCAACCCACAGAATAGTAAACTAAAGAAATGATTGTTGTTTTGAGCCATTAAATTTTGGAGTGGTTTGTTACACAGCAATAAATAATGGATACATATCCCTACTTTATTTATTCAACATTTTCTCTAAGTTAAGTTTTTCATTTAAACAAATTAATTTTTAAAGATTCTATATGTCACTACGGGACATAGAAAAAACACATTCACTTGGCACAAACTGAAGTGAATTAAAAGCAAATGAAAGGAAAATATGAAACAATGTTATGAAATCCTGGCTAGACACTGTTGTCTTGGAAGTCTCTCTATGAAAAAAAAGAAATGTGCAAGAGTCAGAGAGGTGATAAAGATACACTGCCTCCAAATTGAGACCTTCACCTTGAAGGCAGAAGGAACAAAAGAGAAGTGTGTGACTTAATGCTATTTAATTCTCTGTCCCTTTCCCTTTCATAATGAGGATTCCTAGTGGGTGACCTTGGCCAACATTAAGTACTGATCAGGACAGTGCAGTTTTACTTGACTTACGGAACAACTGAATCTTTCTGTAAATGGGTATTTTATCTCCTAATATTGGAACGTAATGTCATAAACCTGGGCAGGTGTGGGTCACACAGCAGACACCCCACCAGGATTGGGCTGTGATGGATATGGGTTATCACAGTCCAACTGGTTCATCCCATAGAAGAGAAAACAGAGGCCCAATAAGATTAGATTCCTTGACCAGAGACACACAGAGTTAAAGGCAAAGTCTGGTGATTACTTTCAATGGTACATGAAAATAAGTTTGAATAATTTACTCACTCCTGCAACCAGAGAATGGAGAACGCAGCTCTGATAGTTCTGTAGACATCTCCATCTCATCTGTCAAATTAAAGAGCAAGTAGAAAAGGTCCAGAATCCATCCCAGTTCTATCATTCTGTGAACGTTCAAGTTTCAATGTTGCAATACAAGGAACCAACGAATTCATTAAGTAATAATAAGGGAAGGGTGTAGGGGATTAAATGACACGGAATCACACAATGAGAAAAGCATTTTCTTTGCACTCCTCTTTTGTTTCCCTGCCTTCTTCAAGGTGAAGGTCTCAGTTGGGAGGTAGCGTACTTTTACTGCAGCTCTAACATGTGCTCATCTCTCTTTTTAATAAAAATCTTTCATAGACAATTGGCAAAATATTTCACACACACACAATTCCTCTAGATCTTCACAGGAGAACTGAGAATGAGGTAGATAATATCACTCCCATTTTTACAGTGAGATCACTGTAAAAAAGGAGGCTTGCCTAAATCAACTGACTTGATCAAGGTCACACTGTAAATACAAGAGTTGTAATTCAAACCTAAGCTTCCTGACTCCAAAATTCTAAATTCTAATTCCCTTACCTTCTGGAACCTAAAACTAATCAAGAATGAATTGGCTCAAACGTGCCCAAGAAAGTATCATTTACTCTCACAGCATCCTGGAGAAAGTTCATATCTTTTCAAAACGATGCACTCGTGACACTTGGAGGATCAGCCAATTAGGAGCAAGTGTAAAACACCAGAGTTAAGAATGTAGACTCTGGAATCAGATAAACCTGAGCTGGACCCCTGAATCAGTTAGCTTTTAAGTGTGTAACAAATCTATCCAAAGCTGAGGGGCTTACAACAACAATTTATAAAAGTAGCCCTGAGCCCTATGGGTCGGCAATTTGGACAGGGCTCAGCCGAACCATCCTCGCCTGTCTCCGTTGGGTTCCCTCATGAGCCTGCGGTCAGCTGCCACAGTGCCTGGAGCTTGGCCGGAACCCAGCGCCCGTGGCCACACGGACTCTTGGCAGTCAGCAGGCTGTTCCAGGCTTGTGCTCGTGGTGATGGCCATGGAGTTCCCAAGAGCAGCAAAGGACAGCGCCAGCTCCCCTGCACAGGCGTTTTTCAAATCTCTGCGGTTACCACATTTGTTACTGTCCCATAGTTTAAAACAAGCCACCAGGTCAAGCCCAGGAACAGGGTGGAAGGGGATTACACCAGAGGAAGAATCTGTGGTCATTTTTGCAATTTACCACCTATCCCTTCTGAGCATTTTACTGACTGTGTGGCCTCGGAGAAAGTTAACTAATTAATCAGAGCTTCCACATGTTTATCTATAGAAAATGATAATAGCATCCACTTTATAAGGCTATTTTGAAGATTAAATATGATGTGTAAAGTGTTTTGCATCAAGTCTAGCCCATAACTAAGTGATCACTAGGGTAATCTATAATTAATATTGATAATATTAATAAATAGCTTGGCAGTTAAGAACATGAGTTCTGGATTTGAATTTTCTCTCTGGCACATCCTAAATGGCACACCATAGGCAAATGGATTTTCTTCTCTGTGCCTCAGTTTTTTCAACCGTAAAATGTGCATTTAAAAAATACCAATACCATAGAGTTGTTGTGGGAATTAAAGGAGGTAATACATGAAGAGTATTCAGAACTTTGGCTGGTACATTGTAAGTATTAAGTACTCAACAAATATTAACCAATGATTGATGGCCATGATGACGATAAGTCAATTTATCAGCAGCCATTGTTAAAACAGAGACTTTGAAAAAACTTCCCTTTTGAAACATATTCTGTTTCCTTATATGTTAAAATTAGAATGTTGATATTATCTTTTGGATTCATAATATAATTGCCCCAGCGACATATGTTCAGAGAAAACATGACTTTTGCTGTTGCCATTGATCATCTTTACTTTGTGACTGCATTTTAATCCATGCTGATAAATGTGATCTGTTGGTGCAAAGAAGATTTAAAGGGACTTTTTGATAGTGTGAAAATATTTTGCATTAAAACTCTACTAACCCTCTGCACACTCAGGCACTCAACTCCTTTCTCTTCATTACCATGTGCTAGATATTGCTATGAAAATCCACACTCTAACTCCATTCTGGTTTCAAGAGCAACACTGGAATTTGAATAAGATTTATACATTTTCCAAAACCAGAAAAGTGAGGACGAAAAGAACTCACTGTTCTCTCTCATATTAGCACAGTGTGGTATCTACTTAATCTGCTTGTGGGCTCAGGTATTCAAAATCCATGGTACTTTTTTTTTTTCTCTTTTGCTTTCAATGGCATCGCAACTTTAGCCAGTTGCCAACTCTGACTTAAATTAAACCTAGACTTGCAGAAGGATGGCACTGTTTCTTTAGGTCCTTCTGTGACTAGGTAGGTTAACGGGTTGCCATGGTGATCATTTTTAGCAATGAAATTGAAAAATGGTAAAGAGGACAGGTTTTCAAGTCAGATTTAAGTTCAAACTCATTCTGTCTCTTTTTATATGTTTGACTGACTTTGAGCAATTTGCTTGACCTTTCTTGGAACATGTTCTCAGCAGTAAAATGAGGCTAATAATACCTACCCTGGAGTGTTATTATCTTGATTAATTCTCAGAACAACCCTCTGGGGTAGGTATTATTAGCACCATTTTATAGATAAGTTATATAATTTGCCCACAGTCACAGAGCTAGTAAGTGGCAGAGGCAGGAGACAAACTCATCATTTCTAGATGTCGGCTGGACTCAGTTACCTGGTTTTCACATAGGGTCTCTCATGCAGTTGCAGTCAGATGGCAGCTGGGGCTGAAGGCATCTTATGGGCTCCCTCCCTCATGCTGGTTGATGCGGGCTGGTAGCTGGAACATCAGTTTGGCATTATCAGTTGAAACACTTACATATGGTCTTGGGCCTGTGCTTCCACAGAATGTGGTGGCAGGGTTCAAACAGCAAGCATTCCCAGACTGATCATGGGTAGGTTATACAGATAATCTTTGATTACCTAGCCTCAGAAGTTAAGCAGCATTCTTTTCATTTGTTACTAAATGGAAGTCACCAAAACTGGTCTATATTCAGATAATCAGAGTAACATCTTGTATGCAAGATACACATTAATATCATCATAGGATGGATGAAAAGTAATCAAATCTTGTAATTGAATACACAGCCAAACTGATCTTCAAAAGTGAGATCAAAATAAGCATTTTTTTATATCCAGAAAGTTTACCCCTTCATAGGTCCTCTATGAGAGAATTACTACAGGATATAATCCAGCAAGAAGAAAAATGAATATAGAAAGAAGTGGTGGGATATAAGAATCTATGCTGAGTAGAGGAATTCACAGATCATTTTAAATCTAAACAAACTGCCTATGTGTGTGTTTGTGTACATGTGTATGTGTATGTATTTAAGTAGTCTGGAACTGACAATTTTGATATTATCGACATGGAGATAGAGGGAATAGCAGAAGAATAGACTGAAGTAAAAGAATATTGAAAATTTTCTTTGGTGTGAAGAATAAATAAATAAATTTTAAAAATAAAAGTATTTTTAAATATGTGTGTTAGAAAATTTAAGAATAAGATCTACAAAAATGGAAACTAAATGTGATTCTCAAAAATGTGAAATACTCAATTAAACTCTACAGAAGACAGGAAATGAATAACATGAAGGAAAAATAAAATTTTAAGAAGTAAAGTCAACAGAAGACTAAATATCAATAGCAAGAGAAACCTTTAGCTACAATGAGTAGCGATAGATATATATAGTTTTAATTTATGTCTAAAAAGATATGATTTTTAAAAAATCATCTAAATCAAATTGATTTTAAAACAGATTCACCTTAAAAATGATAAAGGAAGATTAACAATAAAAAATAATAACAAGGAAGGTGGGGGATCCCAGGGTGAAATTCAGACTGTAACAAAAGCAGCTACCTGTAGTACAAATGTATAATATAACTTTATTGAAGGAGATTGGAAATGACTAGAAACTGTAAGACTAAAGACAAAAGGAATTGTACATAAGCACTATACTATAGTTATAAGGTTGTTTTTCAAGGGGTGATAGATTAATGAATCTAAAACTGTTATACAGGGAAAAAGACGTGGCTCAAGCAGTTGGGCTCCCATCTACCATATAGGAGGTCCAGGGTTCGATGCCCAGGGCCTTCTGGTGAGGGCAAGCTGGCCCACGCGGAGTGCTGGCCCATGCAGGATTGCCACCCTGAATGGGAGTGCTGCCTGGTGCAGGAATGCCACCCTGTACAGGAGTGCAAGCCGACACAGAGAGCTGGTACACCAAGATGACACAACAAGAGACACAGAGGAGAGAAAATAAGATGTAGCAGAACAGGAAGCTGAGGTGGCACAAGAGAGTAATCACCTCTCTCCCACTCCAGGAGGTCCCAGGAGCCACCTACTGAGAATACAAGCAGATACAGAAGAAGAACACTGCGAATGGACACAGAGGGCAGACAATGGTGGTTGGGGGGGAAAGGAATAAATAAATAAAAAATTTTTAAAAATAAAAAATAAAAAAAATAAAACTGCTGTACACGTATATTGGGATTGAAGAAATAAGTAAATGGAAGGTGGAAAATAAAAGGTTTCTTACTGTTGGAATGGGACATTACAGATAAGAAAGGAAAGAGAGCTATAATGATCCATGTGGTACTAGATAAGCATTGAAGATATCAGTATAAATTCATATTTAGCTTAATACGGGACAGTGAAAGATGTAGAAACAGTTATAGATGTGTGTGCGTATACAAGGGTTAGCAGATGTACCTATATTTCTTGGCTCTGTCCACTGAGAGGGCCTACAGGCAGTGACATCCCAGGAGGATCAACACACCCAGGATCCAGATACCATTCTTCAGTAAAAAGAGCCAGGGCCTAGTCTAGGTTAGGGCAAAAAATATACATGAGCTCAGATTGTTCTGTTGTGCCAGAAAGTAAAGAAGTGCTCAAAAAAACAAATGAAGGGTTAGGTCACAGGTACACAGGAATCAACAGAAAGTGGTCCCAATGGCCAAAGCTGGAACAATTTGAGCAACAAAATAAATAATATAGTATTGGATTATGATATGAAGTATAAAATAAATATCTATGCATTCATACTGATATTAATAAATGATTGAATGAATAAATAAGAAAACTATTCCACACAGAAAAATTGCAAATAATTTATGCAACTATTATCCCTCAAACACGTGGAACATAACTCCCCATGCCTTAAGTATGAACTCTTTCTTTCAAAAAGTACAGTATGGGGAGCCAGCGTGGCTCAGTGGTTGACCACCGGCCTCCCACATACGAGGTCCCGGGTTCAATTCCTGGCCCCAGTACCTCCCCCTCCTACAAAAATGTAAAAAAAAAAAAAGTACAGTATGGAAAGGGGGAAAAATTTACAGTGGAAAAGACTGGCAAACACTACCTCAGCCAGGTGATCAAGGTTTACAGCAACATAATAAGTCGTGGTGACAGCCCGTAGCCTTGATATGATGTGATGAAAATGACCCTCTACCTCTTTGGTCTTCCTCCCCAAAACCCATAACCCCCTTCTAACCACGAGAAAAACTCAGACAAACCCCAGCCGAGGGACAGTCTACAAAATACCTAACCAGTGCTCTTCAAAACTGTCAAGATCATGGCTTTTGTTTGCTGGGCTGCTGGAAGCGGATACCAGGAAGTGGGTTTGGCATAACAATAGGGTTTTATTAGCTTACAGTTTAAGGCCAAGAAAACGGTCCAATTCAAGGCATCATAAAGGCAATGCTTTCTTCCTAAAGAATGGTTACCAGTGCTCCTTGACTCCTCTGCCATATGGCAGGGCACATGGCGGCATCTGCTGGTCTCTCCCTTCTCTTCCAGGTTTTGTTGCTTTCAGCTTTTTGCTTCCATGGCTTTCTCTCTCCTTGCCTGAACTTTATTATTTTCTAAAGGACTCAGTCAGAGGATTAAGGCCTACCCTGGGCCACGCCTTACCCAAAGTCACCTCATCCAAAGGTCCTACTTATAATAGGTTTACATCCACAGGAATGGATTAGCTTTAAGAACATGATTTTCTGGGGTACTTATAGTTCCAAACCATTACAGTAATCAAAAACAAGCTAAGTGTGAAAGACTGTCACAACCCTGAGTTAAGGATGCATAACGTGTAATGTGATGTGGTACCCTGGATGGGATTCTGGAAAAGAAAAAGGTCATGAGGGTGAAGAAAAGAAATATGAATAAACTACGAACGTCAGTCAATTTTTTAATTACCTAAAAATTGACATAGAAAAATTGACAATAAAAATTTACTTGAGGGAAGCAGACTCAGCCCAATGGATAGGGTGTCCGCCTACCACATGGGAGGTCCACATCAAACCCCGGGCCTCACTGACCCGTGTGGAGCTGGCCCATGTGCAGTGCTGATGCGCACAAGGGGTGTGTGCCACACAGGGGTGTCCCCCATGTAGGGGAGCCCCACGCACAAGGAGTGTGTCCCATAAGGAGAGCTGCCCAGCGTGAAAGAAAGTGCAGCCTGCCCAGGAATGGCACAGCACACACAGAGAGCTGACACAGCAAGATGACGCAACAAGAGGAGACACAGATTTCTGGTGCCACTGATAAGGATAGAAGTGGTCACAGAGGAATACACAGCGAGTGGACACAGAGAGTAGACAACTGGGGGGGGGGGAGGGAAATAAATAAATAAAATAAATCTTAAAAAAAAATTTACTTGACATATTTTTAAAAAATGAATAATATCATATAAAAAACATGACCTGACATAAAATGTATTAAAGGGAGAAAAGAGTGATGTTTCACTTTGACAAAAGGAACAATGCAAAAAGATAATACAATACTCAAGGGGCTTCAAATACTTAACACCATGGCTTTGAAAGATATAGAGCAAAAACTGACAGTTTTGCAAGAAGAAACCAACAATTGCATAATCACAGCTGAAGACACTCTCAGAAACGCACGTAAGTTTTAATAAATGATATTAGAGATTTTAACAAGGAAATTTAAAGGTTCAATCTGAGAACAATCTATAAAATCCTACAGCCAAAGAGAATCCCATTCTTTTTTAGCATAAATATAACATGTATAAAACTTAACTATGTTTCCACTATTAAGTCTCAATAATTCAAAAAAGTAGATATCATACAGGCTATGTTCAATGACCAGACTGCAGAAAATTAGAAGTTAGCAACAACAACAACAACAACAACAACAACATAATGCATATACCTGAAAATAAAAAAAATAAAAATCATCATGAAAGGAGGATGGGGGACCTTGCTCACCAGATAGCAGCTAAGCCACTCTCACAACTGGTTTCCTTTTTTTTAGATTTTCTTTCTTTCTTTATTGCCTCCCCTCCTGCTTGTTGCAGTCGCCATCTACTCTCTGTGTCCATTTGCTGTGTGCTCTCTGTGTGTTTGTCTTCTCCTTAGGAGACACCGGGAACCGAACCTGGAACCTCCCATGTGCAAGAGAGGCTCTCAATCACCTGAGCCACCCCAGCTCCCTGGTTTGTTGTGTTTCTCATTGCCTTTCCTTTTTTTGTGTGCCTCTTTTGTTGTGCCACCTTGTTGCATCAGCTTCCCGCACCAGCTTACCTTCTCCAGGAGGCACCAAGAACCCAACCCAGGACCTCCCTCCCAGGTGGTAGGTGAAAGCCCAATCACTTAAGCTATATCCACTTCCCATAACTGGTTTCTTAACTCATCAAATCACAAGTTTCCTTTTATATATAGATCCAGCCTAAGACATTTGAAATTGTTCATTAAACATAAATTATTCAATAAAGTATTAAGATCTCTCAGTTTGTTGACTTTTTTTAAAGCAGGTTTTGTGACATGAAACTACTTGTTATGGAATATGATTTCTTCATCAACTTTAGAAGGTATAAAACGGACAACAAAGAAAATAGAAGTAAAAGTAATAAAGACAAAAGGATAAAATAGTAAGATACGGAACAAAACGAAAATACAATTGATTAACATAACTAGAAATATATTTTTCCTAATGAATACATGGATCTATAATTATGACCCAGAGAGATACACCCACCAAAGTACAATTAATAAACATACAATTAAAAAAAATAAGAGAATATTTTGTACAAATGTATACCAATAATTGCTATAACATAGAGAAGAAAATCTAGAAAAATACAAATCTTCAAAACTGGCCTAGGAAAAATTAGAAAACCTGAATATATCAGTAATTATAGAATAAAATGTCACAATCAAAGATTGACCCTCCAAACACACAAAAACACAGGTGTATTCTACTAAACTTTTAGGAATAGATAATTCCCCTCTTAAGCACATTATTTCAAAGCATCTACTCAACTCATTTTATAAAAGCACTATTCTATTCTAATGCAGAAACCATAAAATGATTATAAAGGAAGAGAAAAATCACAGGCCAATCTCACTTATGAATATGGATTTTTAAAATTCTATATAAAACATCAACATATCAAGTACATATTAAGAATGAATACAATTAAGATAGGTCTACCCTAGAAGAGTAAGGATTGTTCAACATCAGAAAAATATATTAATGTAAATTACATTGACAGAATATAAAGAACAACAAAACAAAAAAGTATAATTATCTCTACAGATGCCAGAAAAAAGATTTGAAAAAAAAAATCAACTCTTAATAGACCAGAAAAAGGATATTTACCAGATTATTTCAACAAGTACCACAGAACATATTGAAATACTACAAGCAATTTCACTAAATTAGAAACAAGACAAAGATACCAGCTGTCACTACTATTCAAAATTATACTGGAGTTCAAGTCAATCAATGTTAATAGGGGTGGAAAGAGATAAAACCACTTATCATTAATTATATGCTTATCTACCTAGAAAATGCAATCAAATCAACTACAAACTATTTAAACTTTTAAGAAAATTCAGTAAATTGTTTGGAAATACAAGCAGCACATAAAAATCAACTGCGTTCCTACTGCACATCAGTAACCAATTAGAAAAGAATCTGGGAACAGTGGTATATCAAGCTCCAGGAGGAGAAAACTAAATATTAAGAAGGTGTCAAATTTCCCTCCAAATAATCTATTAATTCTATTCAATCCTTAATGTTCTTCTCCATACTTGAAATTGAATTCCATAATCTTTGTAATTTTATGTATGGAAAACAATACTCATTTTTCTCTTCATTTTTCTGATTTACAAATTTGACAAACTTCTTTAAAAATATTAATATAATGTGGAGCAATAAATGAAAGAGAATACACAAGGTATATTTTGAAAAAGACGAAAAGAGAAGTTTCTCCCTTTCTCCAAAAACAGGAAAATATATACTAAAGCTATACACTATGTCAAAGACTGTGGTATTAGAGATGCCAAAAAACAGACCTGTGATCATAGGGCATGTTAGTCTGTAAACAATAGTGGCATTTAAACCAAAAGTAAATTAGGGACTACTAAAACAGTGTTGCTATGATAACTAAAATCTGCCTGAAAAAATGAAATTTGATTCTTTATACCACTCAAAATAATAAATTCCAAGTAGATTCAAAATCTAAACTGAAAACAAATAACTCAAAAATTATTAGAAGAACATAGAGAAGATGTCTTATGATCCTGGGGGTGATTTTGTTTTTTTTAGAAGAGAAATGTAAGAGAAGTAAAGGAAACAAACGAAACCTTTGACTACATCAAAATTTAAATTTTGTTTTATGACAAAAGACATGACTAATGACCAAAATTAAAATTCAATGGATAGAATTGGAGAAGATATTCATAAGTATACAACAAAGGATTAATATTTAAATTATAAATTTAAAAGATTAATTAATTAATATAAAAACAAACACCAAGTTTTAAAAAAAATCCAAAGCATATGAACTGGCACTTCACAAAAACAGAACTATAAATAGCCAATAAACATACAAAAAGATATTTGAACTCATTAGAAATTAGAAAACAAATGCAAATGAAAGCAACTAAAAGAAGCATTTTAACCCATCAGATAGGCAAAATTTTAAAAGTTTGATAACACCAAGTACTGATGAGAATTTGGGAAAGCATTGCTGGGAGAAGGATAAATTAGCAGTCATTGCGGACATTACATGTTAAGTTTTTAAATGTGCACATTTTTGACCAAGCAGTTCCACTTAACTGTGTACTTAATAAGACACATACAAGTATGTTGACCGCAGATTGGTTAGTAAAAAGGCCTATAATAGGGAAATGACTAAATGAATTGTGTGCATAGCTACCTCTGTCTGCTTTATGTGTAAATGCGTACAGACAGACTCACACATATGCATTAGACAAACAGCATTTGTGATGGATACTCAACAATATTTTAAAAGAATGAGGTCAAAGGACTTCCGGTTCAAATGAGCGGGCTTGGTGTCGGGTCTCCCGGCTCCTCCCCACCGTGCACCCTGGAAATAACACAAGAGGCAGCCCAAGGAGGATTCGGAAAGGTGGAAGAGGAAGGTGGGGGTCAGCGACCCCAGGACTGAGCCACAACACAGCGGCAGGGGATCTGACGACACCGCCCGCCTCCCGCCACCCACGGGACCCAGCAGAGCGCAGCACCACCTCGCGGTGGGAGGACGCCCACGTCACTGCCCCCTCGTAGCACGGGGATCCTGGCAGGCGACGAGTCCAGGCGAGCCGGGGACACGGAGAAGGGAGGTAAAAGGTGGACATGTGAAGGGTTCTCCTTCCCCCATGGGGTCTGAGACGCCTCCTCCACCGAGAGGGGGACACCAGGGCCACTGGGCAGCACAAAGGCTACCCGGCCACGAGCTCCCTGCCAGGAAGCTGCGCTGTCCCGTGGGCCTGCGAGTCCCCTCCTACGCAGATCAGGGTGGCGGGAGGCGCCAGCAAGAGGGATCCGACCAAATCAAGTGGCAGAGCCGGGAAACCTCTTCGTCCCCGTGGGCCTGAGACTCTCTTCTCCAACCAAGAGACACTGGCAGCCAGGTGGCATGCCCCCCAAACCAGCCCCGGCCCATCCCTGCAGGGGCCCCAGCCCCCTTCCCCCAGGGAGGGGCGCCACCTGCCTCCAGGCTTCCCCCACCACCCACTCCAGCGCTCCCCACCTGCCCCGGGGTACCCGCTGCTAAGACAGACACCACACCACAGGAAGGCACTGGCTTGCCCTTTCCAGGGCTAGAAGGCTGCTTCCTCCCGGGTAGGAAGCACTTGAATCCTTGAGTTTCCTGGTTTTCCGGTCAGGTCTCTTCTGGTTCCACTGACTTAGGGTTCGGGCCCCTCCCACGGCTTCTCTCCACCCTGCCCCATTTCCACGGCTTGTGAGGACTTCCGCCCTGCTGGAGGAAGGCAGTGTGGGCACACCTTACCTAGCAACATCTTCAAAGATCCTGTAACAAAAGGGTTCCCACCTGCGGGGCCAGAGGTTGGGACCTGAACATGACTTCTGTGGGAGACGTGATTCCATCTCCAACACCACCTTTCCCAGCCACTCTGGACCCCATCACCTTGCTTTATTTTCTTCCCAGCCCTCGTCACAGCCTTAAGCCACCTTGTTAAACGCTTCCTAAATTCTTTTCTTTCTTCCTGCACTATAATGTAAATAGTCCAAGTCCAAGCCTGTGCTCCAAAAACATCAGCTGAATGAATGATGTGCCTGGGTCTATCTGATATCAAACCCACACTTCTCCAAACGTTCTCAAGTTGCCTCCTGATTTATAGACTACAAATATTCCCTCTCCTTTCCGTCATGGCTAAAAATATCAGTAACAAAAATACCTTTTGAAATGGTAAAATATGAGTCAAAATGGCACCATAGAGCTTCACTATTTAAAAATATATAAACATCTTTGGCCATTGACGACAAGAATCAGAGAGTACAGGCATTGCCGTCAGCAGAATGGGCAATACGGGTGAGCTTTGATTTCTCCGGGTGCAGGGAGCACACGACCCACTTACTGAGGATTCATTTATGGTGTTCAGGGTTTCTTTGCTACATTAGTTCCTGATGAATAGATGGACTACATTTTTCTACAAAAAGAACACTTTCTGTGCAGCCCAGCTTGCAGTCACAGAGGTCTCCCCATTTCCCCTCGTGGTGCTTTATGGAGCTTTAGAAAGCAAGACCTTAGGTGGCCCTGCTCAGCTTACTTGTCTCCTTCTTGCTCCCCTGGGGGTAACTCACCTACACTCTGTCCTTCCTGCAGCTCCTTCCCCTCTACCTGCAACCTTCTCTCCCCTGCATCTCTCCTTCCCTTCACTGTGCTGAGCTACCGACCCCTTCCCCAAATCCTACTTTGGTCCCTAACCCAGCTTTGGCATCCCTCCCTGTGTGAGGGCAGAGCTCTCTCCTTTCTGTCTCCCCTGACCGTGTGCATGAATCACAGCACAGGCAAAGGTGGGCTAGGTTTCATACTATACCAGAAAGGCTTGGCTTGATGCTGCTTTTCGGTGTGTTTTAAGTGTGCTTAGTGAGTTGGGGGAGTGAGATACTGCTGGCTGCTCTGACACCTGCAGAAATCATCTTTTAGCCCAGCAAGAGATTATTACTTTCTTTCTCCTCTCTGAAGTCCGTCGCATATAAGCTTTAAGGATAAATTGGGTGTCATAAGCCTGGGTATTTGATATGCTCACCAAGTGCCATGTTCTGTGTTTATCTCTCACTGCAACCTGGTAAAATATGATTTATCATTCCTATTTCATAGCTGAGGAAAGAGAGATTAAGCAACCTCTGTCTGCTCTAAATATCTCTTTCTGCAGACTACATAAGGATGTGTAATATAAATCCATAAAACCAGAATATTATGTTGAGTGAAATAAGCCAGACATGAAAGGACAAATACTGTATGGTCTTACTGATATGAACTAAATACAATGAGTAGACTCACGGACTTGGACTAGGAAGTGTAGTTTGGTGGGAGATGGAATGTGGGATGAGAAGGGGGAGACGATGCTAGATGTGTGTAGAATGTTTAATAAGGTCAAATGTAAATATGTGGTACGGGTTGGACTTGAGGGTAACATATTATAATGAATGTAACAAACTATTGATTTATGGGCATGAATATGGCTGAAATGAGTAGTCTAAGGAGATTAATGTTAGTTGACAGACAGCTGGAGGATAATATTGGAATGTATAACAATGATTTTGGCAGTAGATGAGGATTGTGGTTGATAATATTAATATTGGAATGTTCTACAAGGTGTTGAGTGTGGCACTGCATGGGAAAATTATAATTTATGGACTGTAGTTAACAATATTGTATTGTTTTTGTAGCAAAAGTAAAATTGGTATTGTATTAATGCTGAAAGTAAAAATAAAATAATAAGCAGTTTGATTCTATAACTATGTTTAACCATTTTTTTCTCATTTTTTTTCATTAATAAGAAGATCTTGACTATGCCATTTAACTAATCTGTGTTCGTCTGTGTATCTTTCTGAACATTAGAAGAACAAATGATTTGGTAGTTGGAATTAGATGTTAAAAGTACCTGGAAAGAAAAATTTTTTTTTTCTCTCCCTTCCTCCCCCACCCTATCCCCAGTTGTCTGCTCTCTGTGTCCATTCACTGTGTATTCTTCTGTGACTGCTTCTATCCTTATCAGCGGCACCAGGAATCTATGTTTCTTTCTGTTGCGTCATCTTGTTGTGTCAGCTCTCCGTGTGAGCGGCACCATTCCTGGGCAGGCTGCACTTTCTTTCGTGCTGGGCGGCTCTCCTTACGAGGCGCACTCCTTGCATGTGGGGCTCCCCAACGCAGGAGACACACCTGCGTGGCAGGGCACTCCTTGCGCGCATCAGCACTGCGCATGGGCCAGCTGCACACAGGTCAAGGAGGCCCGGGGTTTGAACCGTGGACCTCCCAAGTGGTAGACGGACGCCCTATCCATTGGGTCAAGTCCACTTCCCTGGAAAGAAATTTTTAGGAGTCAGCTTCCATAACTTGTTGAGCTGCATTTTTATGTTGTTTTGTTTTTTTGAATGTGAAATAAAGTTATTTAAAATTAATTAATTAATTAATTTTAAAAAGCCCAGATAGCCAAGTGGACTACAAATGAATAAAGCAATGATGAATAATGGAAGTTTTATAATGTATTTTTCAAAAAGATTATGAAACATTTAAGCATGCAGACCACCTCCAGGCATGCATACATCCTCACATACACACACACACACAAACACACACACAATACATACACACACCACCACCACTAGAAGTTACTACTATCTGGAAAAGAGTAAAGACATTTCCTGTGTATGCTTTTGTGCTTTCTAACATATACATATATGCATGCATGACACAGGCAATACACATATGTATACGCAGTATATCAAATTACTTTGTGCTTTAAAATTTACATAAATTGTATCATACTGTATCCTGTTACAACTTGCTTATGCTTTTTTCACACAATGTTATGTTTTGGAGAGATGCACAAAGATGTTCATATTTACTCACTTTTAAAGTAATAGTGATGACTAACATTTATTTAAGTGCTTTCTGTGTATCAGGCACTATTTAAACATTTTGTGTATATTTTCTCATTGAAGTCTCATGACAATGCTTTGTGGGAAGTATCAATATCACAGTTTCCAAGTAGAAGAAGTTGGAGTGTGGGATGCGGAAGTGACTCTCCTGAGGTCACACAGCTGAAAACTGGCTCTTCAAAAGAGTCTGACTCCAGAATCCAGGGTCTCAGTCCTTAGACCATATGCTCCCCCTTGCACATTTATTCATCCACCCTTTCCCCTATTCAGAGATACTTGGATATTTGGGTAGAATTTCAGAGGAAGAAGAAAACATTCACTAGCAGCTTTATTTCTCATCACCCCTATCCACCCAGCCCCCCACTCCACACCTACTTAATAGACTTTTCCTCTTGAATGTAAAACCTCACACCACTGGGATGGCTACTATTAAAAAAGAAAAAAAACAACAGAAAATAAGAGTTGGTGAAGATAGAGAGAAATTGGAACCCTTATACATTGTTGGTGACATAGTAAAATTGTGCGGCCATTGTGGAAATGAGTTTGTCAGTTCTTCAAAAAGTGGAAAATAGAACTACCTCATGACCTGGCAACCCCACTTCCTGGTATAATATATACCCTCCCCCACTGAAATCAGGGGCTTGTACATATGTTTGTATACCAATGTTTATAGCAGCATTATTTACAATAGCCATAGTGTGGAAGCAACCCAAGTGTCCATCAACAGATGAATGGATAAACAAAATGTGGTCTATTCACACAATAGAATATTATTCAGTCGCACAAAGGAATAAAGTTCTGATACATGTTCACAATGAGGATGAACCTTGAAGATGTCATGTTGAGTGAAATAAGACAGACACAAAAAGACAAATATTATATGATCTTGCTTTTTTAAAATACCTAGAATAAGCAAATTTCATAGAGACAGAGTAGATTACAGGTTACCAGGGACTGGAGGTGGGGAGGTGAAGGGAACTTATTGCTTAATGGGTACAGAGTTTCTAACCGAGATGATGAAGAAGTTGGAGCAATGGATGCTGATGATGGTCCACATATTGTGAATGTAATCAATACCACTGAATTTTACACTCAAAAGTGGTCAAAATGGGAAAGGATGAGCTGAATTTATGTTACTACAATAAAAAATATAAAAAGAAAATACAGAGGGCAAGTCAAGCTGAGATACAAAGGAAAAACTGATGGATAACCATTATCAGCCCTCAGATGTGTTTTGGTGGATTAATTTTTAAAACATGTATAATCATGTATGAGGCAGATGGTGATATTAGGGGGCACAGCAGGTACTGGGACAGATGGAGTATCTGCTCTCCCAGACCTACACCCTAGTAATGGGACTTACCGGATGACCAAAGATGCAAAAGAAAGGATATGCTAGGCTTGGGGTACCTGCCTCAGAGGAGGGAAAAGAGGTGGAGAAGTAGAGTCAGCTGTGCAGCAGCTTTTCATTTCAGGTCCCTAGCTCTGCTCTCAGTCTTTACTGGACTCTGCACAAGCTCCCGAAGGCCTAGAGCTATGTCAGCTCATCCTTGTCATTTCAACATCCATCCTTGCCAGATGCACAGAGGCCACCAGTAAATGCTGTTGAGTTTTCATAGTGTCTTAGTACTTTTGTGTTGCAGGTGACAGAAATTCTGTATGTAAAAGTTCAAGAGAAAAGGGAAATTTCTTACCTCATGAAATCAAGGAAAAGCTGAACAACCTAAGCAGCTGGAAGGGACAAAACACAGCTGGGCGATGGAAACAGCAGTACATTCTCATTACTGCTTCTCTTTACAATTCTCACCATTGCCTCTCACTGAAATGAGAACTTTTGCCCCAAATGGGATTACCCAGAGGACTCACTTCCTTGGATGGCTGTGAGGATAAAATTTGTTAATACATGTAAAGTACTCACCACAGTGCTCCTTACACAGTAAACACTCATTAGATGTTCACTACAATTGTTATAATAACTTCTGTTATTATTATGACTATGATGACTTTTGGCCAACTCTGGGCTTTCACTATTTTACATTTATATATTCATTTGTTTATATGTTTATTTATTGCCCATCTCCCTACACCCACCAGACTGTAACTGCTCACCATGAAATAAGACACTTGGTTTTATCCAATGCTGTAGCCTCAGGTCTAGGACAGCTCCTGATCCAGAGCAAGTACTCACCTTTAGAATTCACAGCGAGCCTGTCTCACCTCTCTTGGTCCCAAAGGAGAAGGGTTCTGATTGGACCAGCGTCAGTCAGGTGCCATCCATAGACCAATCGACTGAGGGCAGAAGGACAGAGTCCTGTTGTATAACATGTCTGGCTCTTATTGGCTGTGAGGGGAGAAAGGGGAGGAAGTCAAGCCAGACAATCCCATAGATGTCCACCAGAGTCCATGAGGACCCTCTCCGAAGACCTAACTAGAAGCTGATATATTTTATCTATTCTGACCATCTCCAGGTGATCAAGAGTCTCCAAATACCCATAATAACTTCATACTCTCAAGATTGAGAAATGCCTTATGTCACTGTAAAATTGTTATACATGGTTTTGGGAGGAAAAAAGGGGGAGTGTTGAGCAATAACTGTGGAAAAAACTTCCAAGCACTAAAAATTGGGCATCATGCCAGTGTGTCTGTGGGCTGGTTTAGAAAATTATTGAGTCTAATTATAATGCATTAGCATGAAATAAATATCACCTGACACACACTTGAAGCTATTTTGCCAACCCAAATCTCAGATGGAGATTCTCCCGCCTCCTCCAGCTCTGCCCTTGTCACCGTCATTTCCCTCCCCAACTGGCCTGAGATGGCTTTAAGGGATGACTCCACATCGCGTTTCCCTTAACCTCTTCTCTGGTACCCAATGTAGTATGTTTTATAATAGTGACTCAATAAGTACTTAGCTAAGGAATAAATGAAGGAAAGAACGAACACAGGTTGATCTCCACCGTGTGGCTTGTCCCACCCTGGGGAAGAGAAGGGAAGGAGGAGCAAGAGGCTTTGGCAGTTGGTTTGCACTATCCTAAGATGAACCCCAACAACCTTTCCACCTGTTTGAGGCATCCTGTGGATTTCTCTCACAAGAGAAATACCCGAGCTATTTGATAGAAAATATTCTTAACAAACTGGCCAAAGTCTTATAACCTCTTCCTTTATAGTCCCTTTGCAAAGAGATTTGAGGGTTAGAGTGTGTGGTTTCCAAACCCAGACTTATTTTGGAATCAATGGGGAACTTTTTGAACATACAGGATCCTGAGCCTTCTCCCCAGACCCTACTCAGAGTCAGATCTCAGGTGGAGGGGCCCTGGGGCCCTTGTTTCTAAGGATGGGGGTTCAGAAATGGCCCTAGACTAGGAATCAAAGATATCATGTTCTCCCCAAGTGTTCATCAAATGCTGAAAGGATAAATAAAATACAGTGTGTATGATGCCTTTGCAAGGCAATGGAATATTATTCAGCTGTGAAAAGGAATGATGTTCTGATACATGTGACAACATGGATGAACCTTGAAGACATGCTGAGTGAAATGTAAGCCAGATATAAAAGGACAAATATTTTATAATCTCGTTAATATGAAATAATTAGAATAAGCAAACTTATAGAGTCAGAATCTGGAATATAGGTTACCAGGGGACAGAGTTTCTATTTGAGTTAATCATAACGTTTTGGTAACGTATGGTTGTGATGACAGCACAACATTGATGCTATTGATAATGGTAGCAAAATAATTTATAGAAATTTTTTTAAAACATAGAACTGTACAATACCATGAACGCTATTGTAAATGATGGACTATAGTTAACTAGTACAATTATAAAAGTATTCTTACATGAATTGTAACAAATGTACCACACTACTGCAATGTGTTAATAATAGGAACTCTGTATTTTATGGATTATTTTTCTATAAACCTACAACTTAGCTCTAATTTTTTAAAAAATGCATTCTAGGTCCAGTTCCGTCCCTCACATTATTTTTCCTCTTGGCACCCCAACACTTCTCATAAAATGAAGGGTTGCATGAGTCACTTCTAAGGTACCTTCTGGTGCCTGGGAATGATATGGCCCAGGTGCAGATGTTTCAGGAGAGAAGAGAATTCTGCTCTTGTCCAAAGATCCCAAATCCTAAAGACTCTCCCGAGACCGAAAAGAGAAAGGGGCATTTAATTAATTGCCATTAAAGCAGAGACTCAGCAATGAAGTCTTCAGGAGCCATTGCTCATTTTTATGCAAAACCACGTGCTGCTCACCTGGGCCTGAGCTCACGGATGCTATGGCCTCTTAGGAACGGTCCCAGGCTTGGGATGCACATGCTGGGAGACTGCCAAGGTCATTTGCTTTATGGTTTACTTTCTGTGTGTCTCTCGCTTGCTTTATTTATTCCTCTTCCCCTCCCTCCCTTCCTTCTTTCCTTCTATCCTTCTTTTTTCTTACATTAGCTGCAGATGACTCAGTGAATATACCTCAATTCAGGGCACGCCCTCTTTATTGTCAAGGCAAGCCCCCTCCTGTTTTACTAACCCCCTTTCGTCCCACGATTCCGACAGTCTTAATGTTTCCCTTAGCCAGATGAAATTATCCAGGGGTTCTTCCTGACTCCAGACCCCTGACCTCCCTCATACCCCAGCCCTGGCATTACCCTGGCACCTAACCAGAAAGCACCTTATCTCCCTCTCCCTTTTCCCCACTCCTTACGGGATCCAGGGATCCAGGTGGCCTCATCACAGCAAAAGAAAGCATTCTGAGCTAAATGGCCCAAAATCACAAGCTCATAAATCTACTCACCCCTCCCATTGATCAACCCCCTGCCACCCTCCAGTCATTTCCCCGTAGCCCACCCCAGCCCTTAAGAACCCTGCCACCTTTTGTTTCTGGTCTCTCTCCCGTTGCAATGGTCTAGGAGAAAGCCATCCTTGCCTCTTTAACATTGTTTGGTGCACTTTGCCACCACGACCCCACTCTCATTTTCCTCTCTCTACCCATAGACAAGCATCCAAATGCCTTGGTGATGGCGGTTCTGAGGGGAGGGAAATGGAGGAATATGTATAGCGTGGGGACATTTTCGGGACATTGGAATTATCCTCCATGACATTGCAATGATGGATACAGGCCATGAACTATGTTGTCATACCCTACGACATTGTACTGGATACAGTGTAAGCTATTATATAAACTATAGTCCACAGTTAGTGGCAGTGCTTCAATACATGTCCATCATTGAAACAAATGCACCACACTAATGAGGGACGCTGTTAATGTGGGAAAACGTGGGAGGGGGAGCGGTGGGGCATAAGGGAATCCCCTATATTTTTTTATATAACGTTTATGTAATCTAAAGCTTCTTTAAAAATAAAAATTAAAAATATATATATGCTTCAGGGTCCATCCTTTTGCTTGCATGGGCTCATGTGAAATGGATGTTATTTTTGTGCTTCCAGATCTTATGCAATCTGGCTATTCATTTATTTCATGCACATATATATTTGTCAGACCCGTCTGTGTGGCTGTGGGCACTGCCAGGTCTTGCTTGCAGCGGTGAACACTGGTGAGGGGCATCCAGATTCTCTCTACCTACCCGCTCCCCCCCCCCCCCCCCCCAGCAATGGTGCAGGACCACCTTCCAGCTTCCTTATGGACCTGTGGGAATGTTTCTTTGGAAACTACAGCTCAGAGTGGAATTGCTGAGTCTGGTGATACGAATATACATTCATTTTTCTGACTACTGACAGATGGTCCTTCAGCAGTGCTATCCTTGTAGGGCCTGTGGCAGCCTGGCCTTCCCCTTTAATTAAAAAAAAAAATCTCAATTCCACCAATAGAAATCCCTTCTAGTCAAAAAGTCATTTAGGGCTTCAAGGGTTTCTCTAACCAAATCCAGATATCCCCCTGTATGAAATCCGAGATATGTTTTTCTTCTCTCTGGGTTTTTTTATGAAGATCAATTAAATAACTCATCAAAAAAGTGCCTAACCCAAGCGCCTGGCACATTCATGAGCACTCAATACGTTTTGATTTCTTTCCTTTCTTTACACACAGGAACTGGGGAAAAAAAGAAAACACATCAGCAACACCTGGCAGGGAGCGTCACGACGGGGAGGGGGGTGGGACTGTGCACCCCCAGGGCACAGCTGCCCCGGAAGCAACCTCATCTTCCTGCTCGCCCTGGTTCTACCGGGCAGACCCCACCTGAAGGCTCCTGCAAGCGCACCTCGCCCAGAACCGGCCTCAGAGTCCCCGGACGCCTGGTGGAATCCGGAAGGCGGGGCCCACCCCCAGCAGCTTCTGACCCCAGAGGTCGGGGGGGGGTGGCTGGTATTTTTTGCATTTCTCACCAGTTCCCCAGCGGCGCCGAGGCTGCTGGCGGGGGCGCCGCGCTGCACCGCCTCTATCGCCATCCCCTAACTCAGGAAATTCTATCGAAACTTCCTCCTGCTCTGCTTGAGAAATGGCCCTCTCTGCCGGGACAGACGGAATACGATTCCAGGCGTGGGAAATGAGGCCGAGGCGACCTCATGAGCAAGCCCGGATGCACCTAGGACTTCATTTGATATATGGTTTTAATACCAACCCTTAGTAAATGGATTTTTATTTTTGGCTTTCAGGCTGGATGGACCAGTTCTCCTCCCTTGCCCTTGCTGAGCCTGAACTCTCTCTTCAATGTTTATTTTCCCGCAGGGATGTTTTCTGACAAGACAGCTCACCTTTGCAGCCGTCCCAGCGCGCTCTGATGCGGCTATTTCGAGCTGCGCCCTGGGGCTCCGCAGCCCTCTCTTATCCCCACAGCAGGTCAGAGCTGGGGGCATCAGAGGGACCGCCTATTCCAACCTCTGCCGTTTACGGAAACCAAGTCTGTTCCCAAGCCGTTAGGAAAGAATCCGCTTGGGCAGAAAAATAAAGCCCAGGACTGGAGTCTGGAGGGACCCTGGGTTTGAACTCAGCTCTCTGCCACTCCCCATGAGCCTGACCAGGGCGCAGGGCGGGGGTCAGTCTCTGCCAGCCCTGCTTCCCACCCACAGAACGGGCGTCAGGGGGCCTGCCCGGCCGCGCGCGCGTCGGCGAGCAGCTCGGGTACGGCGGCTGTGTGCGCAAGCGCTGTACAAGGCGGTTCCTTGGGGGCTGGACCCAAACGCGAACCCCGGCTTCCAGGGCCCCTAACTTCTAGCGCCGCCCTCCTCTCCCCACTTCACAGAGAGAAGCTCTGCCCCCCTCGCGTTTTGCAGACTGGAATTCCAGGTAAGATTTCAACTGATAAAGATCTCTATAACTAGAACAAAGAGGGAAGCCGGCTTGGCCCAGTGGTTACGGCGACCGTCTACCACATGGGAGGTCCAAGGTTCAAACCCCGGGCCTCCTTGACCCGTGTGGAGCTGGCCCATGCGCAGTGCTGTGATGCGCGCAAGGAGTGCCCTGCCACGCAGGGGTGTCCCCCGAGTAGGGGAGCCCCACGCACAAGGACTGTACCCCCTGGGGAGAGCCACCCAAGGCGAAAGGGAGTGCAGCCTGCCCAGGGGTGGCGCCGCACACATGGAGAGCTGACAGCAGCGGGATGACACAACGGGGGGAGACACAGATTCCGGGTGCCCCTGATAGGGATGGGGGCGGTCACTGAGGAGCACACAGCTAATGGACAACGGGAGCGGACAGCTGGGGGAGGGGGCGGATAAATAAATGGAAAAATAAATCTTTAAAAAAATAAAATAAACCAAAGAAAGGGGGCCTCTTTCCAACTTGTATAGTCTATGATTTTATACAAATCTGTGAGAGGGAGCTCTTCAAGCCACTCCAGGGTACAGTGCCATCGGGGTGTGGTCCTACAATAAACCCGTGATGCCACAGCTCCTTCAGGCAGATTCTCCGGAACACTCCTGGCCAACGAGAGGTCAAGGTGGAAGGGCAGGAGAAGTCAACTCGCAGGTGGCCCATCCCCAGATGCCTCAGGCCCCCACGGTGGCCCACCAGTGCTCAGAGCTGACCAGGCCTGCCCAAGGCTGACCTGCCACAGGCCCCACGGTCGCCCCTCTGCCGGGCGGGTCAGGCCTTGAGCTGCTCTCCTCGTGGTTTCCGGTCCGCAGTATTGGTTGGGGTCTCTAGGCCCCGCAGACAACCCTCCAGCTCCTCTTTCCACATCTACACCTTTCCCATGTCTCTGTTCTCTCTGTGCTCTGTCACCCCTGCAGAAAGAGACTTGAAATACTAATCTGAGTCATGGTCAAATAAAGTAAGTGTATTTATTACATGTTATCTCATATTTCTTTTCTTAATCTACAAGTCTCACTCCTTTTGGTTTCATGATACAACTGGAACCCTGACGACGTGGTGGAAATGTGCAGTCTCTGCTTGTAGTTGCCGTGCATGAATGCAGAGCTGTCTCCACTGTGTTATATCTTACTGCCAATTGAGGCTAATAAATAAAACTGATCATTTTCACTCCCTAACCCAGAATTACTCAAATATGTCCTTGTCAAAATAACCTGTGTTGAACAAGCAGTGGTAAAAATGGTTATTTTTTTCCCAGTTAATCAAGACGAATTTCACTTCCTGGAGCACTGAATAGCAACAATACAATCAGGGCACAGTGAAACACTTATTCTTATTTCATGCAGCTCCTTGAGTCACTCTCATTTTCCCACTTCTGGAGCTCAATTTCTCTCTGTGGTCAGGTCAGAATTTTTATGGGTTTTGATTAAAGTGTTATGAAATCCAGGGCACAAGGAGGGAGGACAAGGTCACCTTCTCAAAAAGCCACAGATCAGAGCAGAGGTGAGAGTGAATTTCTTGTGATTCAACCTGGTAATATTTGAGAGTAAAGTTTCATGAAATCATGTTGCCATTGCATCCACTCATTTTAATTAAGAATCTGAAATACATGTGAGTCTAATTTTGTGCAACTGGACCTAAAAAAAAGGAGTCACTTTCAGAGGTAGATAGGTACCATCACAGATAACATGAGTTGAATGGAAAGCAGACATGAGAGTGTAAGTTAGATGCTGCATGTGTGTGCCTGCTCTACAAATCAATATGTAAACATGTTTCATGGCCACATTCTATATATCTATACCTAGCTCTGATTGGCTTCATCACCCCTTACTTCCGACCCCTGCTCCCACCTCCACCACCATAAAAGAAAAAAAAAAGGAAATCCCTAGATGTAGATTTTGGTGCATGTAATTTATTTGAGAGGTGATTGCTAGAAGCATGGTAAGGAATTAGGAAGAGAGGTAGGGAAGGGAGAAGAGTTAATTAAAGGAATATTCATTAGCAAGTTACCACTGCGCATGACGGGGGCTCAATCCTACAAGTGGAGCCCTGAGAGCCTATCTGGAACACAGCTGAGGGGTAGGAAGGGGTCCTCATTGGCTAAGGGGCACTCCTCAGGCATTCTTTTCCTAGAGCTTTCCATTTGTACTACCCATGGGTTGACCACACTCTAGCATCCAGAACCAGTCCACAGGCAGGGAGACTTGAATCCTCTGAACAGGCCACCGAGGTCCGAGCAGAGGCATTGGTAGCATCTGCTAGAAGAGGTCCTCCAGCTGTAGCTGGCATAAGTGATCTGGTCTGGGTGCCAGTCAGGGTCTGGTGACCCTGCCTTCATATGGACAGGCTTAGAAATGGTGGCCATAAGCGTTCAACCAAAGTCTGGAAGAAAGAATGAAAAACGAATCTTCCTTCCTCACAGGAAATGGTAGAGTCCTAAAGAACCAGGCTTCATAAGGAAGATCTAGTCACAAACCCAGTGCCTGCTTCAAAATTGGCCTGTTGATCTTGGGCAAAAGAGGCAAAAAGTTATTGGAGGCATCTGTGAGCCTGGTCTGGTTAAACTACAAGGTGTAATCTTTCCATACCCTGCCCATGTTCCCAAGGATGCTAGTAGCTAAGGTGATGAGGGATTGGAAATCAGGTTCCACCCCATTGCTGCCCTCTTTGAGGTAATAGGATGACATGATCTGTAGTAATTTAACAGGTAGATTCACACATCTCAATTAGTCGACTGTTACTCAAAGTTTCAGGGGTGGAAAAGACACCTACCAAGAGACCTAGATATCTACCATCAACTCCATGGGCCATAGACACGCCAACTAAAAATGTCCTGATTTGTTTAGACAAAGATGTCTTAGCTAGCACACAAAAATCATGAGCAATAAAAGAAAATGATAGATTGGACTTCATCAAAATTCAAATTTCTGCTCTTTGAAAGATACTTGTAAGAAAATGAAATGACAAACTAGACTGCAAGAAAATAATTTGCAAAAAAATTATCTGCTCAAGGATTTTTATCCAGAATGTATAAAGAACTCTCTCTCACAGCACAAAAATAAGTAAATAAACACTATTTTTTAAAAAATGGTCTTCCTTGCACTTCTAGGAAGATGGAATTGACATGATTTTCCCTATTCTGAATGCTAAGTACAAATAAAAACCCGATAAATTATATAAAATAAACATACGACTCTGAATGGTGGAGAGAACACAGACTGGCTAGGGACTTCAACCCAAGGAATGGCCCTAGAGTGAGCATCTCCAGTTTCTTGTTGCCACGTGTATCACAGATTTGCAGCTGAACAACCAACATACAGAGACAAGTAAAAAATATCCCATAAAAGCCTTCACTCTCTAGTCAGAACCAAGAAAGAGGCAACATAGTAAAACAGAAAACATTTAGACAGTAACTGCTCTACTTCAAGTAAATTCCATAGTAAAAACCGTAGACCCACCCTCACCCTTACCCACGTCAGTAAAGGCCAGGAGGGGAGTCTAGACCTCCCACAGGATGGTGTCAGAGTAGAATGAGTTGGGAGGCAAGTATTTTATCAGGCAGGAACAAACCTGCCCCACTGGACATGTCAGTGGAGGCCACCTGGGGAGTAGCAATGAGGCTCCCCTAACTTCCCAGCCATGAAGATATCTGTGGAGAAGTCACACCTTCACCCCATAGCAAGGAGGACCTCTCCCAATCAGGTGTCAATGAGATGGAATGGGAACATGGGTTTCTATCCTAATTGACTATAATACGGTGGCAACTTCCCTTCCTGTACTACAGGGAAAGCCAGCTAAAACAAAAGCCTTAAATAAGATCCAGAATCTTAGGAAATAATACCTAACATGTCCACGTTTTCATAAAAAATCACTCAAAATACCAAGAACCAGGAAGATATCAAACTGAATAAAATTACAATCTCTATATGCCAATACTGATTTGATGAACATATTCGAGTTATCTGACAAAGATTTTAAAGTAGTCATCTGTATTGGTCAGCCAAAAGGGGTGCTGGTGCAAAATACCAGAAGTTGGTTGGTTTTTATAAAGGGCACTTAATTTGCGGTAGGAGCTTACAGATACCAGGCTATAAAGCAGAAGTTACTTCCCTCATCAAAGTCTATTTTCACCTGTTGGAGCAAGATGGCTGCCAATGGCTGCGAGGGTTCAGGCTTCCTGGGTTTCCTCCCTTCCAGGGTCTTGCGTCTCTCTGTGTTCAAGTTTCCTTCCTTCCCATGGCTTGCTTCTTCCTGGGCTCAGGGTTCCTCTCTTCCTGGGACTGGCTTCTCTTTCCTCTGTGAGCTTACTTCCCAGGACTTCAGTTTAAAGCTTCAGCATCAAACTCCAACATCAAAACCCCTCAACTCTGTCCTTTGCCATGCCTTTTATCTGGGAGTCCCAACCTGCCAAGGGGTGGGAACTCAACACCCTAATGATGTGGCCCAATCAAAGCCCTAGTCGTACCTTAATCACACCCAGGTACAGACCAGATTACAAACATAATCCAATATCTATTTTTGGAATTCATAACCATATCAGACTGCTACAGTGTGTTTTGAGAAATTGATCCATTTCATGTAAGTTATTGAGTTTATGTGTCTAGAGTTGTTTGCAATAATCTCTTACTATCCTTTTGATATTTGTGCAGGCATAGCTCATTTCATTGCACTTTGCTTTATTGCACTTCACAGATACTGCATTTTTTACCAATTGAAGGTTTGTAACAATACTGTGTTGAGCAAGCTTATCAATGCCATTTTTCTAACAGCTTGTGCTCATTTTAATTAAGGTATGTACTTAAAAAAAACACATAATACTATTGCATACTTAATAGAGTACAGTATAATGTAAACGTAACTTTTATATGTACTGGGAAACCAAAAAATTCGTGTGACTTGCTTCATTGCAATACTTGCTTTATTGTGCTGCTCTGGAACCAAACCTCCAATATCTCCAAGGTGTGCCTGTAGTTTCTCTACTGAAATCCCCTGTTTCACTACTGACATTGGTAATTTGAGTCTTCTCTTTTTTTTTTGTCTGTCTTGCTAGAGGTTTTTCAATTATTGAGATTTTCAAAGAACCAGGTTTTTGTTTCATGGATTTTCTCTATTTTTTTTCCAATTTCATTGATTTCTGCTTTTATATTTATTATTTACTTCATTCTGCTTGCTTTGGGTTTATTTTGCTCTTCTTTTTCTAGATTATTGATTTGACACTTTTCCTTTTTTTAATGTAGGCATTTAGTGCTATACCTTTTCCTTTCTGCTTCCCTTTAGCCGTGTCTCACATTGTATTTACATTTTCTTTCCATTTAATGTATTTTTTAAAGTTTCCTTTGAGACCAAGGATGAAGGAGACACCTGTTACCTCCCCCGGAGGAAGAGCCTCACCAAATGGAAAGTAGCAAAGAGCATAACAATGCTCATGACTAGGAACAGCAGTTCCAGGGTCCAAACCACTCCATGGTTTGCAGGTGTTGGGGTTGCCACAAAAGCATGACTCACACAGGCATTGGATGGAACTGTGTGTTTGCTCACACAGAGAAGAGACAAAGCAAGGTCAGTCTCAGCAGTGGGCATTGGTCTCCCATGACCAGTGAGTCTTGATCCGTGGCTGACATAGGGAGATGATTGATGGACATCCCTCTTGGTGTGTAGTGTATTGTTATATCTTACAGTTCACTTATTCCTTCCCTCTGTTCCCTCCATTGAGTTCTTATTTGGGTTATGGTATTTTTGAGTTCTAAAATTACCATTTGCTTCTTCTTTCTTTGCTGAGATGTCCTACTTTTTCATTTGTTTCAAGTGCATTCATAATTGCTTATTAAAGCATTTTTATGATGGTGTAACAATTTGATATGGTTGTGAATTCCAAAAATAGATATTGGATTATGTTTGTAATCTGGTCTGTACCTGAGCGTGATTAATTTATGATTAGGGCTTTGACTGGGCCACGTCATTGGGGCATTGAGTCCCCACCCCTTGGCAGGTTGGGACTCACAGATAAAAGGCATGGTAAAGGACAGAGTTGAAGGTTTTTGATGTTGGAGTTTGATGCTGAAGCTTTAAACTGAAGTCCTGGGAAGTAAGCTCACAGAGGAAAGAGAAGCCAGTCCCAGGAAGAGAGGAACCCTGAGCCCAGGAAGAAGCAAGCCATGGGAAGAAAGGAAACTTGAACACAGAGAGATGCAAGACCCTGGAAGGGAGGAAGTCCAGGAAGCCTGAACCCTCGCAGCCATTGACAGCCATCTTGCTCCAACAGGTGAAAATAGACTTTAGTGAGGGTATCTGTAAGCTCCTACCCCAAATAAATACCCTTTATAAAAACCAACCAACTTCTGGTATTTTGCATCAGCACCCCTTTGGCTGACTAATACACACACCAACTTCCACAACTCATCCATTATGAAAGAGATAATTTGAGTATCTCTATAACTACTAAGGAAATTGAATTCATAATTAACAATCTACCAAAAAAGAAGTCTTCAGGCCTAGAGTTTCACTGGAGAATTCTACCAAATGTTTAAATAAGAATTACTTAAGAATTTCCAGAAAATAGAAGAGGGGACACTTCCCAATTCATTCTGCGAAGTTTTTATTTCCAATACCAAAACTAGACAAAGAAAATATAAAAAAAGAGACTACAGACTAATGTCCCCCATGAATATCGATGGCAAAATCCTTAACTAAATATTATCAAGTAGAATATAAAAAATGAATAATAAAAATAACTGTACACCATGAGTAACCAAGGTTTATTTGAGGGATACTACTCTGGTTCAATATTTGAAAATCAGTCAGTGTAATCCTCAATGCAAAGTAAAGAAGAAAACTCACATTATCATATCATTTTTGATGCAAAAAAAGCATCTGATAGTATTTAACACCCATTCATGATAAAAATTCTGAGAAAAGTAGGAATAGAAAGGAACCTTTCAACTTGTTAAAGAAGACCTAAGAAAACCTACAGCTAATAGTATACTGAATGATCAAAGTCTCAGTGCTTTTTCCCTAAGATAGAAAACAAAGCATGGACACCCACTCTCATCACTCTTCATTTGCACAGTGTTAGAAATTCTAGCCATGGCTAGATAGGAAAGTAAGATTAGATTGGAATTGACCTTACTTGCAGATGACATGATTGTTTCTTGGAAATACCAAGATTTTTACCCCCCCCAAAAAAAAATCACTCCAAGAAATAATAAATGAGCTCAGCAAGTTTGCCAGATATGAGAGAAGGATATAAACATGTAACTTATTTCTATATACTAGCAATGAACATGTAGACATTAACACTTAAAATACAGTATCATTTAAAATCGCTCAAAAATCGAAATAAATAAGTGTAACTCTAAAACATCAATAGGACTTGTAAAAAAAATAAAATAAAAAATAAAATAAATTAAAAAAAAACAGGACCTGTATGCTAAAAATGACAAAATACTGATAAAAAATTTAACAAAGATCTAAATAAATGGGAAGACATACCATGTCCATTGATTAGAAGAACCAACATAGGAAAAGTGTTAATTCTCCCTAAATTGATACACAGGTTTAAAACAATTCCTATCAAAATCCCAGCAAGAATTCTTGTAGATGTAGGTAAGATTATTATAAAATTTATATATAAAGGCAAAGAAACAAACAATTTGAAAAATAAGAAGAAAGTGGAATAAACTAGCCTATCCAATTTCAA
The DNA here is from genome assembly GCF_030445035.2 of Dasypus novemcinctus. NCBI lineage: Eukaryota > Metazoa > Chordata > Mammalia > Cingulata > Dasypodidae > Dasypus > Dasypus novemcinctus. The sequence continues at coordinate 15,420,630 of NC_080696.1, read as the reverse complement.
GAGTGATTATATAGCTACTGTAATCCAGACTGTCTGGTACTGGCAAATTTATGGAGACATAAACCAATGGAAGAGAAAAGAAAACCCAGAAATAAACACACACACACAAATATATGCAACTGATTTTTGACAAAGAGGTGAAAGTAATTTAATGGAAGAAATACTGCCTTTTCAACAATCAATGCAGGAAAGATTGGACATTCATAAGCAAAAAAAGTAAACTTGATCTAAGTCTCACACTTTATACAAGAATCAAGTCAAAATGGATCTTAGACTTAAACATGAAACATAAAACTTTCAGAAAAAAACAATGGAGAAAATCTTCAGGATCTAGGGCTAGGCAAAGAATTCTTAGACTTGATACCAAAAGCATGATCCATAACAGGACAAACTGGTAAATAGGATTTCATCAAAATTTAAAATTTTTACTCAGTGAAAGATGCCATTAAGAGGATGAAAACACAGTCTACAAACTGGGAGAACATATTTGCAAGCCCCATAAACAATCCAGAACTAGTATCAAGAATATGTAAAGAACTCTCAAAACCCAAAAGTAAAAGTACAAACAATCCAATTAGAAAATGGGCAAAAGACATGGAAATAAATGGATAAATCTTGGTAATGACAGCAAACTTTGTGGCTTTCTAACTTGTCTAATACCCATTTCCCTCTCCCCAGCCTAACTGTAGGTTTGAAAAACAATGGTCTGTCAATCACAATAGCTGTGAACACTAGCAGCCAGGAGCTACTGGAGGTGGGTGACTGGGTCCAGAGCATCACACAGAACTCCAGCCCCAGAGAATATCACTATTCGACCTGTTTGGCCACTACTTGGAAAAGTCCATGTTGCAGGGTTTGTCATTATTTTAGCTAACTCAGAGCTCCTCAGATGGAACAGCCCTATCTCCAGAGCATTTTTAAAAAAAAACAAATAACAGGTTCCACTTTGGGCACGTGAGAAGGTCCCAGGACCCTTACCCCATAGAGAAACTGGTTAAAAAAATGTTAAAATGCAACCATTTTACGTCTCTGGAAATGGTCTCAAGAGCATAAGCAAATGAAAAAACATTTATTCAAGAAAATCTGCTAACAGTAACTGTTAGAGGTTTCTCCCTTCCAAGGTTTATAATGATTAACTGATCACAAGGTTACAATGGTTAACAGTGACTTGCATTCCCATGACATAGAGCAGCCCCACAGCCATAGCCTACATGCTCAAATATAGCTCATTTCCTTACAAGAATAGACAAAGGAGCCACATGGTACCATCAACCCCTCCAGCATCCCTAGAATTCACTACCCCTAGCCCACCATCCCCTAGCCATACAAGGGAAAAAATTCACCTCTACAGATGCCTATTGGCCCTCGGGTCTTAGCAAGCACCAAACCCTTTCCACTAACTAAGCATTTTCCCGCCTATAGATTACTGCATAAATTCATGACTGCCTCTGCCAGGGGCAGGCTGAAGTCTAGTCTTAAGGCCCCCTCTACTGGGAGAACTTCTCAATAAACTTTCTGCCTGCAGTCATCAGTCTCCGTGTCCCAGTGAGCACCATTTCTCTCCTACAATAACAGACTGTGGTATCTGAACTAAAACCCACTCCTCCCTCCCCACTACCAGCTCAGTGAGATAGAAACCATCCCAGAGTGGTGCATCCAGGAACACAGGCCTCGCTCCCCACAAACTCCCAGTAGAAGGCCTATCATCCTGGGAGGGGCAGGGTGTCAGATTTCCCATCCTGTCCCCCAGCTACCTGTTACTAAGGTTAAGTTCTGTGTGAGTGTGGTTGAGAGGCTGGAACTCCCTTCTTCAGTCCAGCCTCCACTCATGGAATGGAGGCTCTAATTTGGGTGCTGCACAGGTAAGACTATCTGGGCCCTGATCACCTTTGTCCCAGCTCCTCAGGCTGAGGTTCTATGATGAGAAAGCCTACTGTGCCTCCCTCTGCCTAGCAGTCAGACCCCAAAACAGGGGTGTCATGCAGGGAGACCCACGCCATTGTCCCCACTACCAGCTCCAGGGCTGTTGCTTGGAGATTTTGTCCTGAAGGTAGGGGGTGGTTGGGAAAATTTCACAGTCTCTCCCCCCACCAATGACATCATTTGCAACAGGGTATGGGGAAGTTCCAGCCTAAGGGTGCTCTCAAAACAGTGGAGATTTTGGTGAAGAACAGTTGGGAGGTGTGATGGTTAGGCTAAGATGTCAACTTGGCTAGGTAATTGTGCGCAGTCGTTTGGTCAAGCAAACACTGGGCTAATTGTAAATCAAGGACATTTATAGACTTTAGTCACCAGTGACTTTACTACACAGATAGCTGATTACATTTACATCAATCAGGGAGATTGTCATCAGTATCGAATGACGCTTTATCCAATCAGTTGAATGCCTTAAAAGGGGGAGTAATTTCAGCATTCAGGGAGAATTTCCCAGCTTGTCTTTGGGCAGCCAACATCTCCTAGAACCTCATCAAGGACCTTCATTAGACTTTCATCGGAGGCCCTGGTTTCAGCCTGCCTGAGGAAGCCGGACTTGTGCATCCCCACAGTATGTGAGAGACTCATAAAATCTCTTACTATTGACAGATATCTCTTGTTGATTCTGTTTCCTTAGAGAAATTCTCCTCCTGACTAAAGCAGGAGAATGATAGGTTCCTCGGTGAAAAAGGTCAACAGTAGGCTGGCTACATTGGGAGAGAGATGGGGGAAAGCCGGCTGGAAAGAGTCCTCCTAGAGTCACAACAAGTCTCAAACACTGACCATCTCAGGAATGATTCCTTCAAAGGAGCCCAAATCTGACTAGATTAGTCCCTAGAGCAATTTATGCCCCCGGGCACTGTTGAAAACAATAGAGCAACCAGTCATCCAGGTCAGGGAGAAAAGACAGTCAAAGAAAGCCTTACCCAAAACACAATCATCCCAGGGGCCTCCCAAGGCTGTGGTTCCTGAGAAGCAACATCAGAGCGCCACACTCTGGAGAAGAGCTAGACTTCAGTAAAGTAAACCAGCCAGTCACTAAATAAATACACATGTAAATAACAATTATGAGGACTGGGAGAGGGAAGGCAGGAACCAGTACCCAGACGGGCTACAATGTATTATCTAAAATATCCAGATACCAACACAAAGAACTTCCTGGTATGTAAATTATATGCCAATAAAGCTGTTGTAAAAATGTATAATTAAAAGAAAATGAACTTGCAGAGCATTAGCAAATATGCTCATATCTGTATAAAAAGGGAGAAAGTAATAATTAAGAGTTCACTTGCGTATGCATCAAATATCTCTGGAAAACTACAATAAGCACTGGAAACATTGGTTGCCTTCAGGGAGGGGAACTGGGTGAGTTGGGGACAGGAGTGAGAAGACTTTTCAATTCATACCTTTCTGTACTTTCTGAATATTGAACCATGTATATGAATGACATATTAAAAATTAAATTAACAAAGATAGAAATAAAATTCAAAGCACTCATAGGTGCTCATACATTTATATCTATCCATCATTGATTATGGGCAGTCCTGGGACATGGGCTGGGTGAGGGCACTACATCCCACACATCTCCAACTGTCTGCAGAGCATTTCCAATGGCTTTTAGGTCCTTCCCCAAAGAAAAATCACAGGTACCTCAAAAGAGTGGGGAGGATGCACAGATGTGGAAATGAGTGCAGGCTGCACACAGCCTACAAAATTAAGTCCAATTTACGGGGACATTCATTGCCCTTTACCAGCTGACTACTACCCCTTTCCAACCTGTCTCCGGCTGAAACACCCCACTTTACAGCTCCTTGCAATGATCTGTCTTCGCCTATTCCTTCCTTCCTATAAATAATGGGCTTCATCACCTAGCTGAAACAGTACCTATTCCATGAGGTCATGAGGTCTTTCCTAATTCCTGCCCCAATAATTGCAGTGACTCAGTCCATCATTTTACAATGAATAGTTCCTTTTTTTTTTCTATTATAGCTCCTAAATACTCATTATTAAAAATGTTTGCTTGGCTGCCTGTCTCTTCTCCTAGATCTCTTGAAAGCAGAAAGTATATTATTCTCTCTTATATCCTAAATTGGAGAGGGGAAGTTGTGGATAGTGGGATGTAATAAAAATCAATTCAACTGACTTGAATTGGGCAGGGTGGTCTATAAATGTATAAGTGATAACTTAGGGAGAGGGTGTCACGAATCCAGGATTGTAATAAGTTCACTTTGAGAAACAGAAGGTGAATTGGCCCCTCTTTTTTCGTTTTCAATCATTCTGCATGTCAGGAAGGCAGACATATACACTGCGAGGGAAATACCACTTGACACATCCAAATTTAGATATAGAATTTATACCCCAGAGAGAAGTCCCTCCTAATGTCTGAGTTTGTACTGAGAAAACTAAGGACAGTATCTTTCCTGGCAAAGCAAATCAAATTCCTGCCCACAATTGCAGTTGTTATCCAAAGCTTTGCATACAAAAAAGTTAAACACCTTCAGACACAAAACACAGATGGGAGAGAGAAGTCAGCTTCAACTGGAACATGGTATCTGCAAGACAAAACAGGTTAATCCCAAGAGCTTAGCTAAAGAAGGGGCTGCAATGACAAGGTGCTGAAACAGGGAGATCAAGTGGAAGAAAGAATTTCAGACGAGGAATGTACAATTGATAATGTGCAAGTAGCACTTACTGTAAGATTCATTACATCACTGAATTTTAGAGATAAAAGTATCTTAAAGATAAATTGTGGGGAAAAACAAGATAAAATGTCCAGCCTGGAAATCATATAGGTAAGGAAAATGAGAAGTAAAACAATAATATTAATAACAAACATTTATTGAGTACTTACAGCTGAGCATGTCCTATGCGAACTCTTTAAAATAAGCTGAATTAAGTCCAACAACCAGGGAAGTCAGTGTGATTAAGCCCATTTAACAGATGAGAAAACTGGGGACCATCGGGATTCAGAGGCATCTCACAGGGCATGCAATTACTTGGCAACAAATGCAGGAACTAAGTTCTCTGAGTCATCTGTCCGAGATCCTAGAATTGGCAAGTACATGTATGTATTAGTCAGGGTTCTGTAGGGAGAAAGAATCAACAGGAGATATCTGTCAATAGTATAAGATTTGATAAGAGTCTCTCAAGTGACCATGGGAATACACAAGTACAGGTTCCACAGGGAGGCTGCAAACCAGGGGCTCTGATGAAAGTCCAATGAAGGTCCTTGATGAATCTCCAGGAGATGCTGGCTGTCCAAAGGCGAGCTGGGAAATTCTTTCTGAATGCTGAAATCACTTTCCTTTTTAAGGTATTCAACTGATTGGATAAAGCGTCACTCATTGCTGATGCCAATCTCCCAGGTATATCATAGATATAACCAGCCATCTATGCAGTAAACTCACTGGTGACTAAAGTCCATAAATGTCCTTGTATTATAATTAGCTTAGTGCTTCCTTAACCAAACAACTGGGCACAATTACCTGGCCGAGTTGACACATTAGCCTAATCGTCACAATGTACAGTAAAGCAAGTATCAAAACAAGAGTTAAGAAGGGATGACTCAAAACTGCTGCTTAGCCCTGGACTATAGTTAATAGTACAACTATAAAAATGTGCTGTCATCAATTGTAACAAATGTTCCACACCAATGCAAGGTATTAATAATAGGGTGGTATATGGGAATCCTGTATTTTATGTTTGATTGTTCTGTAAACCCATAATTTCTCTAACAAAGAAGAAAAAAAGAGAAGAAAAAGAACAATTGCAAAAAAATTAAAAAAATACAGTTGGTGATTAGAAAATAGCTATTTGGGAAAAAATTAAGTTAGTTTATTGTCATACCTTACACAAAATAAATACTATTCTAGATGGGTAAAAGGATTAATGCAGGGGAGCAGATGTAGCTAAGTGGTTAAGCTCCTGCTTCCCATGTACAAGGTCCTGGGTTCAATTCCCAGTACTTCCTTAAAAAAAAAGAGAGTTTATGCAAAAGAAAATAAACGATTTTATATTCCAGAGTAAACTGTCTCATTGATCTTGGGATAAGAGCTGACTTTTTTCAGTGTAAAAGCAAAGCATGATACCAAAAAAAGTCTACTAGATTTGATACAATTTTTAAAATTAGGTTTATTCATTTCAAAGCTAAAAATAAATTATAAAGGCAAATGACAACCTAGGGAAAATATTATAAGAAACATTATAGACAATTAATTAAAGGTTATATGTAGATATCCATATTATATATTTTTGAAAGTAACACCTCCCAAAATTGGCAAAAATTGTGAACATATAATTTGAGGAAGAAATAAGTGGCCAAAATGGCATATGAGAAATAAGTCATAACTCCAAAAATTAAAATATAAAACAAGGCTATTATTTTCCATTTATCCACTGTCAAAGATAAAAAGTAAATTATAATACTCAATGCTAATGAACGTGGCATGAAACTCATTTTCATATTGGTGAGAGTGTAAATGAACATGACTTGTCTGGAAAGCAATTTGGCACTGTGAGCTACAGCCTTAAGATGTGCACACACATTTAGCAAGTGTTTACCCAGCACTTATTACATGCCAATTTTCAAAGACTCATGAAAGAGCAAATTCTTTTTGCATATAAAAACAAAGCATACCCTCAGACCTGATAATCTTTTTTCTAAGCATCTAGTCCAAAAGAAAAAAAAAAAAGACATGCAGAAAAGATTGACAGAAAATATGCTAAATCACATAAGTATGCACAGTGTCAAAAATTAGCAATAACTTAAATATTCAAGAAAGAAGAAAATGGCTAGTTTAATAAAGCTATACTTGGGAAGCAGATGTGGCTCAAGCAATTGAGCTCCTGCCTACCACATAGGAGGTCCCAGATTTAATGTCTGCTGCCTCCTAAAGAAGATGAGCAAGACAGTAAGCCAACACAGTGGGCAGGCGTGGTGAGCTGACATCCAAGATGACACAATAAGAGACACATGGAGGAAAACATAATGAGAGACACAACAAAGCAGGGAGCAGAGGTGGGTCACACAATTAGGCACACCTCCCTCCCACTTTGGAGGATCCGGGTTCGGTTGCCGTGCCTCCTGAAAAGAAGACTACAAGCAGACACAGCAAATGCAAACAACGAGGGGGTGGGAGGAAATAAATAAAAAAGTAAGTCTTATTAAAAAATTTTTTTAAAAGCTGTAGTACTACATGAAACATATTTTGGCCCTTGTTTAGTTTCTTGACTGCTAAAACAAATAACGCAATGGGTTGGTTGAGAAAAGAAGGAATTGATTGACTCGCAGTTTTGAGGCTAGGAGAAGACCAAAATCAAGGCATCATCATATGATGCTTTCTCCTAGAAGTCTTTGGCATTTTGGGGCTGGCTGCCAGCAACTCTTTGTCCTTTCATCACTTGGCAATGTATACGACAGCCTCTCCTGCCTTCTCCTTTCTCTTCTGGGTGTCATTGACTTCCAGCTTCCAGCTGATCCCTGTGGCTTTCTCTCTGTGTATTTGAATTTCACTCTGCTTATCAAGGACTACAGTAATAAGATTAAAATCCATAGATAGTGGGGCCATGCCTTAATTGAGGAAACCTCATCAAAAGGTTCTATTTACTATGGGTTCACACCCACAGGGATGGATTAAGAGTAAGAACCAAGTTTTCCTGGGTACATAGCTCCAAGTCACCACAGGCCTCCCCCCTTTATTTTTAATATTAAAAAGGGGGAGTGGATGTGGCTCAAGCAATTAGGTGCCTACTTCCCACATGGGAGGTCCTGAGTTCAGTTCCCGGTGCCTCCTAAAAGAAGATGCACAGACAACAGAGATGAGGGAGCCATCTCAGGGGGAAAGTGAAAGGTTGGAAAAAGATATTCCATTTTAAACAATGTTAAAAGGCACACAGAAATGCTGGTGCTGTAACTTTCAAGTTAAAAAAAAAAAAAAAAGAAAAGCAAGATGCAAATTACTTGAGATTGTAGTTCATATGTAGTTTTACATCCTGCTTTTGATCTGTGCATTTTTTAAATTCAACTGTTATCTCTTGGTGGCAGGATAATTAGTAATTTCGAATTTCATATTCTATATTTTCCTGATTTCTCTAAATTTTCTGTAGAGCATGTATCACTTTTATAATAAGAAAAAAATTAAATGTAAGTAGCAACTCTCTAAGTTTTTTAAGGAACAGGTATGCAGCACTGAATTTTGTAACTCTAAAGGTAGAGGATGGAATATAGTTTTGTGCTTCTATTTACTGGGTCAGTTCTATTAATACTAAAATTCTGGGTGAGCAAACTCCTAAGATATGCAAACTGTACTTCCTCATTAAGCTACTTCACCTACATTTTAATTACGTGAAACAATATTGCATTCTAGGTACCAGCATTGTTTTTAAATGCTACTAAAAGGTATTGAAAGTGTCCACATGCCCTTTAGCCATGATCTAACTATCTTCTGGCTGAGGAAAGAGAAGACATCTCAGAGCAGCACTTTTAAGCTCCTGGTTCTAACTGTTAATGGATATTCTGCACTACAACGAATGGGATTTAGACTTCCAGGGGAGATACAATAGGAAAAACATGGTCTTCATTAATCAGACTTTTCCAAGTCAAGTTAACTAATTTAGGTTCTGTTTGCAGGGCTATATGGCGTAGTTTGCTGGAATAGTCAGAGCTGTAACTCAGTAAGGAACTCAGCTTTCCAGGTAACTTTGTGAGTTAGCGGTTGAGAGAGCCTGGCTTTAAGAAGTGACAGATGGAGAGCTTGGGTGATTTCCTTTCCCTGTGTGCGAAGTTGCCAAAGCAGAATAAATGAGAACTCCCTTTGCAGAGCAGTTCTGGAAGACCTGCCTCAGTCTCTGGGTACTTTAAGTTTGAGAATGGAATAATGGGATCAGATGCCCCCTTTTGCTCTACAATTGGTAATACAAGAATGGCCTCCACATAACTTCAGGAAATATAATAGAAAGGAAAGTTACACATCCATCCACCGTGGCTTCCTACAGGGGAAACTACACGCGATTTTTCCTAAGAGAGCAAGTATCTTCTTTGAGACATAAAACAACTCCTTTAGTTCTTTTGGTCAATGCAACCTTTAGCAAACCCTTTATTTAATAAAGGCTTTTGCAAATCCCTTATTTTAAACCCATCAGAAACTCCAATGAAAGAGAGATGAAGTAATTAGGAGATTTATTTTCAGTTTATGAAAGGGAGAATCAAAATTCAGTTGCATCACTCAAATGAGAGAAAGAGTTGGAATGGAAATATCTAAACAGAACAATGTGGTGGGCCAGCCATAAGAATCAGGGTCTAGTTTTCTTTTATCTTTTAAAGACACAAAGATCATTGTTGCTACAGCTACACATTCCATTGATAAGGGTGACAGTTTGAAGCTTTCTGTGGACCGCAAAAAGGATCATGGTCTTGGAGCTAATCCATTCCTGTGGGTATGGAACCATTTGATTGGATTGGACTCAGCTGGGAAGACTTCGATTGACTCGATTCAATAATGCGTGACCCAGGGTAGGCCTTGGTACCCTTGTTGGGGTCCTTTAGAAAAGGGATGAATACTGAGAGAGGGGACCACAGAGACACACAGGAGCTCAGAGAGGAACCCATAGAAGCTGAGAGATAAAGCCACAGATGGAGCAGCCAGAAGCTGAAAGCAACAGAGCCCAGAGGAGAAGGCAGAGACAGGCAGACACAGCCATGTGACTTCCCATGTGACAGAGAAGTCCAGGATCACCTGCATCTGGTCTTTGGGGAGAAACCGGCTTATTTGGCTTGATTCGGACACATTTAACAGCTTCAGAACTATAAGCTTTTTTTTTTAAAGATTTGTTTTATTTATTTATACACCACCCCACCCCCTGCTGCTTGCACTCACTGTCTGTTCTATGTGTCCATTTGCTGCACATTCTTCTGTGTCTGCTTATCTTTTCTTTTCATTTTCTCTTTTAGGAGACACAGGGAACCAATCTCCTCTGACGTAGGAGAGTGGCACTTAGTCACTTGAGCCACCTCAGCTCCCTGGTGTGTTGTGTCTCTCGCTGTCTCTCTTCTGTGTCTCTTTTTGGTTGCATCACCGTGTTGCACCAGCTTGCCATGCGGGCTAGCTTACCTTCACCAGGAGGCCCTGGGAACCAAACCTGGGGCCCTCCAGATGGTAGATGGGAGCCCAATCACTAGAGCTACATCCACTTCCCAGAACTGTAAGCTTTTAAGTGAATAAATCCTCATTGTAAAAGCCAACCCATTTCTGGTACATTGCCTTGGCAGCCTTTAACACTCTAAGATAGATAAGGAAAGTGACTCATGAGGCTACAGCTCCTTGTGCTTCTCTAATAGACTTTCACTAAAGAATTACCAAAGGATGAACTTCAGGACAAAGAAAATTAAAAGCAGAAGAATGGGATGAGATGCAAGAATTAATGCAGAGAAAAGAAGTTGCTGGGCATAAGGGTGAAACTGAGAAAGCATGACTATATAAAATGACAACAACAATGACTAAACTGTGGGTTTAAAAGCAAAGTAGATATTCTATTCAGGAACTATTGTGGTTAATAATCAAGAAAATGTGGCACTGGTGTGGAAAAAGTGGCCATGGTGTCTGCTGGGTGTGGGAAATGGGAGGAAGAGATGAGATGTGGCGGCATTATCGGGACTTGGAGTTGTCCTGGGTGGTGCTGCAGGGACAATTGATGGACATTGTATGTCCTCCTATGGCCCACTGGATGGAATGTGGGAGAGTGTGGGCTATGGTGTGGACCACTGGCCATGGGGTGCGGCGATGCCCAGAGATGTACTCAGCAGATGCAGTGGATGTGTCATGATGATGGGGGAGAGTATTACTGTGGGGGGAATGGTGGGGTGGGGGTGGTGGGGGTGAAAGGGGACCTCATATTTTTTGAATGTAATATTTTTTTAAAAATGAATAAATAAAAAAATAATAATAATGAAATAAAATTGGAAAATCCAAAAAAAAAAAAAAAAAGAAATCACTACATGGAAGAATAATATATTGGCACATAAATCTCTGATGATAACATAAGAGTTTACTTGCTTGAAAACAAAGATTTACTTTAAAACATGTACCTCTGTTCAGAAATGACTCCCAATTTTTTTCTGTCAATAAAAAAGACAAAGTGAAAAAAAATAAAAATAAAAGCAAAGTAGAACTGAAATACTAAACAAGGTGTCATGTATGACATGGGGGTGAGACCAGAGCTAAGGTCTACAAAGGTGCTTGACTATTTGAGACAAGAGTAGTTTTATTGATGACACTTAGGCATAGATATCATTTTTCAAGTTAAGAGTAATAACTGGAATATGAGAAATCAGGTATATCAGCAGTATTTGTAACTGCAAAATATTGGAAGCAACCTAATGTCTGTCTATACCGGGGAAATAATTTGGTGTATATTCAAACAATGGAATACAGGAGCAATGAATATGACTGCAGAAATGTTATGCATATCAACATGGAATTTTTCAAAATGTAATATTAAGTAAAGAAGCAAGTTGAAAAAAATATATATGCAGAGTGTAATACAATTTATATAAATACAGAAAAATTTTATGAGAATAACACATACCATTTAGGAATGGAGATAAATACGTATATTTGAATATATACATATAAATATTCAGGTATATATACACATGCATAGGAATTATCAACAAAGTTCAGGATAAGGCTACATCTGAGGAGGGAGGAAGGAGGATAGGATTGGGGAAGAATATTTACTTTAAAAAACAGAATACTAGGTGGCGGACTTGGCCCAGTGGTTAGGGCATCCGTCTACCACATGGAAGGTCCACAGCTCAAACCCCAGGCCTCCTTGACCCATGTGGAGCTGGTCCATGTGCAGTGCTGATGTGCACAAGGAGTGCCATGCCACGCAGATGTATCCCCAATGTAGGGGAGCCCCACGCACAAGGAGTGTGCCCCGTAAGGAGAGCCACCCAGTGCGAAAGAAAGTTCAGTCTGTCCAGGAATGGTGCCGCACACACAGAGAACTGACACAACAAGATGACGCAACAAAAAGAAACACAGATTCCCGTGCCACTGACAACAACAGAAGTGGACAAAGAAGACACAGCAAATAGACACAGAGAACAGACAACCAGGGTGGTGGGGAAGGGAAGAGAAATAAATAAATAAATAACAGAATAAACCTTCTTTTCATATGTCCATGGAATAGTTCCCTATCAAAATAACAGTCAAGTTCAAAAAAGTATAAATACAGACAACATTCTGACCACAAAGTGATACAAATAACAATTAATTAAAAGAAAAAAGAAAAGCAAAAAAGCCATCCACCTAGAAATTTAAAATACTCTTTTTCACAACTTTTAGATAAAAAGAAAAATCAAAATGAACATTGCTGTATATCTATAAAGTGGTAATAAAATAATATAAATCTAGTATATAAATAACTATGAATATGAATATAAGTATAGCTATGACATAGACATAAATATATAACAAAACATATGGGATACAGCTGAAGCAGTGTATTTGACAATTTATAGTCAAATACCTAAACAAAGGAAAGAAGAAAATGAATTAGGAATTCAATTAAGATGTTAGAAAATAACATAAATTTAAGGAAATCAGAATGATATAACTAATAAAGTTAAATTAATCAGGTTAGAAAACAGAAAAATATAAGTAAATAAATTTAAAAGTTAATTTATTTGGAGGAATATACAGTGACATAAATAAATCATTATTTAAGCCCATCCAGAAAAATAAAATAAGAATGTACAAATAGTCAAAATAAGTGCATGTAAAGAAATGGAAAAAAAATTAAAGAACTGCAAGAGATTGCTTTGTTCAACTCTAAAATGGAGATGTAGATGAAACTGATACTTTTCCAGAAAATATAAATGATCAAAAATAACCCCAAAAGGGACTTCCAGGAAAATGGCAGACTAGAAAGACATGGAACTCTCTTTTCCTCCAGAAAAATAGCTAGAGGATAGGCTGAAACAGCCTGGAAAAAGATCTTCTAGGGATTAGGACACCAGGAGAAGGCTGGACACCACCCAGAGGAGAGCGGGACAAAGGAGGGAAATCCTGCCGTGTGAGCTGAAACTAGCGGCTGCTGCTGCCAACTCCGTCACCCACACTAAAGACACTTAAGAATTCTCAGGCCTCTGGGCCTGTGACTATAGACAAAGGGGGCTGCAGGAATCCACCACCCCAGAAAAGTGGAGTAAGAGGGTACAGCCTAAGGCTGACTCAACTTCTGACGCACAAATCTGCTCTTCTGTGTCCCATGAGCCCTTCCAGGCCAGGTGGGACCACACATTAGTTTGCCCTGAGAGCTCGGAGAGACTGGAGGGATCTGACCCTCACAACCTCCCTCTCTTCTAGCTGGACTAATTGTTGAGGATGTCCCAGGGAAGGGGAGAGAGAGGGACACAGACTAAGGCTGACTCAGCTTTCAACTCACAAATTCGGTCTGCTGTGTCCCAGGAGCCCTTTCAGGCCATGCGGGGCTGTGCCACTGTTTGCCTTAGAGCCTGCAAGGGGCTAAAGATACACAACCCTCCCAATCTCCTCCTCTACTAACAGGGACTGACTGTTGAGGACTCAGAGGGGAGTAGAAATATTTCCAACCCAGGAAAAAGGAGGGGGTTGCCAGACAAGGCTGGAGAACTGTCTCAGAGAAAGTTTGAATTACAAGGCTCAAAGCCTCTAGACAGGAAGCTCTATCACATTGATCCAGTCTGTGTTGCAACAAATACACTCCCACCAGACACTGAACTGAAAGCTGCCAAAGAGTGCAATCTGCTGGCAGACCAAGGAAGTGCATGCAAGAAAATTAAAAATAAGTAGGAGAGGCTTTTTCCGGTCTCCATAATTTCCCTCCCCAAGGCCCTAGGAAGTGACTCTACAACCAATTACTGAGTCTACTGCCCAGTTCTGAGGAACCAGCAACACAATCCTAACAATCCAGGTCAAGCCAAGAATCAAAGAGTAGTGGTGACACTCAGCCTCCTGCCACTAAATCCCCACAAAAGAGAAAGAAATTTGAGCATCTCAGTAAAATGCATCCTAATCAGATGCCTAGATATCAGCAAAAAATTACAAGCCATACTAAGAAAATAGAAGATTGGCCCAAGAAAAGGAATATATTAAAACCCCAGGTGAGATGCAGAATTTGAGAAAACTAATCAGTGAGATGCACACAAATTTCCAAAATCAAATTAATGAGTTGAAAGACAATCTGGTCAAAGAGATAAATGACATCAAAAAGACATTGAGCGAGTGCAAAAAAGAATTTGAAATCCTGAACAGAAAAGTAACAGAGTTCATGGGAATGAAAGACACAATAGTTGAGATCAAAAACATATTTGAGGCATACAACAGCAGATGCAAAATGACAGAAGAAAGAATAAGTGATACCAAAGACAGAACAGCTAAAATTGAAGAAACAAAAGAATGGAGAGAGGAAAGAACAGAAAAAATTGAGCAGGGGTTCGTAGAGTTGAATGACAACACAAAACACAACACACGTGTCATGGGAGTTGCAGAAGAAGAAGAGAATGGAAAAGGGGCAGGAAGAGTATCTGAGGAAATCATAGCTGTAAATTTCCCAACTCTCACAAAAGAAATGAACTTACATATCCAAGAAGCACACTGTACCCCAATCAGAATAAATCTGAGTAGACTTACTCCAAGACACATACTACTCAGAATGTCAAATGTCAAAGATAAAGAGACATTTCTCAGAGCATCAAGGAAGAAGCAAACAATCATGTACAAGGGATGTCCAGTAAGACTTGCTGCAGATTCCTCTTTAGAAATCATGGAAGTGAGAAGACAGTGGTATGATACAATTAGGATACTTGCCAGGCAAGAATTCTTTACCTAGCAAAATAGTCCTTCAAATATGAAGATGATTATAAAACATTCATAAAGATAAATTAAGAGAGTTTGCAAAAAAGAATCTACCTTTGCAGGAAATATTAAAAGAAGCCTTAGAACCTGAAATAAAAAGACAGGAGAAAGAGGCCTGGAGGAGAGTACAGGAGAATGAATAGCAGAAAGAAAACCAAAAGAGTAAAAAGACAAAAATAGGGTACGACACATGAAAACCAAAGAATAAAATGGAGAATGTAAATAGTGCTAATATTATGGAATGGGAATGGATTAAAGTCCCCAATCAAAAGAAACAGGCTGACAGAATGGATTAAAAAACATGAGCAATACTGCTTACAAGAAACTCAGCTTAGACCCAGAGATACAAAATGACTGGAGGTGAAAGGTTGGAGAAACATACTCCACATGAATAATAACCAGAAAAGAGCAGGAGTAGCTAATATCAGACAAAACAGACTTTAAATGCAAAAAAAAATTATAAGAGATACAGAAGGCCATTATATATTAATAAAAGGGACAATCCACCAGGAAGATATAACAGTCATAAATACCTATGCACCTAACTAGGGTGCCCCAAAATACTTGAAACAAACTCTGGGAAAACTGTAGAGATGAAGACATCTCTACAATAATCTTTGGAGACTTCAACACCCCACTCACATCATTAAATAGAACAACTAGACAGAAGATCAACAAGGAAACAGAGAACTTGAACAATATGATAAAGGAGTTAGACCTAACAGACATATACAGTACACTGCCTCTGAACTCAGTGGGTTATACATTCTTCTCAAGTGCCCGTGGATCTTTCTCCAGGATAGACCATATGTTAGAGCACAATGCAGTTCTCAATAAATATAAAAAGATTGAAATTATACAAAGCACCTTCTCTGATCATAATAGAATTAAACTGGAAATCAATAAGAGACAGGGAAAAAGTAAATTTGCAAATGTGTGGAGGCTGAACAACATACTCCTAAATAAATAATTGGATCAAAGAAGTAATTGCAAGTGAGATCAGTAAATATACAGAGACAAATGAAAATGAGAATGCAATGTATCAAAACTTATGGGATACAGCAAGGGCAGCCTTGAGAAGGAAATTTATAGCCCTAAATGCCCATATGAAAAAAGAAGAAAGAGCTAAACTCAAAAGATTTAATTGAACAACTAAGAAACTAGAAAAACAACAGCAAACCAATCCCAAAGCAAGCAGAAGGAAAGAAATAATAAAGATTAGAGTAGAAATAAATGAAATTGAGAACAAAAAAACAATAGAGAAAATCAACAAACCCAAAAGCTGGTTCTTGGAGAAGATCGATAAAATTGATAAATCCCTAGCTAGACCAGCAAAGAAAAAAAGAGAGAAGATGCAAATAAATACAACCATAAATGAAAGGCGGGAAGTTACAACTGAACCCACAGAAATAAAGACTCATAAGAGGATATTATGAGAAACTGTATGCCAACACACTAGACAACTGTTAAAAAGAAAACTGCATCTGAAAGAGAACAAAGGCTCACCCAGTTGCAGAGGAGAAAAGAATTTTATTAAGGATCTTGCAAGAATGGGCACACAACCTGGATAAAATGGCCAGAGCACCAAACAGCAAGAAACACTGACATTTATACTGTAAATCTAAGATGCAGGTCCCTCCCCTGTTCCCCATGGTTGGATAACTTCAGGGATGACAGCTCATCGGAATCCTCTAAGTTCTAGGTTCCTGCTCTCAGTTGCCACTCCCACACTCTCTACACTCCAGTGGGCTGGGTAGGCTCAGTGCACTTTCACTCCTGGCATGTTTTTCAAATTTGGTGCCCCTTTCACTAGTGACCTTGTCCCCAGTTCTCACCATTGGCCCTTCTTGCTTTAGCCCACCCTCATTTCTCACCATTGACCCCTCCTTGTTTTGGCACCACTTTTCAAATTCCTGGTGCACCAAAGCCACTAGAAACCCCCTTACCTCCCTCCTGGAATGGCAGAGCCAGCTCTGGCTTTCCCTTTGTGAAAATTAAACTTAATCCTTTCCCACAAATCCTCCCTCTTTCTTTTAGACTCTTCTAGTTTTCACAATTTAGTCTCTCAAATCTGCTAAGAGCCTCCTCACATTCTTCAACATAGAGATCTTTCTCTTTGAGGGGGTACAAGTTGTTTTGCTTGTACCGTGTGGGCATCTGTTTGGTTAGGGCCATTTCAGTGAGTTTTTGAGCTAACTGTCAGGCACATGGGATGATGCAACATCCACCTGCTGTGGGTACCCCAGGCACGATGATAAGGACGTCAGGACAGACAGTGCCACTCCTTTCCATTTTCCAAACCAGCTCTCTAATCATCCCATGAGTGGGTTGTCAATGCCAGAATTTTCTGCCAACTCTTCAGATAAGGCTGTTAAGCCTTGCAAGGTCTTGATGATAGTCTTGTCTGGGGCTGTATTATTGGGGATGAAGGTACAGCAACTATTTCTAATCATAACACAGATGCCTCCTTTTTTTGCTAGCATCATATCTAGGGTTATCCTATTTTCCCAGGCCATTCAGCTAGTAGCATCCAACTGTTCCACTATTCCCTTAGCTGCATTCCTACTGTAATTTATAAATATTTATTGATTATAATATATATAGTTGTTAACCCAATCCACATTTTTGTTAATCGTGACCCACTGGAACAAGAATGACTCAAATCCGGCAGCTATCTGATTTCTAGCTTTAAATTCATTAGGGACTCCCCAGGGAACTCCTAAACTATCTAGATAAATTTGGTCATCAAAGGAACCAAGTTAACTTCTTTCGATTCTCTTTCCCTAGTTTTGTGTTTCTTCCTCTTTTTCAAATGCCAGGGTAAATGGGATGGCCAATTGAACCAGCGCACAGGTTCCTCCCCACTTCTCAGGTAACACTGGTCGGAGGATGTCCTTTCCACAGTACCACCAAAGGTCTGCTTGGGGTATGGCCAAACTGAAGAAATTGCCAGTCCTATCCTCACTCACGTTCCATACTTGTGCACTTGGGGCCATGGTCCCAAGGTCCTGGAGCCCTTTTTCCCATCCAGAGAGACAGGCAGAGTGGCTTCCTGGACCAAGGTGGGAAGCCGGTATGGTTTTGGTGTTTTTCCCTTTTTGACAGGAGGGAAGAGAGAGGGCAATGTATTACAGTTTTCACCAAGAGTAGCACTCTGGAAGAGGAGTATCATGCACTTAAACTCCCTTTCATGCTTTTCCATACCTAATGGAAAGGGCACAATATGAGCTGTGGGCCGGGCGTTGCACAAGCCTAACAGTTGCTTTTGTCCAGACTCTGGACTGTATATTTGACCCATTCTACCCAGGCAATTGCATCCCTGTATCCTGTCTCTGTTTCTATGGTTTGCTTTAAATCTTCTGCCTTCAGTATCCTGACTGCTTTGGGATCTTTTTAAATTGGGGACTGGCTTTTGGTTGGTTTTCCTGTGGTATTTCTGAAGGGTTAGCTGGAGAGGGCATTGTCGATGTCATATCTACAGGGGGAGGAAGGACTAGGATATGGAAACTCCCCAGAGGATCTTTACCTGTAACGTCTGCTCCTATTCCCTAGACTCTATCACCTACTTGGTCTCTGGTGCTGCTCCCAGTTTCTGATTTGTCTGCCTTCTTAATAATTATTACTACTGGATTGCACTGAAGCCTTTTGCAGTCTGGTGGGATATTACCTTTATAAAAGGTTATCTTACCCTTTAATGGCCTTGAACTTGGTGAGATCCATCCCATATTCATGGTCCATCCCTTATACTGGGTAGTCTACCATATACCACCCCAGGAGGAGCAAGAGGGGGCTTGACTGTAACCATTTCCCACTGGCTCTGGGCAGAGGTATTTATTTTCCCCTCTCAACCATTGCTGGTGCTC
This sequence comes from Dasypus novemcinctus, assembly GCF_030445035.2. Taxonomy (NCBI): domain Eukaryota; kingdom Metazoa; phylum Chordata; class Mammalia; order Cingulata; family Dasypodidae; genus Dasypus; species Dasypus novemcinctus. The sequence continues at coordinate 15,401,894 of NC_080696.1, read as the reverse complement.
CAAATTCCCACAGTTTATTACTTGGCAGGTGTCAAACTACACAGTCTGGGAATCCAGATCTTTGGTTATATTTAATATCAATTTAATGGGGTTTGTCATGACCTGAATCTGAAACGTCATAGTCAGTATAATTATTCTTGTTTTCAGAAACTTTAAATCCTTCTTCTGCTAGTCTCTTAAGGCACTAGACAAGGAGGATATAGATAATAGCCTTCCCTCTAAGTGGAAGGATATCTTCCCGCAAAGTTCACCAATGTAGAGTCTGAGCAGTGCCTCCCTTTCTGATATGCCCTCCCAACCATTGCCTTCTCAGAGTGATACTTAAGGGATCTGAAGGTGGAATTATTTCCCAGGACTCAAATGGTTTTGTTGGATACTTATCATCTGGTTCAGGTACTGGTCCTTTTACTTGAGAATATAAATCCAGCCTTTTTCTGCTGTCCAGACTGCAGTTTCAGTTGTCAACAAAACTTGATAGGGTCCTTCCCAGGTAGGCTGAAGTTGGGAATCTTTCCACGACTTGATCAGGATCTAACGGCCAGGTTGGTGTTGATGGACAGTGAATTCGAGAGGTGGGACCTGGGACAGCAAACCACGATGCCTGAGGGATGCCAAAGTAGAGGACAAAGCCAGAATGTAATTCTTAAGAAAGAGATCCTTTGACTCTAAGGAAGGGAGGTCTCCAGTTCTCCTGACAGGGTGTAAAACCCTCCTGTTATTCTATCATGGTTGGAGGAAGACGACTATGGCAACCCAGGTGCAAATGACTGAAATCCCTGTATGGCTAACAAGATGGAAGAAATAAACTGAATTAGAATTTTGAGGATATGGGGTTTCACTGAAAGGATACTGGGCCACAAAAATAGAAAAGGCCAGGTGTCTAAAGCCTGCAACTTCTCAAAGTTAATGGACTTTATTTTGCAGGTTTTCATAAGAAACTTGTTTCCAGGTCCTGGGTGAGGAAAGGTTACCCATAGACTATCTTGAAGGGATTAAGCTGAAGTGGATCCCAGCCACCTCATTTACTGTTTCCTTCCTGGTGGGAGAATGCTTAGCCCTGGCAGGACGGCATGTGGGTTTGGCAGTCTTCCCCAGGATATGAGTGGGACAGGTGTTAGAATAAGGGCTAGGAGGGAGACTCGGATTAAGCATGCTCATTAACTACTTAGAAAATGAAGTTTACCAGGACCTTTTAACATGTCCAATATCCCTCTGCATATGATCTAGAAAAGACATTACCATAATCATCAAGCATGTATCTAGAAACGGAGAGATGTAGGCACAGTATTTAATACTAATCAATGCACTAACATTCTTTTTGAGTTGCAATTATTAGATGTAAGGTCCATATTTGCAACACCATACAAGTTGTCTCTACATGGGAGCAGGCCATAATGCCAATTACGCTTAGGTTCTACTCACAGCTCTGGTAATCACTGCTCCCCTTAGCATGTCCTTCACCCAGCCAGCATGTTGCAGCATGGCTGACCCTAGAGAGAAGCAACGGAGGTAGGCGCTGGTATTCCACCACCTGGTGCATAGCGTCCTTCAGCACCATGGAGCTTTTCACTTCTACACCTTCACCACGATGACATTAATTAACCAGCATTTTACTTCAGCAATGCAGATGCCCAATGGAATCAAGATTATTTTCCTTTACCACCACTTTAATATTGAGGTGGCCTCTGACAGTTTTTCCTGTTATGAAGCTACTTTTTGTTATTAAAATCGATTCAGTTTCTGTTTTTAATAATGACTTACTGGAATTAGCCATTCAAATATTTTGGTTTAAAATTGCTCCTACAAACTTCTTATAACTACCCACAATCACACAGACAATAGTGGCTTCATCTCAAGACAAATTCTGCCTTCATAAAACACATTCCCTTACTTAATGCTACCTTCTACAATACCTTCTACAACTTGCCATATGTATTCAAGTTTTGTCCCACGTACTTCTATTCTGATTTTATGAAAACCAGCTATCTTATCTTAGGAAAGAACACATTCCTTTTAAGAAACTTATCAAATTTTAGTCAGCACTTCCACAAACCTTTTACGCCTTTCACTATATCTACTTAAGTTTCATATCCCTCATTCTGTTCTGTGAAAAAAGAATAAACTACTCATTTCAATTTAGGCATTGCAAAGATTTCCATACTTTATTAATATAAGTGCTTTTTTGATTTTTAGCCATTTGAATAGAGCTCTTTTAAGAATCTTCATTGTCAATTTAATATTACCACCTGGAGATACTAAAATATACACTGAACAAACAGAAAAACACAAAAAGAATTATGAAAGCAATGTTGGCATGGAGGCAATCCTCATCTGCCCTGCATTTTGGCCAGAATATATTGGGGGGTCATTTCCTTTCCCTTGGTCCGATCATTATCAGTCCAATGATCCAGCAGCCTCCCTAATAGACTAGCTGGAGGAATGTCCCCCGCTCTGGTTGACCAACTGCCTCTAGTTCTCATTCCGAGTCTTGCCTGGGTTTCTTTCAAGCCCATACTCATCAGAATTTCCCCACCAGGTGATACTTAATAGTCCCTTTTCTTACCTTGGCCCATGCACAGGGATACCTGGTTAGCAAGAGGCAAATTTTCCTTTCCCCTTTTCTTGTCCAAAATCAGCAGATCTAAGCATCTGGTCTTGGGTTCTTTCAGCTGTAAAAGGCAGACCCCCAGTGGTGGAGTCTGAGACCACTCAGTTAGCGGGATGTGCGTTCCCCTCATCCACCCCAGGGAACCTCTCCAAGGCTTTGGATCCCAGATGACCCTCAAGATTGTTAGAAAGACAGCTGCACCTGTAAGAGAACAAAGGCTCACCCAGTGTGGAGGAGAAAAGAATTTTATTAAGGATCTTGCAAGAACAGGCACACAACTTGGATAAAATGGCTGGTGGATCAAACAGGAACACTGACATTTATACCCTGAACCTAACATGCAGGTCCCTCCCCTGTTCCCATTGATTGGGTACTTCAGGGGTTACAGCCCATCCGAATCATCTACGTTACACGGTTCCCACTCTCACTTGCACTTCCACACTCTCTACCTCCAGCCAGCTGGGCGGGCTCGGTGCCGCTGCCACTCCTGGCACATTTTTCAAATTCGGCGCTGCTTTCACCATTGGCCCTGCCCCCAGTTCTCACCATTGGCCCTTCTTGCTCTAGCCCTGCCTTTACTTCACACCACTGGCCTCTCCTAGTTTTGGCACCACTTTTCAAATTCCTGGTGCACCAAAGCCACTAGAACCCCTTTCCCTCCCTCCTGGAATGGCAGAGCTGCCTCTGGCTTTCCCTTTGTGAAAATTAAACTTAACCCTTTCCCACACAACCTAGATGAAATGGACAAATTCCTAGAAATGCACAACCAACCTACACTGATGCTACAAGAAATACAAGAACTTAACAAACCAATCACATTTTTTAAAATACTTATTTTATTTATTTTTCTCCCCTTCTTCCCTCCCCACCCCCCACTGTTGTCTGCTCTCTGTGTCGATTTGCTGTGTGTTCTTCTGTGTCCACTTGCATTCTTGTCAGGCAGCACCAGGAATCCATGTTTCTTTTTGTTGTGTCATCTTGCTGCGTCAGCTCTCTGTGTGTGTGGCGCCACTCCTGGGTGGACTGCGCTTTTCACGCAGGATAGCTCTCCTTGTGGGGTGCAGTCCTTGTGCGTGGGGCACCCCTATGTGGGGAGCACCCCTGCATGGCATGACATTCCTTGTGCATGGCAGCACTGCACGAGGGCCAGCTCACCGCATGGGCCAGGAGCCCTGGGTATTGAACCCTGGACCTCCTATATGGTAGGGGGACACTCTATCAGTTGAGCCACATCCACTTCCCCCAATCACATTTAAGGAGATTGAATCCATCATCAAAAATCTCCCAGCAAAGAAAGTCCAGGACCAGATGGCTTCACAGGTGAATTCTACCAAGCATTCTAAAAAGAAATAACACCAGTCCTGTTTAAACTCTTCCAAAAAATTGGAGAGGAGGGAAAATTGCCCACCATATTTTATGAAGCCAACATTACCCTAATACCAAAGCCAGATAAAGATACTACAAGAAAAGAAAATTACAGACCCATCTCTCTAATGAACAAAGATGCAAAAATTCTCAAAAAAATACTTGCAAATCCAATCCAATAGCATATCAAAAGACTTGTACACTACGACCAAGTGGGATTTATTCCTTGTATGCAAGGCTGATTCAATATAAGAAAATCAATCAACGTAATGCACCACATTAACAAATTGAAAGGAAAAAACACATGATAATCTCAATCGATACAGAGAAGGCATTCGAAAAAATCCAGCATCCTTTTTTTGATAAAAACACTTCAAAAGATAGTAATAAAAGGGAAATTCCTCAATATGATAAAAGGCATATATGAAAAACCCACAGCCAACATCACATGCAATAGGGAAAGGTTGACAGTTTTCCCAAATAAATACCTTTATAAAAGCTAACAGATTTCCAGTATTTTGCATCTGCACCACCTTTGGCAGGCTAATACAGTCCTTAATGTTATTATCTAGCTCATACAATCAAAGGAGATCCCTGTTTAATGGGCAAGTAACGAAAGTATAAACAGGCAGGGATACCCATTTATCACTCTTATGTAACATTGTTTTGTAGGTCCTAGCCTTTGCATTTAGGCAAGAGGAAGAAATAAGAGATATTTAAAAATTGGAAAGGAGTTGGTGTAATTCTTATGAATTGTATATGGTATGGCTTGTATACTTGGAAACCCTAAGAAAATAAATTAGAAAATTATTAGAACCAATGACAGAATTTACTAAGTTGCCTGGGTATATTAATAAACAAGAATAAACTTCCCCTACACAAATAACCAAACAGAAGTATTGAGGAGAAAGGAAATATCCTAATTAAACTATCAATATATGAGAAATTAAAGTACCTAGAAACAATTTTATGAAAAATGGTACAAATTTATATGAAGAAAACATTAAAATTATAAATAAAAACAGGAAAAAATATTCTTCTTTGGAAGAATCAAGAATATATTTTAATTCATTAAAAATATATACCAGGGAAGCAATTGTGGCTCAGGTGATTGAGTTCCTACCTACCACATGGAGGGGTCCCAGGTTCGGTTCCCAGTGCCACCTAAAGAAGAGAAACTAGACATGGCACAAAGGGCTGGCATGGCAAGCTGATGCAACAAGATGACGCAACAAAAGACACATGGAGGGAAACATAACGAGAGGCATAACAAAGCAGGAAGCAGAGGTGGCTCAAGCAATTAGGCACCTCCCTCCTACATTGGAGGTCCGGGGTTCGGTTCTTGGTACTTCCTGGAAAAACAAGGAAGCCAAACAGACATAGCAAGTGCAAACAATGAGGTGGTGGGGAGAAATAAATAAAAATAAATCTTAAATATATATATATATATATGTACTAAAAATAATGAATGATGGTAAGGATAGCACAACATTCTGAATGTAACACTAATGAATTGTATATTTGAAAGTAGTTAAAATGGGAAATTTTAGGTTGTATATATGTTACCAGAATAAAAGCTAAAAAAAAAAACTACATACAACACAGAGTGAACCCTAATGTAAACAATGAGCTATAGTAAATAGTATAACTACAGTAATATTATTTCACTAATTGTAACAAGTTACCCCACTAGTGCAAAATGTTAATAATAAGAAAAACTGTGGGGGGGGGGGCTAGGAACTCTGTGCCTTCTCCATGATTTTTCTGGAAACCTGCGATTGCTCTAATTCAAAATATATATATAATAAATACTATGGAAAAAGTACCAAAAGGATTTTTTAAAAGAATCCTACCTCAATTATTTAAATGTTATCCTATACTTTACTGAAAAGATAAATAAGCAAAAATAGCCAGTAGCATTTAAAAAAATAAGAAAAAGAGAAATGTGAATGAAGGGGAACCAACCCAACCAGATATTAAAACATTTTATAGGTACAATACAGCACTAACATACAAGACAACAATAAAACAGAATAAAGAGTTCGAAGTAGCCCGAATTTATACTGAGAGGTTGAATACGATGCAGATGATACCGCATATCAGTGGGGGAAGATGACCGATTCGATGAAGGGTGCAGAGACAGCTACATAGCTTCTAAGTATATATATGTACTGGGGTTCGGCCTGTGCTAAATAAATTTTGGATAGATAAAAACATATAAATGTAAAAACAAAGACTTGAGAGCACTAAATAAAAACATGAGGGATTTTTCAAAATCTTGAAGTGGGAAAAGACTTTTTAAACTTAAGGAAAAGAAGGAATGGAGGGAGGCAAGAAAGGATGAGGGGAGAGAGCAGAAGAGGAGAGGAAAGGAAGTGGAGGAGAGAGTACACAAAAATCATTTCAGCATTATGGGAACATTCTTTAAAATGGCAAAACACAAATGGTGATCTATGAAAAACTTTATAGCATGTATCACAGGTAGAGCTAGATTTGTTAATGTATGAAGTAACCCTACAAATCAGGGTAGTAAGTGAGCAACAACCCACAGAAAAAGGGAAAAGAGACATGAGCAGTAAGTTTGTATTACAGGAAATTCTCCAAGTCCCTTAGTCATTTGAAAAGATGTTCCACATCATTCATGATAAGAGAAATAGAAGTTAACCTACAATGAATTTCCATGTTCCATTTATCAGACTGCTGAATCAGCAAGTTTGATAACACAGGTTTGGGGAGATATGGTGAAATAGGCCTGCTGATGGGTGTAACGATAGCAAAATACTCTAGCTACTAAAACTGAAAAGGTACATGCCCACACTCAGAAAATTTATGCTAAAAAGTCATCTTTAAATACTTTACAGCCATGCAACATGACACGTGTGCAAGGATATTAATTACAGCATTGTGTATAAAAGTAAAACAACATAAACGTTTATCCATGGAGGCAGATTCAATAAACAATAGTCCATTTGCATGATGGAAAGCTTTGATGGCATTATAAAGAATAAACCAGGTCTGTACATAATGATGTGATAGGAATTCGAAGATAATTGACAAAAAGCAAGATGCATGACAGTGTATGTCACTTGGATAAGATACGTATGTGTATGGAAGAAATTTAGCTGGAAGAACAGATGAGAAGCCACTAATTGTCTCTGGAGAAGGACACTAAAATGATGGAAAAAGGGTACAGGAAAGAGTTTTATTTTCCACTGTATAAAATTCTGTACTGTTTGTCTTTTGTCCCCTGCACAAGTTATTCATAATATTTATTTTTTAAAGATTTATTTTATCTATTTTTCTCCCCTTCCCCCCTGTAGCCTGTTCTCTGTGTCCATTTGCTGTGTGTTCTTGTGTTCTCTTGCATTCTTGTCATGTGGCACCTGGAAACTGTGTCACTTTTTTGTTGCGCCATCTTGCTGTGTCAGCTCACCATGTGTGTGGTGCCACTCCTGGATGGGCTGCGCTTTTATCACATGGGGAGGCTCTCCTTGTGGGGCACACTCCTTGCATGTGGGGCTCCCCTATGCGGGGGACACCCCTGCGTGGCACGGCACGCCTTGCACGTGGCAGCACTGAGTGTGGGCCAGCTCACCACATGGGTCAGGAGGCCCTGGGGATCGAAACCTGGGCCTCATATGGTAGGTAGATGCTCTATCAATTGATCCACAACTGCTGCCCAGAAGTTTTTTTAATAAACCAATTTCATTGCTACTATTAATAAAGCATAAATCTATCCAAAGTATACAATCAATGGTATTTGGTATAATCACATATTTGTGCATTGATTACTTCAATCATTTTTAGAGCATTTTCATTATTCCAGTAATAATACTAAAAAAAATAAAAACAAAAACAAAATTCATCACTCCTCAATCTCTTTATGTTTCCTCTGCCCTACATAGCTGCTATTCTGTTTCCTTCTCTCTAGTTATGTATTTATATTTTGTAAAAACAGTCATATATGCAATATCACCCATAATCATATTTTACATGAGGTTTCACTGTTATACAGTCCCATGTTATATTTTTTAACTTTCCTTCTAGTAATTTATATGTCCTTAGACTTTCCTTTTCATCCACTGCCATAACCATATAATAGCTCTGCTAGTCACAAACACCATGATATGTTCTCACAATTTCCATTCATTTCCAAAGATTTACAAATAACCTTTTAACCAATTCTGCACAGATTACCTATCAGCTTTCCATTCTCTACCCTCATTCTATTTCTGGTTACTTATATTCTAAGTATTAATTCTTTACATTTACATAATATATTTAGTTCTTAATAGTGCAATCATGTCATATTTGTCCTTTTGTGTCTGGCTTGCTTCACTCAATATAATGTCATCCGGGTTCATCTGCTGGCGTATGCTTTGACTTCATTTCTTCTTACTGTTACATAATATTCCATTGTGTATCTACACAATTCATTCATCATTTCATCAGTTGATAGACACTTGGGTCATTTCCAACTTTTGGCAATCGTGGATAACGTCTCTATGAACATTGGTGTGCAGATGTCTCTCTGTGCCACTGCTATCAGTTCTTCTAGTAATGGTACTGCTGGGTCACTTGCCAAGTCTATATTCAACTTACTTAGAATACTTTTAAATTTTAAAAAAAATTAAACAAAATTTAAATTAAATCCAAACTGTTTGATTGTGGTTTTCTTCTAAGTAAGAATGCAGCTGCTGGCGTCAAGTAGAGTGTGAACGGTGGGAATAAGATGATACTATGTTCTCCAGGCTAGACAAATGTTTTAAAAAGACAAAGCATCTCAAGCTGAGAAGACCCTTTTGTTTACTTGCTCCTGAATTGAAAGCGGTGCCTTCAATTAGCCCTGTAACTGTAAACAGCATCAGCTACTCTAAAAATATTTTCTGAGTAAATGCCACTTGCACCTTCTGGGATTTACTCCAAGCATTATTTTAAAGCAGCTGGGAATCTTGTTAGCAGAATTTTGGATTAGGGAGTAATAAAATGAAACAGCAAAGTAAGTAGAGGCCAGAATTCTGGAAACAGCACAAAAGAAGCTAATGAGAGGGGCTGTAATAAATTCTCCCCCTATAACCAACAACCTCTTCCTGAGCATCAAGCATGGACACGGCTGTTGCCAGGCATTCAATGACATATATGAATATTCTTTCCTGCAAGGAATATGGGATGTCTTCTTTTCCAGGCTGCTCTAACAAATGCCACACAATGGGTTGGCTTAACCAACAGGGATTTATTGTCTCAGGCTGCAAGGCCTGCTTCCTCCCAGGGTTAATGGTGCTCAGGCTGGCGGGTCTTGGGTTCCTTGGTTTCTCCATCACATGGCAATGCTCCCTCCCTTCCAGTTCCTGCTGACTTCCGGCTTCTGGCTCCTCCCCATGCTTTCTTTCTAGAGAGCCTCCAGTAAGAGGATGAAGACCCATCCTGGTTTGTTGCCGCCTTTCTCCACCCCTCCTCCCCTTCCAGCCCCCGCCGTCCTTCCCGCCAGTCCCGCCCATATTGCCAACCCACAATCTGCCCTCTTCCCCAGTAACTGCTTACCTCAGGTCTATCCATCAGCTTCAGCCTGTCCACAGCCGCCCCTTAGCCAACCCTCCCTTCATCACGCCCCTCCCTCTACCCAACCCTATATAGCTAAGTGTACTTCTGTAATAAAGCAGACCTGTTCTTGCGCTCAAGCGGTCTCCGTGGTTTTTCCCCAACCGCGCGTCCCCCATGCCTGGAGAACCGGTGCTCCCTCTTGGGGCACCCCCCGCCGGTGGTTCGGCAGGAGCAAGCCCCCCCGACTCTTGGGCCTGAGCGAGGACGAAACCCTCTCGCTCAGCTACAACTGGCGCCCAAAGTGGCAGCTCCTCCCCCGGCCCCTCTCTGCTGCTGCTGCTGCTGTGATCGTCCTCCTCTCCAGGTAGGGACCCCTCGCCCGGACGAGCCCCAAGGGACCCCTCGCCGTCGTCCCATCCCTATCCCGTCATGGGCGCCTCTTTGTCATTGCGTCAGGCGCCGCAAGTCAGGGCCCTCGCTGCCCTGCTCGATGCCAATGGAGTCCGTGTCTCCTTGCAGCAGCTCCAAAAGTACTGGGATCTCTTGCTCCCCTTTAATCCGTGGCTCGCCACCTGCCAACTCTGGAGCCCAGACACATACTCACGACTCATTGATCGAGTCACCTCCGCCATGGAGCACGAGAAACGCACCTTCCCAACAGGCCTCTTACCTGTTCTCGTTGCCATTCGCGCCTGTCTCCTTGGGGCCCCGACCGAGGCCGTTTATGAAGCTTCTCCCAAACGGCCTCTAGACTGTGATCCCGATGAGTCCGCCGACACTGACTCTCTGTCTAACCAACTTGCTGCTGCTCTCGAGCGCGAACCTCCCCGCCCGAGCTCCCCGCAGCAGACAGAAACCACTCCTGCCACTCCCCAATATGGCGGACTTCCGCCTTCTTCCCCCACTTCTGCCCAAGATGGCACGCATCCGGCTTCTTCTCCGCCAGTATCCTCCTCCTCCCACCTCTACCCGCCTCTTCCTGCCCAGTCAGCATCCGGTTCGGGCCCGGAAACTGCAGGGTCGCCATCTTCCGCTAAACCGGAAGCGCCCCCCGCGCCATTTTGTCCGCCGCCGGATGTAGCTGCTCTGCCATCTTGGCCGGCGCCCGGAAGGGTCCTGCCGCCATTTTGTTGTCGCCCGGAAGCCGCCAAGCCGCCATTTTCTCACCCGTGTTCCGCTTATCCCTTGCCGCCGCCGTACGGCAATAGCCCTTCACCTGCCTTGGCTGCTCCATCGGCCCCCGGTGCCACGCCTCCTCAAACCCCTCAGCTGTATCCGCTAAATCTGCAGCCCACGCCGCAGCGACCCCAAACTTGGCTACCCTTTACAGCGGAAGAGGTCAGAACCCTCCGCAAAGCTGTAAAGGAAGACGGGATTGGCAGCCCTTATGCGCAGCAACTACTTGAGGAGTTAGGGACCCAACTCGTTCTCCCATATGACTGGATTGCACTAGCCCGTGCCATCCTGACGCCGGGTCAATTTATTGAATGGCGCGCCCATTATCAAGCGGCTGTTGACCGGCAAATCATGGAGAATGCCCAGGCCGGCGTCCTCGATCCCTCCGATGCATACACGGGCACCAACAATTATGCAAACCCTCGTTCTTATCTCGAAATTGACCCAGGGTTTTGGCACCGGGTAAAGGTCCTCCCGTCCAGCGGTCATTCTCTCTAGTTTCCACCAAGCAGCCCACCAAGCTCGCGCAGCTGCTTCAGGACTCCAATGAGACCTTCCCAGCATTTGTCGCCTGCGTCCTGGAAGCTTGTCAGCGGAAAATTTCCAGCGAGGATGCCCAATTTGCATTAGCCAAAGAGTTAGTCATTGACGGGTGCCTTGCGCCGTTCCGGGCCATAATCCTTCCCATACGCGACAAAGCTCTGCACGAATGGGTCCTTGCTTGCCGTGACGTCGACCCACAAGTCAAAACACTCACCGCTGCCTTTGCCTCTGCCATGGCTGTTTCATCCAGCCCCACTTCCGTCTGCTTTCGGTGCGGCCAGCCCGGCCACTTCGTCCGCGAGTGCTCTCAGCCAGGCCCAGCACCTCGCTCAGACCTGCCGATGCGACGGCCAAGGGGCCCTTCTACGCCGTGTCCGCGTTGTGGGAAAGGTTTATCACTGGGCCCGCGACTGCCGTTCCGCCCAAGGTTCCCAGCAGCCTTTAAACTTCCATCGGGGCAGGCCTCAGCCCCACCCCCAAGAGGCCCTCAGGAAAATTCCCAAGCCATAATGTGGACAATGCCCATCACATGCCGCCAGAAACCCTCATTAGAGCTTAAGATTAATGGGCAATGGCTTGATGGGCTTCTGGATTCTGGCGCTGAAGTCTCCTGTGTTCCCTTCGAAATCGCCGCATTCAATCACTGGCCCCTCGAAACCGACCCTCAAGTCATCGGCGCCACAGGAGCCGCTGCCTCCTGGAAAACATCCCAGCCTCTGCATTGGAGCGACCGAGAAGGCCACGAAGGCCAAATTCGTCCACTTGTCCTTTCGTCAGTCCAGCCCATCTTATGGGGGAGAGATGTTCTCAGCCAGCTAAAGGCCCGAATCACCACAGAAGCCTTCTCAGCTGCGCTGCCCCCCCCCTTCTAGGGGCCACTGCTCCCATCTCAAAACCTGACCCTATCCCTCTGGAATGGGACACAGAGGAGCCCATCTGGGTCGAGCAGTGGCCCTTGCCAGCTAACAAATTGCAGGCTCTCTCTGCCCTCGTCAAAGAGCAGCTACAAGCAGGGCATATAGAGCTGTCCACTAGTCCCTACAATTCACCGGTCTTTGTCATTAGCAAAAAGAACACCAGCAAATACCGCCTTCTCCACGACCTCCGTGAGATCAACAAACATATTAAGCCAATGGGATCACCTCAGCCAGGATGCCCGCATCCCACCGCAGTCCCCCAGCATTTTCATGCGGCAACCATCGACATCAAGGACTGCTTTTTCTCTATTCCTCTTCACCCCCGGGACTGTCTGAGATTCGCGTTCATGGTTCCACGCATCAACAACCAAGGCACAGCTCAGCGATTTCAATGGCGAGTATTGCCTCAAGGCATGCGCAACAGCCCGACTATGTGCCAACTGTATGTCAACCATGCTGTTGAGCCGCTGCGCTCCAAGTTCAATCCGGAGCACACATACATCCTCCACTACATGGACGACCTCCTTTTAGCAGCGAGCTCCAGTGCGCTCCTCAATGATCTGCTCTCGGCAATAATAACAAAACTCTCCAGCCTCGGGCTTACTGTGCAGTCTGACAAAATAAACCTCCAGCCTCCTTTCCAATTTTTAGGCTTTCATTTTCATCGGCTTATCCAGCCCACAAGCCCAAAAATCCACCTCTCTCCGAAGATGACATTAACTGAGCTCCAACAGCTCTGCGGGCAAATCAATTGGCTTCGCTCGGCGCTTCCCATCACAACAGCGCAAATGCAGCCTCTCTTCGAGCTTTTGCAGACAAGGGACAGCCCTCCAACGGCGACCACTCGCAGCATCATCATCACTCCAGAGGCTCGAGAAGCCGTCCAACAAGTCAGCGCCGCCCTGCAACAGTGTCGCCTGGAGAGGTTCTCCCCCACCCTTCCAATCTTGGCTTTAGTTCTGCCAACGCCAATCACTCCCACAGGTCTCTTGTGGCAAGATGGCCCTCTCCTTTTTCTGCATACGCAAAGAGCAAACTCCTGAAAATCTGCCCTTTTACAAGGGCCTGGATCGCGTTGGCCACTGACTTAGTACTTCTCTCCATACAAACGTATGGCATCCCGCCACACACCATTGTCTGGCCTTTAGATGCCAAGGAAGTTACCTCCCTCATCATGAACAATGCCCAAATGCAGAGCCTGGTAGAGCTCTTTCGCGGCTCCTTTGACAACCACTATCCTCATCACCGATTGCTGCAGGGAATGTCTCAATTGGCGTTTTCCAACCCGTTCCATCCATTGCCTGCGCGGAACCCAATCCCCTCAGCTATCACTGCCTTCACAGATGCCTCAAAAACGGCGTTTGCTGCCATCATATACACTCCTGAGAATCCTGAGCCACGGCAACTGCTGTTCGCAAATGACTCTTCTGTTCAAGTGGGCGAGCTTCTAGCTCTCGCTGCAGTCCTCAATCTCCACCCAGACCAGCCTCTCAACATCTTTACTGACAGCCTATACACTCTTCAGGTGTGTCGCAGCCTCCCGCTTGCTACTTTCCTACCAGGTGACTCAAACATCGATCGGGCGCTCGCCTTCGTACAGAGACTGCTTGAGGCGAGGCAGCAGCCCTGGTTCATTGCTCATATCAGAAGCCATTCTGGCCTACCAGGACCGCTGGCTCTAGGGAATGACCTCGCTGATGCTTCTGGGTCCAGCCGCCAGATAAACCCGGTCCTCCTACATGAAAGCCCTGCCGACGGGCCGCGGCTTGGAGACTTTGTTAATCAAGCCAAGCTCCTGCATTCCCAATTCCACTTCTCCGCAAGGTCCATCCGGAAGCTCTTCCCAGACCTTCCCATTGAAACTTGCAAACACCTTGTGCGCGCGTGCCGGACTTGCGCGCCATGGTTGCCACTTGGGCCTTTGCAGCCTCAGGGTGTTAACCCCTGCGGCCTCCGCCCAAACTCAAGATGGCAATTAGATGTCACTCATGTCAGTGCATTTGGCCGCCTCAAATATCTTCATGTGGCAATTGACACCTTTTCACATCTGTGCTATGCAGTCCCTCTTGCGGGGGAAAGTGCTAAACACTGCGTCCAGGCGCTTCGCCAAGCTATTTTGTTCATGGGAATTCCATGGGATCTCAAAACAGACAACGGACCAGCGTATCGCAGTGCCGCCTTCGCCAGTTTTGTGCAGATGTATCACATCACGCATCATTTTGGCATTCCATACAATCCACAGGGGCAAGGAATCGTCGCGCGCACTCACCAACAGCTCAAGCTACTTATTCAAAAAGAAAGGGCCTCTTCTCCCCACAAGGCCCCAGCCGACGTCGTGACTGCCTGCCTCAATCATTACAATCTCCTAACCTTCGATGACCGTGTACTCTCCCCCACCCATAAGCACTGGGGACCCATGTGGCAGCCCTCGCAAGTTCCCCTTGTCCATTGGAAAGACCCTGCCACAAATCGTTGGCAAGATCCAGCTCCCCTCCTAGCACAGGGGAGGGGCTTTGCTTGTGTCTTTCCAGAGTCTGAGCCACAGCCGCTCTGGATTCCTGGGCGCTGCATCCGGCCTGCCACTGACCCACTAGTTCCACCGAACGATCAGCACCCTATGCCTTCGGTGAGAGATAACATTGACAGTGGATACGGCCCAGAGGTTGCCCCGTTCACCCGGATCCAGCACCAGCCATCATCAAGATGCCGCACCGTCAGATGATGCCTCTACACAGCCTCGCAGCCGTTCTCTTCGTCCTGGCTTCCCTCGCTCTCCCAGCTGCTGCCAACCCGAGTCACCAGCCCTTCAATTGGACCCTCTCCCTCTGGCAACAAAAAAGGCTCCTCGTCTTGAACTTAACCGCCTCTGCCCCCTCTTTCCTTTTAAAAACAAAAGGAGCAATTGTTGCCGCCTTTCTCCACCCCTCCTCCCCTTCCAGCCCCCACCGTCCTTCCCACCAGTCCCACCCATATTGCCAACCCACAATCTGCCCTCTTCCCCAGTAACTGCTTACCTCAGGTCTATCCATCAGCTTCAGCCTGTCCACAGCCGCCCCTTAGCCAACCCTCCCTTCATCACGCCCCTCCCTCTACCCAACCCTATATAGCTAAGTGTACTTCCGTAATAAAGCAGACCTGTTCTTGCGCTCAAGCGGTCTCCATGGCTTTTCCTCAACCGCGCGTCCCCCACGCCTGGAGAACCGGTGCTCCATCTTGGAGCACCCCCCGCCGGCTGCCTGGCAGGAGCAAGCCCCCCCCAACTCTTGGGCCTGAGCGAGGACGAAACCCTCACGCTCTGCTACACTGGTTCAGCTGGCCAACATTTCACTAAAAATAACTTCTTTTAAAAGTCCTGTTTACAATGGGTTCACGCCCACAAGAAGGGGATTAAGATCAAGAAAATATTTCTTCTGGGGTACATAATAATCTACCATAAGGGGTAAGATAAGAACATAAGTAACTAAAACAGGAGGGCGAGCAAGAGAAAATTACATCACGCATTAAAATATTACAAAAGAAAACCTCTTAGAAAGCAAGGAAGAGAGCTGAGATAAATAATAATCCTAAGTGTATACAAACCAAATGACTACTGAGTGCAACGTGCCGTGATAATTTATGCACAGTCCACCAGGAAAGCGATAGTGCCATTAAGATAAAAGGGGTGAGGGGGATTCAGCTTAGGATTGACCAGAGCGGTGAGTTGCTGACAGACGCCTCCCTTTTCAAGGAATGCACATACCCCTGTATCATCAATTCCCTTCCACCTTAAAAATCTGTAGTTTCAAATTCTGACATTACTGGATCCAGGAACCATCTTAAGAGAATTAAGATGAGCTTGTCACTAAAATCTCTTTCCATACTAAAAATGAGCTTGTCACTAAAACCTTTTTCCACTGTTCCTACCCAAGGCGACATCGTCCATCTACTACTAATACTTACCGTCACATATGAGTGCTCAGATTCAACTTTCTATGTGAATTAATCACCCCTTTTGGATTATAAAATATTTGGTGGAGAGATTATTTGATGCTTCATTTGAATTGAATAGTTACTAATAGATACCTAAATCCAACTTACAGAAGACTCAAAAATATTAAATTGCACTTTCTCTTTGAAATGTACAAACCAAAACAATACTACCATTTACTTAAGACCTTATGAAAATTGAACCTCTGGAAATTAGAATCACCTCAAAAGCTCCCAGCTGGTTTTCCAAATTTCTCTTTTGACAAATTCATCAATCTACAGCTACTCCATATTTCTGATGGTCTATTTTGGTCCTAAGGATGAAAGATCCATTCAAACAACCTTGAGTATTTTGAGTACCCGGCACTTTGCTAACTACTTTTCAGCATTAGATCATTTCATCCTCAAATACTCTTGAAAAGTAGGTGGTATCAGTACCAGTTTATGAGTAAATTGAAGCATGGAGTGCTTACATCATAACGTGGGTGTTTGTCCCTTTATTTTGGCTATCTGGTGTCTCTGCCTTCTCAAGTTTAGAAAGTCTCCTGTGCATGAATTCAAAGATGTGGTTGGCCCATCACAAGAGAATGAAGTGATGGGAAGTGGTGACAGCAGGGTGGGTTGTTGCTATGGTAGGACACTGGCAAAGTTACTTACCTTTCCTTAATAGCAAAAATAATATTTTTGGGGAAGCAGATGTAGCTCAAGCAGTTGGGCACCTGCATACCACATGGGAGGTCCTGGGTTCAGTTCCCAGTTCCTCCTAAAGAAGACAATCAAGACAGCAAGCTGACACAATGCGCTGGGATAGCAAGCTGAAGCAACAAGATGACACAACAAGATGATGCAACAAGGAAACACAATGAGAGATGCAATAAGCAGGGAGTGGAGGTGGCTCCAGTGATTAGGCACCTCTCTCCCACATGGGAGGTCTGGGGTTCAGTTGCCGGTGCCTCCTAGAAAGAAGAAGAGCACACAACAAACAGACACAGAGAGCAGAGAGCAACTGCAAACAACAAGGTGACGGGGAGAAATAAAGAAATAAAACAAGTCTTTAAAAAATACATATTTTTGTTTCATTCTTAAGTAACCACAATTATTTTCACTAGAAAGTAATTCTAATTACTTAGATGGAATGGATGCACCTGTTTGGTCACACCACAACTTCTTGATCCCTGCGTTCCTTGGATCTCTCATTTCCTGATCCACACTGATTTTCACACAGTATTGCTTGTTAATGACCAAACTGTGCTTTTTTGTTTAGTTTTCTGCAAATCTGTGATGTAGCAGAAAATAATGTCACACTATTGAATGCTGAAACGGTGAGCCACTCCCAGCTAGTAGCACATGCGATGTCCAACAGATGTCACTGTATTTCCCTGGAAGTTTTAAAATATTCCTAATATCCATATTCAATTCAGCGCCCCAGGGTGTCTCAGAGCATTTCTTGGGAACTGTGAATGTCAGGGGAAAAGTCTCCAGACAGGAGTAGACTGGGCAAATGTCCTGAGGAAGAGTGTTTCAGAAACAAGAGGAAGTCCGCGCTGCTGAAGGAAGTAGGGATAAGTGAGCAAGAAACTAACAGGGACAAGACAATGGAGCGATTTGGGTTTTCACTCCAAGAGGAAAGGTTTTTGCACCAAGAGGTGAATGATATGATTGGCTTTTGAAATTATTTTTACCAAAGAAGGATTTATTCCAGGTTTTTAAAAGTAAGGACCATTTACACATTGTAAGTTTCACCCTTTTTTTATGCACAGTTCTGGGAGTTTTGAGGAATGTATAATATCATGTAACCACACCGCAATCCAGGTATAGAATATTCGCAACATCTCCCCCAGAATTTCCCCATGTACCTTTTAGTCAACTTCTCTCTCCCTTCCCCAGGCCCTGGCAGCCACTGATCTGTTTTCTGTCTTTACAGTTTTGATTTTCCCAGAATACTAAATATTGGAATCATATGGTATGTAGGCTTCTGAGCCTGGCTTCTTTTATGTTGCTTAATATATCTGAGATTCATCCATGATATTGCATGTATGAGTAGTTTGTTCTAGTTTTATTCCCATTTTATGGCTACACCACAATTTGTTTCTCCATTTCCCCAGCTGAGGGACATTAGATTGTTTCCAGTTATGGCAATTATGAATAAAGGTGCTACTAAAATTTGCATAACTCAAAATGTATCATAGACTTAAATGTAATATCAGAAACTATAAAACTTCTAGGAAAAATCTTTGTGACCTTTAATTAGTCAGAGATTTCTTAGCTATAACACAAAAATCATGCTTCATAGAAGAATGAGTTGATAGTCTGGACTTCATCAAAATTAAACACTTCTAATCTGTGAAAGACACTGTTAGGAGAATGAAAACACAAGCTAAGACAGGGAAAAAATAGAGGTAAGCCACATATCTGGTAATGAACGTGTATCTACAGTATATAAAAGAAACCTCAGACTCAATTTTTAAATGGGCAAAAGATTTAAATAGACATTCAATCAAAGATATACAGTGATAAGTGTATGAAAAGATGCTCAACATTATTAGTCATTAGGGAAATGCAAATTAAATCCACAATGAGATACCGCCATACACTTACACTTACTAGAACAAAAAGCAAACAAAATCTGACAATAGTGTTAGTGAGAAAGTGGAGGAACTGGAATGCTCATACATTGCTGGTGGGAACTTAAATGGTGCAGACACTTTGGAAAACAATATGGCCATTTCTTATAAAGTTAAACATACACTTAACATACCACCCAGATATATCAGTCCTTGCTATTTTGACGAGTGAAATGAAAATTGCACTCGCACAAAAACCTGACTTGCATTTTAATATGATCACTCTGGTTGCTGTGCTGAGAGTAGGATGTGAGGGGCAGGTGGAATCAAGGACAGAAGCAGGAAGACTAGAAAAGAAACCAGTACAGTGATCCAGATGGGAAATGATGGCTCAGATGTGTGGGAGCAGCAAAGGTGGAGAGAAGAGGTCAGATTCTGTATATATTGTGAAGACAGAACCAGGAGAATGTACTAATGCATTGGCATGTGAGGTGTGAGAGACAGCAAAAGTGAGGAATAGAAGGATGGAGTGACCCTTAACTGAGAAGAAGGCAAAACCAGAATTCTCTTGGACATGCAAGTGGCAATGTTAGTAGACAATTGGATATAGGAGTTTCTATTCAGGGAAGTGGTCCAAGCAGAGAAATGACTTTGGAAGTTACCATCTTAAAGAGAATGTTTAAAGCCAGGAGGCCAGGTGAGATTATAAGGGATTGAATGTAGATGGTCGTGAGAAGAGGACCAAGGACTGAGCCCTGGGGCTCTCAACCACTAAGATGTCTCCTCCATTGCTCAAGACACGCATGGCATCCAGTGATCAGGGTAGCCGTGGTAGTACTAGCGTGGTGGCAGCCAGTGTCCAGAACTGGGGCAGGACCTCTGCTGGGGGTCTGGCTACCTATTTTCCTTGGATTCCTGTCTGTTTTCCTCTACCTTCCCATCCATTCTATGTGTTACCTGTTATCTTTCCAATTAATTCCTTTTTTTTTACCAAAGTAAGCCAAAGTCTTGGTTGCTGCTTACACCAAGAACTGTCCAAGTAATTCATCTAAGTTTATGTGGCTAATAAATGGTGAGTCCAGAACTGGAGTAAATTGTGTCTGACATCAGAAGAAATTCTGGCTTTTAACCGCTAGATATGTACTTATTATGTCATACATGGATTCCCTTAATTGTAAATGTCTGAATTTGAAAGTAAAATTCCCCAATGAATGTTTATGATTGCATTATTCTTGTAATAAGCTAATGTTGCTTTGTATTTTATTTTCACGTAAGTACACTAATTCAGCTTTAGAGACATGATGAAATGAATTTAAATATGATATGTTTACAGTTGCTAGTCATGTTTGTATGTCTCAAATCATTTTATAGATAGGGTTATTATCTCTAAAATAGCATAGCACTTAAAAGAAATTCACATAAATATCTGCTTTGCTGCATTTTATGCTTGCAGTAATGTTAGAATTTGCAATTTAATAGGATTTTATCTCAGACTTTTTTTTCTTATTCTGATGACCTAATTATCTGCCCTATTTACAGAGTGGCAGAAAATGAAGTAGGAAAAAAGAAACCCTGGCTGTTTGTTAAAATAATTGAAATGTGGCTCAAAATTAGTTATCTTTCCTCCTTTATGTACAAAGCATTATTCGTTCTCATGAGCTATCTATCAGAAAATCTCAAAAGAGAAAAAAGTAGCTCTGGTAACTCTGCCACTCCAACACCCTCTGGTTATTCAAACACAAATGTCCGTGAGGACCAAGCAAAGATTATATTTCCTCTGCATACCGGTCCTCCAAATCCAGATGAAAGAACTAAAGCTATCTTGGGCATCTCATTTAGGAATCAAGGAAACAGCAGAAACACTTCAAACCTAACACACAATGGCTTCAAAGGATACATCAAAAACATTCATTTTCTAGGCTGGCTGTAAGGTTCTGCAATGCAGGTGTGTTTTGTTGGCGCTGAACACTTTCTATTGTGGTTGCCTCCAAAAGGAAAGCATTTACAACGCAGTAACTGTGACAATTCAAACATTAGAGATCCTAGGATAATAAGGAGACCTTCAGATTTGCTAAAAAAAAAAAAAAAGCCCAATTTGGGACCCACATCCCCCCTCTTGTGGATAAAATATTCTCTAGGCAACTGATTCTGTTAGAGTTAGAGCAGAGATCTTTAATTAATACAGGGCTTTGGCTTTCTTGGACTTTCCAGTTAAAGGAAAAAATATATGGTTTGGTTGATATCATCCATTTAAATGTAAGGCTTTCCAATCAAATTTTCAAAACAGGATCCCAACATTCCCCTGGCTGGAAATGAAACTGATCACTAAGAGTCACCTTGCTTCGTGACACAAAGAAGTTCCTTAGACAAAGTTCAACTCAAGCAGCTCTTAGAAGAGACTGAAAGGCCAAAGGGGATCTTCTGTGCAGAGCTAAATACATAAGAAGGCTGATCTTCGTACACACCTTTGCACAAGCCCACAGGCCCTCTCCTTAACTTCGGAGAAACGCTGTTCCGGCTTATTGCAGTGGGGAAGCCCACAGGCAGGGCCGGTTCAGGAGGGCTGGGCTGGAAAGCATACAGCCTGGAGGGGAGCTGGAATATGTAAGTAAGTATTTTACAAGGCAGAATGAAGTAAGAAATATATTAAGTGTAAATTATTCCAGAGGAAGGAACAAGTCAGTCGTATAGGGACACTGTGGAAGACTACAGGGGAAAAAGTGGAAGAATTACAGTGCTGGGTGTTCATTAGGTTTTCCTTCATTCACACATTCACTCATTCAACGAATAGGTATTCAGGGCCCACCATGGGCCAGGCGTTATTATTTATTTATAGAAGAGTGGTACCCAAGATGAAGCTCCTGCCCCCGAGTGCATACATTCTAATGAGAAAAGACCAAACATCAACAAACAAGCACATGTTGTTTTAGCCAGTGCTAAGAGCACTCTAGAAAATAAAGCCAGGGTTGGGTATAAAAAGTGGCTTGTGGGAGCTCAGGAGGCATCTCAGAGGAAGGAACATTTGGAGAGAGGTCTGGGCAAGGAGAAGGAGCAGGTTATGCAGATTTCTAGGCCACAGTAAAGAGATTTGGTTTTATTCCAAGTGAGTTTGAGGGTTTTTAAGAACCAATGAACAACATTAAAACATTCACTTTTTTTAAAGATCACTCACTCGAGCTGCTATGGTGAGCAGACGACAAATAAGGAGGCAAGAAAGGAAGGAGATGCAGTTGGGAAGGCGTTGATACAGTCCAGGCCAGAGATGCTGGAGTTTGGTGCAGGACTGGTAAAGGCAGAGGAGGTGAGAATCAGATCTGGTGATAAAGTACAGAGAGAGCAGACAGCCAGAGGTTGCTCACAAACTAGATGTGGAGAGCAGGAGGTTAAAGAAACACAGGTGACTTCTGAGATGTGAAGCTGGGAATGGCAGGTGTCTTTGGCCAAAATAGGGAAGATGGAGGAAAAACAGGTGGGGAATGAGTGAAATGAGAGTTGGAGATGCCTGTTAGATATCCAAGGATCTACTCTGTGATAATTCCACAACAAATATCTATCTTTTGCTAGGTACTTTGAACTTACCTTGAGAAATGGAAAATGAAGAACAAGAATTCCAGGCTGAGAAAATTCCCCAAGGAATAGGACAAGTGTGACTTGGGAACTGCAAATAAGATAATATGATTAATGAACAGTGGGGGAGCTGGGCGGACCACTCAGAGCCAGATGCTAGAGGACTCTCAACACCACACTCTATTTTGAAGACCATGAAGAGCCACCAAGTGTTTTGGAGTAGAAGAGTAGCCCCAAAGCAATATCAACTTTAGAAAAGTAACTATAATGCTAGTGTAAAGAGATGGACTGGAGAAGGGAAAGTTTGCCAGTAGCTCAGGAGAGAGATAATTAAGACCCAGAAATAAGCAGAGGTCTTGAGAATGGAAACAAAAAAAAAAAAACTGCACTTCAAAATAAGATTCAAGGGAGCAGATGTAGCTCAGTGGTTGAGTGCCTGCTTCCTGTGTACAAGGTCCTGGATTCAATCCCCCGTATCAGCTATAGATAGATAGATAGATAGATAGATAGATAGATAGATAGATAGATAGATAGATAGATAGATAGATAGATAGATAGATAAAATAAGATTCAGTACATTCCACTCCTTGTACACACCCAACCGAAAGTCATGAGTCCCCTGTGATGGTAAAGTTCCTGTGTCAACTTGGCCAGATTATGGTGTCCAGGTGTTTGGTCAGGTAAATACTAGCCTGATTGTTACCATGAGGATATTTTGTACATTCAAATCATCAGTAAGTTGATTGCATCTGTGGTTGATTACATCCACAGTCAACAAAAGAGTTTGCCTTCAACAATGAGAGAAGTCTCATCCAATTAGTTGAAGGCCTTAAAAGGAGAAGTGATGATTTCAGCAGTCAGAAAAGAGAATTTCTATCTACTTCAGTCAGCCAGCTTCTCCTAGGGAATTCATCAAAAACCTTCACCAAAGTACCCAGCTTTGTGGCCTGCCCTATGGAATTTGCACTTGCCCATCCCCACTGTCATGTGACCAATTCTTAAAATAAGTCTCATAATAGTTACATTATATATATACACACATAATATAATGTATAGTTAGGAGAACCCTAACTAATATGCATCCATAATAAGAGCTGAAACCAGAAATCCAACCAAGTGCTAATCAACAGGAGAACTGAAAAATAAACTGTGGTATATCAATACAGCAGAACACTATGTAGCGAAAACAATGACCAAACTATGACATGCAGCAACATGGATGAATCTCACAAACGACAATGTTGACTGGAAAAAGCCAGGCACAAAAGAGCACATGTTTGTACCTAGATTCTACCAAGATGAAGTTCAAAAACAGGCAAAGCTAATCCATGGGGTTAGAAGTCAGGACAGTGGCTACCCTTGGAAGGTGGATGGTGGCCAGGAGAGGGGACATGCATTTTCTGGTGTGATGTTGTCATCTGTTTCTTAATCTGGGTGCTGGGAGCCTAGCTATGTTCGTGGACACTGCTTTCACTTATCACCATGTGCTGGTGATTCTAAGCAGTGTTAGTGAAAAGTGATGAGGTTTTGTGCAATTTCCTGCATCGCAATAAAAATTTTACATCAAAACAGTCAATTTCAAGGATGTGACAAGGTGTTAGATCGTGGAGTACTAAGTGATCAAAGGACAAATCCTATGTGCAAGGCTTCTTCTTTCCCTTATCAGAGCTGCAGATACCACCCCTGTCCCCACCTTCCCTAGTGGCTTGGAGGTCTGGGTGAGTGGCTGCCTGGGCTAAGAAACTGAGAAATCTGGGACTTGACCCATAGACACGAGGCAGGACCGTGATGTCTTTGGGGTTGGCGAGGGGTTGAACCGGTAAAGCAACAATTTGTCATCAGTTTTCACAAAACAATTCTGAGCATGTAAACTCATTAAGAAACACGAAATTAACTTTTCTCTATGTTGGTTGGCCCTAGCCTGTTGCTCACTGCAAACGGGGAGAATTGGTACCCATCGCACTGAGACGAGGAGAGCTTCCTGGGCCTTGACTCATCGTTACTTCTGCACACCCATTCGCTTTTCCAAGATTACACTAAATCTCCAATGACTGTGCCACAATTTCATCAAAATACTTCAGTGGAATCTGAGAACCTTAAACCATATTAAATTACAATTTTTTTCTTCAAGTGTGAGATTTGATAGGAATGGGCTCATCTTTTGCTTGCTTACCCAAGCTCTTAACTCGCAGATACCTGAGAATACACAGATGTACTGAACTCACAGATAGGATCCCCACTTTTGCTGAAATTCAGACTGCGGTCTAAGCCCCTCTCCCTTCATCTATACAAAGAGAAGTGGCCTCTGAAAGCTGCAAGCCGTTGTGTACCGAGGGCAGGATGTGGGCGCGATCTGCCCCAGGTGCAGTCACTAAGAGCTGCATTCTCTGTAGAGAATTTGAAAGCAATTCTAAAACCACCTAAAAGTCAGCCTGCTTGTACTCATCTCCACATGCTAGCCATGCCAGTAATTTGAAACAATGTATATGATATTAATAAAATACTCTCTCCCAACACACTCAAAAATATTTTTTGGTCCAATTCTAACAGCTATTACAGTTACTATTATTAGTAATATATTGTACACGTAAACTTCAAATAGCACATTTTTTATTACTTCTTATCTTAGTTTGCCAGGGTTGCTTTAACACATGCCACAGACTGGTTGGCTTAAATAATAGAAATATATTATCTCACAGCTTTGAAGGCTAGAAGTCCAAATTCAAGGTGTCGGCAGGGCCATGCTTCTTCTGAAGTCTGTCATGTTCTGGCGGTAGCTTGCCTGAGATGCATAACTCATTCTCTGCTCTGTCACAGGGCCATCTCTCCACACCTGCCTCCTACTGTGTCCAAACTTCCTCTGTGTATCAGGACACCAATCATATGGATTAAGGACCTCCCTGATTCCATTTGGCCTCATCTTAACTAATAACATCTTCAAGAACCCTATTTACAAACAAATTCACTCATAGGACTGGGTGGGGGTCAGAACTCAAACACGTTTTTGTGGGGGGCATGATTTAATCCATAACACTTACCTTTCAATAAGCATTTTACTCTACTTGGAAGTTAATTCAAAGAATTCATTTATAACTTTGGCTGCCACCACAAAAGGACTCAGTGGCATGTATCGTTTTAAAAGTAAGTTCATAATGGCAGAGAAGCATTTGCGCCTTCTTTGGCTGCCTGCTTTGAGCACAGATCGTGCTCCAGCTTGCCCCAACTCTGTAGTACTACCTACGCCTGCATTAAACAGAGGATTCAAAATAAACAAGGATAGCACAATGATTGTGTGGTAGATTGAATTGTGTACCCCAGTTGAGACATGCTCTTAATTGTAAACTGCTTTCCTGGAGGTGTGAACTCTTGAAGATGTTATTTTTAGTGAAGGTATGGCTCACCTGTATGTGGCTGGGTCTTAATCCAGATTACTGGGGCCTTATGAAGAAAGGAAAGTGGAAGCCATAGTAGGAGGAAGTCACGGGGCGGGGTGCGGGTGGGGCCAGAAACAGAAGTCGCTGGAAAACAGAAGAGCAGACAAAAAGAGAGCAAGGTCACCACGTGACAGGAGGCACAGCTACAAACCAAGGGCCCCAGGATTGCCAGTAGCCAGGACCAGCACACCACAGACTCCAGGAGAAAGCAAGCCTCTTGGCTATCTTCAGTTTGGATGTCTTCTAGCCTTCAGAACAATATTCTCATTGCTTAAGGCAGCCCGTTGTGTGGGATTGGTCATAGAAGCCTGGCAAACTAAGGCAGCTTTTAAAGCCAAAGAAGCAGAATCTGAGTTACTTCAGTTCTATCATTTTATGTGGCTACTTGGAGTCATTATTTGTATTTGAAACTTAAAACAGAGAAGCAGTGCAAACAGCAAGGTGCAACAGTTTGGTTTGACAAAGGTGAACTTTGGTTCACGCGTGAAATATTTTACTGGATTTGAAGACTATCTTTGAAATTAAATTTTATTTTTCTTCTTTTAATTGTTAAATGTTTTTAAGAATAAATCAAGAAAATAATTAGTACTAATAATTATCAAAAGGTTATTATTGAAATGAATTTTGTTGCCTAGATGAAGGGAGGTATTAGAAATCCTTTTGCTCCAATTTCAAATATTCTAGGTATGCCACTGGCTATAAGATAAAAAAAGTTCTCACTGTTCCTTTAGGAATAAAACAAGTTGAAAAATCATCTAAAAACAAATAGATGAAAGCATTAAGATGAACACTCGCGTTTAACGGCTTTTGGAATAGACCTCTAACCTTGATCAGTGAACTAACCAAGGTAGGCTATTTACTGGTGGCAAGTGTGTGTGTGCATACGTGTATACAAATGCATCATTCTCTGTGTAACCAGTCATGCTCGTGTACACATGGGAAGGATTAAGAGTTAAGGTAACCTGCTCAGAACCCTATTCTGCTGAGGAAGAACCTAGGACTCAGAAGCCGGAGTTCTTTTTTTTTTTTTTTTTTTTTTTTTTTTAATTTTTTTATTTTTTATTGACTTTGTAATAATATTACATTAAAAATATATATGTGAGGTCCCATTCAACCCCACCCCCCCACCCCCCCTCTCCCCCCCCCCCAACAACACTCGTTCCCATCATCATGACACATCCATTGGATTTGGTAAGTACATCTTTGGGCACCTCTGCACCTCATATACATTGGTTCACATCATGGCCCATACTCTCCTCTATTCCATCATGTAGGCCCTGTGAGGATTTACAATGTCCGGTGATTACCTCTGAAGCACCATCCAGGGCAGCTCCATGTCCCGAAGACGCCTCCACCTCTCATGGAGTTCTATTCATGACCACCTACTGGCCATGCAGCCTTAGGCAAGTCACTTGAGAAAAAGCGAGGCTCAATTTAATCACCATCGATTCACCAACCGAAAATTTCCAAGGGAGGGAGCAACCCTTCACTCCCCAGTCTACACTCCCACTCCCAACTTAATGCCAACTCTGGCCGCTCCTCTCAGGAAATCAGCTCATGGGTAGGGAGTGGGGGACAAAGGGGGAAGGGTCCCCAGGACTTCCTAGGGGAGGTATCTGAGCTCCCACCTTCCTTCTCTGCCACTGCACCGTCCCCCTTCCCTCTTCTCCAAAATCTGCTTCCTTCAGTTTGGAAAGTCAGTGATTATATTTTGGGAGGCTTTCCTTTTATTTTTTAAATGTAAAATTTATTTATATTTTGTATTTAATGTTGTAAAAAAGAAGGCACAAAATGGAAGGGAGGGAGGGAGACCCCGGATCTGTAAGAGGTGAACTATCTGAAAGAGGTGAACTATCTTCTGCATGTTGTAGTCAAATCTAACTACAGCTAGATATTTTAATGCCATGATCTAAAAATATTATCAGTTCATACACATCATCTCTTAGTTTGGATTCCCCCAGAAGCAAAATCTGTGAAAGCAATTTATTTTGGAAGAAGAACCCAGGAAGCACTGGTAGAAGAGTTGGAAATTGAGACAAGGAGAAGGAAAAAAGAAGAAACGCAGGTGGGCAGATGAGCACGGCATTGCTCTGGGCAATGGGGATCCAACCTGCCAGAGACCTCTGGGCAACTCCACAGAACACACTCAGAGCTGCCCCACCTATAGGGCAAGGAGGTGGGGAGCATTTATCCTCCACCTCTCATCCTTCATTGGCTGAGGGACCCTTGGGTGAGCACTGAGAACCCAGTTATTCCAGCTGCCCTCTGAGTGGGCTGAGAAAAGTCCTGTGGCCAGTGGAAGCCCTCATGCAGAAAGCTAAAGGTGATGCAGTAAGAAGCCATCAGGGTGCACAGAAACGTGCTTATCCAGAGACAGACAAATAAAAAGGAAAATAGTGAGGAACTTGAGTTTGACATGTCTCTAGCATTTATGTCCCCAGGCGTAAAACATTCTCAACGTTATCGCAGTGAGTCTCTGTAGTAGATGAAAGATGGTCACACACATTCTTCCCTACTTCTCCCATTAAGAGGTCAAGGTCATTCTCCTCCCTTAGAATCTGGATTGGCCTTAGTGACTTGCTTGACCAATGTGATGGATTGATGATCTGGGACCTAAGAGTTAAGTGATAAGCCTTGCAGCCTCCACCCACGCCACTGGGGTACTCACTTTGGAAGCCCTGAGCCACCAGAGAAGAAACCCAACTCCCCTGAGACCACCTGAGAGACGCCGTCTAGGCCCTCCATTCCAGGGTCCCAGCTGAGTTCAGCCTTCCAGCCACCCCAGGTAAGACGTCGGAAGTGAGAGTGAGGCCATCTTGGACCCTCCAGACTGGCCCTTCTGCTAGTGGACATGACCTCTGTCAACACTAGGGACGAAGAATCTCCTCGCATAGAGCTGCCAGATACATTAGTTAGTTTACACCACTATGTTTGAGGATTGTTTCTTACTCAGAAACACATCCCTGGAACCATCTACACCACAAATCTGGTGGGATGCTGCTCGTTGGCATCTGTGGCTGCACGGCACTGTAATAGTGTTCACTTAGAGTCAACCAACTTCAGAAGGCTTCCTTCCCAACCCATATTCTATCTTCTATTATCTGAGAATAAGCACAGGTTGTAGTTCAATTTTTCTTGCTTTTGTAAATGGTAAATATTAGCCTAATTGTGTCATTGACCTCCCATCTGGGAGATAATATGTGGTCACTTTTTTTTTATGTTATTAAGCTTTGGGTTGGGTTTTTTATTTAACAGGATGGTCTCTGAAGAACCAGTTTTGTATTTCCTTTCTGTGACTCATTTAACAGAAAAATAGGAATGAGGTACAGAGAAATATTTTGCTTGTCTTACAATCACTCATTTTACCCACTGCTTCCTGGGGTGACTCATTTAACTTTATGTACAAATATAATAAAACTTTCTATTAGCCAGAATCAGGAGCTTGAATATAAGGACAGAATCTCTTCCCTTCCCAATTCATTTTCTGAGGTTTTCACATTCTGAGATTTTAGGTAGGCCAAAAGACATCCTTGGGAGTTAAGAGTTTCCTGTTGATTTCCCACTTCTCTTGTTATACCTGAGGTAAAGCGACAGAAATAACAAAAAAGAAATTAAGAGTGATGTGCTCTTACAAAGAGATTCATCTCCATCTTAGAACCACAGTGAAAGGTAATACTTTTGACAGCCCTGGCTTTTGGGGAAAGGTTTAATAACTCACCCCAGGTAACACACAGGTAGCAAGACCAGGTTTGGAACCCACATCTCTGATTCTAATGTTCAGGACTGTATCGTTACACTATGCTGTCTCCCAAACCCGGAGAAAAACAGAGCCTTAGGATCTGAAGGGCCTTTCTGCACTAGCCTGTTAGATAATGGTGCTACCAGATTAATTTTTAGATAAAGACCAAACACCATGTTCTCTCTCTCTCCTCTGGGTGTCTGGATGAGAGACAATCTTGTCCATTCTTGGCCCCATGGTAGCATTTAGCACACTGTACTGTAAATTATGGCCTGTTTCCATGTGTGTCTCACACTCTTGTCAGTCTGTCATCATGTCATTGGTATATTAAATTTTCTATCCCCAGTGCATGTTACAGAAAAAGTGGTCTTTGAATTATTTTTAATGAATGCATGAATCTATCAATAACCAATGTTTCTTAGGGCAGTGGTTGGTGGGAAAGACAAGGCTGGTGGATCAGTAACCTGGAAGGGATGTAGCTGGTACCTCCTCTTTTCCTAATACAGGAAAACACTATATATTTGAAATTTCAGTTTCAGGAAATACTGACTCTATTTCCAGTTCAATCAATGGTCAAGTACTGATGCCTGCTCTGTGCTAGACTTACATGATCACTTAAACATGACACACTCAGAGCCACGTCCCCATACTTCTTAAGGCTGGTGTTCCTCCCGGCCCACACGCTAATCACATGACCTCATCTAATCACATGACTTAACCATCTATAATCTGACAACTCCCAAATATGTATCTCTAACGTAGGTCCTGGGTTCTTGACACTTGCAGCCAAGTGGTTATATGGGAGAATGGCCAAACAGCTTGTAATGGGTATAGAAAGGAGGAAAGGATAATTTCCAAATTGGAAGGAGGATGGGGGTTGTTTTTGCTAAGGAAGAGGCAAAAACTCAGAATACTAACTAAAAGAGAGCTTTATTTAGTTAAATGAAATAGGTCAATTAGATAACATAAAGGAAAAATGAAAGTATATGTAGAATCACTCACTGAAACAATTAATACATATTTAAGTTAAAATAGTATATAGAAATAGCTGCTTATTAGTAACTAAGAAAATGGGTGCTTTGCGAGCAACCAACCAGTCCAACTGTTACGGAAATTCAAAAGCCACCAGATAGTTAATAACAAAGTGAGTAATGATACATGTATATACAAACTCACTAAACAGGGTGATACACCAACATCTGCTCTTTCACAAGGCTGGGAAGTCCCACTCAACAGCTGACCAGGGCCCCAATTGGAAACACCTGGGTAAAGCACACTAGTAACAGCCCCTCCCAGGGTAAAACACAACAACAAGCAGAACATCTTCTCTTAGGTGATACTTGGACCGGTAGTTTTGGGATTCTGAATCTCAGAACTCTTGCCAATCTTGCGACTTGTGCATGGGAAAGTTTTGGCAGAGCTGACTGTGTGCTTGCAGACATGCCCTCAAGCACATCCTCCACCGACCAGACCCAGTTAACATTCCTGGCGCCTGCGGGAGAAGACTCCCTGCACCTGCACATTCTTTACTCGTGGTTCACAATTCTTAACCCATTTCCTACTTACATTTATATTTTTCTGTCAGGAGTCAAAGATAGTTTCATAGAGAAGGGGATATTGAAGAGAGTTAGGCAAGAGGAAGGGAAAGGGAGAAGATGGTGCCCTGGCAGCAGAGAATTACAGATGCAAATTAGGGAAACCTAGGGGGAATTCAGGGAACACAGGACCACTCTGAAGGGATTGTCTGAGGAAGTAATGACTGAATAGGTGATTGGGGACAAAATGTTAGACAAAGGAGGTTAGAATTTCTTCTGTAGGCAGTCAAGATCCATCCAGCAAGAAAGTGACATTATGATGCTTAGGTTTTGAGGAAATTACAACCAATGTCAGCGGGAAGGATGGAGTGACGAGAAGCTTGGGGTAGGCAGAAGGGTTCTGCTGAGAGGACAGGAGGACTATGGCAAAGCAACGTAGCGGAAGTCAGTAAAGGAATGTCAGCTGAAAGATGAGGAAAGGAAAACGTAGCCTACAAGGTGGTTCCAAAGTTTTGAGTCTTGATCATAAGATGTATGAAGCCACTACTCAAGATTTTAGTAGCAAGGTCCTCTTCAAAAGTAATGCCCTAGCAGAGATAACATCTTTCAATCTTCATTACTGTTTTTTTCCTTCATGAGGAGTGTGACAGTTTGAATTTCGTGAATTCCAGAAAAAATTGTTCTTGAAACTAATCCATTCCTGTGGGTGTGGGGCCCTTGATTATATCACTTGATCAGATTGCTTTAGGGCTTTTTTTTCTCATCTGCTCGTTGTCTGCACGTTGTTTTTTGCTCATTATCTGCTCATTGTTGTTCTTTTGCTCATTGTCTAGTTTTTTGTTTGTTTTTCGGTTTTGTTTTCTTTAGGAGACACCAGGAACTGAACCATGTGGGAGGGGGGGTTCAACTGCTTGACCCGCTTCTACTCCCTGTTTGTTTGTTTTTTCTCATTGCTGCTTGTTGTTTCTGCTCATTGTCTGCTTGTTGTTTGTTTTCTTTAGGAGGCACTGGGAACCAAACCCAGGACCTCCCACGTGGGCAATCAACTGCTTGAGTCACATCTGCTCCCACTTTAGAGCTTGTGATTGAACATCAGTGAGACATGAGCCAAGTTATGTCTCCACCCTCTTGCTGGGTCTTATATAAACTGAGAACACACAGAGAAAGACACAAAGGAAAGGGAGCTCTGCCATTTTGACCTAGCCGTGTGAGATGGACTCCATGTTTGCCTGCAACTTCAGAAAGACAGAGAAGACCTGAGAGGCTCAAAGAGATAAGGCCCAGGGAGAAAGGACTGATGACCCAGCGCTACGCTCCAGGAGAAAGTAGAGACAGGAAGACCTGCCATTTGGCCTCTCCATGAGGCAGGACTCCAGGATCTGTTAGCGGCCAACCTGTGGTGAGAAAGCATCTCTGAGGATGCCTCGATTTGGACATTTTTGCAGCCTTGGAACTATAAGCTTTTACCCCAAATACATACCCTTTGTAAAAGACAACCCATTTCTGGTATTTTTGCATTGGCAGCCTTTGGCAAATTAAGACAAGGAGAGTTGCCAATTCTATCTTAATATAAGTAGTGGCAGAAAATCTTGAAACAGACATTTTCTGTTATACTTACACACATAGGTGTAAAATTACACCATTACCTAATCTTTTTTTTTAAGATTTATTTTATTTATTTCTCCCTGCTTCCTTGTCGTTCGCCTTTTGCTGTGTCCATTTGTTGTGTGCTGGTCTTCTCTTTATAGGTGACACTGGGAACTGAACCTGGGGATCTCCCAGATGGGAGCAGGGCGCTAACTGCCTAAGCCACCTCCGCTCCCCATTACCCAATCTCACAAGTTTAGAGAGGATAAGAAGAATCCTTGGAGACTGTTTTTAATTTTTCTCTTCTACAGATTTTGAGAAGACACAACATTATCCCTTGGTATACAGTGCTGCTCAGTAGAGTGAAACTTGGAACTCACAAAAGGAGTACAGGTCTCCTGGGATAGAAAGAACTCCTGCTTCCTAAAATTTCAGATTGGAAGACCAGTCAAGGAAGAGCAGAACGACTGACCAAAACCCATGGACAAGGAATATGGAAGGGTAACAGAGACACAGAAATAAAGGCAAGACGAGGCCTAGCACTGAAGCCAAAGGGAAGAAGGTGGTTGTTCTGGGTTCCAAGAAGGGCACAAGTCATGCTTCTGGAATGGACTGTGCCCCAGGGAGTGCCCATGAGTATGAACTCAAAGAGAAGGTCACCAAGAACTCTACAAGCCTAGAGACGTGATGCCTTCTTGTTTAAACTCAGAGACATCACTTCTTGAAAAGCCTCTGGAACTCTGAATTGTTCTGCCCCAGCACCCATCCACTGTAGCAGGTTGGAGTGTAGACAGGAAATGACCTCTGTGGACGGCAGCATTGGCCCCAGAAGCCATTCCCCTCTTTGGGACTAGTGCTTTCCAGCAAAGAGACTCAACTCTGCTATTGAATCCTCCACCCTCTGGGAGGGTCCTCTGCCTGTTCTTCTCATTAAAGATACTCAAGCACCAAGCAACACGATGTCCTTGAGGTGAGCTAGGGAAGACTGGAATCCAATTCTCTAGAGACTCAAAGATTCAGATGTTTCTTAATATATCAGGTGAGGAATACGAAGCATTGGAAGGGGATAAACTAGACTTCTCAATTTTCTTCTACTGTCCTCTACACAGGTAGAGAGGTCAAGTAATTTTCCCAAGTTTGTGGCTAATAAATGGTAGACATGCGATGCAAACTCTGGTCATCTGCATGACCATACTATACTGCCTCACTACTATGTCTTTGGTCTTTGTGTTCTGAGTGCTTAGCAGGTATCCTAACAAGGTGATGGGATGCAATCAAAGGTTACCAAAGAACAAAAGAATGACAGTAAATCAAATGTGTCCTTGCTTATTACTAAACGCAGTCCTGCAAAGTGAGTAGACAACACAGCCAAGAATAAGGTGTTTGAATGTGTCGCACGATACTCCATCAACTGCTACTGGCTGCTTCAAGAAGAGTCCCAAGAGAATATGCAGTAAAGCTAAATGTCACCATGAAGCAGGAGAAAGAACGCTGGATAATGAATCATAACTCTCGAGTTTTTAAGCCAAATCCTAATCCTTGAATGACCCTCATGACTCTTCTGGGCTTCACATTTCTCCCTTAAATGACCATCACAGTCTCTGCAAGTTCTGGAGTTCTCAGTTAACTGTTAATCCACTTTGATGAGAAAGAGCAAATGGACAGCCGCAAATACTCATATCTGGAATTTTTTAAAAAACAGTCATACACACAAGGGGATGCCTTGGATTCCAGTGGTTACTTTCAGGTTTCACCACATCAGGCCCACTTGACTCCAACTGCATTGACAATGTTACACCATGAGGGTGGGTCTGCAAGGCTCTCTTTTCAAAGGGAGGAAATTACATTCATCACTGTGAGAGACATGTTGTGGTACTGCATGACACAGAGAAAAGTAAAGATTTCACACATGTGGTTGGGAGCCAATGCCAAGTGACACAATATAAAACAATACATTGTAAAAATTGCTCGCTAAACTCTAACTTCTATATAAATATAAGCTAATAATAGCAGTAGTAGCAAATATCAGGAAATTCAATTAACTTGAACATTCTCGGCTCAAATGTTCTAGTTAATCAGAGTGTTTTGGACTTTCTTAAATTGGCTTTTTTAATGAAGTTCATTTTCAGACTTGAGAAGCACTCAAGATGGAGTGTTTGAATTTTAGTTTCCCTGAAAGCTAATCAGTAGAAAAGCTTATGCCTTAAACACAACAATGGCATTATAATCATATATAAGGGACACAAACAACTACACAACCAGTGATGTCTCTTAGAGGCCCATTAAGGAGTCACATGAGAGTATTGGTCTTTATTAAAATGTAGAGAGAGCTTGTTTTCGCATCATCTATAATAGCCCAAAATATAAGAGTTCAGTAAGAGAATGCTTAGGACATTATGGTACATCACGCCCTATGATGTTATGTCAGGGCAATTACAAACAACCATTATAAATGGAAAAGGGTGTTCATGACACAAAGTTAACTGAGAATGGAAGAATATAAAAACCAATTCTACAAAAACCTCTGTAAAATAATATGCATGTGTATAAGGAGAAGAGAACATAAAATAAAAATAATTGATACTTTATAGTGTATCAGATTTTTTTGTTTAGAAGGTTTCTTCTCTTGTATTATAATACCGTTTCTGCAATATAATATATAAAGTGGGGAAAATGGGGACTATAATTGTAAATTAATCATGTGATGACATAGACGCTCTAAAAGGCTGCAACTTGAGGTCAAAACTGTGGTTTGGGGGAAATCAGTGAGCATAAAGCTGTTGTGGGCGTTGGAAGCCTAAATGCCCACTCAGTTGCAAAGCCCAGCATCAAAACTAGATGCAAATGCCAACAAAAGAGCCTGTAATTATCTCTCCAAAACTAAGGAGCTTATGGAGCTCAAGTATTTGAGCACCCGCTTCCCATGTACGAGGTCCCAGGTTTGATTTCCGCTACCTCCTAACAACAAAAACAAACAAGCAAACAAACACAAACAAGCAAACAAACAAGAAAACCAACCCTGGGAGCCAGTGTAGTTCAGGGGTTGAGCGCTGAGGTCCCAGGTTCAATCCCCAGCCCTGGTATCTTAAAACAAACAAACAAAAAACCAACTGTGTCATTCTCATCATCTCTGTGTCGTTACAAAAATGACAGTAAACTCTGATGCAGAAAATTCCTCTCATTATTGAACTGCATTTTTTTCATATGAAATTTGCCCTGAATAAGTGTGCAATTAATTCAGGAGAGAAGCCCTTTCTGCCGGCCATGTCCTGCCCCGTGGCAGCTGCCGACCCCCTTTTTATTTTTGATAGGTTCCTTGGAACAAGCAGGGAACTGACCGTTATCTAAAGAATCTGCAGAGATGGAGCCGGCTCTTCATATCCTATCGGCCTAACAAATTGTCTGAGAGAAATTTCACAGGAGAAATGTGAAGAAAAAGTGCTTGGTGTTTTGTGTCTCCTCTTTCATTTACAGTGCTTTAAGAGCTGGCGTTTCTGTTAGCAGGGTTTCTTTCATTTCTAATGTAAGGCTCGGGTGACCCAGGAATGGTTAAAATCTCTCGGAGAGACCCCTCAACTCCACTCCTGTTTGCCTGTTGAGACTCATGGTTTTGATCCTGAACAAACAGCTTTCCTCATTTCTGTAGCAAAGCAAGGCAGCTGCTCCAGTCAGAATGGCTGACCTGAAGAAGTTACTGCTTCCCTCTAACTGTTTCCCCACGGACAAGCAATGCTGTAGGGTCTTCCTTTTCCTCTGTAAGCCTTGCTGGAGAGGAAGATCATTGCCACTTAAAATATGTTCAGAATTTTTTTTTTAAAGCCTGGATCTTAAAGGGGTTGCCTTATTATTTGCCAATTATTTATTTACTTCAGAGAAAAGAGGAGCTAGCAGTCTGCCGTTTGGTGGTTGCTAAGTTGATCTGACTTCAGGTCTGATGGAAAGAGGCTGCCAAAGAGAAGCTGGCTGATTCGAGAGCCAACGCTTACTATGCAGCCAGCCTGTCTCTTATGCAAAACTCAGTACTCTTTTCATTTTGCTCTTATAGAACGAAAATACATATCATGAGTATTTTGTATTTTACACTGGTTAGAAACAAAAATATCCTAGCGCTTTCTTTAAGTGACGGGGAGCCATGATTGCCAGAGTGTTTATCACTGGCTTTGAAAAATAGAGCCAGGTGAGAATAATTCCAAGTTATAGAATGTTAGGATTTAGCAAGGAATTAGAGGCCATCTTCTCCCATTGACAACCACATGGAAGGCTCTTTTTCTATAGAATCTCAGGCATTTAACCGCTGTCTTCTGGTATTACCTTCAGTAAGGGGTGGTTTATTGCTTTATAACCTGCCCCGCATTTGAACAGCTCTGATTGTTGGCAGGTTCCTTTCCCTTTTCCACATTATTTTCTGTTTTTCTAACAGAAGACATACAGAAGCATGGATAAATATTAGAGAACACCATGTATTAAAAAATATTGCTAATTTAAACTCAACCTTAGCAAATTTTCTTTACTGTGCATTGATGCATTTCTTTCCTTTTTACAAAAATGGTATCATACTCTACAGTCTGTTCTAAAAGCAGGGCTTTATAAATCTATCAGTGTATTCATATGTGGTTACATCATCCTTTTACATATCAGGCTAAGGACTGCTTCTTGGAGTAACTTCTACTCATTGGTTTTCTGGAATAATGCAGAATTATCTACTCTCTCCTCAACACAACAAATCCAAGACTCTGTGCAGAATCTTAGGAAGTTATTCAGAAATCCTGGTACAGAACCCTGAGCAAATCATTTCACCATTTGGATGGTTGGAGATTTGTCCTTTTGTATATATCTATAGATACATGCATGTGCATATGTATATGTAATATACACATATATTCATACACACATATATTCATGTATACATTTGGATGTGTGTTTGTCACCCAACATTCCACAGGACACAGCTGCATCTTACTATTATTACATCTTAGTTAAAAGGAAAAGAGATTGTCAAACTTTTTTCTCCTTTCAGTTAAAAAAATTATTTCCTGTTTTTATATTCCTGCTCTGAACTTTCCTCTTTTGCGTAGGTGGTAATAGCAACCTCATGGCACTTGGTGAAGCTCAAATGAGCTCTTTAAATCAGACTCTTGTATACACTGGAATTCATGGGTTTTTGAGGAGGAGGACAGCCTCTCAAACATTTACAAACAACCACTGTGTTTCAGCTGGTTCAAAGGCAATGCCCTAAGCATGCCAGAAATTATATACATAGATGATAAAATGCACTTCTTGACTCAATGAGATTTGGTTCTACGTTAAAGACATGAAAGAAATGCAAAAGGAGCTGAGAGCACAGCTCTCAGAAGAGAGCAATTTGCAACAGGAACAGGACATGCTCAAAATGTGATTCTTGCAACCCCTGGTGTGCTCAGAAAGAGCAAATGGAAATCGTTCCAAAGAGAAGATAAAGGGAACATGGCCGGTGCCCACACCGTCAATGTAGGTTAGAGACACCCCTGGGTTTTGAATGTTGTGCTGTCCTGTGCTTGGGCATTCTGCTTTAATTGGATAGCATATGTTTGTTCCATTTCAAGAAATTAGGCAATAGCTGGAACAAGGTTTCAGGCTCGTGCTTGGGATTATTCCCATCTCCATCACTTCCCAGTCTCACCCTGGATCACTTTGTACAGCATGAGCCTGGGAATGATAACAATAATTGGGGGGCTCCTTATTTTAATCTTCAGGATAGTAAGGCAGGCATGGAATTACCATGAGTCAGGCTTAGAAAGAAGGTATAGAGAAACCACACCTTTAGTAAAGGCCCCAAAAACATATCTTATATTTCCCAGGCCTCTGGCGGCACTACCAGTAGTGAATTTCCTCTCTAATACCAGCAGGTCCATGAGGCTGAATGTTTCATGGCAAGGTAAATCCAATTAAATCGGCTCTCGAGAACACCTCTGAAAAGTTAGCCCAATAAAGACGCAGAGCCCTTGCATTCAATCATCGTAATGGGTACTTTTGGCTCACAATATTTGGGTAGATGAATCACCCTTGCTTCAATTTTCTTTAAATGTCCTTTTATTTTTAAGAAACAAACACTTCCTTCCCCCGCCCAAACCTCTCTTTATTTATTTAAAAACAAGTGAAAATCTAAGGACTGAATAATATAGTGAACCCAGAGGTGGATGAGAATTGTGGTTGGTGGTGCAAATACAAAAATGTCCTTCTATGAACTAGAACAAATGTACATCACTACTGCAAGGTGGTAAGAATGTGGAGAAGCATGGGAAAAATACAACTAATGTAACCGATGAACTATTTTTAAGCAATACGTTAAGATTCATACATCAGTTCCAAAGATGTATTGTGTTAATAATAGGGGGCATGGAAAAAATATACCAAATGTACACTATAGACCATAGTTAGTGGTAATAGACTGATGATATTATCTCATAATCGGTAACAAATGTTCCACAGACAATGTAGTGGGTTGGTGGAAGGATGTTGCATGGGAATTCCATTCATGTGCATGATCGTTTTATAAGTTCACAACTTCTCTAATAAAAATATATTTTTTTAAAAGTGAAGCCTAGCTCCCAACTTCCATTCAACAAGGCCAGTAAAAGGTCCAGTATGAGTCCCCATTTGGGCTCTCCCACCCCTTCTATTGGCTCATAAAGGACCCCAGAGCTTTTTTAGGCCATCAAAGACAATAAGAAAGGAGTCAGGCTCAGGAAGACTACAGGCTTGTCCCCCACGAGTGCCCACCCCACTGACTGTGCCCTGGACCACCAGGGCACTTTCCTCTTGCCTTGGCGCCCAGCCTTCAAGGACATCTTGCAGGCCCTCCCTTCTCTCCTTAGGTCCTGCCAGCCTGAAGTATTCAGAGCTTCTGTGTGCTCCAGGTATACACTTCCCATCCCTCAGAGGGTGTTTTTGTTTCCTGGGCTGCTCCAAGCAAATACCATTAAATGGGTTGGCTTAAACAATGGGAATGTATTTGCTTTCAGTTTTGAGGCTGTGAGAAATGTCCCAATCAAGGCATCATCAATGCTTTCTTTCTGAAGACTGGCTGCTGGTGATCCTTGGCTCCTCTGCTATACAGCAAGGCACATGGTGGCGTGTCCTGGTCTCTTCCTTCTGTTCTGGGTTCTGTTTAAGTTTCTTGCTTCCTTCCTGTGGGGCTCTCTCTCTTCAATCCATCTACAAAGAACTCCAGTAATAGGATTAAATCCCATCTGGAATGAGGTGGGTCATACCATAACTGAAGTAGGCTCATCAAAAGATACTACTTACAATGGGCTCACACCAGAGGAATGGATTAAATTTAAGAACATGTTTTTCTGAGGTACACATAGCTTCAAACCATAGATGGGGAGGCCACCTCCTTCTCCAAGATAAATTCAGCTGACCTTCTAGACCACACAAGATTAAATCAAAGCACCCAAAACCTTTAAATAAAAATAAAGATGCAAAGCTTCAACCTCATCATCCATCATAAATTTTTTAAAATGACCTTATCTCCTCAGAAAAAGAATTGCTCAAGAGCTCTCGGATGAAATAATAGGGGAAATAAAGTCACAGATGCTAGAAAAAAGGCATTAATTATGGTTCTTATAAAGAAACAAAATTCCATCTTAAATAGTTGTTCATTATTAAAAGGCTTCCCTCTTTACTTACAATGTAAAATAATTTGGTATAAAATTAGATTCTTCATACTCACTGCCTCTAGGTAAAAGGTCTATTGCATCTAGGAATGCAGAGGATTGAGAAGAAGAACATTAAGACAGCAGGGGTTGGAGGACACAGGACCTCAGAAAAGGCAACAGAATTCCCTCTGGAGTTCTTTCTAACACTACAGATAACAGGGTGGGATTATTTTATAACATAGTCCTGACTCAGAGATGGACAGACAGATACATCGCATTTCTGCACCATCTGTGGCTGCTCCCTTCCTTTCCCTCCTATGTTCTATCACTGTCTTGAACATTCCACTTCTTAAATGGTCTTAAATAC
Organism: Dasypus novemcinctus; assembly: GCF_030445035.2. Taxonomy (NCBI): domain Eukaryota; kingdom Metazoa; phylum Chordata; class Mammalia; order Cingulata; family Dasypodidae; genus Dasypus; species Dasypus novemcinctus. Next base: position 15,361,345 of record NC_080696.1, on the reverse strand, counting down.
ATTGCTTCATTTCTGGTACTTTCGCTGGGAGTGCAGAATGATCTCTCCTGATTTCTTATCCAGCTGATTTTCAAGAGCTTCCAAACTATTCTTTCTGCTTCTAATCACCAGCCCCCCACCAGTTCACAAATAATTAATCCATCTATTAACTCAGTCTTGAAAGGAAATGCTGAACTTAATATCAACTCTGTACACAAACTCTAAGTGATTCCTTAAGCCAACTGAATTAAATGCAAATTTCTGAGCTCTGGGGTTAAGGTGTTCTTTCTCTCTGTTGTGTGTGTCTCTCTCTCTCCTCACACACACACACTGTATGTATGTGCATGTGCACACATGCAGATACTGACACCTGGCTTTCACACACACAGTGCATAACCAAGAGGTCATGCAATGAAATCTGATGGTTAAAACTATTCATATAAGAAAAGGTTTTTTCAAGGCGCCAGGGGCACTGTGCAAAATGTACCAATGAACCAGATCCAAATTCTGGATGCAAGTAGCTTCAAGTCTACTGTGGTTTGAGGAAATGGGCTGCCATAATCAGTCAAAGGGGGAAATGATTCACCTCAGCATCTTAGCTTTTAATCGTCTGCATCTCAAATTCTATTTGTCTATTTAAAATGGGACCTGCTCTCCCTGACCCACTGTCATATTCCATTGCTCTGCCAGGAGCCAAAAAATTGAACAGCTCGGCTTTGTGCTGGATCTTTTTTGTCTGGGCCATAGTTGAAAGATGGAATGCTGGATAAAGCCTACTTCAGAGTCCTAGCCTCAAAATATATACACGATTTTCTCAGGAGAGGGATGCTCTCCTTTGATTTTTAACTCATAGACTAACTTTAAAAACTATTATTTTTTAAATGTTAAAATATTGTTTTTCCATTCCAAATTAGAATTGGTTTGGTTTCTCTGGCATTCCATGGTTTCCTCTTACTATCTCTCTCTGCCTTGTTCTATATCTGCCCTTCAGATGTATTTGCCTGCAGCAAATGTACTTATAAATATATCCCCCACAGACGGAGCCTGCATGAAAACTCACGCAAAGCGAATGAAGAGACAACCCATATTGATTTCTCTTCCCCATCAGTGTCTCTCCTTGGGATTCTGTTTCAAAACTGCATTATCTGCTGGGAAGGGGAGAGTTCCAGAGGCAGGGGAGTTTTGCTGAGCAAAGAATTCTGAAATTAATCGAAAGATCTTTTCTCTCGCTTCCTTTTTCGATAAGAGCATTAACCAAAACATCAAGGGGCTCGCATTCAAACAAATCAGTGAACCCCAGTCATCTCATGAATATTTCTATTATAAAAACATTAAAATAAGAAAAAAGGAAAAACACTTCCTGAAGAAGAGACGCTGAGGAGAAGGACAAGAGGTAAGCCTCCCGACCCAAAACCCTGCAAGGGAAATCAATGGCATGTTGCTGAAGAAGGTGCCGCCAAGACCAGGAACGTGTAAATCCCCGAGGGGCGCGGGATGCCTGGAAGCTTCTACACTCAGGAGCTGAGCTGCCCCCTCACGGCTGGGGGAGGCACTCACCGTGCCTGTCAACCATCCAGCAAATTAACTTGCTTCCCAGCCTTCTTCCCTCTTTCTTCCCCACAGAACACGACCAGCCTCTAGGCAGAAGGGCCCTAACACGCCCTGAGCACCCAGCCCCGGGCAGCGCCAGTCTTCATAGTAAGACTGTAAATACTGACCGTCCACTCATGGTAACTGTGGAGAAAGGCACAGTTACCCCGGAGGTAAGGAAATGAGGCTGTTCCAGAGAGGTAATCCCTTGCCCAGGGTCACCCAGAGGGCAGGTGGCAGGCCTGGGTGGGAATCCCATCTTAGAGCGGCTCTTCCCTCCGGCCAGGGCGTGCAGCAGGTCATTTTGGTTTTGGTTTTGGTTTTTTGTTTTTTAAAGATTTATTGATTTATAAACGTCCCCCCACCCCCGTCTGCTCTCTGAGTCCATTCCCTGTGTGTTCTTCTGTGTCTGCTTTTATTCTTGTCAGTGGCACCAGGATCTGTGTTTCTTTGTGTTGCGTGATCTTGCTGCATCAGCTCTCCGTGTGCGCTGCGCCACTCCTGGGCAGGCTGTGCTTTTTCCCCGTGAGGCGGCTCTCCTTACAGGCGTGCTTCTTGCACGTGGGGCTCCCCTACGCGGGGGACACCCCTGCATGGCACGGCAGTCCTTGCTGCATCAGCACTGTGCATGGGCCAGCTCATCACGTGGGTCAGGTCCTGGGTTTGAACCCTGGACCTCCCAGTGGTAGGCAGATGCTCTATCCGTTGAGCCAAATCCACTTCCTAAGTTTTCTACATCTTAACTACAAATAACGTCTTCAAAAGGCCCTGCTTACTGTGGGTGCACATCCACGGGAACAGATTAAGAACATGCTTTTTCTGGCGTACATAACTTGATCTACCACTGCAGCCTGGAGAAGAAAGATTTGAAATTTAAAAAAATAGAAAAGGAAAGCAAAACAAAAATTCCTCATTTGACTATTAAAGAAAAATCATGGATTTGTCACATTCTAAGCAGAGATTCTGGGGGTCTGCAGACCTCCATCACCACAGAGCTCTCTCTCTGAATAGAATCGAGAGGATTCATGAACATACATGGGGAAAAATACATCTTGATTTTCTACTTCAATTTAACATTTCATCCAATGATGAATGTAGGTTGATAAGTCAGCACTGGCAGTGCCTGAGACTTTAACACCAGTAAAAGCACCATTATGTACACACCACATTAGAGTTGCTGCAAACATCTCAAATATTCCTTATGCTCATTACTACTTCAATCTTGTTAATTAAAGTGTTAATAAAAAGTGTGTGTATGAGACAGAGGAAAGAGGGGAAGAGGAGATTGGAACAGAGGGAGAGGAAGAAGGAGAGGAGGAGGAAGAGGTAAAGGAATGAGATTGAAAAACAATTCCATTCCTGTGCAAGTAAGCATTGAATATGGATGCATATGTCTCAGTCAACAATTGTGTATCAAGTTCCTGTATGTTTCAGGCAGGATGCTAAGAACTGGGGCAAAAATGATAAAGCATGGTCTTTTTCTCAAGAAGCCAAGTTTAGAGCTCATCTAATCAAAACAAACATTTTCATCAAGCCAATATAAATGTACCAAGCACCACCAGTGACTATTACATATGTGGTGCCAGGACTCAAAAAGAATAGTTGATCAGACAAGATATAAAACCATTTAAAATTACAGGGTGTTATATGATAATCCAATTCCTAATGAGGGTCCAGACAAGAAGGGGACAGGGCTCTGAGGAGAGAGAAGTCCCTGAGGGCTGGGCACATCCTCAGGAAGGGCAACCTAAGCTTTCCCAACCTGGAATGTCAAACGTAGGCGGCAGTATGCTATCAGTTTGGCTATAGTGGTGATTGGACCAGAGTGCCTTAAACAGAAGGTATGCACAGTCATGGCAGAGGTTACTTACAAGGTTATCTAGAGGCAAGTTTTAAAAGCTTCCAAACACCAGGCTGAGTCTGAAGTCCCATTCACCGCTAAGATCATTTTAGATCATTTAGAATTAGTAAATAATGAATGCTCCTTCTCATGCCATGATGTCGTTGACACAGAATCAGAGGCTGGTAAGGAGGTTCTCAGTCCCAGGGTTTAGCAAGTAATTAATGAAAAAAATTTTTTTAAGAAGTAAGACCGCGGTAGTGGCCACCAGTCTTATATTCTCTATCCTTTCATCTTTCCCACACATTATCTGATTATCTGAAAAAATCAGCTTCAGAATGTGGGTGAGCTTTTACTTGGATACAAGGGTAATTGCCTGTCTGTTTTAAGCCTATGAGGCCCTCTAGAGGTTTAATGAAATAAATTTGCACAAGAATTTTCTAAGACTAGTTCTCAACCCTGGCTGCCCATTGGAATCACCTGGGGAGTTTCAGAAAATTCTGATCTGAGCCCCACCCCCCAGATAATGTGATTTAATGAGATTGCATTGGGCCTGGACATCAAGATATTTTAAAGATTTATAATTATTCTTAAAATCTGATCATGTTAGCCCTCCAACTTCGTGATTCTTTTTCAAAGTTGTTCTAGATCTTTTGCATTTTCATATGAATTTTAAAATCAGCTTATCAATTTTTACCCAAAAGAAATGCCTGCTGGGATTTTGATTTGGGTTACTTTGAATCTGCAGATCAACGCCTTGATAATATTGAGTTTTCTGACCGATGAAGATAATATGTCTCTCTTTTACTTAGGTCTTTTTTAATTTCACTCAGCAGTGTTTCATAATTTTCAATATATACGTGGTAAAAGAGCTGGAGGGCTCACCCACTGCTGGTGTGATTGAAAATGGTACAACCACTTTGGAAAAGTCTGGCAGTTTGTTTTTTTTTTGTTGTTGTTGTTTTTAAGTTAAATATACACCTACCAAATAATCCAGCCATTCCACCCCAAGTGTTTACCCAAGAGAAATGAAAGCGTCTGTCCATCCAAAAACTCACACAAAATGTTTATGCACCTTTATCTGTAATGTTGATAAAGGTAGGTAGAAAAAAAATGCCCTCATTTATTAGCCAGCAAAAAGTTTCTATAATTTTTGCAAATATAACTTAAGTTCTGGGATAGATGGTGAGATCTTAAAGGCCAAGCTGCAGAAAGGAGGGGGAAAGCAGCATTTCTTCCTAAGGAAAGAATAGCATGTGTATTCTAGAAAGAAAAAGGAGAGATGAGAAAGGCTTGACAGGGAAAGAAAAGCAATGTGGAAGGTGGCTGAGACCAAGCCAGCAAGTTTCTAGAAAAGGAGAATGGTAATGCTTGCAGATCCATTGCAAAGTTCTTTACATCTATGTCCTCTGAAAATCCCTGAACGGCCCCATAACATGCACAATGTTCACCAGTGCCTTGGGTAGGTGCGCTTTTGGTAAAATCCAAAGAAGTTTCCATGAGCGGACTTGGCCCAGTGATTAGGGCGTCCATCTACTACATGGGAGGTCCGTGGTTCAAACCTCAGGCCTCCTTGACCCCTGTGCTGCTGGCCCATGCGCAGTGCTGATGCGCGCAAGGAGTGCCCTGCCACGCAGGGGTGTGGGAGCCCCACACGCAAGGAGCGCGCCCCGTAAGGAGAGCCGCCCAGTGCGGAAGAAAGTGCAGCCTGCCCAGGAATGGCGTCGCACACACGGAGAGCTGACGCAACAAGATGACGCAACAGAAAGAAACACAGATTCTTGTGCCGCTGACAACAGAAGTGGACAAAGAAAACGCAGCAAATAAAGAACAGACAACAGGGGCGGGGGGGGGGGGGGGAAGGGGAGAGAAATAAATAAATGAATCTTTAAAAAAACACAAAAAAACAAAGAAGTTGCCATGTGTCCTGGAGCTGGAGCGTGGGAAGTATGGGAAGCAGGAGTTGGAGGCAGAGAAGACTGTGGGAACCTAGTCCTCAAACATTCTTAATCTTTTATGTTGGGTCTTGGACATGACCCAGCAATGGAATTGGTGGTGTGGGAGGGACTGCAATAAATGAGCCACACCAAGGCATTAAAACTTTCTTCTCCCATACACACACAGTCTCTATGAGGGTCTTCTGGAGATGAAGGTATAACTGCCACCTTTTATCATCTGGCTGCGGGCGGAAGGGGGATGTGTGTGAGTCGTCCAGAGCAAGGCTGGGGACATTAAATCAGCACGAGGAACAGGGATCCCCTTAAGTAAGGCAGAGAAATGAAAATCGGGAGGAAAAATGGAGTCCAAATCAGCATGGCCAGAGGCTTTCATAGGCGGATTAGGAAATAAAAGAAGGAAGGTCAGAAAAGGAAGGGGCTCTGTCACAGAACTGACTCTGGGTACAGCAATATCTTTGCATTTCATATTTCATAGCAGCTGTTAAAAGAGATGGATGAGCTCTGAAAACACTGAAGGGAAATATTAATATAAACGTTTAAAGCATTGACAATGGCACTGGATAATTAGAGACCATACAAAATTCAGCCTACGATAATCATGATAATATTCCAGGTGTTTGCGTATGGTGTCTTTGGAATGACATGGTTTCTTAGAACAAATTTCCCCAGTTTATGTCATAGCTTTTCATGCTATTAGGGAATGGACATTTCTACATATAACATAGATACAGGATTGTGAAGCATTTTACAGAGAAGTACTTCCATAAATGTAGTGAGAGAGATTGAGTTTGTGAACCATGGAGGGTATGCAAGAGGTGAAGGGCCAAGTCAGGTAGTCATCTAAAGGTCTCAGGATGGGGCTTTTCTCTTCCTATTAAGACAACTGGAAGCAGTGGACTAGTTTCCATCAGAGAAAAAAGCCTGATCCAATTTAACAGCTGGAAATCCAGAAATGCTCTCTAACCTGGATAATGGATGCAGGTGGCCCAGGATTCAATGGTGTAGGCGGTGCCATAAACTGTGCTTGTTTCATCTCTGAAGCTTTGGGACAATCTGTCCTCTCTTTTTTTCTTCAGGATTCCCTTTTCGAGCCCTTTATTGAAACTGCTCAGGTCTTTAACCGATCACCCATGGGATCTCAAATGCCTTAAGCTAATTACGCTTGCCTGAGGTATGCTTGATGAGATGGGAAAAACATACAGCTTTTGAAAGGGCGATGTCCTTTCTTTTGTTTTCCTTCTTTCCCTCCCTAGGCCAGACCACAAGTTCTTCTAGGACTTAATTAAGCAGAAGATTTAGATGCGGCCTTCCTCTATCTTGGTCTCCTTCCCCACCTTCAACTCATGTAATAAATCCTGAGCTCATTAACTGGATAGTGTCAGTCACTGGCGTGAGCTGCAGAAGCTGCATCCTCAAATTTAAGCCTCATCGGGAGAGCCTGCAACGTGTATTCATGGTGGCATCTCCTGGTTAAGTGTGGTATTGAATTGTACACGTTCTAAACGAGCAGTTCCTAAGCTTTTTGCCCATAGGACCCCTTTATTCTCTATAATATTACTAGGGACCCCAAAGAGTTTTGTGCATGTGGGCCATATCTATAAATATTTATCATCCTATAAATCAAAACTGAAAAGGCTCTCATACTTCTTTTGTTAAAGTAACAATAAACCCCTTGCACATTAATAGAAATAACATTCTTATAAAACAAAGCATTGTTTTCCAAATAAAAAATGAGTGATAATCTTGGCACTGTTTTAAATTTTTCCTTATCTCTAATATCGAGTTAATAAGAGACATTCAGATTCCCATATCTGCTTCTACATTCAATCTATGTCAATATGTTGTTTTTGGTGAAGTATATAAAAAGAATCCAGCTTCACATGTATATTTAGCTTTTTCAAATAATTGAGGATATTCTTCTTTGATGCTACATCAAACCTTGACAAGTGGTAATTTCTTGTTTAGTTGCACTGTGAAATCTATAAGCATATCAGTAAACTTTTCATATTCAGTTACATTAAATCCATGGTCTCTCTTGCACTGTGAATGGACCTTACCCTTGTATGATTTCATAACATCATTCTTTGGCTATTTGGAAAATACTGTTTTACTGTATTATGTAGGCCTTCCAAATATTAACATATTGCACTATGCTATAAAATAGAAAAATATGCATTTCATATTTTCACCAATTATCTCATCAGCGAAGTCTTGAGTATCAATAAAGTCCAAGTATTGGGAAAATGTCAAGCTTACTTCGCTGAGCACAAATTTTCCAAAATTCAGATTTTTGCTTGAACGCTCAAATTTTATCATTGGCAACAAATGCCATTAACTGCTTTCTTGGAAATGACGATTCATTTTGTTAGTGTTTGAGAAACGGTCTGCCCGATACCCGAGTCTGAATAACCTTACTTTATCTGTCAGTAGTTCTTTCAAGTAAAAAATGGTGTTCTGTGAAAAAGTGACTGGTTCAGCTCACAGCTCAAACAACCTTACAGGTGCCTTCCTTTAAGACACATTGTATTTTGGTATGCAGCAGAAGTGCTCCATGCCTGCTTCCCACTTCACCATGCAGAATATTAAAGAGACATATGTATTCAAGGATCAATATTTAATAAAAATTAATACGTTTTTACGCTTCTTCAAAGACATTCATCAGTGCAACTGGCATTTTTAAAAACCCAAGCAAGACACTTTAATGATGAATTCTTCACACTCTTGATTATTATCGTATCTGTCAGTTTGTGTAAGAACAGAACCCACGCTGCATGTTTTAAGCCGGAAGGGATTTGATACAGAGTATCTGGTGCTTACAAAAGCAGTGAAGGCCCAAAGGAGCGAGCTCTAGGCTGGGCTTCCAAGGCTGGCCTTTGGAACACTGCAAAACTGACCCACCAGGGACGCTCCCTCCTCACGGACCATCCCTGGACCGCTGCCCAAATCAAAAAGCCATCCTTGTCTGGGCTCCAGGAACCTGGGAAGTGGAGATTGGAAAATACCACAGAAAATCTCTTATTTCCACGTCCTTGCTTTCCAACAGAAACAGCCAAAAAGGGTGTAGGAAATTGCCTTCTCCTCACTTCCACGATCCAAATATGCAGTGAGTCCATCTAATTGGAAAAGCCTTAATTTGCATCCAGATCTCTAGCAGCAAAGAAGTCTTGAAAACATGGTGTTTGACTTTCTAATTTCTCAAACTAGAAGGAAGGTGAAATGAAAAGTGAGAAAGCCAATTCATAGTTCCAGTCATAATCAACAAAAGCTTTGTTCACAAAAGTCAGTGGCAGCAAATGGCAGATCATTTACTGCTTTTTCTATAGATGATGGAAAATCCCCCTACCCATTCATCAGATTTAAAATACTTTTGTCATTTTAAATCATACTTCAACAGTGCAATGTTTCTTATCTAATCATTCTTTTTCTACTTTTCTTGAAAGTAAAATGTTCAAATATCATCTGAAAATGAAAATCAATTTCATATATAATAGAATATCTTCATATTATATATTTTTCAAGTAATAGCATTTTCCTCGGTATACACAGATGGTTCTCTACTAGCAACATCTGACCAGTTTTTGGAGGCAAAGTAACGTGTTAAGAGTTTCTTTTCCCTTTGATCTTAGCTTGATCTTCCTTGGAAGAGCTGGAATGGGCATAGTTTTGGTAGATGAGGACGATGGTGTTGATAGGTAGATCAGTAGAGAGATGGACAACAGAGCAAGAGATAGGTGGGTGGATTCATGGATAGGTAGAGAGCTCGGTAGATATATGATAAATATAGACATGTAAGACATAAAAAGATTTCTCTTTTCCACTTTAACCATTGATTTTGAGCAAACCAAGCCCAATGCATGCTGTGAGACCCGATGGACTGAGAAGGATAAGGGGGGCCAGGAGGGCACACTCAAGAAGAACCTGGTTTGTCCCTGATGAGAAACCAAGATCTCTGCCTACCATCCGTGGGACAGCACCGTGGAGATGCCCAAATCACAGTCCAACTCCTCTGTTCAAATCCCTCTGCCTATTCCACTTAATGCCAGGACAATTCACCTCCCTTTTTGGAAAGGCCATGAGAAAGTGTACCTTTAATTTAGTTTCTTCCAAGATTCTTCCCTTTTCAGAAAGGTTAGAAAAACCTGGGTAAAGTGGATGTTTTCCCAAATAGAACTTTAAACAGAGCTCAGTCCTCCCCAGACCCCTTGCTGTTGTCTCATTTAAGCCCATAATTCTCAAAATTTGCTGTTGGGATTAAAAGGGGAGTTAATGCAGAGTCCTGAGCTCCATTGCCAGAAATGGTGATCCAGGATATCTAAGATAGAACCCAGAATTTTAAAAAATGTTTCTTTAAAAATGTGTATTTGTTTTTTATTATTATTACTTAGCAATTTAGGAGATTCCGGTGCCACTGGTCTGCTAATCCCAGTCTGAGAATCCTGCCAATTCAGGCCTGCCCAAAGGACAATTTCTAAGATGAAAGAAAGTCTGCTCTCGATTTGTGATCAGTTGGCTCTACCTTGGGTAGCCTGGCACAGCAGGCTTAAGGACTCTGATTTCTTCCCTTGCTTTTTAAATTCAGCTAAATATGCATCTGCAATTTCCCTAGCTAATTTTTAAATTATTTCTTCTGTTCTTTGTTTTGTTTCCATTAATTCTTTCTTGATAGATTTTATTTTGATGTAGAATGTGAAGCAAGGTTCTAACTTTTTCTACACTATTTCGTCATTGATTGGTGATGTTTTCTTTATCATAATTGAACATGTTTTCTTATTTTGGGGTCTCTTTCAAGACTCATTATTTTGTTTTATGTATCTTTCAGTCTTTCAACCATTGCAACACTATTTTAAGTTTTGTAGCTATTCAATGTAATTTTATATTAGGAGTATCATGTGCTTCCTGCTGTTTTTTTCTGTTGGAAAATTTTCTGGATATTTCACTAGGTTTTTAAAATTCCAGATGGACTCGAGAAGTAAATTTATATTGATTTTTCCCTCTCTTTATTTTTCCTTTTAAATTGGGCCAGACATCTCAATCTCTTTGCTTATTCCTTCTTAACTGAACAATCTTTCTTTCTCTCCCCTACTTTTAAGAATAACTAATGACATATCTAATAAATCAACTTGTTTTGTCTCTAAAGACTGTCTTCAGTAGTCACATTTTCAAAAAGCATTTATTTTTGCTCATACCTCTAAACCCCTCTAAATTTCTCTATCTCCTTGACCTTTAAATAAGTGCAGTGCAAACAAAGCTTAATTCTGAGCCTTAAAAGAACAATTTTCAAAAACTATATATCTCTTCCTTGTCCTCTTAAAAATAAAAGTAATTCATTTTATCTCAGTACAACAATGGAAAATAAAATAACCTTCACAGCACCATTTACTCATGGCTTTCTCTACCCCATATTGACCACTGCTTAAATATTCAAACATACTTTGTATGCTGTAACCATAAATTGCTAGAGGATTTTTTTTCCATCATTCTGTGACCCATAGATGATCCATCAGCTAAGCAACTTGCAAGAAATAGAAAGAAACCCACTCCAAGGGTGGGCATCAACATTGCCTGTATATATACCTGATCTACAAGAGTGCAGTGGGTACCTTCTGAAATATTGGTAGATTCCAAACAAGTTCTCATTTTTAGCATGCAAAGCCATCACCACCACCTCCAGGGTTTATGGCTGGAGCCAGATAGTGTCAATGAGGACGGGCGGGGTCAATGAGTCTCTCATGTAAGAAATTGAAACCAGAATTCAGAGATGCCAGGAAGCCCTGCTGATGCCTTGACTGTAGGGTATATAAACTCTGAAGTGGTGAAGTTTTCCCCATTAGCTATGAACACTGAGAGGCAGAGAAGAACAAAAGGCTGCAGAGAAAGAATAAGGAAACCGGCCAAAAAAGTAAAGGTGGTTTAGGGAGGAAGGGCAAAGTAGAGAGTAAGAATTAGTTTGCTTATTTTTGATAAGCTTCTATCTCCAGATGCTCTGCCATCTGCCTGAACTTCCTAAACCATGTAAAAATTTGGATTTTTCACTTATCCTTCTTTTGCTAAGGAAATGTGAACAATGCAAATTAAAACTCAATATTTAGAATGATTTCCTAAAGTAATTCAAACTCCCCAGTCCAGTCCAAGTGCATTCATTCATCACTCTCTACTGACAAACACAGATAAGTAGGCTGATCCATTTTTAAAAATATGAAATAGCTTTTGGATATATATATATAAACTGCTGAAATGAAAACATGAGGGAATTCCAGCAAATCAATGGTTTCAAGAATAAATTACAAATGTAAAAAAAAACTTGCCTGTGTTTGTAATCATAAAATGAACTGTTTAAAATTTTAGTTTTTGGTTTTTGTTTTTATTTCCAAAATAATACATGAACATGGCTAAAATATGAAGTAACAGAGAAGGGTTATACTGAAAATTAATAATATCTGTGCCCCCTTCCTGCTGCTCATCCCATGTAAGAATCAATAACCTTTGTCCATTTATCTTCTTAGTCCAATGTTGATTACTTACTCACCTTCAAATAAAGTGATTGTGTCACTTGTCTCATTCATCATCTTCCAACACTAATTATTTTTCAAAGATTTATTTATTTCTCCTCACTCCCTTTGTTGTTTGCACTTGCTGTGTCTGTTTATGTTCCTTGTTTCTTTAGGAGACACTTGGAGCCAAACCCAGGACCTCTGATGTAGGAGGGAGGTACCTAATCACTGGAGTCACGTCTGCTCCCTGTTTTGTTGTTCTCTCTTATTATGTTTTTCCTCCCCATATCTCTTGTTGCATCATCTTGCTATGTCAGCTCACTGCACCTGACCATCGCATAAGTATGCTGTCTTCTTTAGCAGGCAACAGGAACCTGTGCTCCCTGCTTTGTTGTGTCTCTCATTATGTTTTTTCTTTCTTGTGTCTCTTGTCTCAGTTTGCCATGCCTTCCAGTGGTGCCTTCTTTAGGAAGCTTGCTGTCTTCTTTAGGAAGCACCAGTATCTGAACCAGGGACCTTCCATGTGATAGAAAAGAGCCCAATTACCTAAGCCACATTCACTTCCTCCAACATTAATTATTAACTTCCTTCTCTGTTAGGAAAGATTTGGCTCACTTGTATCTCAACCTCCTGTCCTCCCTCTTTCCAATTTTTGTAGTTACCTAACTATAGTTAACTATTTTTAGTTTCTTCATTACTATATCCCCTGGGTTTGAAACATCCACCACTGGAGGTATTTGAGATGATTTTTGGAGTGTGCCATGCATTGTCTTGTCTGCTGTCTGTACTCCCACCAACTACAATTGATAGACTCTCTTGCCAGCTGGCTTCCAGTTAGTTTTTGATACTAGGAAATACAGGAGGGTTATTGGAAGGCAGGACAAAGGGACAAATGCCTTTCCTGCTTCTGGTTTCAGGCTGTGTCCCTGGCAACAAGTGTGACACCAATGTTAGCAATGACAACAGCAATGGAGGGGTGGTGATGGTGATAGCTATGGTGGCCAATACAAGCTGGGACTGCATTGGTCTCCATTAGCAAAACCTTAGCAGCACTATGCTGCATTCTGTATGATTTCTTCAGATATCTTTTCCAATTGACTTATTCTCTCTTTGACTGTTTTTAATCTACTGTCTTTTTTATTATAATTATTGTCTTGTTGAATGTGTAGAATAGGATTTCTTTTCAAATCCAAAGGCCATGGCTATGTGAGAGTCTAAATCCTAAGTTTCCAAGGAGGAGACTCAGACCAGGAATCATCTCTTATGGTCTCATAGTCATGAAAATCCAAATTGCTTGGTTACCCTAATGCCAATGAAGCTTCACTTTCTACTTAACATCTTGGGTGTCATTTTCCTTTTCACTTAGTCCCCTGGAGAATTTTCTTACACTTTCTTGGGAAATCAAAAATGCATTTAAAGGGATATTTATATAAATTTCCCCAGAATTTCTAGGAGTTTTGTAGTAAATATTCTGATTATCTAGTTCATCATATTTTCAGATGAGTTATTGAAACAAAAAAAAAATAACAAAGTTTTCATCATTTTTGGTTCACATCAAAATCTCTGATTCCAACTGTATTGGAACAAGCAACTAAATATACATTGTCCTTTCTCAATACATGCACACATGAGTTGAGATTCTTGGTCTTGTTTACTGCAAAGCTAAAAAAATATTTACCTTGAGAAGCTGATGTAGCTCAAGTGATTTAGCTCCCACCTACTCCATAGGAGGTCCCAGGTTCAGTTACTGGTGCCTCCTAAAGAAGATGAGCAAGAGAGTGAGCTGGTATAATGGGCAGGTACAGCAAGCTGAGGCAACAAGATGATGCAGCAAGAGGCACAAGGAGGAAAGACATAATAAGAGATCAATAAAGCAGGGAGCAAAGCTGGCTTAAGGGATTAGGTACCTCCCTCCCATGTGGGAGGTCCCAGGTTCAGTTCCCAGTGCCTCCTAAAAAAAAGAAGACCAGTACACAACAGACACAACAAATGCAAACAACGAAGGGGTGGGGAGAAATAAATACTTAAACTACATCTTAAAAAGAAATTATTGTCTTATTAACATATTACTTCCTCTTAACCTAAGCTGACACAAGCTATTTACTATTAACTCAGCATTTTACTATTGACTATTCACAAAGAAAGCCAGCCCTGTCAGAGAGGAATTACTTATCATATATGTGTTTTTACAAATTAATTAGATTTATTTTACTATACTGATTATTTTATATTTTATTTTTAAACTAAATCAGCTTAATGTTTTTATAAATAATTTCTATTCACGGCAAAAAAGTAGTGGCTTTGCCTGTTTCACAGCATATGAAGATTATCAACAGTTTGTTTAAGTAAGAAATTATTTAAAACAAAAAATTAAACAATTGTGCAGGTTATACAAGATACGGCAAAAATCACATGAGTAAAATTTTGGAAACAGATTTGTCACTTTGTATCTATCTTACTGGACATTTTTACCTCCCCTGTTCTTGTTTTATAGACCTTCAAAAATATATCTTAATTCCTCTTTGCAGAAGATGCAGTATTAGAACCTATTGCCTTCTTTCCACCTCTCTTTGTTCTTCCACCTTCCAAATTCCTTTACTTATAATTCTGCACTATCATGATTGATAAAATTTACATTCTGTTTTTGACACTAATTAATTTTTCATTTTTTTTGCATATTTTTTTCAAAAATTGCAAAACTATCAGCACTTAAATTATCATGGCTGTGTTTTCCTTTCACTGTAGAGCTATGTAGTGTGCCATCTCTATTTTTTCCTCTTATACAACTCCTATCTCAAGTAGAGGAGAGCACAACTGTCAAGATAAAATGGATAATGGATTCCAAAAATAAGAATTCCCTTATTTTTGTCAACTCTTCATGCATTCATTTCACAATTATTTATTGAGTGTATATGCCAATTAGCAGGCAAAGAACAGTGGTCAAAGATCCCTGAGTTTCTGGAACATACATAATCTTCTGGAGAAGAAAACAATAAAAATACACATAATAAATTAATAAATCATATGAAACATAAAAATGTTAGTAGAGCAGAAAAAGGGAGATTAAGAGCATTGGGGTGGGGAAGCAATTTGCAATTTTAAATATGTTGTTCAGGAAAAAAGAAAGAAAAAAACAAAACAAAAGACATTTGTTGGTCAGGGTAAAGCCTCAGTTAGAAGATGACAATTGTACAAAAAGTTAAAGGAGACATAGGAGTTAAATAGTGGATCTCTAGCATAAATGCATTGCAAGCAGAGGGAACCGCTGATGTGAAAGCCCTAGGTGAGTGTGTGAGGAAGACAGAGTGGTTGGAGCTAAGTAAGTGTGAGGGAGAAAAGCAGGAGAGAGGTCACAGAGGGTCAGATCCAAGGGGGCCTTGTAAGCCACTGTTCGGGCTTTGGCTTTTGCTCAGAATGAAATAAGGGACTTCTGGAAGGTTCTGAGCACAGGACTAGCATGTTATGAATGATGCCCTGAGACTAGTTTGTAAGAAAACAGAGAGCAGACGTGTTAGGAGGTCGTTGGAGTGATCCAGGTGAGAGGCAACGAGTCCAGGCTGGAAGTAGAGCTGTAATGAGAAGTGTCCCAACTCTGGATGTATTTCAAAGGCAGGGCCGATAAGAGTTCCTGAAAGTTTGGATGTGGGGAGAGAAAGAAGGAGGATTTCAGGCTGACACCAAGGTTTGCAGCCTGAGAGACTGGGAGGACGCTATTGCTAACACCTGGGCTGGGAGGTGGAACAGGCTTCAGGCTGGGCGTGGGGCACATCAGAAATTCAGTCTGGGACATGTTGAGTTTGATAACTCTTACTAGACATCCTGAGAAAAGAATCACATGTTTTCTTGTAGTATAAATTTCATCCAGAGCCTCAATCATTTTGGCTATTGCTTAAAATCAAATTTCATTCACTCAAAAAAAGTTTTGTTAGATTCTTCTGCTCTCCTCTTCTGATTTAGACCAATTTCATTCTAGGTCTGCCATGTTTATGTAGCTATCATCTTGAGATATTCTTTCTTTGCATTTGGGGGGTACCTCTGCTTTCTATATGCCACATCCTCCACTCTCTTGATGTTTACATTCATTTGAGGGAGGTAAAATTTCTTTCTAAGACTTTATGTATTTGAAAATTAATATAATTTGGCTTACATTCAACAATTAGTTTATCTAGGAATAGAAGTCCAGGCCCAAAATTTCACATGACCCAGGAATCCCAATTCTAGATATATACCCAAAAGAATTGAAAGGGGGACACAAACAGATATTTGAACACCAATGCTCATAGCAGCATTATCCACAATTGCCCAAAGATGGAAACAACTCAAGTGTCCATAAACAGATGAATGGCTAAACAAAATGTGGAACATACCCATGATGGTTAAACTAATGAGTCAACCCAACCAGGTAATGGTGCCCAGTTGTTTGGTCAAGAAAGTACTGGACTAATTATAACACAAAGGCATTTCATGGGCTTTAATTATCAGTGAGTTGATTGCATAGATGGCTGGTTGCATCTACAATCAATCAAGGAGATGGCCATCAGCAATGAGTGATGTCTCATCCAACCAGTCGAAGACCTTAAAAGGAGAAGTGATATTCAGAGAGACAATTCCCATCTCTATTGAGATCACCAGTGTCTCTTGGGGAATTCAACAAGGATCTTATTCTGAGTCCCTGGCTTGCAGCCTGCCCTATGGAATTTGGACTTGTGCATCCCACAGTTACATAACACAATTTTATAAAATCTCATACTATTTACAGATATCTCCTGTTGGTTCTGTTTCCCTAGAGAATGGAATATTTACAGGTAAAATGGAATATTATTTAGCTGTAAAACGGAATGAAATTCTGATTACAGGCAACTATATGGTTGAACCTTGAAGGTATCATGTTGAATGAAATAAACAGGCACAAAGGGGCAAATATTGTATGACCTCACTGATATGGAATAATTGGCATATGCAAATATATAGAAACAGAAACTAGAATACAGGTTTATACATTCATAGAGACAGAAAATAAATTACTCAGTTTATCAGAGGGGGGGTGGGGGGAGTTAATGAATAATGGGTACAGAGTTTCTGTTTGGGGTGATGAAAAAGCTTGGGAAATGGATGGTGATGATGGTAGCACAAAATTGTGAATGTAATCAATGTCACTGAATTTTATACATGAAATTGGTTAAAATGGGAAATTTTGTGTTGCATATGTTACTACAATAAAATTAATAAATGAAAGAAAAAAATTAACCCAAGAATTAAAAGTCAAAGAGAATCAACCAATACCAATGTGTCTATGAAGTTTCCAATACTCCATATTTGTGGGAATGGTTGGAAGGGTGGCATCTCCACTCTCTCTCGGTGATGCTTCCTGATTTACTCTCCACTCACCATTTTTCCTGCTCCAATAGGCCCAGGGTAGAACAGCAGATCTGAAGTACACACATACAGTTGGAAAAACAGATGATTCAGCAGAGTGGAAGGATGCCACGGCACTCTCCCCTTAAATGAGGAAGACCTGTGCTAGCAAATTCTCCGCCAATTCTTCTAGACCAGTGCTATTCAATAGAACTTTATGCATTGCTGGAAATAATTCTTTATCTGTGCTATCCAATTTAATAGCACTAGCATCATGTGGCTATTGAGCACTTGAAACGGAATGATTGAGGAACTGACATTTAAAATTTTTACTTAATCTTAATTACTTATATTTAAATAGTGCATGAGGCCAATAGCTACTGTATTTGGCAGAGTAGGAGAATGAGTGCTATTAATAAAATAGCTCAGAGTATGAGGGTTCAGGGATGCTGGCAGGGTGGGCAGAGTAAAGTTTAAATTAATGGTCAGGAGAGACCTCAGTGAGAAGGTGAATTCAGCAAAGACTTGAAGGAAGTGGGGAATTTAGCCAAGATGATCTCTAGGATTGAGGTTTCAAGCAGAGGCAATACGAAGGATAGAGGTAGAAGCAAACTCAGCATGTCTGATAAATGAGAGGAGGTCGGTGTAGTTGAAAAGGAGAGAGTATAAATGAGAGGAGGAGAGGAAATTGGAGGGGTAACAGGAAGCCAAATTTTTAGGACCTTGTAAGGAACTGTGGCAACGTTGGCTTTACCTCCAAGAAAGATCAGAAGTCACCACAAAGAGTGCCATCATCTGTTTTAGATTTTTACAGGAGCACTTGACTAGCATATTGAAAAGACACTGTAGGAGACAAGAATAGAAATTGGGGTCAGGTAGGAGGCTATTGCAATTCTCCTGGCAATCAAGATGGCAGCTTATTTTGGTGAATTCTGAATATAGTTTAAAAGTAGAGCCAACAGGATTTCCCTGTGGATCTTTTTGGTGTGTTGAGAGAGAGGATGGGAAGTCCTTGAGTTCAGTTTTGGCATACACAAGTGGAATGCTGGACAGACCCTTAGTAGAAATGGGAACACTGTGGGATAAGCAACTTCGTGTTGGATATATCAGGAGTTTGGCTTTGGGCATGTTAAGTTTGTATGACATATCCAGGTAGAGGTGTTAAGAAAGAAGTTACATGTTTTTGAACCTGGGGTTGGGAGAGCCATCAGGCTTACATAGAGAAGTAAGTCATTAACACGTACAAAGGCAAGACATTGGATGAGACAAAGACACAAGTGTACATAGAGAAGAGATCCAGAGACCAAACCCTGGAGTTGTTCTGCCAGGAAGAAAGCATGAGAGGTTTCACAGACCCAATACTTAGTGAAATAAGCAAAATAGGAAAACTACTAAAAACAAACGAACAACCATTTTTGGGTCTGAAAATTGTCTTAAGGGCATAAGCAAACGAAGAAACATTTACTCATGAAAATCAACAAAAATATGGTAGAAACATCAAGAATCTGTGACATTTGAACAACAACCCACACCCTCCCTTTTCCACCAGCTCAACTTGATGGAAATGGCAGTCTGGGTGAATATCACCAAGAAGACATGGCTATCTCTCTCATCAGCATCCAATCATAGGTAGCAAATCATATATCTGATAAGGGTCTAATATATATATCCAGAAAATATAAAGAACTCTTACAAGTTAACAACAAAAAAACAAACACCCCCATTTAAAAATGAGTAAGAACTTGAAAAGACACTTCTCTTAAGATACACAAATGGCAACAAGCACATGAAACTATGTTCAACATTATTAGTCATTAGGGAAATGTAACTTAAAACTGCAGTGACATACTACTTCACACTAGGATGGCCATAATTTTAAAAAGGAAAATAACAAAAGGATATGGAGAAATTGAAACTCTCATTCAGTGCTGGAGGGAATGTGAAATGGGTCGTCACTGGGGAAAACAGTTTGGTGGTTCTTCAAGGTAGAGAATTACCATATAACCTAGAAATTCCTCTTAGGTATATAACAAAAAGAAATGAAAATTTCCAGACAGAAATTTGTACACAAATGTTTATAGCAGCGTTATTAATAACCAAAAAGTGGAAACAACCCAAATGTCTATCAATTGATGAACGAATAAACCAAATGTGGTATATCTATATAATGGACTATTATTCAGCCTTAAAAAGGAATTAAACCCTAATATGTGCTACAACATGGATGAACCTTGAAAACATCGTTAAGAGAAAGAAGCCAGACATAAAGGTTGCACGTTGTAGGATTCCATTTATGTGAACTGTCCAGAATAGGCAAATCCATAGAGACGTAAAGTAAATCCTTGTTTGCCAGGAGGCGAGGAGAGGGAAGAATAGGAAGTATCTTTGTAATGGGTATGGTTTTTATAAAACCACTGAATTTTACACATTAAAATGGTTGAAATGGTGAATTTTATGTTCTGTGAATTTTATTTCAATTTTTAAAAAGAAGAGAAGAAAAATGAATATGGCATAGAGGAGAAAGCAATTAAGACCATCCATGTGACTTAGGAATACAAACAGAAACAAACATTCCATATTCCAAATTTCAGATTTTTCCATAAATATAAAAGGACTTTAAAGCAAAACTTTTGGCAGCCATTGTCTCATTGTAGAATAGTGCTATGATGGTGGACTTGTAGCTAGACTATGTGAGGTGCAATCCTACTTCTGGGATATTAAGTTTCTTAACTTCTCTTTACCTCAATGTCCTTATTCCACCTCATATGATCAATTTGAAGTTTCAATGAGGCAAGGCAGTTATCATTATCGTTATCAAAAGTATTTAAAATGAGTCCACAGGAAAAATAAATAAATAAATAAATAAGAATGAAAACAAAAAAAGAAACAACAACAAAAATAAATCTATGGGGAAGAAGATGTGCCTCAACCAGTTGGGCACCCACCTACCACATGGGAGGTCCTGAGTTTGGTCCTTGTGCCTCCGAAAGAAGACAAGCAGACACTGCCCCTGCCACAACAAGCTAGATGCTGCTCTTGCCACAATGAGCAGATGCCACAAGCCAGCAGATGCCACAGCCCATAAGGAGCGGATGTGGCTCAAGCCACTGGGCACTCACCTCTCTTGTGGGAGGTCCTGGGTTCAGTTCCTGGTGCCTCCTGGGGAAGGCAAGCAAACAATGAGCAGTCAGACAAGGGAACCATCTGGGGGAGTGGGAGACAAATGGGATGAGGGGTTGAGAAATAAAAAATAAATCTTAAAAAAAATAAAATACAATAAATAAATCTTTTTTAAAAAATGAGTCCACAATTGTTTTTGCAAGTGAAAACAATAGAACACCTTTAACCTACCTAGAGTAGTCATTGTTTTTCCAGCTCCTACTGAAAAGTAGCTACTTTATCAGATGGCAGTTTCTGAGGATGGCCCAAACTGAGGACCATGGAATATATTTCAGTTTTTGCTATTAAATCTTGATTCATCTCTTGCAGGGTTTTCTGCAGCAACTTCAAACATGTTCCACCTTTTTAGATGTCTCTAAGATGGAAAGTCCTGTCCAATCACAGTTTCTTTTTCAAAAGATCCTTAGTCATGATTCTCAATGGATTTGAGACAGAGATGAAATAAGCACCCTTGATATCAAGCTAACTGGGTGTGGCTCGGTACCTATGGGAGAGACTGAGTGAGCATCCCATGAGAGATAAGAAAGAAACCATGTTTATTTTCTATGTGTGTCACCTCTGCTCCATAACTCCAGAAACAATACAGCAAGCAGAGCCAAGCAGGAGGCAGAGGGTGGCATGGAGTAGGGCGAGAACTGATGCACCATCAGCATTTGCTCCTTGCCCCTCACCTCAGGCCCTCCACCTGCGCTCATTTCTACAACAACTGCGAGAGGTTGAAGTATTCAGAAAGTCACATGGAGTGGCAATTAAGGCAGTGTCCCAATTTGATTCCAGAGCCAGAATTCCTACCACTATCCTAAAATCATTCACTTCGGTGCATCTAGAGGTTCAGAGTGGGAATCAACCCACTCTTTATTTGCCATGGAATGATTAGATGCTTTGTTTAGAATGTATATATAACTATATTTTTGTGAGTTATCATTATCAGGTACTTTTCTAACCACTTTATATATATTCCTTCATTAAAACCCACAATAAGATTAAGATCATCATCATCATTACCATCTCTTTCTTATAGTAAAGGAAATCAGGCATGGCAAGCTTAAAGGACCTCCCCAGGGCATAAAGGTGATAGGTGACCAAGCCAGGATTTGAACCCTGGAAGTCTGACTCAAGGGCTCTAGAGTTCACAAGCTTGACTGCTATGCTAAGGAAGTTCAGACAAAGAGCCACACTCTAGCTCTATTGACCAAGAGAAACAAAAGAGAAATCACAATCTGTGGAGTCCCAGTTTGGAATTTGGTTGTGTGGTCATGTCTTGCTGCAAGGGAAGCTGGAAATGTAAGTGTGTTGGTTTGAGGTCCCTTAAAAACAGATCCTGAGATAAGGACTTGGCACAAGTAGTGTATTTGAAAGGCAAACCCAAGAAATACGAGAGGGCAAGTAGGGAAAGTGAGGCAGAGAAAGGAGAAAAGCCAGGAAAAAAGAGCTACTTGCTCTTCTGGGCAACTGGATTTCGTCCCACAGGGGCTCCCTGCAAGGTCTTATAGGACACATCTGAGGATTATCTTATCCAAGGAAGGGGAGGCTGTCCCTTTGTCCACCCTCCATCAGGGCAGGGCTGACCACGGCGCAGATGCTCCTGCAGTGCCTGGTTGTGCGTTCACAGGTCTGAGCAGCCCTCCTTCTGCCACTTTAGAGAACAAACAGAGACGCTGTGCACACCTGATGCAGGACAAAGGCAGCGGAGCATGGACCTGTCCTCCATGTTGCAGGGACATTAGGTGGCCCTCAATGAGGTGACCTGTGCTTCACAAGTGCCTGCCACTGTAGTCTTTATTCTGAGAGGTCTTGGGTGCAGCTAAAATTTTGGAACTTATTACTAAAGGAAGGAGGACAAAATGGATTTGGAGAAGCAATCGGAGGTCTCTGACAAATACCCCTGGACATTTATCTTTATTTTTTTCTCAATAAAGGCACCATGGGGACCCTAAGACCAGCACCACTGAAAGGCTGGGGCCAGAACTGCCCTGGGTATTTCTGCCAGTCATCTCCCAAGGAAAACCCTTGTGCCAGGTCGAGGCTCACTGGAGCAGCTGATGCCGTGGTAGACTGCAGAGACTGCTGCCCCCGGGCCCGTCTCTTCAGGTATGTTCGGTGTTGTTAGCGATAGCTGAGCAACTCTTAAGCGTCGCACCCTGGGGTGGGGAAGGAGGGTTCCTTTTACCGCATAACAAACCACAGCTACACGGTGTGGCTTCAAACACTTCTTTTGCTCGGGCACTTGCAGTTTGAGAAGTTCTCGGCAGACACAGCTCATCTTTTCTCTCCTCGGCATCCCCTGGGGCGGCTCGAAGGCTGGCGGCTGGAATCTTCCAGAGCCAAGCTCGCCTGCAGGGCTGGTGGTTGAATCTATTGATATGGAGTGGTCAGAGCTGGATGTCAAGGGGGCTCTCAGCCAGGCTTGTGGCCAGAACACCTACAGTGGCCCTTTCCAGGGGCTGGTGGCAGGATTCCAAGGCCAACTGTCTCAAGGGGGACAGTGAAATTTGTATTACCTTACGGTAATAAGGTAATGCAGTAAGAATAAGTCATAAGAAGAATTCTGGGCGTTCGCTAGCCTCGCTTGCACCATAGTCACAGACTCACGCAGATTCAGAGGCAAGGGCCCGAGTCCTGCCTCTTGGAGGAGAATGGAGAGTATTGTAAGAACAGTGTGTGGGGTGGGCTACGTTGAAGGGCCATCCTTGGAAAATGCAGCCTGCCACGGAGGGTGAGATTTGGACGGGTTATTCCTACCAACTACCCGTATCCCCGTGTGTGTGCGTGAAGGCTGTCTGTACATGCGTGTTTCGTTTGTCCCTCTTTAACCTCTTCACATCTGTAGGGTTTGCTGCTCTCTGCTGCCTGCCTGGAGTTGGACCCTGGAAAAAGCCCCTTCTCTCACCACATCTCAGGCTTTGGGGCACCTTGGGAGGTGTCAGGCTTTATTTAGTACTTTATAATGAAATCTGCAGAGCTCTGAGGGTTATAAATCATGTGCCAAAAGTGTAGGCTTTGTGCTTAACGGCAAAGCTGAGACGAAATGCCTTCCTCCTGGGTTTCCAGCAAGTTATTAACTTGTGTTAGAAATATTACCACTCAGCAGTTTCCAAAGTTTTCTTTCTAATAACCCTTTCGGCCTCTCAGTACACTTTAAGGATCTTTTTCCTTTTTCATAAAATAAGAAATCAAAATTAGCCTTCTCCGATGACCCTAAAGGACATATTTCTTTCAAGACTCCAGTTTTTATGGTTCTCTCCTGCAGCCAAGACAGCCTGCTCAGGCTCCTCTTCAGACCATGTTCCCAAGCCTTTAGAGAAGTCGGCCGAGTAGGGGCCATGCCCGTGGCCTGGTCCTAGGGATAGCAGCTTATCCATTGGGAATGCATTTGGCTGCAAATAACCAAACTCTCAGTAGCTTAACAAACAGAGACTCATCTGTCCCCCATAAGAAGTCCACAGGGAAGCAGATGTGGCTCAAGCAGGTGGGCTCCTGCCTACCACACAGTAAGTCCTGGGATTGGGTCCTGGTGCCTCCTAAATAAGATGAGCAAAACAGTGAGCTGGCATGGTGAGGTGATGCGGCAAGATGCCACAACAAAGAAACACAGTGAGAGACACGACAGGCAGGGAGCAGAGGTGGCTCAAGTGATTGGGCACCTCCTTCCCATGTGGGAGGTCCTGGGTTTGCTTCCCAGTACCTTCTAAAAAAAAAAAAAGGCGAGCAGACAGTGAGCACAAACAATGGAGTGGGGGGGCGGCGGTTGCTGTAAATGAATAAAAGAAATCTTTTTTTAAAAAGAAGTCCAGTGAAAAGTTGCCTCCAATAACGATAGGTTAGCTTACTGCCCACCAATCCTCTCCCCAAGAACAACTTGAAAAGCTGGACAAAGGATAGGAAATACATTTGAAGCTATCAGAGAGCAGCCAAGGTAGTGAGGTTTTGAAGAGGTAGATTTCCTAGAGAGAGGAAGGGCAGCGAGGTGAAGCCTGCTGGCTGAGCACACGGGCAGCCCTGGCACCATCAAGCAGAAAGCAGCGTCCTGGAGGGGAGAGGCTGTGCCAGCTACTAAACTTGTAACAGTGGAGGCCCTGGTGGTCCTCAGGGCAGGGCTTGTGAGTCTGGGGGGACATTAAGGGAAACTGGGGAGCTTCAGGGCAGTGACTACTTACCAACGAGTAGAGAAGTATTTCAAAATTTTAACAACGGGTACCAACGGTTCTTGGAGGAGTTAACTACCATGGTAAATCTCACAGAAACAACACCAGCCATCCAATCCAGGTAACTCACAGTATCATAGTTAACATCGTGTGACAAAGCCAGAGAAGTTTCTGAGTGGGCTGGACTAAATCAGGTGGGAAGAGAGAAGGTGCTGCAACTTCCCCTGGGAGAGGATGGACCAAGGCTTGGGAAGGCACCAAACAGCGTCCTGCCCCCTCATTCATTTGGTCATGGAACAGTGTTTATGGGCTTGGAGTCCATTATCAGGACTGGAGGCCTCCTGCACACGGGGCTTTAGGAAACTTAGGTGTCACCACCGGTTCTCTGACAGCCTCTGCAATCCCTTCTTCCTCTGGCAGAAAGTCACTGCTGGTTGTACCGGTGGAATGCCAAGTGTCGGGCTCAGTAATGGGCTCAGAATTGCTAGTCTATCTCTCGAGCCACCCAACCCCTTGGGAAATGGGATCTAGGTGGAAAAGGGGAAATATCAGTAAACAAGCCTGGGCCTGGCAATCTGAAATATGGGGGCTTCCTGGGAGGACCTGGGCAGGGCACTCTCTTGGTTCTTGCTGGGAAAGCAGAGGTGGGAAGCTCAAAATACTTGAAAACTTTCCTTCCAGTTGATTTTCCTCTCTACCTTACAATTCTCCCCCCCCTCCCAAGATGACTCCCTCATCTGTCTGCTTGTTTGCTCAAGGTCTCTGCCCGTTGTCTGCTCATTGTCTCTGCTCGTTGTCTGCTCATTGTCTCTGCTTGTTGTCTCTGTTCATTGTGTCTGCTCATTGTCTCTGCTTGCTGTCTGCTCATCTTCTTTAGGAGGCACCAGGAACTGAACCTGGGACCTCCTGTGTGGTTGGGAGGTGCCCAACCACTTGAGTCACATCTGTTCCCTGCTTGTTGTGTCTGCTTGTTGTGTCATCTCATTGCATCTGCTCTTCTTTAGGAGGCACTGGGAACCGAACCTGGGACCTCCCATGTGGAAGGCGGGTGCCCAAATGTTTGAGCCACATCTGCTCCCTCTACTTACAATTTAAGGCTGCACTGGGATACTAATTTAGTCATATCCCTTCCATTATACTTTTTTTTTTTGAGAATAATCATTTCAAAATCTGACATGTGAATGTTTTTCAAACTTTGAAAGAAAGAAGAAACAAATTTCCACTTAGGACCAGTCTCCCTTTTAAAAAAAACTCTATTTCAAACTATTTTTATCTTTCCTATTATATTTTGGTTTGACCTTTAAGTAAAGACTTCCCTTAACCTGGCAGCCACTTTATTCAGCTTTCCATCTTGAGAAAACAGTCTCTTTTCTTGAGTCCTAAGACGTTAAGCAAATGTTTGCCTAACCTTTGCTTCAAGCATAATCTTGGCTTTTAATAAAATACACCTAAAAGGCTGCACGACACGTTTTCCATAGCTCAGAGTCGTGTTCATACCAGGAAGTGGAGGAATTAAAGAATTGTCTTGTTTGAAGAGTAAGTCCTACAGCACCGAATCTAAATTGATGGGTGCCTGGGAATGATAAGAGGCTTTGAATATGAAATGGAGACAATTAGTAGTCAGTCTTAGGATGTGGGCTAGGAGAGAGTTCTGATGGGTAGGAAGTTTGGAGGGTTTGCCACACTGAAGTGGGAATGGCCTGGGAGAAACCTAAACTATTGGAAAGGAGACTTTTTGTTTAGTCTTTTTCTTTTCTTTCATTTTCTTTTTGGCAGTGGGGAAAGGGATGGGAACCTGAAGGTGAAATCCCAACCCTTTGGCCCCTCTGCCTTCCACCATCTCTTTCCCAAAGGAGACAGAATTGCAAATGTCCCTGGCTAGCCTCTGAGCTACTCGGTGGACCATATTCTCCCCATGAATGGGAACCACTGGCTTCTGAAGGCAGCAAGGCCAGCTCCTCCCTCTTCACCTCCTGGACGTGCCAGGCTCTTTTGCCACATCCTGTTTTGCTTTCAGCTTCCCTGACAAAGCCTGCCTGCTAGAAAGAACCAGCCATACAATTTGTCTAGGCTTGGGTTTCCCAAGAACCAGATCCTGAAGCAAAGATCTGAGTCAAGTAACTTACTTGAGAGGTGATTCCAGAGAACCTCAGTTTGGGAGTGGGGAAGTGAGGCAGGGAAGAGAAGAAAGCAACGGAAGGGGCATTATGAAGAGAGGCAGCCCCCGTGGGCACCTGCGGGCTACACACCTGAGAGTTGTCCCTCCAAGAGGAAGGGGGCTGGTGTATGTGATGCCAGCCCCTGTCAGCTATTGGTGAAGGGCTGCTCCCAGGAAGGGTTAATTGACTGGCAGTTCCAGATTACAGACAGTGAGAGGGTAGAATAAACTCCAGGAACCGTAAAATGCCATCAGGCAAAGAGATGTTGGTGATATGGATCAGATCTCGGCAGCATCTGCTCTTCATCCTCTCCATTGTCACGTGGGATCAGCCATCTGTCCTCGTGGCTACCCCAATCCTGTTTCCTAGACCCAGGTGACATGGAATCAAGGAAGTAGGAGCTAGGAAACTGTATGCAGGCTTCTCAGTCAAGCCACGTTCTCTAGCGCAGCCTCTGCCAGAGAAGCCCTGTACTGGGAAGGGGGCATCTTCGCAAATTTGCCTAACGTTTAATGAAGCTGGTATTTTGAGGCTCGGTTCTTTCACCTTGTGGATGCCCTCCCCTTGTCGGGCATCTCGGGAAGGGAAACGGCATGGGAAGGCAGCATATGGGGCACCCAACTTCCAACCCCTCGGGGCTAGCTTGGCCGTCCCTGCTTTCCTGTTGCTTAGAGTGTCCAGTGTGAAAAATGCCATCCTCTCTTATCACACAAGCGGGAGGGTTGTGAGGGAGAAGGGTAGAAAGTTTTTGGTTCTTTTAAGCTTAAATTCAATAGCAACTTCCAAAAATTTAAATATCCTGTAAGCCCTATTCAAGCCGACAACAATAACAAACTAGAAAAGAGCAGGGGTTAGGTGTATTCATTTTCCCTAAATTCATGCCCATTTATGTTTTAAGTATGATATAAAGTAATAAATTTCAAATTAGGCTTTAGGCTTCCAATTACACATCTCTTAATAGATGGGAATTGCACGATATCTTTCTTCCCTCCTCAGGGTTGAAGTGTGCACTAAAACAGTACATCACACATTTAGTTATTAGCGTTTACATAAATTCTTCCCCTAAGAAATGAGAAGTGTCAACATTGGGCTAAATGTGCAGTGTTTAAATTTTAACTGGATCCACAAAAGGTAGGGCGACTCTATAAATATAAGTGTGTGCCTAGCAAGCTCTCCCAAGAAAGGTTAAACGGGATGACAATAGCAAAAGAGGGGGAAGAAAAGAGGAAAAAGAGAGCTGCATGGAGAAAAGACAGCTGGTGCTGCTGAAATTGGCAGTGCATACATTACAGAGGGGTAAGAAAGCGCTATTTTTACTTGAAAAATAATGGGACATTGTAATCATCTTCTGGAAGAAGCTGTAAAGCTAGGAGGGCATGATAGCAGTTTGAAAAGCAATTAAGCAGCGTTCTAGAGGAGACTGCAAATTCACACGGGGGAGGGGGGGCGGTGCAGAGAGCGCCCCCGTCGAGGGTCAGCACGTCCCAGCCCCGAGCCCTCCTGGGGCGGACAAAGGGCATTTGGTGAAATGTCAGCTCGGGAGCGAGAGTGTGCCCAACCGCAGCGCGCAGTGCTCAAATGCAAGGAGAAAGGGCACCGCGGGTCCTGGTCGTAACAAGCCGATTGCGAAGCGAGCTTCTCGCGCAGCGCGGAGAGCAGGGGGAAGGCGTGGAGGCGCGGGTTGCAGGATGTCTGCACAAACAGATTTTTTCAGGTATCCAGCTCTACCTAATGGCTCGTTTCAAAACCAACATACCCCAGATGGGACTTGGAAAACAAACGCACAGCTGGATAATTGCTTAGGCCTTCCTAGCATTTGTCATTCTTTCAGAATCGACCTGTTGCTGGATATCAGCTCTCGGAGCAGGGTTTCTTATCTCTGGCTCTCCTGACACGCGGGCTGGATAACGCTGCCGCGGGGAGCTGTCCTGGGCGTCCGAGGGTGCCGGGCTGCCTCCCGGGCTTCAGCCCACTAGATGTCAGCAACAGACTGCCCCCCCTCCAGGTGTGCCCACCACAACGGCCTCCGGGCATTGCCAAATGGCCCCAGGAGAGGGGAGATGGGTGATGACAAGAAAAAAGCAAAATCACCGCGGATTGAGGACCGCCTTCTCGGACCAAACAGACACCCAGACTTCCTTTTCTTTAATCGCGCTCCCGCACGATGTCGTGGGTAGCTTGCAGCCCTTGACGCCAGGTGGCCGGGCTTCAGATCCCTGCCCCCATACTTTACAAGCGAGTGACTGTACGGCACATCCTGTCCCCTTTTAGTCACCCCGTGGTGCCCCTGCGGGGGATGGAACTGTGTAATTGGTTTCTAGAGAAGCTTCTACTCTCCCAGCCCAAGGCGCTGTTGCTGTTTTTTCTATAAATGGATTAAGTGAACTGGAACCATCGACAAACTCTTAAGGCTCCATTCCAAAGACAGGCCTGCAAAATGGGTCTGAGCGTGGAGCGTCAGCTTCCCCTAAGATCAGTTGTATTTATCGTAAGTTCAGCAATAAAGACATAAGAATATTCCCATCTAAGCCACGTCACCTGCGGATTTTAAGATCGTCGGGGCAGGGGTGGAGTAGTAGAGGCCCCCTGAGAAGGCAGCGGGGATTGACGATTGCGAATACAAAACAACGCTGGCCCCAGGTTGCTAACCCAAGCGTAGGAGTAGCTTCCGACTCACCGGACCCCAGGCTAACCACTAGATGTCACTCTAGTCCCGCCTTTGCTGCTCACTCACCTCGACCTTGCACTTCGGAAAGCTTCGGGGTCCATGAAAGCAAACCAAGGAGAAAATCTGAGGCCATGCAACATGCACCCCACAAAGCACATGGGGGGGAGACTCGTGCCTGCTTCATAGGAAAATCAGCGGCCCTTTCACAGATTGCAGGTGAGGAGCAAGGAAAATGAAAAGCTCTTTGTGCAGGGCCCGCCTTAGCAAGTAAAGTCAGTGCTGCACCCAAAGCCCCTCAGATGCGGCTGGAGGGATTTCATGCACCCCCAGGCTATGGTGATTAGTTTCTGTCTTAGTTTGCCACAGGGCTGCTGATGCAAAGTACCAGAAATGGGTTAGCTTTCATAATAGGAAATGTGTGAGGATAAAAGCTTACAGTTCTGAGGCTGTGGAATGTCCATATCAAGGC
Source organism: Dasypus novemcinctus (assembly GCF_030445035.2). Classification (NCBI taxonomy): domain Eukaryota; kingdom Metazoa; phylum Chordata; class Mammalia; order Cingulata; family Dasypodidae; genus Dasypus; species Dasypus novemcinctus. The sequence goes on along the minus strand of NC_080696.1, from coordinate 15,331,511 downwards.
ACCATCAGAGATGCTTCCTCACCAAAGTCAGCTATGGTGAGCCTGGTGTCCTGCCACGTGGTGATCAGATATGTTGGTGGGTCTGCCAGTCTCACTCTTTCTCCTTGAACTCAACTCTGGCTGAGCGGTCACCTCTCCCTGGCCCTCGGCTCCTTGAGCCTCTTGGGCTTCTCTCCTTGAGCTCAGCAGTGGGTGAAACTGGAGTCTTCTCTCATGTGGTGGATCAAATATGGCAGCTTCCTTTCTCTGTGTGTCTCTGTTTATATCAGACCCAGCAAAAGGATGGAGGCCCAAGCTAGCTCACCCCTCACTGACGGAGTCCAATCAAAAGCCCGAAGGTGATCTTATCAAGTGATCTAATCAAAGACCCCTTAACTGAATTTAATGCAATCAAAAGACCCCACACCCACAAGGATGGATTAGTTTATAAACAGAATCTTTTTCTGGGACTCACAAAATTCAAACTGTCACAGTTGCAGATAACCAGCACCTTCGGCTCTTTTCTAAGAGGCCTGCACTTGGCCAACTTGAGCCCACTTTGCCTACTGAGAGCCAGAACTGCCTGGAAATGTATGTTCCCCGTTCCCACGCTAACCTTCCATCAGTGACTGCCAGATGTGAGAATACGAATGCTCACTCCCTGGCCTTAGGTCTGGCCGACTCTGAAGCCTGACTTGTACCTGGCAGAAGCCATCTGCTGCAGGAACCCACCTGTGATTGTGTCCTGGCTGGGCTTCCTCCTCTCCATGGGCCCCTTGCCCAGTTTCTTTGGGGAGTATTTTTTGGATAGATCGCTCTATGTGAATCCTCATCTTGGTCTGCTTCTGTGGATTCTGCACTAAGATACTGGTTTACAGTTTGTGCTCAGAAAATCTTGGTTCTTCTCCCCCAGGGTCGTCTACCTAACCCAGAGACCCTTCACCTCTTTCTGCAGGACAGACCAGCATTGCTCGTCAATTCCTGGCCCCCAGCTGGTCCTCACGGACCCATTCTGGTCTACTGTCCCCTGAGCCTTGGCTGCAGCTGGCTTCCGGGAACCCATATGTTCTGATTGTTCAATATGTCACGCTTAGCCAAGGCGTAAGCATGCTGTGAACCCATTTGTGGTGACAGGGAAATATGGAGGAGCAATTAAACGGCCCTTAAATCTTTCTGGAGCTAAGCAGAAGGGGAGTGGGGATGGGAGAGGGGAAGGAGCAGAAAAGAACTGACAACCCCTGGGTGGCTGAGGGTCCAGCAAGGGGGATGGCTGGACTCCCAGGAGCTACAACTCAACTTTCCTGCTATTTGAGCTGTGCAAATCTAAAAGCAGCATCAGTACTTCCCCCCCAGCCTGATGTACCATTGCTCAAGCAAATTAACGTCCCCATCTCAACTGATTCATCTGGCCAGATTAAATTCACATCCTGAAGAAAATAGGAAGAAGGGGAGGGGGACGGCAAGAAGAGGGAAGAGATGGGAGAGGTGGGCGAGCTATTAGGAACAGCACCTCGTTTTTCACCCCCAACATACACTTAACTTAGCACGGCATACACTTGAGGAAAAAATGATTAAAACAATTGCTCACAGCTGACAGAAAAGTAATTTCCATTTAGAGAAATATTTAAGCCATGGTGTGGGAGGCATTCTCTGTCTCTGTTAGTAAAGGGTTAGAGGGTCGAGTATTTAAATTGTATGGCTCAATATGTCATTTTCCAGATGCCACGGTATTTGTAGATGGTGTCGTTAAGAAGACATCATAGCATGGAAAAGCCTTTATGTCAGGAAATGTATTTCAAGGGTAGAACATACACTATTACTAGCTTGAGTAATTTCTTTTTCCTCTTTTATTTTCCCCGTCATTTCAGACAGATCAGGCTGATTACTGAAGACGTGGGATTTTCTTCCTGGCACTTCCTTCTATTTCTTCTCCCTACTTATAGCTGAAATACCCACTCCCCTCCAGAGATTTGCTTAAAGACTGCATAAGTGAGCTTAGAATTTCTGTTTTGAATCTGCTCCGTGAGGACACACACATCTCTGTAGTCAATAGACACAAGAAGCCACAATGGCCCATATTTATCTAAGCTCAGGTGTGGCTGGTGCTACCAACCCCCTAGAGGTAGCTTCTTCCAGGCTTATGAAATATGCCAGCACATTCTAAAACTTTTCTGCACAAAAGACTGCTGCTCAGTTTAGTCACATGGTGAACAATGAGCTCAGTTAACTGTGACAAGTAGTTTTCACACAAACTGTGTCTTCACAAAAGCAGAGCAGGGTGGCAACAGCAATCACATGGATGTTTCCGGTGAAAGCTGAGTCTGAGCCTAAATTATTCTGACAACAACTTCCGTTGCTCCATTTCATTCTGTCGTTTCATGTAGCAAGTCTGAAAACCCCTCGCCTTGTTATCAAAGGGTCTTATGAACTCCTGGTAATAATTTAAAGGACAGGTTTCTAATCTTAATATCTAATAGAGGATTTTATTTACATCTTGCACGTTTGCAGAAAGCAAGAAGAACATCCCCCCTCAATTGTCCCTTGAACCAGAGGTAGAACTTTTCTCCAAAAGGAACATCATTACAGCAGAAATGCGCTGCATGTCTGTAGGATGAGCGCTAGCTCACGGTGCTTTGAGTAGATAATCAAAACCTGGCTTTAAATTGTCTTTTCTTGCATTTGCTGAATGTTTGTTCCCAGAAAGTAGTCAAGGAAGGGCACCCTAAAAATGAGTTGTCCCGTAGATCTATAGCCCCACTAATTAGGTCAGTGCTAGTAGTCTCTGCCGAACTACAAAGCTGTTACTCAAAGGGACCTAGCCATTTATTGGTCATCTCAAGCACATGTCACAATTGAGCACGCCACAGAGGAGCTGGTGAAGTCAGGTGACGCTGGCTACGGGCTGGGAATGGACCGCAGGGAGGGCTGGAAATGGCCAGGAAGGCAAGGGACGTAGAGACTTCACAATACATCCCCGCTTCTTTCTCTGGGCTTTTTGTTCTTTTCTTTTCTTCTTTCTATCTTTTTGACAAAGCACCAGAGACATTTCCCTCTTAACGAAGACGGGAAGACCGTACCATCCCAGATGCTTAGAATAACACTTGTCAAGCGAGTGTGTGTATGTGTGTGTGTACGTATATTTGCATATTAGTGCTAAGTATTTTCAGCGTGCCTCGTGGGCAACTTTCAAAAAACCTACAGAGGAAAACAAGAGTGCTTTGTGAAGAAAAGATGCTCAAGATAAAATTTTAATTTAATTAAAGAACAGTAGCTCTTTAAAGGTGGCAAATTGTTTTAAAACTCTCCCGTTCTGAATTAATTTCCGTACCATTCATGACATACCTGCCCTGTCCTGTGCACTGTGGGGGGAAATGCTCCATTCAGCATCTCATTTCATTTCATCTTTACAATCATCCCCCAAATTAATTATTATTATCCCCAAAGGCTTTGTTATCCCCACCTGCAGATGAGTGGATTGGAAAGCAAGAGGTGACATGACCTGGGCATGGCCACACCAGCAGTAAGTTGGAGCCACTATTTCACATGATGGCTGTGCTCTCCCCATGTGTCAAGTTGCAAGGGGTCTGAGACCTACAATTGCTCACATGACCTGCCTTCTACTGGCTTTGACAAAAAATGGGGAAACCCACCAAATGTGGCCTTTTCTAATTACTTTTCTTCAGTATTGGATTGTTTAACATAACAAGGATGTATCCATTATAAAATGAAGTCATCCAGTAATCTATACAGATGAAACTTTTTTTTTAGTGTGCATTGCATACTCATGCTTACTTATTTTGGAGGAAGAGTAGAAACTGCAGTTCCTTCATCTCCAGGTAGGCGCCTGCGATGGCCCATGGTTGGTACTCTCTCTTCCCACTGGTTACCTGGGCTGTGCTTTGGATTCCATACAAGACTTGGGTCAGAGTGAGGTTCAAAACCTCCCTTGACCTTCAAAGACTGGAAAAGCAGAGGGACAGGGTACACCCCTGAAGGCAGACTATGTGCCATCAAGCTATGAAAACCCAAGGATATTCCCTTTCTGGGATGGGTTTCCCTGGAGGGTTTGCTGTTTACCCTCTTGCTAGGTTGGCTGTTTGCAAATTAGATCCCCCTACTATGTTGAGCCTAGATATGTTAGTTTGCGTGCTGACACCCATGTGGCTGTAGGTTTCAAAAATAAGCAGATTATGTAAAGAGCCTACTATGTTGATGAGTATAAGGTGTGGTAGCACTCAGCAGGATATAGATAGCCATATGAATGTTGGTGTTGCTAAAGGGCTGTGGCCAGAACCGGGACATCCCATCAAAATTTTGTATACCACACTGTGTCACCAATTTGCTAGTGAAATGACTTCAGAATACTTCAGATGGTTTCAAATGACTTAAAAAAAAAAAAAAGAAGAAGAATGTATACATTACTGAAAGTGTTGCAAATACTTTTGATTTAGAAATTCCAGATGGTTGAATCCCATGACTCCTTAAGGGGAGGGCCTTGTCCAGCCAGCGCCAGCCAGTCAGATAATAACGGCCACCACTTACAGGCCCTCTGATTTTCAGGTTATATTTAATCCTTGCAACAACCCAGCAGGGAAGATGTTATTAACCCCATTTGTAGTCAAGAAACTGAAGCACAGGGAGGTTAGAAACTTATCCAAGAATGCACAGCCAGAAAATGGCAGCACTAAAATATCGAGCCCACATTGTTCCAAAGCTCCCAACTTTTCAGAGCCACCAATACCATTCAACACCCTTCCTTTAAATATGATTTCATTTTACTGCCTATCAGCATTCACCATGTCCACTTCCGCTTACCTTTGCTCACTTTCTCTACTGATCTCATCATGCGTGCATAACTACCCTGCTCTGGGCAAAATCTGTCACTTGCCCTAAGCTGGCTCATGACATGTACCCAATTGCCTTCTTTACCCATATCCACTCCCCTGAATTGTTTCCCTATTCTTCCATGGGTAGAAGTCTTATTCCTCATGTCTTAGTTTTTCAAAGCAGCTATAACAAATGCCGCACAATGGGTTGCCTTAGTCGATGGGAATTCATTGGCTCATGGTCTCAGGGCCTGGAAGGTTTGCGTCCTCTGGGGTCTGTAGTGCTCTGGTTGGCTGGCAATCCTTGGGCTCCTTGGTTTTCCCTTCACATGGCCACACCATCTTCTTTCTCTTCTGGGTTCCAGCTCCTCCCTGTGGCTTTCTCTGACTATATCTGATTTTATTCTACTTAATGAAAGTCTCCAGTAATCTGGATTAAGGCCCAACCTCACTCAGTTGAGCCACACTTTAACTAAAAATAACATCTTCAAAGGATCCTTTTTACAAATGCCAATTAAGACCAAGAACATATCTAAATTTGAGGTACATAACTCAAGTCTCTAAAGCACATGTTCTGTAAGGTCAGAGACGGTAAATTATATTTCTTATTCCTCTCCCACAGGGAGGCAGTATAAACTGCAGAATGAATACTTAAACACTTCCTAAATTGGATTGAATTGACTATAAGACAAATGACTGCAAATTTCCTGTCCTATTTCATGTAGTGTAATCTACCTTTGGTGACCTTTGGGAAGATCTTAGGTATAACACTGGGAAAGGCGAGGGGAGGTCTCGAGGGTTCACATTGTGTCTTGGCTTCAATAGGATGAAGTGGCCAGTGATTCTCCAGGATGGAGTTAGATCATTGCCAGGGTACTCAGGTAGCTAGGCCCAGTTACCTGGTACATAATCAACAGAACATAACAAAGGACTGAGGCAGCTTGAAGTTATAGAGAGAGAGAGAGAGAGAGAGATAGACTGACCAACCTTGTCGCCTTTGAGTATCAGGGAAGCCTGAAAACTAGGATTCCCTCAAGAGTCACTGGGCCTAGAATTTTTGTTTTCATATCAGCGGTTGTTAACCTCATAGACATTCTACATAAACTGGCTCCTAGCAGGCAAAGAGAAAGAAAGATGCCTGAAGTGGGAAGGGGTCCCAGAAAACCTCATTGCCCCCAAACTCTCACCCCATCCCAAGTGAGTCCCCCTTTCTCTAGGTAGAGAGGAATAGACCACCAAGACAATGTCTGGGGTATGGTGGGCCAAGAAATGGTTTCGGAATTTTGAAATCCTGTATAGCCTAGGGAGAGTTGCTGCTTCTCCCTTGTTCTCCAGTGTTTGTTTTACTGTAAGATGAGAGGATGGAACTAAAATCAGGGTTCCTTGGTCTTTGATGTGCCTGTGAATCCCCTGGGGTTTGGGTTAAAAGCAGATTCAGCATCAGAAGGTCTGCACTGGGTCTGAGACTTTATTTTTAATGAGCTTGCAGGTGAGGCTGAGCCTGCCCTCTGAGCACTAGAGGGTGTCCAAAATTCCTGCAAATGCTTTTGTTCTTTTTATGTAAATAGGTCCCAGGAGACCAACTGATGAGCTCCCCACACCTGATGAGAAGAGTTGGCTGGGTGGGAGCTGAGAGGGCAGCAGATATGAGGTCTTATGCACGGGAGCGAGGCCACCAGATGGGGGCTTGGGACACACTGAAGGGGCAGTGGGGTGCCAGGTGTTTCCAAGGCTGACAGGGTAGCTGGAATGGGAATGCCAGCAAGGGAGAGACATGGAAAAGGGATGGGATAAATGCCTCTGACTACATTTTTCCTTGAGAGCCCTAGATGCTATTTGTAATTGCTCATGATACAAAGTGAGATAGAAACAAACTAATGTTTCTCAACTCCCCCTCCCTTTGGTACTAGTTTACTTGACCAACCTGCATAAGATTTTGGCAAAAACATTTTCACCCAAAGTCACAGTGGACACAGCTGAAAAATAACCATGGAGTCCACTTCTCCAACTTGAGCACAGAATTCCCAGGCCCTCCAAACTTGCTAGGTGAAAAATTATTTTAAAAAAATTTTTTTAACTCAGAAATTGTGAAGGATTTTTTTGTGTATAGAACAGGCATTTTATTTACATGTAAGCAAATAAAAATTCATGACTACATCAGAAGAATTACATTAGTGATATGCAATAAAAACAGATTTCCAGTAAAATATAGAAAAGCCTGTGGGCCCATCAGGACCGCAAAATCTGTATCCCCTCATCAGATTTCTTGATATATAATATTTGACTAGGGGCTTTTTCACAGGGAGAAGAAATTCAAAATTGAAATAGAAGTAGAGAAAATAACCCACAGAATTTTTTTCCCTGTGTCTTTTGATGATTGAAGTTTCAATGATACCCAATGAGGGCACATATTAAGGAGAAAGTAGTCCATTAAAATAATTCTATGCCCTCCCTGCTATATATGCACATTTATTTATTTGAAATTTGGGAAGAGGTAAATCGAGTATTTAAAAAGCAAATGTTTTCAATAGGAATAATTTGTGAGAATTTTTTAGAAGAGAAATTCAGAGGTATAGTCCAAACATGAATGGGTTCAAACAGCTGTTGTTTTCCCCAATGCTGCACACCCCAAAGTCACCAACTATTAAAAATCACAATACTAGAACACCCCTAGTACAGCATCTTCAGGTACATTTTTAACACTCCAATTGGCCAGAGGAAAATAAATAGAAATTAACAATGCCCAAATGGAAATCCTGAGGCCCACCACATTTATTTATAGGACTTCAAAGAGCTGGGAAAAATTATTACTTAGAAATAATCACAAATAAACCATCTTCTATATGTATTCCTGTGTAAGAGAAGACACTCTAGGCTGAAAAATACTTCCCTGGTATGAACTGAGCTACTTGGCCAATGGTAGCCCTGCCCCAGCTCGTGAGAAGACCAGACCTGCAGGAAAGAAAGTCTAAGTTGCAGCAACTCTTTTTCATGCCACCTCCAGCCCCAAGTCCTACCTCTCTTTCCAGTAACAAACCCTTAAAACAAAAGTCAGGTTTTAGGAAAATATTTGTTTTTTTCCCCCCTTTACTCTCGGCATTCCTTTTCTCTCTGCAATTGGAGTTAATTTTCTACTCGCAGAAGAAATCAATATCCTGAAAAAGAAACAAACAAGATTGAACTGAGCAGACAGAGGCAGAAAACAGATGCAGTTACTTAATTTTTAAATCAGTTTTCAAAGATAAATTTGTATTAAAAATAAGGGAAGGTTGAACCCCAAAGACAATGAAATAATTATCAGGTTAAGGAAAAACTACTTAAAATGAAGGTTCTCAAACAAACTGCACCCCCTGCCCCAAATAATCTTTTAACTTGTGGCTACATGAAAGAGTCAAGCTTAATGCTAAAAAGCAATGGCAAGTGAGCTGCATTTGTGTAGGCTGGGCAATGTTTTGAAATTCTTTGGTGCAGCCATCAGCTCCAGGAGAATCTTCAAAACAACCACCTTGCAAAGGAACTCAAAAACAATCTTCCATTTATGTCTTGAGTTTACAGGACCCCAGAGCATTAGAAATAGGGTATGGTTTTATTTCATATATAAATAGAGTCTCTCTACCACAAAAATAAGGCATTCAGAGAGTTTTCCAGAATGTCTTAGTTTTGTCCAGTACAGGTGCTAATTTTTTGCCCCCATACATGTCTTTAGTAAATAAGGATAACCATCAGTAAGAGTCAGTTAATATTATTTTTTTCCTTTGTGACAAGGACTCCTTTCCAGTACACCATGCATCTTTAAAAAGGGGATGTGTAGAGAAAGTCCACTCCTATTTCAACATTGATAGGAGGTAGACATCAATAATGAGGCTCCCCCGAGCCTCATCATCTCAGAAGGTCACCACTGGAATTCGATACTTGCTGCCTTTTAACACCAACCCGCTTCACCCCAGGGCCTGAGTCCTTCTTCTGGCCACACCCGATGCTTACCGTGGTGGGAACTTCTCTGGTGGCTTCCTGGTACACATGCTGCTCCCTGACCAAGCTGCTGGGGAAATAGCCCACGATTCCCATGCTGTCCTCATGGTTGTCACCGTAAACCTGAGTGTCCAAAACAGTGACAGACAGGGGGCATGGTTGTGAGCCCCTTCTGAGAGACCCTCACGAGTCCTCTTTGCTGAAAACGAGAACTACAAAACTGCCAAGGCCTCCCTGTTCACTCTGGGCACCGGGGTGCTCAGAGCCAAATTTCAAGTTCAGTGGTAGCAAACGTTAACCCACAGGAAAGGGCGCATTTATTCTTTGGTTGACTGGTCTTACTCGTTTCACTGTTTTATCATTAGGTGGTGGTGTTTTTCTAATGCAGTCTTATGAGTTGCTTAATATCTTTTTGGACTCCATCAAGAAATAAAGTCACTAAACCAATTTTGTTTTTTTTAAGTAAATGACACTTTTGTTTTAAAGGATTCGTGTTTCTGTTTTTAAAAACAGATGTGGCTTAAGTGATAAGGCCTCCACCTACCATATGGAAGGACCCAAGTTCAATCCCTGGGGACTGCTGCTGAAAAGGAAGAAGGGAAAGTTGTGCCTACATGGCAAGCCAGTGTCCGTGTGGTGAGCCAAGTGTCCACATGGTGAGCCACGTGCCTGCGCGAGTGCCCACACGGCGAGCCGAGTGCCCGTGCGATGAGCCGAGTGCCCATGCGATGAGCCGAGTGCCCGCACGGTGAAACGAGTGTCCATGTGAGTGCCCGTGTGGTGAGCCAGTGCCAGCGTGGCAAGCCGAGTGCCTGTGTGATGAGCCAGTACCCACGTGAGTGCCCACGTGGTGAGCCAGTGCCCGCACTGTGAGCCAGTGCGCACGCAAGTGAGTCACGCAGCAAAAGAGAGACAAAGGGGAGAGTCAAGGTGAAGCACAGCAGAGACCAGGAACTGAGGTGGCGCAGCCGACAGGGAACCTCTCTCCACATCAGAGTCCCCAGGATTGAATCCCAGTGAATCCTAGAGAGGAACGATGAAAAGAGAAGATAAAAAGAGAAATAGGTACAGAAGATCACACAGCGAATGGACACAGACAACAAAAACGGCAGGGAGCAGGCAGGGAAGAAATAAATTTCAAATGAAAGATAATTGAATGAGTTTAAGATTTAATTCTTGATTACTTGAGAAATTATTTTTGAGACTGCAGGTAAGGACAGCAAATTAACCCTCCTCAGCATCTCCCTCCCCTTGTATGTCTTAACTGAAGAAAGCAAACTCTGGATTTAAAGGAGGGTGCTAGAATTTCCTAAAAGAATATTGAAACTAAGACTGACTGTTAACGCAGATGCCCTTTACTTGGCAAATCTTTGCAAAAGTTTTAAATAAGATTCAAACTACTTGGGATGTCCAGACCCGATGTGTTTGACTTTATTTTTTTTTGCCCAAACCTCACACGACCCTACATTTGGCTTTGTTAAGAAATTATCTGTTTCTTTAAAATGCAATAGTAGCATAATACATACAAATATACATGCAAAAATAAAAAACATGCAAAAACAGTGCATGCAAAAATTCTTTTCTACAATCCCTACTTTTTTCTTAATAGCCAGTTATAAATATTCAAACGCATTGAAGAGGTATTAAGGGAAAATTAAAAGCAACTGGTGTCAAGAAGCATGCATATTTTAAATGATCTTATCTTACACTGCCAGCCCAAAATTCTCCAGCTTCATTTTCTTTTACCAGCTTTGAATAAACATAGATCTGCTGCCCTTTTTTAACGTTAATGAATCTACAGTCTGGGGCATTGTAATCTTCTTGAGCTCTGGCCAGAGAAATAGTATCTGGAAGAGGAAAAAACAAAAACAAAAATGGAAATGACTACTTTTTAGGCTTCCGAATTTTATAGTGTTAGTAAAAAGGCAAATTATATCAGAAAACTAGGAAATCAGAGAGAGGAATACCCTGATTCATTGTGTTCAACTCAAGAGGAAGATAACCAAGGCTTCAAAGCTGCCACCAACAAAATCTTAGCCAAGTGAATTCTCCAAAGTAAGAAACCAACCTTAAGACAAACAATGCTAACGACATACATTAGATAATATTCGTTTCAAAGTAAAATTCATTTTATGCTGCTAGTGAATCTATTTTCAATTATATAATAGAAATATAATGAAGTCCTTACAGACACACTCCTCATCTGCACAGAGCTTCTTGGAAGCCAGGCTGTCCATAAATATTCCATGCACAGCACATATGGCGACAAGACCTGGAAGAAAAGGTAAAAATATTCTTGCCATCTTCCTTTTTATGCTGTTTGGCTAGCACCTTTTGCCTGAAAGTGGGAACTGACTCCAGTGGTTCCTTTTATGTGCAAGCCAGACATCTGAGCAAATACCCCCGGCCAATGGGAAAGTATCCACCGTCCTCTGCTTTCAATAACAGCCTCCCGGGCTCCAGGGGCTAGTTAGCATCTGATTTTCCAAAGGTCTTTTTCAGACCCAAATGCTATTCAAAATCTGTGAAAGCCACTTTAGCTGTGGTTTATTTCATCAGTCAACAAGGGTCTTTGTTTCCCAGGGCTGCTGGAAACAAAACAAAACAAAACAAAAAACCCACAAATCGGGTGGCTTAGAGCAACAGACAGTTCTTGTCTCACGGTTCTGGAGACTGGGAGTCTGGAGTCCAGGTGTCGGCAGGGCCACCTCCCTGTGATGTTGTAGGGACACGGCTCCTGGAGCCCAGCGGTGGTGCCGGGACGTGATGCTCTCTACCTGTCTCCATGTAGCCTTTCCCCCGCTGTCTGGGTCCATATTTCCTCTTATAAGGACGCCAATTTTACTGGGTTAGGGCCCACCCTTACTCTTAACTCATCTTAACTGACAGCATCTTCAAAGACTCTATTTCCAAATGAGACCACATTCACAGGACAGGAGGTTAGAACCTGACCACATCTTTTGGGGTGACATGATTCAACCCATCACAGCAGGGCAGTATTGAAAGGATTCTGTGATTTTTACATAATTTTTAAAAATTTAACCCTCTTAGTCTTTCGATCTGTGAGCAAAGTTGTGCTAACTCTAGGAATGTGTTGGAAATAGAAGATTCATATCTTCAGGACAAATAATTTTGAATTACACAAATCCAATTAATAAACATCTAAACGTACGTGAGAGGTAAACAGAAGAATCCTTAGGGCTACAAGGCATTCCCCACAGGATTCTTAGGAGCAGCATTCTTCCCGGGCAGAGCTGGCTTGTATCACTCAAGCTCATGGCACATCCGGACCCTACTAATGAGGAAATAAAGGGTCAGGTGAGCCCGGGAAAATGGAGGAAGCTTTTTCCATCTCTTTTCTCTGAAATTTAAAAAATTCAGGCTTGAATTAGTCACTGCTGATGAAGAAGGGAGGAAAGTTGGAGGTTTGTATCATCCCCTCTTAGCCTGTTCTGGACATTTTTCCTTTAGAAGTCACCAAAGCTGAAACATCACCTATTAACAAATGTCTCCTGAGCAGCTGCCAGGCACTGTTCTGGGCACTAGAGACTCAGTAGGGAGCAAAACAACAACCCTGCCCTAAGGGTTCACTTCTATTAGGGGAGGCAAATGAGGTGCTGGTTTTCACAGGGGTTGGCATCTTAGGTGGCCCTCTCTTGATTGCTTCTAGATTCAGGATGCCCTGTCCATCTTGGCTGACCACAGGCTTCAGGGAAGTATGTTGTCACCCACAAAATGAAAGACAAGCATTTGAGTTATTGCCAAAATACCTTTATACAGTTTTGCAAAGGGTTGATTGGTAAACCAAAATACACGTATAGTATAATACAAGGGTTTTATATTTCTGGGTTTTTTGGTATACGTGTGATATGTGCTATTGTGGGGAGAGGATCTTTTATACAGTTGGCCCTGATTTGGAAACTCATTTTATTCAGTACCTTCATTTGAGATGAGGAAACTGAGGCCCAGCAAAGATCTGAGTTACTGTTCAGATCTGAGTTACTGTTCAGATAATGAAAGGCAAGGGAAAGGCAAGGGAAAGAGACACAACTACATGTGACACATGAGCTGTATTGGATTCTGGATCTAATAATACATGGGCCATTATTGGGAAATCAGCAAAATTTGAATCAGATTGTATGATGATGTTGGATGTTAATTTCTTGATCTTGATCGTCTTATAGTGGTTGTATTATGTAAATTTTAAATTACCCCAAAATAAAATTTCAAAAAATAAATCACATGTCACCCCTCTGCTTGAAATCCTCTAACAGAACATACATTCAGAGACTTGTACAACGTTCATAGCCCCTTTATTCATAATAGCTCCAAACTGGAAAGAACTCAAGAGTCCATCCATAGGCAAAACAGATAAATTGTGATATAGCCAGGTAATGGAAAACTACTTAGCAATAAAAATGAACTGCTGCTACATGCAGTAATACGGACGAAACTAAAAAATATGGCTATATGAGAGAAGCCAGACACAGAAGACTACATACTACAGCATTCCATTTACATGGAATTCTATTACGGGCAAAACTGTAGTGAGAGAAAGCAGATTGTTGGTTGCCTGGGGCCAGTGTAGGGAAAACAGTTTGACAGATTAACTGAAAAGGGGCACAAGGGAACTTTTTGGGGTTATGGCAAGCTGTCTTGATTATGATTACACAACTGTATACAATTGTCAAAACTCACCAAATTGTACACTTAAGTAGGTAAATTTTGTTGTATGTAAATTATAATTCATGTAAAACCGATGTTTAAAAATCCTCTACTAGTTCTCCATTTTCCTCAGAGGATAAGCCAAAATCCTTAAAAATGTCCACACAACCCCCTTCTACTGCTCTTGCTCTCCTCCTCCTCATTCACACTCTCTTCCAGTCAGGGTGTCATTTCTACTTCGTCCAATACAGGGGCAAAGTGCGGCCTGAGGCCTGGCACTGGTCCAAAAAACGATCTTTCTGATCTGAGACAAGATAAGAACAGAAATTTAGAATAAGTAGTTAGGAGATTTAATAGCAATTGATACTGCTGTTAAGTATCAAGAACATGATGCTTTTTCTAGTACCTTGCGAAAGTACACTAACTTGACAACTTGGTTAAAAAACGTTACTCAGAAGCATCAGAATATGATTGTGGCACATTTCAGAATTAAATTTTTGGTTCCCACCTGCCCTCTTTATGCATGCACAAGAGTGATAAGGTGAAAAGTCTATGTCTACATAAACCTAAAAGAGGTCTTGCCATAAGTACACAATAAAAAGTTCTAAGTGATTAAGGGCAAGCTTCATGCAAGGATCTATTAAAACAAGACGACCAGAAAATGATCAGTAGTACCATTTATTAAAAAATGGAAATGTTTGATTTTTAAATAAGCTTTAGATTACACAAATGTTACATGGAAAATATAGAGGGATTCCCATATACCCTAGCCCCTCCCCTCCCCTACTTTTCCTCATTTACAGCTTTTATTAGTATGGTACATTTGTTACAATTGATGAACACATATAAAGCATAGCTACTAACCATGGCCTATAGTTTATAGTTTACACTTGGCACCACACAATTTTATAGGCTTTGAGAAAATGTATAATGGCCTTTATCTGTCATTGCAATGTCATGTGGGACAATTCCAATGTCCCCATAGTACCCCATGTTATACCTATTCTTCCCTCTCCCCGATCCCAGAAACTCTGGTGACCCTGTCTTTATATCAATGTTACAAGTTCTTTCATTGCTAGAACAGTAAGTCTACTGCGGTCCACAGTTGCATTCATTCCTTATGTTTGTTCATTCCTCCATCTTGAGGATTTGGGGATGGTGATGCCTACCACTTCTGAGAAGAGGCTTAGATCCCATGGGGCAGATGGATGGAAATATCTTGCTTGCAGTTGTAAATTCTGTTTATTGGGACGGGCATTGTCCACAATCATACTTTTGTTAGATGTCCTAGGCGAGTCCGATGAACTGGAGAGTAGGTGCTGCAAGTCAGCTGAGATTCAGGGCTCAACCAGCTTATGAACAGACTGAGGATTTAAGTCTCTGGAACATAAATGACTATAGTGCTAAATATAAGTTCAAAAAGAAGAGGCATAAGAGCTTAAGGGGAAATTTTAAGTGAATCTGTTACACTGGGGAAACGTATGCTCCAAGGTAAGGCCCATTGACTGGGTGCTGAATTCCTGAGATTACCTGCCCTGCCTATAGTGTCTAGATATTTCTAGAGTCCTCAGTAGCCCCCTACTTGAGGTGCTGTTTACTGTGGTAGTCAATGAGATTCTCCCAAGATGTGCATAACCTCTAGAATGACCTCCTGACTCACTTAGAAATCTCCTAGCCATAAAAACTCATTTGTATTCAACATTTCTCCCTTTTGGTCAAGGTCTTTTTCCAGATGCATTGCTAGTTGGTGCTTAGTAATAGTCCCTCGGTGCCAGGGAGGCTTATCCCGAGTCATGCCCCACGCTGGGGTGGGGGATGGCAGTGAGTTCATATAGTGAATTTGGCTTAGGAAAAGGCCACATTTGATCAACAAGGAGGCTTTCAGGAGGTAACTCTTAGGCAATATGTAATACTAGGCTAAGTTTCAATTTCAGGAGAACTAGGCTCATAAGTACAACCACCAATGTCAAGGGCCTGACATATTGGTCTGTCCTCCTTTGCTAGGCACTACCCATGTACTCTAGGGATTCTTGCCACTCTATTTTAATAGAGAATGTAGCAGGACTTCCTCGGGATGGGAATTCAATATTCTTTTGCATGCAGTGTTATCACTTTTTAATACATGCAATACTATCAAAAAATTGCCAACTTCTAAGGATATCCATGGTTCTATTAGCAGGGGATTAAATCAATAGCCTTAGATATAAAGTAAAATGCTTAAGAAAATAAGCTTTGGGAAGTAGATGTGGCTCAACCAATTGAGTGCCCACCTACCACACGGGAAGTCCTGGGTTTGGTTCCTGGTGCCTCTTAAAGATGACGAGCAGGACAATGAGCTGATGCAACAGGCTGGTACAGCAAGCTGATGTAACAAGATGACGCAACAAAGAGAAGAGGAAAACACAATGACAGACGCAAGCAGGAGCAGAGGTAGCTTAAGCCATTGGGTACCTCCCTCCCACATGGGAGGTCCTGAGTTCGGTTCCCAATGCCTCCTAAAAAAGATAAGCACACAATGAACAGACACAAAGAGGAGACAGTGAGACGTACAATGAGGGGGTGAGGATTAAATAAATCTTCAAAAAAAAAGAAAATGAGTTTTGGAAATATATGAATGTCATGTTTAGGAATTAAAAAGAGGTAGCAAAATTAGCACCAGCAATCCTTTGAAAGTCAGTCTATTTGTCTTTAACAAAATTACATACTCTATAATCTCTTCTTGGAAATTTTTTGATAAAGAGGTTAGATACTAACCAAGGAGGTATTCCTTAGGAACTGTCCTGCCTCAAAAGGGAATGCGCAAGCCTCAAAAGTCACTTAATCATAAAATGTTGTTTGAAGTCATTTTCATTTTTTGTGATTTCCCAGAAGGCAAAATGTAGTTACTCCTAAATATCCTTTATTCATAAACACTGAACTTAAAGATTCATGAAATGCCTACTACTAGCAAAATACTATGCTTACTTCGTAGAGGGATACAAAGATAAAATTTAAATCCTACCTAGGCCTCATTTTCTACTAATACCCAGGATGATTATGTTTGCCATTAATTCAACAAATTTTACTACCTCCTGTGATCTAATCCTCCTTTGCTTTTATTAAAATGGTTCAATGTTTCTATACCATTAGCTGCTCCAAAGTAACACTAGGAAAGCATGTTATGACATAGTTTTATATACCCGAATATGTGTTCTACACTAAAATAAGCACTTGATAGGGCAATGGACCAATGAAACAAAGCATAAGATATAAAATACAAACAAAAGTTTATTGTACAAAATTAAGGCCTTTGTATTTCACAGCTCTGTATAGCTAATGAAAGACCAGATAATTTTTAAAGTCCTTCACAAATTTCGGCTTTCATTATACCCGATTCCCAACTATTAAAAATGGCCTGACCAGTATTATGAAAACAAATACTATAAATAAGACCAAGTCCTTTAATGAAGACTGTCCCAAACGTTATTTCTTGGCATAGGTGATCTTCATGGCATGGGATGGAGTGATCTTAAATCCTTGTAAAGCATCCCTGGCAGCTCCAGCCTGCCCATCATTTTCAAACTCAACGAAAGCAATGTCATGTCTTCCAGGTACCAAACGGACTTCCTTGAAACCAGGGAACCTAAAGAAAAAAAATTTATACATAGTTAAATACACAAAATTTGTTAAACAATCTCCTGATATCAGTCCAGGAAAAGTATCATACCCTACAAAGAATCCTAAATAGGAAGATCTTGAAGTATAGTTAATACCCTGAAAGAAATATAGACTAATATAAGCTAATTCAATTGTCATTATAGCAGAGCCTTGTTTCCTATTTTACTCAACCATTAGAATTAATAATTCAAACCTTAAAAGAAATTTAGCTTTTTATCTACTAAACCTGCAAACTAGCTTCAAACCACAATTAATCCCAGATCAAACCAATGAACCCATAAGGGAACTACTGTTCTGTGATGCATGAAAGAAGTCAATCTACAAAAGTGCTGTTTGTCCTGTCAGAAGACTCTCAAGAGACACAGATTTCCTTATGAAAAAACTTACTGATTAAACAGCATGGATAACATCATCTCATTAGTTTCTTCTGGTAAATTATTAAGGAACAAAATATAGTTTGGAGGGTAATCAGGAACCTATTAAAAAGAAAAAGAGGCAGAGTAAGCTCCTAAGTATAAAAAAAGGTATTGTAAACCACAGGTTTTTACATTAAAGCCTAAACTTCAGAGAGCTACGCACAGATTACAAAGGCTTGGGAAATCTCACTGTACCAAGCACTAAAGCAGAAAAGCAATGACCCCAGAGAAATGAATTTATGCCTACAGTTACAAAACGAAGATATTTTTCAAGTCACTTAATAAAAATTGGGAAGATTACTAATTTTACATGTAAGTGTTAAGTATGTGGCGATACTTTTATATGTTAAGTATCTGGCAATTAGTCAAAATCAAAAGACCCTAACCCAACTAGAGAAGGCAGCATGTCACCCCCCTTTGCTGGGTACTGAGTAGAAATGCTCAGATGTTACTCTGCACTATACTCAATTCTTCTGCACTGTTGTTTTCTGGCGCATGTAAGAAAATTCAGAGCCAGAATCATTACCACTACTTGGTGACTTTCTTTTTTATTGCAGTTTTAAGTATCTAGTTATACATAATTAAGTAGAAACAAGCATTGTTATGAGGTATTCAATTACTTATCAGACAACCCACTCTAAGGTTATGGGGCACTACAATGAGAGAGTCCTATAGTGTATTAAAGAAGATCTCTATCTTCAGGTTAGTTTCATGGAAGAGAAACGATCAGGTGAAAGGAACAATCAATCAACAATCTTCAACCTTAGAGTATTAAGTGCTGGCTTTTCTGATCTGGGCTATCATTGTTGAGAGAGTTCAAAGAAAGGGAAGCAGGTTATTTATAAGAAAGTGCAAATAACCTAAAATCAGAGGAAAAAGGCCTCAGTAGTGCAGGAAATTCTCTGGGTCGGACTCTAGCATCTGAGTAAGCAAGTATGACCCTATTAGTACATAATTAAGGTTTTTTCCTTAAGACATTTATGGGGAGAGACTTGATAAGGAGTTCCTAAAACATTTACATAAAGAAATTTTTAAAAAAAAAGGCAAAACACATTTGTGCTGAGAAAGTGTGAGCAAGCACAACTCTGTAAAATAACTTTCCCTAAGAGTACATGACTATGAGAAAAGATGGTTCAGGGCTGCAGCCAGCTGTTGAGAAAGAAAGCCCATCACCTTACCTGTCACCCAGAGATGTGGATATTAAAGTCCTGGGCTACACACTGGGAGGAAAACAAAAATGTTTGCCCGGGTGCTGACATACTTTAAAAGCTGCCATTTTGATCCTGTCAAAATGATTAATCACTGAAATAAACTTAGATTTGGGTTTTTTCTCTCTTAAAAAAAAAGCTAAAAATGTTTTGAGAAGTGCGTGTCTACATTAAAGTGCTCTATGTTTTAATATATTGTGTTCCTAGTGAATTATTTTCTGTCTTTGGAGATATGCACTAACAATTTATTGTTCTTTCATTTTATTTTAAAGTAATACCTTGGAAAAAATATTACCTGAGGATTTGGTGTTGTATTTCCTTGGGTGTTAGCTGAATTTGGTGTTCCCTAAATAAAAAAAGAAAACAGTTAAAAAGCCACCTCTTACAAAAAAAGCACCAGGTGTTTATAATTAATCATAAAAATAACATTAATTTCAAAAGATTTTTATACCATTTAATTTTACCGTTAAGAATTTACATCTTAACTTGGATTCAAATATTCATGTGTTTGTCATATTATTTTTGAAAAATGTACCCTAAACTGTAAAATTTAACTTCTAAACTTGACAACGACAGAGAAACATGTAAGAGAAACACTAAGTATCAGTCTTTCTTTTTTCAACCTCAAACAGAGGCAAGTTAAGCATTATACTCAGTGAAGTAGAAATCTAATCACTTTCAATCTAGAAGTAGCTACTTTTCGGAAAATAGTTTATCTTTGGTCTGGTATATCAAATTAGATTTTACATTTCTAAATTGCTCAAAGAAAGACGTACTGAGTAGTTACTCAAGATTAAAGATAACCCCTACAGTACTGAGTAGCTATACGATAGCCACGTGAGTAAATATAATACTACAGTATTATTTCTTAAGCAGCAGGGCTTGAGAATTAAGCCAGTAGATACTAACATATTTTGGAGACTAATGGAATTAAATACTATGCAAATTCAAATAAAACTGGTTAATGTAAATCTGCATAAATACATTTTTAATTTGTTGCTTAAACATATTGAGATTTCATTAACTCAAACATTCCAGCTTCTTAAAAAGTCACCTTTTAAGCACATACTATACACCCCTCAAAAATTATCCCTCATGGAAAAGAAAGACATTTCCAGTGAGTTTTTAACACCAAAAAATTAAAATTAAAATAAAAAAAAAAGAAAAAAAAAATTAACTTTTGTCAACCTTACCAGACCAGGCTTTTTGTTTGCAGTTATTGCAGCCTGTTCCACGGTTTTGGCTTTTTTCTTTTCTTTTTTCTTTTCTTTATCAGCAAATGTGCCACGCATTTTAGATATTATATCAGAATCTGTTTTTGCATATTGGATTCGCTATTTAAAAAAACAGATCAATTTTCATTAGACTGAAGACTGTTCACACTAGTCATTAATATTTCAAATTTCATTATCCAAGTAAGGTAATTTTAAAAACATCCCTAAGGAAATCTGTTAAAATGTACTGAGAGCCAAAAAAATAAACTGTCCTTGATTCATAACTTAAACTTATACTTCCAATGTGTTTGTAAAAAGAAAAACCATACATTTCCATATGGGAAAACAGGATTTTAAGTATGTGTACCACTGCTTCTTTCCATACAATAAAAGAATAGAGAAAACTGTGTTGGAAAGCTTTCTACCCTTTAGGAACCACCCCCAACGGAAAGATCAAGAAGTATCAATTGGATATGGAAAGTGTCATATGGAATCTGTTACTTCCAACAGCTACAGTACCAAAGCTTGGGAATGGCTTTTCTTTGAATCTGATCTAATTAATTTTTAAAAAAGAAATGACATTCACAATGGCACCAGCTTAAATTTAAATTGTTTAGAAAGGAAAGAAAAAGATGGCTTCATAGGTAATGTAATAGGCCATTTGCTTTTTCAAACTAAGTCACAGCCAGTAGGAAGAGCAGAAGACAATAGAAAAGCACTCAGAAACATTGCTCTAGAAGAGCATCCCATAAACAATAATGTGCGTTCTAATTACCCAGAAAGCTTATAAAAGGGGAGACTCTGATGCAGAAGGTCTGCATTTCTTACAAGCTCATAAGGATCATGACGCTGCTTGTCTGGGGACCACATTTTGAGTAGCAAGACCCTGGCCTAAAGCATTATCACATAGCTAATTTTATCACCAATTAACTGAACAAATATTTTTGCCACGAGATAAACTGTTATCTAAGGAGTGTGTTATAAATTCCAACTTCCATTTTAAGGAAACATTTCTTCTCTGGTATTGAAAAAGTACCTCTGATCATATCAAAATATAGTAGTTCTACAAAGTACTATTTAAAATTGCCTTGTATTTTAAGAATTTTTTCTCAGTGTGAAAAGAAAAAGTGACATTTCAAAGCAGTGTGGGTTAGAAAACGGAATCTGTCAAATGCAAGAGCAATTTTCCCCTTTACTTCAGTTAGAAATGAATGTATTGAAGAAATAAGAGGGGAGCCTGGGCATATGCCTCGGTACCGGGGCTTTCTCTGGCTGGTGTGGGCTGCTAGCCACAGCAGCTCTAAGTGAACTCAGCCCTGAAAGCAACTAAATTCTCCACATCCTCACTTACGCAAAAGGAGACAGGCCACCTGATATAAAACTCTTTATTTGGGGGGACATTAGAACAGGGAAAATAAAAGCCAGGGGTACTCTGTAATAAAGGGTATACTTATCCATGAAATGCTAGAACAGAAATGGATATCCAGCTTAGACTAATTTCTGACTTGGTCTCAAGGATTCCCTCCCTACTCCTTCAGGTCTCCAACTTTGTCCCTGGCCTGAATAGATCTTCGGTGGTTTGATCTGTCTTTATAAGAGCGTAAGCCTAAGTATGTCCTTGGGACGGTACCACTTGCAAAAATCTCTGATCTGAGCCATAGCTCTTAGCTGGTCTAAACCACTGGTTTTTAACCAGGAATGATTTTGCCCCCCCCCCCAGGGGACAAGTGGCTGGAGACACTGTTGATTCTCACAAGGAGTGCTCCTGGAATCTAGCAGGTAGAGGCTAGGGTGTGGTTAAACAGCCAACAAGCACAGGACAGCCCTCCTAATGAAAAATTACCTGGTTTCAAAATGTAAAAAGTGTTAAGGTTGAAGATCCCTAGTCTAGACTGAACACCCATAAGAGATAAAAGTCACCGACAGCTTAAAGACAAATAAGAGGCAAAGATTTACATTTATGCCACAGGTTTCAACAGTGACAGAAGCCCTTAGGATGATGGCTTTACTGTACTTTACTGAGGTATCTGTGGCACTGAGTAGCCAAATGTCCTTGAATCAGAGAGAGTAATTTTATTTATTGTGAATTCCAAGTTATGGCAAATATGTTCATTGCAGATCTGGTATGTTGGACTTAAAACAGAAGAGCAACTAAAACCATCTAAATAAATACAAACAAGACAGCTCAGAGAATATCCTTCTCTCCTCCCAGAAAGTTGGAGATTTGACCTAAAATGCCTTCAATATAAAATCGGTCTGAGTTTTTCTCTCACTGATTTGGAATAATATTATTTGGCAAGGTAAAGCTGGAGCCAAACACAGCAAATTTCAGCTTTCCTGAATCTGACCAACAGGAACATGCAGCCTTGCCATATCAATTCAGCAAAACAGCCCTGAAATCCTCTACAGGAAGAAACTGCTCCTTCATATTAATATAATTTTAGATCTGAACTAAAACCATTCTTATACTTCTGCCAAATGAGATCTCGATTACGCTTTCTTCAAAGTAACATAAGAAAAATCAGCTAGTTTGAGGAAATACCAAATTTACTGAAACTTAGGGTATGTTGATACCATCCCAGTTTTCTGAGATGGGCCCTTTCATACAGATGGTGCCTAGTCAGCTGCAAAGAAAGAACAGAGCAGAGCTGGATAAAGAAGTTTTGCTCCAGTGACAGACAAAAAGTGCTCAGTCCTGAATTAAGTATGGTATAAAGTAGGATTGCAAACAACAGCTGATAGCCAAAAACATCTGTTCTTACAAATTAAGTTTGACTTAACACAGCCACACCCACTCACTTACAAACTGCATATTGCTGTTTTCCCTGTTAAAAAGGTGGTACTGAATAGTTGCAGAGATCATCTGGTCCACAAAGGCTAAAATATTTACTACCTGGCCTTTACAGAAAAAGTGTGCTCACTCCCACTATAGGAAAAAAGAATTCACAAAAAAGGGCTTACGACATTAGCTTTCAAGTCCTGATGCTGCCACTGGTTATATCAATATACCCTTGACAACCAATTAACCTCTCTGTACATAAATCTTCATCTGTAAAATGAAGGGATTAAGCCTGTGTTCTGTAAACCATAACCTGTGGGCAAAATCCAGCCCATGGCCAGTTTTCGTATGGTTCGTAAATTACAAATATTTTTTATCATTTATTTTAAAAGACTGTTTAAAAATAAAGAATATGCAACAGAGGCCACATGTGACCCAAATAGCCTCAAATATTTATTATTTGACACTTTACACAAAAAATTTGCTGACCCCCTGATCAGACCAAAGAACATTCAAACTGCTGCCATTTTAGAGGTGGTAAAACTGACCAAAGACACAGAACCAGTTAATGGCAGAACAAGAATAGGGACCCGAGCCCTTGAAATTTTTGGCTCTTTCCCCACTACCACACGACTTCGTACTCCAGTCCAAGAAAAGCACTTTGGAATTCATACCCTCGGTACTGTGTACTCACTCACCTCTAGAACCCACTGCTCTACACCCAGTCTCGACCCTAGTCCAATCCTCCACCATCTCTTACACTAGGAACATCCTAACGAGTTCCCCAGCTCCCGCCCCACAATCCCGTCTCCACCCAGCAACCAGATGTGAGTCTCACATCACTCCCCAGCTTAAAACTCTCCATCCGTAACTATTTCCTTTCCACTCAGTTATTAATAGAACCTATGAATTCAAAACCATGAATTTCCCGAAGATCATTTCTTTGTCTCCATTGCAAAGCTTTTTTCTCCAAAAATTTATTTTTATTTCCTCCTACCCCCCATTGTCCGCTTTCTTGTGCCCATTCACTGTGTTCTTCTGTAGCTGCTTGTATTCTCCTTAGGCAGCTGCAGGAACTGATCCTGGGACCTTCCAGAGTGGGAGAGAGGCGATCATTCTCTTGTGCCACCTCAGCTCCCTGGTCTGCTGCATCTCCTGTTCTCTCTCCTCTGTCTTTTTTTGTTGCATCATCTTGCTGCGTCAGCAATCTGTGTGGGCCAGCACTCCACGCAGGCCAGCACTCTGCATGGCCCAACTTGCCTTCACCAGGAGGCCCTAGGTATCGAACCCTGGACCTCCTATATGGTAGACGGGAGCCCAATTGCTTGAGCCACATCTGCTTCCCCTGCAAAGCTTCTTATATGTAGTACTTCCTATAGCGTTTTCTCAAATTTCACATAGGATTTCCTCTGAGTCACAATTTTTAATTTCACACGATTTCTCTTCAGATTGCATTAATCATTCATCCTTTCACATGATATATATTTGTGTTCTATAAATTTACAGGCAGAACTTTTGAATTTTCTTATTAATTTCTAGTTTTTGTTGGTTTTTAAAAAACTTATTTATTTCCCCCCCTTCCCCTTCTCCTGCCCTGCTGTTTTTACTGTCTGTGTTGCCTTCTCTTCTCATTTTCTCTCCTCTAGGATTCACTGGGATTTGATCCTGGAGACCTACGATGGGGAGAGAGGTTCCCTGTCAATTGAGCCATCTCAGCTCCTGGTTTCTGCTGCGCTTCACCTTGACTCTCCCCTTGTCTCTCTTTTGATGCATCATCATCTTGCTGCGTGACTCACTTGTGCAGGGCACTGGCTCACCACACAGGTACTTGTGTGGGGACTCAGACTTGTGGCGTGGGCAAACTTTCCTCTTCCTTTCCACCAGGAGGCCCCAGGGATTGAACCCAGGTCCTCCCATAAGGTAGGCAGAAGCTCCTATCACTTAAGCCACATCTGCTTCCCAATTTCTAGTTTTTGAGACAAGATTGTCTATACTATCATTCTTTAAAATATTCTATATCCCAATGTATTTTGTTTTTGCCCATTTGATCTGTCAAACGGAGAATGAAATGAAACTCTTATTACAAATGTTTATATAAATACATAAATAAAACCCAAACACCATTCCATGACCTTCAACACCACCTCCCCAACCTCATCTGGTATAGCTCTCACCCATGCTCCCCACGTGTGCTGGCTGCCTTTCAGTTCTCAAAACACGCAGCTCTTTCCCTCCTTGGGGCACTTGCGTTTGCTGTTCCCACTGCTGGAAGGCAGGTGTACCAACCTTTTCCTTCATATCTGAGCTTAAATGTCTCCTCCTCTTTCCTGACCACCGTTTCTAAGTAGTCAGTAACCCTCCCTGCCCCATCCTATCAGCACATATGTTTCTTTCACAGTGCTTACAAAAATTAGGGCCCCACTCTTCATCAGGACCTAGCATGCCTAAAGCTGGTAGAAAACGGTGGTTAAGAACTTGGCTGTGAAGTCAGACTGACTGGTTAGGAACCCATCACTGTCACTGACTGGCATGGTACCTTATGTTTTACTTTTCTCATGGGTACAGTGGAGGCAATGTGCACCTCAGAGGGTGGTTTGAGGTTTAAATAACATAAAATGCCTACAACAGTGTCATGCCTAGCACCCAAGCACCCAGGAAATGCCCACATATTCTACTTTATTTGCTCCTTTGTCCATCTCCTTCACTGGGACACAAGCACCATGAAGGCATCTTCGTCTTGTTCACTTCTGTATGTTCCAAACCTAATTGGGGCCTGGTACAGTGTTGGCCCTCAAACATCTCTTAAATAATGAGACAGACTTGCCTTAGCTCATAAAGAAACCTAAACATCCACATGTCTGACCTCCAATGCAACTAAGCTTATTTAAGAGTCACAGCTTTTAGAAAGTATGTGTCCAGCACACGGAATTTAAAAGCAGAAAGCAATAAATATGGGACATTATATATCCTTCCATACCTACAGAATGGAGTGGGAGAGAGTGTAAACTACAGTGTAAACTATAATCCATGCTGTGTGTCAACTTTCCAAAAACTGTTCATCAATTGCAATGAATGTACCACACTAATGAAAGAATTTGTTAATGTGGGGCAAAGTGGGAGGTGTGGGGAGTGGGGCATACGGGAATCCCTTACATTTTTTATGTAACATTTTTTGTAATCTAAGTATCTTTTAAAAATAAATTAAAAATAAATTTTAAAAAAAGCAAGAGCCATCATTTCAAGTATTCATTTACAAATCACCATACCAGTAAAAATGATTAAATCCAAAAAAATAAGATTGACTTACCATTGGTTTACCATAAAATGGAAATCCTTGTAACTGCCTTAAGGCATTTGTGGATGAGCCCAGTTCTTTAAATATAACAAAGGCCTGCCCCCTCATCTTCATAGTCTTTAAAGCTACAATGTCTACCACATGGCCAAACTGAGAGAACAGGGCATACAGGGATCGCTTCAATTCTGTGCAAAATTTGAGAAATTAGAGCGGAAACAAATTATTGGTAAATGAAACAATGACAAAAGTCTTAATAAAATGACACTGCATTGAGTGTCCCCCCACCATATATATATGCGTATGTATATAAATTTATATATTTTAATAAAACCACATAATAGTATTCCTGTTGGCTATGTAATTTAAAGCTATATGATACCAATGCATCTTTGAGTAAAAAGAGACTAACACATTATCTATTGGTTCCTGTTTTTATTTTATCTAAAAAGCTGTAAATTCTTACAAAAAGTGCAAGGGGGAAAGGGAATGGGGTGTGTGCACACAATTATTTCAGGTCCTGAGAAAGACATATAGATGAGCTGCCTGATGGCAGTACAATTTTTTAGAGACAATACTGATTAAACACACTTTGGTTGTAAACCAATATTTTATAAAAAGCACTTACCTTCTTTTTTAATTTTGTCATTCATATTGTTGATATAAATTGTATGATTTGGTCTGATATCCATGTTTTGGGTTAAACTGTCCAAATAACCTAAAGAGAGGTTACATATTCTGTTATAAACAGGGAGCATTAAATCATAGTAACATGGCACAGGGACACAACACTTCTTGATTCTCTTTCAATTCCGATTACAAGAAAATGTCACTTTGGTAGAAGTGTTTAATCCTCTCCAACATTTGCTAGTCCTTTTTAAACAAAAAGAGAACACTCCTCAGACTCAAAACCTTGACTATCAGAGTTTAATAATATTATTTTATCCAAAGCATTTACCTTTCACTTACGACAAGTGATACCATTTTGCCATTTACCTAGTGAACTACCTTTGTTTTTTAATGAAATTATTTAAAAATTGAATAGACCCGAAGAAAATTTTTAAAAATACTAGCAAAGGTACATTCAGTAAAAATCATTAACATAGAACATTAATGGAGTTTGCCAAGCACGACTTCACGGGCACACTCTCAAAGCACTTTCATATACTACCATCTGTCCTGACTCCTCTGGGCTCAGAAAAAGCAGTATTGTGTGATGTTAAAAGCTTAGACTCTAGTACCAGTTAGACCTGAATTCAAATCCTGACTTTGCTCCTTCCAAATTGCTTGTTCCTTATCTCTCAAGCCTCCAAGTCTGCAGCTGTAATATGGAGATGGTTAGCAGCAGCGACCCAGTAGAACTCAGAAGACTAAATGCACAGCTCTTGCACTGGCTGTAAGGACTTAAAAGAGCTATTATTAATAATAGGTACCACATGCTAAGGGACTTGCCTAAGATCTTGCAGCAGGCCTGGGAAATATCCTTATCTTCAAACTCTTTCTCTTGGGTCTTCTTTCACACCACTTTTTTCTTTCACTATTTCACTAGTTATTTGTTGCAAATTGTGACCTTGCTTTATCTGCTTGAAAGCATCACATACTCCTTTCTTTCACAAATATTTACTGAGCCTCCACTGTTTGTGAACTGCATAAGATCATGCACAAGCCTAGAGCCTACTAACAGGAACGTAACTGTACAGGTAACAGCTAAAATGTAACTCTTCTCAGAGACCTGAGATTTCCTATGTAAAGACACGAAGGAATAGCAGCTGGGAGAGTGTTAGAGACAGGTGAAAACGAAAACGAGGAGACCATGGGGGTGGGGAGGTCTTGCAACTTCTGCGAGGTTTGCGAATGGCCTCAACTAGTGCAGGGGCACCCAAAGCCGCCTCCCCAATCCAAAAGCGAGCGCTGGAAGGTCCCTGAAAGCGCATACCGAACATCTCGCCCAAGCACTCGTTATTTACTTAGTCCGCGCGAGGCTGCCGCCTTCCCAGGTACAGGCACGCTAGCCCAAGGCCCTGGCCCAACGTCCACAGACACGGCCACGCCAACTCCGTCCCGCTAGGCACAAGGCTCCTAAATTCGCAGGCCTCCCGGAGCCGGAGCTTCAGGCTCCATTCCTCCCTCGCCCCTTCGCCGACCTCTCCGCCAATCCCGGGACGGACGGACGCGCCCCGACCCCCACCACCGCGCCTCGTCCGCTCCCAGCTCCGACAGGGAAGGGTCGGGCAAAACTGCAAACAGTAGCCCCCAAAAAGGCGAGGTAAAAGGCGTTCCAACCCACCTGAGGCGTCCGCCGTCTCTCTTACGGGCCGACAGCCGGAAACGGAGCCGGCACCGGAAGTAACGCTACCACGCGCCTCTATCGAGCGCGGCAAGTCAAGAGGCCGAGTGCAGAGTGGATCGATGCCTCGCGCTCTCCGGCGCCCCCTCGGAAATCTCTCTGCGCATGCGCACGCCTGGCGGGCGGGGAGAAGGGCTGGGAAAGGAAAATGGGAAGTGGGCCCGGGTGGTATGTGGGTTAAACGGAGATCATGGGGCCCTGGAGTAAGAAAACAGGGAAGGAGTGATTCGTTTCGTCTTCCACGACCTTGCGCGGTTTCACCCCATACAACGGTGCACTTCGTCACCCCAAATCATATCATTTTACAGGCGCAGCCCCTGGTCCTGCCTACTGGGGCAGATGCCCGTGTATGGATGCTGGCAGCCCCCTCTGAACACCTCCTGGGCAGCCTGTAGTTACCCCGCCGCTCCAAGTCTCTTCCCATTCCTGGGATGCTGAAGGAGCTCTCCAATACTGCTGTTAAGCTTGAATCTCAGGGGCAGCTCAGTTTGAGGCCCCAGAGCCAACTGAAATGACTGACGTCCCTGTCGGGCTCTCTCACTAGAGGCGATAACCGTGCTGGTAGGGTAACCGAACACCCTTAAGATTATCTACCTCACCTCACTCAAAAACCATTAATTTCCTGTCACCCTTCCCACCGAAATGCCTAGACTTTCCCAGAGTAATCAAAAAAGTTGGTGTCTAAGCCGAGCTGACTAGGAATTTAAAGAATTGGAACGTGTTTACTGACTCATACATGCAACAGATTTAGCATAAACCGATGGAATATAAAATGGTTGTTACAGCCAAGGTTGTGGAATCTATTCTTGTATCCTCCCTTTAAGTTATTTCTCTGAACCTGACTCCCCTAATCTGTAAAATAGGGATCACAGTAGTAGCTCCTTCTAGAATTATTGTGAAGATTAAAAGAGCTAAATGTAAAGTGCTAGGCACAAAATAAATGGTTCATAAATGTTATTTCTTAAATGCTGGCATGACTAGGACATATGGATAAAGTCAAGGGGCAGATAGGGTGGTTTTAACAACTGGGAATTTTTATTTTAAAGGGGCACCTAGAGTTGCAAAAACATGGAGATGATTGGTCAGTTAGGAAATAAGCTACACTGGAGTATAAGTAACCTGAGGGTGGGGATTTTTGTCTGTTTTGTTCACCAAGTACCCTCGGTAACCAGGAAAATGGCTGGTACTCAAATATTTGTTGACTGAATGAAAGAACATGATGGAAAATTAGTCAAACACTAAAATGTGATGTCTTATGAAAATGCACAGAAGTGTAGGAAATAATGTTAAGCCATCACAGAAAAGCATTCTTTTATTATATAGATATAAACATTAGAAGAAAAGTGAAATTACAGTAGAAAAATGTAAATAGTCCTGCCTCCATTAAGACATTATGAGTATATTCTAAACCAATAGAAAAACAGTATAATATAAATACAAAAATATTTAAGTAGGGAAACAGATGTGGCTCAACCAGTTGGGCTCCTGTC
Organism: Dasypus novemcinctus; assembly: GCF_030445035.2. Classification (NCBI taxonomy): domain Eukaryota; kingdom Metazoa; phylum Chordata; class Mammalia; order Cingulata; family Dasypodidae; genus Dasypus; species Dasypus novemcinctus. The sequence continues at coordinate 15,301,666 of NC_080696.1, read as the reverse complement.
TACCATATAGGAGGTCCAGGGTTTGATGCCCAGGGCCTCCTGGTGAGGGCAAGCTGGCCCACGCAGAGTGCCGGCCCATGTGGGAATGTCGCCCTGCACAAGAGTGTTGGCCCACATGGAGAGCTGGTGCAGCAAGATGATGCAACAAGAGACACAGAGGAGAGAAGATAAGAAGATGTAGCAGAACAGGGAGTTGAGGTGGCGCAAGAGAGTAATCGCCTCTCTCCCACTCTGGAAGGTCCCAGGGTCCGTTCCTGGAGCCGCCTAGAGAGAATACAAGCAGACAGAGAAGACCACATAGTGAATGGACACAGAAAACAGACAACAGAGGGAAGCGGGTGGGGGGTGGGGAATAAATAAAATATATCTTTAAAAAAAAATTAAGCAATAAAGGACAAGCTGCCTTGCTTATTATCATGGACATATGAGCAACTTGTTAATTCTGTTTGATAATGATGATGGTTAAACTATTTTTCTGAAAGCAGGCTATCAACTGTGTTGAACCAATAGATCAGCACAAGGACTTTTAATTGTTAAAAGAGGATGAGATGTGACTATGAAAGACTCTCCACCTGGGAAGAAAAGAAAATGGTAAGCACAGAAGCTTAAGACAGACTATACCATTAACAAATATATTATGGCTCCTGTACATTAGACTCTCAGAAGGAAATCTTCTGGTGTCAAATCAGTGGCAATGTTCTGCCTTCCTACTTGCAAATTCTTCAAAAAAGAGCCAGTGCATTTTCCCATCCTAGGACTATCACTTTCGGTTTTCCAATAGCCTGTTAATGGTCACTGGTGGTTTCCTGAGTGATCTTGAGAAACCAGTGATTGAAAGCAGGACTGAAGAGCAAAGAGAAGGTTTTCTGGTTTTGCAAGAAGGCTTAATGGTCTGGTTATATAACTATTTTAACGTCATTATAGTATCTTATCCTTGTTCAGGTGTACTCTGAAGAATCCATTCCTGTAAGACCAGATTCACCTCTTAAAGATCAGGGTAGGAATCGGATATCAAGAACAAACATTTTTTAAAAAATAACAAGAGCAAATGGAGTTCTGCTCAGTTCCAACTTTTCATATTTCAGTTAGGCAACATGATTTACTTTCCTGTGAAACAGGTTTTTTATCAAATGAAATCCAGAGGCAAAACTATAACACCCTAGCTAAACTTCATATAGCTTTTGATGACAAAAACTTGCTTATTTTAGAGATAGCAGAAAAGGTGCTACAAACAGTTGGCAATAAAACTGTCAAAACTTAAATTATAGGGATGATAACTGAAGCATCTCAGTGACTCTGAATACATGTATATTTTCCTGCATTATCTGCATGAGTTTTATGTCTCTCCTTAAATGCTGTCAGTGTCTTAACTGCATTAGTTTTGAGAAGGGGCCATGTTTAAAGGAAAATACATCATAAAACTCTGGTGGATAAATTTTGGCTCATTTATGTTATATAGAGCCACAAAGTGTACATATAATTTGTTTATATCCTCTCTTTCCCCCCCAGGTGGTGATTGCATTAAGAATGTTATGCCGGGTGGACTTGGCCCAGTGGATAGGGCATCTGCCTACCACATGGGAGGTCCACGGTTCAAACCCTGGGCCTCCTTGACCCGTGTGGAGCTGGCCCATGTGCAGTGCTGATGCGCGCAAGGAGTGCCGTGCCACGCAGGGGTGTCCCCCGTCTAGGGGAGCCCCACGCGCAAGGAGTGCGCCCCGTAAGGAGAGCTGCCCAGCGCGAAAGAAAGTGCAGCCTGCCCAGGAATGGCGCTGCACACACGGAGAGCTGACACAGCAAGATGACGCAACAAAAAGAAACACAGATTTCTGGTGCCGCTGATAAGGATAGAAGCGGGCACAGAAGAGCACACAGTGAATGGACATAGAGAGCAGACAACTGGGTAGGGAAGGAGTGGAAGGGAAAAGGTAAAAAAAAAACTTAAAAAAAAATTTATGTAGAATGAAATTATTTTCACAATATACATTAAACAAATCTAGGCCTTATTGTTGAGTACCAATTCAGCTTGAAATTCAGGTTGAAATTATGTTGACTGAAACTTTCTAAAAAGCACCCCCAAAATTCAAGAAGGACATAGTTTTGTGCATTATTTATTTTTTACTTCACTTGAGCCTTTCTGTTTTATTTATTTTATGGACACATTATTATTTTTAGGGAAGGAAAAAAGGCAACAGAAATGACTATACCTCTGTTGTGTGCTACTTTTATTAATGTTAATGTATGACTATTATTAATGTTAATAATGGGGTGTCAGTCATGTACATTTGGATATATCCTTTCCCCAAAATAGGCGGAATCTGAAGCAGGCTGTGATAATGTATGTGTTCCATTAAGTTTGGAAGCAATTGTTTGGCTTCGGGGGTCCTGATAATTAATCCAAGGAAGTGAGGAGAGGAGGCGGGCTGCACTTCTTATCGCTCAATATTGGGAGATGCACAGATTGTGCTCAGTATGCTATCATCTGTCCTCTGCTAAGGTAATATCACACAACTGCCATTCCCCTGAGACTAGAATAATGAGCTGCCAGTCCCCTGAGACCCACCTAACAAGAAAAATATTATGCAAATAAAATTCTTAAGTACAGCAGGTTTTGTTTCTCCTATGATTTAATGCCGTAAATTCTCTGGGGTCTTAAGCCAGCAGGAAAATCCAAATTAAAAGAAAAAAGCTTTAAAAAAAAATGGAGTTCCCTAATTGTGTGATTTCAGACTCGAGAGATGGTTAACTTCATGAGCATACCTCACATTTCTAATCCAGGGCTTCTCAAAGGTTAATGTGTGTATGGATCTGGGTTATATTAAACTCAAACTGACTCGGTGGGGCTGGGAGAAGGCCTGAGGATCTGCATTTCTAGTAAGCTTCCAGATGATGCTACTGCTGCTGTCCCTCCCATCACATTTTGAGCAGCAAGACCCTAAGCATTTCCTCTCTAAGAACGGTTGAAAGACTATCCCTTATTGGAGAGGTTTACTCTCAACCCACAGAGATACTATCAGACACTGAATACTGTCTTCTTAGGCAAATATAACCCAACTATTTCGAAGAGGAGGCTATTTACCTGAAAACTTCCTTTATTTTAACTGTCTTCTACTGGGCTCTTGGAAATGTCTTCAGTCAGAGTAAGAAAGTCTAGAAATTTTGTTTCCGCTTGGCAAGAGGTTACTTCATTACTTTTGAGGTCCTGGATCACTTTCTGATTTGTGGCAGTCATTACAATTGTGCAAAAATATTCTGGTTCTTAGTCTCTTTCCAGACTCCTGGAGGAACTGCAATTCTCTATACCCTTTGAAATTTGGCATAGCCATGTGACTTGCTTTGGCTAATAAAGTGGGGGAATGAGATACATTACTTCCTGACAGAAGCATTAAAAACCAGTGTACAAGTTGCCAAATGCCCTTTTTCTCACCTTCATGTTCTTGGAAACATATCCCAAGATGGAACTTCTGTCAAGTCTGGGTCCCCAAGTGACTGCAGTGATTAAAGGGCTCCCCACTCTCACGACCGCCAGCTAAAATTGGTTATGTAACATAAGTAAGGAATAATTAGGTGAGATTTAGGGGATATTTGTTAAGGCAGTGTATTAGTCAGGGTTCTCTAGGGAAACAGAACCAGCAAGGGATGTCCGTCGATAGTAAGAGATTTATCAGGGTCTCTCTTGCAGCCGTGGGGATGCACAAGCCCAGGTTTGGCAGGCAGGCTGCAACCAGGAGCTCTGATGAAAGTCCAGTGAAGATTCTTGACGAGTTATGAGAGATGTTGGCTGTCCAAAGACGAGCTGGGAAATTCTCTCTCAATGCTGGAATCACTTCCCCTTTTAAGGGATTCAACTGATTGGGTTAAGCGTCACTCAGTGCTGATGGCAAGCTCCCTGATGGATGTAATTGTAATCAGCTGTCTGTGATTTACCACTGCACTAAAGTCAATGGTGACTAAGGCCCATAAATGCCCTTGTGTTACAGTTAGCCCAGTGCTTGCCTGACCAAACACCTGGGCACAATTCCCTGGCCGAGTTGACACAACAGCCCAACCATCACAAGCAGCACAACCTAGCCCATCCTGAGCTTACACCCTAACTGAAACCATCTCGGGAAAGTAACTCTTTAGAAAGTTGGAAGGAGTTTTACACCATGCATTTCACAACTAAAGACTGGTTTTGAATATATAAGAGGTTATGTATCTGAGGTGATGCTTTTTGAAGTAGGAATCAAATTATATGATCCATTTTCTGAGTAATCTCTATTGATTCATTCAATCCTATATTTATTGAGCAGATACAGAAGATGACTAAGAAGATATCTTTGGATCTAGCTGAAAGAAGAATGAATGCTTGATAGTATTTTCACATACTTTCAGGGAAGGATTCTGAAGAAATAAACTGAGATGTCATACTAAAACCTAACTTTAGGATGGTCAGAATCATCTGGCAACGAAAGACCAGGATATGTATAAAACATTTCAGGCAAGAATTAACATCAAGAGACAGTTGGATTCTTATCACACAGAAGTTGAAAGAAAAAATTCTGATACCTCTAGTTTGAATTGCAGATTATGTTCAGACAAGACAACCCTGAAAATTATTTCTGTCTAGGGATCCAAGACAATTATGTAAATGAAGCTGGTACTTCCTATTCCATTTTGTTTAAGGTGAATGTGGGTCAGTTCAACTATAGTAAATTTCTCTGATATCCACCGGTAAAAATACCATTACATGGGTTAATGAGTTTATTAAAATTGATCATAAAAAATAAGAAATAGTGTTTATCTCTTATTGAGATTGGATAATATCCCTTTAATCATAGTCTTTTTTTCAGCTTTAATATGAAGCTCTTTTCTGACATTTAATGTTACCAAATTACTTCAGCTCCTGAAAGACATTAATATAACTTTCAATACATTTTGTCATCTCAATAGAAGATTCTGAATAAGACTGGTCAGTTTAGAATCCTGAGAGAAATTAGTTCTAAGATTGCCTCGTGACTGAAATTGCAAACGTCAGGTTCCATTACGAGCCTGGAAAAGCTCATTTCTTCCTTCATTCAATGTAAGGTATCTCAAAAGTCTGTGCAGTGTTAAGCCTTAAGCAGCTAAAAAACCATAGTTGTACTTTTGGGGGCATTCTTATTTTCTTGAGCTCCTACAACATTGAAAATCTCATGTTAGCTACAGAAGATAGGTGTGGTGCCTGCTGTCACAGAGCTTCTGTGCTCCTGGGTGTGTGGGACAAATAATTAAATGATTGTGAGTAGTGAGTAATGACTACAGAGGGGTTTCCATTACCATTGTTGTGTAACAAACAAACCCCAAATGTGATTATGTCTCATGGGCTCTGTAGGTCAGGAATTCAGTCAGGGCGGGACTGGGTGGCTCTTTTCTTCCTCCTGGCGCTGACTCAAGTCATCCAGTGGTTCTCAGCTGGTCCACGTGCTCCTACGAGCCCCAAACAGCCCTCTTCCCAGGGCGGGAGAATGGCTTGAAAGTCTGAGCCCAGACAGGACTATGTCCTGGAGCACCCCTGTATGTTCTCTCCAGCCTGTGGTCTCAGGGTCGCTGGATTTCTTCAGTGGAGGCTCCCCAGATCAAGCACCGCAAGAGAAGTAAGCGGAAGGCTCACGGTCTTTTTCAGACCTTTTCTGGAAAGTCACATAGCAAAACTTTAGGCAATGTCTGATAGTTTCCAAACATTTCATAACATAGCCTAGATTCCAGGGAAAGGGGATTAGACTCCACTTCCTGATGGAGGAACATAAAATTCCCATAGTTGAACAGCTTGTGAGAAGAAAGATACTGTTGTGGGCATTTAAAAAAAAACACAATCTGCCAGAGGAAGGAGTAAAAGAAAAGGATAGAGGGTGTCAGAGAGACTTTATAGACCAAAGGTAAAGAGGAAGTGAAGGTTGGAAAGAAAGTAGAGAGGAGGAAGGTAAGAGTTCTCCAGGCAGAGTAAATTCCAGACAGAGTAAAGGCCTAGAGATGGAAAGGAATTTACCAAGTGTAAGGAAACAAACAAACAAGAGCAGGTGTGGCGGGAGCATAGAGAGTGAAGAAAGTGAACGGGAGTGAGGTTTGAAAGATCAGGTAGCATCTTACAGGTCATGTTAAGAAATCTGAATAGATTTCTAAGAGCAGGGAAGTGAGATTTTTGAACAGAGGAGTAATCCGATCATCCAGATGGATTGGAGGGGTCAAGCCTAGGCTGGTTGGGAGATGGTTGCAGTGTCCAAGCTGGAGATGAGGGTGGCCTCAATTAAAGTGGTGCCAGAGGAGCGGACAAATTTGAGCTCTATTTAGAGACATAATAGGCCTAGTGTGTGGATTGAACATTCTAAGGAAAAAGAAGGAATAAGCAAGGTTGGCTCCCAGGTGGCCGGCTGGAAAACCTGGGGGGAAAGTGGTGAATGGTGTTGAGGCAAGGGCAGGCTGGAGGGGGCAGGTGGGGAGTCAGGGGCTTTATTAGGGATGATTACGTTTCGGTTGACCGTGGACCATGAGCCATGCGTGCAGAGACGTGCAGATGGAGATGACCAGCAGGCAGCTGGCAGGCTAGTCCGGAGGTTTCCGAGGGGAGGTGTGGATAGGAAGGCCATGTTGTGGGAGCTGGTCTGCTGAGTGGCAAACAAGGGGGCTCAGGATAACTGGCTGATGAGAACAGAGAACAGAGCTTAGAGCCCAAAGGACCTTGGTTCCAACACCCAAGACACAGCAGAGAACAAGGCCAGTGGTGTGCTGGTAAATGTTCACCCGCTGGCTCTCCAGGGGAAGGGAAGGAAAGGAAAGCTCTGATATTCGCTGATTCCCATGGTGCACATGCTCCTGCCATGGTCAGCTGGCTTAAAAAATTCTTGCAAAAGGTTAAATTGTCTCTTGCAAGCTGGCACAAGCCGGCGACAGCACACTTCTGATCTCAAGGCCCTGTTTCATGCTGCAAACTGTGTGAGCCAAACAATTAACTCACCCTCTCTGGGCCTTGGTGTCTTTGCCTATAAAATGCATGGTTGGTCTTAATTGTCTCTCAGATGACGTGAGACAAAGTAACGGGGGAGAGCCTAGCACAGGTTTGACACGTAGAAGGTGCTAAACATTCCATTTCTTCCCAAGGTAGGATTCTTAGTCGAATATCTTTGTATAGGAATTAAATATATACATATTAAGCACATTCTGTACACTGTGGAGGACACAAGCAAGACACGCTATGGTATGTTGTCTCTGCTCCCATCTACTTTACAAGATTGTCGAAAGAAAACTCTTAAAAAGTGCAACCAACCCAACAGGCACAGTATAAAGCATGCAAGATGTTACATGCCCTGATTCTGTGGGAGAATTCTGAGCGTGGCAGCTCAAAGAAAACATGAAAGAGAAAGCTTTGAAGGTGGGGAAAGACAAATGAGCCATTTGTAGGTCATTTTCAGGGGGTAGTGCAGAGACGACTTGAGAATGGTAGAGCTGGAAAGACATGAAATGAGCATAAATAACGGTAACCAGCTTCTGTCTATGACAATGCTAGAAAATGGGGAGCCATAGAAGGTTTGTGTTCCTTTCATACTAAAACAAAATTAAACAAAAAGAGTTATTCCAAGATTTTTTAATTGGATTTTTGCATGCTTGGGAGGGAGAAAATCAATAGACCATCAACAAACAAAGGCAAATACAGGATTTATGAGAGAAGAGAGAGGGGAGGGAAAGAACCGCTGATGGTCTGGGAACGGTGAATCTTGGTTTACTTGTTTGGGGTAAACAGATTCACGGGCAGCTGGGCAGTCTGACCTTGAGCAGGCCGCTGGGTATTAAATACATTTTATTTCCTTGTGGATATTGGGAAAGCCCTGGAAAGATGAACAGCAGAGCCCATGTGGTGGCCATCTGCCTGAAGTTCTCAGTGTCCTCTTCTTGGGCAAGACGGGCACCATTTCCCTCAAGCGTTATATGTAAGTAATTTAGCAAGGGTATTAAAAAGTTTTTTGGGGGGGAAGTAGATGTGGCTCAAGTGATTGGGCTCCCGTCTACCATATAGGAGGTCCAGGGTCCAATTCCCAGGGTCTCCTGGTGAAGGCGAGCTGGCCTGCGCAGCAAGCTGGCCCACATGGAGAGCTGGCGCAGCAAGATGACTAACAAAAAGGGACACAGAGGAGAGATAATAAGAGATGCAGCAGACCAGGGGGCTGAGGTGGTGCAAGAGATTGAACACCTCTCTCCCACTCTCAAAGACCCCAGGATCAGTTCCCAGGGCTGCCTAAAGAGAAGACAAGCACACACAGAAGAATGCACAGCAAATGGACACAGAGAACTGACAGTGAGCACAAAAACAATGAGGAAGGGTGGGGGGGAATAAATAAATAGATCTTTAAACAAACAAACAAAAAAGTGTTGGGGGAGTGGATGTAGCTCAATTGGTTGAGCACCTGCTTCCCATGTGTGAGGTCCTGGGTTGGATCACCCGTACATCCTAAAAGCAGAACAAATGAACAAATGCAAAAACCAACTCTCTCTGGGGAGCAGATGCAGCTCAATGGTTGAGTGTCTTCTTCACATGTACAAGGACCTGGGATCAAACTCCAGTATCTCCAAAAAAAGGTTTTGAGAATCAGGCAGAAAATTACCCTTTTCATCTAATTTTTCTATCAGGGGTTATTTCCTTGCAGCCTGTTCCATATGCTTATCTTATCTTACACAATTACAAGTCTAGTGACCAAATAATTTTGCATCTTGACTTTTTACCTTCTGAGGCATCCTTTACATAGACCACTGAAGACGTCTCTGCAGAAGAGTTTTTGGCCTCCTGTGGTTTTCTATCACTCTTATCTCCTAATGGCGGGGGTGGTGGATAGAAAAGGATTAGAACATACCGAAACAAACAGATAAATAACAACAACCAAAAGCAACGTTCAAGAAAGATATTCTTCAGGAGTTTGAAGGTTTCTTGTGGAAGAGGAGGTTGGCTGCTCTGACGGGACCCGAGCTCTGGGCTAAGACAAATAGGAGACTGCATTTTAGCTTCTGGAAGTGCCTGGGAACTATTAAGTTTACTCCATGGTAATGCGTTCCTGTCACTGCGGGATCACCTGAGGCGAAGGCCACCCGCCAGGGACACGCCAGTGGGGCAGGAGTAAAGCCACTTCAGAGCCCCGAGGTTCTACCCTAACAAAGCCTCTTAACAATTAGCCTTGTACAGAACTTCTAGTTAGGTTTATGGTAAATGTTGGAAGTGGATAGAGGTGAGGGCAGCGCATCGTTGTGAGTGTAATTCAGAGTGCTGAACTGTGCATGATTGTGGTGGAAAGGGGAAGTTTGGGGTCGTGTGTGTCACCTGAGGAAAGCTGGAGGCTAAAGCCTAGGGCTGTATAGACACGAACCTGCTGGGGGCGATGACTGCGGTTCGTGGTACAAACACAAGAACGCCCTTTCGTGAGCTGTGACCAATGTACACTATTACTAGGTGTTAGCGGCAGGATGGGATACGGGACAAAATGCACCTGGTGCGGACCATGGCTGTAGTTAACAGTAAGTCTTCATATTTTCATCAGTTGTAGCAAAGGGACAACACCAATCCTAAGTGCCAGCAGCAGGGGGGCGTGAAGGGTAGGGGGTTTTTCTTTTTGGAGGAATGAAAGTGTTCTAAAAATGATTGTGGGGGTGAAGGCACAACTCTTTGATTATCCTCAGAGCCAACGATTGTACCCTTTGAATGGATTGTACGGTGTGTGACTATATCTCAATAAAACTGCTAAAAAAATCATTGGCTTAAAATGACAATAATCATGTTGTTATCTGCTGTACTCTATTAATTGAGAGTGTTATAAAGACCTGCCTAGGTTCAAGGGGAGGGGCCCTAGGTTGCCCTCTCGATGGGGATGTGGAAAGTTTCCGGAAGTTCGTATGGGGCCAGAGACATTACTGGGGTCATTTTTTGGAGAACACAGTCTGCCATGTGGGCTTTCTCGAGGAATGGTTTTCTCAAGTTTCTGGGTGGGAGGTCAAGCTAACGTGATCGTGAGTCTCCTAAAACATGCCCCTGGCCCACTGCGCAAAGGGCATCTTTCATGTAAAAATTATACCAAAGGCCTGCAAAGGTATATGAGGGGAGACAACCACTTATTTTCCCCCACAGTTCTTTCTTTTCTTTTTTTTTTTAGGAGGTACCGGGGATTGAACCCTGACCTCATACATGGGAAGCAGGTGCTCGACCACTGAGCTACGGCAGCTCCCCTCCCCCACAGTTTTGAAATCAACCCAGAACTGAGGGGAGCGGACAATAAACAGGACTAAGCCCATAGAGACATTCACGGGGAGGTGAGCAAGCCAAACACAGGGACCAGCTCCTCCACTGGCAACCCTGGTAGAGAGAGAAGTACCATCAGGGTCCACTAACAGGCCTTAATCTACAGGCTGCAAAAGTATGGATTATACACGTCTATCCATCTGTACTAGTGGGGAGCCATGTTCAACTGTTAACAACAAAGATGCATCTGCAGTGGCTTAAACAAAGAAATTTTTGTTATATAGAAGATATTCCGTGGAGGACTTGGCCCAGTGGTTAGGGCGTCCGCCTACCACATGGGAGGTCCGCGGTTCAAACCCCGGGCCTCCTTGACCCGTGTGGAGCTGGCCCATGCGCAGTGCTGATGCACGCAAGGAGTGCCCTGCCACGCAGGGGTGTCCCCCTCGTAGGGGAGCCCCAAGCACAAGGAGTGCACCCCGTGAGGAGAGCTGCCCAGCGCGAAGGAAAGTGCAGCCTACCCAGGAATGGTGCCACACACATGGAGAGCTGACACGACAAGATGACACAACAAAAAGAAACACAGATTCCCGTGCCGCTGACGACAACAGAAGCGACAAAGAAGATGCAGCAAATAGACACAGAGAACAGACATTTGGGGTGGAGGGGAAGGGGAGAGAAAGAAATAAATAAATAAATCTTAAAAAAAAAAAGACATTGCAGGGAGTGGATATAGCTCGGTGTTGAGCACCTGCCTCCCACATATGAAGTCCCAGGTCCAATCTCTAGTACCTCCCACACACAAAAAAATTAGAAGATCAGCAGTTCCAGGGAGTTTTTCCAGAAACTATCATTTCCCAGAGTATCCTTCTGTTTTTTTCTGCTCTATTTTATTGCAACATTTTTCTGCTTCTATGCAAAAGAATACCTCATGACCCAAAATGGCTGCTGGAGCTCAAGCCATTACATACACATTCCAGGCAGCAGGAAGGTTTTTCCCACTGTCTTTTAGGTATATTTCCCAGAAGTCTTAAGTTATATTTTCATTTTTTTAAAAAGTCACTTTGGCCAGAACTTAGTTATATGGGCTCACCACAAAAAGGCTGGGAAATGTAGTTTCTTAGCAGAGGCATTGCTCATGGTTTTGTTTTCTAAACACAAAAAGTGAAAATGAATATTTGGAGGCAAGAAGCTCTCTATGTCAAACTTCCTATTTAAACGATTAAAAAACAAACAAAAAAAGGGGAAACCAACCAAGTTAAATGGATCATAAAGTCCTTTCCTGAGATATGTAATTGTGGTAGCATTTCTTCTTTTAAGCACCCACAAGAAATGAGAGATTTAGGGCAATATTTTGAAACCTGAGGTGGAAAGTAGATTTTACAGAATCCAGTTCTCTACGCTGAGTAGTTGATGACAGCACACAAATCATATTTTAAACCTCCCACTAATTTCAAAGCACATTTTGCTCTTTTGGACTAAATGACTGAAATCACAGCAAATGCAAGATATAAGGGGACAATTTGAAACCTAAAGGAGTGGCACTAACTCCGAAACATTCGACGAGCTGACGCTTGCGCCTTGCCTGATGCTGAGTGACAGAGACAGCAACTGAGGTAATTGTCGATATTAAATATTTGCTCAGGGTGACTCACACGCCAACGTGCTCATCCGCCCACACAGAACATGTCATGAGACACTTTTCTGGTTTTCTCCATCTATAAACATCTTGCACTTAAAGCCTGATCTAAAGTCCCATTTCATTCCGGAAGCTTTATTTCCTGCACCAGAGCTCTCTGTCAGCTCTCCCCTCCCTGTACTTGGGGACTGATTCTGTTTGCTTTTGACAATTAGTATCTAATATTTAACAAACATCCAACCAACATTCAACTTTAGTCCCAAACACTTCTGTGCTTAGTTGTGGCTGGTTAGTATCACGTGTAGAATGCTTGTCTCTCCAAGCTAAGGGCGAGCTCTTTGAGGTCAGCTCCTTGCCTCAGACTTCTTTTGTATGGTTTCATTTTAGGCAGGAAATGTTTCCAGTGTGGTAGGGGCCTACAGATTGCTCTGGCATTAGGCATCAGAAACAAGAGGTGCATGTGCTACCCAGCTCATGGAATGTCTTTACTAAGGAAAAAAAACAAGTACCCTGACTCTTTGGGTCTCAAAAGCAAACTGTACCTTAAATGCATATTACTATGTTAAAGAAGCCAGTATGAAAAGGCTACATATTGTATGACTCTAACTGTATGATGACATGGTGGAAAAGGCAAAACTGTGGAGACAGTAAAAGGATCAGTGGGTGCCATGGGTTGGGGACAGGGGAGGGAGGAATAGGTGGAGCCCAGAACATTTTTTTTTCGAGGTACCATGTACAGGAATCGAACCCAGGACCTCATATGTGGGAAGCCAGCACTCGACCCCTGAGGCACATCGGCTCCCCTGAGTTGTGGTTTTGGTCTGTTCGCTTGTTGTTGTCTTTTGTGGTTGTTGTTTTTGTTTTCAGGAGGCGCCAGAAACTGAACCCAGGACCTTCCATGTGGGAAGCAAGTGCTCAACTGCTTGAGTCACATCTGCTGCCCCCAGGACATTTTTTAGGGCAGTGAAACTATTGCCTACGATACTGTAGTGGTGGACGCTGGCATTGCACATTTGTCAAAACCCATAGACCTGTATACACAGAGAGAGCGAACCCTAGTGTCAGCTATGGACTCTAGTCTTTTTTTTTTTTTTTAAGATTTATTTATTTATTTATTTCTCCCCACCCCCCCAGCTGTCTGTTCTCTGTGTCTATTTGCTGTGTGTTCTTTGTCCGCTTCTGTTGTTGTCAGTGGCACGGGAATCTGTGTTTCTTTTTGTTGCGTCATCTTGTTGTGTCAGCTCTCCCTGTGTGCGGGGCCATTCCTGGGCAGGCTGCACTTTCTTTCGTGCTGGGCGGCTCTCCTTACGGGGTGCACTCCTTGTGCATGGGGCTCCCCTACACGGGGACACCCCTGCGTGGCACGGCACTCCTTGCACGCATCAGCACTGCACATGGGCCAGCTCCACACGGGTCAAGGAGGTCCGGGGTTTGAACCTTGGACCTCCCATGTGGTAGACGGACGCCCTAACCACTGGGCCAAGTCCGCCACCTGGACTCTAGCCTCACTAGTGTATGAACACTGGCTCATCACCTGTGACAAATGCACTGCACTCGAGCGGCGCAGGGTGTTGGTGACGGGTGACACTGTAGATGGGGCACTGTAGGGAGGAACTCTCTACTTCCTGTGCAGTTTTTCTGTAAACCTAAAACTGTTCTAAAAAAGGTTATTTTTAAAAAGCAAACTGTAATATGCCTTTCAAAATGGCTAAAATGTAAAAGACAGACAATACTCATATTAGCAAGAATGTGGAAGAATTGAGATGCTCATAAATTGTTGGTGGGTGTGTAAATTTGTAAAATCACTGTGGGACACAGTTTGACAGTCTCTATTAAAACTGAGCATAGGGAGGTTTATGACCTAGTAGCTCCATTCCAAGTTACGGACTCAATAGAAATGCATAGATTCGTGTGGGGAAAAAAGTGCACTGGGATTTTCAGAGAACTATTTCTACTAGCTCCAAGCTGGAAACTACTTATATGCCCAGCAACAGTAGAATGGATAAACAGATCAAATAAAGTGTAATATATTCATACAATGGAATCCAATATAACAACAAAAACAAACTATTGCACGTGCAACAACACGGACGAATTTTGCAAACATAACACTGAGTGAAAGAAGCCAGGCATAAAATAGTCCTTTTATTGCAGGTTTCATTTATTCAAATTTCAAACTCAGGCAAAACTGATCAATCTTACTAGAAACCAGGATAGCAGTTACCCTTGAGGAGGAGAGGGATGATTGGAAGGGGGCGCTTCTGGGGTGCTGGCAACGTTCTTTCTTAAATGGGTGCTGGTTACATGGACACAGTGTACTCACTTTTTTTTTTTTTAAGGTTCCGAGGCCAGGACCCCATATGTGAGAAGTGGGCACTCACCTGAGCCATCTCAGCCTCCCCTGAGGTGGTTTTGTCATTTGTTTGCTTGTTGTTGTTGTTATGGTTGTTCGGGAGGCACTGGGAACCGAACCTGGGACCTTCCGTGTGGGAAGCAGGTGCTCAACCCCTTGAGCCACATCTGCTCCCCTGGTGTGGTCACTTTTGAAACGCCAGTGGAGCTGTACACTTAACGATTTGTGCTTTTTATCTGAGTATATTATACATCCATCAAAAGTAAAGCAAACACAAAAGCTGCAAGCCGTGGCTGGCATTTCACCCGTGCTAACTTCCCTGCGTGCTCCTGGGCACTGTAAAAACGAGGAGTTTAGACTCACAAGAAAACCTTAAACTTGCTTCCAGCTCTAACATGCTATTGTTCTAAGAGAGCCCACTGGAAAAAAAAGACTGGAAGAAAAATTCTTTAACTTTGGCCAAGGTAAGAAATTCCAATCGCTGGGAATTTACCTGTGTCCTACTTCCCTCTCCTTGGCAGTCTGTCTTACCTCACCTGATCCCGGTATGCTGGGGGCGCATACCTCCTTTAGGTGGGGTCTCACCCGCCCTTCTAACCTAAACACGGAACCAGCCCCATTTGCTTTTTTTGGCAGCACACAACATTTCAAAATCTAAAATTTAAAACCTTCTCCTTTTGGGCCTCCCTCTAAATGGCACACCGGTCGGTTTAGACATTCTACACGACACTGCTCAGGAAAGAATGATCAAGGAAGGGAAGTGAAGAACGGAGGCGTCAAAGATGGTGGACCCTGGGCAGTGGGAATGGATCTGTGGCCAGCCCCTTGCCATCCCATCACTTATTCTTTTCACATGCTCTGCTTCTGCTTGTGCATGGCTCCAGGCTGCTGGACGAGCTCTCCACAGGTCCCTGACCTAAATAAAGGGGACGCAGGATGTAGCAAAATACATGTGTAATCAGCAATGGAAAGCCTCAGAGGAATAATAAAGCAGTGATGAAATGGAAATGACACAGGGACGCAGATGGGCCTGGGGGGCTCCAGGGCAGTGTCAGCTGCATAAACAAAACCTCCCTGGAAGGCAGACGGATGAAAATTGGAAGCACTCTGAGTGCGGCCCAAGTTTGAGGCGGGCTTGAGAGATTAACGGAGCATGCAGCAGTCCAGCTTTGTCATAATGAAGCAGAGCACCGAGGCTGACTGTGTTCGGAATTTCTTGCGGGCTTAGAGTGTGGCAGATTATTTCAGGAGAAGGGGAAATAGCTAGGGGTAATTGCATGAAGCTAAGAAAAATTTTGAGCAAGGAGAAGTAAAATCTAGTCCTCAGTGGAAGGTTGTTAAAGAAAAAAATCATGAAAGTTCTATCACTAGGTATACGTAAAGCACGGGTTCTTAATCAGGGGTCCACGGAAGATTTCAGGGGGCCCATCAGCTTGAATTGAAAATTCAAAAAAACTTGATTCTCGTGGGGACGTGTTGGTATGGGTGTGATGTATCTATTAAATAATACACAGTATAGTGTGGACTTAGCAAGGGGTCCACGGTTTTCACCTGACTGGCAACGGGGTCCGTGGAACAAAAAAGGTTAAGAACCCCTGACTTAAAGCCTTGTAGGAATTTGGCTTTCCTTCCCTTCACTCTCCCCCTCCTATCCCCTACCCCCGTCCCCGCTGTCCCCAAAGCACGACTCAGGTAGAGTCCAGCCTGCTCTGAGCAGGAGACATTTGGGGGGGGGGGGGGAAGCAAAGAATATAGGTACAGTTCTTCCACCTCCCACCCCACGCTCACACCTGGTGTGACGCACTGAACAGTCAGAAAACTTCTCTGGATTTTCCAACCACTAAAAGATGAGCCAGATGGGGTGGGACCTGTCTCACCCATTTCTAATTTCTGAGGTTTTCTACCCCTGAAACCAATAGAGTATATTAGAGAAAAATAGCCCAAGTTCTACTGGAACTGCAGGACGTAAAATACTCCTGGTGCTCAAGAAGGTATCTCACCACCGAAGTTAAGGATCACTGTCTACCAAGCCACCAAAGATGAAAACTAATAATAAAGCCTAATAGGAAAATCAGAAGAGCAGACACTTTCTCAGCATTTAACCATGTGCGGGCTTATGATTTCCAACAACAAACCTGTGGCAGAGGTACTATGTCTATTTCAGAGTTGAATAGAAATAAGGAAACTGCAGGAAGGAGAGGAATATCCATTTCGCGCCTGCACGCACTCATTCCATGAATATTTTTAAGCTCTGCACGCTTGCCTGGACCTGGGAAGTCTGCTCAGTTCTAGGAGAGCCCTGAACAGCCGACAGCAAGGCCGGGAAGACAATTTGATTCCCTGGCCAATATCATGGGTCCTTCACTCCATTCTCGCTGAGGCTGAGGATTTCTTTTTCCTAGCAACGTCTGCATTCACACAAGGGGGTGGGTCAGGGGTTAAACCCTGACTTCTTCTTGAGTGCTCTGGACAGTGTAGCCCTGGCGATTCTGCCCACAGTGGAAACCTTCTATCCCGGCCAAGCAGCGGTGCGTGGCTCTGAGTCCGTTGTCCGTGGACATTCCCTTATGGGCAAGACAACCCCACACATCTGGTGACATTACACAGAAAGCCACTTCCAAGGGCAGAGGACAGACAGACAGTGCAGCGATGTCCCGAGCGGGTGGTTCTCCAGCAATCCACCAACCACCATACAATGGCAGCCTGTGTGGACCAGAGCAGGCGACTGTGTCAAATTGCCCAGAACATAGGTTAAATATACTAAAAAAGGAAACATCTGTCTGTACGACATATTTTTTTCTTTCTTTCCCCTGAATGGTGCAAAAGTGAAACAGTAGATTTCAGTAACCCTGGCAGACAAAGCTGAATGCATGCCTTCCGTTTTCCTTCTGGGCTTGTCACATTCGTATTTGCTCTGAGCGCTTCAAACACTCTCGATTCGTTCTTCCATGAATCTGAACGAAGACAACCTTGATGAGCCAAGTTTTTCCTACGCTTCGGATGGGATTTCATGGTCTGTCTGCCGACTTATTAAGGGCACCTTATTCCTTCCAGTTTGGGGGATTTATTCTGATTGTATTTTTTTTAGTCTTCTAAAACTAAACTCTTTATCTTGAGATAAAGAGTTCTAGGACACAGCCATGTAGTGTATCCACCAAAAGCATTCATTTACTCCCATCCCTCAAAACAGTTTGGGAAAAGCATTTAAAAAGGCTTAAAAAGAATATTTGTAAATGTGTTTGAGCAATCGCAATGCATTACCTGCACAATGCTTTGAAAATATGCCCCTAACTTTGAAATTCTAGATTCCTTTAGAAGGCAGGGACAGAAATAGCTCAGATGCAGCCAGTCTATAAGGAGACAAAGAGGATTGTAGGTTTCTAAATAACTGTGCCTCTCTCTCCTTTGTAAGCCCTTTGTAAGATATTTAAGGTTTGGAAATCCTGGTATTACATGGCGTCTCTGTTTTGAAAACCTGCAGCTCATCTGTTGCAGAGCCTAACTTCCTCCTACGCTAAGTCGAAGAGGCTGGCCTTGATGGAGGATGAAAAGCTGTAGTCTGCTTATTTATGTGATGCCCCACTTGGCACAGAGGAGGAAGCAAGCAGTTTGCGGGCTCGGTTCTGAGGTCTTACACAGACTCCCTCTGTGACTGAAGAGGCGACTTCACAGCCCATTGCCTCATGGCCCTTCTCGTTAAGATGGCACTGGCACCACTGCCTCCCTGGCTCACAGGAGGATGACCAGGAACAACAAGCGTTAATTAATTAATTGCGGAACAACCATGTGAGGGAAAGAATGAGGATTTCTATGGCATTTCCTTGACTTCATTGAAGGCTGCCCTAAATCAATTTTAATCAAAAGCACAGGGCCTTGGTTTTTTGCTACCAGCCACATTTTAAGGTTTAAAATGAATGTGAATCTCCTGAATATAATTTTTCCCATATCAGATACTTTTTCCCCTGCAAGAATGATTTCTTATACCTACATCCCCAGATTGATCAATAAGTTATTTTGCATTCAATTTAGTATTCTTTTGTGACTCAATGAAAATGACAAGGAATTTTTGCAGGGAAGGTCCTTGATGAGTTTCTGGGAGACGTCGGCTGTCCAAAGACCAGCTGGAAAATTCTCTCTGAATGAGGAAATCACCTCCTCTTTTAAGGCATTCAGCTGATTGGATAAAGTGTCACTCATTGCTGACAGCAATCTCCCTGATTGATGTAACGTAATCAACTACCCATGCAGTAAACTCACTGGTGACTAAAGTCTATAAATATCTTTGTATTACAATTAGCCCAGTGCTAGCTTGACCAAACAACTGGGCACAATTACCTGGCTGAGTTGACACATTAGCCTATCCATTACCAAGTTCAATGAGATTAAAAAAAAAAAATCTCTGAGCACCTGCTGAGTATGCAAATGCTGGTTCTTCTGCCTGCCTCCTTCCTTTGATGAGATGGGCTAGAACATACACCTGAGAACCAAAAGGGCAGCCTGCACGGATGTGCTTCCCTGCTGAGGGGGAGCTGGTGCCAGCTCTAAGCTCAGCCTTCGAGGGCTGTGGTTCAAGCACCCTGAGTGCCCAGATTCGTGAAGCTCAAGCAGTGGCCGACCGTCTTCCAGTTCCTTAGCCTTTTTTCTATTCTGAACAGAATAGGCTCTCCTGTTGGTGACATCCTAGATCCCTGAAGAACACAGGGCTTCTCTCACTTTACAGAGTTCTCTGCTTTCTCCTCCTCATCCCCAGAGCACAGCAAATCCCTTGGCTGTTGACAGTGGAAAACTTCTAACTCTGGCTACAGGTGTAGCGGCCACTGTTTTCATTTCTCCGAAAATATGCTGTTACAATCCTCAAAGAAACATACTTCTCAGCTCCCCAGCATGCAAAATGGTCTCAGTTTCATTCAACTAATTTAGCCAATATCGATCAATCGCTGATGTGTAACTCTATGGACTAAACTAGAAATGAAAAGAAGATATAAGACACAGTCTGCCTCGGTAAGGTCAAAGCTAATTGAGGGTGAGGGGAGCAACATAGCCAAGGAAGGAGGTAAATCCATTGGTCTGACCTCTTCATTGTAAATATGGTCAAAGATGAGAGGAAAGGCAGGAGAAAGTTTGAGAGAAAATGAGTTTTCTTCTGGGATTAAATATCCATAGTTCAAGTCTGTGAATGCTTAGAGCTCAATTTCTTGTAAAAGAGATTCTAGTACATTTGCTGGGTTCAGAATATTCATTTTGTTTGGTTTGGTTTGGTCTGTTAAATTCTTTCAGGTAAACCTGCCTTAGGTCAACTTTCTTTTTATTAATAATGAGGAGAAAAGAGGGGCCTCTAGGATATTCCAGTCCAACCCCTTCATTTTAAAGATTAAAAAATATGACTGTCCCAAAATCACATTGCTAAAAAATGGGTTTAGAACGCATTTTTCTACTCAATCTGTGTTTATTCAGAATAAGAAATGACTACGTAATTATTGTAATTTTTCCAAGTCACCTTTTTTTAAAGATTTATTTTTACTTATTTATTCCCCACCCCCCACCCCGCCTTGCCACCTGCACTTGCTGTCTGCTCTCTGTGTCCATTTGCTGCACATTCTTCTGTGTCTGCTTCTCTTCTCTTCTCATCTTCTCTTTAGGAGGCACCGGGAACCAATCCTGGGATCTTCCCAGTGGGAGAGACGCACTCAATTGCTTGAGCCACTTCAGCTCCCTGGTTTGCTGTGTCTCTCCATTGTCTTTTCCTTTGTGTATCTTTTTTTGTTGCATCACTTGTTGCGTCTGCTTGCTGAACAGGCCAGCTCTCGGTGTGAGCCAACTTGCCTTCACCAGAAGGCCCCAGAAATTGAACCCAGGACCTCCCATATGGTAGACAGGAGCCCAATAGTTTAAGCCACATCGACTTCTCCTCCAAGTCATCTTTAATGGCTTAAAGTTTATGTAGAGGGAACTGGATTTGGCTCAACGGATAGAGTGTCTACCTACCACATGGGAGGTCCAAGGTTCAAACCCAGGGCCTCCTGACCTGTGTGATGCACTGGCCCATGCGCAGTGCTAATGCACACAAGGAGTGCCGTGTCACGCAGGGATGTCCCCCACATAGGGAAACCCCAGGCACAAAGAGTGCACCCCATAAGGAGAGCTGCCCAGTGTGAAAAAAGTGCAGCCTGCCCAGGAGTGATGTCACACACATGGAGAGTTGACGCAGCAAGATGACATAACAAAAAGACACAGATTCCTGGTGCAACTGACAAGAACACAAGCAGACACAGCACACACAGCGAATGGACAGAGAAAGCAGACAACTGGGCGGGGGGGGGGGGGCGTAGGCGGGGAAGGGGAGAGAAATAAATAAAAAATAAATATAAAAAATAATAAATAAAGTTTATGTGGAAATCTTCTTTAATGTACATGGAAAAACTCCATTAGTAGAATTAGTTAAAATATGACTTGGTAGATTGTAAAATGACCACAATTCTTCCCTTCCCTCACCCTCTGAATAAATTCTTCACCTTGTGTCTTGCTTTGACCAACAGGATATAAAATAAGAGTGAGGCTAGCTGTAGCAGTCTGATATGGTTATGAATTCCAAAAATAGATATTGGATTATGTTTGTAGTCTGATCTGTACCTGGATGTGATTAAGTTATGATTAGGGCTCTGATTGGGTCATGACATTAGGACATTAAGTCACCACCCTTTAGTGGGTGGGGACTCACAAATAAAAGGCGTGGCAAAGGACAGAGTTAAAGAGCTTTTAATGGTGGAGTTTGATGCTGAAGCTGGAGGCCCAGGGAGAGAGACAGAGCTGTTTGCATGGTAGTCTACAGCTGACCTTGTGGAGAGAGGCAAAGCCTAGAGAGCCTCAGTCTATAGCTGACCTTGTGGAGAAAACAGAGGAGCTGAGACCAGAGGAACCCAGGAAGTCTGAACCCTCGCAGATGTCAGCAGCCGTCTTGCTCCAACACATGAAAATAGACTTTGGTGAGGGAAGTAACTTATGCTTTATGGCCTGGTATCTGTAAGCGCCTACCCCAAATAAACACTTTTATAAAAACCAACCAATTTCTGGTATTTTGCATCAGCACCTCTTTGGCTGACTAATCCGCTAGCTAAGGCCTCAAGAGTTCTCATGCTTTAGGGCTTGCGCTCTTGCTGCCTTTGGGAGCCAGGCTCCATGAGAGGGAACCCAGGCTAGCCTGTTGGAGGATGAGAGCCTCATGAA
Organism: Dasypus novemcinctus; assembly: GCF_030445035.2. Lineage (NCBI taxonomy): Eukaryota > Metazoa > Chordata > Mammalia > Cingulata > Dasypodidae > Dasypus > Dasypus novemcinctus. Next base: position 15,280,219 of record NC_080696.1, on the reverse strand, counting down.
GCAGCCAAAAAGTTGCCCAGTCAGCTCAGCCAAGAGCCCAGCCAGCTCTCAGCCAAATCACCAACTGACTACAGAGGCAGGGGTGAACCCAGCTGAGCTCAGCCCCGTCCAGACAGAAGAATTGTGCAGCCAACCCCTGAGCTCAATAAATGGCTGTTATTTCAAGTCCCTCATAGTTGGAGTGGCTCGTTACAAAGCAAAAACTAGTTATACCAGGAATATGAGAAAGAAAGATGAGCACAGAGGAGATGAGTTCAAGAGGGGAGAGTGAGCTGTTGCTAGCCAGAGTAAACGGTTAGAGGTTTTCTGTGTTGTTTTTTTTTCTAAAAAGCAAACTGAATTTTATATATAATAGAGCAGAAGTTTAAAGCTGAATTTGCTATTTTCTGGAGGGTAAGGCAGAAGTTATATCTTATCTCTTTCTCCCTAGGAGAATCTTCCTTATGGGATGGATGCAAGTTTTCATTACAGTGACTTCCTAATTTAATTTCAAGTCTTGGCCAATAGCAGGTCACTAATTAGCATGAAATTGCAAATGACATTTTTCTGTTAAAAGCGCATGCACACAATGCAGACAGATGCAGAATCAGACCTCCTCTCATAGAGTCATTTATCCGGGAAATTGCATATTGTGATATTTCTGAGCCAGAGCTCTGTTTACTGTGGATTCCTGCCAAGACAACCCTTGGCATCCTTCAAAGATTTCTTTTTTAACAAGAGCATCTCTAAAATTCAATATGCCTTCAAGCAGCTAAAATATAACTCTGATAGGGTATAAAGACAACTCCTTGTAATAAATAAATGCAACACTATTTCCTGTGTTTTTGGGGAAACAAAACTTAAATGGAAACAGGTTTTCAAGTCTATTCAGAAAGACAAAGGCTCTTGAGTATATTCTGTAACTTCGCCTTCCCATTGCAAACTCTTAGAAATGACAGGAGAAATATGTATTAAAAAGCAAATACCTAATCAGGTTGGAAAACAAGAAGGGGCATTTTTGGTAGACAAAAAGGAAAATGGAATTGTTTCATAAATAAAAGGAAAAATCATATAAAAGACAAATGCTGTAAAATGTGGGATTATTTTAGAGCTGCTTATAGCCCAGAGGTAGCAAATATGGGAACAGAAGCGGGACCCGGAGGGAGAAATGTCTGGATCACTGGTTGGGATACTGCCAACAGTCAAGCCCAACAGTAGATCCACCACCTCTTCTAATCTTGCCCAGGCTATACTGGAGTAAGGGGTGTCTTACTTCAAGCAGAAGACCCGAATCTGGGCAGCTGGGTGGCAGAGGCAGGACAGCGACCAAAAGGAGTAATGGAAATTACTCCCTTCAGAAGACTGCCTATCAGCCTATCCAGTGTCTACCTTCCATTCCCATGCCTGGAGAGAGGCTACAATCCACCCCACCTAGAAGCAGGTGCCCCTTATCCAGGATAATCATTGACAGTGCGCCAAGAAAAACAGACATGACATTCACAGAGTCAGGCCAAAGGAAAACCAGGGCAAGAATCTGCAAATATTTGAGCAAGCCAACAATATGAAAAAGAGGGCAACAAGATCCAGAAATTAAGAAACAGAGGTAATATAGCAAACAGAAGAAGGTGTTGGAATGAGTATAATTTCTATTCTCAGATAAGTCTAAGAGAATATTGTAGCCATCAACCAGAATCAATTGGAGACCTAGGAAAAATTATAAAAAATGTTGTGGAAATTAAGAACAAAGTAGGTAGACTGAATTGCAAAATAGATGTTGATACAGCATGGTCTGGAAGACCAAGTTGGGAAATTCTGCCAGAATGCAGGACAAAAATGATTCCAAGCCACTCATTTTACTAGTTTGGAGAATAAGGTCCAGAGAGGTCACAGAGCTTGATTCTAAAATAAGTCAAACTGAAAACCAGCTCTCCTGATGCCCATTGCAGCACTCTGGAAAATAATGAAACACGCCACGACTTCCCCAGCTTCTAAACAGCCGCCTCCCCTCTGTTGCCCAGAACATTTCCAGCTGTGTGGTCCTTGTGGCATACCTTTTGATGTCACTGAGCCCCATCACATAAACCACAACAGTAGTGTTCCTTCCTCTAAGTGGACCACAGAGAACTTCACAGTCAGCTTTTCTAGAACAGGGGTGCTAAGGTTAGAGATGAGGCCAGGAGCAGAACAGGGGGACTCTGGACCCAGAAAAAGGTGGTGTGGGGAGATCACCAGGTAACAGTTACTGATGGAGAAGAACAGAAAGAATTCGGAAGGCAAAAGTACTGGGGCCTTGAATGCAAGGAAGGGGTTCCAATGGCAGCACCAAGAGGCTCTGGATGAAAATGAACCCAGAACCCTCTGCTGTGATTCCAGGGGACTCATTTCTCCTCCTGCTTTTGCAGATGGTACAAGGGGCAGCCACAAATATTAATACCTAGTTTGTTCAAGGTATAATCTATAGTCTGTGAAATGTCCTGTAAAATGAAATGGACTTTTCTCTTTTTTAAACTTTTTATTTAAAAAAATTTTCAAATTCACAAGTTTCAAAAATGAAGACCTGCATACCTTTGTCTAAATTTACCAAATGTAACTCTTTGCCACATCTCTCTCTTGCTGAACCATTTGAAATTAAGTTTCAGACATCATCCTCTTTTACGCTAAATACTTCAGCACACACCTCCTAAGAAAAGGGACATTTCCTTATATAACTACAACACTGTTACCAAATACTGGATATTTCACCTCCTTACATTATTATTATCTAATATACAGTTCATAGTCAAATTGCACCAGTTGCCTCAATAATACTCTTCATTGGAATTTTTTTTTTTCTGATTCCAGATCAAACATGTATATGGGTAACATTTCTCTTCTGTCTTTAATCTGCAGTGGGTGTTCAAACTTTTCTATGTCCTTCATGACTTTGACATTTTTGGAGAGTACAAGCCATTATTCTTCTGGTTGGGTTTGTCTGATGCTTTCCATGATGCGAGTTAGATTAAGTATTTAAGGCAGGAATACCACAAAAGAGAGGTAGTGCCCAAGTGATGTGGCTTTTATTTTAAAAATATTTTTAAACTTTTTAAAAAAGATACTTAGATTGAATAAATGTTACAACAAAAATGTAGGGATTCCCATATGCCCCACTCTATATGGCTTTTTTTTAAAATATATTTTTTATTTTTTTAAAAAAATACTTAGATTAATTAAATGTTACACCAGAAATACAGGGATTCCCATATGCCCCACTCTGATGAGGCTTTAAACACAACTTTTTATATGGCATTAATCCCATCAGATAAGCTGTTTCTTGAGTTTCTTGAATTCAAGGAATATAGGGCTAATCACCACCAAAGGAGCTCCGAATGGATCGCTCAGAAGAGCGCGCTGCCAGCAGGGAGCGTGGCAATCACAGCGTGCTCAGCTCCCGCACATTCCCTGTGCAAGCAGCTCCCTCTCCATCCAGGCTGAATCCATCACGCTGATGTCAGTTTTTCCCCCCATTGTAGTTGCAGCATTGAGCAACATTCTACTCTCTAAAGGAGGAAAAATAAAAGTGTACTTGGAAAAATTATTCCCCATTTCAGTCTATTCATGAAAGAAAAGTAAAAAAAATAAAAATAAAGCCTTCATTGTCAAACATACTCATTTCTCTTTGAAAACTTTATAGTCTTCAAAGGAATCTCAGAGTTGAAATGATTCAATCCATTCCTCCGCACATACATAAAAACAAATGAGGTAAACATGTCACATTTCAAGACATCGATTTCATTGTGTATATATAGAATGCTTATGTTTAGAGCAGGTCTCATTTAAGAAGCTTATAATATCGAGTTCTGAAAACCAAAAGTATCTCTCCTGTCGACTGGTTTCTGTTGCTCAAACTCCTCCTCTACCCTTCATGCCCCAGGCACGCCCTTGCTTCAAGCCTCCACCATCTTCCCAGCACTACTCTAACAGCTTCCTAACTGCACCCATTGCCCACTCTTGCGCCCCCATAATCCCATTTCCACAGTCGACAAAATAATTTCCCTAAAATGTAACTCATATTATGCCACTTCTCTGCTGATATTTTCCAACTCATTCTTTTTATTGCACTTAACTTAAAAACTAAATCACCTACAATGGCGGGTGATTCTTTCCACTGCCTCCACCAGCAAGTTCTGGCCACACTAATCTTCCTGGCCCTTGATCTGGCCTCTTCCTTGCCTCAGCGACTTTGCTTTTGCCAATCCTTCTGCTTGGACCCATGATGGTTCCTTCTTGTCATTTGGGTCTCAGCTCAAATGTCACCACCTCTGACCATTGCCACCTATCTAGCCTCCACCCCACCACAGTCACATCTTCCTGTTGTATTTTCTCCCTGTTTTATTTTCTTTTGAATTTCTTTCTGAATGTACCTTTGTCTTTGTTTTCCAGCTGCCATGACGAATACCACACAGTGGGTTGGTTTAAACAACAGGAATTTATTGTCCCATTGCTTTGGAGGCTGGAGGGTTTCCCTCTTCTTGGGGCAGTGGCCTTCTGGCTGGCTGACAGTCTTTGGATTTCTTGGTGTAGCAGTTTGATATAGTTATGAATTCCAAAAATAGATATTGGATTATGTTTGTAATCTGGTCTGTTACTGGGCACGATTGAATTAGGATTAGGGCTTTGATTGGGCCATGTCATTAGGGCATTGAGTCAGGTGGGTGGGGACTCGCTGATAAAAGGCATGGCAAAGGACAGAGTTGGAGATTTTGATGCGAGGGTTTTTGATGTTGGAGTTTGATGCTGAAGCCTTAAGCTGGAGCCTCAGGAAGTAAGCACACAGAGGAAACAGAAGCCAGCCCCAGGAAGATAGGAACCCTGAGTCCAGGAAAAAGCAAGCCCTGGGAAGAGAGGAACCCTGAATCTAGAGAGAAGCAAGACCCTGGAAGGGAGGAACCCAGGAAGCTTGAACCCTCGCAGATGTTGGCAGCCATCTTGTGAAAATAGACTTTGGTGGGGGAAGTAACTTGTGCTTATGGCCTGGTATCTGTAAGCTCCTACCCCAAATAAATACCCTTTATAAAAACCAACCAATTTCTGATATTTTGCATCAGCACCCCTTTGGCTGACTAATACATTTGGATTTCCCATCACATGGTGAGGTCCTCTCTTTTCTCTTCCAAGGTCTTGATGACTTCCTGCTTTTTCCTCTTTCCTGGGGCTTTTCTCTTGATTTCTGAATTTCTTCTGCTCATAAAGAACTCCAGTCATTAAACCAGTTATTAAAGCCCATCTTGATTCAGTTGGCCACACCTCAACTAATAAAACATCTTCAAAAGGCCCTATTTACAATGGATTCATGCTCCTAGGAATGGGAATAAGACTAACATGCTTTTTTTTTTTTCTGGGTCACACAATTCAGCCTACCCTAATCCTGCTGACGTATTTGTTTACGACTTTATCATGCAATTCACTACAATGCAACAGAGATAAAGAAAGTATGCAAAGCCTCTTGAGGCCCAGGCTTGGAGCTACCTGTCACTTCTGCCACCTTCTAATGGCCAAACACGTGAAAAGACCAGACCAGACTCAAGGAATAGGAAAATAATCTTCACATCTTGATGGGAAGAGCTGCAAAGTCACATTGCAAAGGTGTGTGGGTATAGCAAGGGGGATAATCATGGCTATTTTTGCAAACAGCTTACCACAGTAAGTAATGGCTGGCTAGTGGAACCCATCTCTTTGAACGGTGGCTGCTTAAAGAGGAAGTATGATAGAAACCAAACATGTGGCAACTGAGCCCAACTTCTTTTTCTGTTTTTGCACAAAGTCTTGATAAGACTTCACAGATCTGCCATCCTACCAGGGCTCAATCAATATCTTGTGTGAATGGGTAAAAGAAAGGACCTGCTCGCTGCAGGACTGCGTAGGAGAGGCTTCTCAGGCAGGAAACATTCGCTGCCTCCTTTCCTAGCTGCCTTGTTGCTATGACAACTGAAGCGCTAAGTCTTCGATTCATCAGCTGTACAGGGGTGTGTCTGAAATGCCAGAGGACCACTTCGTTGGGGACATTTTTTTTCCTACTTTACGGGAGACAGGTGATACTTGCTGACTTATGGCACTGGAGAGCCGGAAAGGAAATTTACATGCTGCTATCAAGGCTTTCTCAGGTGGTGGGAGGAAGGAGCTAATGCACAGGTTCTCATCCCAGATTGCTTAGTGGAATCACATGGAAGGCTTTTTAAAACATGTTGGCTGCCCACGAGCAAGAGATTTATTGGTTTGGAGTGATAGTCTTCAAGTAGTTTGTTTTTTAAAGCTGCCCAGGTGACACTAATAAGTGTCCAGGGTACTGAACAGTTGTGTTGGTGGAATGGCCAATGAGTGTAAAGAACAGGATTGTGGGACGCAATACAGTAGTAATTTAACTCTGGCACTCCCACTTACTAGGCCTTTGGCCTTGAAAAACCTCAATGTCCCCATTCTATGGTGAAGTAGTCACAATACCAGTTGCATAGAGATTTTGAGGACAAGAAAAAACCTTAAAAACCTACAGATGAAAAGGGAATTAAAAGAAACATCAAATTTTAAGAAGTGCTCAAGACCTAACCAGAGTGCTTAGAGGTGCAGAATATGGTGATACAAATATAAATAATCTGTTCACTATTAAAATCAGGATAAGGGATTTTTTTTGGGGTGGGGCAGATAGAGGGGCAGGGGCTTCTAATGCTTGCCTTATAATAGTTTATTTTTCATGTGATTTTTTTCTATGTTTTGTATGCAGGAAAAAGCGTAAAAAAATAAAGCACTTAGAATTGTATCTGGAGGATAGAAAGCCCTCAACACATGGTAGGCACTGTATCATGTGATCAACTTTGTCCCTGCACCCTCCCCCCCATCATCAACTACTGTGATGGTCTGTCTACATGTGGCACCTTCTGAATTACTGATGACAGCACTGGACCCAGAGAGGCACTTGAACTGCCAGGATACACCCTGAAAGCCCTAGTCTGATGGAAGAGGCAAGACCACCAGCCCTGACCCAAATGCTGGGTGTAAAGGGTAGTTATGGGCATGGGCATGGGGTGGCCTCAGCTGGGTGCTGGGAGAGGTCCAGGCCCCTTCTGAACAGAGAGGAGCTGGTTCAACTTCAGGATACGTTTCTTCCCATTTAGAGCTCCGTGCTCAGCTTGGCCCTCGGGCATAAAGATTGGTGACCAGTATGAGAAGATGTGATGGGAACAATTAGGCAGTTCAGGTTGTAAGTGTTGGAGGCTTTCGGAGCTAGAGGAAGGAGCCTTGAAAGATGAATGAGGTTTGGAGAGGCAGACGGAGACAGAAAGGGGATGGCTTTTGGGGAGCCAAGAGGAAATTGGCTGGCATTTTGTAATCTGGTGCGAAGAATGGCTGGAACCAGAGAAAGCCAGGGGAAAGCTGTAGGAAATCTGTTTAGACAGCTCACCTGGAGCCAGGATAGGGATGGCCTTGGAGTCTGACAGAAAATTCACATTTCAAATGATGGGAAGCAGAAGGCCATGGAACAATTTTGAGCAGAGGTAGTGAAAGGATTTAAGTCCAGCGGAAACCCACAGGAAAGAGGCAAGGCTAAGAGGCTGGAAGCTGCTGGAGAACTGCCCTGAGATTTTGGACAACACTGAGAGTCAATACGCTGTACTGGCAGTTCCCATCGTGGCTGTGCATGAGCCTCCTGGTCAACTCTTAAGAGTCCAAATGCCCAGGCTAGACCAGTTAAAACAGAATCTCTGGGGAAGCAAAACAGGCAGGATTTCTAAAGCTCTCCCGCAGATTCAAAGGAATAGCTGAGGTTCAAGTCTGCTTTAGAGCCTTTCATTTGCAGAGTTTAAAAGAACATACCTAAGCCTTCAAAGATTTTCTGGGTATATTCACAAAGGAAAATGACTTCCCCCAACGTCCTTTCTTGGAGTGGTTCAATATTTAGCCTTTTATGTGTTTGTGTGTGTGTGCATCCAATAATCAACAACAACAAAAATCAAATTGTCCCCTAAGAGGCAAGGTACCTGAGCAAAATAACTGGCAGTAGATCTTTAACGCCACTGCAGCAGTACATTTTTTTAAACTGTAAAATGCAAGATGTCTTGCAAAGCCTGCAAATCCTGGTGATTTACAAGCTCGAACGCACAGCCCAGAAGCTGTTGAATTGCCTCGGCTCATCAGAGAAGCTTCTCTGTGAATTATTTTGGAGACCTCGTGCTGTGTCTAGAGTCCACATTCCTGTGGATTTGTCTCTGAAAAGTGAAGTCTTCTGTCCCCCACCCCAGCCGGTAAATGGATGCACCCCCCAGCTCCCTGTTGATCTTTGCCATGCTGGGAAGACATGTGGGCAAATGCTATTCTGAGAAGCAATCAAAGGGCTTTACAACAGACTGCAAATGGTGGTTATAAAAGTGCACTTCTCCCTCCGTTTTTGCCCAGAGCCCTAGGATTTATAGCAAGTGGCCTCCATTCTGCTGGGTATTGGAATCACATAATGCCTGTGCGGGCCCCTTTTAGTCTGCTGTCTTTTGTGCAGCCTGGCTGAGTAATCAATAGTGCCATGGCACTTCCTCCTGTGTGCAGAGAGAGGCAGTATGGTATCATGCACAGAGCGCTGGTCTAAGAGCCAGGGCCCCCAGTCCTTGTGCGAGTCTAATATTTTAGTAGCTGGAGTTTCCTCATTTGTAACTGTGGAATAAGACTGCCTCCCTTTGGGATTGTTGGGATCAGGGATGAAGCGGTAAATATTTAACAACTAGTTCTTTGGAAAAACATAAAATCCTGGTTTGGGCTGTTTGCCCATTTCCATGGTGTAAATGCTCCCACCATGGCCTATTTTCAAACTACCAGCAGGACGCTGCCAAATCCAGAGCTGGGAAGAGGTGTGCGGTCACCGCCGTGCTGTAATGCTTCCACCAGACAGATGCATCAGACCCATGGAACCTCAAGACACGGATAACAGCAAAGTGTAGTCAAACAATTGGGCAGTGGTGATTTTTGAGTATTTGTCATCTTTGTCTTCAATGGAACTCAGTACATTTACATAATTCAATTTTTAATAATGGCTGGGTCAAAAACCAGCTCACAAAAGTCCTGAAAATTTAAAAATCGGCTCTCACAAGCCAGCAGGAGCTGACTCGAGCATACCCTCCATTGTGATGGTTTAATGAAATGACTTGAGTAAAATCACCTAGCATGTTCATTGCCAATATTTTGTAAATGTGAACACTGGTTGAATGTAAATCCAAATAGTGAAGCTTCAATAAGGAGCTGAGAATGACCCATCTTCTTTTATGAGAATTATGTCTTTTGGTGGATCCTCCAGGTAAAGAAAAGTCTCTTAGGCTATGCCCAAAAAAATGTTGACTGTGGTGTCTTCACTCACATTCTGAGACTCATAAGCAGAAGTTTCAGAAAAGCATAAAGGGCCATCCATTTGGAGGATGTTATTGCTGTGGTTACTCATTTCCTTTTCTACCATGACTGGTTGTTGTGGTTATTAAATTCTCCCCCTAATTCATATATGCCCTTAGGGACGTTGTGTATGTAACATCCATCATTGGCATGTGATTATCCGGTTTTGTGCTTTTTAATTCTTTATATCTAGAGGCAGTAGGTAGCATAGAGGTTACGAGTTCAGTCCCTAAAGCTAGAATGCCTGTATTTTAATCTCGGCACCATAGTCATAATACCATTGATATATTTTGGTGGAATTGGGTTTTTTGAATCCTATCATACCTTGGAGACCTCCTCCTCTTGGAGATCGGCTCTCAAGGAACTCAGGTAACTTGAACTGTGGTTCTCAAACTTAGCAGCACGTTGGCATCACCTGGGAATTTTTACAAATACAGATGTCTGGGTCCCACCCCAGTGATTCTGGTTCAATTGGTTTGGGGATATAGCCTGAACATCAGCTGATTTCAAAGGAGAATTTGAGTCATGTTTACAAATGGTTAAATGCCAAGCTGAAGACCTGAGTTCTCTTCAGTGGTTCTTCATTTTATTCTTCAGTTCCACTCCCTACAGTCTTTGGATTCATTTTGCTTGAGAATCCCACTCTGACTCTACCTTCTGTGTGGTTTGGGCCATCTGTCCATCCTCTATCCCATCTCATTTATGTTCATAGACACCAGGGATTGGCCAAGAGTACCTAAGAAACTAGTTTCTGGCTCCACCAATTTCATGGCAGGCAGCACATGCAATGCTACTTCTTTCTGCATCACGGCCATTCCAACAAGAATGACACATGTGCTAGTTGTGTTCCTGTTCTAGGTATTGCAGTGGTAAGAAGTCTAAAAGTATTAAAGACCATTGCTCATTGAAACCTACTCAGGAATGAAAGTGACAGATTTTACTGATGAAATTACTTATCACTAAAATAGAGAATTAGAGTGTATCTAGGTACACAGGATCTCACACCTTGGAGAGTGGTTGAGCCATGTGGACCTATCATGTTCAACTTTGCACAAATTCACTTACAAAATATCCTTGCAGATATGTGGCCACAAGCATTTGATTCGTGGAAATTAGTTTAACTCCCAGCTTTGCAAAAACACAACCATTGGGTAAAATGGCATCATCGGAGGTCACCATGAAGTCCACGAAGTGACACTAATGTGGGAACACAATGAAGCTGCCTGTTCTAATGAGAAATCCTCAAAGCTTTGCTATTCTGCACACAGAGGCAGAAGGCAATTGCTATTCAGGAAGTGTGAAAAGAGTTACTTTATTGTTATTCAAAAGGAACTTCTCATTTGAAGCAAGTTGAGGAAATCAATATGCTGTAGTGAGGGAAACATTCAGAAGCTCAGGGCCCACTAGAGAAAGAACCCCCTGTCCCCCCCCCCGCCCCAAACCCACAGATCAAAATCAAAGCCCTGGCCCTGCTTACGAGAGTGGAATCTTGGAAAATCTACACAGCAAGAGTTTGGCCTTGTTCCCCAGAGAGACAGAAAGTTGTGGTTATTTCAAGGAATGAGAGGGAGCATCAGAAAATTTGAAAATAAACATTTGAACTTCAGGATAGTTATCTATGGTCAATGGAAGCTTTTGAGAAGGGTCCATCATTTGATTGTGTTTGTGTGTCTGTGTGCATGATTTGTCAGCAATACCTGGTACATTCAACCTCAGTAATATATAATTACATTTTACTCTTTGAAATAACATTCAAACCAGATGTGGAAATATAAAAGAGAAGTCTACTAGTTTTTTTAGTGTTCCTTTAAAAAAATCTACTTGCTCAATTTGCTCTTTGGGCATAAGGAAGCATATACAATATATGGTATCCTTTACTTTTTTCATAAAAAATTTAAAAATTATTTATGGAGTACTTACCATGTCAGGTGATGATGGTATGGGTTTGTGATTGAAGCATCAAGCCCAACCTGCCATCTATGTATGAGCTACTTTAATATTCAATTCCACTCATCTCTCACCTCAACCCTATGCTAGGAATTTGGTTGACCAGCCATCCTGGTGAGCCTGGGACTGTCCTGGTTTTGGCATTGAAAACCCTGAATCCCTAGAAACCCTTCACCCTTACTGGGAACTGAGGAAGATGCCAAGGAAAGGCAAGTTCCTAAAGGTAAGGCTCTCATGCCTGCATTGGGTGAAAAAGAAATCTGTACATGAAACTGTCAGATAGCAATTCAGGAAAGAAAATGATGAGCACAAGCTTAGCCTCTGACCCTTGTGGAGTAATTCTGAAAATAAGTCCTTTGAAGGAAGGAGAGCTGGGCTTGTTTTGAAGCTCCTGGCATTTTTAAGTGTTGGATCAGGTATTTATTGAGGGTCAATCATGCTGGGATCTGAGTGTATAATGTCAGACAAGGCAAATCTTTGCCTCGAGACTTGGTTTCTAGTCTCTCCTCCACTAATCATTTCATCTCTCCTTTAATGCCTACACTGAGGAAATCATTTAATCTCTCTGAATCTTGATTTTCATGTCTTTTAAATGGGTATTATAATATAAGCATCTTTGTCTATCTTCCAGGGATGTTGGGAGAATCATATAAGATGAGTGGTATATATAAAAGCATTTTGAAAACTATAGAATGCAATACAAATTTAAGAGGGTAGGTAGTGTTATTGCTAGGGACAAAATATAAACCTATGCTATGACTTCAGTGGTCTAGAATTGAGTTGGCCAATGTGGTAGCTACTAGCCACATGTGGCTAGTTAGATTTTAATTTTAATTAATTAAAATTAAATAAAAATTTAAAAATCAGTTTCTCAGTCACCTTAGCTAAATTATAGATGCTGAATAACTATACATTTCCATCCCTGCAGAAATTTTCTATTGGGCAGCCAGGTCTAGAAATAAGTAACTGAAGCTTTTTATCTTGAATATGGTGATAATGTGTCTTTCTGTGGGGACATTTTCTATATAAAAGCAGAAAGGCAATAATGTTCCTAAATTGTCCATAACTCGAGTTGTCATCACTGGTGTTCACCATCTATTCCACTGGAACATATATTCCAGTTCTCTTTCTCTTCTGAGCATAGGTTAGGAGTACACTTCCCAGAGCCCTTGTGGTTGGTTGGGAACACATGACAAATTCTGGTCAAAGAGCTGTGAGCAGAAATGATGTGTATCATTTCCAGGTTGAGGGTTTATCAATCTATATATCTGTCTGTCTGTCTGTCTGTCTGTCTATCTATCTAGTACCAGGGCCAGGGATTAAACCCAGGACCTTGTATATGGGAAGCCAGTGCTCAGCTACTGAGCCACACGGGCTCCCTTGATTTGGCTTTTTTCATTTGCTTGGTGTTTGTTCTTTTGTATTTTAGGAGGCACCAAGGACTGAACCTGGGACCCCCCATGTGGGAAGCAGGTGCTCAACTGCTTAAGCCACATCTGCTCCTGAGCATTTAATGATTGATTTGAAACCCTGCAGGGTTTTCATTTCATGCTGCCACACGTACTGGCAACATCCCAGATAAGCAGGAGGAAGAGCAGCTATATGGAGGGAAAGTTCAGTTCCCAGCTGACCCCAGAATGCACATGCAATGGGAGCAAGAAATTAATCTTTGTTGGTATAAGCCACTGAAGATTTAGGGGCTGTTTGTTGTTTCAGCATAGGCTGGCCTATCCTGACTGGTCCACTGGCCTTGAGATAAGAATGAAAAGAGACACAGGATCAACTAGATCTCTAATTCAAGTTATTCTTCAGCCCTAGCCATTCACTAAACACACATACATACATACACAAACATATAAACACACACACTCAGACCCACACACACGTCATAAAAACAGAACAGAAAAAAATGATACATTAACCAAAAATATAAGCAAGCTGAAGTCATTTACCAGAGTCCAATTTTAGAAACAGAGTACAATGTTTTCATTTGCTTCTATGAGGCCCTGGATGTGATAATTTCATGGGGACAAGAGTTGGTCTAACTGAAACCTGGATTTTTCAAGGTAAGTTCATACACTGCTTGCCAGAATGTACATCTAGCTTTGGTCTTTCCAACTGTAAAATGAAGGAAGCAACAAGAATGGGAACCATCTCCAGCGCTGATGAAGTGTTTTCCCTGTCCAAAAGGAAGTATGAGATGTATTAAGCTAATGACAGAAAGGACTTAGTTTTTGAAGAATGGAAGGATTTGTATGGGTACAAATTATTCATGTTCTGCTGCCTGATCCCAAAGCCAAGATTCTATTTTAAAATGCCAGGCAACAATTTAACTTTTGAAACACATTGCATATTATACTAAAGAGGCGCCATTGGGAAAACTTGGGGAAGAAACTGCAGACATCTTATCTTTGTACACAAAATTATCAAAGTGTCCCCATGGACAAGTATGCAATACTTTACCTGATGCTTTTATTACTATTTGCTAACACCGCTCAGCTCAGCGTCTACCCACTCCTGTGCTGCTTCCTCCCATCCCCTGATGCCTTACAGGATTGAGCCTGTTTGCATGACGATTTCCTCACATAGCTATGGAGTGTACATGAAAAGGGAAAGACAGAAATATGCATCAAGTTCCCCCTTTGGGTGCTTTACCAGGCTTTCCCCCTTCACATTCGTGTTTAGCCTTCATGAGAACCTTGAGAAATAACCAGCATTCAGTCCTTTTGACCGCCTGAGGAAATGTAGGCTCAGAGTTGGTGCATAACATTTTTACAGCACACTCACCTTCCACACGAGCCCTTTCACATATAAGCCAGTGGCGTCCTACAACAAGCACCTGCCACCATCTGCCGGGGGTAGTTTCTGGCTGCAGAAGCAAGCTCAGTTCACACTCAGAGGAGGACAGAAAAGCTGGAGTGGTAACATCCCTCAGAGCAGGCGTCGCCCAGCCTCAGCAGTGTCGGTGGATGAACGCCCCTGTGTCTTCTCCTCGGGTAGGGTAACACCCAAGCACGCTCTGCACAGCCTCCCAGAGTCCTGCGACTGAGGGAGCCCGAGCAGCCCTCAGCAGTGACTCGCTCGTCCACACACCTCGATCAGGCCTCCTGCCCGACCCCAGCTCCTTTCCCCACTCCCATACCAGCGCCTCTTAGACTCGCCACCACGTAAACTACTTGTCCTCAAAACTTTTTCTCAGTGTACTTCTGAGGCAACCCGAGGTAAGACAATGTTCAAGTGCACATAATTAACAACTGCCAGAGCCAGGATTCCAATCTATCTGACTAAACTCTCTACATTGAAAGACTCCTTTCAGTGGCCTTTTCTCTCCGCTCTCTCCTCTGGATCTTTCCACTGGACACTGAACAGGCCCCAGGGCTACAGAGATGAAAGATCAGAGAGGGAGCCACTGTCTTCTACAAGGACCCCCTGGAGGTGGCCTGTGCTTTGAACTTAATCCAACTAGAGCATTCAAGCAACCCCACCGGAAATCTACCTCAGAACATCTTCTCGACCCTTGAGCATCTGGAAAAGTTTGTACCATGGTAGGAACAAATCTCCTTCCTGAGAATCCAAGAAGCGTTTAGAGGAAAGGCTTTGGGGAACTCAAAACATGACTCATCTTTGATGTCTCAAAACAGCGCGAGTGACCACATTTATAAAGAGCCAGAGCAGTTATAGAGAAACTACTCGGCCCTGGCCACTTCAATCACACGGGCAGCAAATCTGTCACCACTGGCATCTCCATTTGCCCTCTCCGGTCATGGGCCATGGACCCTATTACCTATGCTTGGAAACTACCTGCACAGACCAAGTCCCCTCCTGCATCAATCACGGCAAGCCACTTCAGGGAGAAAGCCTCACACGAACTATTGAAGACGGATCACCTTTCAGCGTAGCTTTTATTGTCGTGGCTTCACGCACTTTAAGCTGATGTATCAACTTCCATTCGGATGGTACAGCCTATGCCAGGTTGAGACCGTCACAGCTGTGACTGCCTTCACCAACGACGGAACGCCTCAGAAAGTGGGCATCAGAAGCCCGGCCACCGGAGGCGACCGCCTTGCCTGGCACAAGCCGGGGACCACGGCTTCATAAATGCACATCAAGGAAACTGAGTCATGACTTCAAGTCTGAGGTTTTCCTTCAGGTCTGATAAGATGCTTCAGTTAAGTCAAGGTTTTTTGTTTCGTTTTGTTTTTTAAAGAAAGAGGGATGAAAGGAATTGTTGGTGAGAAATAGCTGGAAGAATTTCTGTTCACAGAGCAATAAGGAACCCCAAGTGCCTGCCGCCTTCATGTCCTTGAGACTCATGCCTGTCTACATTTACGTTTTTTTCCTTCATATTGAAAAAAATGTTTAATGCAACTCAAAGAGGCTAGAGAGGGGAGAATCGAATAAAGATATTAACTGCCAAGAATTGGAACTTAAGTATGTTAAATCCATGAATTCATAATGATTAAAATATTAACTGGGAACCATTGGAGGATGCAAGCGAACCAACTCATCATTTTGAAAACTGGTAAATAAAGAGAATACATCAGAAAAAAAAAATACCGTGCCCCCTCCCTTGCACTAATGGAGGCTCAGATCAGGTCTTCTTCCTACTGAAACGACCCTCTGGGCCGCGTGCTTTTCTTCTCCCCTGCTCCCTGCGCCAGCGGCGCCTCTGGGCTCCCACAGCTGCCGTCTTCCATCCCCATGGCCTCATCAGGCTGGATATTGCCTCCTCCCCGCCACCTTCCTGCTCCCATCATACACCACTGTCACAAGCCAGTTCCATTTGGAAGGTTTTAACTGAACCCTTGGGAGAAATGGTGACAGAAAGATGCACAGAAAAACAAATTAAAATGGAATCGTAGACATGTCTATTTTAAAGTTCTTTGCCCACACTCCCTCCTTGGGGAATTTCTCCCGTTCTCCACAGATGCTCACTGCTGCCCGTCCACGTCCCCTCTTCTCTTACATCTTCCCAAATCTCAAATATTCTCTCCCAAACCTTCTCCTAGCTTCTTCAGCCCCTGTCGGCCTCGTCAAACTTTCTAAAGCTTTTTGATTTTTTAAGGCAAAACAAGTTAACTCTTCCTTTGATTAAATCTTTCCCAACCCATATTATGCCCTGAAGAATTCAATTTCTATAACCAAATATGCCCAATTTAAGTTGCTTTTCTTAAACAAAAGAGATGTTTCTTGCTAATTGGAATTCTGGCTTCCAGTCCATCTGACTCAAACGCCAGTCAGATTTTTTTTTTAATCTTCCTATTATGATTCAAAAATACTTTATTATAGAGATTAAGTCTCAAACACTTTCAAAGGTTTAATTTCAAGTGTTTGCTGGTGTAATTAATCAAACATGCATTATGTATACATTTCAAGCAAACTACATTAATCAGCCTGCCAATTATTTTTTATTTTGTGTGATCTATTTCTCCCACAGGCACCAGCTATCAGTTACTTTTCAAGCAATGTACAGGCTGAAAAGCCCTGTTCATTCTAGTATTGGTCTATGACCTTCGAAAATAGACTGTTGCTTTGTTTGGGAAAAAATCTAATTACAGTAGTTAAATGAACTGGAATTAATTAAGTTGTGGATACTTGACATTTATAGTTAATTGGTCATATCTATCATAGAAAGAGAAATTGGGCCTTTTATCTTTCTGTTTTATCAACCATGCTGCAAATCAATAGCATTTTCAGAAGGAGAGGGTGCCCAGGTCCCCAGCATCCTGTTTGACCCAGAAGCAAACACAGGACACTATCAAATAATGGCTAGAAATTGCTTAGACAGCTGTGGAGAGTCTTCTGGAAAAGAACTGTGGACTTCTGAATTTTTAGAAAGGGACTTTTGAGACAGGCTACCTTGGGAACCTCTGCCCAGAAAACTAGCTAAGCCAGGGAAAGAGGGCTCTCTGTGACACTTGCTTGTCCCTTCTCCCTCCCCACCCCACCAGTCTCCTTTCCATCCTCAACAGCCCCTGGGCTTAACTGTCACTCCCGTTTCTCTGTCACTCCCATTTCACTGTCATGCTCGTAGGTCCAGGATGAGCAATATTGTCACAACCAGGCAGGAGACGAGGCTCCAGGAGCCCAGCTGAGGTTTGCTGGAAGCACAGGAGGTTCATAATTCTTCAGCCTTCCTAACCACTCCTTGTGCCTGTGAGTGGAGAGAATAACCTAAGAGGGAATGAGTTCAGAGCGCCATCGGGTGTGTATCAAAAGGGAAAACAGGCATGAAAGATGTGGAACTTCTGGTGTATGTGTGTGCACGACCCAATAAATAAGCTTCCAGCTGCCTTCCAAGCAGGCAAGGGCACTTCATATTCCCATCAGTAATGTGTGGGACTATGCTTTTTCCCACTTATATTGATATTGTAGTTCTTTTTTTTTCTGGTTTCCAATCTGATGATTGGAAAATTATCTTTCCTTGTTATGTTAATTTGCACTTCCCTGATGATAGTGAATTTAGCATCTTTTCATATGTTTATTGACCATTTGGCAACACCCATATAGTATTTTTAAATAATTTAAGTTGCATGAAGTTATAAACTCTTGATGTAGCTGTTCCACTCCTAGAAATACATCCCATAAAAATAACACCCTGATATGTAAAGACATATTTATAGCTGCGTTGTTCCTAGCTAAAAACTGGAAACAAGGTCAATATCTTTTAATACAGAAATCACTGGCTAACTCCATACCACGAAGTATAGCAGCATGAAAAAATGAATTTATTAGAGCTATACCAAATGACACACAGGATTTCCATGTAGTCTGATTGAATGAAGCAGAAAGTAAGTACGGTATGATCCCATTTTTGTAATGCAGTACCATCTTTGGACCCAGGCAAGAAGGCCTCTTGTCCTTGGCACTGTGCTTTAGAGTGCCATGCTCTGGTCCTTCTCCAGGTGCATCCATCTGGATGCAGAGCTCAGGGTACATGAGACCCCTTCCCCCCCACCCCCAAGAGCCTATGTCCTGTCTAGACCTTGAGACCCTGTCATTTCTTGCCCAAAAAGCTCTGAACCCATTAACAAGGTCTCTCTCCTTAAGAGTGACTATGACAAGTTATGTACCCCCAGGCCCAATGGGAGACCAAGGGGTAGCTTTTTGCAGGGGATGAGGATGGGTCTTGAACTGGTAGCCTGGGATGCCCACCTGTGTGTGCACAAGGCTCCCTGCTGTGCAAGGTGGAGTTGGGTAAGAAGAGAAGGGGACAGGCCATAGGCTAAGGGCCTCCATTTGTATTCTTGCCCCAGTCCTGCAAAGACATGGTGAGTGGGGCCATTGTCCAAGACACCATGAGCAAGTGTCTCTGGGAAGCCACCCTGGTTAAGGACTGGAAATGCAAATCAGAACCCCTGTCGGATCTTTCCATTCAGTGGCATGTAAGTTTGCCTGATGCAAAGCACCAATTTCTTACTCCACACAACAAATCCTTGCGTCAATGAACCACTGCAGCAGGATTCTCAACTGCAGCACCACTGGCTCTTGAGGCCAAATCCTTGTGTGTTGTGGGGGCTGAGCTGTGCATTGTAGGATGTTTGGCAGTATTCCTGGCCTCTAACCACTAGATGCCGGTAGCACCCTCCTAGTTATGGCAATCAACAATGTCTCTAGATAATGCCAAAAGTCCCCTGTGGAGGAAAACTGCCGCCAGTTGAGAACCATCAGTCTACAGAGATATGAGATTTCATAAAATTATTTTAAGGAGTACTATCTCCAAATGGACTGTTAAACAAGGGTCAGCTAAATAGCTGCTAGAGGGTCCCACAAAATAGTCACCTTGAGGAGTGACTAACGGAAGATGTTTGCCATGTGTGCTCCAAGCAACAGGTAGATTGAACACATCCCCCTTTCAGGCTGGCACTGTGATGTCAGTTGGTGTCATTGGTCTGAATGGCCCACTCAGAATAATTTCTTTTGGCAAATGTATACCCAATACAGACATGTTCCAGGTTTTGGGAGCCTGGAGGTGGTTTAATCTGGGGTCCATTTAAGAAAAAAAGGAATACAAAACTGTGGACACAAAATGAGATACAGGGTGAGGGGCCCCTAAACTTCACTTTCATTGGCTTTATCGTACATCTGCCTCTGTACACACAGGCGGGGGTCTTAGAATTCTGCTTGTTTTATACCCACATGGGAAGATTCAGTTCCTTTTAGTAGCCGCTTAGCATTCTTCCCCAAGATTTATGTACTTCTGTCCAAAAATATTCTATCCAAATTATGGAAGGCATTTTTCTTCTTTAGAAGTAATTCAATACAGCTTGTGGAAAGTAAAATGGCACAAATACTTGAAAAAGTGAGTTCCATTTCACTGATGAAAATCCTACTGCAGGGCAAAGTAGCCAACTTTCTGACTATTAAGAAGAATTATGTCTTGCTACCCTGCCCATAAAGTGTCCGGCAGAAGTTTCCTAATCAATAACCTTCCCTTCACTTTATTAAGTACAGAAAATGACTGGGGGAAAAGTCAACCTGATAAACCCCAGGAATAATTTAATCTGGCGTCTTTAAAATTTCTTACCCAGCAGGCGAGAGTAAAAATCTGATACAAACATTAGAGAAAAGAGAGGTATTATGGAAATGAGGGGAGGCAGCCTGTGCCATAATGCCCACACTTCATACTCGATTTGGTGATCCAAGGATAAGTAGCAGATTGTTTTTGATGTTCCTTTTGACCCAGCAGGTCCTGCTACACTTCCTAATTAAAATAGGCAAGCCATGCTGTCCTTACTTCACCTCACTTCACTGCAGGCTTTGTCTTCCTTTCATTTCTGCTTTGGAAAAAGGTGAAAAACATCAGGTTACATGATCACAGCCATCAAGAAATCCATGCCCAGCTCTTCTCTCTCTGTATTCCCTGAGGATGACCCATTAGTAAAAGTTAAATAAACATTGCTTTCTAAAATTTCTAATGTGAGTATAGTCCAAAGGTTTAGGTAGTGGGCAATTTGGTGCTCTGTTCAGACCCCTTCCCCAGCCAGTGCATCCAGCCCCCCAGCTGCTCTGAGAGTCAGGTGGTAGTATCCTGTGCAGTTCTTGCTTCTCTAGAGAACTCCCCCGGGTCAAAGAGAGCGCTGACTACCCAACTCCCAGGCTGCCCAGGGCCAATGGCTGAGGCTGAAAAGGCTGGCCCCTTGCCTCGAGGTAGGACCCACTCCCTGGTGCAATGTGTGTGGCAGCGTCCCCCACAGGACCAGGGAGAAGCTAGTCTGCCCCTGAAGTTGCACCCTGGCTTAGCCCCTCCCCTCCCTCATCCTACTACCTTTCCTGCTCCATTTCTCCTGAGAGCTCTTCCCCTGGAAATCGTTTACCAGAGAATTCCCTTCTCAGGGTAGGCTTCCAGGGACCCTAAGAAGCACAGTCTCTGAGCACAGACGAGATGCTTTGCACCCAGGAGACCATGGTTCCACCTTGCTGTTTAACCTGGAGCAATCTGAGCTGCACGTCCCTCACCTGGGAGGTGGTGGAGGCAGACGAGCTGGCTTCCAAAGCTCTTGCCAGCTGCTGTGGGCACTGCTCTGGGACTAGCTGTGTTTCTGTTTTAACGGATGTGTCCACTGCAAAATCGGTCTCTGTGGAATCGGAGCCCTTAGCTGACCCCAAGCCCCTTTCCCTATAGTTCTCTCCTGTTCTTTGTGGAGGAGCCACAGAGAGGCAGCTACATAAAAGCTGCCACCTTTCAGTCCCTCAGAACCTTCCCATGCCTCCTCCCCATCTTGACAAAACTTTAGGTAGGAACACTGTATAGGCACAAATCTCTAACAGACAAAAGAATTCCTTAGAAACTATTGGACTGCTAAGTAAGAATAGTACAGTAACGTTCGTCAGCCAAGCCATTAAAACTAATTTTGTTTTGTTTTTCCTCCAGCATTTGAAGACATCACTGACCATTAAATGAAGGTTTTTTGTTTCTTTTAAAGATTTATTTAATTTTTCTCCCCTTCCCCCCCATTATCTGTTCTCTGTGTTGATTCACTGTGTGTTCTTCTGTGTCCATTTGCATTCTTGTCATGTGGCACCAGGAAACTGTGTCGCTTTTTTTGATGCGTCATCTTGCTGGGTTAGCTCTTCATGTGTGTAGTGCCACTCCTGGGAGGGCTGCTTTTTTTTGCATGGGGCAGCTCTCCTTGCAGGATGCACTCCTCTTGCATGGGGCACCCCTATGTAGGGGACACCCCTGTGTGGCATGGCACTCCTTGCACACAGCAGCACTGCCTGTGGGCCAGCTCACCACACAGGTCAGGAGGCTCTGGGTATTGAACCCTGGACCCTCCATATGGTAGGTGGACGCTCTATCAGTTGAGCCACAACCGCTTCCCTAGATGAAGTTTTATATTTCATCAAAACTGAAAAGAGGGAAGCAGATGTGGCTCAAGTGATTGAGCTCCTGCCTACTACATGGGAGGTCCCAGGTTCAATTCCTGGTGTCTCCTGGAGAAGACAAGCAAGACCGCAAGTGGGCACAACAGGTTGGTGTGCAGAACTGATGCAACAAGATGATGCAACAAAAAACACAAGGAGGAAACACAATGAGAGAGACAGCAAAGCAGGGAGTGCAGGTGGCTCAAGTGAATGAGTGCCACCTGGGAGGTCCCAGGTTCAGTTCCCAGTGCCTCCTCCTAAAGAGAAGACAAGCAGACACAGAGAGCACACAGTGAATGGACACTGAGAGTAGCTCGCGAGTGCAAACAATGAGGGGGATGGAATAAATAAATAAAATAAATCTTTTTAAAAAAAAGGATTAAAAAAAAACAAACTGAGAAGATACCAATAATAAGACATACCATTCAAGAAAGAAGAAAAATCCCTACCAATTCCACTTAGACATGATGCATTTTTATCATTTTGAATTTTTTATTCCTGTTAAAAGAGCAGTTTTAGTTTCATTGAAGCATATTTTTAAATCATGTACCAACTTATTCATTAGAAATGGAAAGTATTACAGGACTAAATAGTTTAAGCTATTCTTAAAACTTGACATTTAGAGTTTCATTCTTCTGAATCTCTTTCGACTCCGTGTCCCTGGTTTCTGTGTCAATAGTAGCTTTTGTGCCAACAAGAGTATGGTGATGCAGTTCTTCAAATGTTTGCACCACCACTGTCCATGGATTTTACACCCATTTGTAAGCTCTTTTTTGTTTTTTACTTTTTGTTATGAAGTATTTTCAACAAACACAAAATTAGACAGAATAGAATAACGAAGCACATTCCTATGTACCTACCACGCAGCGACCTCAACCCACAGCCAGTGCCACTCACTTTCTCCCCTCCTGTAGAATTTTGAAACAAACATCTGACATATTCCAACCATGAATCTGTTGATACGGATCTTTAAAAGACAGAATTCTTTTTAATAAAACCGCAATATCTTTTCAAACCTAAAGAAAATCAATCCTGTAACATCATCAAATGTTCAAATTTCCAATGATCTCATGAATGCGTTAAACTTTTTAAAGTGTCTTTAAAATCAGGATCTAAATTAAGTCCACTCATGGTGGCTTATTCCTATCTCTTTTAAGCTATAGTTTCTCCCTTATTCTGTCCTATTTCTTCTAAGTTATTCTTGAAGAAACTGAATTGCTTGCCCATGCAGCGTTTGACACAGTCTGAATTTTGTTGATTTCATCCCTGTAGTGTAATTTAAAATGTCCCTTTGTCCCTTGTATTTCCTGTAAATTGTTTTTTTGATCTAAAGCCTTGATCACAGACAGGTTTGATTTTTGGGGAGGCAAGAATACTTCACAGGTAGTGTTGGATTCTTCCGTCAGGGGGTCCCTTGTGTCTGATTGTCTCTTCTTGTGATTTTAGCAGCCATTGATGTGCAATGCCAAGATCCAGCAGTCCATTAGCAGCTGCAAAAAGGTGATATTTCAATTCTCTAATTTTTCCTTCATTTAATGTCTGGAAAGTTCCTATAAAGGGAAATTTCCTCCCATATCCTCTTTGGTTATCCAAGTTTTAATATGTGCACTAAACATCAATGACCATTTCACAACTGCTTCCTGGCCATCGATGATTGCCATATAGTAGTTGGTTTCCATTTAAGGAGTTGTGTGGTATGAAAATAATTGTTTCTTTACATGTTGGAATCACACTTGTCCCTGAGAGAGTTCACATAGAGAGACGAGTGGGAGTTGGGAACAGATGATTCACATCTAACTCATGCTCCCTTCCAGGGCTGTGTGTGTGTTTGTATGCATATTTTCCCAGTGTGTTTATTTGAAACCACATAGGTTAAATGCAAATAGGATACATATTATAAACTTTGTCATAGTGTAGTGGCTATTTCTATGTACTGGTTGTTTCCCTCCCCTTCAATTATAAGTTCAGTGAGATAGCCTTAATCAGACCTAACTCTTCAAAATTGAGATTCTTGCAAAAGCAATTTGCCTTGGATGCCCCTCTTTCTCACCTCCCTTTCCATCTGATCAGTTTTTAGTAGTGCTCTCCCCTAGCACAGCTGCAATGGGAGGCCTAGACGAACATACCTTGACTCTAGTAGTTGAGCACTGTGTTGTATCCTCCATTCTAAATGCTGTTTCTAGGGAATGGATGTAGCTCAAGTGGTTGAGCGCCTGCTTCCCATGTAAGAGATCCTGGATTCAGTCCTCAATACTGCCTAAAAAAAATGAAAACAAATAAAAGAACAAAAACTAACTCTCACTGAGGAGCAGATTTAGCTCAGTGGTTGAGTGCCTACTTCCCTGTTTCTATGGCCCCAAGTTCCTCAAGCAAACAAAAAAGGCTGAGCAAGGTAACCATTATTACCACATTTTTATAGGTGAGAAAACTGAGATTAAGAGACATAAAGTACACTACCCATGGTAAAAGTGAAAATGAAAAATAGCAGTGAGTTTGGAGGTTATTTTTTCCTTTTCCCACAAACTTCTTGTCTATTATCACTTTTTTTAGTAAAAAGTTTTAAAATGAAGAATAGCATTCAAACAGACAGGAGTACAAATCATAAGTATATAACCCAGGGGATTTTCATAAAATAAGCATACTCATGCATTTCTCTTTTGAGAAAAAGAAGATTAGAACCCCAGAGGTCTGGTCCTGCCCCCTTCTAGTTATAATACTGTCCTACCTAATCGTAGCTATTGACACTTCCAACAGAATAGATTATATAAATGGAATCATGACAAATGCACTCTTTTATGTCTGGCTTCCTTCACACAGCATTAGATCAGGAGATTCGTCTAGCCAGGGACTACATTTCCCAGCCCCCTTGCATTTACGTGGGGCCACGTGACTAGTTCTGGCGGATGGGACATGATGGAAGTGATATGTGACACCACCAAGCCTGGGTGTTTAGGACTCTGGTTGCCCTGTCCAAGCTCTTCCCAGCCCTTTTGTGAACAGTTTTGAGGGCACGTGTTGAGATCAGCAAGTTTCAAATTGTAAGCGTCCTGAATCCCTGAGATACACTTGGACCAGGAGAACGACCTGATTGAAAACACGTGCCTTAGACTTTGCATGAGTAAGAAACTTCTCTTGTGCTGAACCGTGAAAGTTTGGGGAATGTATTACAATAGTTAGCCTCCCTAATGGGTACAGCTGGAGTCCAGGACAAAGGTTCATGTCGTCATATCTTTTATTCCTTTTAAAGATGTCATTTTCAGCCTAGGCAAAGAAAACGGAGGTTACTTATCAGAACAGGAGAGGAAGAACCAAGGCTATAACAGAGAAAAGTGAAAAAATGAACATATGAGAAACACAAGATTGGATTTGGTGAAAGGTGTTCACTTCTTGCTTTTGTATTTAAGGAAGATAAATTCTTCCCTCCTAGACCTCTAGTTCTAGACCATTTGGGGATGAAGGTATGTTCAGGGGTTATTCCAGATTTTTCCTGGGTATATCTCCCATTTCCCCTGAAAAAATATGCCTGGAGGATCTCTGTTCTTTTAGTAGCAGGGAATGCAATTAAGAAAGAACACTTGGGCTTTTAAGTCCAGAGGTTTTCCCATTAAGGGCCAGATAGATGTTTTAGGCTTTGTGGGCCACATAGAGACTCTGTCACATACTCTCCTTTGTTGTTCATTTAACAGCCCTTTAAAAATATATATAAAGACTATTCTTGGCTCAAGAACCATGAATAAACAGGCCACCGACTGAATTTTGTCTGTAGGCCATTGTTTGCATTGTCAGGTCTAGAGCTTTTCTCACTTAGATTTGGAAACTGGGAAACAGACGTGGTTCAACCAATTGGGCTCCCATCTACCATATAGGAGATCCAGGATTTGATGCCCAGGGCCTCCTAGTGAGGGCAAGCTGGCCCATGTGGCATGCTGGCCAACACGGTAATGCCACCCCATGCAGGAAAACCACCCTGCGCAGGAGTGCCAGCTGATGTGGAGAGCTGGCATGGCAAGATGATGCAACAAGAGACACAGGAAGGAAAATAAGATGGAGCAGGACAGGGAGCTGAGGTGGCGCAAAAGAGTAATCGCCTCTTTCCCACTCCAGAAGGTCCCAGGATTGGTTCCTGGAGCTGCCTAATAAGAAGACAAGCAGACACAGAAGAACACACAGCAAATGGACACAGAGAGCAGACAATGGGGGGATGGGGTGTGTGTGTGTGGGGGGGAGAAATAAATAAAATAAATATTAAAAAAAAAAGATTTGGAAACTTGTTCATCTTGAGTTGGAGACATTGTGGAAAGAACTTGTCTTCTAATCCTTAACAGCAAGCAAATTATGTCGGGCCATTAACTCAAACTTTCTTTGACTGCTGTTGGAGACTTGACAGCTGTTCTCATCTAGCATTTCAGTACAAGCAGTTCTCAGTGAGGTTGCTGGTGAAGATTCGTAAGACAGACACCCAGCTTCTGTGGCCTTTGATAAACAGCTCTTGTCTCATAATAGGTTGATAAGGGCCACAGAAGCCATAAAGTATAATTTGTAGGCCTTCCTGCAGCAAAGCATGTCCTGGGGGATAACAATAGGAAGATAGCTCATTTCAGATTACCAAAAGCTCTAGCCTACTCCCATTTCATGCTGGTGATATTTATATTCAATTCTAAACCCATCCACAGCATCTTCTAAGTTGGCAGCCATTGAGTTCCCAGGCCCCTCATCATGCACTGCCTGCCACCTCTTGTGCTAGGGCTAATTCAAGGCCCTCGGGCAGATGCTATAAACCGCCTTGGACACTACCCAGATAACTCTATTTAGCACTTGCACGAGTGGTTTAACCTCCAACTACTCAAAGTATGATCCTAGAACTGCCATCCCCTGGAAATTTGATAGGAATACAGAGCTGGGGCCCCAACCCAGATTGAATCATAATCTTCCTTTTTAACAAGACTTGCTGGCGACTGGTATGCCCACCAAAGTTTGAGAAGCACTGCTTTAACATTCTTTTTGAGGACAGATTAGTGACAAGGTTCTCAACCTTGGATATACACTTAAACCACCTCAGTAGCTTTAAACCCTACAGATGGCTGAGTCCCACCCTCACAGATTCTAAGTTAATTGTTCTATGGTAGAGGTAAGTCAGAGTCAGCTGGGCCCCACCACAAACCAAGTAAGTCAGAATCTTTGGGTATGAGTTTTGGTTTAGGCCTGAGCTTCTGGCCTAACCATGTAGTCAGTTCCATAAACCTGCTGGGTACTCTAGTGTTTGAAAGAGCTTTTGTGATGGGGCCACATTCCACTTATATATTGTTATATAACAACTACCCCCAAAAGTCAGTGCCTTAAAAGAACAACAATCTGTTTATCTCAAGAATCTGCAACGTGGGCATTGCTCAACAGGGACGGCACATCTTTGTTTCACTCAGCATCCAGCTGGGACAGCTTACCTGGGACTGTAGGATTCACCTCCAAGATGGCTCACTCACATGGCTGGCCAGCTGGTGCCCACTGTTAGTTGGAATCTCAGCCAGGGTGATGGGCAGGAAGCCTTGGTTTCTGCCCCTGTGGTCTTCTCCACAGGCTGCTTGATCTTCCTTTCAGCATGGTGGCTCAGTTCTTCACATGAATATTCCAAAATAACCAGGCAGAAGAAAGATCACCTTTTATGACCTAGCCGCAGAGGTCATAGCATTAACACTGCCATCATCAGAGGATTCATGGGGAGGAAACAAGTGACAGGAGCGTAAAAGACACATTGTACAGAAGAGCCATCTTTGAAAATGAGCATCTGCCACAGGCTACCTCCAGCATGTTTGCAGGATGATGAGAATGATCAGTTACAGAGCTGTCTTATCAGCATGATCACTGCGGGGGGAAATCTTTCCATATCCAGAGGGAAGTGATGCCTGGATCTAGTATCTAGAGGCTCCAGTAGTCTGTTCCCTTCCTGATTGTGTTTTAGATCTCACTAACACGGTAGCCAGTACAGTCACCAGGCTAGAAACCCCCTGACATTTCATGGTATGGTAGTCCAATACTTCTCTTTTGTCTTAGACAAGCAAGGCCATCTATTGGCTTCTTGCCCTGCTATAATGGTTAGAGTCATGTGTCAACTTGGCCAAGCAATGGTTCCCAGTTGTTTCGTCCAGCAAGCACTGGCCTGTTACTGTGAGGACATTTTGTGGACTTAAATCATTAGTAAGTTGATTGTGTCTATGGCTGGTTACCTCTACAATCAACTGAATAAACTGCCTTCAGCAATGAGAGACATGTCATCCAATCAGTTAAAGGCCTTAAAAGGAGAAGTGACGATTTCAACAGTTAGAAGAGGGAGTGTCCATTTCTACTTCAGCCAGCCAGCCTCTCCTAGGGAATTCGAGGACCTTCAGCAGAGTTCTTGGCTTGCAGCCTGCCCTACAGAATTTGAACTCATACCTCCCCATAGTTAAGTGAGATGGTTTTACAATATCTCATAATATTTACAGATATGTCCTGTCTGTTTTGATTCCCTAGAGAACCCTGACTAATACATCACCCAGATACATTTTTAACCCACAGACAAAAGATTTAATCTTGGCAATGAAAAGAATTTAATTGTATCACAGGACCTTCAGAGGTTCACCAAAGAGAATATACATCGGCCCATTCCAAAGGATTAACTAGGAAGGGGAGACAATTTTGTGCTTATAGAAAGGCTGTTGGACTCCTCTTTTAAGGGGCCCTACTGAGACTGGCTAAAAGGGTAAAGTTTTATATGATTATTAAATTGTATTTATTCTAGAATTTGCCAATAAAAAGGATTCTGATTCTGGCCACACAATATCTTTCCCAATTCTAAGCTCAGTTGAGCTATCAATTGAAAAACTTTTTCATGGTCTCTCCATGTGGCTTGGGCTTCCTCACAGCATGGTTGCTGGGTTCAGAGGAGGAAGGTCCCAAGTGCAAGAATTCCAAGAAGGAGGAAGCTTGTCCTCTTATCCTCCTATTGACTAGGCCTGGAACTGGCACAGCACCACTTCTGTCACACTCTATTGGTTAACAGTTATTGAGACAGCCCAGATTCGAGGGGAGGGGAAATAAACTTCACCTATCAATAGAGAGGGACAAAGAATATGCAATCATCTTTAATCCATCACACAAAATGAAAGAAAAAAGGAAAGAAACAAGATTCTCTTTTAGATCCTGAAAGCTCCAGAAACAGAGGCTTTTGGGTATTTTTGTTTTGTTTTTTGTTTTTTGGGTTTTGTTTTTTTTTTTCCATTAATCACATTTGGAAGGCTGTTGTCAGATGAGCCAAGTTTTCAATTATGTCTGAGCTTAACTCGCTCCCATCTGTTCTGCTCACTCCATCTGGAATGCCTGTTACTCTCACGCAGTTCTCCCAGGGCTGGCCTCTGAATCGAGTGATCTCCTCGTGATTTCTGTGTCTTTGTTTTTTACTGTTTTGAGCGTGATCTTTTCACCTTGTTCCTCTTCTTCCCAGCCATGAATTCAATTCTCAGCAGTGACCACTGTCTTCTTTCTATGTGCCCATATAAATAAAAACTGCTCTTCAATCTCAGGGAGGCCTCTGCCCATTGGGGTAAGTGTGTCCACATGCACATCCATGGGTACACTTGCACATGGGTGCATGCACAGCAGGTTCGACATATGTGTGCCGATAGCTCCACTTCCACACGGCATTTAGAAAAGATTAAATAAGTGGGCATCTATCTTCTCCATTTTGCCAATTGTAGGACATAATTACAGCCTCTCCAAATGCTTTTAAAACTAATTGGCATGAATGATTAATGCTTTATAAAACATAATCTCTTTTAGAAATGTACAGTTCTGGTAAGAACAAACAAGTAACTTCCCACATAAGTGTTATTATATACACTCCTCAAAAAAGGAAAAATTGAAATATTTTAATAGAAATGCAAGAATACAAATCAGGGAAAATGGCCAAAATCACTAGAGGCTTCCTTATAAGCCTGCGTGGGTTCCCTCACACCTGAGCCTCAGCTGGTAACTGTTGGCCTGAACAAATGATCTTTATTTGGTTGGCTTACTGAGACTAAAAAGAGAAGGTACACATGGGGTGAATGACTAAAACAGTAGCAATCACTCATTCAGGGTCACCTACTGGCCAGACATTTCACATGTCTTACCATAATCCTGTGGGTCTCCAGAATCCTCTGGTTCTCCAGGCAACGACATCTGTATCACCTGAGAACTCTTGAAAAAATTCAGGTTCTTGGGCCATTACCCCAGACCCATGTAAGGAGAAACTCTGGTGTGGGGCCCAGCTATTGGTATTTTAACAAGCCTCCCGGGTCTATGATGCTAAGAAACCTCTCTCCAGTCTGAGAACCTCTGCTCTCATCCTTAGTGCAGGACTGTCTCCTTCACTGGTCAACCAGGAGGCTAAGCCAGGCTAAGCCAGGCTTCTTGGGCCCACTTCCTTTTCTATCCCCAGCATGCCAAATCTCCTTCATTCACCTCAAAACCCAACCAGCTTAGATTTCCATGCTCTTGGAAAACCACATAACTCATATTAACCACATAACTTGACATTTTTTGAAAATCACTTTACAAAAGTTATCCATTTAGATGGGTTTTCTACTTCTCGCAAGTCAATTTTGGTCATTTGTTTTCCTAAACATGAAAGCGTTCATTGTAGAAATCCAAATGTATTATTCATCACTTATTATTTTTATTGCCTCTGTAGCATTTCCAAATTGACTTTTATTTGCCACAATAATTATGTTGCTTACATTGTTCCCAACATTTTATTATAGACATTTTCAAACATAAAAAAACTTTAAAGAATTGTACAATAAAATACCCAGATACCCATCATATAGGTTCTACAATTATTGATACCTTGATTTACTTTATCACACCTCTGTATATTAGTCCATCTTATTTTTTTATGCATTTCTTAAGAGGTTGCAGATAACAGTACTTTTCACTCTACATTTTAGTATGCATATCACTAGCTAGAGTTTAATACTTGTTTGTGTTTTAAGGTAAAATTTCCATACAGTGAAATGCACAAATCTTAACTGCAATTTGAAGAATTTTGGCAAATGCACACACTCATACAAATATAATCTTCTCTAAGTCCCGACTATGGAAGGAACAAGGAAGATTGCTACAGAACAACTCACTCTGAGATAGATCCTGGATAATATGTTGAACAAAGATAAATTATCATTTAGGTATCAAGTCAGAAAAGAGGCATGTATAAAAGGGGAAATAAGACAGACTGTGGACTCCTCCAGAACATTTTCAATTCTAGAAGGAAGTAGAGACTTAGCTACAAAGATCTGGAGAGATAGTTTGGCCCAATCTATGTGAACTTGGTTGGGCATATGAAAGTAACAGATGATATTCTCTGCCAAGAAGAGCTCAAACAATATCATACTCATGAGCCGCTATGAAAGAAGACTATTTGTTAGTAAAGCCCACTGTTAAATCTAATGGAAACGGGACTGGTAGGAAACAGTGACCTTCTCTACATATTAAGTCAGGTCTACAAAACTGAGAAATGTACTTTAGAAGGCAAGGTGAAAATCTTTTTTTTTAACAAAGCAGAAGTGAAGATATCTGGATATCAGCTGCCTCATTTTTAAGTAGATTGTCCAAACTTTAAACCAAGAAGAAGAGGTATGGCAGATAGGGAATTTTCCACCCTCCTCCCTTCCTTATCTGTGGCACATACCCCACCTCACCTATCAACATAGAAATAAAGAAAATATTTCAGCATAACCACTCCACTGGAATGAAGTCAAGTAGAGGCCAGCCTTAGCAGTGGAAGATTTCATCTTGTGAATGCTTCATTCTGACTCCTACTGAAAAGAAAAATGGAAGCTTTAGCTAGACCAGAACCAGAAACCTGGTAGAACAAAGGGGAGAGAGAAAGAAAGGGAACTGGTGGGTGAACAAGGATCCTACAGCTGTTCAAAAATTTGATATAACTAGGCAAGAAGAGACAAACTAAAGAACAGTTTGGAACAACTTTTGGGTATGTGCTCGACCCTCTAAAGGTGAGACTTCTCCTTTACCTTCCCATCCTTTCAAGGGCTAAGGGCATAAAAAAGAAGTTACAAATATTGAAAGGATAAATGGCACCACCAGAGGAACTAAAAGACGTAACTAACCACCTGATAGAGGTGGTTTTGAAAAACAAATGTGCTAATTTTTTCAACTCTGAGAGCAGTGAAT
Organism: Dasypus novemcinctus; assembly: GCF_030445035.2. Taxonomy (NCBI): domain Eukaryota; kingdom Metazoa; phylum Chordata; class Mammalia; order Cingulata; family Dasypodidae; genus Dasypus; species Dasypus novemcinctus. The sequence goes on along the minus strand of NC_080696.1, from coordinate 15,248,323 downwards.
CATGAATAGTCTAAAGTCGAAAATTTGGATTTTGTAGGTAGCATGTTCTCACAGACTCAAGGTAACCATTGAACTAAAAATCTTTTTGAAGGACCAGAGAGAAACAGGTGCATAATAAAGACAATTGGCATAGCATTTAAAAATAACTAAACAAAGCATAAATTTTAATGACATGAAATTAAATCCAAATATATTTTTTGAAAAAGAACCTTATGATCGATGTGATTAGTTTCTCCTTTTAGGAGAAAAAAATAGCATTCCTGATTCTTTAAAAAAATCTTGATAGACGTTAATGAGTTTCATAGATCTTTTCTGGGAAGATAAATTACCCACGCCCCCAGCTGAGTGTCAGGAACGAGCCCAATGATGGTCACTGGACATTATCTTCTTGCATCTGGTGCAGCAGTGCTAGGATTGTCTTTTCAAAATGAATGTCCATAGAAGACCTACTAAGTGAGACTTTAAATTTGCCCTCTTACAAGCCTCTTGACAAGCTTGAAATAACTTCAATAAATTCTTGCAACTAATTTTACTGAAGTTAATCATATCTATGCTAATGCAATAAAGGTAAATAGGATGAATATATATATTATCTGTCAGAAAACCAATGTTCTACTTTTTATCTTAAGCTATTCAAGATGTGTTTCTGTCACCTGAAACCAAGAGACTCCAGACTTCCAATATTTGTGTCCCCAGAAAGTCAGATTAATATAAGGATCATGAGCAATCTTGAAATGGGAAAGAGCTCAGAAGATGACTTTCTGAAAGGTAGATGGGAGAACGGGATACTGTTTGAGGTCATGTGATTGTGTGTGTGGAGAAGGGTCAATGGTCAGCTGAAATACTGCATTCTGCCACTCCTGCCTTTGACCACATTGCCACTAGGGAATATGGAGGCAGGTGCCAGGCATATACCATGTACTTGGGACCACTCTACCAATGTTCTCCTATTTCTACCTTCTAGGACAACATCATGGTTCAGGGAGGAGCAGATGGCTTTCTGATTGGTCCTTGCTTCTAAGCTTCCCCTTTTTCCTCTGGACCTCATCCACTTTTCTTGAGCTGTACCTTTCAAACCCAACACACTGATCACACTATTTCGGGGAAGGAACAAATGAGCGCCTGAAGAGTGAATTTCTTTTTATATAAGTTGGGGAAATAATGGTACTTCATTCTTATTATTAAAATCTGCTTCAGATATTTAAATATTTGGATCATGAAGTCACTTTAAAGAAGATGCAATCTAGCTAAATAAATAATGGGTTTTTATTTTAGGAGGTACTGGGGATTGAACCTGGGACCTCATAATGGAAAGCAGGAGCTCAACCACTGAGCTACATCAGCTCCCCATGCTTCCTCTTAAACCTTCACTCTCGTCAGGAATCCATATTTTCTTCCACCCTAGTCTTTTAAAGGCCTTCCCCTTCCCTGGAGTTTGCAGTGTTCTTTGTCACCTGAGCTTGACTTATGGCCACTGGGCCCTCGGCCCATATTCCAGGGCATGCTGGGTTCCCCCGTGCATTCCTGCACCAGCCCATCTGGCTTTGTAATCCAGCCCCTCGAGGGTTCTGGGCCCATAGCCTGCCCTGTAGGATGAACAGATAATCTGGCCTTTGGCTTTCTTCTAAGTCCTTCAGTTACTGGAACTAAAAGTCTTGTTTTAGAAACCACAAATGATGGCCATTTTTACAGTTCTTTCTGTGGCCCTTCTCCCACTTTTAAAGTGCTGGACTCAGTAGAGGGGCCAAGTCACCATCTCAACATAGTTGCTTAGAACTACTGAGGACTTGGGACCTATGAGTTGGGGCTGCTGTTCAGATTTCCCCAAGTATAACTGACCCAAACTCTCAGTAAAATACCAAAATAAATAGAAATGTTCACCTCATTCATTTGCATGGGACTTAGAATTGATAGCCCTCAGCTAGATTTCCAAGGGTAATACTTAAAAACTGCTGATAACAGACCCCCCCCCTCTTTTTTTCAGGTACCAGGAATTATTGAACCTGGGACCTCCTACATGGGAAGGAGGCACTTAACCACTGAGCTAAATCTGCTCCCAACAGGTTCCTTTTGAATGGCTGGATGATGATGTCTCTCCTGGGAAGAGAGAATCTACCTTCTTTACCTTCACTCACTAAATTAACAATGGGCTTTTCCTTAAATCCTCACTCTCATTAGTTATCTATATTTTCTCCTTTCACTGGTTTCTCAGATGCCTACCCCTTCCTTGGAAGCTACAGATCTCTGACTTCTCTGATCCTCAGTTTCCTCTTCTATAAAAGGGGATTAATAATTCCTGGCCTATCTAATCCATTAGGTGATGGTGAGGTTTGAAAATAATATGAAAGCATTTTGCATACTGTGAGGTTTTACATAAACATAAGATACTTTTATTCCCTTATCCACAGATCCACTTGGGAGAATGACAGTCTCCGCATCTCCACACCTCTCCATTCCATCCTTGCTCCCAAATCCAGATACTTGAAGAAATGGATGCAGTGACTATCAGTGAATTGGGGATAATTGCAGGGCCTAGAGGACAAGAGAGTGCCAGGAAATGTGCAGGGAAATCAATTCCTAAAGTACAGCTCCAAGATTGACTCCTCTGCCCTAATTAAAGATGGCGACCTACCAGGAAGACTGCCCAGAGGGCCATTTGGCTTGAGCTCCTGGTCCCAGAACCCCCAAGTCAGCTGTGATCACCCTCTCATCTTTATACTGTGATATCTGAGTCACAACAATTGATTCTCAAGCCTAATTCAAATTTCTCCCCAAGAGTTCATTAAATTGCTGAAAAGACTGCAGGTAAAGTGATCCAACAACCTGGTCTAGGCTAACCTGCCGTGGCTCTCACTGAATGCTCTTCATACTGACAAGTTGGAAACTCATGCTGATGTGTCCGTTCAATGGAGGAAATCTAGCACAGTGGTCACAAGCACAAGGTCTGGAGCTGGACTGCCAGAAGTTTGAAACCCACCTCCGACACCTACTAACTGTGTGACCTTGGATAAGCCACTTAACCTTGCAAAGCCACAGATTCCTCATGTGTAAAATGAGATTATTAATAGCATCAGGGAAGCAAATGGCACATTCAAAAGGATTTAACTGAAAAGAATGTAATTAAGGGACAAAACAAAGGTGTGGGCAGAATTAAGAGACCCCAAAAGGGATGGCGATGGCACCCGGGCACTAGCAACAGGAGACCGGTACCACCCCTGGATTGAAGGGGCCAGAATTCCCAGAAGCTGGTGAGAGCTGGAGCCACAGAGGAGAAGCTGCCTTGCAGGGGCTGTGACTGGTGCAGAGAACAGCAGCCACCGTAATAACGGCCCTGCAGCCTCGACCGAGCACAGTTGGAAGCAACAGGGCAAGGGACAAGGTGATGGTGCTTGCTTGGCGAAGTCAGCCTCCTGGCACACAGAGAAGGGTGGGGAGAGAGGAGTAGGTGCAAACAGAGTACAGCTAGGAAACTACCTCAGCGGGCATTTGGGGGATTGAGAAGATGGTCCATATAAAGCACTTAGAGTGCTTAGCACACGGTATGCACACACACAGAATGCTAGGTATTATGACTATTATCATTCACAAACATTAAATAAGTAATTGGAGGGGACCAAGAAAAATATTTTTCTACTTTTGGTCTGACTCAGACTATTATAAGCTTGGCTCACATTTAAGTTTACCTTCATCCACCATCAGTAACTTCACTTGAAATGCTTTGGTTGGATTTATAGGACCCCTTTTATGGGATATGCTGCTAAACCACAGGAAACACACTCTAGCCTGGCAGCTCGTTTGTTTCCCAAGGTGCTACCAAGCAAGAAGCTTTGAGTCTCCCCAGTGTGGGTTCAATGGCCTCTTTGTCAAAGCTATGGGACTATTTCATAGAGAACCAGTGGACAGTTATAGCCATCCCTGGCTTTGACATGATGAGCAGAAACCAACCAGAGGGAGCTGTTGGGCACCGAACCATGTCCCAACCCCTGGTCCTGTGGGTGTGAACCATTTGTAAATAGGACCTTTGAAGCTGTTAGTTAACGTGTGCCCAAACTGAATGAGCGTGGGCCTTCATCCAATATGGCTGAAGTCTTTACAGGCAAAGGAAATTGGATGCAGAAGTCATGGGAGAAGCAAAAAGCTGGATGTCAATAAAACCTGGAAGAGAAGAAAGAAGATGCTGCCATGTATGTTGCCATGTAATGGTAAAAGCCAAAGAATCCCAAAGATTACCAGCCAGCTAGAAGATACTGACCTCGAGAGGAAGCAAGGCTTCCAGCCTTTGAAACCGTGAGCCAATAAATTCCTATTGCTAAGCTAATGCATTGTGTGCTATTTGTTTTAGCAGCTGAGAAATGAAAATAGTTGCCTTTTCAAATCACTTATAACATATTAAAGAACAATTCAGTTTTAATCTGTCTTGACTAAATCTTCCCTATTAATTCACACACATCCATATTTCTTTGGGGTAGGGATAGAAGTACCATGCCTTAATCTCTAGGTGGGTCTCTCATGGTCCATCAGCCATTTTGCTTGCTTGGATGCTCCCCTCCTCCCTGGTGTCTGCCTAGGCCATCACTGTGGATTGGATCTTCTTGTCCAACTGAGGTCCAGAACCTTTGGTCAGCAACCCACCCTTCCAGCATTAGGCAAGCAGAGCGACAACACATACCTCTCTAAAGAGAGCAAGTACCATCAAGCTATGAATACCAAGGCTCTTATTCTCTGTATTAAGAACATTTTCTCTGTGAACGATTCCCCGGGGATTCTTGCTTTTTGTACCCTGGTGATGACTGGCTGTATGCAAACTTGTCACTGACCCCAGATATCCTTGGTGCACTTGTTGGCTCTGCTATCTACTTTCCCAAACAAACTTTAGGTTTAATGGGTTGGTACACCAGGCAGCCCTAATGGGATGATGATGGCTATATACAATAGCTCTCACAGGAAAGTAGGCCATCTTCATTTGTTGCTATTGATAGAGATAGGATCAGAACTGGGACTTGAACTTCATAATTCATATGTTTATTGATTTTACCACTCAAATTCCACAAGTCAAATGCCATGTTCTCAGATGATGCCTTTTGTACCCTTTTCACTAGGTTGGAAATGAGGAGAAGCAATGCTTTCTTTTGCTCCAAGGAACTGGTGAAAGGTGAGGAGGTGAAAAACACCATGTCTCTTTCATACCCAAGAGGTAAGTCCTGGGTGACTCACCAACCAGTTCTTTTGCAGAATGATCTAGAACTTCGTTATGAAATGTGGGAGAATTTGGCCTCTGTTGTTTTGATTAACGTCTGTGGGGCCTTCTTGGAAACTTGAGACAAAGATTCTCATTTTAATATCTTATTAAATATTACTATTCTGTTTAATAAAAAGACATTAAATTTTGCAATAAGAAAGCCTATTCATAAAGGCTCTGCAAAAATCAGTGAAACCAAATACACCAAACATAAAAAAGCCATAGACATATTTTAAAATTGTAAATTTACCTATCTTGATGACTCAGAGATCCAACTGATACTATCTCTGACATTGTTTTAATGAACCCAAGATCCATGACAGTCCTTTTGAATGGAGGAAAAAGAGCCTGTCTTTGTTTCTGGGAATACCACTACTATAACTTTAAAATTTGAGTGAATAGCTTGTTTTGTTTTTCAGTGAAATGAGCTCATTTTCACAATTATCATCCTCTCATTTTGACCCTCTGTGTATTACATAGATTTGAATATCTAGGTGACATTTCATGAATAGCTTTAAGTATGATAGTTTCAAATTAGTCCTGGATGTCTGACTCACCCTTAATTATTGATTAAAGGTACGTTAGCTGTTTCTGTTGCACCTTTACCACCTGGAGCAGCAGCAGATCAGTAATCCCACCTTGCAGTGTAATTGCATATATTGCTCCAAATTTGTTTTCCATACTTACTAATTTTATAAGTGGTACTTGTATACGTATTTTTGTAAATGGAATTTGATTTGGTGATAATACACTAAAACATAGTAAACCAGAAAGGCAGCTTAATTTATACAATATTGTATGGCAGTATTTTACTTCCTTTTAGCTTCACTATCATTTAGCATTTAACTAATTTATCAGTAAAAATATGGCAAATTCAGAAAGAATTATTAATATCTACTGATCAACCATTAGATTGGTGAAAATTAAAGTGTGAAAAACACTCAGGGCTGGCAAGAGTGTGATGGAAACAGGCACTCTAATAAAACATCTGATAACCTTGTATACTGTTATGAAATTGGGGGAAAGGGAAAGCAACTTTACTATGCATATTAAAACTTAAAATTTTTATACCCTCTGATTCAGTCTTTTAGAAATTAAAGCCCCACGACATAAGCATGTTACCAATATTTTAATTATCCCCTTCTTTGTTTGTATAGGTGCATCAAAAAAAAAGTTCCTGCAAGATAAATTTGGGCAAGGATATAAGCAGCAGGGCTGAGAAAGTTCAAGGAACATCCTTCATGATCTAACCAATTCCAATATAAATAGCTTTCAACCCAGGAGATGTGTGTTGACTTTATATTGTGCAAACTGTACCTTTCCTTGGAATGCTCTGAATGAAAATAGCACTTACTCAACAAATAGCCCTCATTTCCCACCAGGGAAGATTTCTGAAGCCAGCCCCTCTCCTTAATCCCCAACCATGTACCAATTCTTTTCAGAGATCCTAGGTAAGTGAGGGACATGGAATTTGAAGAAGGAGGTAAAAGAAATGCAACATTTTTTGGACAGGTGAGAGTTTTAAAAAATAACTACCTGCATATTTTGCATGACACTTCTGTTGTTACAATATCCATAGGTTTAAGAATTCTCTATTTTCTTCCACCTTGCCTGCAATTATGGCAAACTGCCACCAGATGACAAGCTGCAGCTGGAGTCTGATTTAGTGGAAAAAAATTCTTTTTATTTGTAATAGCCACTGCATGCCTTCCTATTCTTGTCTTTATTTTAAAGTAAAATACAAATAATATCGTTTCTAAAAATGTTTTCTTCTTTCCAGAACACTTATTTTGTGCTACTCTGTTAGGTGTTTGGAGGGGACAGGATGAAAAAAAAAAATTGGGGAGCGGATGTGGCTCAGGTGATAGGGCTTCTGCCTACCATATGGGAGGACCTGGGTTTGATCTCTGGGGCCTCCAGGTGAAAAAGAAGAAGAGAAAGCATGCCTGTGTGGTGAACCAGTGCCCACCTGGCAAGTTGAGTGCCAGCGTGGCGATCTGAGTGTGTATGCGGTGAGCCAGTGCCCGCACAAGTGAGTCATGCAGCAGGATGATGACACAACAAAAGAGAAATGAAGGGGAGAGTCAAGGTGAAGTGCAGCAGAGACCAGGGACAGAAGTGGTGCAGTTAACAGAGAACCTCTCTCCTTATGAGAGATCTCCAGCATCAACTCCGGTGAATCCTAGAGGAGAAAAAATGAGGAGAGAAGACCAAAAGGGAAATAGAGAAGATCACACAGCAAATGGACACAGACAGCAAAAACAGCAGGGTTGGGAAGGGGGGGGGGGGGGATAAATAAATAAATCTTAAGAAAAAAAAAAAGATTTAGCAACAGTCCCTGCTCTCAAGACCAAACCTAAGCCAAAGATACCCACATGCAGAGTTCGTGCAATTTCAATATCAAAGGTTGGGGAAGCACATGCTTTCACTGGAAGGAAATGCAAATCAGAAGAGTGAGGTACCATCTCATTTTACATCTGCTAAGTGAACATCGCCAACAAAAAGAGAGAGTAGCATCCCCATTGCTATCAATAGATAGTAAAAACAGATGCTGTCATATCTTACAAGTAACCTAAACTGGTAACCCTTTTGAGGGGAAAAAAAATGATAGACTGTATTTAAAGACATTTAAGTATTCATAGATTTTGCTCCAATAACTGCTTCTAGAAATTTAACCTAAGGAAATAATTCAAAAGAAGAAAGGAAGGTTATATGCATGAAGCTTTTTACTATAGCAACAGTAGGGAGACAAATGGGCAAATTCTGGGGTATTAAAAATGATAAGCAAAAAAATAGATGGAAAATTTTCAGATTAAAGTAGTAGGCTAAACTAAATGCAATACTGGAAGTTGGACTGGATCCTGAACTGGAGGGAGAAAATTATGGTATAAAGGAAATTACTGGATGAACTGAAAAACTTGGGATATTGTTGGTAGAGTAGATGAAGAATTGCATCAATGTACCCTTGAGTTTGATAACTGTAGTATGGTTACGGGCTAGACTACTCTATGCATACACACCCATGCATTTAGGAGTAGAGTCCACCATAAGTAATTTATGCTCAAACGGCAAAGGAAAACGATCTGTCTACCTATCTAGAGAGAGCAAGCAAAGGATAAAGCAAATGAGGTCAAATGTTAATAGGCGAATCTTGGTAAAGGCCATATGGATGCTCCTTGGACTACTTTTACTTTGATAACTTTGTTTTGGTTTGATATTATTTCCAAATAGAATTTTTACATAGGGCTGAGCCTGCTGCGGCAACTGCCCCAAAAGACCGAGTAGGTCCATGGGCGCCGAGTCCGGCTGAGGGCTGCACGGGACCCCTGAACCCCCGGGCTCCCGCTCCAGGCCATGGCCACAGCTCAGGACCGCTGCACCCGCGCTTTCCTGCTCCCGCGGCTGCGGTTTGGCTTCTTTTCAGAAAAAGGGAGAAGAGATTTCTAGCCCGCGGGCTGTTGTCGCTAAGTAACCGCCTTCGGCCTCATCACTCTCACCTCCCGGTGGAAAGGAGATTTTTAAGGAAGGGAAATCAACAGCAAGGACTCGGAGGCTAACTCGCCCAGGTCCAGACTGTCGGTAAGGGTTAAGTTTAATTTTCACAAAGGGGAAGCCGGCTCTGCCTTTCCAGGCGGAAGGGAAAGGGGTTCTAGGGCTTTGGCTGCCAAGAATTGGCAAAGTGGCACAAGTGTGTAGTGGGGGAAGGGCCAAAGCAGGGAGGGCCAATGGTGAGGAGTGGGGGCGGGGCCTAAGTGGAGAGGGCCAATGGTGAGGTGTGGGGGCGGGGCCAACGTGGAGAGGGCCAATGGTGAGAAGCAGGGGTGGGGCCAATAGTGAAAGCTGCACCAAATTGGAAAGCCCCACCAGGAGTGAAGCCCCCAAGCCTGCCCAGCGTGCTGGAGTGTAGAGAGCTGCTGCATCGGAAGCTGAGAGCGGGAGAGGCTGTAAGCCCTGAAGTACCCAATCACTGGGGAGCAGGGGAGGGACCTGTGTTAGGGTTAGGGTATAAATATCACTGTTTCTTCTTGTTTGGTGCCCAGGCCATTTTATCCAGGTAGTGGGCCCGTTCTTGCCAGATTGTTAATAAAATTCTTTTCTCCTCCACAATTGTGTGAGCTTTTGTTCTTTTACAGGTGCGGCTTTCTTTCTCACACAGACCCGCTTTCCTCCGCACTAGGTGAAGCATGGACAAGTGTGTGTAAGGACTTCTGCCAGCCCTACTCAGTCTTGTACTCTGCACATGGTGGCGCCTTTTCTTGAAACTCTTCTCTTACCTGGTAGCTGTTTGTTTTCTGAGTTATTGTTGTTTTTTAAAGTTTTTTTTTAAAATTTCTCCCCACCCCCTCATTGTTTGCACTTGCTGTGTCTGTTTGACTTCCTTGTTTTCCAAACTGGGACCCTTCCACTTGGCAGGAGCTCAATCGCTTGAACCACATCTGTTTTCCCAGAGTTGTTTTTATGGGAGGGAAAATACAAGCCTCTTCAGTGATGGAGCGAGCCCCCTTGGCTCCCGCCTGTCCTGGCCTGTAGTTGGTGCTATTTGACGGGTCTGACCCCGGCAGCCACTTTGGGGAGAGAGGAGCTGGTTCTTGCTTTAAGCCAGAAGTTACAAATGCCTTTGTTTTCCAAATAAGGAAAAAATGTGCCTTGACCCTTAAAGTCCCAGGAGCATGTCTGTGTACCTCGTTTGCTCCTGCGCTACTGTAATGATGATTCAACTTATTCTACTCTTCAAAAACTATTTATTTGTAATTAATGTATGCTTGTTTACAAATGCCTGATTTTAAAAGAAATAAGGGGAAAAAATTGAAGAATCCCCCTCAATAAAAATATCATCATCAAAAATAGCGTGTGAATCCCCAGCTAACAAAGTAAATGGATTCCTGCTAAAATCTCCTTCCCTGTGCCCTGCCCCTTCCTTCTAGATTCCAGACCTGTGGGGATTTCCCCTGCATCCTTCCTGATGCTGCCTTTCCTCACCCAAATCCATATCCTGGATTCCTATTATCCAGAAGATTCCTAACAACACACCACAGAAGGCCAAGGCAACATGCAGATGCCCCGCTTTTCCAGCCTGCTTCTCGAGTTAATTCATGCCGTCACTTTTCTATGTAACTGGAACATCAAGTCCAGGGAGCCTTCATTTTCTCCCAGGCAGTCTTCTCTTTTCCCTCTTTATCCACTGGGATCCCATAGCCCATCATAGCAACAATACTCTATACCTGAAATCCCCTGACCCCACTGTTGGAGGCTGAATGATGCACCACAACAAGCACATGTTCTTAATCTTACTCTGCATCCTCGTGGTGAACTCCTTGAAAGCAGGACTACTTGAAGATGCCATTTTTATTTAAGGTATGGCCAACTGAAGTATGTTGGACCTTACTCCAGATAACTGGAGGCCTTATCAAGAGAATCCGGAAGTCACAGAAGCCTGAAAGGAGAGGACATCGCCATGTGACAGGAGGCTGTGCTCCAAGCCAAGGAACCCCAAGGACTGCCAGCAACCAGCACTAGACTGCTAAGGCTCCAGGAGAAAGCAAGCCTTGCCGATATCCTGATTTTGGACTTCTTCTAGCCTCAGTGCTGTGATACAATAAATATCTGTTGGTTAAGCCAACCCATTGTGACGTATTTGTCATAGCAGCCTGGCCAACTAAACACCTTCTGTCTTCTTTACCATATCCATCAGACAAAGTCCCTGGGTTTTAGGATAAAGGCCAAGGTTCTTATTTCACTTGATAGACCCTCCATGGTATGACTCAGCTTTCTTTCTCTGGGCACACCAGCCCAATCTTGCTTCTTTCAACTTCTTGGATAGCTGTGCCTACCTGCCATGGGGCAGCCTGTTCCTTCTGCTTGGTTCTCTCCTTCCCTCCATGTCTCCAAGTAAACCCTTTTCCTTCAGATCTCAATACAATTTCTACTCTTCCAGGAAAGCATCCTCTGACCTCCCCGGTTAGGACTAATCCCTCTGCTACAGGCTCTCTTAGCACCCACCATGTACCCCTACTTCACAGCCCAAGACTTAGATAGTTTTTATACTTGTCTGTGTGATTATTTCTTCAGCATCCTTGAGCTCCATGAGGACAGATAAATGTCCCCTTTATTCTTTGTTGCATCCTCAGTGCACTCAACACTTGTTGACTGAATGAATGAAGTCCACCACAGGGAGCATGTGTGTACCTGCTGTAGGGGCTGTGCTCCCTCCAGGCATACTTGGTGTTTATATCACCTGATATTGAACCACTGGGGAGGGAGGGATTCCCACTCTAGGGTTCTGGGGATGACTGAGCACATGACACCCAACCCTGGATAGTTGAGGTGGACAGCTTTTGGACAGCAGTGTATTAGTCACATGTCCTCACAGCTCACAGGGAAGAGGACACTGCATGGCACACAGATCTACATGGGAAGTTGCACTCAGGAGCAGAGTGAGCCATCCAGTACTGCAGGAGGCAGGTTTTATAGTACCAAAAGGATGAGGTGCCCCCTGGTTCCTATAGAAGGATGTGATTGGCTTGTTTGAATAATCCTGTGACTGGCAGGGAACTGAAACCCACTACTCAGGGATAGGCAGGAATGGAGCCTCATTCCTATGATAGGGAGGGCCATTTGGATAGGGAGCCTCATCCAAGGGAACATAGTGGGGAGAAACTTGCCCTTAGGCCCCTCGAAGCCCTCCCAATTTTACTGAATGTTGAGGCAGCCCATATTATCATTTTTAGGCCTTAAACCACAACAAAAATCAACCACCTTCTTCTGGTGGGGACATGGTACCTGACAGCCTGCCCTTGGACAGAAATGGCTCAGGAACTGGGTGGATTCCAAACATCAGTTTCCAATTGGCTGATGGGACAAACAGGAGGAAGCTGAGGCCAGTACTCAGGTGTAGCGGATGCCTGGTCTTCTGTGGTGGATGGAAGATACTCAGGTTTAGGGAAACATGGATCACAAGAGCTTGGCCCCCTGATACCTGAATCCCAGCTGTGGCTCTGTCCAGAGCATCTGAGCCACAAGAGCATATCTGGGATAGGTTTGAAGGTCAAGGCCCATCATGAATAGCAACTGGCAGTCATGCAGACCCTGGAGATGATGCTAAAGCAGTAACTAAATATTACGTCATTGCTCACTGGCATTTTATTAGACCATTAAATTATTGAGATTAGGAGAAGAGATATGGGGCAGATGGAGAAAGCCTGTAGGTGTGCAGGTGAAGGGGAGACAGTGATTTTGGACAGAAAAGCATTTTTGAAAGCAAAACTATGAGAAAATGCATTACAAGTAAGAACATATAGATAGACTCTTGGCAGTTGAGGAAAGAAATATATGACCGTCCTTTTGATCAACCAGACAGAGAGAGGAGGGTGAGAGATGGCTCACAACAATCTGATTTTCTTTAGTCTTGTGTCTTATTTGGTTTTCGGCTTCTTTTTCTTCTGGCTCATCTGGCCCAGAAAGAACTGTGTTTATTTTACACTGAGAAACTGGATCCTTTGGGTCTCTCCTTGCTTTGAGCAGCAGGAGAAGAAAAAAGGAATGAATTCTGAACACTGAGAAAACAGATTCGTGGAAATACGCTGGAGAAGGTGTTCAAGAAGAGTTTATTGAAGTGAAACCAAAACCTTTATAACCCTGCCAAGACCAGTGAATCCTGCCGGGTGTCCCCCTGGGTCAGCGTCCCTGCTCTGAGCCAGCGTCCAGTCTGCTCCAAAGCCCCCTGGGTGGGTCTGAGCTTGCTGTTCAAAGGCTCATTATTCAGCACCCTGGCTTCTGTTTCTTCTCTGCCCCCTCCTGCCTGCCACTTTGGGGCCATTTCACTGCTCATTAGCATTGCTGCCAGAGGGTAGGCTGCAGGGGAAATTAAAGGAGCTAAGCCAGGAACTAACCCTTGTTGCTACCGGTAAACAGACTTGATGAATGATTGGGCTGAAGCGGAAGAGGAAGCTCCTGTTCCAAGTGAAGGTTGAGGATATTCTGAGAATTATGAGCACTTACCCCATCACTGCCCAGCATGGAAATTAAACAGTTGCCTATGCTCAGAAGTAAGACAAAAATCAGAACTATACATACAAAAATTAAGTCTAGACTAAGTGAATCTTTTGAGACTTTGATTTGGGGGACCAGACCAACAAGGGAAGGTAAAGAAGCTGGGGTCTGTGCACGCTCTTTGCTCCTCTAGAAACAACTGGCCACAGCTCTCTGGTGCTTAAATAGCCAAAAGGTTTATATCATGTGACCCTGACTCACCAGCTCCACAGCAGATGTATCCAGGGGAAGCTACCTGATTCAAGGGCCAATGTCCATGGCCTTGCTTGCCTTCAACTTATGAAAAGTTGAGTTTGCCAATTCTTTGGAACTTAAATTAAGAAAATTCAAGAAATCTTATTTTAGATAATAGAACCAAGGCCAAAGCAGCCTTACTGGGCCATGTTCCCGCAGAAATTACAAGAAAGGAGACAATCTGAAGAAAATTAAGGAATTCGAAGAAGTGGCCTCATTAGCATATAACTGAGATAACTGAGTCATGCTAATGGCAGCCTACAGATCCAGGCACCCCTGCTCCAGTATCTGAGGAGCTGCCTTCAGTATATGCAGTTTTCATTTGTGCCATTTTCCAAAAAGTCAGTAAAATAACAGAAGATCTAAATGCCTGCCTGGGATGGCCTGTCAGGAGGGGATCTTGGGTTTGGGAAGTTTTCTGCTGAATAATCCCTTATTCTTTCTTCAGATCTTACATTTTTGTCCAATCCTCACCCCTTCCTACCCACTCCATGTCCTTGACCTCACAGTTTGCCCATGGCCTCTGACCCACAGAGGGTTTGCCTGAACTTGAACGCACAGCCCACTCTGACCTTGGACGACATCAAATATTCTGGACCTTTTTTCCCCTTGACACTTCAAATGACCTACCTGGAATCCTGCCTCTCTTTCCCCTGTCCCCGTGGTGGTAGACTAACTCCCTTCTGCCTTCAGACAGGAGCACTAGGGACTCAGGACTGTGCTTGTGTCTCCTCTGCTGTAGTTCCCAACGCTGACATGCTCCCTCAAATCTAGTCTGTCCTGTGTCCTGTGCCCTCTGCAACTGCCCCTACAAGAGCTGGGTGGCATGGCTCCTGTCCAAGCTGAGTGCATTACTGCTTGGTGCTTCAGGGTTGTATTAGTCAGCCAAGGGGTGCTAATGCAAAATACCAGAAATTGGTTGGTTTTTATAAAGGGTATTTATTTGGGGAAGGAGCTTATAGATACCAGGCCATAAAGCATAAGTTACTTCCCTCACCAAAGTCTATTTTCACGTGTTGGAGCAAGATGGCTGCCGACATCTGTGAGGGTCCAGGCTTCCTGGGTTCCTCCCTTCCCGGGGCTTGCTTCTCTTTCCTCTGTGTGCTTATTTCCTGGGGCTCCAGTTTAAGGCTTCAGAATCAAACTCCAACATCAAAACTTCTACGTCAAAAACCCTCCAACATCGAAAACCCCCAACTCTGTCCTTTGCCATGCCCTTACCTGCTAGCACCCACCCACCAAGGGGCAGGGACTCAACGCCTTACTGACACAAGAGGTTTACTTGATTAAGTTTACTTGATTGCATAATCAAGTAAACCTCTGAATCCAATATAATCTCATATGCCCAGAGGAAAAGACCAGTTTACAAACATAATCTAATATTTCTTTTTGGAATTCATCAATAATATCAAACTGCTCCAAGGGTCTCATCTGTTTGCCTCCACTCCTGGATGCTTCCGTGCCCATGAAGCCGTATCTGCCAGGCTAGATAACCTCTTTTGGAGTAGCAGCATCTTGAGATCCAGGAAATAGCAACTCTGACTGTGCATCTCCTGGCTATCACTGAGGGCCTATCGTTTTCTTGGCATAGTCAACTGCCTACTCATAAAAGAGAGGCCACCAGGGAAAATACTTGGAGAAGACAGGTCTTTCATCATCCCTCAACTTCCACTCTTTCAATGACAGTGAGCAGGACTCTCTGAGTTCTCAAATTTAATTAATTCACCTATTGTGTTGGGACTAATTCCAGGGTATTTTGTTGAAGACATGATTGCAGTTTTTCATTATTGTCCACTGAAATTTGCAAATGAGTAACCTGACAGAGTGCCTACTTTAGTATATGGCAGTTGGCACTCAACAAAGGTATGATTTTTATTAATGTTTATATTATAGATGTATTGACTTGACTTTTATGTGCACTTCAACTCAACACATATTTTCTGAGCATTTATTATGTGTGAAGTATTGCAGATAAAGTGCAGTCCCAGCTTTCAAGGAATTCACAGAGTTTAGTCCTCAGAGAAATGAGTTAGCTACCCAGGAGGAATTAGGAACCATGAAGGATTTTTACCAAGAGTTCAGCGTTTTAGGTTCAGCTTGCCCCCAAACAAATGCCTGAGGCAAGGATGCGAGGGCAGCTGTTGGGAAGGTGCCTTGGTGTGGCCTTGGCTGTATCCCCTTTACCTTGCACCCATGTGGGTAAGATGGGGATGCAAAAGTCAGCCCCTTGAACTCAAGGTCTGAACTCCGTGATGTTAGTCCCACCCCACCCCCGAGGGATCGGGGCCTCTCCTGAGAGCACATCCTTGCTCAGCAACCTCCCTGCCCTCTCCTACTTCCCTTGCATGCTCACAGGTTTCTCTGGGGAGCAGCTCCCTTGATAAATCCCCATCTCTGTCTCTGCTTCCAGGGAAACTGCCCTAAGGCGGGAGGGAATCCCAGGCAGCAGCAGGCGGAGAGAGGGGCAGTCAAACGGGAGGCGATGACCAGCAGGTCACCGTGTGACTTTTGGGGCACAGTGTCTTTGGGGCAAGGCTGCCAAATTTAGCAAATAAAGATGCAGAATGCCCAGTTAAATGTGAATTTCGGATAAACAACAAATCCTTTTTCAGTACAAGTGTGTCCCAAATGGTGCACGGGACATTTTTGTCCGGAAAAAGCAATTATTTGTTGATTTTCTGAAATTCTCTTTTAACTGGGAGTCCTGTATTTTACCCACAACCTGACTCTGAGGGCGTAAGGAGACAGTCTAGAGCACCATCTCAAAGTTGTCCCGCTCAAGGGGTGAGGAAGCTGGGCTCTTCCCCCTCCCGCTTTCAGCCGTCACTGGCTGGAGGCTGGCCCCGACGACATTAGCTGCTCAGGACTTCCGGCCTGGCCCGGCAGGTGGACAGCAGCGGTCCCACGCAAGAATGCCCTTGGCAGGTGTTGAGAAAGGTGGGTGGTGACCGGATGGGGTCGGGCGCCAATATGTTCGGTGTCCACAGCGACCGAAGTCAGTGATTTCTGAACCCCTGAGAGCCAGGGTAGATGAAAAAGCAGCTTTGCCTCTACTCATTTCTCTGGATGAGTTCAGATTCCTACCACAGGCTGTGAAGGAGAATGAGGCTGAAAGGAACTAATTGTTACAGCAAAATGATGACAGATGGAAGAGTGTGCATGTGTGAGTATGTGGCAGGGAGCGAGGAAAGGCAGTGTTTACAATTTTAGAAAGGGCATAAGAAAATAAAGATTTCCTGACCTGTCATTTTCACCGAAAGTAATGGTGCAATTATAAGTGTCTGGATGTTCCAAAATTCTTTCTGAAACAGAAAACACATTCTCTTTCCCTTTCAGTAAGAATAACAAAACCAACGAGTATCTCTCCATCATCAAGGCCAATTAGATTTTCAAAATTATCTTTACACCAATGAATGTCAGTGCTCTGGGTATGTATTTTTATCATCAGTTCATTGGGTTTCCGTATGCCATCTGCTCTAACACATGGAAAATGTATATTTTCTCTTGTTTTTACCATTCTTCGGGAATTGTTTAATCTTTATCTGAAGCCAGAGAAAACTAAGTAGACATAATTGCACTGTTATTTCTTCATTCAATGGATAAATATTTTCTTTTGGTCTGAAGGGCAAATGCTCCCACTTGGATACAGTACATTTCATTTAGACAATGGTAAGAAATCATTCCTTCTTTTCTGAATTCTATTGGCTCAAACTCCAGATTTAAATTAGTGGAAATAAATGTAATTTGATTTTGTGATTTGTGATATATTAAAATTGCTCTGGGGAAATGGCAGAAAATATTAATAAAGTAAAATGTTTTTTAGGAGTTTGGGGGTTGAGTTCAACTGTTTCTAAATAACATTGAGAACATTTAGAGATTTTTTTCCCCCTTTCTTGTCCTTAAAAGGTGAGTATTGTACTTGATTAGTTTTTAAAGGCAGGGTGAATGGACCATAGCTCTATTCAAACTGGCCCATGAGCCAGCTAGATTGTTGGGCGATCCTCTGCACCATTTCTGTCTTGAGAGACAATGTGAACAGGCAGTAGCCAGGGCCGCCATGTGCAGTTGTACAAATTGCCTACCAGATCACCCAATCAAGGAGAGGAGTGTGGGCTGAAATACTCTCCAATGGCCATGTGCCCTGAGGAAGGGCTGTTTCTCTCCCAGAGGAAGGGGTGCCTTTTCTAATATATATAAAGTTGACCAAACAGACTAACACCAAAATTAGCCATCTCCTTCAAAACTCATGGAGTCTGCTGATCTGAAACTAAATTATTTAGTCATTCCTGCCAGGTTTTTCACTATTACCCATTCTAGCACTATGGTTCACCAAGGTGTGACAGTTTATACATCATATCCAGAATCATTGTTCCTGGTTGCAAGGTCCTTGCCCTCCATGCCTCTAGAAAAATGCAATGCTGTCTGGTTTCACAGAGCAGAAAAAGGGACTGCTTGCTCTCTGCAATTAGAAGGCCCTAATTGCCATGGACCAACTGGGGTGAGATATTTGTCAGTCCATGCAAGGACTCTCCATTATCCCAATTTTCTAGACCCTCCGGACTGGAACAACCACCTCTACAACACTGCTCTCTAGGGACAGGTTAGGACTGATCGGGGTAAAGCTATTCTTATCACCTCGATAACAAAACTCAGCGCAATTTTTTGCTTTAATTACTTCAGAAGTATAAGAGCAGAAAAATAAGAAAAAGAAGAAAAAAAGAAAAAAGTAAATTAAAAAGTACAAGTGTGACAAAGAGAATGAACAGTATTTGAAAAGTTGATTATTTGAAAATTAAATACAGTAATTTATTTAAAATGAAGATTGCAGTATGATCTTATTAAATCCAACATAACCACGCTCCTATGTAAATTTTCTAATGTTGCACACTTTCATAAGCTGCTATTCAATGACCATCCAAAAAAAGAGAAAAAAGGTTTCAATGTGTACGTGACTGTTTCGATGAGACCCCCAAAAGAAACAGTCAAATGGAACTAGATCAGGTGATGATGCTGCCGAGCAAGAGGACCCTTCTCCTGACCCACTGACCTCAGAGAGCACCACCCAGAAATTGTTGCATGCAAGAAAAATGAATTTAAAATGTATTATTGAAAATTGGTGAGAGTAAGTGTAAAATAAATTTAAATGATAGAACATTCAAATGATGGTTTTTATAAGTTTGTAGCATTTACACATCTTAAGTCATTAACACTTAAAGCTGCAACAAGACTTTTGGGACTCCCCCCCACACACACACACAGTGAGAACCTGCAGGGATGCCACTTTTACACATTAACACATTAGCAATATTGTCCCCACTTTACAAACCAATAAACTGGGTCTCTAGACTTGCACCATCAACAAATTATCTACTGAGCACTGGAAATCTGGCAAGTCCAAATTGAAATGTACTCTTAAGTGTAAAATGCATACTGGATTTTGAAAATTTAGTACAAAAAAAAGATTGTACAACAGCTTATTAATCATTTTAATATTTATTATAAAAATGCTTAGAATTGAGTTAAATAAAATAGTTTTGAAATTAATTTCACCTGTTTTTACTTTTTAATGTAGCTTGTAAAAAATCTGAAATTAGACGTGTGGCTTAAATTTTATTTCATTTTACAGCACTAGCTGAGGCCAATGCATCATCACCACTAGCCAGCCGCTGCTATAAATAAATCTGTCCTAGGTCCTATTTCACGAAAAGGAATTAACTGCACCAGTATACTATCCTTTTGAGGGCATTTAAATTTTCTGGGAGAATTTTAAAGGCTACAAAGTTTAACCTAAAGGAATGTGTTTTTCATGATGGAAATTCAGAAGCCATTTTGGGTGTGTAGTAACTTATTCCACTGAGAAGCAATGGCAGCCCTGAAAGAGAAGGGAGAGGATATCATAAAGATGGCCCTGCATCGAAGCCACTGGCCTGCCTTGAAGCTCCCAGGAGCACTGACTGCCAGCAGCTTCTACTCCTCTGTTGAATCTGAGACGTGAAACCAGTGTACCTGCAAAGCCATCAACAGGGAATGGCAGAGTCAGATGTTGTCAGCCTCGTTCTTTAAGGCAAAAGTGAAGAGCTGGGTTGGTTTGTGAACTTCTTTCCTCAGCTCAGTCATGCTTTATTGACTACATATGGAAAAGCTACTAAATACCAAGAGATCCAGAGTAGGATTCTATCTGAGTGATAAGATTTTCCCCACTAAGAACAGTGTTTAAAGATGGTTGTTCCTTGCTCTTCCTCCTTAGCAGCTCTATGAAGGATCAGCACAGTCAGGGAGACATCTACCTGATGTTCCTGAGCATTTACTTCACCTATAAGGTGATCCTGTAAGGTTATCTTACAGGATTATTGTAAGGTTTAAATTATTGTTAAATTTAAATAAGACAGAAGTTATTAAAGTAACTAGTGTTGGATATACCTGTTGGCCTCTGCTACATAACAAATGATTCTAAAGTTTAGTAGCATAAAATAAAAATGTATTATTTCCCAAAATTCCATCTATGGTTGACTTCGTGGTTTTTCTCCTAAGCTAGTCTTGCTGGGGCCCACTCCTGCCACTGCACTCAGCCTAAGGATTGCCAGGGCCTCTCTCTCCATGTGATTTCAAGAGGGCCAGCCTGGGAAGTATTTCCAGAGTGTAAACCCCAGTACACAAGCACTTATTAAGCATCTACTACAGTCAAAATTTGCTGATATCTCATTGGTGAAGGCCAGTCATATGGCCGATTCCAGAACTAATATGAAAAGGGGATATCCATGGTGTGGCTAGCCAGAGGCATGCTTCATTGGGGACTATTTATTATAACAATCTATTACTCCAGGCCACCACTTCTTGAGTCCTTACTATGGTCCATGCACTGGACTAAACATTTCACATACATTATATCATACAACCTATCATCACCCTAAGTGAAGTAGGTGTTTTCATCCACCTTTCACAAGTGATGAAACCGAAGCTCATCAAGGGTAAGCCAGATGCTCAAGTGCCCACAGCTAATAAATATGACAGCCAGGACTCACACATTGACTGGCTACCTCTAAAGTCTATTCTGAAATGACTAACTATACTTCTCAGTAAACATTAAGTGAAAGAAGGAAAGAAGGGAGGGAGAAAGGAAGATTCTATCATTTGTAACACCTTGAATTGTCCACAACCTCTGGCTAATATCTCAGAGGCCTAATGAAACAAGCAAAGAACTAAAGGAATTAGCAGTTCAACCCCCCAAAAAAACCTATATGTCTTGCCTTTTCAATGGATATACGTATTAGTCTGCCAAAGGGATGTCCATGCAAAGTACCAGAAATCTGTTGGCTTTTATAAAGGGTATTTATTTGGAATAGAAGTTTAAAGTTCCAGGGCTTTGGAAAGTCCAACTCAACTAAGAGGTACTTTCTCACCAAGGTCAGTAACCACCCATATTGAAGCAAGATGGCGGGCGATCTCTGCAAGGTTTCAGCCTTCCTCTCCAGACGTCCTCTCTCATGCTCAGCTGCAGGCTGTCATAGGGCTTGTCTCTCAGGGCTCCCTGATCAGTCTCGGCTGTCCCACTCTCTTCCCAAGGTCAGTTGTAAAGTACAAGGCAAAATGGTTCCTCTCTCCCTGGGGCTTCAGCTGTTTGAGACTTCTCCTTTCTGTCACATGGCAGGATCAAAAATGACAGGGCTCTCTCTTCCCGTGTGTCTGTGTGAGTGTCCACTTATATCAGACCCACCAAGGGGATGGGCACTTAACCTGAGTCACACCTTACTGACCTGGTCAAACAAAAAGCCCTCAAAGTAATCTTAACAGGTAGTCCAATCAAAAGCCCCTCAATGGAATTTATTACAATCAAAGGGTATCACCCCTGGAGGAAAAGATTAATTTATAAACATTGTTTTTCTCTTTTGGGGATTCATAAATAATCTCGAATGACCACAGGATGCTCCTTAGCATGAGAAATCAAAGCAAAAGAAGTCAGAGCAATGAGTCTGGAGACGCCCCGTTAATACACTCATTGCTCCAGCACTTAAGTTCTTGGAAGCCTGTAAGTGTGAAACCCACTGAGAATTTAGTGATGTTTGATTTCCCCTTTCGCCTGACTCCATGTTTATTTTTAAACCCTGCACATGGAGAAGCAATGATATTAGACAAATGACATATCCCAACCAGCAGATAAAGTCAGCAAAGCAATTGCAGACAAGCAGGAGCAGAATGGGAGTCCTGTTATCTTTCTTAGAAAATGGGATATGGCTTGAAAAGTGAGTGTCTCCGTAGGGAAGTAGAAACTCTCTCCTTAGATAAAAATCTCACTAATAATTCTTTTCTCAAATAGGGGGAGAAAAGGAGATTCGTTGAGATGGGGACTGCGGTAGCAGATAACAGCAGTCCCTGGCTGGAGCCTGGAGGAGCTGGAGGAAGGCACTAAGGTTACATGGATGAGGATCATTAATATTCATGGCGGCGGCTGGCGCTATGTTGCCAGGAGACAGTAATGAGAATAGAGCATCTTCCAGGGCTAATGGCACTGCGGCTGCCACATCAATCCCACCGTCCCCAGAAATGAGATCTCTATCATTTGCAAACAGGGAATCGTTGGTGGCTTGGCTGTCATTCTGGAAGGTCACCAAAAGATATGCAGATGAACTGTCCATATTTCTTGGGCTGACACCCTCCACGTTTCTGCACAGACTTGCCTTTTTAGGGACACTGATTGACAAGCCACCTTGTAAAGGGATAGAGGGGCCTGGGTATTTGCTGTCCTTCTTTGGAACACTTTGCCCAGCTCTGGGTTCTTGGGTTGGTTTTCCCACCAACTATCTGCTACGTGAGCTTCTTTGGAGTCACTTAGCCCTGTCAGTCCTGTGCTCCCACAACTTGTGTAAATGTCTTTTCTTCTGTCCTCAGTTGTAAGCTTCTGACTATCAACCACTAAAAAGTAATCATAACCCCTTACCCCTTAGCCCTCGGCCTCGAATCAGACCATGAGACAAAGATTCAACCTAAACAAAGTGCTCAGTTCTTCTCATTGGCAAATGGGATTCTTAACATGAAAGAGAAGGTCCAAGACCATTTCTGTACCTGCTCCCTCCCTGACTCCCACCAGAGGCCAGAACTTTTCCTTATACTCATTTAGAGGCTGAGGAGGTATTCAACTCTATGCAGGGAAGTGGCTGTGGCTCAATCAGTTGGGCTCCCGTCTACCATCCGGGAGGCCCTGGGTTCATATCCTGGGGCCTCCTTGTGAAGGCAGGCTCGCCCCCCAGAGCTGCGGAGTGCTGCCCAGCCCGCAAGCGCCTTGGAGAGCCCCCGGCTCACTGGTGCCACAGAGAGCCAACTCAGCAAGGTGACACAACAAAAAAGGGAGACAAGCAAAAACAGAGCGTGCAGCGAATGGACACAGAGAGCAGACAGCCAGCAAGCCACAAGGGAGAGGGGAAATAAAAATAAATAAATACAGATACAGAAGAATGCACAGCGAACAGACACAGAGAGCAGACAGCAAGTAAAAAGCCACAAGGGAAGGGGGATTTTAAAAAAAAGTAATTAATAAAAACAAACAAAACTCTATGCATATGTACCACAATTTCCTACTTCCTTAACACTTCTATCCCCCATCCCCGCCTGTTTCCCTCATCTGTTTGCTGATTGTTGGTGCTTCTTGTCTGCTCATTGTTGTTGGTTTTTTTCTTGTCTGCTCATTGTCTATTTGTTTTTTCTTTAGGAGGCACCAGGAACCGAACCTGTGGAAGGTGGACATATGTATGACTGCTTTAGGCAAATCTGCTCCCTGCTCATTTTTGTTTTGTTTTTTGCTTGTTCTTTGCTCATTGTCTTGCTCATTATTTTTTGCTCATTGTTTTTCTCATTGTCTGCTCATTGATTTTGCTCAATGTCTGCTCATTGTTTGTCTTCTTAGGAGGCACCATCAACCAAACGTGGACTTCCCATGAGGGAGGCGGGTGCTCACCGCATCCACTCCCATCCTTAGCTCTACAGATTCTTCCATGTTATCTTCACCACAACTTGGTGGGTTAAATCATTCACAAACAATTCCATCCAGGAATGAGGATACAATTGTGATCAAAACTAGACAAAGCTGTATTAGTCTCCCAGCCACCATGACTGATACCACGTAATGGGTTATCTTAAACACAGGAATTTATTGGCTCACGGTTTCAGAGGCTAAAAGGCTTGCTTCCTCCCAAGGTCAGTAGCCTTCTTGCTGGCTGGCAATCCTTGGGGATCCTTGACTTTCCGGTCACATGGCAATGTCTCTTTCTTTTTTCTGTTCCATCTGACCTTCAATTTCCACCCTCCCCGTGGCTTTCTCCCTCTGTGTCCGCATTTCTTTTGCTTGTAAAGGCCTCCTGCAAACCGGATCAAGGCCCAACCTCATTCAGCTGCGCCTCACCTTAATTAAAATATCATTTGCAAGTGATCCTGTTTACAGTGAGTTCACATCCAAAAGAATGCAGATCATGATGGAGACCGTGTGTAGACTGGGATATGTAATTCAACCTAACCCCAAACCCTTGCCCTCATGGAATTAAATTCTAGTTGGTGAGACAGACAATGAATAAATACAGTGATAAATTCACTCATTCATTCAACAAATAGCCATGATCGACTATTCTGTGCCAGGGATCCTCTTTGCAGTGAGGAGACAGCATGGAATGAGGCCAAAAAAAAAAAAAAAAATCCTTCCCTTTTGGAGATTACTGCTCAGTAGGGGACAATACAAACTCAAAAATAAAAAGCCTATCACAGGGAGCAGGTGTGGCTTTAGCGGTTGAGCACCTGCCTCCCACATGGGAAGTCCTGGGTTCGATTTCTGTGCCTCCTGGAAAAAAAACAAAAAACAGTCAACAAGCAAAATGATTGGAAAAACCAACTCAGGGAAGCCAATGTGGCTCAGCAGGTTTAGCGCCGGCTTCCCACATCCGAGGTCCCAGTACCTCAAACAAACAGTCTATCACAGATAGAAATAAACCCAGTACACTGAGGCAAGAGGAGAGAGAATGGCTGGGGAAAGATTGTGCTATTTTACAAGGTGGTTGGGGAAACCCTGTCAGAGCAGTGACATTTGAAGAGAGATATGAAGCAGTGCCAACCGTGGTGTGCCCCGCCAGCCCGTGTTGGCTCACGAGAGCTGAGCGTGCATGTCTCCGGCCAGATTTCAGTGACATCATCGTGATAGCTTGAAATCCACCATGGTAAGGGAATTCACAGGCCGGAAATGCTATTCATCAGCAAATGCTGCGAATCAGGACTTTTTTTCCTTCAGCGATCCCATTATTAAGCATTTACTAAGACCCACTGCAAGCCAGTCCCTGTGGAAAGATTCTTACTGGCAGAAGTAACACCCAGCATATATGGAGGCCTGGGCTGGGAGTGCACCTTGCTTGCTGGAGAAACATGGAGAGGACCAGCTTGTCTAGACCGGGGGTTCACAAAGGGTGACCCTCTCGCCAGCAGCACCAGGGAGATTTTTAGAACTGCAAATCCTTGGGCCCCACCCCAGTCCTCCTGAATCAGAAATTCTGGGGATGGGCCCAGAAATCTGTTTTGACCAGTCCTCCAGGTGATTCTGATGCACAGGAGAGTTTGAGAACCTCTGGCCTAGACTGAGTGTTGTGGTCAAGTAGGAGGGTGGCAGAAGGGACCATTGGAGAGGCACCGGGGGCCGAGCACACAGGATCTTGCAGGAGCAGGGCTCCCGCTTCTACTTGACGGGAGGTGGACAAACAAACGGGATTAAAGCGGAGACGGGACGTTAACTGACATAGCTTTAAAGGATCGTTTTGCAACTGGAGCCCTAAGGACCGTGGGCCAAATCCACCCACAGCCTGCTTCTGTACAGCCCTCAGCCAAGAATGGTTTCATACCTTTCAAGAGTTAGAAATACACAGCCACACAAACACATACAAACAATGTACGACAGAGGGCACGTGTGGTCCCCAAAGCCTAAAACATTTACCAGCTGCCCTTTTACGGGAAGATCCGCCAACCCCTGCTCTGGACCATCATGTGCCTCTTGTGTGATGCGCGAAGAAGGCTGCAACCTCATTTTCCTGGTATTCTTGCCAAAATGCATTAGCTGAATTTAACAATGAGGAAACGTCAGACAAACCCAAACTGAGGGACTTTCCATAAAATAAGTAGCCTTTCCTCTTAAAAATGTCAAGGCCATGAAACATAAAAATTGGGAGACAGTCCCAGAGGAAGAGTCTTAAGGAGGCAAGAGAACAAAATGGAACATTTGATCCTAGCTTGGAACCTGGACCAGGACAGACACTGGTGGAGTAATTGGTGAAATTTGAATAAAGCCTATAGACTACTTAATAGACTGTATCATTAATTTCCAGGTAGTAACATTTGATCTGTGATTAGTTAAGACATCAACATTTGGGGAATCTGATGAAGAGTATACAGGAACTCTTTGTATTATTTTTGCAAGGATTTTTTTGTCGATCTTAAATTATTTCTAGGGAAGTGATGTGGCTCAAGTGATCAAGCTCCCACCGACCACATGGGAGGTCCTGGGTTTGGTTCCTGGTGCCTCCTAAAGAAGACAAGCAAGACAGCAAGCTGATGCAATGGGCTGGTGCAGTGAGCTGATGCAACAAGAGACACAAGGAGGAAAACATAACGAGAGACACAACAAAGCAGGGAGAAGAGATGGCTCAAGTGATTAAGCACCTCCTTCCCACATGGTAGGTCCCGGGTTTGGTGCCTGGTGCCTCCTAAAAGGAAGATGAACACACAACAAATAGACACACGGAGGTGGGACAGAAATAAATAAATAAATCTTTTAAAAATTTGCTTCTTATTGCAAAGTTAAAATGATAAAAATAGCAAAAACAAGGATTACTAGCTCTTCTTTGGAAAGCAGAGTATAGGAGAGCATTCTAGTGCTCTAGTGCCTTGGGCTCAAGTGGTATGTCAGAAAAGGATGAATAACAGATGTGACTGGGAGATGATCTGAAATTATAGCTGGTGTAACTTGTTGACGACATTAGAGTTCTGTCATTTGTAAAGCACAGTACCCCAACTCAAATGGGCTTAAACAAAAAAAGACATTTGTTGACTCTCATAATAGAAAAGTCAGATGGCAGCCATGCCTGGATTCAGGAGCTCAAATAACATCATCATGGTTCATCTCTCTCTTGCTTCATTGCATATTTCTGCTTTCTTCCATATTGAACATAATTCTCAGGTTGACTAGTAGCATCTTCAGGCTTACATCCTGCTGGTGAACAATACCCAGGAAAAAGTCTTCTTTTTGGCCTACCTTGGGCCATATTCCCATTGCTTGGGTCACATTCCTATTCTTGGGCCATGTTCCCTTTGCTGCACCTACTTCTTGGGAGATCCATAGCATACCCTCAGTGCAGGGTCATCACTGTCGCCAGGGGTGGTTGGGGTCATTGTCACTGAAACTCATGGACCAAGAATTGGGGAGGGTAGTTTCCTAAAAGAAAAAACACCTTACCTGGAGAGGTATGGATGATGGCAGATAAAATTAACCAAAGTCCCAGAAGGCAATGTAGTAGGACAAATGTTTTCCTATTTTTCAAATGAGTTGAGATGACTTGCTTAGAATCAGAATGGTGAAAAAGTGTCTAAGCGGGTGTTCTAACCACTTCACAGAATCCTTTTTTTTCCCTCCCATAGTCAGCCTTGGACTTTTCTCCTTTGATGGGTCTATGTTGATTCCTATGAAGAGAATTTTTAATGTCATAGTTGGGAAATTAGGATGCAATTGCATTTTCTTAGTTTGCGAAATTCTCTCCAAACTGTTTAAAAAAACAAACAACACCGAACTAACCTAAAATTTATAAAACTCTTGAAATCATGAGATCCTAACCCTTCCTTCCTCCACAAAGCCTTACCCCACTTTCTGGAAGTGAGCCTGCGATTCATTCCCCCCACCGGCCATCTGTTATCCTGACATTCAATTACCAGTAAAGTGAAATGGGGGAGCCAAATCGATGTCCTTCAGGGGGCCAGAAGTCTTCGGAGCTCCCTGCTGCCCAGTGGATTAATCAATCTTTGAGTCTGCACAGCCCAAGGGGAAGTCTGGGGAATGAAGAGTCTGAGGCTGGGGCAGTAGGATGAGGAAGGGGAGGTGGTGGGAGAAAATTAGAGCACTCCCCCTGGCCCTCCACTCCACCCAGCCCCAGCAACTCAGAGCTGCCCAGGGTCCTGCCCCAAGGCCCAGTGGTAAGCAAGAGCAAGAACCTCAGCCTGCTCTTGAAAGGAAGACAGTGGGGGAGGAGGGGAGAGCAGGGCAGAAGCTGAGGAAGAGCAGATGGGAAGGGAAGGGAGAGGACAGGTGGTTGATTTGGCAGGCTAATTGCTCAGGCAGGGCCTCCCCGAGGCTTCTGCCCCTGGCCTGGACAACCCCAGTCTTTGGATGTCCAGGACTTTACTTGCTGTTTTCTGACCAGGGGGATGGCATACAAACCCACCCCATCCAAGACGAGTGTAGGGTCAGAATAACACTGGCTTGTTCATTTGAAGTCGAGGAGATGCACTTCCAGTATTCTAACTACTCAAGTTCTCCATCCAAGGTTAAGGTTAGAAAGCCAAAATAATCATTGCTTGCAGGAGTTGGGGGGAGGCAAAATATTAGAGCAAAGCCAGACAGGCAATCTCTGGCACATGGCAGAGTCCAGCAAATTTACTCAGCTACAGAAGGCCCCTTTCCAGGGACAAAGTGGGACCAGCTAAGGTAGGCACCTCTCCCTCCTTTGTAATAGAAGTGGGTCCTGGAGGAACCCCTACTTTCTCACTTTCTATTTGTTTTATTATCAGCCACAAGCAGCCCCTTGTCATGGACACATTACAGCCTCCAAGAAGGTCGTTTGTCTTAAATTAGTTAAATGTTAAATCCATGCCTTGAAGAGCCGGGATGGCAGCCTTGAACCCTTTCAGCAATTCAGGAAACATTCCAGCCTCACAGCCTGAAACATGTTGATTTATTACTGATAGTTACTGACTGCCCTGAATTTCCAGTGACCTCTACCAGACTTTAAACCCAAATTCCAGAGTAAAGCTCGTTTGAGCCCTGGGGGATCCTGGAGCCCCGGTTCCGGACACAAAGCCTGGGCTCCTTATCAATCCCTTCCTTCCCCTTCCTTTCTTCCTTGGAGGAAAAGCCTCCATTCAAGCAAGACTGGGCAGGCAGGGCAAGTGCCTGGCAGCCCCACGGGGTGGGAAGCAGGGCGGCTCCTGGTCAGTGATTTACAGGGACCACGGGACAGAATCCTGGCTAATAAATGAAAGAAAAATCTGAGGAGGAGTCTCTTGGGAAGGCTTTTTACTGACAGAAGGAGAGAATAAGTTTCTTTACGTTGAGTAGATTGCTCCTCGCAAACTGGAACAGTACAAGCGTCTGAAAGCCTTACAGGAGGCTCCCTGAGCCTGTGCCGGGGACAGGGTCATGGAAAGTGGGTGGAATCTGGTCCTCGATGACATTGCCGAACCCCTGAACTAATCCACCCTGGTGCCACCCTCCCCCAACACTTCTTAGAAAAGAATCTTCATTTTGAGCTGAGTTTTCTGTTCCTTGCAGCTGGAAGCCCCCTAACTGATAATGCGGATAACGGGTGCTGGTCCTACGATCAGTTTCTCTCTCTATCTATGTCTTTCTGGACACATTAATTAACTTCTCTGCCCACCCTTTCTTCATTTCTAAAGTTGGCAAGTTAAAGGTAAAGCTTTCTACCTTCCCTTTTTTTAAAAATACATTTTTAATTTATTTTTAAGATACAGAGATCACACAAAATGTTATAGTAAAAAATAGAGGACGGGAAGCGGCTGTGGCTCAATCAGTTGGGCCCCCGTCTACCGTATGGAAGGCCCTGGGTTCGTGTCCCACGGCCTCCTTGTGAAGGCAGGCTCGCCCGCGCGCCATGGAGAGATGCTGGAGAGATGCTGGCCCCGGCTCCGTGGAGCGCCGCCTGGCCCACAAGCGCCGTGGAGAGCCCACTCAGCAAGGTGACGCAACAAAAAACGGACATAAAAAATATATATATATATGAGGTTCCCAAACACCCCATTCTCCACACTCCCCACTTTTCCCACATCAACAAGTTCTTTCATTAGTGTGGTACTTTCATTGCATTTGATGAATACATTTTGGAGCATTGCCACATAGCATGGATTATAGTTTATGTTGCATTTTACACTCTCTCCCAGTCCATTCAGTGGGTTATGGCAGGATATATATTGTCCTACATCTGTCCCTGAAATATCATTGAGGACAACTCCAAGTCCCGAAAATGCCCCCATATCACACCTCCTTTTCCCTCTCCCTGCCTTTAGCAACTCCCGTGGCCACTGTCTCCACATTAATGATATAATTTCTTCCATTACTAGAGTCACAATAATTCTATCTTAGAATACCAGTAAGCCCACTCTAATCCATATTTTATTCCTCCATCCTGAGGACCCTGGGGTGGTCCAGGGCCCAGGGCCCAGGGCCCAGGGTGGTCCAGAGGTCCACTCCCCCTATCAGTTGAGAGGGGCCTTTGATCCCACACAGTTGGTGGATGGGACTCTCGTCTACCTTCCCTTCTAACCTTGACATTCAGAGTTTCTGGTTTCTCTTCCATGCTATACAATGAAGCAGCCCCTAACCCATCCCTGGTTTGGGTTTCCTGTACTCTCAGGACAACCTGGGCAAGTTTCCCCTTCTGCTCCTTCATGCTGAGGTTTGACGCACATGTTTGGTGTGTCAGTTTTATATTTCATGCCTCTTGCATCCTTTTGGTTCTGCTTAGAAACCAAGCAGCCAAACAGCCCACAGATTTTTAGAAATTCTATTAGGATTATTTCTCAGTGGGAACCTCTGCCCAATGCTTTTACAGTATTTTTATTTATAGTTATAAACATTCAAAGTATGACGCTCCAACTCCTTTACTCCACAGCCTCTCCCAGCTCAGCTGGACACGTGACACCAGGAAGGACAAGGTCACCTCAGCCTCTAGCCCTAACTCAGCTTGTCCCTGCTATGGAAATTTACTTTCTTCATGAAAGCAAAACCGGCACGGAATAATCCAATTAGATTGCAGCAGAGGAGATGGTGCCAGAAGAGAGGAAGTGAAAGGTGGTAAGTATGTCTAACCAGGAGTGAACCAAAGCATACACTGAAGAAGAAATACATTACAGGAAGGAACTATAAACCTCACAGAGGAGCAGGACAACCCCTCACACATACACACGCACACGCACACACATGCAGACTCACCCGTACACACGTGCACAGAACTATCCACCATACCGGAATGAGTCTTCCTGATGCTTGAGGGCAGGGCCACAATTCTGGGAAAAGGCAGGTGCATGCCAGGGGAGGTTGGTTGGCTGAATCATCAGGTCAACTCACAGAGAAAGTGGCCCTGTGGACACCGCCTTCCCCTTTAAGACCCGTATTCCCCTACACCCCTACAAAGAAGAATTTTTGGTTCTTACATTAAAAAAATATTCTACTGATTTCTCTGAATTAGGAAGCTAAGTGCATGAGAATTACCAACAGTTTCAAAAAGGACAGATCTAACATCAGATAACATTTTGATATTTAAATAGCATTTTTCTCCTGAACTTCATTTCCTTTTTATTTAGAAAATTATATACCATGCAAGTTTTAGGCATCAGCTGACTATGTTTCAGTTTATTCAGAACATTTGGGCTTTTAAGGATCAAACAGGTGTAGAATTGAAAGAAAGCTAAAAAATAAGTCAATGGGAAATAACATAGTGCAGTAAGATGAATAGCTATATCAGCCAATTCAATATAATGTCCTCATTAGACCATGGCTCTGTGAGCCATTAAAAAGGGAGAAAAAAAATCGTGAGTCTCTTGGGAAGGACATGTTCATAATCTTAATATCCATGAGCCTGTACAGAGTATTTTTAGCTTTTCTGTTCCATGCCAGAGAGTTTCATACAAGGCAAACACTAACAATGGATTTTTGTTATTCAATCTATTGAAGTAATAACGAGAAGAGTAATTAGCCAGTCAACTCTTGATAACGGTTTTGATACTCAATTTATCTCAGAAGATGACAGTAGGTCCCAAATGATTTAATAGATTTGTATGAACCTCTGAAGCTGAGACCACAGGAAACACATTTCAACCCAGGCTGCTGTTAGTTTAAGTTATTTCATTGAGGCCGTCAAAATGTGGGTTTTTCCAGTTTGGTAGTTCCTTTGAAAATTAAGTATAGAATTACCATTTCTACCTCACTTTGAGGTATATATCCAAAAGAATTGAAAACAGGACCTTGGATACTCATATTCATGGCAGCATTATTCAAAATTGCCAAAAGGTGGAAGCAACTCAAGTGTCCATCAACCCACGAATGGATAAACAAAATGTGGTATGTACATACAATGGAATATGATCCAGCCATAAAAAGGAATGAAGTTCTGATATATGTAACCACAAAGTAGAACCTTAAGAACATCATGTTGAGTGAAATAAGCCAGACACAAAAGGACAAATATTGTATGGTCTCACTGATTTGAAATAAACAGAAAATGCAAATTCATAGTGTCAGAAACTAGAATACCAAGGTCTGGGTGGGGGTGGGAGAATGAGGAGTTAGTGTTTAATTGGTACAGAGTTTCTGTTGGGGGGGATGGAAAAGTTCTGATAATGGATGGTGATGACGGTGGCACAACACTGTGAATGTATTTAACACCTTGAATTATATGCTTGAAGATATTATTGGTTGTGAGAGAAAAATGCAACAGACATTCCAGTTTGGCACACTCTATGCTGCCACTTAAAGCCTTACTGCTCAGGAAGCGGATGTGGCTCAAGTGATAGGGCCTCCACCTGCATATGAAAGGACCCAGGTTCAATCCCTGGGGCCTCCTGGTGAAAAACAGAAGAAGATAAATCATGCCTGCAAGGCGAGGCAGTGACCGCACAGCGAGCAGAGTGCCCACGTGAATGCCTGCATGGCAAACCAGTGCCTGCACAGTGAGCCGAGTGCCCACACAGTGAGCCAGTGCCCGTGAAGTGAGTCACACAGCGAGATGATGACACAACAGAAGAGAGATGAAAGGGAGAGTCAAGGTGAGGCGCAGCAGAGACCAGGAGCCGAGGTGGCGTATTGACAGGAAACCTCTCTCCCTATCGGAGGTCTGTAGGATCGAATTCTGGTGAATCCTAGAGGAGAAAGATGAGAAGATGAAAAGAGAAATAGATACAGAAGATCACACAACGAATGGACACAGCAAAAACAGCAGGGCAGGGGAGGAGGAGAGGAAGGAAAAAACCCTTTTTGCTAAAGGTTAGAGAGATAAAACCTACATTTCTTGAAGTCCCATATGCCTTGGGGGGCCATGCTACTTCCAAGCAGACATCTGGGAGAGGTGGAAGGCAGCTGTGAGAAAGCGACCACACTCTCCTTCTGCCCTCTTATGTTTCTACAGGAAGCGCAGCCATGGCAGACCGTGCTGGCAGACGTCCCAGGTGCTCAGAAAACAGTGAATGGGAACCCCATTTGCCAGGGAGGACCACAGCCCAAGTAATGTGGACCTGGAGCTTAGAGTGTGAGGATGGCCTCCTGACGCCAAAGCCGGCGTGGCCCTGGAGCCAGAGCCCGAGCCGTGGCTTCGTGCGCGTGGCCCAGACACAGCGGCTTTCTGTTCCGGGTCATGTTCTGGAAGTCGTTCCTGGAAACTCGGCCGGGGCCTTCCTGCTGTCCCTCCAGTGGTTTTCCTAGCTCCTACTTCCCTGGAGTAAATCCCTTGTGGTTTAAAATATGGTGGTTTCTGACATCTGCCATTAAACTATGTCTCATTTGTGGGAATTGGGGCACGGGAGGTGGAACAGGGAGCTCTGTTTGGGACCATGAACAAGTTTTAGGAACAGCAGATAGTGATGGTAGCACAACAATGTAGAAGTAACTAATGCCACTGAAGTGTACACACAAAATGGTTATAATGGCACACAATCAAATCTCCACACGCGTAAGTAGAAGTATAATCTAGGAAAGGTCTAGAAGGATCTACACTCCACCCACCAACAGTGATTAACTCTGGATGTGGGAATAAGAGGTCATGTGAGAGATTTTCAATTTCCGTTTATGTAGCTATGTATTGTTTGAAAGTTGCATGAAGAACATCAAAAGCTTTTTGCAATATTTTAATGCTAGAAAGTCTTGAGACCATATCATCTGGGCAAAGTTGTGTCAGGGCCTTCTGGGGTCTTCATCTGTGCAGTGATTACATGCACATCAGTATATGTAAAAATTCATCACACTGTGCCCTTAGGATTTGGATAATTTACTGCATGTGATTTGTTTTTCACTAAAACGAAGGGTAAAATAAACAAACAAAGAACTTGAGTAAAATAGATGAGAGGTCTGACAATCTCAGGCACTTTCAGGGTATGAGAGAGCACATGGCAGCTATACCTAAATCATACCAAGGTATGCACCCTTATGCAAATTCCTTAATGTCTCTGGAACTCAGTTTTGCTTAACTGTAAAACGGGTATGGTAATAGTAACCATCTCAAAGTTATAGCGGAATTAAGTGAGCTAATTTATGGGAAATGCTTAGCGCAGCCCCTGGCGCGTACTAAATGTATAAGAGAACCTGTGGAGACATCATCGTGCTCTCGCCCGTTGGAGGAACTCACCGTGACTCGGCTCTAAAGCTTCCTAAAGGTATCGAGGGTGTGGATGAAGGAGAGGGGTCTCGTCCCCCCAAGAGGCAGCTGCAAATCAGAATTCCTGCCTGCATAGTGTTGTCAGACTTCTAGCTTATTGCTTTTAATAAAAAATAAAGTGCCAAGTGAGGATAAATCACAAAACTCCTATTGATGTGATCCAGCCTGTTATCTTGACAGCAATATCATTTTGCATAAATAAAATGCAAACTTTTTACCACAACGAATAACACAAACGTTATGACTCTCCCAAGTCCTGTGTAGACTATTTGCTTCCCTCGATTTTAATAGGCAAGACTGGGCTCCGTGCTACTTGAGGTTGCTCTTTAAATGTGCCACTAGAGGGAGAAAAGGTTGTATGTTTGTTTTTGAAGTGTATATTGCAGGATAATGAGGTTTTCTTTGTGCAATTACTGCGATATAAGCTCTGTGCGTGTGATTGCAGGGTAATTTCATCTTAATGTTGATGATGTAGACTGCATTGCAGATCAAAGGGAACTGGTATAAATCACAAGCTGTGTTCCTATTAAAAGCATATTGTGTGGCTGGAGATGGGGATCTATAACAATTCAAATGCTTTCTTTAATCACTGAAGTTCAAATGCTGTCTTTGAAATTGGACTTTTGCCAAGTAAGGATGGGTATGGCATTATCCATGGAAAGGCTTCTAAAAAGAACTGTGGTGCAGTACTTTGAGAAGATGGAAGATACAAAACCAAAAGGCTGGGAAATGGACTTTGGCCCAGTGGTTAGGGTGTCCGTCTACCACATGGGAGGTCGGCGGTTCAAGCCCCGGGCCTCCTTGACCCGTGTGGAGCTGGCCCATGCGCAGTGCTGATGCGCGCAAGAAGTGCCATGCCACACAAGGGTGTCCCCCGCGAAGGGGAGCCCCACACGCAAGGAGTGCACCCATAAGGAGAGCCGCCCAGCGTGAAAGAAAGTGCAGCCTGCCCAGGAATGGCGCCGCCCACACTTTCCGTGCCGCTGACGACAACAGAAGCGGACAAAGAAACAAGATGCAGCAAAAAGACACAGAAAACAGACAACCAGGGGAGGGGAGGGGAAGTAAATTAAAAAACAAACAAACAAACAAAACAAAAGGCTTCAAGATTTGCTGTTTGAAGTCCAAGGTTTGACTTCCTGGCCTTGGTTTTCTGCAAATGTGGGTATCATGTAGCTAAGCAGGGTGAGCCAACTCTGAGAATAATAATAGCAACAATAATTAACACTTAACTGGTGCATATTCTGAACCAGTACTTTACATATATTTAATCCCCACAGCAACATTTAAAGTAGAAATCCTATTACCATCGCTACTTCACAGATGGGGAAACTGATGTCCACGTCCTCAAAGGCAGTCAGTTCCAAAGCTGGCTGCCGGGCCTAGAGCCTTAGCCACAATGCTGTGCAGCTTTCCAAAATGAGCTTCTGTGGGCCAGAGTCTCCCTGGGCGCTTTAATTATTTACCGTATCACTACATACCTACCTATTGAAATGGCTAAATTTTTTAAACTGACAATACCAAGTCCAGACAAGGATGTGAAGCAACTGGAACTCTAATATACTGCTGGTGGAAATGCATAAAGATTCAGTCCCTATGGAAAACATGTCCGAGATATATAAACTTGGGAAAGCTACTTGATATTTCTTCTGCACCTGAAAAATGAACATAGTGACATCTTTGTCACAGGTTTGCTGTGAGATAACGTAACACTCAGTGTCAAGTCAGAAAACAAAGACACATAAGGTATTCTCACAGAGAGAGTGTAATGTAGGGAAGAAGTCATATAGGCATTATGGGAAAACAAAGAGGAAATATTTGAGGCAGGTTAGTATACCGAAAGGGGGAAGGCGGCTAAAGCTTGGCAGACAAACGTGATTGACAGACAACATGGCCAGCAGACCACATGACGGGCAGACCACATGGCCAGCAGACCACTTGGCCATGAGACCCATGAAACCTCCTGAGGGATCCTGAGAGACCCCAGCCACAAGAATTTCATTTGATATGATAATCCCATTCAAGGTCAAGGGAAAGCCTGGGTACCCTCAAAAAGCCTCACCATTGGCTCCCTGGGAATAGACAGGTGGGGTAACTGATCAGAACAGCAAAGAGCTGGGGTCCTTCTCCCAACCTTATGAAGAGGGAGGAAGAAAGCCTTCTAAAAGGTCTGACCTGGGGCCCCATGCACGTGTCTCACTCTGCAGCGTGCCCGTGGTCCCGCCTCAGATTGTGTACTTTTCTCATTTTCTTCTTTCTTAATAAACTCTTCACTCCCTTGCCTACCCAATGATGTGTCCTTAAATTATTTTATGTGACATAAGTCAAGAATCTAGAAGTCCAGAACCCAGAGCTTTCCGCTAACATACTGAGGTAGTAACTTCAGGAAGCAGCTACCCCTTTAGATCTAGGGTACAAAGGGAAGAACTCAGGGCTATCAAACCTAGAAACTAAGAGGAACCCCATGGAACTAGGACGCAGATCTCTGACGTGGTGGTGTCACCCAGCTGCTGGTCCTTCTAAGAGGACAGGACGCTGGGATTGCAGAAAGAAGCTGAAAACTAGAGCCAGCTGGTGTCACTGGGGAAAGTGCTATCGCTGAGGAGATGCTGCCAAGGATAGAAAGCCAAACAGGAAAGATCAAGCGCTTCGTTCCTCCCCCTTCCAGCCTCCCACTCGCCTTAGTGTCTCTTACTGGCAGAACCTGTTAAGAAGCCATCTCACGAAGTTTGCAGCACTCAGCATCAGGAAGCCAAGTGTGGAGGGGTGTGTGGGGGTTGAATTGGACATGTTCAAGGTCTTGGTTTGCATTCTGGAGGGTGAGGACCCAGTATAAATAAGATCTCTTCAGCGTGTTACCCAGTTCAGGTGTGACCAAACTGAATCAGGTTTGGCTTTAATCAGGATTATTCAGATGGAGAGAGAAGCTACAGGGAGCAGCCAGAAGCTGGAAGTCAACAGAAACAGGAAGAGAAAAGAGAAGATGCCGTGTGTGCATTGCCATGTGTGAAAGAAAAGCCAAGGACCAGGGAGGGCCAGCAGCCACCCCCAGAAGGCCACAGTCTTTGGAGAGAATGCATCGCCTTGCTGAGGCCTGGATTTTGAACTTCTCCTAGCCTCAAAACTTCCCAATGTTTAAGCCAACCCATTGTAGGTATTTGTTTTAGCAGCTAGGAAACTAACACATGGTGGATTTGGCACAGAGAACTTAATTGTTGGAGGCAAATACACAGAACTCATTTATTCATTCAACAAATATTTGTTGCGAATCAGGCTAAGTAAGACAAAATAAGGCATGCTAGGCAGGGGTTTCAGTGAGCATTTTAGACTGGGTATTGGGATCAGGCAGGGTACTATTTCCTTAGGGAAAGCCCTCTCCTCCAGGTATCAGATGCTTGGAACAATAAAGTTAGGACATCATTTCTCTGTATTGATTTGAGACTCTGGCTCTCTTCCCAGGGAAGGAAAGTACTCTGTGCTTTCCTGAGATCCCTGGGTCACTCTAGGAGATGGGCAGGGTTGGAATAATTGAGGAGCCTAGAAGTCTTCCTACAAGCAGTTATTAGCCTAATAAATCTTGCTGGCCAAATTTCTCTGGGATCCCAAGTGGTCACTCCTGGATCCTCCCTAGACCCTATTAAAAAAAAAAAAAAGTGCAGCCTACTCTAGAACAAACATGAAAGTCCCGTTCGCTTTTTCCTATTGCATGCACAACATTCAGGTAGTGATCTCTGTAAATGCGTTGATTTGACTCACTGTCTTCCAGCTTAAGGGTTCCACTTAAATTCAAGCAGGACCTCCTTCCGCAACCCACTAAACTGCCTTCCACTTGACATGGATGCTGTTGGTGCTCTGCCCAGATGCCTTCTACTGGCCTGTGTACCCCACCCTCTGCTGCTGTGGGTGTTGACTGCTACTGCAATCAGCTGTCCTTTCTC
The DNA here is from genome assembly GCF_030445035.2 of Dasypus novemcinctus. Classification (NCBI taxonomy): domain Eukaryota; kingdom Metazoa; phylum Chordata; class Mammalia; order Cingulata; family Dasypodidae; genus Dasypus; species Dasypus novemcinctus. Next base: position 15,210,194 of record NC_080696.1, on the reverse strand, counting down.
CAAGGAACGGTCCTCCATCAAACAGGACCCCCTCATACATGAAGTGCCCTCCTCACTGTGGGGCAGACCGTGGTCAAAACCTGATCAGCCTGGGTTACGCGAGGCCAGCCCATTGTCTCAAACTGGCACTAACGCTGATGCATTCCCTTCTCCAGAGTCTCCCATCGGGTCAGGCTGCAGCTAGTCTACAGCTGAGACCACATTGTTGCTTAGAATTCTGCAAACCCTGCCCTGTCCTGCTTCCCTCACTCTTTTACAGGTGTCTCCTAAGAGCTCTCCTCCATTAAATCATGTACACAAGAATTCCTGTCTCAGGCGCTGCTTCTAGGGAACTTAACCTAGGACATCAGTTATTCCTAAAAGTTTCCAAAGTGAATCTGCAAAAGTGCTCCTCAACCAGTTAGGGGGAGTCATCACCTGCTACCGGTGCAGCGGCTTGGAGAAGCCTCAAGGTGGCCCTGTCCATGTTAATGCCACTCTCTGCACCAAGATGACATCATAGATATAATCAGAGTCTACGTCCTCAGGGAGCCAGGGCACAGCTGGGGTCAGGGCAGGAAGCTGGGCGTGTGGGTGGGGGTGGGCAGACCACAGGGTATGGGTCCCTGGAAGTCAGGGGTGGAAGGACTAAACAGACCCCCATTCTGTGCAAAACGCCATGGTTCTTGGCGGCTAGATGGCCATCAGGAACTGATACCAACCCACCAAAGGCCAAATCAAATTGGTCACTACCAGTGTCAAAGCCAAAGCCTTAATGTCAAGGGTGCTCAACTAATGTTTACCCTTACTCCAAATTCAGTTTTGGAAGCACAGTCTTTCTTCTTGGAGATTCTGAATGGTGTAACACTGTGGGGGAAATAGCATGAATTTTAGAGCCAGTTCTGATATATACAAGTGGTGGCTTTGAGCAAATTACTTAAACTCTCTGTGCCTCAATGTTCTCATCTGTAAAATGGGACAATAATACATTGAAAGTTCTTGTGAGGATTATAATTAATCTGTGTGAAACAACCAGTACAGGGCCTGGCACATTGTAGGTTCTTTTGAAGGGGAGCTACTACTTTTACCGCAAGCATCACCTTCACTCCTCTGTCCTTGCCTCTACCTATTTCCACCCTATTTTATTATCAAATGGTGACAACACAACTGGTCTATTATACAGACACTTAACTAATACTATCTGCCACTTTGGACTTCTCCCAATCTATGGTCTCTCTTCTCCTTCTTCCCATCACCTCTCTCTTCCCTTTTTCCATCCTTCTTCTCCCCCTTCTCTTCTTCTCCCTTTTGCACCTCCCTTTTTCTAAGCCTAATTCCAACATTAATAGGAAAACAGTCTAATCCAGGAAATGGGTAAAAGATTGCAGATTTACCCCTTATCCATTGCATCTCTGAAAGCTACTGTCCATCCCTGCCTCAGTCACCTGGGGCATTCCAACTAAGGACTATTTCTGACCTGCTGGACCATCTGCTGGATTATCTGTGGGTGTTAGGAATATCCACTACCACTCCCTACCCCCAACCCAGGAGCAGCCATTAGCCAAAGAGAAAAGAGAGGTGGAGGACAAATGCCCTAAATTCCTTGTCTCTTGGATATATCGACTCTGCACCATTTCCCAGCAGAAAGGAGTCCTAGTTGCCCCCTGGGGCAGCATCTGATATTTAAGACACATTGGACACATTCTCCCTTCCAGTCTTGCTTCCCCACTCTCCCTCTGATGCATTCAAATTCTCATCTCAGGGTTTACTTCCAGGGGACCCAACTCAACATTAGGTGCCACCTCAACCACCTACCACCTTCAGCCTCAGTGACTTTAATCCCTTGTTGTCATGTCTTAAAAGTCAGGAGCCAGACAACCCAAACAACAAAGAGAAGGGAGGGAGTAAAGTTCTGCTATAGGACACCCGCTACCAGTCTTCTTTGTTTACTTCCAATAGCAAACTTGATTATAGTCATAACTCACTGGATATTATTAAATCTTTCTGGCTCTTGCTTCCACATGCATTTGTCACCCAGCATTATCTTGTTATTACTTAAACATAACAGTTTTCCCATTTCTCAAAAGACATAGCAAGAGTTCTGTGAACAACGGAAACAAAATTGGTTGATAGGGAAAATATATTGGAGGTACCAAGAGCTCACCAACAAAGAGCTATTAAAGTATCTCCCTGGTACAGTCAAGAAAGAAAACCAACAAATTGTTCCATTTCTGCTGATGTGAGGCAGGAGAGTGAGGGAAGAAGGAAAGAATTCCTTATAGACATTCTCATTTTTCTACTCCCTAGCTTTGTAGCAATTAGATGTCAACCATGAACACCTATTCTTCATTTATTCCCTTACGTATTTATCTCTAGTCAACAGTCTTGCCTGAAATTGGAATGCTGAGAGAGGTAATTTTTTTTCTTTCGGGACACTAACACTAATGGTCAAATTTAAGTGACAGACAAACATTCTTCATGATAAAAATAAGACCCAAAACTCCAGCACTGGGTGAACAATTTTTTTTAACACTTCACCTAATCCCTGAACGTTAGCAGATGCTTAATGGTGCAGGAAACAAGGGCTGCTTTCCGGTAGATGTGTTCATGTGAATCGCTCAGACTTGTATTAAAAAATAATATTTCTACTTAAAATTTATCTAAAATGAGAAAGAAAATGACCTCCTTCCTCCCAGTCCTCCAACCACCTCTCCACCCCAGGCACAGAGGTGGGAAATGTGATAGGCCTCCTGTCCCTATGAGGCAAATATGCATACTGGAGGCAGTATTCTTTTACATTAAAATAGAGTGTCTTAGTTTGCCTGGGCCGCTATGTCATATACCACACAATGGGCTGGAGAGAAAGGGAAAGAAAGGAGCTAACTTTCTTTTTTTTTTAAAGATGTATTTATTTGTCCCCTCGCCCCCACCCCCCTCGGCTCTCTGCTCTCTGTGTCCATTTGCTGTGTGTTCTTCTGTGTCTGCTTGTATTCTCATTAGGAGACACCTGAGTCTGTGTCTCTTTTTGTTGCATCATCTTGCTGCGTCAGCTCTCCATGTATGTGTGGCACCACTCCTGGGTGGGCTGCAGTTTCATGCGGGGTAGCTCTCTTTGAGCCAGGGCCACTCCTCACACAGGGGGGGCACCCTTATGTCATGGCATCCCTTATGTTGTGGCGTACTCCTTGTGCACGGCAGTACTGCACATGGACCAGCTCACCACATGAGTCAGAAGGCCCTGGGTTTGAACCCTGGACCTCCTATATGGTAGGTGGGCACTCTATCTGTTGAGCCACATCCATTTTCCCTAACTGTCTTTCAAAGCCAACATATCCCTCAGATCAACCCTCATGGTTGAGATACTGACAATAAACATTGTTTGAAGTTCTGGTTCCTTTTAGCACAAAGATAGCCATTGAAATCCCTTTTGAGAAGGAGCTGGCATTCCCTCTAATAGGACTCTGGAAAGGAAGAAGGTTTGGTTACCTTAAAATCTACAGAAAAGACTGATTGGATTGTTTCCTCTCATTTTTTTAAAAAGGATGATGTGTATATATAAAAAAAAAATCAACTTGTTTCTCAGCCACTTGTGTCCACCAGAAAAAGCTTTAACAGCATGAATCAGTATGAGTCCAAGACCATGCTTCTGCCTGAATTTCAGTAATAATAACAGCCAACATTGACTTAGCACTGACTGTGAGCTGGGGAAAGAAATCTCCTGTGAACCATCTAATTGCCCACCCTGCCCCCAGGATAAACAGATAGGGAATTGGAGGCCACGACAAATATTTACAGACTTGCCTCAGTCATTCAAAGGAGAGCTGGGGTGGACCACGGGACCCTAGGCTACACCACCTGCCTGAGGGGTGCCCTCCAGGTGCCTTACCCCCGAAGTTCTGCGGGTCTAGGGGCCCCTCCGCCCTTGTTCATTTCTACACATCCTTGCTTGGCTGCTTCGGTTGGCTTTCCTATAAATGTCCTATGATGTCCTTAGTTGAGCCAGGATTTGTGTGGGTCCCTGCCAAAGTTAGAAAGGCAGACTGGTGGGGGCACAAGGGTCCAATAGGGTGGCCATGGGGTGAGCGGCGTCCTCACTGCCTCCCCTGGGCAACAGAGCGGGGCGGAAGTGGGCACTGCAGGTGGGTGTTCAAGGGTCCCACAGGGATGACCCAGTCTCTCTTGCCTCTGGGGTTGGTCCCTCAGAAGGGGTAAGTCACACGTTCAGTGACAGGACCCTGAAGGGCCTGATGAGCTATGGGTTCCTCCCTGTGCAGTTCTGCTCTTGTTTCTTCTAGTTCATGGGATGGGGGAGGGAGGCAGAGAGGGGATCTTTTAGGGCAGGGGTTCTTAACCTTTGGTGTTCCACGGACCCCTTTGCCAGTCAGGTAAAATCCATGGACCCCTTACTAAGTTCACACTGTACTATGCATTATTTAATAAAGAGATCACACCCACACCAACACGTCCCCACAAGAATAATGGTTTATTTTATTTCAAGCTCACAGACCACTTGTTAAAAGCCCTGTTTTAGGGACTGAGCAGAATGGGTTCAGGGGCTCTGGCCTCTTTGTCTCTGTCGCCAGCCCACGAGCCTGCATTCTCTGAGGCCCTGCTTACCACCAGGCACTTACAGAAGAAAGGTTTAAAAGAAATGACATGGGAAGTAGATTTGGCCCAACTGATAGAGCATCTGCCTACTACATAGGAGGCCCAAGGTTCAAACCCCGGGCCTCCTTGACCCATGTGGAGCTGGTCCATGTGCAGTGCTGATGCGCGCAAGGAGTGCCATGCCACCCAGGGGTGTCCCCCGCATAGGGGAGCCCCACGCGCAGGGAGTGCACCCTGTAAGGAGAGCCGCCCAGTGCAAAAAAAAAGTGCAACTTGTCCAGGAATGGCACCGCACACATGGAGAGCTGATGGAGCAAGATGACGCAACAAAACGAGACACAGATTCCCGGTGCCGCTGTCAAGAATATGAGCGGACACAGAAGAACACGCAGCGAATGGACAGAGAGCAGACAACTGGGGTGGAGGGGGGGGAGGGGAGAGAAATAAATTTTAAAAATTAAAAAAAAAAGAAATAACAGCACTCAGACCCCTCAGCCTCCCCTTCAGCCTGGGAGAATAGTGGCTCCTGCCTCAGGTGAGCTCCCTTGGGACGGAGCTGGTGTGAGTTCCCTGCCTCCTCCTGGTTCAGGGACGGCCTCTCAGACCTCCACCCTGCCACTCCCCCCCCCCCCCCAGAGAGCCTTATGCTTAGCAAGCACAGAGCAGCCCCACCCCACTCCTGCCCAACCTTCAGGCCAGTCTCTCCCGGGGCTGTGCCACGGGAAGCAGGTGACTCATCTCCTTAAGACCCAGAGTCAGGGACTTGGAGTATGATTGCTCAGCTCCTTCATCTTCCAAAGGGAACAAGTTGGGTAGAGCAGAAAATTATTTTAGTTGGATTCTAATGACAAATAAAAAGATGCCTTTTCACTCAAGATGCATTTTTAAGCCAGGAAATAGCCACTATCAGAAAACTGGCCATTAGTTAGTATAGACCTGTGTTGGTTAGTTTGTTTTTTTAATCATTAAGGAAAGGAAAATAATCAACAGTACAGGAAGTTCCACAGCTAGGCCAAAGCCTGTGGCACCTCCTTTCTCAAATAGTTCGATGTCTTATTGTTAAGCACACAAACGTCTTAATGTTTAGAAGGGTGTGTCTTCTTGGAGAGTTGACTTTCTTATCATTACGTATTGTCTCTATTTATCCCTGGTAATTTTCCTTCATCTGAAATCTACTTTTTTTTGAAACATGCTTAATCTGAAGAAATAAGCTGTATGGGGGAGCACAGTCTTTATTTAGGAAAACTCTGGGGGTGTTTCTGAGTATGAAGGAGGAGGCCCCACAAGAGGGGCAGGCTGTGCTAGATGCACAGAGAGCTGGATGATGGTTCTGCAGACAAAGTGGGGCAAATTCAGAGGACCTGGAAGCAGCTTGAGAAGAAAGAAACTTGTTCTTTCTGCCAGTCTTGAGGGTGGGACAGACAGCTGGACATTAGGTAAGCCAGGAGCATGAATTTATAAGGAAAGTCAGCTGGTGAGAATGTCCCAGTGCGGTGGGATTGTCTAACACATTTAGGTATCTATTCACCCGGGTAACAAATGTGCATTGCACATGCATGGTGGGCCAGGGAGTTCAACAGTGAATGGGACCGAGTCATCACCGTGTGCAGCTTACACACTAATGCTGTAGTAAATGTAGTATCCCACAGGCACCAACCTACCTTTAGTAAAATCACACAACTGTTTCCCCAGAGGCAGGACTCCAGTGCAAAGGAGTATATTTGATCCCAGGAAATGCCTGTGGAGGGGAAAGAGAAAGAAAAAAGGAACAGAATCTAAGAAAGCACAAGCTGCCGAGCAAGCTACTGGGGCTCAGTCTTGCTAAGAGACAATGTGGAACATGCCTGGGGGTTAAACGAGGAGTGAGGGGAAGCAGACTTGGCCCAGTGGTTAGGGCATCCGCCTACCACATGGGAGGTCCACGGTTCAAACCCCGGGCCTCCTTGACCCATGTGGAGCTGGCCCATGCGCAGTGCTGATGCACGCAAGGAGTGCCCTGCCATGCAGGGGTGTCCCCGGGTAGGGGAGCCCCACACACAAGGAGTGCGCTCCGTAAGGAGAGTCGCCCAGCACGAAAGAAAGTGCAGCCTGCCCAGGAATGGTGCCACACACATGGAGAGCTGACACAGCAAGACGATGCAACCAAAAGAAACACAGATTCCCGGTGCTGCTGATAAGGAGAGAAGCGGTCACAGAAGAACATAGCGAATGGACACAGAGAGCAGACAACTGGGGAGGGGGGGAAGGGGAAAGAAAGAAATAAAAAATAAATAAATCTTAAAAAAAAAAACGAGGAGCGAGGGGGCTGGGGTTTTATTCTCCAACTTCTTTTAATCACTGACTGAAGGCTGCTCCTGGGGGGTGGTAATTCTTTAGCATTTTCAGCCCACCATAACCGCGGGCAGAGCAAGTTCTCATGGCCAGAGGAAGCCCCCGGGGAAAGAGGTGCTAGTACTGGAGCTGTTGGCAATTCTCGGGCCTTATGGCAGCTCCAAGTCCTCCCAGCATCCGGGCCCTGCCTGCAGCTCCAGCTCCAGCTCCGCCCAGCCCCGGTGGGACCTCGGTCTCCAGCTTTAAAGGAGACTTGCCGTTTCTTAATGGGCCTTGCTGGGCCACAGTTCTCAGCCTTTGTCCATGCTCTTTCCCCTGCAGGAATGCCCTTCCCACATATCTAACACAGCTTAGGTCAAGACTCAGCTCAAAGGTCACCACTTTGATGGGCATCTTCTGGTTCCTCCAAGTACAACTGACCACCTTTGTTCCTTTCTACAAATGCCCACCTGAGCACCTGTAATAGTTTGGTGCACTTACTCCTTTTATAGAACTGTCAATGCCTATCAGATGGAAACTTCTTGAAAGCCTGGACCCTGAAAATATGGTAGGTAGTAAAAAGGTCTAACCCAAAATAGGAGCTAATAAATATTTGATAAGGGTAGATGAGTGTATGAAAGAGTTAAACGATAAGTAATTCACGTGGCTGAGTAGAAGGTAGGAAATGAAGCAGGAAAAGTATGTTGAGTTCAAGTTGTGTAGCTCCTCGAATGCCCCCACATGGAAAAACTCTCTTGGACTTCAATTTCCATTTCCCTTTTTTTCTTCAAAGAGCTCTGGGACTTATTTCTTATTATTTTCAGCTGGGCACATGGCTATCTGGAGTAAGACTTCATTTCCTAGACTCTCTTGCTTTTAGACATAACCATGTGACTAAGTTCTAACAAATAGGATATAAAATACAGTGTACGGCTACCAGGAAGCATCCTTAAAAAGCAGAGACATGCTCTTCCTTCACCCTTTCTCCTTCCGACTGGCTGGAACTCATATTGTTATCTAAGCTCCATGCTGTCCAATACAAATGCAGTGCAAACCACAAATGAGAGCCACCCATAGAATATCAAAATTTCTGGTAGCCACATTTTAAAAAGTAGAAAGAAACAGGTGAATTATTTTTAATGACATTTCTTTTTTTTTTTTTCATACTAGGTCTTTGAAAGCTGGTGCATATTTACCACTAAATGCCACATCCACTTAGGACTAGCTCATTTCAGGTGTTGGGAATGGCCTGTGGCTACCATCCCAGCCCATAAGGAGGAAGCTGCACTTTGAAACAGCCACACAGGGGGGTCTGAGCATCTGAGGGGTGGCAAGGGAGGGGTCTGCTGGAGCTCTCTGTATGGGTTTTGCATTAGTTTTGCAACTGTCCTGTGTTTGCAATTATATCAAAATAAAAAGTTTAAGAAATAAACAAACAGGCAAGCAACACAGTAGAAATAGCCAGGGTCCCTGAAGATCGTGGAGCTGCCTCACCAGCACCTAGCAGCTTCTCTCCAGCCTTCATTTACATTAGAGCGGTTAATCTTCCTTAAACCATTGCTATTTTTGGTTTTCTGCCATTTACAGCAGTACCAAATTCTAGTTGATCCACAACACCCTATTTTATCCTCTATCTGGATTCAGGTCCCAGCCCTGGCACGAAGCAAACACGTGGAGGAAGCCTCTCTGATGGGCTGTGCAGGAAGGATTCTGCAGAGATGACACACTAGAGGCCCACCTTGGGTTTTGTTTGGCCTTCCCAGTGTTTGCTCACCATGTAAAAATCATCAATTTCACATAAAACCCAGACTTTCAGCTTCTCTCAAAGCATCAGATGAACTTACAATACTGAGCCAGCCATAGTTGGCAGAGGCTGAGTTTCAGGTGGCTCCTTCAGAGAGGGTCTGTGTTCTCCATTTGCTACACTCCCCCTCATGCCCCAAGTTTTTACAACTGGTCCACCTCACTTCAATAGGTTTAGTGGAGGCTGGGTGTGTCCTGATCCTCTTTACCAGCTGGCCTGGGCACCGCTGTCTCCTTCTCCAGATAATTATTCTCAGCCTAATAAGAGCTGCCCCACTGGCAGGTTGTATGACAAGCCAATAATGGACTGCCCTAGGTATACAAAATGCTGTCCCCCTTGCCTCAAGGAGGGAAAAACCCTGTGAAACAAAGCATGCTCCAGAGCTCCCTTCGTATCCAGCTAAGGCCATATCCTTATCCAGCTTCTTGTCCTGCTTGATCCTGCTTCCCTTACCCTCGCTCCTGAAAATGCTCCTGCGATATATCAGATGCACCAAAATTCTCACCCAGGGCTCAACTTGTAAGGAGCAAACCCCTTGTGAAAATTTGGAGTTTCAATCCCTGGGTTACAGGGAGCACCACAGAGTGCTGAAAAGGTTCACGTAGACCCTCTCCACCAGGCAGTGCTGAAGTACTGGCCAGAAGAGGCAGGTGTCAAGCACAGTTGATCCTCAGAGATCTATACAGACGGTCAGATGGATGGGCATCACGAGAGACCCAGAATGCATTGCTGCGGTGATCTGGAAGAGTTACTGTTCTGAGCAAGCACATGCTCCTTTGTACCATACACTGAGGGTGTACTTATCTCCTGATTATTGCTCACACTGGCTCGGGTGTCCTTCCTCTGTAATCAGCAAGGCAAAAGCTCACCCACAGTCAACACTATAAAAGAGATGCCACTCAAGACTGCTGCAGGGAAAGGCCAGCATGTGGGGCTGCCTTGCTCAGTATCTACCCTACTAGAAGAGCTTATTGTTTTAGACAGATTAGGTGACCTCCACCTTTGTCCTCTGCTGGAAATGACTGAATGTCTAAGAGAACACATGGGGCATCCATGGAGGTTCTAAGAGAATCTACGGAATGGAATGTCATTGGCTGAGAACCTCCAGCTGCTGCAACTTCAGACCTGCTGCAGTGTCCACATAGAGGCCATGCTCTCCCCAGGCGGCTCCTAGCAAATGATAGAGCATGGAGGGGGCACTAGAGCCGGGCCATTTCTGCGGGAACTCCCCTTATGGACAATCGTTACTCTGTGGTTCCTCTTTAACCTGGCCAAGACTTTCCCAGCACTGCTCTGCTGCCTGAGGCTCATCTAACACAATCCTCCTTCCTTCCCTCTCTCCTTCCACAGGGTCAGGCCCGCCTCTGGTCTGAAGACTCTCCCCTCCTACTCCTGTCCCCTCTCTTCTTTATCCTTCACAGGCATTTCCCGCATTAGATCTCTTGCACATCTCATTCCACCTTGGCATCTCAGGGATCCAAACAAACACATGGGTCTGAGCCCTGAGGCCTGATTGGCGCATCTGTGGATGGAAAGGACAGAGCATGTACATATATGACATTACAATGGAATCCAAGGCAGCAACACTTAAAAGGTTTGGCAAACATTCATTAATTGGCATGAAAAGATGCTTAGGATAGAGTAGATCAAGGACTACATGACAGCGCAGGCTGGGGTGATTTTTCACAGAGCCACAGAGTTGCCCTTTGAAGAGGCACCATGTGGGCACCAAGTGCCTTCCCACAGATCATGGGTTCTCATCTCTCCAAGTTCCCTTCTTCCCTAGGCCCTTGGTGCATGAGAGATCTTCCTCCTTTTTCAGTTCAGTTACTCTTCTGCTGCTCTGCCTATTGCTATGTCTTTCTTCTATGCCCTCCTAGATCTGGCTGCATGCATCTAGCATAGCTGGTTCATTCATTCAACCAATATTTGTTGAGCCCTGCTCTTGGCTAAGCCTCTGGATAAGTTCTGAGGATTCTACGATGTGGCAAACACTGATAGTTGCTCCCCAATATCCATTCTCTCCTTTTTCCTTATTAAGAAATTCCAATTTTGTTCATGACAACAATGTGGCCAGTTAAAACCCACACAGGCCCAGTGTTCTTTAAAGATAAGAACGACCATGGATTGTTTGGACTAATGGGTTGTAAGCAAAGGGGCTGCCTCAATTGGCTTGTACTTTTTACCCTTTCACCCTTCCTCATCTCTGGAAAGTAGATAGGATGCTAAAGAAGAACAACCACCTGGGGACTAGGCAATGACCATGGGGAGCAAAAGCCATATATTAAACAGGTTGAAGCAAAAATCCAGAAAGAACCCATCACTGATAGCTTCAATGAACCACTAAAAGAATCTAGACTCCTTGTCATGTGAGAAAAACAAACCTCCTGGTGAGTTTAAGTCATTGTTCTGGAAACTTCTATAGCTTGAAGCTCAAATGGACTCCTAATGGTGCAAATGGTAAATGAGCCATAATCCCTGCCTTGCCTTGTGTGTGGTCAGTGACAGAAATGTCGAAGGCAGTAATAAAACAGTGCAATTAACAGTATGTAGGGGAGATAACTGGTTCTCTGGAGGAATATATCAAGGACAAGAATTGGGGGTGTCAAAGAGGATTTCCTAGAGGAAACAACATCTGGATTGAGTCAGGAAGAATAAGTAGGAGTTAGGAAGACAAAAGAAGATAGAGGGCGTGGATGTGGCTCAAGCAGTTGAGCTCCTGCTTCCCACATGGGAGGTTCCAGGTTCAGATCCCAGTGCCTCCTACAAAACAAAAACAAACAACAAGCAGAACAAATGAGAAAACCAACCCAAGGAAGCTAAGGTGGCTTAGTAGCTGAACTCTAGCTTCCCACATACAAGGTCCTGGGTCCATTCTAGGGTCCCTGGTACCTAAAAAAAAAAAAAGGTAGAGAATGTGAATGGCATTCTGGGTAGAGGTAGTTTAGAATGTTAGAATGGCTGGAGCACTCTGGCAACAGAGTGGAAAGAGTGCAGGAGTGGCAGGAGCTGGTGGGAGAATGGGATGCAAATCTTAGTACTATAACTAATGTAAGAAACAAGATTTTATCCTTTGGACAATGAAGTAGTCCAATTAGTACTTTACTATGAGTATTTGTACTGCTTAGGGAGAGAATGGATGGGTGGGTTGGTGGGTATGGTAGATTGAATTATATGCCCCAACAAAAGACATGTTCTTAATCTTAATCCATATTCCAATGGGTGTATTGACTTGTAAATAGGACCTTTTGAAGATGTTATTACTACTTAAGGTGTGGCCAGTTGAATCAGGATGGGTCTCAATCTCTATTACTGGAAGCCTTATAAAGAGAAAGCCGCAGGAAGGAGCCAAAAACTAGAAGTCAAAGGAAACTGGAAGAGTAGAAAAGGAGAGGGAGATCACCAAGCATTGGGACGCAGAGATGCAAGCCAAGAAATTCCGAGGATTGGGGCAAGTCAGCACCAGATCACTCCAGACATCAAGGAGAAAGCAACCCCTGCCAATATCTTGATTTTGGATTTTGAGTCTTCCAAACCATGAGTCAATAAATTTTTGTTGTTGCACTAGTCCACCGTGGGCTATTTGTCATAGCAGCCTGGCAAACCAAGAGAAGGGGAAAATTTTCCCAAGAGGGTGAAAGGGTCTGAAAAGGAGCAGTAGGAAACCCCACATCCAAGCCCTGAGGTGCATGAGTTGTTCAGAAGGGAGAAGCAACAACATGAGAGGCTTTGGGAAATGGCCATCAAGGGGCAGAGCAAGGGAAGACTTGATAAGCCCAGAGGTGAGAGGACGTTTGGGGATGATGCTTTGTTGACTAGGGGTAGTGCTTCCTGTGGGTTCATGGAAAGTTCTGGCAGGGAGGGGTCAGTGGTTAGATGGCTCAGGGGAGAGAAAGGCAGAACAGTGTTGGGGTGGGAGAATATAGGTGAACAGGCAATTTGCCGAGTTTGCCGGTGATGGCAGGGTTTATAGGCACAAGAGGTTTTGCTGGTTTCCAAGAGAATTTATCCCTGCAATCCCAGTCTAGATTCAATCATTCAATTAGCAAACACATGGAAACACATGGAACACCTACTATGTGCCTTGAGTTGTTGTGGGTTCTCCTATATAAAGTCACATGGAGCATCTCGTCTGGGCCATCCAGCAGGCTCTGAATTACTTACTCATCCTTGACCTACACCTATAAGCCCTTTAGCCATTTCAGCATTAGGGTGCTCCTCCTCGTCAACATTTAATTCACTTTTCTCCCACATACCTTGGAGAACAAACATCGGGATGCACTGTTTCTTCTGGACAGTTCATGCAGTGGAAATGGTGAACCAGTTTGATTCTTTGAGGTGCTAGAAACTCTTTGTTGTATAGCCCAGTATTTCTGTTCTCCTACTGCTTGTAAGTAGTGTGGGGTGAAGGGTCTGCATTCTGGAGGCATACCCTGCCTCCCCCACCTGGCCAAGCAGGCTAACTGCTCGTGCCTCAGGGTCTGCTTCTGTAAAATGGGGCTGAGCTCCATACCTCCCACTGGAATTCAAGGGATAAAGGAGTTAATACATGTGAGCACGTGGGACAGACCCAGCGACATAGTAATATTCAATCTCTGTTAGCCGTTGGCGTGCAGAGTGCCGTAATAATAATACAAATGCAAACCACAGCCAGTGTCCTTCAGGCCACTGACATCCACTTCTCCTGAGGCCACAACCCTTTTGTCTCAACACCCTCACCAAGGCCCAGGAATTCAGCCATGGCTTATCTGCAGCTGATGCTAAAACGGCCTCTTTTAAAAAAAAAAAAAGAAAGAAAGAAATTCTGTTGCATTTCCATTTTTGTGCCTAATTATAAGCTACAGGAAGGAAAAAAAGTTAGTTTTGAGGAACAGAAGCCATTTAAGAAGTTCTACTGGGTCCTTGTCCATGGGAGGGAGGACCGAGGTCTCGGTGGTCTACCATGGCCCCAGGAAATAAAGTGAAAAGCCCTCAAAATAGCTAAGCTATGGTCTGGGAGCCCCAAAGAAGAACTTCAGAAACCAGTGGGGGCTTCTCATTTGGGTTGAAAAGAAAAACGCTGGGAGATGAAGCTGAGCCACCCCAAACCCTCCCTCCTAGTGCTCAGTGTAGAAAGCATACAGCCTACTTCCGTCCTTCTCCAACTCCCCCAGGCCTGCAGCTCCATAGGCCCATGAGGCTGCAGATCCCAAGCAAGTCAAGTGCAATTGTCCTCCAAAGGCTGCTGAGATCAGCTGTCTTCAAAATCTTCGGGCTCAAGACCCCTTTATGCTTTTGAGGACTCCAAAGAGCTTTTAATTTTGTGGATTATACAATCTATAATCCGAACTGAGAAGTTTAAAGATATTAATTTAAAATAATAATAAACCTATTAATAGGTTATCATAATACATTTGTAATGAAAATAACTATTTTTTTTGTAAAAAAAACTAAAAATAAAAAATAAAAAACTAAAAATAAAGACAAGAATGGCCTTGTTTTACATTTCTGCAAAATTTCTTTAATGTCTGGCTTCATAGAAGGCAGCTCACTGTCTTCTCCCAGCTGCTTCTGCATTTGATCCAATCCATGGCACATATCACGTAGCCTCTGGAAAACTCTACCATGTACTCTGGAGATAGAGTAAGAGAGGCAAGTAGCATATTAGTATTATTCTGAAAATTATTTAGACTTTGTGGATTCCCCAAAGGGGAATGGATCTTGAGTCCGCCAAGAATGCCCTGACTACACTTAAAATTGCCAGTCTGGCTAGTGCTACTCAAAGTATGCTCCATGAACTTTTTTTTTTAAGATTTATTTTATTTATTTCTCTCCCCTTTCCCTCCATTGTCTGTTCTCTATGTCCATTCGCTGTGTGTTCTTCTGCATCCGCTTGCATTATCCAGCAGCACTGGGAAACTGCACCTCTTTTCTGTTGCAACATCTTTCTGTGTCAGCTCTCTGTGTGTGCAGCACCACTCCTGGGTGGGCTGCACTTTTTTCACATGAGGCGGCTCTCCTTGCAGGGTGCACTCCTTGTGTGGGGGGACACCCTTACGTGGGGGTGCTCCTGCGTGGCATGGCACTCCTTGCATGCGGCAGCATTGCACATGGGCCAGCTCACCACATGGGTCAGGAGGCCCTGGGGATCAAACCCTGGACCCTTCATATGGTAGACAGATGCTCTATCAGTTGAGCCATATCCACTTCCCTCCATGAACTATTTGTTACTGGTCTGCATTGCAATAAATAAACAGTAAGTACAGGTTCTTCAATAAGTATAGGTTCTTTAAGTGCAAGCAACAGAAATCTACGTCAGCTAATTGAAGGGAGAAAACAATTTGTTAAAGGGAAATGAGGACTCACAAATAAGGAGGAAAATCTCATCAGCTACATCTTAGTGAGAACAGGTATCAGAATGGCTCTGAGATGCTTGACAGGACTCATTTTTTGTCCTTGTGAGACTCATACAAAGTTCAAATTTCCAGGAATCTGGTTGACCTCCTCCTGAGAGCCCACTAATACTCCATGCAATTGAATCTGGCATTTAGAAAGTTGATGTTGACCTAAGCCAGCGATCTTTCAGGAGAGAGTTACAGTGAATCAATGAATGAGTGGTACGAGGAGAAGGAGCCATAATGGTCAGAAGCTGACTCCTAAAACACCTTTCTTTCCAAAGGGCATCTTCAGGCCTTGGATGTCCTTGGCCCTATGCCGCTGGTCCTTAGATGATCTGGGACTCTGAGGAAGGGTGACTTTGATGTCACTCATTCATGAATCCATTTGTTTACCAACATTTATAAAACATTTACTATGTGCTAGTCACCCCAGACTCAACATGTAAGTAAAACTCTATCGCTGCCTTAGAGATACTCATTATTTAGTGGGGGAAACTGACACAAAGATCAGACATGATGCCATGGAATGGAGTCTGTGTTGTAACTGAGTTGTGGATGACAAGGGAGATCAAGGAAGGCTTCCAGGGAAGTGACAACTTCGTTGGGTCTTTAGAATCTGTTCTATAGACAATGGCCAGCAAAGAAATTCCTTGCAGCAGGAGAGTGAAATGATCAGATTATTTGTTTCATGCAGAAACGTGATAAATTTTCACAAATGTAAGAGTCTCGTGTAACTAACGCCCAGCTCAAAAACAAAACATGTCCAGAAGCCCAGAAGCCTCCTCTTGTCTCTTTAAGCCATTAGCCCCTCACATCATGACATTTGCCCCCCATCTTTATATTACTTACAAAGAAAGAATGCATTTTTAATGTCTTCTGTATTTTGCTCAACATTGCATCTGTGAGATTCTTCAGTATTGCTGCAGACACAGATGATTGCCCAGATTTATTCTTTAGGAAAATGTGATCAGGTTGCAACTGGATCTTTTTTTTTTTTAAGATTTATTTATTTATTTATTCCCCGCCCCCTCCCCCCATTGTCTGCTCTCTGTGTCCATTTGCTGTGCATTCTTCTGTGTCTGCTTGTATTCTCTTTAGGCAGCTCTGGGAACCAATCCTGGATCTTTTGGAATGGGAGAGAGGCACTCAATCTCTTGCACCACCTCAGCTCCCTGGTCTGCTGTGTCTCTTATTGTCTTTCCTCTGTGTCTCTTTTGCTGCATCATCTTGCTGTTTCAGCTCTCTGCTTGGGCCAGCTTGTTGCGCAGGCCAGCACTCCTGTGTGGGCCAGCACTCCTGCGTAGGTCAGCAGTCCCTGTGGGCCAACACTCCATGTGGGCCAGCTCTCCACTTGGGCTAGCTTACTGTGTGGGCCACCTCGCCTTCTCCAGGAGGCCCTGGAAATCGAATCCTGGGCCTCCTATATGTTAGATGGGAGCCCAATCGCTTGAGCCACATCTGCTTCCCTGAATCTTTTTAATACAATGTTTGTATTTGTTTTGTTAAAGCAGTTGTAGATTACAGAAAAAACAAAGTTTGCATAACCCTCCCTACTATTAATATCCTGCATCAGTGTGGTACCTTTGTTACAATTGATGAAAGAATATTATTGTGACTGTAGGATGTAGCAGTTTGATATAGTTATGAATTCCAAAAAGAGATACTGGATTATGTTTGTAATCTTGTCTGTACCTGGGCTTGATTAAATTATGATTAGGGCTTCGATTGGGCCATATCATTAGGGTATTGAGTCCCTATTCACCAAGGGGTGGGGACTCACAGATAAAAGGCATGGCAAAGGACAGAGTTGAAACTTTTGGATGCTGGGGGTCTTTGATGTTGGAGTTTGATGCTGAAGCCTTAAGCTGGAGCCCCAGGAAGTAAGCACCCAGAGGGAAGAGAAGCCAGCCCTGGGAAGAGAGGACCTGAGCCAGGAGAAGAACACAGAGGATTAGAGACAGCAAGAGAGAGACAGAGCCATTCGCCTGATAATCTACAGCTGACCTTGTGGAGAAAACAGAGGAGCTGAGCTCAGAGGAACCCAGGAAGCCTGAACCGTTGCAAACGTTGGAGCCTTATTGCTCCAACACATGGAAATAGACTTTGGTGAGGGAAGTAACTTATGCTTTATGGCCTGGTATCCATAAACTCCTATCCCAAATAAATACTCTTTATAAAAACCAACCAATTTCTGGTATTTTGCATCAGCACCCCTTTGGCTGCCTAATACATAGTATTAAACAGAACCCATAGTTTGCATTAGGGTTCACTGTATTGTACACTCCTATTTTTTAAACCATATTATTCTACTAACATAAAAACCTAAAATTTCTCTTTTTAACCACATTCAAATATACAAGTCAGTAGTGTTGATTATATTCACAAAGTTGTGCTACCATCACTGTCATCCATTACCAAAACTTCTTCTATCACCCCAAACAGCAATTCTGTACCACTCAAGCATTACCTCCCCATTCCCTACCCCCACCCCAGGCCCTGGTAAACTGAGGCAGGGGCTGAGTTATGCCACAACCCAAGGGATGCCAAGGACTGCTGGCCGTGGCCAAAAGCCAGGGGAGAGGCATGGAATACGTTCTTTCCTACAGACACCACAGGGAGCACAGCCTCTGACACCTTGATTTTGAACTTCTGGGTTCCAGAACTGAGACAACCAGTTCCTGTTGTTCAAAGTCACCCAGTGTGTAGTACTTGGTTATGGCAGTCCTAGGACGCTAAGAACTTTGGGGATTATGAGGACGAGCCCCTTCCTTGGCTTTAGTCCTAGCATATAAAATCAGTCATAACCTTGACTCTTACCCCCCTCACCAAATTTGCAGGGGTGGGGTTGGTTTCCCCCAATTCCCTACCTCCACTTTAAGACTCGGTATTCATTTCTCAGATTTTTTCCACAGTTAAATTTAACGCGTGTTCTCATGTACATCGGTGTGTGTGCATATGCGTACACATACACGTGTGTCTGTGAGTGTGAATGTGTGTTGGAGGCCAGAGAGGGGAGGGGTTTGCGCCAGTCTGGGCCCCATTTGTGGGGGCGGCAAGTATGGCTGACAGGCCATCCCAGGGAGAGGCCAGATGGCGGGGCGCGCAGTTCTCCCCACCTCCCTGCCCAGCGTTGATGGACGGGGAGGGAAGTGGAGTGGGAAGTGGAGCGGCGGCGTGTCAGGGGATGACTGACAGAGCCGGATCGCCGGCGGCCCTGTGATGAAGCCACCACCCTCGGAGGAGACACAAGTCACTCCTGTCGTTCTAACTGCAACCCTTCAGAAGGCTCGGGAAACTTGCAAATCCCAGAGCAATCCGTTCCCCATTTCTGCTGGAAGAAAAATGAGAAATCATACACCAGGAGGAATAAGTAAATCCTGCCTGTCTTAAAAATACATCAAGACCCTGAAGGAAATTTGCTTTCAAACAAAGTCCTTCAGACACAGAGCAGTCAGTCGCCTGCCTTCTGCGGCTAAGGGACACACTGCCTGACGGCTCCCCATAAAATTCCTTAAGGAAGAGGTTATATTACTAGTAAAACCTCCCCTTGGAGTCTCTCCTGGCTGAGTTTTGTCCTCGGAGCCCTATTTTCTTTCCCTCGTTGATTCAGAGGCTAATAAGCTAGCACGTTCAAGGGCAGCTCTAGATGGAAAGGATTGCTGGCTCTTTTATCCTCTCTGCTGGAATAAAGATTTATTCTTTCTTAAGTTGACAGTAGAGATATTTGGAGACCTGGCCTGCCATTTGAAAGGACCTTAGGGTAATTCTTGTGGGGATTGTGAGCTGGGGGCTAGGAAAACCAAGTCCCCTTGTCTCTAAGATATACATTTATAAGAAGTGGCTTTTTCTTTCTGGGCATCCATTCTAGTGCTTTGCCATATTATTCTCTTTTTCTAGGCATTTTTAATTGTGAATTTCCTTGTTTGTTAGAGCTTGGTATGTCATGTGTTGGCTGAGTGGCTTCTGGCAACACTTGGGTTTAGAAACAACATCTTCCAGTAGCCTTAGAATAATGATTGTGAACCAGGGGCCTGAGGGGTGTGAGGGCCTGTCCAGAACTCCAGCTACTTAGGGGAAGAATTGAGACTAGGTAGTTTTGGGAGCCATTGTCTCTTCCCTCCTAATGGGAGGTTTCTCTTTTCTGTTTACTTCTTAGCATCTGCTTGGTAGAAGTTTTCTGATAATTCCATGTCATCTTTCTGCCATCTAAGTCACTTACTGTCTCCTTCTAGTCTCCATGAATATTTTCCTGGATCATGCCAAGACCTGTCATTAAGAAAAAGAAGATGCTATAATCCACATAAAGTTATTGATGACTGCTGATGAGTAATGGGTGGTTGTCCTGGGAGTATGTGCATTTCAACAGGGGCAGAGGCATGCACGTACTCTCGAATGGTTGTCTGTGTGGTTTCCAAATCTTCCTTCTTCTTCTCAGCACATGGTAGGTTGGATCTCTCCATCCCTGTGAAGTCAGGTATGGCCACGTGTCCTGCTTTTGGCCAATGAAAAGTGAATGGAACTAATATGTGGCACTTCTGGTGTGTGATTTGCCACCTTCCTTTTCCCTGCCTCAGCAAGTGGAAGCATATGTCAAGGTGGAGCCTCCATTAGCCTGGACCCCTGAGTGACTTCAAGGAGCAGACTCCTCTGCTGACCCATAAATTGTGTGTATTAATTCTCTGAGATATGGGGAAAATTTGTTACTGCAGCATAGCCTAACATAAGCATTCTGATTAAAACATCATGGAATTCCAGGCATCAAAGATTATGTGCCAACACCCCTGGAAAATCCTAAAGGACATGGGCTATGCCACTGCGCCCTAGACTTCTTCTATAATCACTGTGCAGTGAACCATGGTCTTGGGCACATGGTTTGTACTCTCCATCTCTTCATTGTACTTATTGGGGGCACTTGTTGACTTGAAGGCCAAAGACATGTCAGAAAGTGAGCCCAGGACACCAAACATACACTTCATTCCTCTTCAGGGCAGACACCTCCACGGGTGGTATGGCCAGGCCGGGACTGATGGTCAGGCCCGGAGGATGGTACAGTCTGGTCTATCACCCCAGGCTTCATGGACTATTGGTCAGCGATTGACCTTCTTCTTTCCTGCTTTGCTTTTTCCCCTGTGTGGGTTAAAACTACAATAACCTCTATTTCTTTCCCTTTAAAAAGAAAATATAAACAAATCTTTGTGGACAACGTTACAGGAGACAGTCAGATCTATTCCCTGTATTTTCTCAAACAGAGCCCCAAAGCCATCCATCGTAAATTCGATTTTCAATTCCACAAACTTTAATTGAGAACCCACTATGTACTCTAAAAGATAGTCTCTGTCTTACTGTCCATAGTCTAGCAGAGTAGGCACATTAAAAATGTAACCCTAACAAAATACGGATGAGTACTAAATTACAGTCTATTCATTCAGTAAACATTTATTGAAAGCTACCATGTCCTAGGAAATAGAAGTTACAGGAAGTGTATGAATAAAGTGCTATGGAAACACTTGGCAGCAGCGCTTCATTCTGAAGGAAGGAAGGCATTCCAGTTAGTATTGCTTTGTAACAAACCACCCCAAAACTTAGTGGCTCAGCATAACTATTGTATTACATGCATGGATTTGGTGGGCTGGAAATTTAGACAGAGCCTGACTCTGCTTCTTCATATATGGGGCCTCAGATGGGAAGACAGTACGGCTGACGGTGATTTCATGGCTGGGGCTGGAATCTTCCAGAGGCTCCTTCACTCACATGTCTGAAGTCTGGGCCAGCCTGAATCAGAGTGGGCTCAGCTGGGACTGACGACCGACACGTGGCCTTTCAATGTGGCTTTAGTGTCTCACAGCATGGAAGCTGGGCTCCAAGAGGGAACAGCCCAGGAGGGGAGTCAAAAGAATGTTCAAAGAGAAGCAGGAGGAAGTTGCGTGGCCTTTAGTGACCTAGCCTTGGAACTTCGATTGGGTCACTTCCACTGCATTCTACTGGTTATGGGTGAGTTATTAAGGCCAGCCCAGACTCAAGGGGTGAATCTTTTTTATACCTCTCAATGGGAGGAGTGTCAAACAATTTGTGGACATATTTAAAAAACCCTCACAGTAGAGGAATGGACAGAGGGGGCTAGTTGTCTAATTAGATTCCATTTTTACCTTCTTAGTAATAGAATCTCAATGTTGTTAGAGACAACATTTAACTCAAAATTTTTTAATCAACATTTCCCAGCCGCCCCCTGTCCCCTGAAGGGAGGGGTGCCCAATGACAGGTAAACAGGAGTTATTGGATAAAGCCTTCTGGAGAGTTCTTTAAAGGGTATACATTTCTGGAAAGTATCCATATTTCCCTCCTCCCCTTCTTTGTTCTTCCTTCCTGGAATACAGATGATGTGGCTGGAGCTCCAGTTGCCAACTTGAGGATGTGAAGTCACTTGAGGATGAAAGCAACCTTGAGCAACCTTGATGTGTACATTAAGGACAGTGGAACAAAAGAAGGGGAAGAAAGAGAAGGAGGAAGAGAAGAAGGAGGAGATGGCTGGGTTCTGGGAGACATTGTGGAGCCAATATATGAGCCCTAAATTCCTACTTCTGAATTTCAAGGTATGAGAGAGAAAAATATACCTCTATCTTATTTGGTAATCTTTGTCATACAAATCATCCTAAATTGATACAAAGGGTCAGAAAAAGTTGCAGAGAGTAAGAAATGTCATTTAATAATTTTGTCAAATAATATTTTATAAGTGTTTGCTAAAACGAATAGAAGGGTGTGAGGTGAATGATGTGAAGAACTTTCCATGTAGAGGGAATAGTATGATTAAAATGATAAAGTGGGAATACTCATGATTACCTTCTCCTGAGAAGGAGAATTTGTTGGTGTATTTGGTACTGGCTGTTTGCAAATTCCATTAGACAATTCCAGATGTAGAAATAATAAAACTTTCAGCAAAGTTGAAAGAGGTAATGGATATTTCATAGCAAGTTAATTAAGTATGCTTTTATTTTTTATCCCAATTAATAAAGAGGTATCAAGAAACTCCAAGAGGCTGTGTAAATGATCAAGCACTACCTGGTGGCTTTGAAGCTGATTTGGGAGATGTCTAC
The DNA here is from genome assembly GCF_030445035.2 of Dasypus novemcinctus. Taxonomy (NCBI): domain Eukaryota; kingdom Metazoa; phylum Chordata; class Mammalia; order Cingulata; family Dasypodidae; genus Dasypus; species Dasypus novemcinctus. Next base: position 15,188,025 of record NC_080696.1, on the reverse strand, counting down.
ACCACAGTCATTGATGAGGTATCTTCCTTCCATGCCTGTGCCAATGATGTTATCCTTGATTTTTGTTTTAGAATGACATATGATTACTCCACAAACATAAAAATGAAATCCGTGTACTTAGAAAGGTGTCAGCTAGCATCTATAGTTATTGATATAATAAAAAACATAAAGTCTTTTGTTATGCAATCGTTTTTTAGACTTTATATGCAAAGCACAAGCAACAAAAGAAAAAAAAATAGATAAATGGGACCTCATCAAAATTTAAAACTTGGGCCTCAAAGGACTTTATCATGAAAGTAAAGTGACAACCTACATAAAGGGAGAAAATATTTGGAAACTATATGTATTAGTCCACCAAAGGGAAACTGAGGCAAAGTACCAGAAATTTGCTGGCTTTTATAATTGGTATTTATTTGGGATAAAGCTTATAGTCCACAGACTACAGAAAGTCAACTCAAGCTACGGTAAGAGGTACTTGCTCACCAAAGTCAGCTGCCACGTGGTGAAGCAAGATGGCGGGCGATCTCTGCTGGGTTTCAGCCTTCCCCTCTGGGCCTCCTCTTCCTCTTGAGGCTCCATGGGCCCAGCTTCTTCCTGATGTCAGCTGCAGGCTGGCCCAGGGCTTGTCTCTCAGGGCTTCCTGTATCAGTCTCAGCTCTCTTCCCAAGGTTAGCTATAAGCTATCAGGCAAATGGTCCATCTCTCCCCAGAGCTTTAGCTGTTTGAAACTTCTCCTTTTTGTCACATGGAAGGATCAGAATGACAAACTTCTTTCCTCAGTGTGTCTTCTCAAATGAGTGTCGGTTTATATCAGACCCATCGAGGGGGTGGGTCTCATATCTAAATGCCCTAATCTTAATGGGTAATCTAATCAAAGACAGCCAGCTGAATTTAATGCAATTAAAGGGTAGCTCACCCATTTGAAAAGATCAGTTTACAAACACAATCTCTCTCTTTTTGGGACTCATAAAATAATCTCAAACTGCCACACCATTTAATATTCAGAGTATATAAATAAATCCTACAACTCAATAAGACAACCCAATTACAAAATTGGCAAAAAGACTTGAATAGAGACTTCTCCAAAGAAGATAAACAAATGGCCGAAAAAGCACATGAAAAGATGCTCAGTATCATTAGCTATTAGGGATTTAAAACCAAAATGAGATACCATTTCACATTCCCTAGAATGGTTACTACTTTTTTAAAAGGGAATTTACAAGAGGATGCAGAGAAATAGGAACACTGATTTATTGCTGGTGGAAGTGTAAAATGTTGCAGCTGTCGTAGAAAACAGTTCGGCGATTCCTCAGAAATTTAAGTATAGAAAGACCATATGACATGACTCAGCAAATCCCACTTCTAGATACATACTCAAAAGAAAAGAGGGACTATAACTAATATTTGCACACTGATGTTCATAGTGGTATTACTCACGATTGCCAAAAGTGGAAGCAACATAAGAGTCCATGAATCAATGACTGTATAAATAAAATGTGGTATACACAGAGAGTGGAATACTATTCAGCAGTAAAAAGAATGAAGTTCTGATACATGTAAAAACCTGTATGAACCTTGAAGACATCATGTTGAATGCAATAAGCCAGATACAAAAGGACAGATGTTTTATGAGCATCTCCATGTTCTGGTGAACCAGAGTTGGGCCCCAGAGGTACACTTACCTGCTAGCCATTGCTGTATTCCTTGGAGCCTCTTGGGGTTTCCTTGCCCTCCCAAGAGTCAAGCCTCAGAACTATCTTTCCCCTTTCCTGCAATTACTGAGCCTGAGACAGTCACTGTTAGTGCTCATTAACAATAGAAGTTAGGGAATAAACCTGAGCTCTTTCCCCCCTTGTGAACAGTATTTACTGGAATGTAGGATTGAATTTTGGAGGCTAGTGAATGATGCATTGGATCCTCCTTCCCCTTGGAATGCACATTCTTGTTACCAAACAAACCCTGGAAAGCATTTGACAAACGGGAAACCCAGTGGTGTATTTCTACTACAGTGCACAGGTGGTATAACCAGGGTTTGCAGACTATATGTCCCATCTGTCTCTCCCTAATAGGATAGGAAGTAAACACTGCTCTTTGCTCCAGCCAAATCTGGTACCCCTGTGGTAGATGGGTGTGAAGCTCAAAGAGGAGTTGGAAGTGCCAGCTTTTTTTGAATCTACAATGTTACCCTAGTGCCTTCCCAAGGTATTGAAATCTGTTGTCTCCCTCCAATAAACAGATAATTGGAAGATGAGGGTAGGGACCATGCCTCAAATGATTCTCTCAGTAAATGTTTGTGGAATAAATTAAATCAACATTTAATGACAATTCTTTATTTGTTTTGAATCAAATTTCACTAGCTAGTTAACCTGGTCAAATTGAACCTTAGGCTCAACTTTCCCTTTCTCATTCTCTCTTTTGTAAATTTATTTATTTCTCTCCTCCCCACCCCCTCATTGTCTGCTCTGTGTCCATTTGCTGTGTGTTCTTCTGTGTCTGCCTGTATTCTCATTAGGCAGCTCTGGGAACCGATCCTGGGACCCTCCAGAGTAGGAGAGATGCAATCATTCTCTTGTGCCACCTCAGTTCCCTGTTCTGATATGTGTCTTATTGTCTCTCCTCTGGGTCTTTTGTTGCGTCAACTTGCTGCAGCCAGCTCTCTGAGTGGGCCAGCACTCTTGTGGGGGCAGCATTCCCGTGCAAGGGGGCACTCCCGCATGGGCTGGCATTCTACGTGGGCCACCTTGCCTTCACCAGGAGGCCCTGGACATCAAATCCTGGACCTCTCATATGGTAAATGGGAGCCCAACTACTTGAGCTACATCTGTTTCCCATTCTCATTCTCTCTTGATGTCTTCTTGGCATTGTTTGGGAGCAAAATGGCCATGATTTGATTTCTGATAAGTTTTTTCCTCCTTCATTTCCCCCCATCTGCTTGTGAGTCTGGGGTGCAAGGAGGGCTGCACAGACCCAGGGAGAGAACTTTGCATCATTGTAGGACTGAAGCATTTCTTGTGACAGAAATCTAGAAAAGTATACATATCGAGAGTAGCGTTGGCCCTGTAGTGAGGGTACATTCAAACTTGATAGCTTCCCCCAAAGGGTTTATTTTTCCTTCCTGTTTTACTTTGCTGTAAATTATCCAGCTTGATTGTTTATATAATGATGAAATTAATCAGACAGTTACCCACACACACTTGGTACTGGTTATATACACAGTTGAGCGCCCTGTATTTTAAAGGAAATGGGACTTTGGGTTTTTTGAATTATGAAAATTTTGACATTATTTGTCTAGTTCCATTTACCTGTGTCTACTGGGAAATTCTGGGATGCTTCTGAATCCTCACTCCAGGCTGCCTGCTAGGGTCAAAAAAACCCACAAAGATTGCCTGGCTGAATAATTCAGCTTTGTTCACATTTGTGATTAGCTCAGAGACATCTCAGGAAGATAACAAGATGCCAAAAATGAAAATTAGAAACTCTTCAGGCTGTGAAAAAATAAACTGTTCAATTAATTTTATAAAAACAATCCTGAGCTGTTATCACTTGGGAATTTTTATTCCACAGATAACATTGCCCACCTGCCGTGTTGAACTTCTGTAAACAAATATCTGTCCTCTCAGCAAAGGTCACTCTGCAAGCATGGGTGGTAAGTCTTTTAGATGTGCGTTCTGTCATCTCATTTCATTTCTGGGTTTTCGGTAGTTTGTTGTTCCAGGCCATTTTGTACCATTTCTTTCCATCTTATTAAGCAGAGGTTGATTGACTGACCTCACTCTAAATTCCTTGGGATTAGGAGAACATTAAGTAATATACACTGTCTCTCGAAGAGCTTATTTATTTAATTTAGACCATGTTGGACACACATAAAACCATTGGAAAGCCAATTCTTCTGTAAAGCTAGTATTTTGATTATGGAATGTACTTTATAGTTACTCCAACATTAGCCTGATAAATACGGCACTTTGCAAATATATTTCTTGGACATTAACCAGTGGAAATGGCTCATGTAAATGAATGACATGATAATGATTTGGATTTGAGCCATTACACATACAATGTGAGATACAACAGATTGCTTTCTTTGAGTTAAGAAATGGAACAAAGGCTTCTTTTGTCCTTTTGGCAAAGTTGGCCAAGGTCTGCCATGGGTAATGGATCTAGCCTTTCTAGAAGTGCTTCAGTTAAGTTGGTAGTACAATAGTCTGAACAGGGTTCCTGCTGCTGTATACATCCTACTGGGAGAAAATTCCTTCCCAAAGTCACATATTAAACAGCTCTTGTTCTTATTTCCCTCCTGGTACACTGTGTCCTCATTCTCTTTGATGTGACTAGTTCTACTACCAAATCTAGAAAATTAATTTGCAGGAACGTTTAATACATGTGCAGTTTCAGTGCTCTGAAAACTTTCCCCTCTGCTGACAAATATAACTGCGTATTTAAGCCAAACATAACTGGAATTTTCTTTTTCCTTTCCATAGTAGCCAAGGTGTTCATGCTGTGCAACAGAAGGAGAAAAATGCTTATTTTCATGTTTATTTTGCATGTTACTTCAACCCCAATTGAGTGATCATTTAAAGCAAGGTATTTGGCATTTTTCTTTAAAAATAGTGAATTAGCTCTCTCTTCCTCTTTAATGCTGACTTTCATCATAGGGAGGCATGTAGTAACATTAAAACAAAACAAATAAAACTCTCATTTTTAATAGTTTTGAGATATAACTCATAGACTGTATAGTTGAGCTATTTAACATGTGCAATTCAATGGCTTTTAATACACGCACAGAGTTGGGCAACTGTCAACACACTCTAATTTTAGAGTGTTTTCATCACCCCCTAAAGATACCCTATATCAAGTCACTTTCCATTTCCTCCCCTGTCGAAGCCCTAGGCAACAACCACTCATCTACTTTCTGTCTCTGTAGATTTGCCTATTCTGGACATTTCATATAAATGAAATTACATAACATGTGGTCTTTTGTGACTGACTTCTTTCACTTAGTATAATGTTATCAGGGTTCATCCCTGTCCTAACATGTACTAGCATTTCATTCCTTTTTATCATTGAGTTTTTATTCCATTGTCTGGATATGCCACATTTTGTTTGTCCTTTCATCAGTCAAAGGGCATTTAGGTTGTTTCTTTTTTTTTTTTTTTTTTGGCTATTTTGATTAATGCTGCTATGAACATCCACGTATGATTTTGTGAGGACATATGTTTCCGTATCTCTTGGATTTACACATAGGAGTGTTTAACTGTTTGAAGAATTGCCACACTGTTCTCCATGTGATTGAACCATTTTACATTCTCACCAGCAATGAATGTTACACTCGTTCCACATCCTTACCGACATTTGTTAATGTCAGTCTTTTTTATTTTAAGCCATCCTAGTGATTGTGAAGTGGTATCTTATTGCAGTTTTGACTTCTAGTTCCCTAGTGACTAATAATGTTGAATATCTTCTCACATACTTATTTGACAATATGATATCTACTCTGGAGAGTAGGCATGCATTATAGTAGGCATGAGTAGATATATCTACTCAAATCTTTTTTCCCATTGTAAAATAAAGGGTTTGGGGGATCTTTTTGTTGATCTATTGTCTAAGTCTCTTATCAGGTACATGACATGTAAATATTTTCTCCCATGGATTGTATTTTCAATTTTTTGATGGTGTCCTTTTAGGCACAAAAGTTTAAAATTTTGAGGCCATCCATTTTATGTTTTTTCTTTTGTTGCTTGTGCTTTTGGCATAGTATTTGAGAAACGAATGCCTAACCCAATGTCATACAGATTTACTCTTAAGACTTTTATAGTTTTAGCTCTTACATGTAGGTCTATGATCCATTTTGAGTTGATTTTTGTATATGATGAAAGATAGGCATTCAATTTAATTTTTCTGCATGTGAATATACAGTTTCCCAATACCACTTGTTGAGAAGACTGTTCTTTCCCATTCATCATCGTGACACTTGTGTCAAAAATCAACTGAGGGAAGGGGATGTGGTTCAAGTGATAGGGCTTCCACCTACCATATGAGAGGACCCAGGTTCAATCCCTGGGGCCTCCTGGGGAAAAAGAAGGAAAGAAAGTATGCCTGTGTGGTGAGCCAGTGCCCACGTGGTAATCCAAGTGCCTGTGCTGTGAGCCACGTAACCAAGTGTTGAGCCAAGAAGCTGCATGGTGAGCCAAGTACCTGCATGAGTGCCCACGTGGTGAGCCAAGTGTCTGTGTGGCGAGCCAGTGCCCGTGTGGTGAGCCAGGGCCCACATGGCAAGCCGAGTGCCTGCGTGATTGCCCATGTGGTGAGCCAAGTGCCCACGTGATGAGGCGAGTGCCTGCGCACGTGCCTGCATGGTGAGCTGAATGCCCATGCGAGTGCCCACATGGTGAGCCGAGTGCCCGTGTGACTGCCCACACGGTGAGCCTGTGCCCACGCAGTGAGCCAGTGCCCACGCGGCGAGTCGAGTGCCTGCGCAGCAAGCCCAGTGCCCATGTGGTGAGCCAGTGCCCACACAAGTGAGTCATGCAGCAAGATGATGATGCAACAAAAGAGAGATGAAGGGGAGAATCAAGGTGAAGTGCATCAGAAACCAGGAACTGAGGTGGTACAGCTGACAGGGAACCTCTCTCTACATCAGAAGTCTCCAGGATTGAATCCTGGTGAATCCTAGAGGAGAAAAATTCAGAAGAGAAGACAAAAAGAGAAATAGATACAGAAGATCACACAGCAAATGGACACAGACAGCAAAAACAGCGGGGTAGGGGAGGGAGAGGGGAAGGAGGAGATAAATAAATAAATCTTCCTAATAAAATCATTTGACCATGGGAAGTGGATGTGGCTCAAGCAGTTGGGTGCCTGCCTACCACATGAGAAGTCCCAGGTTCAGTTTCTGATGCCTCATAAAGAAGACGAGCAAATCAGTGAGCTGACACGATTGGCTGGCACGGCAAGCTGACACAACAAGATGACACAACAAAGGGACACAATAAGGAAACACAATGAGAAACCCAACAAGCAAGGAGTGGAGGTGGCTCAACCCATTGGGTGGTCCCGGATTTGGTTTCTGGTACCTCCTAAAAAGAAGATGAGCACACAATTAACAGACACAGAGAGCAGACAGCAAGTGCAAACAAGGGTGGGTGGGGAAGAAATAAAATAAATCTTAAAAGAAAAATCAATTGACCATAGATGTAAGGGTTTATTGCTGGACTCTTTTTCCATTGATCTCTATGTCTATCCTATGTCACTATCATCTTTCTTAATTATTTTAGCTATATGGTAAGTTTTGAAAATGGGAAGTGTGAGTCCTTCAACTTTGTTCCTTTTTTGAGATTATTTTGGCTATTGTGTGTCCTTTGCAATTACATATGAATTTTAAGGTGAGTTTGTCTATTTCTGCAGGAAAACCAGCTGGGATTTTGATCGATATTGTGTTATATTTGTAAATCAATTTGGGGAGTATTGTCATCTTAACAATATTAAGTCTTTCCATCCATGATTGAGATGACTTTCCCTTTATTTAGGGCTTCTTTAATTTTTTTCAACAACATTTTGTTGCTTTAAAGTATAAGTTTTGTACTTCTTTTTTTTTTAAGGTTTATTTTATTTCTCTCCCCTTACACCGCTCCCTTCCCACCCCCCACCCCCCACCCCCGCATTGTCTGCTCTCTGTGTCCATTTGCTGTGTGTTCTTCTGCGTCCACTTGCATTATCTGGTAGCACCGGGAAACTGCATCTCTTCTTTGTTGTGTCATCTTGCTGAATCACCTCTCTGTGTGTGTGGCAGCACTCCTGGGCAGGCTGCACTTTTTTCACAGCTCTCCATGGGGGCACACTCCTTGCGGATGGGGCATCCCTATGTGGGGGCACCCCTGCATGGCACGGCACTCATTGTGCGCAGCAGCACAGCAAGTGGGCCAGCTCCACACGGGTCAGGAGGCCCTGGATTTGAATCCTGGACCTCCCATATGGTAGTTGGACGCTCTGTCAGTTGAGCCATGTCCAATTCCCTGTACTTCTTTTTAAAACTTTTTCCTAAATATTTTATTCTTTTTGATGCTATTATAAATGGAATTGTTTGTTTTCTTAAGTTCATTTTTTGGACTTCCGGCAAGATGGTGGCTGAGTGAGCTTGCCTTGCCGTCTCTCCTGGGAAGAGGCAGCTGGGCACCGCTGGAGGTTCTCCGGGACCAGGCTTTTTCAGGATTTTTTCAGGGCAGGAAGTGTCTGGACATCGATTTGGTGGGAAGGTAACGGAAAGGACTGGTCTATAAGATATAAATTGGGACTTTTCAGGAGGGGGAGGCAAGATGGCGGCTGAGTGAACTTCCCGGTTACTAGCTCCTGGGGGGAATTGGCTGGGAGGCGTCGGAGACTCTTTGGGACCGGCTGTTTCGGGATTTTTCCTGGTCCGGAGGTGTCTGGACATCGATTTGGAGGGAAGGTAACAGAGAGGATCCATCTGTGAAATATACACGGAGATCCCAGCTACGTGTGGAGGATTCCCTCCTTGGGTAGGTGGAGCCGAGGCGGCTAGCACCGCGCGGAGCCCCGGCGGGCGGCGGCCAGGGTAGCCGGGTCCGGCCGAGCCCGGCTGAGCCGCGGCGGGCGGAGGGGCGGAGCCCAGCTGGGCTCAGCCGAGCCCAGCCGCGCTGCGCCGGGCGGCGAGCGGGAGAGCCGAGTCGCGCTGCGCCACGCCGGGCGGCGGGCAGGAAAGCCGAGCTCAGCCGAGCCCAGCCGAGCCCAGCCGAGCCGTGGCGGGCGGCGGGTGGGGGACCGGAGCCCAGCTGAGCCCAGCTGAGCCTGGCGGCGGGGTTTCTGTTCTTTGGTTTTTTTTGTTTGTTTTTTTATTTTTTAATTTTTTAATTTTTTTTTGTTGTTGTTGTTCTTGTTGTTCTTTTTTTTTTTCAATCCTCTCTTTCTTGTCCCCAATATTCTTCTTATACTATTTTACCTTAACAATACAATAGGTCCTACAGGAAATAGCTCACATTTGCTGGGTTTCCTCACCCTCCACTGCCTCATTTCTCTGTGAATAGATTTAGCCTATCTACACTATCCCCTTTCCCCTACAACTTGATATCCTCCACCATCTGCTATCTCTCCTATATTCCATCTCCCTTTCTTTGATCCACAAAGTGTCTAACTCTTAATTTCTAATACCTTTGTTTAGTTTTCCATCTGGTATTCGTCCCTGAAACTATTACCTTTCTTTTCTCTTTCCCTCTCTCACGAAAACAATAGCCTCTTAGTACGTACCACATTCCTCCCATATTCAGTCGTCTACCTCATTATAGGTACTTTCCTACTACTATAACTCTACACAATTTACATGATCTAACCTCCATCCTCCCAGAACTCATATTGTTGCTTTGTAAACATATATCACCAATACTACTTCACACTTTCTCCTTCCTTACACAATTGACTTTCCCCAGCACTAATACTTTCCTTTAAAGTGAGCTTAACTAGCAATAAGAAATTGGAATAAGAAGAACAAAGTGACAAAGAGAAGATATAACACTTACGCAAAAACAACAGCTAATTAATCTCCAAGACTAGACAAAGAAGCTAAGGAACTGATTAAACCCGTCAAGAAAAAATGTTGACAAGACAGCAACAAAAATCTACAAACCAAACCAGTAATCAGGAAAACATGGCTGAATCCAATCAACAAACTGAAAATCAGGAAGGGGGGCAGGACTTCGCACAAGCAATGAAAGATCTCAGAACATTTATCACCGACAAATTTGATGAAGTAATGAAAGAGGTTAACAGCGTGAAGACAACACTTGGAGGGGAAATTGCAGACATGCGCAAAAAAATAACAGATATGATGGAAATGAACACCACAATTCAAGAAATCAAAAATACACTTGCAGCAAATATCAGCAGACTAGAAGAGGCAGAGCAGAGAATTAGTGATGTGGAAGACAGTGCATTGGAAATCAAACAGATAGTAGAAGTGGTCAATAAAAAGGTAGAAAAAATCCAGATAGGACTTAGGGACCTGAATGATAACACAAAACACTCAAACATACGTATTATAGGCATTCCAGAAGGAGAAGAGAAGGGAAAGGGGTCAGAAGGAGTGTTGCAGGAAATAATGAATGAAAACTTCCCAAATCTACTGAAAGAGACAGATGTACATATCCAAGAAGCACAGCGCACTCCACTGGTCATAAACCCCAACAGGCCCACCCCAAGACATATACTTGTCAAATTATCCAATGCTCAAGACAAAGAAAAAATTCTAAAAGCAGCAAGAGAAAAGAAAACCATCACATACAAGGGAAACTCCATAAGATTAAGTGCTGATTTCTCATCTGAAACGATGGAGGCAAGAAGGCAGTGGTATGATATAGTCAAGGTACTAAAGGAAAAAAATTTCCAACCAAGAATACTCTATCCAGCTAAACTAGCATTCAAAAATGATGGAGAGTTCAAAATATTCACAGATAAACAGAAACTGAAAGAGTATATCAACAAGAAACCTCCCCTTCAAGAAATTCTTAAGGGAATTCTGCAGGAAGAAAGGAAAAAACAGGACAGTCAGAGATGGAGGAGAGTGTAAAAGCAACAAGAAAGACAAAAATAGAAGGGGAAAATAAAATAATACAAACAAAATATAACAAACACAAATCCAACCAAAATATGGCTACCATAAATAACTCTCTAAATGTAATAACACTGAATGTCAACGGATTAAACTCACCTATCAAAAGATTCAGACTGGGACACTGGATAAGGAAATACGACCCATCTATATGCTGCCTACAAGAGACACATCTTAGACCCAGAGACTCATGGAGGTTGAAAGTGAATGGCTGGAAAACAATCATACAAGCAAACAACAACCAAAAAAAGGCAGGAGTAGCTATATTAATATCAGACAAAATAGACTTTAAATGCAAAACAATTGTGAGAGACAAAGAAGGATACTATATTTTAGTGAAAGGGACAATATGTCAAGAAGATCGAACAATCATAAATATTTATGCTCCTAACAAGGGCGCCTCTAAATATGTGAGGCAAACGCTGGAAAAACTAAGTGAAAGAACAGATGCATCTACAATTATAGTGGGGGATTTTAATACACCACTATCAACTCTGGACAGAACATCTCAAAAGAGAATCACTAAAGAAACAAAACATTTGAACAGTATATTAGAAGAGCTGGATCTAATAGACATATATAGATCATTACACCCAAACACAGCAGGATATACATTTTTCTCAAGCGCACATGGAACATTCTCCAAGATTGACCATATGCTAGGCCACAAAGAAAGGCTTAATGAATTCAGAAAGATCGAAATCATACAAAACAATATCTCTGACCACAGTGGATTCAAGCTGGAAATTTGCAAGGGACAGAGACCCAGACTTCACACGACAATTTGGAAATTAAACAGCACACTCTTAGAAAAACAGTGGGTCAAAGAGGAAATCTCAAAAGAAATCAATGACTACCTTGAAACAAATGATAATGATAACACAACATACCAAAATTTATGGGATGCAGCAAAAGCGGTACTGAGAGGGAAATTTATAGCCATAAATTCATATATCAAAAAAGAAGAAAGAGCAGAAATTGAAGAATTAACTGCACATTTGAAGGAATTAGTAAAACAACCACAAAGTAACCCAACAGGAAGAAGAAGGAAGGAAATAACAAAGATAAGAGCAGAACTAAATGAAATAGAAAATAAGAAAGCACTTGAAAAAATAAACAAGACCAAGAGCTGGTTTTTTGAGAAGATCAACAAAATTGACAAACCTTTAGCGAGACTAACAAAGAAAAAAAGAGAAAAGATGCAAATACACAAAATAAGAAATGAGAAAGGTGATATCACCACTGACCCCACAGAAATAAAGACTATCATAAGAGGATACTTTGAAAAACTATATTCCAACAAAAATGACAATTTAGAGGAAATGGACAAATTCCTAGAAATACATAAGCAGCCCATACTGACGAAAGAAGAAATTGATGATCTTAACAAACCAATCACAAGCAAAGAGATAGAATCAGTCATTAAAAATCTCCCAACTAAGAAGAGCCCAGGGCCAGACGGCTTCACAGGGGAATTCTACAAAACATTCCGGAAAGAACTAACACCAATCCTGTTGAAACTATTCCAAAAAATCGAAACAGAAGGAACACTGCCTAATTCCTTCTATGATGCCAACATTACCCTAGTACCAAAGCCAAACAAAGACACCACAAGAAAGGAAAATTACAGACCAATTTCTCTAATGAACCTAGACGCAAAAATACTTAACAAAATACTTGCTAATCGTATTCAACAACACATTAAACGAATTATACACCATGACCAAGTGGGATTTATCCCAGGTATGCAAGGATGGTTCAACATAAGAAAATCAATCAATGTAATACACCATATAAACAGATTGAGAGAAAAAAACCACATGATTATATCTATAGATGCAGAAAAGGCATTTGACAAAATACAGCATCCCTTCCTGATAAAAACACTCCAAAAGATCGGAATACAAGGAAACTTTTTTAACATGATAAAGAGTATATATGAAAAACCTAAAGCCAACATTGTTTACAATGGCGAAATCCTGAAATCCTTCCCTCTAAAATCAGGAACAAGACAAGGATGCCCATTGTCTCCGCTCCTATTTAACATTGTCTTGGAAGTACTGGCTCGAGCACTGAGACAAGAACCAGATATAAAAGGCATTCAAATTGGAAGGGAAGAAGTCAAAATTTCATTATTTGCAGATGACATGATCCTATATATAGAAAACCCTGAGAGATCTACAACAAAGCTCCTAGAACTCATAAATGAGTTTAGCAAAGTCGCAGGTTATAAGATCAATGCGCAAAAATCAGTAGCATTTCTATACACCAATAATGAGCAAGATCAGGAGGAAATCAAGAAACAAATACCATTCACAATAGTAAATAAAAAAATCAAATACTTAGGAATAAATTTAACTAAAGAGGTAAAAAACTTATACATCGAGAACTATACAAGATTGTTCAAGGAAATCAAAGAAGACCTAAATAAATGGAAGAATATTCCCTGTTCATGGATAGGAAGACTGAATATTATTAAGATGTCTATCCTACCAAAACTGATCTACACATTCAATGCAATCCCAATAAAAATCAACACAGCCTTCTTTAAGGAACTAGAAAAACTAACTATGAAATTTATTTGGAATAAAAAGAGGCCCCGAATAGCCAAAGACATATTGAAAAAGAAAAACGAAATAGGAGGAATCACACTTCCTGACTTCAAAACATACTACAAAGCTACAGTAGTGAAAACAGCATGGTACTGGCATAAGGAGAGACACACAGACCAATGGAATCGAATTGAAAGTTCAGATATAGAACCTCATGTATATAGCCATATAATATTCGATAAAGCCACCAAACCCTCACAACTGGGAGAGAATGGCCTATTCAACAAATGGTGCCTGGAGAACTGGATAGCTATATGTAGAAGAATGAAAGAGGATTACCATCTCACACCTTATACAAAGATCAACTCAAGATGGATCAAAGACCTAAATATAAGAGCCAAGACCATAAAGACCTTAGAAAGCAGTGTAGGGAAACATCTACAGGACCTTGTAATAGGAAATGGCTTCATGAATATCACACCAAAAGCACGAGCAGCAAAAGAACAAATAGATAAATGGGACTACCTCAGAATTAAAGCCTTCTGCACCTCAAAGGAGTTTGTCAAGAAAGTAAAAAGGGAACCCACACAATGGGAGAGAATATTTGGCAACCATATATCTGATAAGAGACTTATAACTTGCATATATAAAGAACTCATAGATCTCGAAAACAAAAAGATAAACAACCCATTTAAAAAATGGGAAAAAGATTTAAACAGACACTTCTCCAAAGAAGAAATACAAATGGCTAAAAAGCACATGAAAAAATGCTCCAAATCCCTAGCTATCAGGGAAATGCAAATCAAAACTACAATGAGATACCATCTTACTCCCATAAGATTGGCAGCCATGAAAAAAACAGTAGAATACAAATGCTGGAGAGGATGTGAAGAAAGGGGAACACTCATCCATTGCTGGTGGGAATGCAGAAGGATCCAACCATTCTGGAGGACAGTTTGGCAGTTTCTCAAAAAATTATCCATAGATTTGCCATATGACCCAGCAATACCACTGCTGGGTATATACCCATCAGATCTGAAAACAAGGACACAAACTGATATATGTACACCAATGTTCATAGCAGCATTGTTCACCATCGCCAAAAGTTGGAATCAATCCAAAAGTCCATCAACAGATGAGTGGATCAATAAAATGTGGTATATACACACAATGGAATACTACTCAGCTGTAAGAACCAATACACTACAATCGCACGTGATAACATGGATGAACCTTGAGAATCTTATGTTGAGTGAAGCAACCCAGGCATTGAAGGACAAATACTATATGACCTCAATGATATGAAATAAGTTAACTGCCTCAGAGAGCTAGAGTCTGGAAAAGTGGCTTACTGGAAATCGGGGGGTGGAGGAAGGCTGTGAGTTAATGTCTGTAGGGGTGGAATCTGTGATGAGCTGGGGGTAAGTATGAGCACAAAGAAGGGACAAAATGGGGGCAAGGGGTTACCTTCGGGTGGGGTTTTCTGGGTTTGAGGGGGGCTGGGGATGGGAAGAGGGGTAATATGGTCCAAGAAATAGGTGGGAGGGAGGGGCAACATACAAACATGGGAGAGTGCCAGAAGTTCATTGAGAACTAAATGTTGAGTAAAACGTATCAAAGTATAAGTAGGAGGGTTACCTGGTTAGGACGCTCAGGGGGTATGGTCTGATGCGGGACAGACTCCGGAGGGAATAGCTGAAGGCTCATTTTGCCAAGGTGGGTTCTACCATTGGGTGGGGTGGACCCATATCCTGGGGAAGACTAATGCCGTCGAATAGAGAGAACTGTATCTCTCGTGAGAAAGGACGGCTCCCAGGGCATTAGATTGGCAGGCGTTGTGGGCCCTAAGGGGAGGGGAAAATGGACGTGCAATGGATGGAACAAAGGTAAATAAGGGGGCAAAAGAAGAGTTATGTGAGAGTACACAAGGATGAATATTAAACAGCTAATATTACACCAAAAACATATAGGGGACGACAGACTAATAATGAAAACCATAAGACAAAACATAGGATAACTAAAATTTTAGAAAACTGTACAACCTAAAGTATGGACCACATAGTAAGCACAAATGTTACCTTGTTTGAAAACTATAGTTTTGGAATCTGTACATCAGTTTCAGGAAATATGATATGAATAAGTTAAAAGATTATTGCTGTGGAAGGGAAAAGGTTTTATGGTGGATCTGGGGAAATACTGTATATTGTATATATGAATTTTGGTGATCTAAGACTCTTCTGAAGCTGGCATTATGTTGGGATTCACTTTACGGGAAGTTTTGGATCACAGAGTGGTTCAACAATGGCAGCGGAGGAATACTGATATGGGATGTTATTGACAGGATATATATGGTTGACAGGGAGTTATACAGGGCATATGCGCAGGGTATATGGTAATGTCTATATATACTCATAGTGGAAACAATTAAAAACAACAGCTGGGGGGGTACTGGGCTCCTGGCCGGGGGGTCACTATTGTGGGCCCTGGGAGAGCAGCGGCAATCCTCCAGGTGCAACGGCAAGAACCAAGAAGGAAGGAGGGCCCAACAGTGGGCTCGTGATACTAATGGCTACACTTTTGAGCCTATGCACCTGCAATAAGAACAAGACCTAGAGTAGCATTGTGCCTGGGGGTTTCCTCCTGACAGCCTTCATGTTACTCAAATGTGGCCACTCTCACAGCCAAACTCAGCGTGTAGATGTGATGCATTCCCCCCAGCGTGGGACACGACACCCGGGGATGAGCCTCCCTGGCACCGAGGGATCACTACCACATACCAGCTGAAGAAGCAACTAGAAAATGACCTTGAATTAAAGATTCAATGCGGAACAGCAGAATATACCTGTCTACATATAATAACATGACTTCGGGAAGCGGTTTGACCTAATGTAAGGGGGAAATGGAAAGGAGAAATGAGATTATAAGGCTGTGAGTCTCTAAAAAAAGAGTCTGGAGGTTGTGAGAAGGAATACCCCTATGTACAATTGAACAGAGTCTAAGAGACAGATAAGGTAGATACAACCCCAGGTATTGGTTCTTTTGAGGGATAAAGAGACCCACGGGTTCTATGGTCATGGCAGAAGGGGTTCACTGCCATGACAGATGGCCCTTCTTTGGAGCTGGTGTTTCTGCGTGATGGAAATGGACTCAGAGGGGATCTCTTTTCACAAGACTTGCATGCTACTTTATTGGAATTGTAGTTGGTGCTGGGTTTAAGATATATGTAGGGGATTTGAATCTCTGGACTGATAATATGACACCCAGGCCCAGAGCCTCAACAGACTTCAGCTCCTACACTTTGACTTATTGGACTTACTCCACTCAGCTAACATGGAGTTGAAGAAGGCCAACCACCACAACATGGAGCCTAGAGTGTCTACAACTAGAAGCGGGAAGAGTGCATCCAGTACCCATGTGCAATCTAAGCCCTCACTTGACATAGGTGTGCAATGGACACAACCAATCCAATGTCCACAGAGAAAATGTGGAATGGGTCTGGGAACGGTAGCCATGGGGGCTGCTGGGTGTGGGGAACGGGAGGAAGAGATGAGATGTGGAGGCGTTTTCGGGACGTGGAGTTGTCCTGGATAGTGCTTCACGGACAATTACGGGACACTGTAGATCCCCCCAGGGCCCACTGGATGGAACGTGAGAGAGTCTGAGCTATGATGTGGACCATTGACTATGGGGTGCAGTGATGCTCAGAGATGAACTTACCAGGTGCAATGGATGTATCACGATGATGGGAGAGAGTGTTGCTGTGGGGGGAGTGGGGGGCGGGGGCAGTGGGGTTGAATGGGACCTCATATATATTTTTAAATGTAATTAAAAATAATAATAATAAATATTTTAAAAAAAAAAGTTCATTTTTTGATTGTTCATTGCTACTCTCTGGAAATACATTGTTTTTGTCATTAATCTTGTATCCTACATTGCTGAACTCATTTATTAGGTTTCTGTGTGTGTGTAGTGTATTTTTCAGTATTGTCTATAGTGTCATCTGCATAGAGATATAGTTTTATTTCTTCCTTTTCAATCTGGTTGCCTTTTATTGCTTTTTTCTTGCCTAATTGCCCTGGCTAGAACTTTCAGTACAATATTGAATGAAAGTGATGAGAGCAGATATCCTTGTCTTATTCCTGATCTTAGGGGGAAAGTATTCGGTCTTTCACTATTAAGTATAATGGAAGATTTATATATATCTTAAACTATCATATAGTATTATAAGATATGTATATAAATAGATTGATCAACATAGATGTTGATTATTTGATCTTTTGTTTTTTTGTTTGGTGGTTTTTCTTTGTTCTGTTTTTCATTTGGCCCTCAGGTAAGGAAACATGAGTTAACCACACTCATTTCCTAGGATGCTGTCACCAGCAGTCTACCCTCTCTTGTTTTATTTTCATTTTCAATGCTTTTTTCGTAATTCTCATTTCCATTCCCTGTCCCACCTCTTAAGCACCCATTCTAATGTGCTGATACACATCCTTAATATGCACATATCTTTAAAAAATGCAGAGTTGTTTTGTAGCTGTATGAGCATTTTTAGAATTGTGGATATATATTTTTATGATAAAATTCGCCTCTTAAATCATTTTTAAGTGTGCAATTTGGTGGCATTAATTGCTTTTACAATGTTGTGCTCCCATCAACACCACCATTAAGCAATAATAGATATTAGTAAGCAAAAATTTCCCTTCCCCCTCCTCCCAGCCCCTGATGATCTCTAATCTACTTTATTTATGCCTTTGCTTATTCTAGGTGTTCCATACGGTTCTCTGGGTAACAGGGGGTAAAAGAATGAGAACTCCTCCGGTACGCCCACTGACCCGGGTGCCCCTTCGTGACTGACAAGAAAGGCTCCAGGAAACCCCACCTCCTTTACGGTCAGGTGTGTTCTCAGCCCCTCTAAGCGGGCACTGGCCTCCATCACCTTCCCAGGTGGAGTCTCATTCTGGCTGACACACGCATGCACCAATGCGGGAGGCCACGTCCCTCGCAGGCGGCCACCTGCAGGTCCCCCAGTGTGCCTGGTTTGTGCAGGCAGGGAACTCTCTGGAGCTAACAGGATGACTGCAGCGCAACACCATCTTCTTCAAAAAGCAAAATATTAATACTCGGTGATAACATAGACCAGGAAAAGCCATTTCCTGTGGAAAGTGCTCAAGGAGATTGGAGGCCGACGGTGGTGATGGACTGATCTATAATCGTGACAGGCCAATAACGGGCCTTGGTCCTGCAACAGGCTTCAAGCGCCAAAGAGCTCGGGAAACAATCTCTTTAAAAAAAGATGAAGCACAGATAATGGTTTCATTTTTGTCTGCACCAAATAGGAAATCACATCCTAAACCCTTTCCATCACTCCGCGGCGGCGTCGCCCCACTCCATCAAGGCGCCTCGTAACCTCTGACAGCTTCCAGAAGGCCTCGGCGATGGCATTCATTTCGGGGAAATGGATTTATCGGCTATCTGTGAGACCTCGGAGGGAAAACATTGGCAAGCTGAGGAGCACCCGCGGAAGCCATTCTTCTGGGTGACTGTGTGTGGGAGCGAAGTTGATGCGTCGTGGTCGGAATCAGATCCCTTTGCGATAATAGATGTGTGGGAGAGAATGCCAAACCGTACCCCTCTCCGCTCTCCCCCTCACCCCCCTCCTCCACCCAGCTTCTCAGGGCTCGTGATCAATGTCTGGCTCTGTAATCAGCAGAGAGAGACGAGCCTGCTTTATCCACTCGGGAGCCTCCCGGCCTCTCTCCTTCGCAGCGCTGCCCTGCCCAGCTGCCGCGCTCTCCTCTTGCCCCTGCTTTGCACCCCCAGAGAGAACTCCCCGAGACGCCTCTAGGTGGACAGATCCCAGCGAGAAGATCATGTGCCCATCTGTTAAAAACAAATATCATGCGCCCGGATGGCTTAAACAATGGGAATTTATTGGCTCAGGGTGTTGAGGCTTGAAGTTCAAAACCAAGTGGTCCACCAGGTGAGGCTTTCTCGCGGAAGAACGGGCTTTCCGGGGCCGCTGCGGGCGCTGCGGTTCTGGGCTTTTCAGTCACACAGCAATGCGCATGCGATGTCCGCTCCTTTCTCTTTCCGGTTCCAGGAACTTCCGGTTTCTTACTCTTCGCCAATTTCCTTTGCTTAGAAGAACTTCAGCTATACCGGGTTAAGCCCCGCCCTCCTTCAATTTGGGCACACGTAACTAATAAGTTCAAAGGTCCTTGTTACAAATGGGTTCACACCCACAGGACCAGGGGTTAAGGCCCGAGGATGTCTTTTTTGAGGGGCATCCCCATCATACCAGGCAAACTTTTGGTTTCCTCATTCCACTCCTGACTAGTTTTTAAATTAATAAATAAGGTAATCACCCCATACCCAATATGGGGACTATAAAACTGTGAAATTCTGCAACGCTGTAGTTCTCTCTGTAAAAGGAGGAGGCATTTCTAAGGGGCTTTGCAGATAGAGCGTATGTGAATTAGCACATTAAAAAAGACATAAAATGCTAATTCTGCTCTTCAGGAAGAGTTGGGGAAGTATAATGCATGCCTATAAAATGATAGAAAGTAATTTGACAAGATTCTAGGAACTGTAGACAGGAAATAAGTGGTGGCTTTCATTATAAAGGAGCCACATACATGTACATACATTATATGTATTTATGTATATATGTATACATGTTTATATGAATAATGTGTGTATGTATACACACGCGTATATATGCACACACATATAAGAACTTCAGCCATACTGGATTAAGCCAGTATGATATATCATTTAACCATTAAAAAACTCCTATGAGGTAGGTAATGTTTCTCCTTTACCATGAGACATGTGAAGTTTGGTGAGTTCAGGCTTCTTGTCTACGCACACCCAAAACGGAGATTCCAACTCAGACGGCTGACTGTGGACCATGCCCTTCCAGAAACCAGCTCCTTCTGGTGTCCCTCCATGCTGCGAGCTACCCCCATATCTTTCCAATAAATCCCCTCTGGTGGGACTGTGCCCACTCATTCCCTGGCTGCTGGGAGAGCTGGCAGCTGGAGAGTCACTGCCCAGTGCCTCTCAGCAATTGCCTTCAGCAGCAGGGGGTTTCCTCCCCGAAGTGAAGGCCTCACCCCCGGGTACAGCATGAAGGGGTACAGAGACCCTGCCCCTTTGCCTCAATTTGAGACAACCCTGAAGAGCCATCCCAACTCCAGAGTGCCACGCAGGAGCAGCTGAGGCCTCTGTTGTAATTATGTCACAATTCACCACCTCCCTCTGCCCTGTCACTCCCAATATACCCGCAAATCTCCACAGAAGGCTTCAGGGAACGTGACCTGCGTTAGTAGACCCCAGGGAACTTCTGACTTGCAACCAAAGACCCTGGATTGGTTCAGCCAAGTCTGTGTCCCTCCAAAGTCCGAATTCTTCCCAGACCCCCCCGCCCCCTGCTGTGTAGCATTGTCTGGGCTGTGACTCAGGAGCTTGAATGCTGGAACCTCTCAGGGTGTAACTTTCCTTATTGGCCAACTGAATACAATTCCAAGAGTAACACTGAAGAGTAATGAATAATGCCAAAGACAGTGCAAGATCAATCAAACAGAAAGTGGAATTAAGATGTACTGATCTTAGGTGGAAAAGAACTGCTAGTCTTCCTTTAAGATGTAGCCAAGACATCAAACCAGTAGGGGAAGGGACTAAGATAACAGAAGTCAGGTTAAAACAAAGCAAGCTGGAGCCTCTTCACATGTCATATGAATTTTTTTTTCAGATGGATCAAAAAAATTTCTAAAAATAATAGTTACTACTATAAAAAGAAAACCAGGGAAGAATTTATTTTATAATTTATCATGGGAAGTGGCTTACTAAGAATGCCACAGATCCCAGAAGCAATTTTAGAACGAGATAAGTTCAACTCCATTAAAAAATCTGCATGGAGAAAAGCCCTGCAATAAACAAAACTAAATGAGAAACTGTAAAAAAATTACTTACAGTGAATATCTCAAGAAATACTAATTTCCCCCAAATTAGAATTCATTTCTACAGAGTAACAAGGAAATGATCCAATGAACAGATGGGCCAATAATGGAAACAGAAGATAAGGAAACACAAATGGCTCTTTTGTATTAAAATGGTATTTTTTTTCTTAGTGAAAAAAAATACTTAACTTTGCTGAATATAGGAGAAAAACCAGTTAAGATAACTTGGAGATATCATATTTTAGCTATCATTTCACTAAATGTTAAAATGTGTGTACAGGCTCAGGTCTGAGGACTTAGGGAGTCAGGCATTGTGGGACAGGCAGTGGTCCCACATTGTCAATTCATGGCACTTTGGTAATATCCATCAAAATTAAAATGCACTTCCCTGTGACCCAGAAATTCTACAGATCTTCTGCACTTGTGATATGGCATGTTCACAAAGATATCTACGGCAACATACTGTATGAAAGAACAAAAGATTGGAAACAATTGGGGGCAGAAACTGACCGTTGTATTCCAGTATCCATTCTCTCCTTCCTTCTTTATGGAACCCCTGATTTTTAACAGGGCCCTGGAATTGTGAGTACATTTTTCATCCTCCTTTGCAGCTATGTGTAGCTTTCTGCTTAAGTTTTGGAAAATGGGATATAACTGAAAGAGCTTTGTAAGACTCTGGGAAGTGACCTTATTGATAGGGAATGTATCAGTATTTGGGCTGGAAAAACAGAAGTGAAGGCTGGAGCTTAAGCAGCCATCTTGAAACATGAGAAGACATCCATACACTAGATACATAGGAACAACAAGTTAAAAGGATCTTCAGTCTCTAAGACTATAGATAGTCACACCAGCCTTGGGCCGCCTTTACATAAAATGAACTTCTATCTTGTTTAAGTCACTAATCAAGATAGGCAATTGTTTTAGAGACTTTAAAAAAGTTTTAGGAAAAAATAAAGTATACACATAACATTGAACGTTATACAACTCTCAGAAAGAATGAGGCAGGTCTATTGAGGTATATTTAGTATTCTCAGGTATACTCAGATGAAATGCTTTATAAGATATTTATTTTATATGAGAAAAGCAAGTTTCCAAAGGTGGTATAGCATGTAAACACTTGTGTAAACAATAAAAATATCCTGTTTACGTGTTTGTAAATGTAGAGAATGTCTTTTTCTGGGAGGGCACAAGACATTGCTAACAGCTGCTTCTGAGCAAGGGCACTGGGCACCTGGGGTGGGAATGGGAGGAGACTTCTTGCTCTACAACTTTTAAGTACCTTTCTGTTCCTTGCAGGTGTATAACCTATTTACAACAGATAATTTTTTTTTAAAGGCTGCAGCTGAGGTTGTCTGGTGTATTCCTCTGAATGAAACAGAAAGATGGAAACAGCTGGTGGTGGGGGAAGTGGATAAATAACGTATAGGCTGTGACACAAGGACCCCAGTCGGACTGCTGACAGCACACCATTAGAACCAATAGATGGGGAAGCTAGATGCAGAGGAGGAAGGCATTAGCAATGAGCTGGAGAGAGAAGCAACACACCAGGGAGGAATTTGTGTGACAAATCCAAAGGGACCAAATTCTGACTATGTGTGCTTCTCCCTGAGACAGAAAAATCAGCTGCAGTTACTCCCAGAGAATTGCAATTTACGGCTGTGTGCACATTGAGGGCAGAGCAGGAAAGTGATTGAATTCTCTAGCCAGCCCCTGAAGTGTGACAATTTTGTTGACTGCAATAAAGTCTCTTTATCCTCCCTCCAGCCTAGGAGTGTTTTGGATAGCTATATTCTTGACAGTAGAGGATGGAGAGATGCTTCAATTTCTGGGTACAGAAAATACACCTAAACAAAGGTGATTAATGTAAGGTTGTTGGGTGTTTTAAGGACACCAAAAGGAAATGAGAGGGACGTGATATGGCTCAAATAGTTGGGCGCCTGCCCATGACATGGAGGTCCCGGGTTTGATTCCTAAAGAAGATGAGCAAGATAGTGAGCTGACGTGATGGGCTGGCATGATGAGCTGATGGAACCAGATGATGCAACAAGACGATGCAACGAAGAGACACAATGAGGAAACACAATGAGAGACACAACAAGCAGGAAGCAGAGGTGGCTCAAGTGATTAGGTGCCTCCCTCCCAATGGGAGGTCCCAGGTTTGTTTCCCAGTGCCTCCTAAAAAAAGAAGAAGAGCACACAATGAATAGACACAGAGAGCAGTGAGTGCAAACAGTGGGGGAAGGGGGGAGGGGAAAGGAAACGAGAAATCATAACATTTAGGTATAACCTTTAGTAGTTTTACCTTTAAACAAGTATGTTAAGGAAATGGGCATTAATGTTGCTTGAGATATAGATGGGTAATCAAAATCAGACTGAATACATAAAAATAACAACAATTAGGATCATTAATAAAGGCTGCCTAATCAGGATGCAGCAAGTAGCTTTCCCAGATGTAGTTAGATGTTCAAGATTGATTTTAAGTCTCCTCTGATGACAACAATAAACTCTATAAACAAATTTGTTTAGCTTCAAAAATTTGTGCCATATACCTAATAGATTGGCTTTTAAAAAATCCCTGACAATGTTAAGTACTGATGAAAATGTGGAGCAACTAAAACTTTTATGCATGGCAGGTGAAAAGGCGAAATGGTTCAACTACTACGGAAAACAGTTTGGCATTTGTTATTGTTTTAAATAGTGTTAAACATGTGCTTAGCATAAACCTAGAAATCCCACTCCTAGGTATTTACATAAAAGAAATGCAAACTTGTACTGGGTTGAATAGTGCTTCCACGCCCACCCTCCCACCCCCAGGCCCCCCCAGTTCATGTCTGGGACCTCAGAAAGTGATCTTATTTGGAAATAGCTTTTTCATAGATGAAATTAGTTAAGACGTGGTCCCACTGGATTAGGGTGTGCCCTAAATCTGATATGACTGGTGTCCTTCTAGGACGAGGGAAATGTGGACATGGAGACAGAGAGAGAATGCCATGTGAAGACAGACAGACATGGAAAAGATGGCCACATGGAGATGTAGGCAAAGATTGGAGTTCTGCTACCACAAGCCAATGAATGCCGGGGCCATCAGAAAAGAGGCAAGGGGGAAGCGGATGAGGCTCAAGTGGTTGGGTGCCTGCCTACCACATGGGAAATACCAGGTTTGGTTTCCAGTGCCTTCTAAAGAAGACAAGCAAGACAGATAGCTGACTCAACAGGCTGGTACAGTGAGCTGATGTAACAAAGTGATTCAACAAGGTGACACAGTGAGGAAAACACAATGAGAGACACAACAAGCAGGGAGCAGATGTGGCTTAAGCTATTGGACTCTCATCTACCATACAGGAGGTCCAGGGTTTGATTCCTGGGGACTCCTGGTGAAGGCAAGCTGGCCTGCAATGTGAGCTGGCTGGTGCAGAGTGCCAACCCACGCAGAGAGCTTGTGCAGCAAGATGACGAAAAAGACACTGAGGAGAGACAATAAGAGACACAGCAGACCAGGGAGCTGAGGTGGTGCCAGAATTGACCGCCTCTCTCCCACTCCGGAAGGTCTCAGAATCAGTTTCCAGTGCCACTTAAAGAAAAGACAGGCAGACACAGAAGAACACACAGTGAATGGACACAGCAGACAACGAGTGCAAAAACAATAAGGGGGGGTAGAAAGAAAGAAAGTAACCTTAAAAAAAAAAAAGATGAGCAGACACAGAGAGCATTCAACAGAGAGCAGACAGCAAGAGAGAAATAAATAAAATAATTCTAAAAAAAAAAAAAAAGGCAAGGAAGAGCCTCCCTAGAGCCTTCTGAGGAGCTGGGCCCTGCTGACACTTGGATTTCAGAAAAATGAGAGAACAAAATGCTGCTGTTTTAAATCACTCAGTTTGTGATGATGTGTCACAGCAGCTCTAGAAAATGGATGCACTTATGTTCACACAAAACCCTGTACATAACTTTTTTAGGGTGACTTTATTCAGAATTGCAAAAACTGGAAACGGCCCACGTGTCCGTGTCCTTTAACTGGTGGGTGGGGGTACAGATGCGGCATGATTGGCTGCAGCGCAGTAGCCAAAAGGGAGGAACCACTGATAACCTGCGTCAACAGGAGGCCCCTCGAATGTGTTACACCGAGTGAAAGAAGCCAAAGGCGACAGACCAGCATTCCATTTACACGACCTTCTAGAAGAAACAAACTATAGGGACAGCACACAGATCGGTGGTTACGGAGGGTTGGGTGGAGGGGGAGATTTCCTACAGAAAGGCAGAGGGGAATGGTATTGCTCAATATCTCAATTGTATTGCTGGTCACAAAACTGTGTTTATCAAAACTCAAAGAAATGTACACTAAAGTGGGTGAATATTACTATATGTAAATGGTACCTCAAAAAACTGTGAACTTGAAATAAGAATCTGGTACCCCAACAAGGGAGGCTTCTGTGGTGGCAGAAACATCCTAAGTCCCTTCTGGGTGATGGAATCAGGGGTGTATACCTATGAAAACAATTAATCGAGCTGTGCTCTTAACATTTGTATACTCTATGCCCTCCACTGAATGTCTTTTTTACCCTACCTTAAAAAATAAAGGAAGAAAGAAAAAGTCTGGGTGTACCTTATGCTTGTTATAAAACTCTAGAAAAGAGAGAGAATGGGATACTGGGAGAAGGAGGATCGGATGGCTCCTTGCCGCCCTGTTGACTTTGATCATAAGACCCTGAGCAGGGAGGGAAGGCTGCTACTGGACACCCAAGACAAATGCCACCAATGTCCCAGTCTTGCTTAAGGCCAACCCTTTGTATCCATGCGTGTCTGTGTCTTTTCCTCTCTTTGTTCAGTTCTGCCTCTGCTAGCTGCTTTTGCATTTCTAGCTCCATCTCCGACACATCCTCTGCTGGGCAGGCAGGGGCGAAGGCGAAGGCCTGAGCTGCGAGGACACAAACATTTGGGTTCAAACCCCAGCGTCAGAACTTAGAAGCTGTATGACCTTCAGCAAATTTCTCCGTGTTGTTGCATCCAGCAGATGACTCATACATGGACGAGCCGTACATTTACACGGAAGTCTTTGGCATCTCAGGACCTTCATGAACATTACAAATCTCAGCGCTGGCTTTGCAACACCCGGCCTTGTCCTAACACTCCCCTCAAAGCGCTTGAACGATTTCCATAGTATACTTTCTGGAGCAGTCACAGCGAGCCATAAGAACTCCACCGCCTCGTTATCAAGTCATCTGAACAGGGGCAATTGATCTGGATGATATCAATTCCATTAAGCCTTCCCTGGAGCGCAGCGGGACGGAGTCTTGCTCACTTACTTTATACAGAACAGAAACGGCTGCAGTTCCAAAGCATCCCAGTTTTATTCCTGGAAATGTGCAGAATTCAAATGTGTGCCCATTTCTCACTTGCGATTTGCCATATTCTCATGTGAGTGTGGTGGACTCCCCTTAAACTGAATGCACGAACCGTCCCTGATTGGTGAGATCAGGGAGAAAAAAACCCTAAAAAAATCGAGAATAGAGGCTTTTTTTTTTTTGGTGGGCAGGTTGAGTTTATGAGTCTACTCAAGGTGATTACTCACTCTGAGCTTTCCAGCTCCAATGGCTCTGGGCACTCATTGTCATGCATCTTCACAGTTTAACCTGCTGCCGTTAACCCTGGACTTTATCTCAGAACTACAAAATGAATGAGATCTCAGCACGATAGTTGTCTGTCAGGAGCCTCGGGGGCTACTTCGCTGTGACTGGACATTCCACCATCCATCTGTCAGCTTGGAAATGCTTCCCTCTTTTGGCCCAAGCATGCAAGGGAGCAATTTAGTTGGAGCTGAGCCTTCAGTGAGCCTGCCCACGGTTTGCCCCAGTCATTGGGCGGGTTAACGGGGTGAAGGTTTAATCAGGTGAGTCCCAGGAACAATGTATTTGCTTTCTTGGCTTAGTTTTGCACTGGAGCATTTGTCTTCTTCTGTAAAGACAGTGCAAATTGTTTCCCAGTCATCTTCTATACTGTATTGAATTACCAATATAATTGTAATCAGCACTTCTGGAAAGTGCTGATGGCCTATTTTGTACTTGTTTGTGTTAATCAATGTTAATTACAAACCAAGCACAGGGGTTAACGAATTATGGTAAGCTAATTAAGCTTGACAATAACAAATGGCATAATCTTTATGTTATGACCTGGTTAAAGGGACAAAAGAGGACAAAATGGGCTAGAGAATCATCACATAGAAATTCATCTTTATATACCGGCCACCTATGGAAAAAGAATAGTGTAATGAGTTTTTTTGGTTTTGCTAGTCCTCAACTTAACTGTATTCTAAGCTGGCACTGCTGGGAAGACAGAGAAATGGAAAGCCTGGACTTCTGGTTGCAAAAGAGCCACACAACACCAAATTTTAAAATGCTCCAGGGAGGAACAAATGCGTGGTACAGACCACGCCAGACAGCATTTGGGGGAGGGAGTGATTCCTGTGAGTTGGTGCAGCAGGGAGAACTTAAAGGAGGAACTGGACGTTGGCGATGAGCTGAGGACAAGGCAGTCCTGCGGGATGCATGGTCCCAGCAGAGGCTGGGAGGCGGAAGGCAGGTAAAGTGCTCAGGGAGAATTCTTCTGGGAATCTGCCGCATTTCTTTAAATACTGCAGAAGGCTGACAAAAGCAGCATCCACTTCTGTGTTGCTCCTATTGCTATATGACTAAAAAGGCTCCTGAATTGCATTGTCCATCTCAGATCGTGTTTATGTTTGGATGTGTCTAGATACAAACAATAACATAAACCACAAACCCTGTGAAGCCGGCTAGTAAGAGAGGGAATCAATAGGCGGATCTGGAACCTGCCAAGAAGTCCCCATGGACATCAATAATCCCAAGAGGCTGCTGGAAAACCCTCCCCAAGACTCTGCCACTCAGAAGAAGACTTCCTCCGGGAGCCAGGAGAAGCCCTGGATATTCCCCAGGGACTTTATCATTGGGCTCTCCTGCAAGATTGATGGGAGAAAAAGGCAATCAAAATGGTAAACAGCTGGAACTCCTTCCTGGCCATTAGCAAAGGGGTGGGATAATCGATGGTTCAAAAGAGCAGGCACAAGGCCTGAGCTCTCTCGGGTGCTTTCTCGCCTGTGGACCCCTGTCCTGTCCTCTGTGCACTGCTCTTGCTGTTTTTCCTCTGCCATGTGGCCACGCAAGTAAAACTTGGGCGTTTATAACCTATAATGGGGAATCTAGTCTGTAAATCAGCCCGCTTTATCACTTTCAGCCCCTTCCTCTCTACGTGGGATCCATGATGTGTTATTTTCTCCCATTTCTCCTCCCACCCTGTCTGAATAAATTACTGGCCTAACTCACCCTACGTGCTCTTGAAATTCATTTCTGCAGCATAATCAAGATCCTAGGCAAAATCCAGTAACACCTGTACCAAGTGGCTTAAACAGCAGCCCTCCACGTCCTGCTCAAGAGTCTACAGGTCAGCTTGGTGCCTCTGTTGATCTGGATGGGCTCACTTCTTCTTGACTGCCCTCACTCATACACCTGAGATCAGCTGATGAGTTGGCAGGGGCTGGCTGGTCCCAGGTGGCCCCATTCACTTGTCTGGTGGTCGGCTGGCTATTGGCTGCAGTGGTGGGTTAGACTGGGTCGTGTGGTCATTCAGCAGACTAGCAAGCGCTCGCTTGGCAGCAGTCGGGAGCGTCAGCGTGGATGCAATGTGAAGGCTCTTGAGGCCCAGGCTTGCTGCATTCTGTGGGCCAAAGCAACTTCACAGGACCAGCCAAGGTGAAGAGGTGGAGACAGAGATTCCACCTCTGGTTGAGAGCTGCAAAGTGACACCACAAGATATGGGCACAGGGAGGGACAGATTTGATAACTGTTTTCACAGCTTTCCCGTGTGCAGCAGGCCAATAGGCTTCTCACTCTTCCTGTGGCAGGACCTTCACCCTCCCAAGTCTAAACATTCATTCAAGGTATTTCCTCTGCCTCAGAAGTCACCTTCTCATCCATCCTGGGTGTCCAAACTCTGTGTCACTGAATGAATTCACTCGTGATTTCAACTAAATGTGGTCTCCCATCTGCTAGGAGCAGATGTAGCTTAAGCAGTTAAGCACCTGCTTCCCAAGTATGAGGTCTTGGGTTCTGTCCCTGGTACCTCCTAAAAACAAAACAAAAACCAAACAAAACAAATGAAGAAACCAACTTGGGGGACCAGTATAGCTCAGTGGTGCTGGCTTCCCACATACGAGGTCCTGGGTTCAATTCCCTGGCCCTGGTACATCAGAAAAAAAAAAAAAAGCCCATCAATTCTGAACTGTTAGTTACCTTATGCATAGTTAGATGCAATTGAAACAATCCTTTAAAAAGTCTTAGTATTTAAAATGTCTATGATTTAGGGTGAAAGTTTCTAAAAAAATTGAATCTGCTATGATTTCTTCAGATACTCCTGTTATAAAAGAAAACTGGCATTCATGGCTACCTGCCTATAGCTTTGCAGTAAAATTACTAAGCTTGATCTTTGTGATAATTTTCCCTGTTACCTTGGAGCTCAAGTTTCAATCTTGGGCAGCAAACTATGCCTTTTCAAATTATGTTTGCTTTTCATGTTTAGTATTTTAGAAGACTCTTAGTATACCTTAAATTGTATGACTTAAAAAATGAAAATGGTGCTGAGTTTGAATTTGGCGTCTATTATTTCTGTCTGACATTACTATACATTTGTTTGAGAGCTAGGAAGGCAAGTGGACATAGCTCAACTGATAGAGTGTCTGTCTACCAGATGGAGGGTCCAGGGTTCTACACACAGTGTTGCTGTGTGCAAGGAGTGCCGTGCCATGCAGGGGTGCCCCTGTGTAGGCGTGCCCCAAGTGCAAGGTGTGTGCCCTGCAAGGAGAGCCGCCCCACGTGAAAAAAAGTGCAGCCCGCCCAGGAGTGGCACCACACACACAGGAGAGCTGACACAGCAAGATGAGTCAACAACAACAAAAAAAGACACTCAGTTTCCCAGAGCCGCCTGACAATGCAAGCAGATGTAGAAGAACACACAGCAAATGGACACAGCGAGCAGACAACAGTGGGGAAGGGGAGAGAAATAAAATAAATCTAAAAAAATATCCATCTATCTATATCTATATCTATGTATATGAAAGAAAGCTAGGAGAACATTTACTTGTTTATTGGCTCACTGCATAGCTCTTTAATTCAACTTAAGTCCCTTGGTATATGGTACCCCCATAAGGAACTGGTACGTGCACAGTGTAATACAGTGCTTGAGGCCAGTACTTCTAGCTCAGAGAACATCAGATCGGTTTTTGAATTGTCAATTGTATTCTATGACCCAATTTAAGTGTGCCAGTCTGCTGGTTAGCAAGGTTTTTTAAAAGTCATGTTTGTGAGAGAGTAAATCAATTTTATTCCTTAGAGATGGCGTAAGAAAAAAATCATAGTTGATGGGGATATGGTATTTTCTTCTGATAACAGTATTTCAAGATGATTCAAATATTTTGAGGCAGAATGAATGCTTTAGTCTGTGCTACCTCACTTTGAGATGAAGACGATAAGACCCAGGGAGTTTAAATCACTGCTTAAGGTCTTACAACTATTTGGAAATGAAAACCAAAATAAGCCACATCAAAACAAACAAAATGAACCAAAACAAAATGCACACAAAAGTTTTATTGGTGACAGTGTTAATACTCAATTCTTTTAAAATACTACTCGGGTTTTATCCCAGTGCTCAGAATCTTTCCTTCTCCTCCTTTCCAACACCATTTCATCTTCTTAGGAAATAGAGATGCCCGTCATACATCCAAATGAAATTCTAAATCACCGGTTCTTAATTTTTTTGTGCCATGGACGATTTTGGCTGTCTGGTGAAAGCAACATTTTCAGAATAACTTTTAAATGCATAAAATAAAATACCTAGGATTACTAGGAAAACTAACTATATTGAAATACAGCTATCAAAATATTAGAAAATATATTTGTGATAGCAAATGTGATCTTATATTAAATATTAGTGGCTAGTTTAATGACTACCATAATTTCAAAGTACAAATGGGTGTAATGACAATTTGGGAAAGCTGCACCATTGTAATTTAACATGGAAATGTCTGTGATTTCCAGTTGTCTCAATATCTCAGGTATTACTAATTTAGAAGCTAGTAAAGATGAAACTCCCTGCCCCATCCATATTCATGGACCCTTTGGTAGATTTGTTACTTTAATCACTCCCATGAGTACCCCTTCTTGGTGGATGACCTCTTCCTCACTGATCTTGGCTTGCCAGTAACTGCCTTTGGCCAGGGGGACCTAAGCAAATGTGACTCCCAACAGAATTTTGTGCACTGGGCTTGCCCTCTTGAAATGCTGCCTGGCTACACAAAGACACTTGGTGTAAACTTTTTGAGGATGACAAAGAGACCGACACCAGCTGGGCTCAATCCCTGAGTCCCAGGCACATGAGACCCGCCCAGCTACCCACAGTGTCATGGAAATAATAAATGGTGGTTGTTTTAAGCTGTTGAGTTTAGGGCACAGCAAAACACTCCTGATACAGAACCCCTGAATTCCATTCACTGACCCCGTGCACCCTAGACTAAGAGCCCCTGTGAGTGAGTGTTTTTCAGTATTAGTGTTTCAAAGCTCGCACACCGTTTGCTTAGAGATCTAACTCTGTTACTCAAAGTGGGGGTTTGGACCAGCAGCCTCCACTCCCGGGAGCTTGTTAGAGAGCAGCGCTCGAGCTTCACTCCTGACTCACTGAAGCAGAGTCTGCCGTTTAATAAGATCCTCGGGCGAGTCGTATAAGCAACAGAGTTTGCAAAAACACTTTAAAGCAAGCACATTAAAGTTTGAAGAGATGAGCCAACACCGTATCTTATCACAGATCTTCCCTTTCAGAAACTTCTTTTACTCTCCATTAGAAGCGTTCTCTAATGGTCCATCTGCAGTAGGATGGATCTTTTAACTGAGTCGTATTCAAAAGCTCTCTGAGTGCTGTTTGGACTCAACTGGTCTGTCGGACCGTGAGAGTCTGTTTTATATCAAATGAATATTTCGTGTAACTCAGGGAACTAACACGTCTGCTCAGGCAGTAGAAGATAAAGTAACGAATGAACAAAACCTCCTGAACAACCAACCATTAAGGCCCCAAATACAGAAACAGCCCTAGTGAGTAAGTTGGATCTCCTAACAAGTTTAACACGTGTTTTCACGAACTGCGTTTTCCTGGGTGCAGCAAGCGCCTCAGACCATCTCAAGCCTCGGTGGTCCCGGGCTCAGGACAGCCCCGCCCAGCCCCGCCCAGCCAGGAGCGCAGCCTCGCCCCGCCCCGCCCCGCCCGGAGTTCAGCCCCGTCCAGCCAGGAGCGCAGCCCCGCCCTGCCAGGAGCGCAGCCTCGCCCCGCCCCGCCCCGCCCCGCCCCGCCCCGCCCGGAGTTCAGCCCCGTCCAGCCAGGAGCGCAGCCCCGCCCTGCCAGGAGCGCAACCCCGCCCAGCCAGGAGCTCAGCCTCGCCCAGCCAGGAGCGCAGCCCCGCCCAGCAGGAGTGCCGCCCGCACTGTTTGTCCCCCAGCAGCTCCCTTATACAGTGGGCCCCGCCCTGCCGGCGCCGGCTCCCGTGCGGCGCCTCAAACCTGCGAGCCGCCAGCGCGCATGCCCGGCTCGCTCAGCCGCTCCGACCCCGGCGCTCCGGGTTTTCTCGCCGCCCTGTGGTCGAATCCGCACCCAGCTCTTCAACAGAAAAAAAAAAAAAAGGCAAAACAAACCCCTGGGGTTTAAGGGTTAAAGGAATAAAGGGGACCCAAGATTTCGGGCTAGCCGCGGGGCTTTAGGGAAGGTGCTGAAACAAGGATTACTTGCCTGACTAGGTCACGTGCTTGAGACATCTCCCTTATTGCATTAGCCAACTCCATGGAGTTGCTCCTGAGTTGCAGAGCCCCCGAGGCGCCCAATAAGTGCAAATCAGAGAACTCCCCAAACTAGCTGAGGCTGGGGCTCAAACCCAGGGGCCCTGTCTGACTCCTCCCGGTCCCCATTTTAGCTCGGCTTCCCGGGGGAGCAGCCCCTTCCCCCGGGTCCCGCCCGCTTCACTGGAAGGAGGGCCGCTGCCTGCCGGCTCCTGGGTGCCCCGGGAAGGGTGTGGGGTGGTGAAATCCCCCGGGGAGAGGCTGGGAGCGGGGCACCTCTTTGGGTCCCAGTTCATGGCTCGGTGGCCCGGGCTGGCCTGGAGAAGACAGGTATCGGCTTTGCGGGCGGGGCACTGTGTTCAGTAGGCGTGGCCGTTCCCCTCGGTCAAGTTTGCGCGACCCAGGGCAGGGAGGGAGGGGTCCTCGGGGTGGCGGGGGTGGGCTGTGTGGAGTCTCTTTGAAAGGGGCAGGAGGCAATCCCGGGCGGCGTGCGGGAACGAAGGCGTGCGTGCCTGCCTAACGGTGGACTGAGGAGGGGATTTGCACGCTGCGGGGGAAGGGGTGTGGGGGGGGGGGGGCGCTCGCCTCTACGCCGGGCCCTAAGCCTTCAAGCGAAAGCGACTGCCCCCACCCCTGACTCTGACTCCCTTACAATTAAGACTACAACTACTAGCCTGTAACACAAGTGCAAAAAAAAAAAAAAAAAAAGTCCAAATGACCTGGTTTCTGCCCATTTAGCGGCCGGGAGCCGCCCGCGTTCGAGGCAGCCAGGGCCCACCTCGCTCTCCTGCCCCGTTACCCTGAGCTGCTGCACCCACGCCGCGCGCTGGGCGCCCTGGAGTCCCGGGGAAGGCCTTACGCGGCTCGCCGGCCAGCAGTTGTGACAATCGTCTCTGTCCCTCAGTGCCCTCGTCCCTAAGATGGACCTGCCTTGAGCCGCCAGGCAGGAGGTGGCGCAGCCATTTCAAGGTGAAGGGCTGCCCAAGTGCGGCTCTGGGCAGTCCTACCCCCGGGATGGCGGTGTCTGCTCTGGCCCTAAATGGCTGCGATCGCCTTTTCTCTCCCCCCACTCCAGTGTGCATAAGGATGAACCCTAGAAGTCCTGACATCACTCCGTCCCAGGTTGGCTCTGGGTCCCCAGGGCCCATAGCGCTGCTCCGCCCGACTTCTCAACCTCGGGCGGCGGCGCCTGCTGGCCTGCCCCGGGCCCGCCCCCTCCGCGCCTCCCGGCCGTCGCTAAAGCCCGGCGTGCGGAGCCGCGGACCCGGGCTGCGCTGGGCATGCTCAGTGGCCTGGCCGGTGGGGCCGCTCCGGGGCGCCGGGGCCCGGCGGGAGCCGAGGGGCGGGGGCTGACAGGGAAGTGGGCGGGAGTCGCGCGCCGAGTCGCGGGAGTCGCCGGCGGCCTCCGGGCGCCGGGCAGGTGGCAGCCCGTGCGGGCCGGGCCGGGATGAGCGATGGCATCGGTCAAGGTGGCCGTGAGGGTCCGGCCCATGAATCGCAGGTGAGTGGGCCGCCCGCACTCTCCGCTGGTCGCACCCGCACCTCCCGGCTCCCCTCAGGGACAGCCTGGACTGGACCTAAGTGTCCTGGGCGGGGCCCCGGCTACTGGGCCCTGGCTGCGGCCTTTGTGGCCCTGGAGGACTTTGTGCTTTGCTTCCCTGACGGGGACCCTGGGGGTGAAGGTTCACGAGGCCACGGAGAAGATTCCCACAAACTTTCCCCATCCCATTAAGTTGAGGAGGTCCGCTGGTTTCCCGTTTCGGAAGCACCAAGCAACCACTTCCTTGAAGGGAGAAAGTCCTCTGGGGAAAGGTGGAAGTGGTGATGGGGCACCGCGAGCCTGCCGGGGGCACCCCTCGTTTGTACCAGGTCAGAAGTTCTCTAAGTGTTAACGATTTTACTTTTTAATCGCTTGATAAGAGGTGATTTCGGTTCCCTGAATGTGGACCCTACCCTGTGATCAGTAACTTGACAGTTCTGAACCTCATGTTCAAGGGTGAATGGGAAAACTTTGACCAAGTTTTGACGCCCGGGGAAAAAAAAGTCAAGGACACTTGAGTGCACGCCTTTGAAATGTGCTGATGCTGAGAGGAGCAGGACGGCTTGTAAACACGTTGAGACCTTAGTATTGTTATGTATTTCTAAAGAGTAATACTTTTCAGAATGATTTGACTCTTCATTTACTGAACGTTATTGGCGCTTCCTTTTCAGTGACCTCTTTTATAACTGGTTTAGAAAGATGGTTGAGAAAAGTTACTTTTTCAGTTGGATTAACACTGAAGGATGACGTGGATCTAAATGCTGTGGCTTCTGAGTTGACAGGCCGGGTTCACACATGGTCATTTATTTTTATTGGGGTCTCAGTGAGTTGCTGGACATTTGACCTGCCATGTGGTCAAACGCCTCAACCTTACCACTTTGTGAAGGTCAGTGTTTGGTGGTTCTGCCCCAGTTGTGGCACGAGAAGGTCATAAAATCAAGAGATAGCCAGAACTAGATTCTTTGACTTGTTGGAATCAGATAGACAAATAAGGAGTCGTTACGCTGGTTTGTAATCTTCAGAAAGCAGTGCTTTTAGAAATAAGTGCTTTTGTGATTTTCAACTTCTTTCCGAAATTGTTTAGGGAAGGAGTTTGACTTTTTTTTTTTTGTAGACCCTAAGAGAATATGTGTATTCAATCATTACAAGATAAAGACTCCATTTAGATGATTTAAAAATATTTTTTTAAAAAAATTATGTTTCCATGTGTAGAGGTTCTTTTACTTCTTTGGAATAATATGAACACATGCTAGAAGGTAGCACTGGTTAACTTTAGAAAGCATTTTACTAAACGCCTACCAAATGCACAGCATTGTGCTGCGCGCTACCTGGGGGACAAGGAGAGAGGCCTGGTGAATGTCTTCTAGGAATCGTCTGGTATGGGAGGTTCTACATCTCGGCATGACTCTCATAAATGTAGGGCTGGCTGTGAGGGGTGCTGAGAGTACACTGCCTTGCCAGTGCAGGCCTGGGGCTCAGAGTATATGGAGGGATGACAGGAAGCAAGTCTGGAATGCAAGTACTTGGAGGAGGTAGATTGACGTGATGCTGTTGTGCTCGCAGTGGAGAATTCTGGTAGCACCAGGATTGGAGAAAGAGGCAGGAAAGCAGTGGTCTAGGCTGGAGGTGGAAGTGGGAAGGCCAGATCGCTACACTAGCACACTTGACAGGATTTGGCAGCTGACTGGATGGGAAGGTAGAGGAGGGGTAAGGGCGTAGGATCATTAGGGTTAAAAACTTGAGGCAGCAGGAGAGGTTTGGGGACGGAGAATGGGCGAAGTTGGTGAGCTCGCTGTTGGATGTGTAGAGACCTATGAAATGTAATAGCTGTTAGGTAAGCACAAGGCCCAGCATAGAGCGAGGCTGTGAGTGTGCTGACCCAGGTCGTTACCTGAAGTGCAGGAAGGACATTCATCTCTCTACGGATGGTGAGAACCTGGGTTTAGGCCTCAGGTGATTCGAATATTGGTATTTGAAAAGCTTTTGCCCATAGTTGATAGCTGAATAAATATAAGGTGAGCAGAAAAGACAACTAGGAGTTGGACACTGGAATCTTCTCCTTAGGATTCGAGAGAGAAGATTGGCTTGCAGGTCATGTAGGAGAAACAGCACAGAAGGAGGTGGTGGTTGGTGATGTCAGATGTTACTGAGATGGTGCCCCGTTGATAAGAACAAGACAGGTCTTGGAGACAAGAGCGTTGGTGGACTTCCAAAGAGCAGCTTCAAAGAGAGTCGATGATCCAGTAGTTGCAGCGAATTAAGAAGAGGGAGACAAATCGCCAACCAAAAATACTTGACCTAATTCATATAAGGAAAGAAATGCTAATTATAATAGCATTAAGAAACCGCTTTTTACCAGTGAGATTGGTAAATATTAAATGAACATCAAATGCTAGTAACAGGCACTTCATACTGGGCTCTGGTAGCATAAAGAATTGAAACCTCCAAAACTGTCATATTGGGAAATTTGACAGTAACTGTCAAAATTGGAAATTTATGAAACCTTTTATCTGGCCATTTCATTTCTAGAAAACTATATGTATTTTATTCCTACCTACCAAGATAAAAGTATAAGATATTTGTTGCACCATTGTTTGTAACAACAAAAAATCATAATGACCCAAATGTACATAGATGGGGGATTTGTTAAGTAAGTAATGGCCCATTCATTTGGTGGAATGTTGTGCACGTTTAGAAAGAATGTGTTGATTTGAAGAGTTCCCAGACAGGGGATTAAGTGAGAAAAGCAAGATATCCACACATATACACATCTAGTATAGTAGAGTTATGTGTGTGTCTAAAAAGTGTATATACACACATGGCTGTACTTGTATAGAAGTAGTCATAAGAAACTTAACAGTGGTATTTCTAGGGAGGGGGACTGATGAAGAATATGTTAGAGGAAGAGAGAAGCCTTTTTTTTTCCTTACTGTTTGAATTTTTACTCTGCTTGTGCATAGTTTTATAAATAAAAACTTGTTTAACTTTAAAAGTTACTTTACAAAGTCATTGGCATTGGTGGAAGAAGTTTCAGCTGGTTGTGGGAGAGGATTGAAGGAAGTTGTTAAAATATTTTAATAATAATTGGAGTCGAGAAGATTTGGGAAAAGGGGCAGCAGCCAACCTGAAAGAACAGCCTAGAGTGATTGGGAAATGATGACGCCTGTTGCAGCCATCTTCCTATGGGATGGTGGCGAGGAGGGTGATGGGACACTAAGTTGGACTGTGTTTCTGAGCGAGGAACCAAACGTAACCGGTTGTCCCAGTAAGGAATACCCAGTGCTTTGGTTCAGGGCACGTTGTGATGTGCTGATTTTTTTTTTTATTGCGTTGTGGCTTTTGGTTGTGTGACAGAAATAATAGTGCCAAATGCAAAAGAGCAATTATGTTGCATCATAATAGTTGCTACCTTTATGGAAATTTTGCTGTGTGCCAGACTCTGCCAAGAGGGTGTCAGGTACAAAAATCTCATTTAATCTTTGCAACTCTTAGGAGGAGGTAGAGACTGTTAGTCTTTGCCATTTTACAGATTGGGGAGCATAGAGTCCTTGCCCAAAGTCAATTTCTTAGAGAAGTCACGGTCACAGCTGTCTTTTTTTTTTTTTAAAGGAGGTACCAGGGATTCCACCCAGACCTCCCACATGGGAAGCAGGAGCTCAGCCACTGAGCAAATCCACTCCCCATGTCCTTTTTCAAGTGTGTTCAAAGTGAGCAGAAACTTAAGTTTGTTCATGATTTTTATGGGTCAGTCTAACATTTATGTATTCTCTCTGTAGAATTTTTTCTATGTGGAGTCTTCCATGATTCTTATGACTAGTTTTTTTTCTTTTTTTATACAGTTTTATAGAATCTAATTTTTTTTCCTCTGAAGAGACAACAAAATAAAAATTGTTGACTAATGTGTCTGTTTACATTGGCGTAACTTTTCTTTTTTGTGTGTAGATTTTCTTGAAAATTCTAGGTGCTTCTTCAGGGGCCGGCTGTCCTGTTCCATTGATCTACCAGTCTTCATGGGGTCTGGTCTGAAGGAAGAATGCCTAGGTTCAAATCCCAGCTCTGTCATTTACGAACTGGAAACATTTGAGGAGAGACTTAATTGTTCTAAGGCTTGGTTTTTGCGTCTATACAATGGAGGTGATAATTGTATATACTCTATATGATTGTCTTAGGCAAGAGTCCCCCCAAAAATGTTTTTTTACTCACTTAAGAAACACATTTAAATTGCAGCCCTGTAGATATTGTAAAGGATTCATAAAGTGTTTATTCTTGTTACATACAATTCTTTCATTTTCTATACTCTTGTGTTCTATTCTTTCATTTTAAAAATGCTAAATTGATTTCAAGGCCCTCTAATGAATTGCACTGGACAGTTTGGAAAACACTGGAGTAAAGTTTAAAAGAGATCACGCATGTAGGTGTAACCCTCCACGCAGTGCCTGGCATATGGCAAGGGTTCCATAAAGGCTGATTGTTGTTATTACTATTATTTTTATAATTTGATTTTTGTGACTTTTTTTCAAAATCAAATGTTTCCAAAAATATTTTACTGAAAAATATTTACTAACTGCTGGCAATGTGCTTTCTTATATGCTGAGGCAAGGCCACACCATTCCTTTTGTTTCTGACGGTTCTTAGCCTCTCTTTTTGATTAGCCTCTCAGGTAGAATTCATTGTCATTTCTATGACGTTCACAACAGAAGAAGAAGAAAACAACTACCAGTGGTATTTTTTTTTTTAATTCAAACTTTTTTCAAGTTAAAAAAAAAATAACAGACAAAAGGCAGCTTAACAAGTTTTGGAAGCATTACGCCAAGAAAAGTTCTGTACAAGCACTTTAATCTCATTTAATCCAAAAAGCAAACTCAGTTGTTCCTCCAGTGCTCAGAAAGATACACAGATAACTGCAGATTGGTTAAGTGATGTGACCAAGGTCTCCTTGTTAATGAAGAAAATGGGAAAGAGAAAAAAAAATGATTAATTATGCTCATATCTCATAAAACTAAATCCCATAATCTTTTTATTTTTTATTAATATAATAACTTCTTTGCCTTTACTACAAAAACATTACAATATTATTGTTAACTATAGTCTATACATTGCATTAGTTGTATTTTTCCCACTACCACCATATTTTTAACACCTTGTAGAACATTCCTGTGTTTGTATTATTAACCACAATCCTCATCTAGCACCAAAATTCATGTTATACATTCCCTGTATTATCCTCCAGCTGTCCTCCAACTAACATTAACCTCCCTAGACTATTTGTTTCAGCCACAATCACATCCATAAATCAACAGTGTTTGTTAACTCATTATCATGTGCTACTATCAACTGCATCCATTACCACATATTTACAATTGACCTTATTAAGCATTCTACATACTCCAGCATCAGCTCCCCCTTCTCAGCCCACATTGTCTCCCACTAACCCACGCTCCATAGTCCAGCTCCATGAGTTTACTCATCGTCTTTAGCTCATATCAGTGAGACCATACAGTATTCGTCTTTGTATGTCTGACTTATTTCACTCAACATAATGTCCTCACGGTTTTGCCATGTAGCATTATGCTTCCCCAAATGATTTTTTTTTAACAGCTGAATAATATTCCAACATATGACTATACCACCTCTTGTTTATCCATCAGGTGACAGACACTTAGGTTGTTTCCATCTTTTCGCATTTGTGAATAATGCTGCTGTGAACATGGGTGTGCAAATGCCTGTTTGCTTCCCTGTTTTCAGTTCTTGTGAATATATTCCTAGTAGTGGGATTGCCGAATCATACAGCAGTTCTTTTTTTTTTTTCAAAAGATTTATTTATTTATTTATTTTTCTCCCCTCCCACCCTGGTCGTCTGTTCTCTGTGTCTATTTGCTGCGTCTTCTTTGTCGCTTCTGTTGTTGTCAGTGGCACTGGAATCTGTGTGTTTCTTTTTGTTGTGTCATCCTGCTGTGTCAGCTCTCCGTGTGGGCGGCGCCATTCCTGGGCAGGCTGCACTTTCTTTCGCGCTGGGCGGTTCTCCTTACGGGGTGCACTCCTTGCGCGTGGGGCTCCCCTACGCAGGGACACCCCTGCGTGGCAGGGCACTACTTGCGTGCATCAGCACTGTGCATGGGCCAGCTCCACACGGGTCAAGGAGGCCCGGGGTTTGAACCGCAGACTTCCCATGTGGTAGACGGATGCCCTAACCACTGGGCCAAGTCCGCCGCCACAGCGGTTTTATATTTATATTTAGCTTCCCAAGGAACTGCCAAACTGACTTCCACAGAGGCTGCACTGTTCTACATTCCCACCAGTAGTGAAGACGTGTTTCTATTTCTCCACATCCTCTCCAGCATTTATAGTTTTTTGGAATTCCATTAAAAATTTTATTGAAGTATGTTATCCTTACATGAACAATCATAAACAGCAAGTGTATAGTAAAAGTCGTGAACTTAGAAAGTTTTTTGGTTTTTTAATGACTATTCTGTATGATGTGAAATGATATGTTATTATAGTTTTGATCTGCATTTCCCTAATAGCAATGTTAAACATCTTTTTATGTGCCTTTTTGCCAGGGGTATTTTGACTGAGGTTGATGTTTTTAGAGCGTATGTCTTCCTATTTCCTGAGCAAGGTAGTATCAAAGGCAAAATAGTTGGTGTATAGTTTTTTGGGTCTGTCATCCTGATGACAGACATGTCTTACTTAGTAAGGGTGGAAAGCATTCGCTGAAACCCTGCCATGTACCAGGCAGTGTGCTCATTTCTTGAGCCCAGTGGCTTTGTCTCCTCCTCCCACCCACTGCCGGAGTTAGTTCTTTTTCTCCCCATGTTAGTGAGGGGAGACTGAGACCCCTCAGCTAATAATGCTGGGCTGAGCTGCCTCCCCTCCCTCCAGAGTCCTTTAGATGGTGACTTGTTGCCTCTTGGTTCACTGATGACCATGCCCTTGGCCTCAAGGGAGTGCTGGTCCCCTGGCAGAGCAGGTGCACTGGAGAACTCCGGTAGTCACCCTGGAATCCATTTGAGCTACGTGCTGCTGGAGATGGAGCCTGAGAAGAGCCGCTAGGGGATTTTAGAGACTCGGGGAACGATCTCTTAGAGGGGGTGGCGTTTGAATTGAGCCCAAGGGGAATTACCAGAAACCGTTTAGAAAGTTTCTGCTAAGGGCTCTCTGCAGGCTGCAAAGGCATCATCACCCTGTTCTCCAGATGAGGAACCAGGGCTCAGAGCCTGAAGCAGCCTGCCCTAGGACACAGCTGCAATGATGTGGAGCTTGGATTTGAACCCAAGACTGTCTTACTCTAAATTCCTGTAGCCCCTTTGTTAAACAGAGGCTTAGATAAGGGGAGGGCAGGGGGTGGCTGGGAAGTAGGGAGGTGTATAGTTT
The DNA here is from genome assembly GCF_030445035.2 of Dasypus novemcinctus. NCBI lineage: Eukaryota > Metazoa > Chordata > Mammalia > Cingulata > Dasypodidae > Dasypus > Dasypus novemcinctus. The sequence continues at coordinate 15,146,104 of NC_080696.1, read as the reverse complement.
ATCAGGATTTTAGACTAATTGGAAGCTCTCCATTAGAATTGGTTGAGAGGCAGGTAGGTGTGGTATTGTGAGGGCTTTTCTTTGTTAAGCCTGGGAGTTTGGACTTTTATTTTCCAAACTTGTGCTGGCCAGCCAGTATGGCAGCCATTTGGCCACATGTGACTATTTGAATTAAAATGAAGTAAAATAAAAAATTTAGTCGCACTAGTCACAGTTCAGATGCTCAGTAGCTGCATAGTGAACAGTGCAGATATAGAACATGTCCATTGTGGTGGAAAGCTCTCTTGGACAGTAAGACAGAACCATGTTTCAATCCCACTTTTGCCACTTCCCTACTTTGTGCCTTGGCACTTAACTGCTCTGAGCTCCAGTGTCTGCATCTGTAAGATGGAGATATTCACAGGACCTCCCCATTGGCCTGCCATGGTGATTGGATGAGGCAACACTTGCTAACAGTTGCTGGGCTTTTAAAATATTGGGTGTTAGTAATAGGCCCTGGGAACTACTGCTGGTTTTAAAACAGGGTTGTCATTTGCCAATTATTGTTCTCATTTGGCAATTGTGTATTTACTGTTCACCAAGCACTGTGCTAAGTACCTTTTATGTACTATTATCCAACTGACTTTCCTGCCACTACTTGATGATATGAGACCCTGAGGCTCAGGGAAGTGTGTTGGAGTGGGCAGACACCGGTGCAGGACGAACATAAAGGGAATTGAAATGTGACTTGTGACGATTTGATTCTGCATTGGGTTGGAGCTTAAATAGGAAGGGGCATAGTCAAGGAACAAAACTTACCACCAAAACCATGAAGAAGTTTTCATTGTATTTTCTGAAAATAATGTATAAACATTAAAAAAAAAAAAAAGTGTGCTATGCATGGAGTGTACCGAAGAAATCAAATCACAAATCACTCATAATTCCACCATCCAGAGATAACTACTCTTAAACTTTTGGTGCATTTGGATCCATCTTTTTTCCCCTCCAGGTAGGAACCTAATCTGCACTGCTTTATAGCCTGTGTTTTGTGCTTTCAAGAGACCTTCTGAAGACCAGTCAGGAGGACCCAGGGAGTCTGAGGATCAAAGATGACCCTAGTGTTTGGGGCCTTGTTTGCTCTTTCCCAAAGCCAGAGATGCTGAAGGGCCTGGTGGGGTGGAGGCCTGGTGCCGAGGTGAGTTATTTCGGGGTGCAGGTGGAAGAGCCAGGCCCTGGGAACTCAGGTGCGCATTTGGAGGCCATCCCTTGAAGGTGGTGGCTGATGCTGCGGAAGTGAGCGTTGTCTCTGGGGAAGACCGCAGTAAAGGAAAAAGAACAAGTGGGAACAGCAGTCTGGTGAGGACCACAGTACTTCACTGGTGGCCTCGGACAAATCGATTGCACTCTTTAAGGCTAAGTTTCTATTTCTTTTCATAATACAGTGATTCCCAATGTGAAAGCCCAACGTAATGTCTGTAACTAGCAGTACTATTATGTGGCTTTGAAAGGGGTTTAAAGGGAAAGTCTAAGGTCATGTATATTACCAAAAGGAAAGATAAAAAATGTAGCATGGAACTATATAGCATAGAAAGACTGCATGTGAAATATGAATGTGTGTAAAATTGCATATATAAGACTGTCTTTGAAATTGAACAAAAATATGTCAACACTACAATATTTAATATCAGACCAAAAAAATATTATACTAAGTAAAAGAAACCAGACACAAAGTAATATATTTTGTATGATTCTCTTTATATAAAATGTAACTATAAATCAATTTATAAAGATGAAGTTAGACTAGTGGTTATGTAGGTCTGGGGAAGGACTGCTAAGGGGTGTGGAGTTTTCCTTTTTGGAGTAATGAAATTGTTCTAAAATTTTTTATGGTGATGAATACACAATATTGTGATTATACTAAAAGCCATTGATTATACACTTTGGATAAATTGTGTGGTATATGAATATATCTCAATAAAACTGCTTAAATAAATGATTGTCCCAAAATAGCCAGAAATAGCAACTATGTAGAGCAGGGGAAGCATAGAGAGATCGAGGGATGAAAAATCTTCTTGTTAGTTTGTTTTTGTTTATTGTTATTATTATTGAAATAATGAAAATGCTCTAATGATGATTGAGGTGATGAATACACAACTGTGTGATTATACCAAATAGCACTGATTGTACACTTTGGTTGAATTGTGTGCTTTATTAATATATATCATTAAAATTGATTTGTTAAAAAAAGATTTATTCAAAATGTCAAAACGAAACAAAAACAAAAACAAACACAAACATTGATGTCTCAAAGTGTGGTCGAGGGACAACTGAGGATCTCAAGACCCTTTAGGGCAGGAGTTCTTAACCTTTTTTTGTTCCATGGATCCCTTTGGCAGTCAGGTGAAAACCACGGACCCCTTACTAAGTCTACACTACACTGTGTATTATTTAATAAATACATCACACCCTCACCAACACGTCCCCACAAGAATAATGTTTTTTTGAATTTCAGTTCAAGCTCACAGACCCCTTGTTAAGAATCCCTGCTTTAGGGGATTGGCAAAGTCAACACCACTGTCACAAAAATACTGAGCTGTTATTTGCGTTTTTTGCTCTCAGTCTCTTCACCAGCATACAGTGGAGTTTGCCAGAGGTGCCGGATGAGTCATGCTGTCCTGCCTCTGTGTACTGTGCATTCTCATGTTTAAAATATGTTTTAATTTCTAATACAGTAACTATCAATAGAGATATTCAACATTAATAGAAGCTCTTTGGGCTCCTCAGTAATTTTTAAGAGTTTTGTAAAAGGATCCTGAGGCCCCATTTGGGAACTGTAAAATACTACTACCTATGCTGTTGAGAGCATTAGATGAGATAGTGTATGCCAAGTGTTGAGCACATGGGACAGTCTTTCAGTACACAATAATAGTAATAGCTACTATTATTTTTATAATCATCATTGTTACTAACAGCCACACTAAGGAAGCTGGAGTGGAGGAACAGTGGAGAGAGAAGGGCTGTGAGAGAGGAAGGAGGAGAAGACAAGAGTAAACTGTTGTATACTACAGGGGGGCTGGAGGCTCTCTAGCCTGGGAGTCACCAGCCTCAGAGGCTGCATGGGCTGGAGATAGACACACGCTGGCTGGGTCTGGCGATGGTGCCTCGTGTCTCTGGAGAGGAGGGGTGGAAGCTGGGCCGTGCTTGCAAGAGGCTGGGAGGTGAGTAGGCACGAGGGGCTGGAGGCAGCACCTGACTGCCCATTCTGCTAACGGAGGCAGGCAAGGAAGGGAGAAGGCGGTTTCTGCACACCTGTGCAGCGTTTTGCTTCTGTAATGCAATCTTTTCAAGCCTCATTGGAGGCTCACAGCCTGGCTGCGGGCCCAGCCCTCACCTGGGCTTTTGCAAACCAGGCTCCCCAGGGAAGAGGTGTTTGGTTTTGTTTTAAAGAAGAAAATAGGGCAGGTGGGGAATTAGGAAGTTGGAGGAAAAAGGCTAAGAGGGGAAGGGAGTGAGGTAGGAGATGTCTAGAAAGAGAAGAGCGCAGGTATCTTGGGTGGGGAGGGGCACAGTGATGATGCTTCTAGGGGATTCCTTAGGGAAGGTTGCCTCTGCTGCTGACGTGCAGGGTAGGGAGCGCTCGGAAGCTTTTTGTCTTTCTTTTAGCTGGACTTGACAAGTAAAGTGAAACAAGTGACCAGTGGTGGTTTTTCATGTATAATATTTAAAAATACTTTAATGAATGTAATATACTTAGACAATGTGTAAGTTGAGTTAGCTTAAAAAATACTCTTTGGTGACTTAAGAGTATTTACTAAACATAATTTTGTATTAAATGGCTTTATTTCAAACATGGAGAAATGTGTGTGTGTGAGCATCTCTGTGTGTTAGAGCCAAAACAGTGAGAGGAGGGAGGGGGAGAGGGGAAGGGAGAGAGGGAGGGATCCATGATAATTTTTCTAAATTATTTCTATAGATTTTGCAGTTTTGGGGATGCAGCCTTACTAACGCTTGCTTTGTGAAAGAGAATATGTTAATTATAGCTGCACCTTCATCTTGGGAGGAGAATGTGATAATCTGTGTTATAACACACAGCTCCTTCCTGAGGAGTGGGAGCCTCTGGTTTATTTCTGTGGCTTGGACTGCCTTCTCAGGAGCTCAAGTTCTCGAGGCAGTCAAGAGAAAAATCATTCATGAGCAAGTGCTCATAGTTCCTGAGGCTTCAGCCCACTGATTCCCATCAAGACAGCAGGGGCAGGCAGTTTTCCCTCACTCTTGCTGACTCCCAGGCTCTGCGTTTGTGTTTCCTGATCTGTCTCTTTCCAAATACATTCATTATTCATTGCTCCTGCTCAGTAGAGGGGAAATAGCTGTTTCTGTGACCAGAAATCCATCTATTTATAGACACTTGGGGTAAATTTAAATGGTATTTGTAGAATTTAATGTAAATTGCGGAAGTTGGTGCTTTCAATGTAATGATGTTGAGAACTGTGCTAAATCTTATGTCTTCATCATTTAACTTAATTAGATAGAGCCTGTAGGGGTTAATATTGTTAGCTCCATTTTATAGATGAAGAAACTGAGGATCAGGAAAGGATCAGGCCTTGGCTCAAAATATCACTTCTTCAAAGAAGTCTTTATCATAAAACTCTGATTTTGGCTCCATAGCACTCACCATTATCAGAATTTGTGAGTGCGTGTGCATGTGTTCTGTTTGCTTGTTTATTTTATGTTGTTCCCCATAAATGTAAAGTCCATGAGAACTAGTACCTTGCCCATGTTCATGGCTCTTTCCCTAGAGCCTGGAACACTGCTTGGCAGAAATGGGTACTCAGAAAGTATTGGTTGTGTTAATAACTGCCCTCCCCTCCATCTCCTTTTGCACTTTGTGGAGTCTCATGAGGAATTAGGAATCTGTAGGCTCAGCATCTATAGGGTGTCTCACATTGTTTGCTGTGGTGAGGAAAGGGAATCCTGATGATCATCATTCTTTTGGGAGCTAGGAGGGAGGGAGAGATAGAGAAGGTTGAGGAAGAGCCTAGGAAGGAATGGCAGCTTCAGTTCTTTCACTGTGTATTAAATTAATTACACGTAAATTGCACATTTTATGTGCCTTATGTTTATTTCAGAAGGTTAGAGAATTGGAAGTACAATGCTCTCACTGTGTTTAAATGACACATAGTTTATGGGACAGAATAATCTCTTGTCTCTTTCCTCACAAAGTTTTTTTTTAAAATATTTTATTTTGAAATAATTTTAGACTTGCAGTAAAGTTGCAAAATAGGTACAGAGTGGTCCCATATTTTCTTCAGCCAGCTTCCCCTAATGTTAGCATCTTACATAAAATATGGTACAATGATCAAAACCAAGAGTTAACACTGGTACAATGCTATTAACTAAACTCCAGATTTTATTCAGATTTTCTGACCCAGGATCCTATCCAGGATACCACAATGCATTTAATTGCCTTGTCTCCTTAGTCTCTTCTGGTCTGTGTTGGGGAGAAGTGGTATATTTAACCCATACTATATGATCAATGCATATTGATATTTTCTACTCTCTATTAATTCATTTAAAAAAATTAAAAGGTTGTCAATCAATAAATTAATTTTCTGATCTGTAGTCTGAAAAACAACAATTTGTAGAGATACATTACCCAGAACAGAAGTTGACAAATATGATTTTGTTACATGAGAACATTGAAATTAGGATGTAGTTAGAGTGAAATCAATTCAGTTTTTTCTGTACATCCAAAGTGTAAATAAAACTTAGAGAATTTGGAACTTTTAAGAGTTTGAGTTTCTCAACGGTTCCATTGTGGGTTGCTTCTTCTCCTGAGGCTGCTTTCCTGGGCTCTGGTGGCCTCATGGTCTCTCACATGGTTACACCTGCTGACTCTTATTTGCAGGGTCTTATTGACAGAGTCTGAGCTATCACAGTGCTTCTGCTTGGGCGTTTTCCTTGGGGCACAGGTACATGAGCTCCTTCTGAGTGGGACTTAACCCTCAGGGAACTCTCAAGAGAAAATGATTGGAGGTGATGGAAACTAGCTCAAAAGTGAAAAAGACTTGGAGAGGTAAAGCTTTTAAAAATAGATTTTGGTCTGTTTTCTTCCTTTTCCTGTAGGTGGAATCTACTTGATCAGGTAGAAGGGGAATTGTGGGAAATATGTTAGTCACCATGGGCTGTTGCTTAAATATGAAGGCACTGTTTTTAAAAAAATAATTTTTTTAAACTTTTTATTTTGAGATATTTACAAAATGTTGCAAAAATAATAACAGTTTTCATATACCTTTCACCCAACTTCCCCAAAGGTTATCTATCATCTTATGTAATCATAATATAATTATTAAAACCTGGAAAGTAATATTAATATAATACCATTCACTGATTTGTAGACTTTATTCAGATTTCTTACATTGTCCCAATAATGTCTTTTTTTCTGGTTCAGGCCCCAGTCCAAAATCATAGGATACATTTAATTTTTATGGAAAACTTCTTATTCTTAATTAAACTTCTCCTGTTATTGGGACCAACCTTGATTGTGCTGATATGAAATTAAGGGTAAGAATAGATAATGTTTCCCCCAGAATATCTCTGCCCATTAAAAAAAAATTAAGCTGTTAACTTTGAGCTGTTAAGACCTCTGTTGATCAGTTGTTCAGGTCACATGCCAAATGAAGAGGGGCTGTGGGGGACCTTTAATCCTTACGGGGCCAAAAGTGCTGGAGTTCAGAGTGAGTCGGGGGAAGGCAAGTCTCAGTGGTGTGTCAGTCACTGGTCTGCTGCAGCAGGTTCCTTTTAATCTGTGGTCCAGGGGCCACAAACTCAATGTGAACAGGGGCCAGGCAGGCCTGAAGTAACTCCACCAGAGACCCTGAGCAGACTAGAGGAGAACTAGCAGCTGATCCTCACTCTTAGGGTCAGGAGCGTGAGGAGGTATGGAGAGGACCTTGCCAGCTTTTCTAATAAGCTTGCCCCCCATTTTAGTGGCTTAACACTAATGTCACCAAAGAAGTTTATGTTTGTTCATGTAAGCAGGCCAGTATGTATCGTTCCTGGTCAGCAGGTGGCTTTTCTGACATCTTGTGGAGCCTCTCCTCTCTGGGGCTCACAGTCGTCCCTCTCCAGCCAGTGGAAGGGAACCAGAGGATGGAGAATGCACTCCTCTTTCTTGATAAGCTTGGTATGGAAAACCCACACATCGCGAATGCTCACCTTCCATGGGTGGGAACTGGTCACACAGCCACACCAGCGTGCAGGGCAGGCTGGGAAGTTCCTGGGTGGGCATCATTTTAAGCACTGGGGTGCCAGTGCCATTGTCCCTGCCCTCAGGAAGTTCAGCCTAACGATTGTTGTAGAGACATTTATTTTTCCCTTAAGTTTGCTAGCGTTTACCTCATGTAATTTGGGGATTCCTCATTAGGTGCATATACATTTATGATGGTTATTTCTTCCTGGTGAACTGCCCCTATTATTAATATATAATGTCCATCCTTGACTCTAAAACAGCTTTGCTTTTAAAGTCTTTTTCACCTGATGAAGATATAGCTACTCCAGCTTTTTTTTGGTTAGTGCATGCATGGAGTATCTTTTTCCAGCCCTTTACTTTCAGTCTATTTGTATCTTTATGTCTAAGGTGAGTCTCTTGTAGACAGCATAGAGGTGGCTCATATTTTCTTATCCATTCTGCCCTTCTGTCTTTTGACTGGGGAATTTAATCCATTAACATTCAGTGTTATTACTGTAAAGGCAGTTCTTACTTCACCCATATTGGCCTTTGGGTTTTATCTGTTGTAGCTTATTTTCACCACTCCTTTTACATGGCCCCCTTTCTTTTATTCTTTTGTGACATTTGCGATTCAGCAATAGCTAATGAATCCTGGATAAGTCTGATATGTTTGCTGTACCATCTTCTTTAGTCTTTGGAGCATGTTTGTAGTTATTGATTTGCCATTTCTTATCCATTCATTCAGCAATCATTAAGTTCTTTCTGCATGTGAGAAACTGTGCTTTCTTCTTGTGTGAACTTTTTTCTTGAGGGTGGTCTTTGAGTTTTGGCCTGAATAAATCAGTTTGGTGTCTTTGGGGATTTCACTGCTCTGTAATCCCAACTTTTGCACCATATTTTATACACTGAAAGGTACAATAGAGGCGTGAATGTGAAAGGATGGATGTGTCAAATAGTCATAGGGTAGCACCCTGGCATTATCAATGACTGCCTGCATGTTTTTTCAAAGAACGCTTTAGTCTTCTGGTCTCTTCTTTCCTCATCTATATAATGGAGATAGTACCTTATTTGTAGGGGTATTTTGAGGTTTTAAGGAATTAATGGCTGAAAAGTGCTTGGCAGAGAATAGGCACGATCAGTGGTAACTATTATAATTTTGTCTTTACCTCATAGGATTTTACATGAGAATTGTGGTGTGGAGCAGAATCCTAAAATAAGTCAATAATTAATGGGCGAAGTCTACTAGTCACCAAGATGAGGTTCATTCATATAGATAATGTTTTAGTTAGCTAAGGGATGCCATGGCAGTATACCATAAATGGGTTAGCTTTTACAAAGGGGATTATTAATTTATGAGCTTACAGCTCTGAGGCTGTGAGAATGCTCAAATCAAGGATTCCTCAGGTGATGCTTTTCTCTCAGAGGACCAGCTGCTGGTGATCTTGAGTTCCTCTTCTATATGTCAAGACATGGCGAGCCACATGGTGACATCCGCTCATTTCTCCCCTCTCTTCTTTCTTCCCAGCCTTGTTGCCTTCAGCTTCTGTTTCAGTGACTTCCTCTGAGTTTCTGTGTTCTGTTGGTTCCAGCCTCTGCCTCCTGGGGCCTTCTCTTTTAGCTTCTGGGTTTTTTTCCCTCTGTTTCTATAGCCTCTGTTCTCTGTATATTCATCCCCTTTATTAAAGAACTCCAGTAAAATAATTAATACCCACCTTGAGCTATGCCTTACTGACTGTAATCTAATCAAATGGCCCTTAACTGAAATAATTTAATCAAAGCGTCCTACCTACAATAGGTTCACACCCAGACCTACAATAGGTTCACACCCAGAGGGGTGGATTCATTTAAAAGCATAATTTTCTGGCATTCACAGAAGACTCAAACTACCACAGATAATACAGTAAATGGAGAAAGAAAGATCATTAGGAGTTCAAGTCTACAGACAAGGCATGATGGGGGAAGTTGAGCATTAAGGTCTTAATGGGCTTAGCTTTGTGAAGAGTAGATGGTTTCCTGGTGACCTCATTGTCTGTCTTTTTATTGAGCCCCTTTTTTGGCCAGAGAACAAAGGACTGATCCTTACTTTCAGGTAGCTCATGGTCTAAGGGGAGCAATGGAAACAGAGAAAGGCTGTTAAGTTCTCTAACCTGATGAGGTACTGATGGAGTATTCAAGGCACAACAACCTGATGGCAGTGGTATGTTTTAGTTTGCCATATGGCTGCTGATGGAAAGTACCAGAAATTGGTTGTTTTTTATAATGTGGATTTTATTAGGGAAAGTGTTACAAGTTACAAGGCTGTGAAATGTCCAAATCAAGGCACTTTTCTCACCAAAGTCCGCTACTGGTGATATTGGCATCCTGCCACATGGTAAGGCAAGATGGTCTGCTCGTCTGTCTCCCCTTTCTCCTTGTGCTTAGCTGTGGGTGATCAGTCATCTCTCTGTCTTGTCTCCTTGAGCCTCTCGGGGCTTTTCTTCTTGAGCTCAGGTGTGGGTGATCAGGCATCTCTCCTGGGTATCTCTGTCTTTCTCCAGCTATAGGCATACCTGGAGTCTTCTCTCTCTCTCTCCACTCTCCTTTCTCTCAGATGGCAGGATCAAAATGGTGGTTTCCTTTTGCTATGTCTTTCTGTGTGTTCTAAGTTTATAAAGACCCAGTAAGTGGGTGTAGACCCAACCTGAGTCATGCCTCATTGATGTAGCCCAGTCAAAGCAATCTAATCAAGTGATCTAATCAGTGTCCTTGGCAGAATTCAATCAAAGAGTCTCCCACCTACAGGAATGGATTAGTTAAAAAACATTATCTTTTCTGGTATTCATGAAAGGAGATCTTCAAACTGTCACAGTGAGGGTGTTGAGTGGGTAGGGTGAAATATCCTAGAGAGAACCATGACTGAGAGTAGGATTCTGCAGGATGAATTAGCCAAGCAAACAAAGTGGGCAAAACATTTTAAGCAGAGACACACAGAAAACTTATACAAACTGCTAGAGTGTGATTAAGGAGCTATTATAGTTTTGTCTTGTACCTCATAGGATTTTACATTAAGTACAAGATGTGGCTGAAACTTCTCTGATCAGTGATGAGGGTGGGGGCATGAAGAGGTGGAAGGTCTAGATTCGGGGGGAGACTTGTTTAACCATTTATGGAGATTGTATTTTATTATTGTTTCTTCTTATCCATTCCTCTTTAACGTTGAATTGATCCTATAGGAGATGGAGCCATTTTATGAATAGGTATAATAAGAGTTTTGCATATAAGAAAGCCAGGAGGTGAGACTGCTAGCTGCCAATTCTGTTTGGGTTGTCACTATGAGACTGGGCAGAAAGAGAGAAACTAGTTCATTACTGTGGTGGTGGATCCACCCACCCAGCTACTCAAAGGCTCATAAACATCCCCTCATTCCCCTTTCCTCCATTTACCCATCCTTCCCACCCACTCATCCTCCCAACAAACCAGCCATCCATCCACCATTTATTAAGTTCTGCTCTGTTCCAGGCTCTGTGCCAGGTGCTTGGGATATTTTGGTAAGCAAAGCCAGCCACATTCCAGCTCTTCTGGAATTTATAGTCTAGTTGTAGAGATTATGAAAATTCAGCAAATGGGTGTATACTTGGAGGCAGAAGGAAGTGGTCCCAAAGAAAAGGAAAAATCTTCTATGAGAAGTATAACAGAGGCTGGGAGAGGGGCCTGGAAGTCTTCCTGGAGGAAGGAAATTCCTAGCCAAATTCTGAAGGATTCAAGAAGTAGTTACCAGGTGGGATTGACAATGAGTGACAGGAGGGGGACTGGGGAGGAGGGATGGGGGCAACTCCCAGGTGCCTGGAGGGATGGGTTGCTTATACAATATATAGCCAATTTCTAAAACAATCCAGAATGAGCAGTCTTCACTATACTAAAAAGGGCTGGAGAGATCCAGTGCGAGAAGTTGGTTTCAAGTCAGGGATGTTTTCCAGTGGTTCTGGCTCTTTCTCATGTAATGGTTTCCCAAAGTTGTTTCTTTCCCTTCACTGACCACTGCTTCTCTCAGCCTCTTGTGCACAGCAGACCTCAGTGTAACTCTCAAGAGGTTGAGCGATCGATTGATTTTGTCATCAATCAATTACCTAGTGTGTGCCAGGCCTTGTGTTGGACCAATAGTTCTCAAGTTTTTTGGTTTTGGGACTCTGTATACTCTTAAACATTATTGAGGACCCCAACGACCTTTTGGTTTATTTTTTTTTGTGGGTTCTATCAATCTATATTTACCATACTAGAAGTTGAAACTGAAAATTCATTTTTAAAACATGGGAATGTGTAAGGACACATTCCTTAGCCATCAGAGTGATAACATCAACACATGTCATGTAGCTTCTGGAAAATACCACTGTGAGAGAATGAGAGTGAAAAAGGCAAATAATGCCTGGTCTTATAATGAAAATAGCTTTGACCATACAGGACTCTTCCCTCTACCCTCCCAAAAAACAGGAACAACAATGAAAAAAACCTTTAAAACTCTCTGGGCTGGATGTTGGGGATACAGTGGTGTCAAGCTAGACACAAGTTTCACCTTTGTTGTATTAGGTCCTAGGAGGTTATGGGAGCCTGTGGTCAGGGCTGCAGGGTCTAATCTAGACCTGGGCATCTGGGAATGTACTTGGAAGGAGAGACATCTCAGCTAAGACTTGAAGTAGAGTTTAGCCAGGGAAAGACCGGTCTGTGGATAGAGGGAACAGTATTTGGGAAGCCCAGACGCCTCATTTGAGGAACTGAGAGAATGAAGTTCATGGTGGCTGCATGTTAATATTGCATTAGCTAGACTGATACCCACAGTTTGATTTCTCTGTGTGGCTTCAGCGTGATATGATTTTACCCATTGTTTATTTTCAGAGGCACACTCAGCCATTCTCAGGCCCCTTTTCTGTGTGACTTGCAGGAATTGAAGTTTATAGTCTAGTTGTAGAGAGCTACTTCACACTGGAGTTAGAGAGCTGCTTTCCTCAGGTGCTGCACTGGGTCTGTCAGGCTTTGGAAACGCAAATGGAGCAGAGCCATGAAACCTGAGGGAGGCTCCCAGGAAGCATGAGTGTGCCAGAGAAAGGAGGCTGAATTCAAAAGCATGGTTAATCACAAAACAACTGAAGGGCGACACTTGAGAGCCAGGGACTGGAGCTAGACAGAAGGAGAATTGCACATTTGATGTCATCGTGTTATCATAAGATGAGGCTTCTGGGCCTCACACAACGCGAGCCAGTACACTGTGAGCTAGCTCAGCCCCCTTATTCCCTCCTCCTTTGAAATGAGGGCCAAATGAGAGGTGCAGCTATTATGCCGGGTGCAACTGGGGACTTGCTCAGCTGGGCCACAGAAATGAGGCCAAACCTGTTTGGCGCTGTCTCTGTTTTATTGCGGATAACACTTGTGATATCAGAGGGCTTTCTTAATGCAGGCCCTTCTGACTTGATAACAAGATTATTTCTCTTGTTTCTGCCTGTAAATTGTGGTACTGTATTCAATTTCAGGTATGTGGGATGAATTCTTGAGTTTTGAGAGCCTGCTTATTTTGCCCTGCGTCATAGCTGTGGAGAATGGCAGCTTCATGCTTCAAAAGCTGCACACCTGGAGGGCATCAGGATGTGAAAATATTGTCCTGGAGTCAGAAGGAATGAAAATTAGGGAGGTGTAGCCCACACTGAAAGGACAGAAAGAAATGAGAAAGAGTCCCTCACTGATGGTTTCTTTAATAAATCCTAAATAAGAAATTAGAAAACCATAACAAATCAAATCTTATTAGTCCCTAGCTGGGTTAAATAATATTTTGTTTTGATAAAAGTAAGTTTGATTATTCCCATCACATCAATAAGCATTTTCATTGTTCTGTCTCTTAGAGGCACCATGGGTGGGGGAATAGAATAAAATCCAACGGAAAGGACATGATGGTAGCTTGAGGAGCTATAGCCAGATCCTTTAAATTTGCTGCCAATTAGTCATTTCAAAAACTTTCTTACTGCTAGAGGTGTAATTTCTTAGGGGTCTCAACTTGCAGATCCAGGGGAGCCAGGCAGGGGGCTGGGTGCCTGAGCAGTGGGTAACAGGCTGTGGGGGTTGCAGCCTGTAAGATCACCCCCATTCCTGGGGATGGTTTGCCCTCAGCTTCCCCCACTGTGACTGTTTCAAGAAAAGTTGGAAATCAAATTCTATGTAAAATTTGATTTTTAAATTATTGGCAATTAAAGATATTTTAGAATACGGCGTGCACCAGTCCTAGCCCCTGGGCTGCCGTTTTAAAACTTCTGCTTTAGAATAAATGTCTATAAATCCTTGTCCTTTATTTGCTTTTCTTTATTGACTTTGGGCAAATTTGCTTACTGCTTTCCTGCAATATTAGTATTTCCAATATTTGAAGGAGGTTTTATCTTTGAGTGGTCTTTGCTTGTCTCCCCTGTTGTGCCACAGGCATCCTTGAATTTCACTTAACACTTAGAGGTTTTGGTCTCTTCCTGGTAACCCTGAAGACCAGGAAAGTGGGGGCTACTGGGACAATGGATGTAGCTGGAAACTTGGGCCTTCCAAAGCTTCTGTGTACCGCCTAGTGATACCAGGGACTGCAGTTTGTGTTTAAACTTTGCATTTACTGCATGTTTTTGGGTCTGTGCTCTGAAGCTTGCAGCACTCCCTGAAATTGGTAGAATCACCCTCATTTTTAGACTGGTAAGTAGGCTTTGAGGTTGTCAGAGGTTTGTCAGTAAGAAATCCAGGACCTGAGCCTGGCTCCTGGCACTCTGAAAGCCTCAAGTTCTGCCACTGTGGTGCATGAAGGCCCATTCTTCTTCTTTTTCTCTGTAGCAGGCAATGCTGTTTGATAACATTTTACCCACAGCAGGAACTTCTTTCAAAATTGAAGTCAGTGCTCTCAAACCCTGCTGCTGCTTGTTCACCTAATTTTATGTAATAATAATTTGTTGTAATTTCAACCAAGTTCACAGCATCTTCACCAGGCATAGATTCCATCTCAAGAAACTACTTTCTTTGCTCATTTATAAAAAGTAATTCCTTATCCATACAAGTTTTGTCATGAGATGGCAGTAATTCAGTCACATCTTCAGGTTTCATTTCTAATTCTAGTTCTCTTGCTCTTTCCACCACATCTAGAGTTACTTCCTCCATGGAAGTCTTAAATCCCTTGAAGTCTTCCATGAGAGTTGAAATCAACTTCTTTCAGACTCTAGTCAATGTTGATATTTTTACTTCCTCCCATGAATCACAAATGTTTTTAATGGAATTTCCAGAAGGCTTTCAGTTGACTTTGCCCAGAAACATCAAAGGAATCACTATCAATGGCAGCTATACAGCCTTACAAAGTGTATATTCTAAATAATAAGACTTGACAGTCAAGATGACTCCTTGATCTATGGGCTGCAGAATGGATGTTTTGTTGGCAGGCACGAAAACAACATTAATCTCATTGTATATCTCCATCAGAGCTCTTGGGTAACCAGGTGCATTGTCAATGAGCAGTACTGTTTTGAAAGGAATCTTTTTTTACTGAGCAGTAGGTCTCAACAGTGGGCTTAGAATATTCAGATAGGCTGTCATCCAGGCTTTGCTGTTCCATTTATAGAGCATAGGCAGAGTAGATTCAGCATAATTCTTAACTGGCCTAGGATTTTTGGACTAGTAAATGATCATCAAATGCAACTGAAAGTCACCAGCTTCATTAGCCCCTAACAAGAGAATCAGCCTGATCTTTGAAGCTTGAAGTCAGGCATTACTTCTCTCTAGTTAGGAAAGTCCTGGATGGCATCTTCTTTCAATAGAAGGCTTTGGTGGTTTGGAACTATAGGTACCCCAGAAAACTATTTTCTTAAAGCTAATTTATCGCTATGAGTATGGGCCCTTTGTAAGTAGCGCCTTCTGATGCGGTTACTTCAGTTAGGGTGGGCATTAATCCTCTTATTGGAGTCATTTATAAATGGAATGAATATATATATATATATATAAAGAAAGCCATGGAAGCAAGAAACTAAAATCATTGAAATCTAGAAGAGAAGGGAGAGACCAGCAGATGCCTCCATATGCCTTGCCATGTGGCAGAGGACCCAAGGGTTGCCAGCAGCCAGTCTTTAGGAAGAAAGCATCCCTTTGATGATGCTTGATTTGGACATTTTCACAGCCTTAATTTGTAAAGTAATAAATTCCTGTTGTTTAAGCCCACACATTTCATGGCGTCTGTGCTGAAAATCTATTGTTTAGGGTAGCCACCTTCATCAGCTATCTTAGCTAGATCTTCTGGATACCTTGCTTCAGCTTCTACGTTAGCATTTGCTGTGTCACCATGTATTTTGGATGTCATGGAGAGGACTTCTTTCCTCAAACCTAATGAACCAATCTATGCTAACTTCAAACTTTTCTTCTGCAGCTTCTTTACCTCTCTCAGTCATCGTAGAATTGAAGAGAGTTAGGTCCTTGCTTTGGAGTAGGCTTTGGCTTAAGGGACTGTTGTGGCCGATTTGATTTTCTGTCTAAACTACTAAGCAAAAGTGGTTTGTTTTGCCTGATGCACTTCATAATGACCAATTCTTGAGACATAGGGGTTTCAAAGAGAAAAATAATTTTTTGCCAGTGCATAGCAAGGAGAACAGATAGCTTAACCTAAAATCTATCTCTCTGATTTTGAGTTTTGAGTTTTTATGGATTCAGACAGGGGAGGGTAGAGTGGTTACTATCACAATAGTAGGTATATACACAAGGGTGAGGCCAGTCTAGAATGACCATAAACAAGGTGAAACCAGTTTAGAATAATCACAATAGCAGGTATATGCAAGGGTGAGGCTGGACTAGCCAGTTTCAGTAATTTCAGGTATTAACTTTTGGCTATTCTATATTATACAGTAAAAATAAGAAAAGCACCTATAATGATTTAGAAATCATAATTGTGTGTTTTTTTGTTTTTTTTTGAGGTACTGGGGATGGGAATTGAACCCAGGACCCTCCATGTGCGAAGCAGGCACTCAACCACTTGAGCCATATCTGCTCCCCACTTGTTCATTCTTAACCCTGAGTTATAATTCCTTCCTTTTGTTTTGTTCATTTCCCTCAATGTTTTTAGGTGACAACAGTTCTAAGTTCTTCATGCTGTGAATAGGGTTATCGAAATAATGGAGTAGAGGAATGAAACTGGTTGTCATTCTTAAAAATAACCTCTGGGTTTCAGGGCTTATTTGGCAAAGAAACAATCTGGAAGCTTTAAGTCTCTAAAAAGTAAACTTAACAAGTAAATTGAAAATTAAATGTTTAAATAAAAGGAGTAAAACTGTGTTACACTAGGGAAATAATTTTTATAGTTTTCCTTTTTTAGATAGTGTCCAGACTATTCACCAGGGTTTTCAGAAACACTATTGCTTGGGGCTTTGCTTACTGTGCCAGTTGTGCTGTTTGGCTGAAACCTGCATAAACGTGACCTCCAGAATGACCTCCTGATTCTCTTTGAAATCTCTTAGCCACTGAAACTTCGTTTTATTTCTTTTCCCACTTTTGGTCATGTCCCACAGAGCCAGGGCAGCGCTCATCCCTGGGAGTTGTATCATGTCCCACGTTGCCAGGAAAATCTCTGTAAGTCATGTCCCATGTAGGGGAAGAAGGTATTATTTGCAGAGTTTGGTTTAGAGAGAGGCCAATCTGAGTAACCGAGAAGAATTTCAGGGGTGATGCTTAGGCATTAATTATGGTTACGTTTAGCTTCGTCATTACAGAAATAAGTTTTGTGAGTGCAAGCCTCAAGACTGAGGGCTCGGCTTATTAGCACATTTCCTTTTATTAGGCAGGGTTCATGTAGTTCAGTGTTTTTTTCCCCTACAGGTTTTTTTTGCAGAGTTTTACAGTTTCAGTAAATTGGGAGCCCTTATTACTTGAGAGACTAGTAGGAAGTTTAATAGTTATATACTTTTCCCCTAGTCCCTCAACTGACTTTGCGAATACCTTTCTACCATATGCCCAAAACACTTTGAAAGGCACCAGGGTATTATGTTGATTCTGTACAGAATATCACAATTGCATTCCCTGTTTTCTAGGCTATTTAAATAAACCAACCAGACAAGTTAAATTAGATAGCATGCCACAGGAATTTAAATAGTTTTCTTGACAAAATAAATCTCTCTTTGTTGGTCTCCATAGAGATTAAAGTTTAAAATACCAATAATATTACCTTTTTTTTTTTTTTTTTTTTTAACCTCATTCTGATTTACCTTATTCCAGGACTTCTTAATCTTCTTGTTCCATGGATCCCTCTGCCAGTCAGGTGAAAACCACAGACCCCTTACTAAGTCCACACTATTCTGTTTATTATTTAATAAACATATCACACCCGCACCAACACGTCCCCACAAGAATGTTTTTTCAAATTTCAATTCAAGCTCACAGACCCCTTGTTGAGAAACTCCCTGCCTTAGTCTTTAACTAGACTAGCCCTATTTACTTTTTAATTAAAGTCAGAGTCTTTCTTTAGCTTCTTTTATTAAGGTCTTTTTTTTAGAATTAATGCTACTTCTTCATCACCTTTAGAACTGGTAAACTTTAGCTCTGAGTTTCAGGTGTCATCCAGACACTGAAAATTCTAGGGAGCTGTTTTAGTTTTCCAAAGGGCTGCCAATACAAAGTACCAGAAATCTATTGGCTTTTTTTTTTTTTTTAAAGATTTATTTATTTATTTATTTCTCTCCTCTTCCCTCCCCCCACCCCACCCCGGTTGTCTGTTTTTTGTGTCTATTTGCTGCGTTTTCTTTGTCCGCTTCTGTTGTTGTCAGCGGCATGGGAATCTGTGTCTCTTTTTGTTGCGTCATCTTGCTGTGTCAGCTCTCCGTGTGCAAGTCGCCATTCCTGGGCAGGCTGCACTTTCTTTCGCGCTGGGCGGCTCTCCTTATGGGGCGCACTCCTTGCGTGTGGGGCTCCCCAGTGCTGGGACACTGCTGCATGGCAGGGCACTCCTTGCGCGCATCAGCACTGCACATGGGCCAGCTGCACACGGGTCAAGGAGGCCCGGGGTTTGAACCGCAGACCTCCCATGTGGCAGATGGACGCCCTAACCACTGGGCCAAGTCCGCTTCCCTCTATTAGCTTTTATAAAGGGTATTTATTTTGGGTAAAAGCCCACAGTTCCAAGGTCGTGAAAAGTCCAACTCAGTGCACCATAAGAGGTCCTTTCTCAGCAAAGTGTGTTTATCCTGGCATTGTTGCCACATGGTGAAGCAAGATGGCCACCAGTCGCTGCGAAGATCTCCTCCTTCCCCTCAGTAATCTATAGTCTCTTGGGGCTCAGCTGTGAGCAGCAAGTCATAGGGCTAGTGTCTTTCTGCACCGCCTCCATCAGCAGTCTTGGCTGTTTTGCTCTCTTGCCAAGTTCAGCTGTAAGCCCTCAGGCATGTAGCAGATAGAGCTGCTCTGTGGGCCAGCCTCTTGGGGACTTTGTGCTTAAGCAGTCCCCTCTCTCACATTGCAGATCAAGTATGCCGGCTCCCTTTCTCTTCTGTCTAAGTCTCTGTGTCTCCCTTTATGTCAGATCCAGCATACCCCACAGACGTAATGCAGTCAAATGGGTCTCACAACCACAGGAATGGATTAGTTTAAAACACAATGTTTCTCTTTTTGGGATCCATAAAATAAATTTAAACTGCCACAGGAGCATATTAGGTCAGGGGTTCTTAACGAAGGGTCTGTGAACTTGAATTGAAATTCGAAAAAACATTATTCTTGTGGGAATGTGTTGGTGTGGGTGTGATGCATTTACTGAATACTACACAGTATACTGTGGACTTAGTAAGAGGTCCATGGTTTTCACCTGACTGGCAAAGGGGTCCGTGGAACAAAATGGTTAAGAACCCTTGTATTAGGGTATACATAAAGAGTAAACCATCTCAGGATTTAGAAATAACAATTAAAGCTGGGGAATAAATGTCACTGCTGCAAGAGTATACAATCTAGGCCCTGATTTCCTTGTGAGTATTTTAAATAAAATTGAAAAAACAAAAACATTTGACAGTTTATATTGTGGTCATTAACCCCAGACCACAAACATTTTGTTTTGTTTTACTGTTATACTTTTACCAGGATTATGTTAATCAACAGGTAGAACATAACTTATAGACGTGCCTTGCTTCTTTTTTTAAGTCCCTTTTTGCTGAAGATGATTTCTTTTAGAGAAACATCACAGCAGAACAGTGTAACTGATAGGGAAATTTGGTTATTTTCATGACATGTAACATTCTTCTAAATATAACTAAAACATAACCGACAATACCATACTCAAAACAGTTCAGTGTCAGGACATCATGTGGATGGTGAGAACATAAAGTCTTTAAGAATTTTATACAATCCTTAAATATATAAATAACATTTTACTTATACTGATTTAACCAACAGAAGATTAGAAGATTTCCTTCAGTTTTAAAACACATATTTTATAACACTTCCCAAACATTTCTCATGCAACTCATATTAAATGAAATTATTTTAGCACCTCACTTTTTATAAGGTGAAAGGACAAATTCTTTGTAACAGTTTGAATTAAAAAGATAAACTTTAGAATTGATTTAAAATGTTAAAAATTGCCAGATTTGAACATTATATTTAAACAGGAACAATATTTAGTTCTCTATTTCTAAAAGAGTTAGTACACATTCTTTTTTTAAAAATGTTTTTTATTTTTTTGAAAGATACTTAGATTGCACAAAATGCAACACAAAATACATAAGGGATTCCCATACGCCCCACTCCCCACACCTCCCACCCTTCCTCACATCAACAACCTCTTTTATTAGTGGGGTACATTCATTGCAATTGATGAGCACATTTGGAGCATTGCCATTAAGCATGGACTACAGTTCACATTTAGTTCACACTCTCTCCCAGTCAACTCTGAAGGTTATGGCAGGATGTATAATGGCCTGTGTCTGTCATTGCAATGTTACTCAGGATACTTCTAAGTCCAGAGAATGCCCTGATATTACACCTCTTTTTCCCTCTCTCTGCCTTCAGCACCTCCAGTGGCCACTGTCTCCACATCAGTGATAAAATTTCTTCCATTGCTAGAATCACAGTAAGTCTATAGTAGAATATCAGTAAGTCCACTCTAGTCCATATTTTATTCCCCAGTCCTGAGGATTCTGGGATGGTGATTCCCCTTCCATCTCTAATTTAGAGGGGCCTCAATTGCATACTGCTGATGGATGGGACTCTCTTGCTTGCAGTTGTAGACTCTCTTGGTTCCTTGGTATGGTAGTTGTCCATTCTCACCTCCTTGGTAGTTGTCCTGGATGAGTCCAATGAACTGGAGAGTAGGTGTTGCGTCTCCATTGAGGTTCAGGGCCCAGCTGGCACATGGACACCCAAAGATTCATGTCTTTTAGATGTACATCTTCCAACTCTAGCACCAACTGTGGGTTCAAAAAAAGGAACAGAAGAGGCATGTGTAGAGAAGTCGCAACTGAGTCCAACTCTGTCACACTCAGGAGCACAAACTCCAAAGTATAAGCCACTGTTAAGGCACCAAACTTCAGAGCTATCTGCTATGACTACACCCAGGACCTGGTGTCTCCGTAGCCCTCAAGAGCCTCACTGTTTGGGGGTAGTATCTACTTTGGCAGTCTGTGAGATCCTGCTGAGATGTGCATAAGCCTTTTTACATTCTGGATGACTTCCTGACTCACTTTGAAGTCTCTAAGCCATATAAACTCATTTGTCTTTATCTTTACCCCCTTTTTATTCAAGGTCTTTTTCCAGTTGCATTGCTAGTTGGTGCTTGGTAGTAATCCCTCAGTGCCAGGGAGGCCCATCCCCAGGACTCATTTCCCATGCTGGGGGGAAGGTAATGCATTTATATGTTGTTTGGCTTAGAGAGAGGCCACCTTTAAGCAACACGGAGGCTCTTAGGAGGCGTGGGCACCCTGCAGCACTAGGGTAAGTTGCAATTTTAAGAGCAAAGGCTCATATGCATAATCATCAATATGAAGGACCCATCAGTGAACCATCCTTCTTTACTAGTCATTGCCCTGCACTTGGGGGATCATTGCTCTTCCATTAGAGAATGTGGCAGAGCTCCCTGCAATATTCTTATGATTATTGTGTGAATCTCCACCCATTGTGACAATGCCCCGTGAACTTTTCAACACATTTATATACCTTATATATATGCCCAGGTGAGTTCATCCCATGTATCCTCCATCACTGACACACCCACACCAATGATCCTCCCCTGCCACAGTTGTAACTCTTCTGTGGTCCAAAACTGCTTAAAAAAATGAAGCCAATATTACCAAATACAATTAATAAGAAAATGAAATAATAATGGTAGGTTTAAACATAAATAAAATACGTAATAATTTAGAAAAACTAAACTAAAATTTAACAATTGGAATATTAAAAAAAAATGAAAAATATTAAAAACATTTTTTTGACATTTTGCCTTTTATCACTGTAATATCTGTTGTCCTGTATGTAAAGTGACATTTTCTTCCATTTCTTCCCCAGTATTTTACTTTTTTTCATTTTGTCTTCAAAGACGTCTCAGGTCACAGTAAAGTCACTTACAAAACACAGGGGACTCCCATATATCTGCTATCCTCCCCCTTTTCCCCCTTCCTGTACCAATAACCTTTTTAAATGTGGATGGTATCTTTGTTCCAACTGACGGACAAATATTGAAACACAGCCACTAACCATGGTCAATGTTTTACCTTATGGTCTACTCTCTAGACAATACACTTTTATAAATTTTTGGTGAAATTCAACATCGTCCTTTATCTGTCATTGCAAGATCATGCAGAACATTTCCATTGCCTCCTAAATACCCCCTCTTCCATCTACTCTATTCCTCCTTCCCTCTCCTCTTAGGGTACACAGCGACCACCAGGCTTCACGCCTTGAAGGAAAAGATTCATAGTTACTTGCAACACCACTGAGGGCTTGACACCCTGGTCTGTCTTCCCCATTAGGAACCGCCCATGTTCTTGAGAGACACCCACCCCTCAGAACATATTGGGCCTCCCCAGGATGGCAGTCCACCTCCTTCCCACTCATTATGTGGGTCTCCCCCCACTGATACAACACACTATGACAAAATGACCACTTGCATATTCTCTAGAAGACTGCCCAGGTGTGCCCTGTCCCAAATGCGCTCCCTCCCCTTACAACCAACACCCTAAACCATTAACCTTCCTTGTCATATTGCCGAAAGAGCTTTCCCAAATTTGTAGTTTCAGCCACATAGCTACCAATCCCAGTGGTGGGTATGTGTTCACCTGCTTCCTCCCCCAACCCTACCCCAGTTCCATGGACCATCCAACACCCCCCCCCCCGTCAAACTTGCACCACCCAACCCTGTAGTATCACTACACCCCTGCAATATCCCTTCAAAGCACAACTACCCACTTCCACCTTATCATAGATTTGGCCTGTATGGGTGTTGGCTCATAACCTTCTTCTCCCTTTCTATTTCCTATAAGCCTATCTTCCAGACTTTAGCTTTCTGAGTCTGCTTGATTTGCTTAATTCATATCAGTGAGATCATATCTGCCCTTCAATGTCTGGTTTGCTTTGCTCAACATAAGGTCCTCAATATTCGTCCATGTTATCCCGTGTGTTAGTACTGTTATTCCTTCTTCCAGCTGAGTAATGTTCCATTGTATGTATATACCACATTTTTTTATCCATTCATTTGTTGATGGGCATTTGGGTTAATTCCAACTTTTGGCAATAGTGAATAATGCCACAGTGAACATTGGTGTGCATATATCTGTTCATGTCCTTGTTTTCAGTTCTTCTGGGTATATACCCAGCAGTGGAATTGCTAGATCATACGGCAGATCTCTAGTTAGTTTTTTGAGGAACTGCCAAATTCTCCTCCACAATGGCTGGACCATTCATTCTATATTCCCACCAGCAGTGGATGAAACTTTCCGTTCCTCTACATCCTTTCCAACACTATAGTCCTGTTTTTTTAATGATTGACAGTCTAATAGGTTTAAAGTGATATTTCATTGTAGTTTTGATTTGCGTTTCCCTCATAGCTAGTGATGTTGAACATCTTTTCATGTGCTTTTTAGCCATTTGTATTTCTTCTTTGGAAAAGTGTATTCAAATCACTGTCCCATTTTTTGAATGGGTTGTTTGTCTTTCTATATTCAAGATATAGGATTTCTTTATATATGTTGGATATTAGGCTCCTAATAGATATATGGTTACCAAATATTTTCTCCCATTGAGTAGGCTGTCTTTTCACTTTCTTGACAAACTCCTTTGAGGTGGAGGTGCAAAAGTTTTTAATTTTGAGGCGGTCCCATTTATCTATTTTTTCTTTTGCTGCTTGTGCTTTGGGTATGAAGTTTATGAAACCTTTTCTTATTACAAGGTCCTGTAGATGCTTCCCTACATTATCTCCCAAGGTCTTTATGGTCTTGGCTGTTATACTTAGATCCTTGATCCATCTTGAGTTGATTTTTGTATAAAGTGTGAGATGGTGTTCCTCTCTCATTCTTTTGGATATGGATATCCAGTTCTCCAAGCACCATTTATTGAAGAGCCCATTCTCTCCCAGTTGAGTAGGCTTATGGCCTTGTCGAATATCAGATGACTGTTTATGAAAAGATCTATATCAGAACTCTCAATTCGGTTCCAGTGGTTGGTATGTCTATCCTTGTGCCAATGCCATGCAGTTTTGACCACTGGAGCTTTGTAGTATGTTTTAATGTCAGGTAGCATGATTCCTCCAATTTCCATTTTCTTTTTCGATATGTCTTTGGCTATTCAAGGCCTCTTGCCCTTCCAAATAAATTTCATAGTTAGTTTTTCCAATTTGGTAAAAAAATGTATGTTGATTTTTATTGGGATTGCATTAAATCAGTAGATCAGTTTGGGTAGGATAGACATCTTAATGATGTTTAGTCTTCCCATCCATGAACAGGAAATATTCTTCCATTTATATAAGTCTTTAATTTCCTTGTAACAGTGTTGTGTAGTTTTCTGTGTATAAGTCATTTACATCTTTAGTTAGATTTATTCCTAGGTATTTGATTCTTTTAGTTGCAATTATAAATGATATTTTTTTCTTGAGTTCCTCCTCTGATTGCTCATTATTGGTGTACAGAAATGTTACTGATTTTTGTGCATTGCTCTTACAACCTGTGACTTTACTGAATTTATTTATAAACTCTAGAAGCTTTGTTGTAGATTTCTCAGGGCTTTCTATGTATAGGATCATGTCATCTGCAAGCAGTGAAGTTTTTACTTCTTCCTTTCCAATTTGGATGCCTTTTATATCTTTTTCTTGCCTAAGTGCTTGAGCAAGTACTTCTAAGACAGTGTTCAATAGGATTAGTGGTAGTGAACATCCTTGTCTTGTTCCCAATCTTAGAGGGAAAGCTTTTAGGATTTCACCATTGTATATAATGTTAGCTGTTGTTTTTTCATA
The DNA here is from genome assembly GCF_030445035.2 of Dasypus novemcinctus. Lineage (NCBI taxonomy): Eukaryota > Metazoa > Chordata > Mammalia > Cingulata > Dasypodidae > Dasypus > Dasypus novemcinctus. The sequence goes on along the minus strand of NC_080696.1, from coordinate 15,121,460 downwards.
TATACCCTTTATCATGTTTGGATAGTTTCCTTCTATTCCTATCCTTTGCAATGTTTTTTATCAGGAAAGTGTTTTGTATTTTGTTGAATGCTTTTTCTGCAGCTACAGAGATCATCATGTGTTTTTTTCTTTTGATCTGTTTATATGGTGTATAACATTGATTGATTTTGTTATGTTGAACCATCCTTGCATACCAAGGATGAAACCCATTTGGTCATGGTGTATAATTCATTTGATGTGTTGTTGAATACAATTAGCAAGTATTTTGTTGAGGATTTTAGCATATTGGTTCGTTAGAGAGATTGTTCTCTTCTTTTGGCACCTTTGTTGGGGTTTGGTATTAGGGTAATGTTGGCATCATAGAATGAGTTAGGCGATGTTCCTTTTACTTCTGTTTTTTGGAAGAGTTCAAGCAGGAGTGGTGTTCATTCTTTCCAGAATGTTTGGTAGACTTCACCTGTAAAGCCATCTGGTCCTGTTCTCTTCTTAGTTGGGAGGTTTTTGATGCCTAATTCAATCTCGTTACTTATGATTGGTCTGTTGAGTTCATCAGTTTCTTCTTTTGTCAGTGTAGGCTGCTTGTGTGTTTCTAGAATTTGTCTTTCCTCTAAATTATCTATCTTGTTGGTATATAATTTTTCAAAGTATCCTCTTATGATACTCTTTATTTCTGTGGGGTCCATTGTGATATCCTCTTTGTCATTTCTATTTTGTGTATTTGTGTCTTCTCCCCTTTTTTCTTTGTTAATCTAGCTGAAGATTTGTCAATTTTATTGATCTTCTTGAAAAACTAGCTTTTGGTTTTGTTTATTTTTTCTAGTGCTTTTTCATTTTCTGTTTCATTTAGTTCTGCTCTAATCTTTGTTATTTCCTTTCTACTTCCTTTAGGGTTATTTTGTTGTTTTTTTCCTAATTCCTCTAGGTGTGCAGTTAGGTCTTCAATTTTAGCTCTTCTTTTGTGATAGATGCATTAATGGCTATGAATTTCCCTCTCAGTACAGCGTTTGCCGCATCCTGTAGGTTTTGCTATGTTGTCATTTTCATTTGCTTCAGATTGTTACTAATTTCTTTTGTAACTGTCCTTTACCCACTGTCTAAGAGTGTGTTGTTTAGCTTCCATATCTTTGTGCCTAATCTGGTTCTCTGGCCCTTACTGATTTCCAGCTTCATTCCACTGTGGTCAGAAAAATTACTTTGTATAATTTCTATGTTTCTGAATTCACTGAGATTTGTTCTGTGGCCTAACATGTTGTCTATCTTGGAGAATGATCAAAGTACACTTGAGAAGAAAGTTATATTCTGCTGTAGTTGGGTGTATTGTTCTATATATGTCTATTGGGTCCAGATCCTCTAATCAATCACTCAAAATCTTTGTTTCTTTGTTGATTGTCTGTTGAGATGTTCTATCTAATGGTGACAATGGTGTATTAAATCCCCCCAATATAATTGTAGAAGTGTCTATTTCTCCACTTAGTTTTTCCAATGTTTACCTCATATATTTTGAGGTGAGTGTTTATGATTTTTCTTTCTTCTTGAAAGATTACCTCTTTTACTAATATGTAGTGTCCATCTTTGTCTCTTAAAATAGTTTTGCATTTAAAGTCTATCTTGTCCGATATTAGTATAGCTACTCCTGCCTTTTTTTGGTGCTTATTTGCTAATAAAATTGTTTTCCAGCCACTCACTTTCAGTCTCCTTGAATCCCTGGGTCTAAGGTAGGTTTCTTGTAGACAGCATAAATATGGTTCATATTTTCTTATCCATTCTGCCAATTTGTTTAATCTATTAACATTCAGTGTTTTTATTATCAAGGAATTTACCTATATTAGCCATATTTTCTTTGGGTTTTATAAGTCATATGTTGCTTTTATTTCTCTTTTTTTATTTGTTATTTTTTCTTACACTTTCTTCCAACTCTCTCCTGTTTTTTCCTTTCAATCTGTAGCACTTCCTTTAGTATTTCTTGAAGGGCAGGTTTCTTATTGGCATACTCTCTTAAGTTCTCTTTGTGAATATTTTGAATTCTCCATCATTTTTGAATGCCAGCTTTGCTGGATAGAGAATTCTTGGCTGGAATTTTTTTCTATTTGCAGCCTAACTAATCCATACTATTTCTTTCTTGCCTCCATGGTTTCAGATGAGAGATCAGCACTTAATCTTGAGCATCCCTTGTATGTGATGGTTCTCTTTTCTCTTGCGGCTTTCAGTATTCTCTCTTTGTCCTGAGCATTAGACAATTTGACAAGTATATGTCTTGGAGTAGGCCTGCTGGGATTTATACTGTTTGGGGTACGCTGCACTTCCTGGGCATGTACATCCAGCTCCCTCAATAGGGTTGGGAAGTTTTTAGTTATTATTTCCTCCAACACTCCTTCTGTCCCCTTTGCCTTCTCTTCTCCCTCTGGGATGCATATAATTCATGTTTGAGCATTTTGTGTTGTCGTTCAAATCCCTAAATCCCTGCTGGATTTTTCCCATCTTTTTATATCTCTGTTCTACTCTCTGTTGATTTAAGATGTATTGTCTTCCACATCACTGATTCTTTCATCTGCCTGTTCAAATCTACTGTTAGGTGCTTCCAATGTATTTTTGATTTCTTGGATTGTGCCTTTCATTATTCTCTTATCCGCTATCTTTTTATATATGTTTACAATTTCTTTTATATATGTTTACAATGTCTTCTTAATATTCCTAACCTCTTCCTTCACTTCCTTAAGTTGGTTCATGATATTTGTTTGGACAGCTCTGATTAGTTGTTCTATGTTCTGCATTTCCTCTAGTTTTTAGTTTGTTCATTGGACTGGGCCATGTTTTCCGGTTTTTTAGTATGGTTTATAATTTTTTGCTGGTGTTTAGTTATCTCTTTATCTTGATGGCTTTATTCAGTTGATTAGTCTCTCTCTCTCTACTCTAGAGTTTTATTTAGTTGCTGTTTTTGTGTGTGGTAAGTTTTCTCTTTGACACTTTGTTGTTCTTATTTTATTTCCTTGCTGTTGTCTATGCTCCTTCGAAAGAAAAAGATTAGGGCCAGAGAAAGAGAGAGAGGTATGAAGAGAAAAAGGATAATAGTAATAATAATAGTAAAACATAGAAGAGGAACCATTTCAGACCTAGGAAAATGAATAACTCATGTAATAAGTTTAGAAGAATAAGAATAAAAAAGTGGGATACAAACAATGAAATGAAAAACCGAATAGAGAAAAATATCTAGAATGAATTAAAAGGCCAGAATGATAAGAAGAAAGGGAAAGAGAAAAGACAATAAGGAAAAAAGTTAAAAAGAAGAAAGAAAACAGAGAATAGAGGAGATAGAAATAAAAACAAGAAAAATTGAAGACTAAACAGAGGTGGAAGGTAAGAACAAAAACAGAAAGCAGAAATTAGGATGATGAAGGAAGGAAAAGAGATACCATAAGTAGACAAAATTGGTATACAAAAAAAGGGGAAACAAAAGAAGGGGGAAACACAGCAAACAAGAAATAAGACAGCAGCACCTAAAAAAAAAAACAACAAAAAACAGGGGTGGGGTGGGAAGAAAGACGGGGAAAAATAGAAAAAAAAACCCTGAACACTCAAGCAAGCAGCCAAAAACTTAAGAAAAACAGTCTTCCCTTTTAGGCCCCTGAGGTGCTTCTTACACTGCTGGTGTTCATCAGTTACCCTGTAACCTGCCCCCTGCAGGATTTGAATCAGGTTTTAGTGAGTTAACTAAGTTAAATTTTTTAAAAAGGAACCTTTTTAAAGAAAAATAAGAGACCCAAGAGAAGCTAATACAAAAATACCGTCTATATGTTCCCTGTCCTAAATTATCAGCTGGGTGTTTGATAACCCAGAGGATCAGTACTCTAAGGAGATCTGGGGATCAAGCCAGGGACCTCATATATTCAAAGCTTAGACTCCTCCACCAAGCTAAATTTTCTCCTTGGGTCTGTTATCTAGATAGCTATCCAGCCACTTTCCCTAGGGCAGGTTTGACTCTTTGCAGTTGGATAGATTCCTGTTGATTATCTGGCCGGGTCCCCTTTCTATTCTTACTGCTTTGTCTCTCAGGGCAGCAGGATGCCATGGCCTGGGTGATCAGATCCCCCCTCACCTATCCTGATCAGGTTGAGATGCCTTCTGAAATTCAACTGGGACCCTGGTATCTGAACTCACCACAGAGAAATGACTCTCAACCTTCTTCCAAACCTCTCCCTTCTCCCAGGGGATCCTAAATAGGCCCTTGGAAGGTTACTAAGTGCTTCCTACTGCCCACCTTCTTTAGGGGAGTTGGAATTTTGATACTTTTCAGCACCAGAAAAGTTAACTCCAACTCAAGTTCCTCTCTCCCAGGTTGGCTAGGTAAATCAGGCTCTCTAGCAGATTTTGCCTCTTCCCTCTTCCTGGGGCCACCTTTTACCTCTAAAGTTCAAAGGTGGTCCAGGTAACCAACCCCACAGAAAGGAAACCCCTCTCCACCCTTCACCAGAATCCTCTTACTCCTGGAGAACGCTCCCTCCCACTCGGTGGCTGCTGGGAGTCAGGGGATTTGCAGCGGCTTTTTGCCTTGAGGTTGGGGCTTAGCGGTCCCAGCACGGCTTTCCCTTGGGCTTTTTATTTCTTTGTCCTGTTCCCTCCAGATTGATCCCTGAAACCTCCTGCTCTGTGGGTTCCCAAAACAGCTCACTCAGGCAGGATCTTGCCCCTTTTCTGCCATTTTTTGTGAGAGAGGTGGTGTATGCCCACTTAAATTGATGCCATCTTGCCTCCTTCCCCAGTATATGTTCTTTCTAGGAAAGCGAAGGAACTTTTCTTTGGTTCTTGTATTACTTCACTTATCTTTGTCAGTTTATAGTTTTAGGGACTCTTTTTTGCTCTAATTTAGCCCAGTCCTCAGTACCATTTGGGTTCCATTTAAGACACTTTACTGGTACCTGGTGCTGCTAAATTTTTTCCAGCATACACTGGGTTGTCAGGATTTTCTCTTTCTTTTTTTTCTTTTGAGGTACAGGAGCTGGGGATTGAATCTGTCACCTCGAATGTGGGAAGCCGACACTCAACCACTGAGATTCACTGGCTCCCCCAGTTGCTTTTTTCATTTGTTCGCTTGTTTATGTTTGTAGGAGGTACTGGGGATCGAACCCAGAACCTCATATGTAGGAAGCAGGCGCTCAACCACTTGAGCTATACCCGCTCCCTCTCTTTGTTTCTTATCTGCTTTCTGCTGTGCTTTTTCAGTTACCACTCTTCATTCATCTCCTGTTTTCAAGATATTTAGCAAGGCCTGAATAACAGCCCAATTTGGATTATAGGTTGCAAGTATTGAAGCAATTAAGATTTCTGTTTTCTTTGGGTCTTTTGTAGATTGGGGTATTATACTGAGTCATATAAATTGATATAGGGAATGGGGCATGCATATATATATATATATATATATATATATATATATATAAACTCTTTTGGTCCTCCCTGCTTGTTTATTCCCAGAGGCACTTCCTGGAGTAATAGAAATTTTGCTGGTTTACCTGCTGATTTTAAAGAGCAGCCCTGGCTGAATTGAGTACATTGATGGGTATGAGAGGGGGAAATTGTTTCTATCTCAAGTTTTTCTACCTCTGGTAAAGGAGAATTCACAGGAAGAACTAATAAGGCTTTGTTGAGTCTTCCAGACGTTAATTAGGGAGGGCGTTTTTCTTTCCCCTGCTAGTCTTTACAGGTAAAATTTTATATTTTCTCATTAATATTGGCTTTTGACAGAGACAAAGAATTGATATGATGCACATCATCTTATCCCATTTCTGCTTTCTTCTACAGAACAAATGTAATTGTAATACAGTGTTCTTTTCTATAGAACCATACCCTTGACATTTCTTTTTGATCCTAAATTATGTGGCAGCTAGATTTTGCTACAGAAATAACCTATTTCCTGCTTTTTCATAGGTTTGTAGCTATGATTTTTTCCAGTTTTTCAAAATACAGGATAAAGGGCTACATCTAGGAATGCTGTGAGAATTAGAATTTCCCATTTTAAGTAATTTCAGTAACCAGTAACCAGTTAGGAACACCTGAGCAGTACAAATGCAGTAACACACCAATTAACAAATAAACAGACATTAAACAGACTTAATTTCTTTTTTTAAATAAAATTTTAAAAATTCTTTTTTTTTTTAAAAGATTTATTTATTTATTTAATTCCCCCCCACCCCCCCCTGTTGTCTGTTCTCTGTGTCTGTTTGCTGTGTCTTGTTTCTTTGTCCGCTTCTGTTGTCGTCAGCGGCACGGGAAGTGTGGGCGGCGCCATTCCTGGGCAGGCTGCACTTTCTTTCGCGCTGGGGGGCTCTTCTTACGGGGCGCACTCCTTGCGCGTGGGGCTCCCCTACGTGGGTGACACCCCTGCGTGGCACGGCACTCCTTGCGCGCATCAGCACTGCGCATGGGCCAGCTGCGCACGGGTCAAGGAGGCCCAGGGTTTGAACTGCAGACCTCCCATGTGGTAGATGGATGCCCTAACCACTGGGCCAAGTCCGTTTCCCTTAATTTCTTAAATTCCAATTAATTGCTGGATTACTTATTTTTTTTCAGGAGTATACTCAACAGACAGATTCAAGTTAGGGCCTTGAACCTCAAACAGAATGGTACTCAGAAAACCAGGAAAAGGTGTGGTCCGAGCAAGGGGGATTATTCTGGAAGTGGGACTCAGGGCCTCAAAACCCAGGTCCAGGGGACTCGACCCTCCAGGCAAACTTTCTGATATACTTCTGAATGTTGACCCATTCAATCTAGTCAGATTTCTGGGTCTGGAAGTGGAGCTCTTTTTCTCTTTGAAACTTTAAAATGGCGTGGGGCCTGGAGGGCCAGAAAGATAGGAAAAACCCAATTGCCAAGCCCTTAGACCAACAGGGCCTAGTGGTACAAAAGGTTTGATTATTTGCTTACTTCTTTTATTGGGACCCCAGCATCTCAGGCAGTTAGACTCCTCATTTCTCAGGGCCCTTAGCCCTTGATTCCGCCAGAATCACCAAATGGTTACTGAGCAAAAGCTGGTTTTTTTTTGCCAGATGTGCTTCATAATGACCAATTCTTGAGACAACTGGGATTTCAAAGAGAGAAAGAGTTTATTGCCAAGGCATGGCAAGGAGAACAGAAGGCCTAAAAGTCTGAAATCTGTCTCCCAGCCTTTGAGGGGTTTAGGGTTTTTGTGGATTCAAACAGGGGAGAGTGGAGGGTTACCATCACAATAGCAAGTATACACAAGGGTGAAGTTAGTTTGGAATGACCTTAAACAAGAGTGAGACCAGTTTAGGATAACCATCACAAGACCAAGTATATGCAAGGGTGATTTTGGTCTAGCCAGTTTCAGTAATTTCAGGTATTAACTTTTGACTATTTTACATTGTACAGGAAAAGTAAGAAAAAAGCATCTATATAATGATTCAGGAATCATAGTGATCCAAGCAAAAGTGGATTCTTTTCTCTGATACATCTTTAAAGCCAATTCCTGAAACACTGGGGTTTCAAAGAGAGAAAGAATTTTATTGGTTGTGTACGCACTGGAGCATAGTGACCTTGCCCAAAACTGTCTCCCTGTTCTGCAGAAATTCTAATATTTTGTAATATTGGGGAGCTAATGAATAATTGAAGTGGATCTGAACACAGGTTCCTTCATTAATAAATATTAAGGAGCTGAGCAGGATGGACTGGGGTAGGGTAGCAAACCAGGGTCAGTCACAAGGATTTGGGGTAGGGGTATACAGAACAAGGGTCAGGGTCTTTCATATGGGTTTAAACAGAGGTGGGTGGAGTGGTTACCATCCCAAAGAAAGTATACACAAGGGTGAGTTCAATCAGAATTACCATCAGAGTAGCAAGCCAACACAAGAGTGAGGTTAAGTTTAGTGTAACCATAAACAGGGGTGGGACCACTCTAGCCTGCTTCAGTAATTTCAGTTATTAAGCTTTTGCTATTTTATAATGTAAAGGCATCTATAAAATGACAGTAATCATAATTATTTGTTAATTCTTACTCCTTGTTTATAATAATCACTTGTTAATTCTTAACCCTCCATTACAAGACCACTAAAACTTTTTTTTGCTTCCTTATCAGTCTTGTGTTCACTGGAATAGCACTTTTAACTTCCTTCAAGAACTTTCTGCATTTACAACTTGACTGTTTGGCCCAAGAGGTCTTGTTTTTGGCCTATCTCAATATTGTATTTCAGGGAATAGGGAAGCCAGAGAAGAATAGAGATGGGGCAGTGGTCATTTGGTAGAGCAGTCAGAATACATACATTCATCGATTACATTTGCTGTCTTATATGGGCGCAGTTCGTGGTGCCCCAAAACAATTACAACAGTAACATCAAAGGTCATAGATCACCACAATAAATGTAATAATAATGCTCAAGTTTGGGGTATTGTAGCATTACTGAAATGTGACCCTAAGATATGAAGTCAGCACATGCTGTTAGAAAAATGGTTTGACCCAGAGTTGTCACAAACCTTCAATTTGTAAAAAACCCAATATCTGCAAAATGTAATAAAGTGAAGTGTAAAAGACGATGTATGATTGTAATTTCTATCTCATTGAAATTCTCATTTCTTTCATATATTGTTTTCCTGATTTCCTTTAGTGCTTTGTCCATCTTTTCCATTAGTTCATTGATCTTATTTATGACAGTTTTTCTAAGAGCTTTGGTTAATAATTCCAGACACTGTGCTTCCTCTGGAGTATTTTCCATCAAATTTTTTGTTTGCTTGTTTGTTTATAACTGAACATTCTGAGTATTATGTTGTGGTCACTCTGGAAATCTCGTTCTCCAACTCTTTGGTCTATCAGACAAAGAACAAGGAGGAAAAAAAAAATAGGAAGGAAAGAAAGAGAGAAATGAAAAAAAAAAAAGAATACAAACAGACAAAATACTCACATGCAAAAAAACTAAAACAAGAAAGAAAAACAAGGAAAAGAACTAATGAAGTGCACTTCCTCTCCAAGTCTCTTCTTATGTGCCCGTAGGAAGCCAGAAGCTGCTGCTTTCAGGGCCAAAACCTACTCCAGCATCCATGTTCACCCCTCAGGGAGGGCTCTACCATTCCCAGGTATAAAACAAGAAAGAAAAACCCAACCAACCAAGTGAAAGGGGAAAAAGAGAAAGAGGTGCACTGGTTCTTTTATGTCCCTACAGATACTGGTGTAAGGCCAGAAGACGCTGCTTCTATGCTTATCCCTTAGGAATCTGCCAAAATAAGTAGCAAAATAAGAGAAAGAGAAAGAAGAAACCCAACCAATGAAAAAGTGCCCTGGGTTTTTAAGTCCTGGTAGATGCTGGTGTGAGGCCAGAATCTGCTGATGCAGAGAGGCCTGAAACCAAAGCCAGAGCCTATCCTGGACCCTCTGGGCTCTGCCAAACCTAGAAACAAACAAACAAACAAACAAACAAACTAGTAACTAACTAAGTCCAGGTGGATACAGGTGGGAGGCTAGGGGTGCTGCTGCCCAGAGGGTCAAAACTGAGGCCAGCTTTCCCACTGGTCTTTCTTGGATTCCTCAGACTAACCTTGACCCTCAACCTCAACAGGGCCAGCCCTGGCCCCAGCCAGCTGGTTCCAGGATAGAATCCGGTCTGTGCAGCCTTTTTCTGCAGCTGCTGCATGCAGCCAAGCAATGGAGTTTGGTCTCTGGCTTATGCTTCCACTTTGGAAGCTGAACTCAGGTAGCCTTTTGCTTCTGGTACTCAGGTTGCCACCTACTTAAAGTTCAGTCTCCTTTTCCAGCTTTTTGACTTTTCTGGTGGAGGGAGCAGTTTTTTAAAAACATCCTACTCCACGGTTTTGTGTCTGTACTCTAGCTTCTTTCTTGCCCAGGAAAGTTTAATTTTAAGGGAAGTTGGTGTGGTGGACTCTGATTGCTGCCCAGGCCCTACTCTGATGATAGACTGGGTGCCAGCTGCTTAGGTGCCAAAGGCACTCAGTCTTCAACTGGCATCCCCCTCAGGGATTGTCGTGGCTGCAGAGGGTGCCCTCACCCACTGATACGCCCTTCCCCAGGCACCCCCAACCCATGAGTGAGCAACATGGGGGCATAAAGGCCTGGCCACCTTGGCTCAACTTGCAGCATCTCCAAAGGACCACACTAGCCCCAGAACTGGCTGTGGGGTTGGCCAAGACTATGCTTGGTTCTCTACTGCAGCTTGATTTCTCTCTCTGCCCTGTCCTGCTTCCTTCTCTGCCCTTCTGCAGGTGTTGATCCCAAGGACACTGGTTTATAAATACCCTGCCTGCTAACCCCTGAATGCCTGCTTCCCAAGAATCCCAGCCTGGAATAGTTGCCTCTTAGCCACATCTCTTAGGTTTATGATACCCCCGCTAGGCCAGGGAAGATAGTAAAGGCTCAGCTTAATAGCCTCCCTTCTGCCATGTGGCAGAGGTCAGTTGTGGATTTCACCTAGCATGGGAAGCTTATGATATCCAGGAGACTGCTACAGTTGATTCCGGTTCATTCAGAGTGGCAGCCTCTGTGGTTTTCCCACTGACTTAGGGGTGGGGTTTCAAGATTGGCTTTTGGATTGAGGTCATGGTGTTACTGTCCTCTAACGGGCTACAATGTGGAATGGCACATTCAAGAAGCCGAAATGAAGTTAGGGCCTGAAAAGCCCACCCCAGAGTTATTTTTAGTGTCTGTCTTCCTGGGTTCTTGAAAAATACTGAGTTGAAAGTCTTATGGTTTCATGGAGTGCAACTAGAAGCAGTCAAGCAGCTACAAGTTGTGAGCTATGGTCTCTTTATAAAAATCTCTCGAGTACTTGAATTGCCTGGAAGGATAAGGGGTGGCATAGGGAGAGATGGTTTCAGAACAGTCCTCTGTAAGTTTGTTCCACGCTTTGGGCATGGCGAGGCTAGGCATATTAATGGAGCTTCTGCTACTTTCTTGGGTACTGATGGTACAAGTGTTATTGAATACTCAGCTCTCTCTGGGCTTGGGGGAGGGAGGCAAATTCATATATGTCTAACTTTGGAAGAGCCTGGTGTGTGTAAGAGGTAGCCTTGCCAGATTTAGCAAACAAAATAAAGTGTAAGTCCCAAGCCGTATGATACTGATGTATTGATACTAGAAAAAAAATTATTTGTTGTTTATCTGAAATTCACATTTCACTGCTCATCCTGTATTTTATCTGGAACAGAAGAGAAAAAGGAAAGTGCTGTTGGGTAAAGCAGAGGGACTAATTCCTTGAGCCCAGGGGATCAGGAAGGAATCACCAAAGAGGGTGCATTTGGGTCTGGTTTTGAGTGTTGAGATGCAGGGGGAGAGGGGAAGAAGCTAATCCACGCAGTGTGTGAAGATATTTGAAGGCAGGGGGAGGTGTGAAAATGCAAGGTAGCCAGGTGGGCCCTCGCTTTCCTGCCTCAGATTTAGCCTACATTACTGAGGAGCCGCCCCAAGTTTTAACGCAGGTGCTTTTTTCTTTAAACTAACTAAATTTATTTTAATTGTAAAAGTAATATAAAATTATACTAAAATAAATTCTAGTAGTGCAATGTTTTAAGTTAATTTTCTTATCCCCTTAGACCCTGTTCCCACTCACTCTCCAGAAATAACCACTGCTAACAACTTCCATTTAGCCTTTCAGAAAAGTTTTGTACATTTAGAAGCATATGTGTGATTATTCTTTTGCTTTATTATGGTATATATTATTTATTATTGTTATTTATTTTACCACAAATTGGATCATGGTTTGCATGCCAGTTTGTGACCTGCTTTTTCTCCTTACTTAGCAGTTTTCCTTGGACATTTTACTCTGTCAGTATGTGTGGAGCTCTTGTGTTCTTTCTAAAAATTTATTTTATTTTTTATTTTTTATACTAAGTCTCCTGCCACTGAAATGAGGACTATTAAATGTTGGTTTGTTTGGGGATGCTGTTTGCCTTTAGAACTCAAGGTGACAAGCCACTCTTTGGAATCTTTTAAGCTAATGGCTCAATTTGGAAATCCCAGAATCCTCTAGTCTTGTTGTTTATTATGGAGTGACTAAATGCTGTCAGCTGAGAAATGGAATAAATTTGCATTGCTGAATAATTTTAAAACATATTTTCAAAACATTTGAATTAACAAAAGGGTTGTTTTTCCTAACAAGCTTTCTTCTACTCACGTATTTGAGAGCAGACATAATTCATCTCTGTCCAGGATTAGATACTTAAAATATTTTCCTTTCCTTTCCTTTCCTTCCCTTCCTTTCCTTTCTTTTCTTTTCTTTCTTTCTTCTTTAACCTTGATCTATACCTCAGTATACTTAGTCCAGGTGGTTCATTTGTAACATCTTATGGTCTGGTTTCCAGACCTTTCAAATAAATTACTTATTTATATGGAGTAACTATAATTGACTTTTCGGTTGAGAAACCCAATTCACCAAAATGGCCAGGGAGAGACATAGTTCATTTTGCTCTATTATAAAATCAATGTTTGAGTAATATTTTGGGATTATTTATTTTCCTCAATATAAGAAAAATGTCAAGATTTATTTCCCATGTTTCTTTAATGTCAGAGGAAATTGACCTAATGCTTGGGACCTCTCAATGCCCGGTGTTGAACAGTTTGCAGGGAAGGATTAAAAATCAAAGCAGTGAGTGCTGATGGAGTGTTGCCCTTGTGCTCGGCAGACTCAAGTTGTGGAGTGGGAAGGAAGCTGCTGTGCTGTGCTTCTCTGGGTTTCTCTAGACTAATTGGAGAGATGCTATCTTCCCAAATGAGCAGGATGAGAAAGGGAGGTATATGAAGGGAAATTGCTTTTGAAAGTTTATCAGGAGGAGATGAGGGAAACTAGATCTGAGACAGCCTTGCTTGAGAGTGAGTGTGAAGTGGGAAGATCTTGCAGTGTGTGGGTAGGCAAGAACTATGAATGTCGGGGAGTTTGGTGGGGAGACTGGCTTAGGTAGAGAGATGAGCATGGCAAAAAGAACGCTGGGGTAAGGGCCATCCATTGAATATGCCTCTCAGTTACTAACATTCAACAACCTTGAGCGAGTGTAGTTCTTATTCTTTAGAAGTTCACAGTTTAGTGGGCGGGACAAGCAGGAGGGCCATTTAACTTGGGAATAGTGTAGAGTGCTCTGGCAACGTTCTTCAGAGGGTATGAAGAAGTGTAAACCAAGTCCAAAGGTTTGCTGGGAATTGGCCAGGTAAAGTGGGTGGGGTCGTATAAGTGTTGGAGTAGCCAAGTGTATTAGGTTCAGATCACTAAAGACTTTGTACACCACTGAGAGCTTGGACTTTATCCTATAGCCTTGAAGAAGTCACTGAAGGAGTTTGAAATGGAGAAATGTCATGATGAAATGTGTATTTTAGAAGGAGCTCTCAAATAGCAGAGAATGGAATGTAAAATGTGGATGGGAAGTGTTCCAGAGACTAGAGAGTGGTGGGGGTGGCTTGACCCAGGGCAGTGACTGTGGAGGGAGAGATATGGCCAAAGTTGGTAGGAGGTAGGTTGAACAGGACTTGGTAACTGAAAGAGAGGGTTGAGGGAGTGGGCAGCAAGGCTGCAGGATGGAGCCTGTGGTAGGTTGAATTATGTACCTCAACAAACAAATGCATACTTGTCATCTTAATCCACATTCTTGTGAGGGTGTGAACCCATTGTGAATAGGGCCTTCTGAAGATGTTATTTTTAGTTAAGTTGTGACCAGTTGCAGCAGGTTGGCCTTAATATGGATTACAGAGGCTTTATACTGAGAACATGGAAGTAACAGAGGCAAGGAAAGGATAAGCCTCTGAACCCCAAGGATTGCCAGCAGCCGGCGGTATAATGCTGCAGTCTTCACGGACCACCTTGCTGATACCTTGATTTTTGGACTTCTAGCTTCTGAAGTTTTGAGTCAATAAATTTCCTGTTGTTTAAACCTAAACCATCTTGTGGTCTTTCTGAGCAGCTCAGGCAAACTAATACAGAGCCTGACATGAATCCTGCAGTCACCCATGGTAGTGAAGCATCCTGGGGGTAAAAAGAAGCTAGAGTCTCCAGTGGATGAGGTGGGCTGAGATGGACTGGTTTGTAGGGTGCAGTGAGAAAGAAGATACTGGTGTCTTTCTTTCATCTTTGAAGTATTTGGAAGTTTGACAGTTCTCCTGGATTCTACAAGGGATGCATGGACCAAAGGGTTAGTTTCAATGTTTAATTACTCCAACCATCATAAATATTTTATGGCTTTTCCATAAGGATTTTCAAGAACTAGAAAGGAAGCCTTTGCTTTAAAATAATACATTTAGAAATTATTTTTGGAGTAAAGATACATCTTTTTCCTACAGTTTTAGTTTTAATGCTTAAGAAAGAAACAAGTTAGGGAATTGTTATTAGCATGTGAAATTTCCTTTCCAGGACAGGTGGCTGATACCTTTATCTTGATGACATTGGATTATTTTTTTTTAAATGACTTCCAAGGTATGGTGGCAGCCTTAGACTGACAATGGGAAATGGACTGGGAATAGAAAGGGGCAGAAGTTGTTGGACTGGTAGGATGCTGAGAATGAAGGAATCTGGATGGTATGGTACCCAGATGACTTCTTAGATCAGATTATGTCAGACATTGCTTTTTAGAGCAAAGAGTAGAGACCACGTCATCCGACTTAAGTTATAGCCATATACTGCAGTGTGATTTTAAAAAATAAAGCTTAAAAGTCAAAGAACAAACTTAGTGAATATCCTAGTGTAAAAAGTATGATAGCATTGTAGAGTTTGTTTCATAAGAGGAAGGATAAACCAGTATATCACTGTCATATTAAATATAATGTCAGAGCAGTGCTTTTCAAACTTCAGTGTTCACTGGAATCGTTTAGGGATCTGGTTAAAATGCAGGTTCTTATTCAGCAGGTCTGGGGTGGGGCCTGAGATTCCTCAATTCTAACAACCCCCAGGGGAGACTGATGCTATAGTTTCTAGACCTGAGTAGGGGTTAGGGGTTCCCATCTTTTGGGGCCAAGGGGCCCTTTGAGAAACTGAGGAAAGCTATGGACCCTCAGAAAAATGAACCTGCACCTTACTCCCCTCTTCCCTACTATCACTTCCAATGCATATGATCTCAGGGAGGTTGTGAGCCCTTTAAAACCCACGTGGTGCATGTGGTATCTTCAGTTTTGATTTTACAAGTGGTTAACTGAAAGACACTAATATTATATAACAGTAAATCAATCACTGTCTTTCCCAATGTTTTTGTAGAAGGATATTAATTTAAAACTAGGAAACTACCATCGTGGCTAAAATCAATAATCATGTTAAGTTTCACTGCTCCAAAGGTATATGTTTCTGAGACGAGGGCTTAGGAGTCTTGGCTGCCAACAGGAGTGGAGGATGGGCATGGTTGTGAGCACATTGCTTTATGGTTTTTTTTTTTTGTAAGTAAGATTTGACATTAGTGTGAGTACCTACTGCAATCACTTCCATTCTTAGATACCTGGATGCCTTTGTGTTTAAAAGAGAGATTTGTTGATCAATGTGTTTTTTTTTTTTTAATTAAAGAGCTAGACACATTCAGTTACTAAGTGATTGAGAAGTGACCCACTGATGGGGCTTTTTAAATTTCAGATAAAGTTCATGCTGATATTTCCCATTCACAGTGAGGGGAGTTTTTACTTAACCTCATCAACTTTATGTTTGTATCTCCTTTTAACCATTCCACTGCACCAACATTGGCTCCTGATGTCCCTGTAACACACAAACAGAAATCTTTTAATGGCAAAATCTATTTGTCCGCCAGGAATCTTATTAATGAAAAGGGTTTAAGGCTTCTTTGAAGTTCTTTTTCTCCTTAGGATATAGCCCACTATAACCTACAGTACATTTCTTACATACAGTCAGTCAAAATAGTTTCTCATTTTTTAAAAAGATTTATTATTTATTTATTTATTCCCCCCCCCCCCGTTTGTTCTTGCTGTCTGCTCTGTGTCCATTCATTTGCTTTAACTTACTTTTGAGTTTTAGTTTTTTCTAAAATAATTTTGTTCTGTTTTTGTGTAAAATGTTTTCATCATTCCAAAGATGATCTACAGAAAAGGTATATTCGTAGAAATTTAGCTTCTATCCCTGTTCATTCCTTTTTTTTCCTTTCCCATAGTTAGCCATTCAAAAAACACATAGATTATACTTATTTTTAAATATATATGGTCATGTACTAGACCATGTACTAGATACACTTTTCTCCATCTTATATTCTCCACTTAACAATACATTCTGGTGTTTTGTAGAGATCTTCTTCCTCAGACTTTTTTCAACTGCATAACACTCCATTGTGTGGCTGTATGGTCTTTTAGAAGTTCTTTTATTAATAGAAGGTCTCTTTCTTTTCTGTTCTGTGGTTTTCTAGAAATGACAGTTTCTGAATAGATGTAGAAAGAAGGTGGGAGGAATGGGCAATGCTCTGGCTGCTTCTAGAAACAGCACCTGGTATGACACCTCCTTGGTTCTTATCTTGGGTAGGGGGATAAAGTATCTTTCTTTTTGTAATCAGATAGGTGGGGTTCCTTTTCATGAATGACAGCCCTCCATGGTTTCTGTCATTTATGTTCTTTTTGACTCTGTTAGAAATCCTTCCAGGTTTTGACAACATGTTGGATTGTTGCATCTATTTTGTGTGTCTTTATATTAGCAAGGATCTGCGGGAAGCTGAATCAGGGATTGTTCTTCAGATACCATTTACAAACAAATTCCCATATATAAAAAGTAAATAAAACTTTTTTTTTTTTTTTGGCAATCTCTCTAACAAATCTTGGATTATTTCTGTTTTAGGGAAAAGGACTTGGAAGCCAAGTTCATTATTCAAATGGAGAAAAGCAAAACAACAATCACAAATTTAAAGGCAAGTAATAACCTGGCCTTGCTCCAGTTCCATGAGGCCCCATGTTTATTTTACTGTTCGAATGACTTGTGGATAAATAAAACATGTCTACCATTTCCACAACCCTCCCTTCTCATTTTACTTGGCCACAGCTGCTTGCTTTTGCCTTGGGCCTGGCCATGAAGTTGAAGGGTTTCCTCACCCATCTCTGCTTTCATTTCATCAGGACATCAGATTCAGGCTCTGGCTCTGGTATGTGAGCTGAGTTTAGCTCAATCATAGCCGTCTTTGTTCTCTATCCCTATGGTGGATCTTTAACCCATGTATTCTCTGAATTATTAAATAACCTTTGGGCCCAAATGTGTTTCCATTTTTTTATTAAAATGATCATATTTTATAAATTTGTAATAGCTGGTGTTATGATTCAAAGAGAAATTTAAAAAACACTGAATTTTCTAAGATGTCAAGTTCTTCCTTCCTCCTGCAGTTATAAAATATGATTTATTTTGTTAGCAAATTTGTTAAGGGTCCTGAATATTTTTTACTTAGAGGAGAATGAATAATAAAGAAATTATGAGCTTTGTGGGCTCAGCCCCTTCCTTTCTCCATTAATATTTTTTGTAATATTACCCTATAGGTTTGGCCTTTGGAGGCCTGCTTCTGAGCCTGCCACGGTTTTCTTCTGAGAATATATTCCTATTAATCATGGCTCAAGGGACTAGGGACTTTGAAATCAAATTTCAGATGGTGCAACTTGAGCTCCAGTGATAGGAGCTGGAGAATGCATCCAACCTGGCAGGGTTCTTAGTAATTCAGTAAACCTCCTTTGAGGCTCTGTTGTCCCTTTGAATGAGGCATTCTCCATTGGAATGTCTTTTTCTCCACTTACCAAAATCTTTCCTAACATCCTAGCTCTATCTGGTCTGCATTGAGCTTTCCCTCCTTTGACCTCCTGTGTCTTCTCATGTTTCTACTAGCCATTACTTGTCCATTCCCTGGTGTTAGTTACCTTTTTTGTGTCTCACGCATCTTTGCTTGGTAAAAGTTTAATCATTAAAAATTTCTACTTATTGAAACAGAGTGAGGAGATGCCTGACCTTGGATGAATTCCCCCTTTCTTTGTACGTTTTGGGATCTGTTTTCCTTGATTATTTTCTTGCTTTTGAGTTTTACAAACATTTCCTTGTCTAACGTTTGAGTAACCAGAACCAATGCCCAGACTTTAATATTTTAATAAGAACTTTAAAAAATCACATTACAGAGAGGCTGGGTTGCTGGGAGAAGTTTAGGTTTTAATTATATACGGATTTTTTCCTATTTTAATTAAAATTTTTTTTTATGGAGGTCAGGAGGAATTAAATATTTTTAGCTGAAAGATGATAATCATGTATATTTTTTTGGAAGAGCTATTTTTTTTTCTCCTGAATCGGCTAACTTATCAAATGACAGCGCTCTTTACATTATTACTTTTATTTTCTTTACATCGTTATTCTCATCATAATCATTTCTCTCTCTAGATACCAGAAGGAGGGACTGGGGACTCAGGAAGAGAACGAACCAAGACCTTCACCTATGATTTTTCTTTTTATTCTGCTGATATAAAAAGTCCAGATTATGTTTCACAAGAAACGGTATGGTATTTTCAAAATCTTTATGTTGATTATTTTCATATTGAGGAAAATCATGCCTTGCGACAGTTTGCTCGGTCGGTAGAGGTGGGGTCTGGCTGCGGACAAGGGGTCGGTCCAGCTTGGGACGAGGGGTCGGTCCCGCTTGGGACGAGGGGTTGGTCCGGCAGCAGACGAGGGGTCGGTCTCACAGGGGTTGCGCGGTTCGGCTGACGGGGTTGCCCGGCGAAGCCGGCGATGAGGGGGTCACCCGGAGAAGCAGGCGACGAACTGGGGACAAGGGAGGCCAGGCCCTTGTCGGGGGCTCTCAGGACTGGAGGGCGCACGGCAGAACTACCGAGGAGACAAGGTAAACACGCAAGTCCAACTTTATTGAGGGAGAGGCAACAGTTTTATAGGGGCTGGGGAAGGCTGATTGGTCGAAGCCACGCCCTGTTCTGATTGGTTGCCGGAGAAAGGTCAGTGGGAGGTACTGGAAGGGGGAGGGGTGGTGGTTAGGGATTGGCTGTTGCTGTTGCTGGGAGAAGGGGCAGGGTTTAGGGATTGGTGGCTGCTGTTGCTGGGGTAGAGGGCAGACTTGAGTTTCCCGCCCACGCCTGGCTGTTGCTGTTGGGGGGGGGGGAAGGCAGACTGGAATTTTCCGCCCTGCGCCTGCGCAGGGAGAAAGAAGAAGAAGGGTGTTGCCTCATAAGGCATCGTGTGGCGCTATCCGGGAGGAGGGGCGGCCGTGGAAGCATGGCCGCCGAGAAGGGGAGACCCAAGGGCACTCTGCGCCCATGCCGAGCTCCCTTCAGGGGTGGCGGTGAGTCCGACCAGCCACCCTATTATGGGGGCAGCGGCTTGGAATTAGGCCTACCGCGGCCGCTCCCCCGCCGGGCCACACTTCAGCCCGAGGGGTGACCGCAATGCTTCACCTCAAACTCTCAGTCATCGTGCTGATTTTTTGTTCCCTAAAGATAACAGACAAAAATTAGCCCTTGCAATTTAGCGTTTTGGTTGTTACACAGGGCTTTTTATGTATGAGAAGAGTTCAGTCCACAAAAGGTAGATTTCTTTTTTTCACCCCCGTGTGATGTTCATAATTTTTGATTTATAATATTTCAAAACTTATATGTGGCTGATGTCTTGAAGGAGCTATACAAATAAAGCATTTTTTTGGGGGGTGGGGAGGGGATATTTAAATGATGTTAAGCTGTGAAAATAAACCATTTAGCTTTTGTGTCCTGTGTGACATGGAGTTTTAGGAGGTAGATTTAAAACTCATGTCACATTCTCTTACCTGGAAAGATGCTGGAATTTGTCCAAGAAAGCTGCCCTGTAGGTGTTTACGATCTGAACTCTGGGTATAATGTGGGCAGATAAGAAAAGAGAGAAAGTGCTCCCAGGAGATCAAGATGCTGATACTGGCATTTCATGTGCGTGGAAGGATAAGTGTATTTCGCTGGGTTGGGAAAAGCTGGATGCTTGAGCAGAGCAGGGCTGTGGGGAAGTCCCAGTGTGGCACGAGCATGGGCTTCTTCACAGGCCCGCTTCCTGGCTTTCTGGCTCCTGTGTGGCTTTGGGAGATAACATCACTTCAGGTCTCATGAGTTAAAATGGAGAGAAGAATCCTTAGCTTGGTACTCATTTATGCTCTGACGTTGAATCCTCACAAGAACTGAATGAATGAATATTAGCTCCATTTTCCTTTGTTGGAGAGGCTCAAAGAGCTTAAACAACTGCTCACATTCATACACCTTGAGCTCCTGAGCTGATGTAGAGGGCAGTGGGGATGCCATAGGAAGGTCTCAGGGTATAAGAGAAAAGGTTCGTGCACTCTGAATGACAGATGGAGAGGACAGCCCTGAATAAATGAATGAGTCAGTGAGTGGGCGAGTGACTGGAGAGGACTGTGGTACTGAGGTGACTGCATTAGTCAGCACTGGTAGCTAGGAGTCGGGTGAGGAACGGAATGTCTTAGATACTGGAATTCAGATTTTGGCTTTACTAGGAATGGGAATGTCTTCAGAGGATAAATGAAGAGTTGTGAAGGTTCCTACTTCTAACTTACCTAATGAAGGGCTGGATTTTCCCTTATATTACCTGAATCTGAGGTTTTTTGGGGACTGGGCTGTGCTAGGGAAAGCCTGAGGATGGGAAAATAGAGTGTAGTGTGACAGCAAGTTTTCAGTCAATAAGGATAACTTTAAAGCTTTAGGTGTATGCCCAATATCTGTTTTCAGATGCTTTGAGGTTTGGTATAGATAACTGGAAATTGTTTCATTCAATTAGTAATCTTTCTCATCCCTAATTTTATTACATTTTGTTGAAAGTTTTTATGCTACCACATGTCATTATAGGAAGTGAGCCACCAGGTTGCATTGCTGCTATAAAGGGGAATATGCAAATCTTAGTTAGTATGGGGCTCCTTCTCCTCTTCCTTCTCCTCCTCCTCCTCCTCCCCTTCCCCTCCTCTTCCTCCTCCTCCTCTTCCTTCCCTCCCCCTGTATTCTCCCTCCTCTTCCTCCTATGTCTCCTATGTTTTAAATGTAAATGTATCGTGGGAAATATAGCTGCCTGCATGTTACTGTAGTTCACATCAACTTTCCCTTAACATTAAACAAAAACCAGGAGAAATGATCATTAATATTTCTTCCTTCCAAATTAATTTTAGAATTAGGAAGAAAATAATGAGCAAGCTAAATCCACACTCATGTAAATTAAAGATTATTAAATAATGTCTGATTTTTTAAATGGTTCTTCAAAACTCCAAAGGGAGGCTGTATTAGTCAGCCAAAGGGGTGCTGATGCAAAGTACCAGAAATTTGTTGACTTTTATAAAGGGTATTTATTTGGGGTAAAAACGCAGTTATAAGGCCCTAAAGAGACCACCTCAAGGCTGCTTTCTCATCAAAGTCAGCTGCCATCTGTTGAAGCAAGATGGTGGGCGATCTCTGCCTGCTCTCTCCTTCCTTCTTCCTCTTAAGGCTCTGTGGGCCCAGCTTCTTCCATTCTCAGCTGTGGGCTGGCATAGAGCTCATCTTCCAGGCCTTCTATATCAGTCTGACATAGGGCAGGTTTCTTTCCAGGTGTTCTCAGCTGCTGCAGACAATCAGGCGAATGACTCAGCTCTCACTGGGACCTAGGATCAAACGAAACAGAGCTCTCTCCTCTTTTGTGTATCTTCTTCTGTGTGTCTTCTTGGGTGCGTGTCCATTTATATCAGCCCACCAAGGGGGTGGACTCATTCTGAGTCATGCCCTTCTGAAGTGGTAGACTCAAAGCCCTAATCACCAGTAATTTAATCAAAACCTGTCCGCTGAATGTAGTACATTCAAAGAGTATCACACCCAGAGGAATAGATTAGTTTACAAACATATTCTATCTTTTTGGGATTCATAAATAATCTGAAACTGCAACAGAGGCTTTGCTAGATGCACAACCAATTCCTTGACTCAAGCCTAGAGGAACTTGAAACCTAAAATCTCCCAGTTGACCAACTAGATGGGAGAGTCCTTGTTTTAACAGTGCCCTCTTGTGGGCAATTATCAGATGAGGACTCAGAGATGTTATTGGATTGCTCTGGAAATAACCTTTAAAGTCTGTGCTCAGAGGAGCAGCAAGGTGGATTTTGGGGAATGGGGCGAGGCGAGGGAGCTCAGTGAGCTCCCTGAGAGGGGTGGGCAGTGTCCCACCTGTACTTTGGGTCTTGGCGCCTGGGTTTCTATGGCTCCAGACCTGCATTTTCTTGACTCATTTTCTAGTCATGTCCACCTGTTCTAGCCCTTCAGAACCCCCTGATTCTGTCCAGAATACTCCAGCTGGTTTAGCTTTCTGGAAAATAAAGTAATAGTAAAAGAATGGGTAAGGATTTTCACCCTAGGGAAGAATTTATTTTTTAAAACCTTTGGTTTGGTTTAAATATGATATTTTCCATGACTTTGTTTTCACACCAAACAGAACTATGAAAGAAAAGCCTTCCTTTATTCTTTGAGAAGTTTATGGGAGATTTTTCTTTCAATCCTTTAAAAGAACTCTATGAAATGGTACAAATGGTATTTGCTTTGTTTAAGAGACTTGGGGAAATACATAGTGTTTCTCCTTATATTCCATACACAGTGTTGATAATGAACTTCAAACTGGCACCTTCTTCCAGAGAAGCTTCTGCTTCTTAACAGAAGCCCAGGAAAGGGCCTTCTGGGTCAGATCGGGATACGGTTGCTGATTTAGAGGGTGTGGGAAGAGGACACATAGTGGTAAGGGCTTTGAAAGCACAGGCTGTCGAGTCAGAAAGGGCTGGGTTCAAATCCACATTCTGCCACTCACTAGTGTGTGCCCAGTTACTTCATCTCCCCCTTCAGCTTCCTGTGAAAATGGGTTTAGTAACACTGCTCATCCTGTAACTTTTCTGTGAGGATCAACACATGAACACAGAGGAAATGCCCAGAAATTGTGAGCTGCTATTATAGTTGAGGGTGGAGTAAGTAATCAGAAGTTGAGGATAAGATCAGAAATCATCAGCTTCTGAAGCTTAAGTGGAGGAAAATGAACTCAATGTATGAGACTGGCCACTTGTCGAAGTGACTCAGTTGAAATGATAGTCTGTAAATCTTTGACTTATGAGTCAGAGGAAACCAAATCCAAACAAGATGGCAGGAAGGTGGTGCCTGAAGAAAGCTGAGGTCCACTTGGCTGGTTTTTTAAAAAAATTTATTTTTCTCCCCTTCCCCGCCCCCTACCCCCAGTTGTCTGCTCTCTGTGTCCATTTGCTGTGCGTTCTTCTGTGACCGCTTCTATCCTTGTCAGTGGCACTGGGAATCTGTGTCTCTGTTTGTTGCATCATCTTGTTGTGTCTGCTCTCCCTGTGTGGGCGCCACTCTTGGGCAGGCTGTACCTTCTTTTGCGCTGGACGGCTCTCCTTATGGGGCGCACTCCTTGTGCATGGGGCTCCCCTATGCAGGGGACACCCCTACATGGCATGGCACTCCCCTGCGCACATCAGCAGCGCACATGGGCCAGCTCCACATAGGTCAAGGAGGCCTGGGGTTTGAACCGCTGACCTCCCATGTGGTAGGTGGACACCCTATCCACTGGGCCATGTCTGCTTCCCTTGACTGGGTTTTGATCTTCTTGGGTGGCTGGCTGTGCTGTTAGCAGGGATGGTTTATGTGGAGCCCAGACTGGGATAGCCAGTCTTTATCAGCCCTCTCTGGGAGTGTGGGTGCTTGTGTCCAGGGCCACCGTCAGCCTGGCGGATCTAGGTCCCTGCTGTGGAGATGACAGCATACCTGTACTCTGCTATGGGCCCCAGTATGCGTGTTCTAGCAGGAATCTGGCTTCCAACATAGAATCACCTGTATTTTCTGTGCTGTCTGGCAGATTTCCATGCTCTAGGCCACGTCTCAAAATTTGTGATACTTTGAAATCACCTGGGGATTTGGAAAAAAGTCCTGATTACAGGGTTCACAACCCTAGAGATTGTTTTTTATTGGTCTGTGTTACAGCTGGGGCCCTGGAACTTTCCAAAGCTTCCCAGATGATTGTAATGTACAACAAAATTTGAGATCTGCTGCTCCAGGCTGCTTGGCAATAATTGGGCTTAGTTTTCTGATAAATTGGGGTCTCTTGAGTTTGGCCAATCTGGTGTCCCTCACAGAGACTGAAAGCTCCCGCAGGGACTGTTGTGGCTCTCACAACAGTGATAGTGGTGACCACACGTTAGGAGCACCTCATCTTTTTGTGGCCCTGACTGAAGATCTGAAGCGTTCCTGCCCTTTGACATCTTTTCAGCTCCCATTGTCTCCCTAGAACAGGGAGGTGCCTTATATACCCTTACTTTGCTGGTCCCACCCCCAGAGAGCAGGAGGTTTGCAGGAGTTTGGAAAGCTCTGGTTAGTCCCCTTCCCAGCTAGGCATAACTAGGATGACCATGTATCTTCATTTACCTTATTTACATCAACTGTCTCAGTGAAGTATTAATTCTTCAACCCCTCATCCCTCTCCAAAGTGGAATTGTGATTATGGAGCAGCTGACATGGCCTCTGGCCATTGCAGGTGCAGTCCCAGGCCCTGCACAGGTTGGTTCGGCTCCCTCCATCCTGGGCAACTGTACTCCGACTTGGGGAGGCCCAGCAATCCCACCCAAATCCACAGCCAACCCATCACTTAGCAGTGTGAGAACCTCCAGAGATGAGAAAATTATTTTTATGAATAGCTGGACCCTAAAATGATGGCAGTGATTTGGTGTGGTTTGGCCAGTAATTTCTGGCTGCTATGTCCTTCAGGTTTTGAATCTTTAGTTACCAGAAGCTCTGAAAGAATGAATAAATTTATATAATTCTGAAATGGTAAATTATCATGCTTTAACATCATCTTTGCTTGTAGACTTGCTTATCGCTTTGGTTTGCATTTTTATATTTCAGAAACTTTTTGTTGAACAGTTAATGTAAACTTTGGTTAACTTAAAAGAGGATGGGGTTGCTTTTTGGTTGCTTACAAAGTTTACTTTTGGTTAAAAACTGGGCTTACATATCTGGTTATAAGTTCTGTAGAGATTTATTTATACGGTGTAATTCTTAAGAAATGAAAGTAGAATTAAAGAATATTGTCAACACTGAAGGTGCTTTTATTCAAACCTGTGGTAATTTGATCTTTTGTGTGTTCTTTGGCTTTCAGGTTTTCAAAACTCTTGGCACGGATGTCGTGAAATCTGCATTTGAAGGTTATAATGCTTGTGTCTTTGCATATGGGCAAACTGGATCGGGAAAGTCATACACTATGATGGGAAATTCTGTACGTTGTTTACACTGTGTGGGAAGAAAATTTCTCATTATCTCTTTGGACTGATAAAATTATCTCTTTTATCTCCTTGGTCTGCACTAACTTGGTTTTCATGTCTGATCATTCTTTAGCAATAAGATAAAACTCAGTAATAAGTTGGACTAAATTTCCTTTGAGAGATTTTAAATTAGAAATAGTTTTAAGTTTATAGGCATGAATAATGGATGCCAGTACCAGTTCATTTTCTGTTTTTAAAGGGCCTATAATCTTATCAAAAAAGTACACTGGGCCCATGAGTAATTTATTCTTCTTTTCTGCCAACACAACAGTTTGAATAAAATTACTGAACTCTGTTCTTTTTAAAATGATTCAAAACATTTTTCCCCTTGAAAAATGTAAAAATAAAAACTCTAAATCTTTGGTAGAAAGGTATTGCTTTAAAATCTAGCAAATGCATAAAAAGAGTTAGAGTTATGTAAAGTTTATCTAGTTATATATAGAGAGTTTAGTAGTTATGTTGTATAGATTAACAGACTTTAATATTCTACTTGTCCCAAAATATGGGGACATAAAAACTAAGCATTATTGCAGGAATTTTATCTCTTTTTGGGTTTTTCCCCAGCTTTAGATGGTATTTTATTTTTCTTTTTTCTTATTTTTATGTTTTGTTTTTCTTACACCATATTGGATACAGTGTTCAATGATTGCTAAAACTGTGATATCTAATTGTGGAGATATTACTAGAGGATTTTTTGGGGGTCCCTGTCAGCAGGCACTCTGGTGTTTTATGCTAAAGTTTATGGATTCATGGAATTTGCATTACTAGAGGATCTTTCTAGATGATATATTGCATTACATGTTACCTGGCTTTTTAAATCCAGTCTCCCCATTGCCCCCAAACACAAGAAGTAGCTAAATGCTATGCTGTGCATTCTCAAGGCTGATAAATAAGGAAAAACAGATAATATTTAAAGAGTTTCTCATTTCCTTTTGTCATTACTTCTTTCTACTTTCCTACTGTGCCTTAAAAAGCCTCTAAAAATGAAATTTGTAAGTTGATTCCCTAGTAGCTATTTTATGTAAATTAAGCATTTATAAAATGCTCATAAATTAAAATAGTTTTTTTCTGACCTTATATTTATGTACAGCTTGGATATTCTTTGTGCTGTTTTTTTTTTAGGTAAGAAAAAAAAATATGGTGAAATGTCTATTGTTCCTGGATGAGAACTTGTCCTGATTTAATGCTACAAGGAAAGAAAGTTCTCTTAAAGTAGTCATAATATTTCTTTTATTTTTTGGCTGAAAACTGTGAAGGGATTTCAGAAGAAAACACTAGAGATCCAAGTTCTGATGTGCTGAAGATTTGGTTTCCTAATGAGAACATTTTGCCTGATACTTAGTATTGTTCTAGGTTTCATCAGCTTAATGTTGACTGAAGCATGAATGTGTTTGAATATCGTGCTCACATTGTATAAACTCCAGATGAAGAGATACAGCTTGTGTTGAAGTCTTGTCACCTAACTTTAAGTAATGAAATGAGTAGCTACTTTGAGGACTTTACAGGGTTTTGTTGGCATTTCTCACCTGCCATTGTATGTTTCATCTTTTTTTGGTCATTTGACCAGGTTGTATTTTAAGCATTTATTCTATGGCTATAGACTATCTTGTTTGAAAGCCGGAGAACAAACTTCCTGATGCTTGCAAGCCATGATTTTGCTGATTAGCAACTGATTACCTAATATGACCAAAGGCATGTGGAAATCATAAGTCCCAATGCTTTCTTTTCAGAGACTAGGAAGCAGTCTTAGCAGGGGGTAAATGGCATGTCTGGGATCCCAGGGTGGTAGGATTGGGGCTGGCATGCAGGACTCTGGACTCCTACTCCACTCCAGCAAATTAAACATTTAGTCATCGGTTGCTTTTATTTCAAGTCACAGCTGTGGCATTCCTGCTTCCTATTGCAGGGCGATTCTGGCTTAATACCTCGGATCTGTGAAGGGCTCTTCAGTCAGATCAATGAAACCACCAGATGGGATGAAGCGTCTTTTCGAACTGAAGTCAGGTAGGGCCTGTGGCCTGAGCAACTGTGTGTGCTTGGTTGTAGCCAAGGCTGTTTGGCTTGATTTTAGGCACTAGGAATAGATAAAGCTTTAGCTTCCTGAAGAAAGACTCTGCCTTTTTTCCTTCTCTTATATTTATGGTAGTTGGAAATAAAGCTTAAAACATTTAAGTTTTCAATGACTTTCTTGGGTAAAATTGGACTAGGATTTGAGAAATAACCCAGCCCTTGGTCAGAAACTAAAGTAGGGCAGACATGGCAGTGTAGGTCATGTGTCTGCTTTACCTGGCAGTAGTTGTGTGGGCTCGGACAGGTTATTTATTTACTTAGCTCCCCCCCCCCCCCGCCGTTGTCTGCTTCCTGTCTTCATTCGCTGTGTGTTCTTCTGTGTACACCTGTATTCTTGTCAGCGGCACCCAGAATCTGTGTCTCATTTTTGTTGCATCATCTTGTGTGTCAGCTCTCTGTGTGTGTGGCACCACCCCTGGGCAGGCTGCACTTTTTTCGCGCTGGGCTGCTCTCCTTATGGGGCACACCTCATTGCATGTGGGGCTCCCCTACGCAGGGGACACCGCTGTGTGGCAGGGCACTCCTTGAGTGCATCAGCACTGCGCGTGGGTCAGCTCATCACATGGGTCAGGAGGCCCTGGGTTTGAACCTTGGACCTCGCATGCTGTAGGTAGATGCCGTATCTGTTGGGCCAAAGCTGCTTCCCTTGGACAGGTTTTTTAAATCACCTTAAAGTGTGGCTGCCTAACCTATTTAATGGGGCAAGCACCCACGTCTAGGTTACTGTAGGGATAAAATGGAATAATCCACATAAAGTACTTAGCACAGTACCAGATACATAATTAGCACCCAGAAAGGTGGGTTTCTCCTGTTTTGGTGGTGGTTGTTGTTATCAATGTTATTAATGTCTGAAATCTTTTTTAATCCAATTCTATTTAAAAATTTTAGCTACTTAGAAATTTATAACGAACATGTGAGAGATCTACTTAGGCGAAAGTCATCCAAAACCTTCAATTTAAGAGTCCGTGAACATCCAAAGGAAGGACCTTATGTTGAGGGTAAGAGCAAATATATTTCATAGTCTACCTGTCTTAGGAATCTGTGTAAATATAATGCTTTAGAAAGGAAGAAAATGTGGCATAATAGTGGACTTAAAAATTTGTTTATTTTTAGCATTTTGTTAGAGTAACAAAATGATTTGAGCAGTCACTAGACAATATTTATTTAGTGAATTCATATTTTACTGGATGTTTACTGATTTAATGGGGCTTCCCAATAGATTTCCCCTGGCTTTTAGAACTCTCTGGAAATCGTTTTCCAATGTTCTCAGGCAAAATAAGGGAATCTGTGTCTGGTCTTGTAAATAATAGTATATTTTTACTGATATAATAAGATATTCTAAGATCTGCTAGGAAGAACATTTATAGTTTCCTTTGCTGTGGTTCTTTGCATGTTTCAGTCAGTTGTGAGGAATGCCACAAGTCATGATGGTTCAAGGACTGGTCCTTGGTAATCATTATCTTGAAAAAAGATGGTTTTAAGGCTCTCCCTGTAGAGAAGTTGAGCTCACTTGCCCTGCATTCTAGAACCCTGTTTGGCATGTGAGGAAAGGGGGCTGACTGCTGGCAGGCCTGCAAGAATCGCACACACACAGATGCTTTTGTGTGCCTGTCGACCTTCACGTGTGTATCTTTTGGAGCCAAGACTGGGAACTGGTCACAGGCCTAAAAATGTTCCTATTCTTGGTTGTTTTTTTAACCTGGCAATATCAGGTACACAATAGAACACCATCTATGTTTTATTAAATTCCCAATTGAACTTTTTTTTTAATATATTTTTATTAGAGAAGTTATGAACTTACAAAACAATCACCTACATGTGTAGAGTTCCCATACAACATTCTTCCACCAATACACTACATTGTTATGGAACATTTACTATCGATTATGAGATAATATTAGATTATTACCACTAACTATGGTCGATAGCATACATTTGGTGTATTTTTTCTATACCCATCTGTTATTACACAGTACATAATTGATATTGATGCAAGAATATTACTGTATTGCTGTTAACCATAGTCCATAGGTTACACTAACTTTATTTTTCCCTTGCTTCTCTACATTCTTACCACCTTGCAGTAGTGATGTTCATTTGTTCTAGATCATAAAGGACATTCTTGTATTTGTACTATTAATCACAATTCTCACCCACCTCTTTGTTCACTGTTATTCAGTTCCTGGATGATTCTCTAGTTTTCTTTCCCAACTGAACTTTTGCTTTCTATGCCCAAAGCTAGGTTTTCAGTGATATAGTTATTTTTGGAGTATGAAATAGAGCTATTGCTGTTAATAGTTTTTAGCCTAATGTGGTTTTATGTTTTCCCTTTAATTATCTTATCAGATGTTAAAACACATTTTAAAGCCTGGTATATGAACAGATGGAATATTAAACAGGGTAAACATCCAGATATCTGACCCAGATACTTAGGGGATTTAGTTTCTGATAAATGTGCTGTTCAAACAGTGGGGGAAATAGGGATAGTTAAGATATAATATTTTTTTTTCTGGCAGAAAAAAAGGTAATTTGGTGTCATATCTTAGTTTTTACCTCAGGATAAATAGCAAATGGATCAAAGATTTAAATGTAAAAAATGAAATAATAGAATAACTAAAAGAAACCATGGGCTATTTTTTCTTTTTTCTTTTTTTCCAGAAACTGGGAGAAGGGAAGGCTTTAAAATTTTTGACTTATAACTCAGAAACCATAAAATAAAAGATTTCAAATTTGAAATAGTAAAAAATGAAGCTTTATGCTTGGCAGAAAAACCATAAGCAAAGTAAAATGTCAAATGACAAAATGGGGAAAGTATTTTCAATTCAAATTTCAGACAAAGGAGTAATTTCCTTAATATATAAAGAGTTCCTATAAATCATTAAGGACAGGGTCACTAACCCAGTGGAAAAATGGACAGAGGATGTGAAAAGACTGTTCACAAAAAAGGATATACAGGTGAGTTTTAAATGATGGAAGGAATGCTCAGCCTCACTTATTCTGAGAGTAAAGCAAAATAAAAATACATTGAGGGAAGTGGGTGTAGCTCAGTGGTTGCACATGAGCTTCCCAGGTATGAGGTTTTGGGTTCATTCCTTGGTACCTCCTTACAAAAAGTACAGTGAGGTTATATTTGTCACCTATCCCTGGAAGATATAAATAAGCCTGATGAGACAGTACTGGGGATGATTTTGGGAAATAGGTGGGTGCAAATTGCCTATTATGGAGGACAATTTTGCAATATCTATCAATTACAAATATCCTTTGACCCAGTGATACTACCTCTAAGGATTTATTTCTGTAAAAATATTCATGGACATTCCAAAAGACCTTTGTACAAGATTATTTGCAGCAGCATTACATGAGATTGGAAAGAAAAATGTAAACAGCCTCTAGTGTCTCAATAGGAGACTAGTTAGACTGGTTAAGTTGGTTATGGTCCATGTATATAATCCAATGCTAGCAATCATAAAAATGAATGAGGAATCACTTTAAGAACTGATAGTGTGTTCTTCAGTATGTATTAATGCTGGAAAAAAAGAGTGCAAAACCCTGTTTATGGTATGCTGCTGTTGGTTTTGTATATTTGTAAATATGGTTTTGTGTATTTGTAAATTGCCTGTATATGTGTAGATTATATTTCTGGAAGGATACTGAAAAACAGATAACATTTGTTGACTGACAAGAGGGTTCCTAGGTGGCTATGGGTAGGCTGTGGAAGGGAGTCCTTTGACACAGTATATCTTTTGGAGCCTTTGGCTTGAATGCTCAAAAATAAATAATTTTAAAGAGTATTTAAAACATGATTTTAGATTATGCTACCAAGTGGGTGGCTTAAAACGACAGAAATTTATTCTCTCGTTGTTGTGGAGGCTAGGAAGTCTGAAATCCAGGTGTCTGCAGGGCCAGGCTCCCTGTGAAGGCAGTAGGGAAGGCTCCTTCCTTGCCTCTTCCAGCTTCTGGTGGTTGCAGGCAGTCCTTGACTTTCTTGGCCTGTTGGCCGCAAAGCTCCAATTTCTGCTCCTGTCTTACATGGTCTTCTGGTTGTATCTCTGTATCTTCAAATATCACTCCTCATAAGGACACCAGTCACCAGATTTATATTCGACCTGAATCCAGTATGACCCCATCTGAACTTGAATATGTCTGCAAAGACTGAGTGTCCAAAGAAAGTCACATTCACAAGTACTAGGGGCTAGGACTTCAGCATTTTTTTGTGTGTGGGGGGTGGGATGGGGACACAGGTTTTCCATGAAGATCATGACTGCTAGGGTTTTGAAGAGGTAGTGCCTTTACCTTTCTCTTCCATGTGCTACAGCTAATATTAATGAAGTTGATGATAACTGCAAACATTTATCCTAACTACCCTGTGGTAGCGCATTTTCACTTGAGGTAACTCAGCTACAATGAGGATAAACAGCTTGCCTGTAACTATGTAAGCCCACATCTGGTAAGTAGCAGAGCTGGGATTTGAGTCCAGGCAGCCCAGCTCCAGAATCTGCATGATACACTGCCACTTTGTAGAAACAGGCTCTCTAAATGATTTGGCATATTTGTAGAGCTGCATATTATTTCAGGGAGGTAAATTTCTTATTCCACTCACTGTATATTAGAGATTTCTTCATCCCTCTTTGTTCTCAGATTTATCCAAACATCTAGTACAGAATTATGGCGATGTAGAAGAGCTTATGGACGCTGGAAACATCAATCGCACGACAGCAGCGACGGGGATGAATGACGTCAGTAGCAGGTCTCATGCCATCTTCACCATCAAGTTCACTCAGGTGAGGGCAGCTGTGGGGCTTGCAGGCGCCATCCCTGAGGTCTTTACTTTCTCATTAGCACCAGCTGAGGACTGATCATTGGTGAACCAGGAGCAACAGCAGGCAAAGGTGACTGGCTGTCATTTTCTTGTTAATTAGAGTTGACCATGTGCTATGTGCTGAGTTTCTCGGTGGTTACAATCACAATAATTTGAAATGTCCTGATGTGTACCCTTAAGAAATATTTAGCAGGCTTCCACCCTGTTCTAGACATAAAAAGGGGGAAAAAAAAAAACCCAACAAACTTGCTCTGTGTTTAATTAAGCAAAAGTTTTCATTGTTGCAAGCTCTGTGGGAGATAATGGATTGCCAGGCAGAGCAGCTGGAGGCCAAGGTGAGTAACTCTGCACAGTACATTATCACTCCACGGAGCTCATCCTGCAATGCTGATTGTGATTATTAGAATGATATGAAAGGAAAACGAACATTTATAAATACTAATGTAAGAATTCATTACATTCAAGAGGCAGAGAACAGCTTGAATATGTGTGGGAATTATTGAGGTAAATGTTATTTTAATACCTAGGCAGTAAGAACAGATACACACAAACTAGGGTCCTCTCAGGACTGAAGCCTGTGCGAGGAGCTTAGGGATGCCCTGACTGGTGTTAAAGAAGTGGCCGTGGGAGTTGCTGAGGGCAGGCAGAGGGGAAGAGAGGTGTGGTATTGGGGTGTTTTCGGGACTTGGAATTGTCCTCAGTGATATTGCAGGGACAGATGCAGGACCATAACCCACTGAATGGACTGGGAGAGAGTGTAAACTACAACATAAACTATAATCCATGCTGTGTAGCAGTGCTCCAAAATGTATTCATCAAATGCAATGAATATACCACACTAACGAAAGAAGTTGTTGATGTGGGAGGAGTGGGGGGTGGGGGTAGGAAGTGGGGTATATGGGAGCCTCTTATATTTTTTAAGGTAACATTTTGTGTGATCTTTATATCTTTATAAAAATTTTAAAAATCCAAAAAGAAAGAATGAACATATTAAATACTTGTCACCTACTGGCAAAAAGACGGAATTTTTTAAATGAGGGGGATCAGAAAGCAAAGAAAATGTAAAATTCTCTAGGCAGCAGTCAGAACAACTCCTGTTAAATTCTCCTTGACTCTGTCTTTTAGTTTTTCTGGTTTTTCTATTGTTTGTCTGTTTAACGCCTGATTAGGATATGGCTGGCCTCAGTTTCTAACAGGTGGACATTTCTATAAGAATACGGTAATTCTTTCTGGCATTTCTGTCCAGACTGTAAAACTTAGGTTAAATGTCTTTGGGAAAGTAAAACTTTGGTAACATTCAGAAGTAAGGAATATAGTCAAGATGCTCACATTTTAAAAATAGTAATTTGTGAAAAACTAAATGTTTTATCATTGAATAATGGTCGTATGCTATTTTACATAATTATCTACATTTATCATACTTTGATGAGCCCTTGTTCTTGGAGGGCTGTTGATTCTGTATGGGAATAATGCTAATTACTTGTTTACTTATACTTTTCTTTGTTGGGTGCCCCTCAGTGCCTAGTTCCTTGCCTGTGCTAGTCAGATCCAGTGAGCCTTTGATGAGAAGGACTGAGTGATTTGAGTGCCAGAATGGTTCTTCAGAAAATTTAAAAATCACACATGTTTAAAAGTTTAAAAACAGACTTTTGTTGTAGTGAGTTCGACGTTAGGAGTTTTGTAATCACTGTGAAGGAAAAGAATTTGCCCTGAGAGATCACAGTGAGGAGTGGGAAATAATTAGAATTTGTATCACACACAACATCAGGGCCCTTTGTACTTTTTCACATTTGTTTTTATATTTTACCACAGGCAAAATTTGATTCTGAAATGCCGTGTGAGACTGTGAGTAAGATCCACTTAGTCGATCTTGCCGGAAGTGAGCGTGCGGATGCTACTGGTGCCACTGGGGTCAGACTGAAGGAAGGGGGGAACATTAACAAGTCTCTCGTGACTCTGGGGAATGTCATTTCTGCCTTAGGTAGGTTCACACTTGTCTCTTGCCTCCTCTTTTTCCTCGTGATACTGTATTAGAGTAAAGCAATTAAGTTTAAGATTTGCATTGCAAACTGAGGTAATAGCCTTAAGGTTTTCTGAATTTAATTTCTGAAATTAAAGAAAAAATTAATAATTGTCTTTTTTTTTTTCTTGTAAAATTCTTCTCTACAGCTGATTTATCTCAGGATGCAGCAAACCCTCTTATAAAAAAGAAGCAGGTTTTTGTGCCTTACAGGGATTCTGTTCTGACTTGGTTGTTAAAAGATAGCCTTGGAGGAAACTCTAAAACTATCATGATTGCCAGTAAGAGATTTAAGTTCTTTTCTTTGGAATATAACATGTTGTGTGAATTAACTGTAAATGTTTCAATTTAAATAGTCTCACCAGGAAATAGCACTTTTTATGCCTTAAAAGATAGTGATTTTTTCTGCCTTGAGGAAAATCACCTAATATGGCCTAGTGTACAGTATAGTATTAACTGTTTTTCTCCCATCCTAATTACATTGGCTTGCCATGTTCTTGGTTACAGAATTTGCAGAAAGGGCCTCAGCTTTTCTTTGCATAAAATGTAAGATAGTCTACTATCTCATAGGTTAAAATCATTCATGATAGGGACACAAAGTTAAAATAACCTAACTTTGTTTTTCGTTTGAAGTGATAAATGTGGAATTTAAAATTAAGTATTGAGAGCATTAAAAAAATGAGTATCTATAAAAAATAATGATTATACAGGCATACTTTATAGATAAGGCAGGTTTGGTTCCACACCACTGCAATAAAGTTAATATCGCAATAAAGTGAGTCACATGAACTTTTTTGCTTTTCAGTGCATATAAAAGTTATGTTTACACTATACTATAATCTAGTAAGTGTGCAATAGCATTAAGTCTAAAAAAACAATGTACATACTTTAATTGAGATATCTTGCTCAACACAGTGTTTCCACAAACCTTTCAAATTGAGAGGTAAATAAAAGTAAAATAAATCTTTAAAAAAAGAAAAAAAATCAAATTGAAAGAAAGCGTAGTATCTGCAGAGCACAATAAAGTGAAGCACGGTAAAACGAGGTATGCCTTGTTTTATTTGTATATTCTAATCAATTAAATGAAGGAAGCAGAATAGGGAAACAATGTAGAAAGGTGAGATAATAGCTGAAGAGAACTGCAAAGCGGTTTCCCTCCTTACCCTTCTTCTCCTGTTCCCTTTCTCTCCCTCTTCTTCCCTTCCCCTCTCTTTCCCTCCCTTCCCAACCCTCTCACCAATACCGTGCATTAACTGTGGAGGTGAGGAATCTATCCTGGGCTGTCAATCCAGGTGCAATTGTGTATTAACCTAAATTGTGAAGTTGGGTATTGGGGATGTGGCAGGGGTGAGAATTAACCAGAGCTTTGAGAGGAAAAGAAAAAACTCATCTTCTGACTCTCATCAAAAATTTTCATGCTCTGGGCTTTTACAAAGATAGTAGGCATTGCTAGAGTTTTTAAAAGTATTTTAAATCCTATTTAATATTGAGACATACAGGTTGTCTTGAAATTCTCCTCTTCCTACAGTTTCAACAGAGAAAACTCCCCTAACTATAATGGATATCTCATATTTCATTTTAGAATGGTCAGATGGCTGATTCCAGACTTGAGAAAAGCAAAATGACACTTAATTTGGTATAGTGAGCACCCTTTCCTATAAATCTAGGTAATTTTTAATATTCATTACTATGGCAATGAATATTTAGTCTATCCAGTGATCTGGGGTTAATCTTACTTTTAAATTACGAACCAACTTTGTGTTAAATGAAACTCGGATTGCTGGATAAATTATTTTTTGAATTCATTCTTCACAGCCATTTCACCTGCTGATGTCAATTATGGAGAAACCCTAAGTACTCTTCGCTATGCAAATAGAGCCAAAAACATCATCAACAAGCCTACCATAAATGAGGACGCCAACGTCAAACTCATCCGTGAACTCCGAGCTGAGATAGCCAGACTGAAAACATTGCTGGCTCAGGGGAATCAGGTTAGGAGGTTTTTCTGCGATTTATGGATAATTTTCTTTGAGTAATGGCATCTATTTCTAGAACTTAATGAGACAATTACCTCACTCGTCATATTGATTTGAGTAAATAAGTGCTAGGTAAAGCTTTGAATGAGTTAGCTGGTCTCTCCTTTACATCAACTGCAGATTGGCCTTTGCATTCATTATGAGCTCCAGTGTAAGATTTTATCCACTAAACCTGAAATGATTAACTTTATAATAGTTTTCAATTATGGATGAAATTTTAGCCTGCAGTAGAATTAGCAGCATAATCTCCATTAGAGGAAGGAAAGTGAGGTGCTTAGAGTCATATTTCAGATTCTGCCCATGCATTTTATGACTTGAAAATGTATTTTAATAGAATGAAAGACTTGTGTGAGCACCTTTCTGAATCTCTGTTTCATGTCACCCATTATAGAGGTGGTTATGATGATTCAGTGACATTTGTAATATTACATTTCATGGCCTGGCTGAGATGGTGTCCCTGAGGCCTTTCTAGGATTACCTAGAGGGAAAGTTTTTGGCAAATTCGAGCGGCAACTTTTATACCTGACTTTTACTAAGTTAGAAGAATGAAGAAAAAAATAGAAAGGTTAGCCTTTTAGAATTAAATTTAGGAAATCTTCTTTGAAAGGAGCCTTATCACATGGGCAGAAGAACTTTTTAAAACTTTTACAAATTCTCTGTGATGAATGTCTTCAGAGGAATTAGGTATGCCAAACAGTTTCACTGTATTTTGTGGTCTTTTTTCTTGTTTCTTTCATGACCAAAGACCACTGTTGTCATGAAGGGAGTATTTTGTTGTTCTAGTTTTGGAGTTGAGGATGGAAAAGATGGTTAAATATATTTTGGAACACACTGAAGATAAAATTCTTTGATCAATAATATATTACAATTAAAATGGGAATCCAATTGAAAATATTTTATTACACTGGGAGACAATATGATCTTCACCTAAATTAATTAAATTTATAATCCTCAATAAAACAAGCAGGTGTTCTTAAATGCCTATTAACAATCCCTGTATAAATTTATATGAGATGTTGCTCTATTCCCAAAATATTCTATTCCAAAGGCTTCCATGAGTTCACTGAGAGTGTTTACTTACTCAAATCAAAATTCGATTTCCAGGGTTATTTGAAAAAAGCCAAATAAAACCAACTCCTACTTTTAATAATTTTATATACTTGTCATTGTGTAATGCCATGTGCATTAGAATTTTAAAAGCACAATTTAAATAAAGCAAAAGATTCTTTATATTTGCTTCTACCGTATCTAGATATAAAGATAAATTGTTAATGTTTATAAAATATACATTTATGTATTTCTGAGCTTTTTATTGAAGTAGTATATATGTACAGAAAAATTAGATGTTTTAAGTGTACATGGCAGTGAATTTTTACAAACTGAGTTCACTGATCTAGGCCTCATGCAGATCAAGAAAGAGAGTATTACGGCACCCTAGAAGACCCCTAATGCTCCTTTTCAGGCACTGCCAGCTCCACCATGCAAGAAAAATGACTAGCTTGACTTCTAACAGGCTAGATTAATTTTGTCTATTTTGTTTGTTTTGTTTTTTGTTTTAGGAGGTAACAAGGATTGAAACTAGGACCTCGTACATGAGAGGCAGGTGCTCAACAGCTGAGCTACATCCACTCCCCAATGGGAGTTGTTGTTTTTCATTTGTTTGTTTGATTTTAGGAGGTCCCAGGGATCAAACATGGGGGACAGGTGATCAAACACTTGAACTGGTTTTGTCTATTTTTTATCTTTATATTTACCTTTATATAAAGATAAAATTTATTTATTTTTATGTAAATAGAATCATGCAGTAAAAATCCTTTTGGTTTGGCTTCTTTCACTCAACATTGTGTTTGTGAGATTCACCCATTTTTTTCCTCACTTGTAAAATCATTTTATTGGTATAAATATACATATGAATAAAATCCCTTCATCCTATAATGCAAGTGAATATTTGTGAAATGTCTTAAAAAGAGTAGTATTTTTTACAGATGTCAAGGTAGTCTCAAAAATCACATGAAAAGCTAATGTGCAGATGGAAATTAAAGGCCTTCAAAAAGAGATTCACCTATGTTGTTGCATGTATTTGTAGACCATTTATTCTCATTGCTGTCTAGTATTCTGTCCTGTAAGTATATCCCAACTCATTTATCTGTTCTGCTTTTGATGGGCATTTAGGGAAATTTCAGTTTGGAGCTCTGACGATTAGTGAAACAACAAGAAAATGGAACAATAGAGAAATGATATAAGTAACGAAACTGAGGAAGCAAAGAAGACAGTAGCTCCTGTGGGGCATGGGCTTCAAAGCCAGGGGGGACCGCTACACACTATGTGAATCTCTCTTTTTTTTTTTTTTTTTGTCTTTATTCATTTTTTAAATATTACATTAAAAAAATATGAGGTCCCCATATACCCCCCCCACCCCCCTCACCCCACTACTCCCCCCATAGCAACATTCTCCTCCATCATCATGAGACATTCATTGCATTTGGTGACTACATCTCTGAGCACCGCTGCACCTCATGGTCAATGGTCCACACCATAGCCCACACTCTCCCACGTTCCATCCAGTGGGCCATGGGAGGACATACAGTGTCCGGTAATTGTCCCTGCAGCACCACCCAGGACAACTCCAAGTCCCGAAAACGCCTCCACTATGTGAATCTCGACCACTCACATGTTTGCAGCTCCTCAGAGGGCTGGTGAGAGTGGCTCGAGCGCTGTGAGGACGCCTGCGTGGCTGCTGCGAGGGCCTCGCCTGTGAAGGGAAACCCCTGTGCTTCCCTGTGGGCAAGCTCGGCTTGCTGCTGAGTGTGGCGCAGGGTAATCTTGTAAATGGATGTTCAACTGAACCTAAGAAGACTGCTTTGTGGGTGTTCCTTGTTTAAATAGAAATTGGAAAAACCTGCATAAGGAGAGTGCGTCTGTCTGGGGAGGACAATTTGGCAATTAAAAAAAAACAACATGCACATATGTAGAGAGAACTCACAAATTCCTCTTTTAGGAATTCATTCAATTGATAAACCACATAGACAGTTGGTATAAGGATATTCTTTGAAGTGTCGCTGGTAAAGCAAAGATTAGAAGAGACTGCATTTCTACAAATAAGAGAATACTGATCCAAGTGAGAGAATATATATACAATGAAATACTGTACAGCAGAAGTGGAATGGGCAAAAAAAATGCGAGGATTTTACCTGAATTGAATTTTATCTAAGATATATTGTATGAGTAAAAAAGTCAATATTCAGGATAGCATTTGTGCTGTTTGTGTTCAAAGAAACAGTAGAAGCACTTGCATCTAGCCTGAATAACTGCAGATTTACACACCAACTTGGGTACAGTGAGTGCCTCTGGGGAGGGAGGGAGAATTCCTTTTTTAAAATTTTATCTATTGCCTTATTGGGTTCTAAGAAAGGTATAAAGATCAGTGGGCACTGTGTACCCACCACTCAGTTTAAGGATTAAAATGCTATGGATACGGTTGAAGGCCCCTGCTTGACCTGTCTGGTTCCATTTTCCTCTCCTGCCTCTACCTGTCCTCTTCCCTCCAGTTCTAACCTGATCTTGGTGTTTACCATTCTCATGTTACTCTTAATATGCCTGCAGCATTGGTAAGGGAATGGATAAATAGATTGTGGTGCAGCAAGGTCGTGCTTGGAATACCACCCAGCACTGAAAAAAATGAGTTTCATTTGTGTGTATCAACATAGATGAATTTCTGAAACCTGCAGTTGAATAAGATTTGAGCTTTTTACTTTTTGATTCTTGTACTTTATGCCTATAGAGAACAGACAAATCCTTTAGGACATAGGGATTTAAGTTAGGTTTGATTCTGGTAAAAGATCAGTATGTTTGTCTTTGACTTTTGCTTTGCTGGTTTGTATCGCACAGGTAGATTTACCAGGATGCTATGCTATGAGTATTTATGAGATGTGTTACTTATTGATTAAAGGCTTGGCCTTAAGTGACACTTTTGGGGGTTGGAAGTGGAATTACTTTCACCTCTATTTAATAGTTTATTAGGAAATTTTTTGATAATTTACTATATTCATGGAAAAATCTTTAGTCTAGATGATTGCTGTTTACTAATTGCTGATCTCTTTTATGGTTTCAATTGTAGATTGCTCTCTTAGATTCCCCCACAGCTCTAAGTATGGAAGAAAAACTTCAGCAGAATGAAGCAAGAGTAAGTGATACTTTCCTTTGTTATTTTAAAAAATCCTAACAGTGTTATTTTAAGTGCTTGCTTTTCTGTACTTCTCATTTAAGAGTCACTTTCTTTTTTCATTCCACCTAATCTCTCCACCCCCCACTCCAAAGTGACCTTTTTATTTTTATTTTTATTTTTATTTTTTAAAGATTTATTTATTTAATTTCCCGCCCTCCCCTGGTTGTCTGTTCTTGGTGTCTATTTGCTGCGTCTTGTTTCTTTGTCCGCTTCTGTTGTCGTCAGCGGCACGGGAAGTGTGGGCGGCGCCATTCCTGGGCAGGCTGCTCTTTCTTTTCACGCTGGGCGGCTTTCCTCACGGGCGCACTCCTTGCGCGTGGGGCTCCCGCACGCGGGGGACACCCTTGCGTGGCACGGCACTCCTTGCGCGCATCAGCACTGCGCATGGCCAGCTCCACACGGGTCAAGGAGGCCCGGGGTTTGAACCGCGGACCTCCCATATGGTAGACGGACGCCCTAACCACTGGGCCAAAGTCCGTTTCCCCAAAGTGACCTTTTTAAAAGAAGCACAATCAGTTGACTTTATAGGTATTTCATCCCATTCTGTGAGACTTAAGTGGAATTTGTCTGGCACCTAACAGTTAACTGTGACTAAAATTCCCACTCTGGCCCTCCTGACCATGGTGAGGTCCTTTGGGTCATCAGAGTACATACGAGTCCCCTGCGGAAGTCTGTGTTGAGTTCACTAAACAACAGTGGTCCCCCATGGCTTAGCATTGACCGTCGTTTAATTCTCTGTCACCTCTGTTCCTTTGTTTCAGTGGGAAACCCAGCACTTGGGGACTCTCTAGCTGCTCTAGGTAGATGCTTAGATTCTCTAAAGCTGGAGGAGCTCTGTGGCAGGGAGGGAGACTGGCCGTGACTGATTGGAGGAGAGAACAGCTCAAGAGATGTTATGGACTGAAGCCAGTGTTCTGTGCATTAGTGCTTTTTGGAAATTAGTTTCATGGCTGACCTAGTTCTATGCTACTTTTATAAAACAACAACAACAGCAGAAATAACCCTATGTGAAAAGAGAAATGAGCGTTAAGAACAGTTTTTGGAGTGGATTTTATTCACTGTGTTGAATGGTTAAAACCAATTGAGAAAGAAAATTGGATTCTGTTGGTAAAAGCTTTTTCCAGAATATACATTATTGAAGCTATAAATGGAGTTGTATTTTGGAACTTGACACTTCCCTGGATAATTATACTGATAATAGTATTAGTAAAAGCATTAGCTTATAAATCTCTACTTTTCTCATGAAATTTTGTTTTTTTAGTGCTTGAAATTCTAATTTTGAGTGCTATGAAATATTTGGGTATAGTCTTAAATTGTTTCTCAGTAATAATTTTCAGCAACACCTAGCAAGTTAATAGAAACAGTAAACATATTTTAATTTGAATGTTGCACATGCTGTGACAGAAATGACTGCCTTTCTTGTTCATACCAGTTTCTAAATTTACATCTAGCTTTTTGCTGTGACCCTTTTTAATTGTTTTCCATTTACTTGACTGTAAATCTTATCATCTGATCACATGGATAGAGTTTAGAGTTGCTATCATAACATTTGCATTTTTATTAATGTTACAATGAAGAGTATTTGATTTAAAATTAATAGTAAAACAAATCTGTGGTATAGTTGTTAATTTTTTAATTGCAGTGATCTGCTTGAATTGGAAAAGGGTTGATTGGCTTAACATTTCTTAAATGAGAACGTAATGTTGGAAGAATGTGGACTCATTTATTGCCAGTGAGAATGTGTTAACCAATTGGTATACACTAGTAAATTCAGAACACTAGTCTTTCCCCCTTTTGTAGGGATGAGATGCATAAGACTATTTCCTTTATGAAAATGTTCCAAAACAAAAAAGTACAATAGCCATGTGTTTTTTATTGCTTAGGAGAGTTCTCTGGGGCTGGAATATTGCTGAAATGAAGTATTGAAAGTAATGACTGAAGTGTCTGACTGAGTTCTGGATAAATCAGTACAGTCTTCCCAAACCATTAAAAACAAGTGAGCAAAGAACTAAGTTAGAGAAGCTCTTTAATCCTGTCTCTTGTTTTTCTTCAAGAAGATGATAGATTTTGACATTAGTAACTAGTGAAAAAGAGACATTAGTAAAAAAAAAATGTTAACATAGAACTCTTTTTGGAGGTAAATTGAGGAGTAAAATGAACTGCCACTGAACGATTGTTATTGGTGGGTGAGGTATGTTTTGGTTTTACTCTCGGATAAAGCACTCCGGTTCCTCCATTTTCTCTCAGTAATAGATGCCTTCCTCCACTACCACCGCTGACTTGAATGTCCTTTCAGATTGCTATACTTATTGGTATGTGGACAGTGCTGTTTCTTAGCAGTGAAAGTACAAGCATATGCAGTCTGTGCATTCATTTTGGCCTGGTTACTAGGGAGACTTACCGGTGGGTAGACCTGTAGGTTTAAATGGGACGGTATCTGCTGTTGGGAGTAAGGAGGAGGCAGGAGTGATAAAGAAAGTAAAGACTGAAAGGTTTCTTCTCTTTTTGTCTCCGGAGTTACTCTCTTTTAGGGCTAGGTTATATTCCTCGCCACAGAACATACTTTTTATTCTTTTTTTTTAAACCTCCCTATTCAGGTATCACTGTTTACTTTTAATGAATTAATCCCTAGGATCCTCTAAAAAGTTTTATGTAACTACTAGAATATTTCCAGTAACTTTGAGAAGCAGTTTCCAACTGCTTTTTGTTCAACAATTGGGGGCTCCCCCTCTCCCCCCAAGTTACAGCAGGCTAGAAACTGGTTTTTATCAAAAGATTTTTCTTTTTCTAAAAAGAGTTAATTAAAGAACCACCTTTTTAAAAAAGATAGAATGAGATTTATAAACCCTATTAATTAACTACAAAAGCAAATTATCTCCTAAAAGAAAATTACAGCATCCAAGGTGATTTAATCACCACATCTAATTAGAAAGAAAAGTAAATCACTATTTCTTAGGACCTAAAGTATAGTTAGGAAAACTTAACCCATTTAATGGGATGTTGTTATCTTTGAATTTGTAATTTTGGTTAACATCCAGGAAAGTAGCTTTTACTTAGGGTATACCATGTTGTAAAACCTAGGCAACTTGACAACAAATTTTTGTCTATTTTTTTGCTTTGCTATAATGTAGGGTGAGATCAACTTGTTTGATATATATTTAATGATGATTCTTTCAGGGGTAGCCATTGCTATCTAATTAAAAATAATTATATTTCATCCTTCCATAAGCTATGAGAATTTGGAAACTTACTAGAAAATCCTAATACATTTTTAATGGAATAATCACATGTTTATTTTTCCTTTTAGGTTCAAGAATTGACTAAGGAATGGACAAATAAGTGGAATGAAACCCAAAATATTTTGAAAGTAAGGACTTTGAAGAGGTGTCTCTTAAATAGTAACCCCTACCCCCATGCCTGTTGTGTGCGTTGGCTAAGGTATGATTCATGGAGCTGACTTTGTTTTGAAGGAGTGGGAATGGGGGCCCTTAGACATTAGAAGAGTGGGAATGAGAGCTGTGAGGTAATAAGGAACGGGAATAGGGGCTGCTAGTAAAGGAATGGGATGGGGGCTTTCAGGCTTTAGAGCTGTGTGTGTTTTAATGCATACAGATCATGTTGCTACTTAGATGTTTGCTTTCAGTTTTTGGAGTTTTTCCATTTTTGACTCAGCAAATATTAGAACTGTATTTAATATTCAAGGGCATCCACTTTGCCTTTCCGCTTTTATTAAACCCAATGTAAAAGTGATACACTACATGAAAAAAGATACTTCCCATAACCGTATTGTAGAATATGCTTGCATAGCATGGCTAGATTTCAGGAATTTCTAAACGTGTAATTTCCTATCAGAATATTTCCTTTCTGTTGAGGGCTGGATGGTGATAGTCTGCTTTTCTGGCAAGACTCATTCTGAAAGGACATTCAGTAAAGGCCTCCATTTTTCACAGTCTGTGCTTTAAAATACATGTTTCTTTATGTTCCCATTTTCTGTGGAGTTAGTAGAAAGCCTTTGTCATCTGTTGAGAGTCAGCTACACTAGATTTGAGGTTCAGACTTGAATTTTATGCATTTATAGCATCTGCCTCACTTTGTATGAGAGAAGGTGATTCAGAAGCTGTTGAATCCGAGGTTTGCTTTTGAGGTGAAACTTTCTCAAGGGATTAAAACCTGAATCTAA
Source organism: Dasypus novemcinctus (assembly GCF_030445035.2). Classification (NCBI taxonomy): domain Eukaryota; kingdom Metazoa; phylum Chordata; class Mammalia; order Cingulata; family Dasypodidae; genus Dasypus; species Dasypus novemcinctus. The sequence goes on along the minus strand of NC_080696.1, from coordinate 15,076,871 downwards.
TATTGGCAAGGATAGATAGATGACATTTAACTGAGTGTCTTGGCAGAACCCTAACTTGGATCCCATTCACATGAAAATGAAGCACCCAAGCACAAAAGTTTCATGGCAGTACATTTTTGAGTCCTGGGTCAGCCTTCACTTCTGCGTCTGACAACTCTCTGAGTGGGAATGGTGTCACATATATAAAGCTTTCCTTGTACCATTTAGGCAATGTGGCCTTCTCTGGGTGAGAGAGAGGCAGTTTCTCATGAGGTCAAAGATTGTGCTCAATTCCTAATGGTGGTGGAATATGATGGTCCTAGAGATATTCTTTCTAGCTATAGGAAGCATGGCCTGCTCAGGCTTTCTCTTTTTCTTTCTAATTATAATGATAATGTATTTTATTTTCAGGTACTTCCTCAGCATTTCCTTTGTTGAAAGACTTTTGTGCAGAAAGCTGAGTAAAGATCTTTCTGTATTTCAGAACAGCCAAGTATGGAATAAGCATCATCAGAGATGAGAATATTTGTCAGAGTTTAGGTTGCATTGACTCTGAGAAGTAGTGCCACAGCCCTTGACCTAGGAAGCCCACATCATTTGACCTTTCATGATGTACCCTTTCCTAGGTAAATCTGCCAAAGAGGGAGGACGAAGATCTGCTCCATTTAAGGAAAAAGAAATCACATAATTAGCTACTTTATATCATCTCTGCAAAGAATTCTCACTGAGGGGCTCCATGGTGAAACCCTTGAGTTTTTTCTTGTGCTTTTTCTCATAAGGTAATTCTGGGCCCTGAAGTTAAATCCTTGTTCAATTCCAATTCTATTTTTCATAGCTCTCATTATTTTCATTTTTATAACTTTTCAGAGGAGAAGAAAAAAATATGTGATTTGTGCTAGGTGTTAAAGGTTATGAGAAAGACTAATGATATTTCAAATATTTCCCTTCTCTTGACCTTGGAAGCCTATTTTAGATTTCTCTGCTAGTATCTGTGCCTTCAATCTGTAGATGAGTTCTGCTCACATTTGGTATTTTAAGGACTGTCTTCATTTCTTATTGGAAGACATTTCCTGAGGGCTGAAGTAATCAAGAGGGTTTCTCAAATGCTTTTTTAGAAAACAGTCTTTGGAGATTTGTGGGGAAATTAATTGTTATTTGATGGGTTTGTGCCTGTTTGGCTTGTGTAAATTCTTTCTCAAATACCTTCTCTCTGTTATCAGTCAGTTATTGGTCCAATAATGCTTCATAAAACTCACCCCAGCTCAGTGGTTTAAAGCAACAAGTTGTTTCTTTTTCCTCCTGCGTGTGCAGGTTGGCTGGGCTTGGGTCCAGGCTGGGGGTGGGCTCCAGGTCTGCTCTCCAAGTCGTTCAACCTCTTTGGACCAGCTGGCTCTCTGGAGCACACTCTCCTCATGGTCATGGCCAAGGTACAAGCAGGCAGGCTTTGTCAAGCAAGCCATTTCAAGGGTCTGCTTGAATCAGTCTTCTCACTCCCCATTTACCAAAGCAAGTCACTTGGCTGAACTGAAAGTCAAGGGGTGAAAAAGTCTATTTCACCCTAAATAAAGCCATGGCAAGGTTGTAAAAATATATAATCCTACTGTGGGACCAATAGTTTAATCTATGTATGCTTACCTTAAAATAAGAATTTAAATTCTGAGAACTTGCTTTTTAGAGACAGGCCCAGTGAAGGAGCATATTCCCAGGATTATTTTCATCACCAGAATGCTGTGTTTTACTCTGCCAGTTTGTCAGTTGTCTCCTCTGAGCCCCAAATTTTAAACATCCAAGTAGAGAACTTTGGGGAGAAAAATGAAGAGTTAAGACATCTGGGGGATTCTGACTGTGCTACGTGCTTCTGTTCCCCGTGTTTCACTTGTGGGACTTGAGATTAGTTTGCTAGTAGACACTGAGGAGTTGCTTCCGGAATAGAGGGGAACCTGCTGTTGCCCAGGGCTTGGAGTCTAAAATTAGTGTACACAGCAAAGGCTCCTTGAAATTAGAATTAGCCTCAAGAGTCCCTTACCCTGGAAATCTTGATTAAGATGGTTTTGGATGCTCAAAAGCCAAGATTTCACTTTACTTCCCTCTTTTTTGCATGTAGACTGTGACTCCCCTTGCCCCAGATGAGTGCAATCCAGGGTCTTGATGAACGGGGTGGAGGGAGAGTGAAAGGCTGCTGGGGCCATACTGTGTTGATGAGAAGGCGCTGCTGTTTTCAGCAGAGCTCACAGCTGTGTAGTGGTAATGACCACAGGCTTTGATTGCAGAAATCGAATCTTTATTTCCATTCCCTTTTGGACTCCCTGCCTCATGATACTTTGTCCACGACTCTCACGTACCCAAGTTTCCTAGCTTGGAAATGATGGTGGATGGTAACTTCTTCCTCATAGTCAAGTTAAAAGGGTGAGAGATAATAAGGTAATGGAAGTTATTCTGAAAGTAATTAATAACAGTAGGAAGCAAGTCTTATACACAGGTCATGAGAGAGAGTTTTATCATCCATTCCAGTGTACTCTAGATCTACACTCTCTTGCCCCTAATCTACCTGACATTGTACTACCATATATTTTTCTAAACTATGGATCTGATTACATTTCTATTCTGATTAAAAGAAAAAAAAAAACCGAACTCTTCATTTTCTGTAAATTAAAGTCCAAACTCACTTGCCTGGCCTCCAAAAGCACCAATTTCCTCCCCAGTTTTTTGTGTCCTACCACAGTCCTCTCTGTCCCTACTCCCCATGTGCCCCCAGCCCTGCCTGCCAAAAGACTTGCTGGTCTGTGCCCTGCACACCCCAGGATATTGGGTTCCTTGGCATCTCTTGGCCTTTGCCGCACCATCTGGGTTGCCTCCCGGTTTGTGGGCCTCTGTCACAATCCACCTTGAAGCCCTTCCTGTTCACCTCCCTGATCCCTGGAGTAAGAGCGAAATTTGTTTTCTTCTGTCACAGCATTCGCCATTATCTGAATTTGGTGCTATTTGTTTCTCCCTCTCTGTCAACATGCATGCTCAGAAAAGCAGGAGCAGGTTCTGGGCAAGGACTGTCCCTTTGTTATTTTGTGAACCAACTCTAGAAATGCTTTTCACAGAGCAGGCATACCGTGAAAATGTATTGGATTGTATTAGTATCAAGAAACAAAAATTAAAACCTTGAACCATGCAAATTTGAAACGCAGTGGAAAATGTAATGTGGAGTGGTAGTGGGTGGCCGTCTTGCCCTAGCCTTGCTCGTGCCTGTTGATTCCGTCTTATTTTCCTTGTTCCTGTCATGGAGCCCCATATATGATCATGTATTGTTATTCTTGGAAAAAATGCAGCTCAATTCTTAGGATTAGAGTTCAGTTCTTCATATGAATCATTTAGGTTCTAAGGCTTCCTTTAATATTTCCTGCAAAGATGGATTCTTTTTTGCCAACTCTCCTCGTTTCTGTTTGTTTGTGAATACTTTATACTCACCTTCATATTTGAAGGACAATTTTGCTGGATAAAGAATTCTCGGGGAAAAAAAAAAGAATTCTCTGCTGGCAGTTTTTCTCTTTAAGTATCCTGATTGTATCATACCACTGTTTTGCCTCCATGGTTTCTGAAGAGAAATCTGTGCTAAGTCTTACTGGACGTCCCTTGTAGGTGATGGTTTGCTTCTCCCCTGCTGCTCTGAGAATTTTCTCTTTATCTTTGACATTTGCATTTGACATTCTGAATAGTATGTGTCTTGGAGTAGGTCAATTTGATTTATTCTGATTGGATTATTGGATCATTTAGATCCTTGCTGTATTCAAAGTGTGGTCCAGGGAATAGCAGCAGCAGCAGCAGCAGCAGCAGCAGCAGTAGCAGCAGCAGCAGCTGGGAGCTTGTTAGAAATGCAGATTCTTAGGCCCTAACCCAAATTTTCTGAACCTGACTTTGCATTTTAATAAGATTGCCAGGTACTGTGCCTGCATCTTAAAGTTTGAGAAATTTTGAATTGGATAAACCAAGGAAAGGTGGACCCATATTGAGTCTCTTTGCCCCCAGCTCTGTTCTTCCTTTTTGGTTCTGTTCTGTATCATGGGAGACTGACCCCCATGGACTGCTCTTTGTCAGGCTTTTATGAGACTCACAGGGGTGGGAAGTTGGAGAGTAGAATGTTCTCCCACCACCCCCTGCCTTGTGTGCCATCATGACCAGTGGCATCTGCATCTTCTACATGTCCCCAGCTCCTGCCAGAGAGGAGGGGCTGGCCCTGGTTTTAGTTTCTGCATGGTGGCATGGCCTGACCTCCAGGAACACCGCTTCCCTGTCCCTACCAGCCTTGGATGGGTAGCCTCACTGTCCCCCATGCCTTCCCAACTCTTCCTTCATCTGAATAACCAATTTCCTGGTATTTAAGCCCCTTGGATCTAAATGCTGTGTTGGATTCTGTTTCGTGTCTTGACCTTTACCTCTTGGTCTCTTGACCTGCGGTCCTGCCAGGTCCTCAGAATCTGGGGTTGTAACTCTCCGTTCTTCTTTTCTGGGTCTGTCTTTCTTGTCTCCTCTTAGAATACTGCTTTTGTGTGCTTTTCATCCTAGCTGAACTTTTCTTAAAAGATGATGTCTCCTTTGGGACTATGAAGTTAATGGTGTGATAAATCCAGCCTACAAGCTTCCCTGAGCCTTGGGATCGATGGATTCCCAAGGCCTCTAGTATTGGTTTCCCTTTGGCAAAGTTGTAAGATTGTACTGACCACTTAAGGTTTGAATTGGTTTATAAAATGAGTACTTAATACCCCTCCTGCGTTACTTTTGGCCTGGCTTTTTACAAATCCTTTATGTTTTATTGCTGATGAATGTTTTCAAGTGATCCTTTAAGAAGAGAATCCCCAAATTCTTTCTCCACTCTTTTTTTCCTCTTCCTTTATTGGTTCCTTCTCCACCCCAACCTTTGCATACATTTTTTTGGTTTGTCTTTATATGTACTTTTTGTTGATCTGCTCTAATGTTTTATAAATAGTTTTAAAAATTCTCAAAGATATGTTATCTGACTTCCAAATAACTTCCTGAGCTCTGTGCTTCCAAATAAATCACCGACAGTTTGGACTAGAGCATAAAGCTAGCAACTGGCTGACAGATGGTGTGACAGAAGGGAGAGCTGACTCTGTGCAGTGTCTGTCCAGAGCTGAACTGCAGAACGGCGCTTGCCGCCCTCACAGCCATCTCAGCGTGAATCTCTGCAGTAGAAATCAGTTATTCTACTGATTTCTTAATAAACAGGGTCTCCTTCTTACTAAAAACCTATCTTTTGGTTACTCCAGGATCTGACTTGATTTTGTGTGTTTGCCCTATATATACGACTTCCGATGGTGGCTGACCTGTGGGGGGGGAGGGGGGAAAGGAAGCAGACTACTCATTTACAAGCACTGTGCCTGGAGAGCTCCTCCTTATTTGTACAACTATATGTTGAGTTAAAGCTTTTCAGGCTTTCTTTATATGGATTTTTATAGATCATATACACAGTCAATGAACAAATAGTGTTGAATTGAATTTGGAGAATGGAACATTTTGTATCTGTGTGCTGATGAGATCCTAATACAAATGTTTAAGACTGGTGTCTTAATCTTCTTTCTCTGGGGCACATAGAAGAGGCAGGATACGACAACCCCACAGAAGGGTGGCTAACACATTTATGGGAGAAGTTTTTTTTTCACTCTTTCAGAATGTTTTGACTAACAAAAAATACAGTAAAATGAAATTGGAATCCTGTACTGGCTTAAATTTTTCTGAGTTTAAAGTTCATGGAGAGGTGTGTTGTCAGCCAGCTTATTTCTATTTTATGATAGAATCAAGCAGCTGAACTTTTGTCTCTGGAAGATTATGGCAGCCTATAACAGATTGTTTTTCCGGGCTGTCTGCGGTTTTCCATTTCTTGGAGGAGAATGTATTGAGGAGCATAATGGTTTTGGAAGCAGTACTCTACGTGGGGTTGCTGCTCAGCAGGATTGTGCCTAGTCAAGTTTGTGGAACAGGTTTCCTGGGGTCCTCTGGATTCCTCCTGTCTGGGGTTCCAAATCCTCTGTTTTCTAGAAAGCCTACAAACAAAGGATGTGAAACAATACTTTTTGTGGTCTCTGTCACCTGTATGTAGAAGCAGTTAAATCTTGACTTCTTCTTGGTATAAGAATTTAACCTGGTGTGGGGGTAGGTCAAGGACATGAGTTTATTTGTCGACATTGATTCTGCCTGGAATTTGGATTAAGGATGAGGCGTCCCATTCAGTCATAGTCACAGCTTCCTTATCATCAGCTGTTTGTGCATTTGCTACCTTAAGTTTCTACCATAGACTGTCACATATATTATTTGTAGCCGTTTTAAAAATACAACGCGCTGGCTGTAGAACTCATTTGGCTACATGAACCAAAATCTCTCTCCCTCATGGAGATTGTATTTGAATACTAGAAGACTTTTTCTCATAATTGAGCATTCTTTTATAAAGCTCCCATAATCTATTCTGCCCCCCCATCTCTTTGATTTTTAATAGAACAGACATAAAATATATTTGTTGATAAAACAATATAGTTCAGCTTCCAGACTGTTGACATTTGAAGCCTCAGGTTATGTAAAGTAAATTAAGTCTTGCTTTTTCACTTCCAGGATTCTATTAATTACATTTACTCTAAAAGAAGGCAATTCATACTAAATGAATTAATATATGTAAAGAAAGCACTTTGAAAAACCCCGGACACATAGAAAGCATTTTATAAACATTTAACTAGGATATAGACTCCATGAGGACACTGTATCTGTCTGGTTTTCTCACTGCTCAGTAGGTCTGAACACTGAATGGGTGGATGCTTATAAACGTCCTCATGGGGCTGTGTATCAGTGCAGAAGCTGTTTTGAGAATGAATTCATAGATGTCATATAATTGACAGGGATGGGAGCGAATAATGTTTGTCATGGGTGTGAATGATGTTTGATTTCTTTACATTGTATTGCAACTCTCTGTATACTTGTCACTCTATTAGATTATAAACTCCTTGAGGTCAGGGACCACATTTCATTCATCTTTGTATCTCTCATAATGATAGTACTTTATCTCCTCATGCTTTGTAGATAGGAAGCACTCTGAATAATTGTTGAACTCTGCCGCGCTCTCCCATTTCTAAGTAGTTTCAAGACAAGTTTGAAAATGATTGCTGCATAACAAACTGCTGTAAACTGAGTGACTTAAACAAACTTATTATTTTTCATGGTTTTGTGCTCTAGGCTGGCTCTGTAGAGTTTTGCCATGTTCACTCACACCCTTGGGTTTGAGGGTCTAGGATGGCCTTACTCAGGTGCCCCGTGATTGGCTGGATGTCAGCTGGAGTGGCAGGGGTGACTTGGCCTTGTGTCTTCCATCCTTCATCAGGTTAGCCCAGCCTCATTAACATGGCAGTCTCAGGATCCTAAGAACGAGAGGACAAGCCTCACAGTGCAGGCATTTCTCAGGCCATTACTTCCATCCTATTTGCTAAAGTCTCATTAGTCAAAGCTGGTCACATGGCTGGCCCAAGTCAGATGGGAGTTTACCCATGAGTACAGGGAAGGAAATGATTTTCACCATTTTTACAAAATATCTACCCCAAGCATTTTTTTCTCTATTCTCCTTGCACCTTTGCTTTCCCAACCAGTCCCCATGACTTGCACTTGTGTGTGCATTTGTGAGTGTGTGTTATTGTCTCTCCATGGCATAGAGCTTTAGAAGGACAGAGGATTTCAGGTGGGGAGATTGCTGTAAAGATGAGTAGAGAAAGAGGATTATAAGAAACTGTTTGCCTCCCTCTTTAATCTGTAGGCTAATGTGGATGGCTTATTGTACGTTTGAGCAAAAGTCACTGTCAACACCCCCATGTGCAGAGCCCTTTTTCTTTTTTTAGTGCATTCACACATAGTAGCTCATTGGCTCTTTCTTGATCTTAAAGCAAGAGAAAAAAGATGTGTTACTGCACTTTATATAGTATGCAGTTGTTAATTTGTTAACCTCTCATTAAAGTTAGACTCTGGCTGTTAATTTTCATCCAACTGTGTATTCTTCCTTTTCTAAAGTTCTGCTTTTGTAACTGCTTTTTGTTTTTTAAAGATGAAAGGCAAAGTAATAAAGTTCATTGTTCTCTGAAACTGACACTTGATAATTAACAGGGAGATGACTGCCAACACTCTGGCACTGGAGGTCGACTGAAGATCTTAGCAGAGTCAGAGTCTGAGCTGAGCTATTCACAGAACCAGTTCTTATGTTGTTAATAATGCCAAGCCTACTGTATTTTCCATGGCAGTTTTCATCTTGGAGGAACTGCTCATAAATAACGGCATTCCAGGTATATATTGGTTCTTAGTTTTTGAATAACGTTTCTGAAGCAAAAGACTCAGAAATAAGTCAAGTGCACCCTGTTAAATGTTGGTACCGTTTGATAAATAATTTTCAATGCATGAGGAATTTTTCTTCTGATCTTTGCAGTAGGCATGTGTGTTGACAGACTTTTACTGCAGATTTACTGCCATCGTCAGGGAGGAAAAGATTGCCTGGTCATGTGGACACGTGCTTTATGTACACTTGAACTCGCTGTGTCTCCTAAATTGTAGGAAGCTGGTTTAGTTGGCAAAGACGCTTCAAGAGTGGCATTTCATGGTACTGATATGTTTACTGTTCAGGTCACCCAGGAGCACATTTACCTCGCCTGGCATGAGCGTGAAGACTCCTGGGCCTGGCATGGCAGCGAGTGTGGGCATGAGGAGCTGGTTCTCAACCTGCCTACAGGCTGTGCTGTGCCTTATTCTGGATCCATCATTTACTGTTTTCTGACCTTTCTGTTTCTCTGACCCTCACTGGAAGATGTGGACAGTTTGAAGCCTCAGGTTATGCCCGCCAAGTGCAGTGAGAAGTGAGCACACGTGAAGTGTGGAGGGCAGCATCGATCATGTAGCACTGTGAACACTACAGTAATGGTATCCACTTTACTTAGTAATGTTTCAGTGTTTTCTCTGAATCCATCCTTTTCTAGGTAGAATGGGTATATTGATAACATCTGTCTTTCCAATTGTGCTGAGAAAAGAAATTATGTATGTGGAAACTTTAAAAAGCCTGTAAGTATACAGATACTATAAATAACTTGGCTCTATTTATAAGATATTTTATCATGTAGCATTTTATGTTTATTTGTTTTGAATAAAGAAACACCCTAAATGGTAAAGACTTTTATTAACTCACAGAATAGTAATGGTGGTGGGGTGGGCTTTAGGCATGGTTTGATCAGGGCTCTGGCTCAGGTTCTCTGGGATTGTTCTTGGTGTTGCCTTTTTGGTGTATTGACTTCATCTTCTGGCTGTCTGCACTCAGAATGACAAAATGAGAGGCACAGTTCCAGCTTTCCATCCATTCACCTACTGCATCATCCCAATGCAAGGGATCTGGGTTTCAGAGACCCAGTAAGGTTCCAAGCTTTGCACTGATTGGTGCATTTCTGAACCAATCTACAGGGCTGGGAAATTACTGGGTTTATTTAAACCAGTTACTTTGATAAGGGAATGGACTACCTTGCTTGGTTGAGTCAGGGCCCACTTTTGGAGCTAGCTTAAAGTCAAGCCCATTCAGCCACAACCTGCTATGCACTGGGGTCAGGGGCAGTGTGTGAATCTTGGTGACCCATCTACAATTGCCACCAATTAGTGCAGAATATATTCAAGGTAAACAGGAAGTGCAAATTAATTGTAACATTCTTTTATTTCATAAAATATTTTAGAATACTTCCTTTATGACTCAGAAATCCTATATTCATCTGGAAAATTATATGAAAGAACCTTTTGAGTATCTGTTCTGTGGTGTGAACATTCCATAATGGAAAGAAACCTCTTTTCTGATATTAGAACTGAAAGATGACACATAGTGAGTTCCATGCATTTAAATACATTTTCCTTTTCTCCTTTAGATTGATTACATGATTTAAAATGAGCTCTAAACATGGCTGTATTCTCTTCAGTTTTTCATACGTAGTTTTAAATTTGGCTTAGTTTCCAGTTGACCCCTTTAGCTTAATGTTTTCCATCCCAGCCTACCTAGCAACAGTTACTACGAGTGGCAGGTTGGCACTGCCCTTCATTTGTAACACAACAGCAGGTTTTAAGAGATTACTTTTCCTTAGCATCCTGGTTGGTTTTGCCTTTGCATTATTTAAGGATGACAGCAGTTTCTCTTAACTCCGGGCAGCAGAGCTCCAAATCTCTTAGCAAAAATGATAGTTTTTAAGAAGTATGTATCTGTAAGACAGTATAATTAGCAAGTGGGCATCTACGGGGAAAGAAATATGAACTTGGTTGCATGTGGATATTTATTACCAGGATATTCTCATACTTAAAAGGTGGGGAGATGGCTATAAATTTCTAACATCATGTATAGTGCTTTATAGTGCCAGCTTTGCCAGCTAAAAACAGCCTTCCTAAATAAGTTATCTATGTCAGGTAGCTGAGAAGTGGTAGTTCCAGATAGCTCAGATTTCTCTGTGGAAGACTCTGATAGCACAGATATTGAAGATGGTCATTTTCCTCTAGGACCAATACACTATGATACTATTCATTTATCATAATTAAGCATTTCTTGTTCTTGTTATTAAAGTAAAAATTGTATTATACTGGCATTACTAGCAGATTTGACTGAAATCAAGTAACAGAACTTGCTGTGCCACTCTCTCTAAAGTGGTAACTCCAGTTTCCCATCCCAGACAAGTTAAATACCAGTTAATCTCCATGTCATAAGAAGGTGATCTGCTGTACAGAAATGGTTTCTCCTTAGAGTCAGTTGGGGACTTTGATGGAAGTCAGTTTTCTGGGCTCCACTGCAGACTCATTGGAGGTTGTTCTGGATTGAGTTATGTCCCCCACAAACACATGCTCCGGTCCTAACCCCTGGGCCTGTGGCTGTGCACTCATTTGAACATAGGACCTTTGAAGATGTTTTTAGTTAAGGTGAGGCCAAACTGAGTCCAGGGTGGGCTTTAATCCAGTGTGACTCAAGTCCTTATGAGTGGAAGTTTGGACAGTGAGAAGAAGACAGATGGGAAGAGAAGTGGCCATGTGGCAGAGATAGAGATTGAGTTATGCCAAGAAGCCACCACCAAAACGCTACAGACTTCCAAAAAAAACATGATCCTGCCAGGGCCTTGATTTTGGACTTCCAGTCTCCCAAACTCTGAGACAATATAAATTCCTGTTTTTAAGCATGTTAGTCTGTGCTACTTTGTTAAAGCAGCTCTGGCAACCTAAGCTGGGGGCGGTACCCTGAAATCTCTTTTTAAATGAGTGCTGGGATCCTCACAAGGCTTTAGGTACCACTGCCTCCCTAAAACATGTTGAAGCTCACTCCTTTAGCACATCTCTTTTTGCTTTTTGCCTGGGTATAGGATCATAGAATAAAACAGTGCACATAATTTCTTGCAATGTTTTATATTCCCTGCATGCATTTGGAGATATTGGGTGAAGCCGTTTGAAAACAAATCTCAGCTGAACAGGTTATTTTTCTGTTGAATATGGAGCTCTGCTCTCAGGGCCTTTGTAGTATTTGAGTTTATGTATGCTGAACTTCTATTAAAAAATAAAGTGCACAAATCTGACGTGTGCGGCTCAGTAAACATATGTAAAAAGAACAAATATGAAGTGTATACCTAATGCATTTTTACATATGTATATACCCATGCAGCCCACTCTCAGATCAAAATATGGGCTATTCCTGCCTGTTATCATAGATGGATGAGTTTTGCTTGTAAAGCTGTATACAAATGAAAGCACATGTTTTTTCCATCTTTTTGTCTGGTTTCTTTTGTGCAGCATGGGGTCTGTAAGACTCATCAATGCTCTGTGTAGCAGTAGTTTGTTCTTCTTTACTGCTGTATGGTATTCTGGTGAGTGACTATACCATACTGTTGTTGTCCAGACTCCTGTTGTTTGTCTCTATTTGGGATTCATTTCCAGTTGGTTATTATGAAAAGCGTTATGTTATTATGAAAAATGTCTGTGAACATTCTTGAACTACTTCGTATTTCTCCTGTGGATTCCACCCAGTCTTTATGACTAATCACAGTATCACTGATTCAAACAGTAGCCCCCCACCCCCCTACCCCAGCTGACTCCCTGCTGGACCAGGAGGCAAGCAAGACCCTCTGCCCCAATTTAACAGGTGTGAGCACAGCAGAAGCAAAACTGCCGGTCCACAAACAGCAGACATTTGCTTTCAGTCTATGTTAGTTCCTCATATGAATTTTTTTTCTATTTCCATATGGATTTGGTCTAATTGGGTGATTGACACAGGCTGATTCTGATATCCATTGATTTTTATAATGGCAATTTCAGAGGTTTTTAATGAGTGAAATTTTTTCCCCTGGAAGTCCTATTTTTTTCACAGCTAGATATTTTAATAGTTTATGTCCGATAAAGCTGCTATGGCATGCCTGGTTTCCCCTTGCTAGAATCGGTCCAGAGGGTAGAGACGTATATTTGGCTCTCCCGCATTGCTTTGCATACAAGAAATAATAATGATCATGTTAATAGGAATAATAGTAGTAGATAATATTTATTGCACTCTTACTATGTGCCAGGCATTGTTCTAAGCCAGTACTGTCTAACAGAAATGTAATGCAAGCCACATACAGAATTTTAAATTTTCTAGTAGTCATATTAAAAAATGGGTAAAAAAAATTAGCTACAATTAATTTTAACTGTACATTTTATTTAACCCATTATATAAAAATATTATTTCAACATACGATCACTATGAAAATTATTAATGGGGCATTTTATATTCTTTTCTTGTACTAACACTTTGAAAACCAGAGTGGATTTTACATTTATAGTATCTCTTAGTTCACATGCTAAGTTTGTTTCAGATGCACTTGATCTGTATTTTGATTTTCAAAAATGTACTGTTGAGAGTAAATTCCCGTACTAAGTATGTGCCAAACATACTTAAACATTTGCCAGTAACTTAATTATCACTTTTCAAATTTAAAGCAGTATATTAAATAAAATTTAAAATTCAGGTTTTCCATTCAACTAGCCACGTTTCTAGTGCTCAGTAGTAGTGCTTACATGGTGCAGTTCTGTTGTATGCAATAACTTGTTCTATTCATCAGCCTTATGAGGGTGGTACTATGTTTTTTTCCTGTTTTACGGGTGAGGAAACAGAGGCGCAGAGGTCTGTACAGTTAAGGAAGGAAGTGGTGAGGTCAGAATCTGAACCCTGTCTTAAGGGGTGACCTCATGCCCCCCAATATGCGGTCTAGTTCTTAGTGTTTGAAACACACCTACTTTAATTGCGATATCATTTCTACTTTTCTCCATGCCCAAATGCTTTGGCTTTTGTTTGGTCTTTCTCTGACCTCTGCTTTTTTGCTTTTTCATATTGTAAGATTGATGGAAAAAAGTGGTCTTAAAAAGCGATCCTTCACTTGCAGTATGTTTGGTGGTTTCTCAGTATTTTAAAAACCAAAATCAATGATGGCCACTGCTTAAGCCCCATCTGTTCTTTTATCTCTGTAAATGTCAAGGCAAGATTTGCTGTCTCTGAAATAAGGGCTTGTGTTTCCTTTTATGTTCTGTAATTCTCTTTCCTTAATAATGACTCCCCTTTTTTATTTCTACCAAGGTTGGGCTTAATCTGCCTTGGCTCATTTCTAGAATTTTTCTTAAGCAAAGAGTAATGGTTATTTCTCTGGGTATCACTTTTTGTTTTCCAATTATGCTACTAGCATTTGTTTTTATATTAATGATTTCTCTGGGCATCTTTCAGATTTCTTTTTTCAATGTATCCAGCCAGCCATGTGTTCTTGTCTATCTTTATAGATAGTATTTTATTTAATATGGGACTTACTTTTATGTAATTGTTCTGTTGTCCTTTACTACAATGATGGTTATTTGTTAAATGTGTTTTTTGGCAAGGAAAAATGGCCTAGATGTGCAAAGTATTCTTATTTTGAGTGCTGCATATGAAGAAAGGAAATATAGAAGACTTGCTTTTTCTCCATTTCACCTACAGTGTGCTTTGTTCCTAAATTTCTCTAAGATTGTATTAATTCTCCCTCTCTTCCTGAGCTGCCCCTCCTTCTCTCTGTGGATGTTGTGTGCATCTCATTGCCTTTTCACTGCCTAACTCCCTTTAGTTGCCTGAAGATAATTACCCTTGTACTTTCTTGAGTTCTTTCTCAGGTGGTTGTACAATTCATTCCTTCCGAATATTTTGACTGTTTTATAATTATATAAGCCTTATTAATTAATTTAGGTGATCTGGCTTTTACACTTGCTCTGTCATGAACTACTTATGTGACCTTAGCTGAGTTATACCCTTTTCTTGGTCTCAATTTTTTTCAGTCATAGAGAGAATTGGTCGATGTCAGCAATTAGATTTCCTTCTGTTTGAGAAGGTCTTAGGTTCTAGCACATTCATTTCACAAATATTTCTTGAGTGCCCACTGTGTGCTACAAATTGTTATAGTTGCTGAGGATAGCAGAGATAGCATCAAAATCCCTTTTCAGATGGAGTTTGTCATCTAATGGGGAGCTAGACATGCCACAAGTAAACATAAAACTGCAAGGTAAGGTGCAGTAGACGTTAAGTGCCAGGACAGCTGCTCAAGCAGTGATGGGGGATGGAGCACGATAGGGCGATGGGTCAAGGGCTTTTCCTTGGGTTGTGTGATGGAGTGAACCGTGCACCCTAGACAGGGAGCCTTGGCAGCTGAGGGCCTGCGATTGGTCTGGGCCTTGTGGGCCTGAGCGCCAGCAATGGACCATGGAGGGGGCGATGAGGCTAGAGGGGTGGCTGGGGTCCAAAGGGGGGCACTATTATCCCAGCAGGATGGTACTTCACCTTTGATTGCCAGTCCATATGCTGGCTTGTACATACCCAGTAGAGTTTTAACTCATGAGTTACTGGTTTTCTTCTCTGGAACAAGCCTGGCCCTTTATTTTACATGTGAGGAAACTGAGGCAGGTGTTTTGGTCTCTGATCTTTGGCCTCTGACTCCTGGCTTGAGGCTCATTGTGATGTTCTTCCTGAGGAGGCTGTATAGATTTATTCCTGTGGTCCTAACCTTGGATATGGAACCTGCCCCATTACTCTGTCTTCTGGAGCCTGTCACCATCCATATGGAGAACAGGTCTTCAGCAAGGACTGGGTCTGACATGCTTTTTTCCTTTGTTGCTGGGCATTTGTTTTGGGCCCCTTTTCTTTTTTTAATGTGTGCTCTGATTTTGGTCTGGGCATTTGTTTATTACATACGAACAGACAATGGCACACATCTTAAATGTGCTCTTGATGGGTCTTCACAAGCAAACCATACCATGAGGCCAGCACCCAGGAAATAAGCAGAACATTGCAAGCCTGAGATGGCCCCATCGTCCTCCACGGAAGACTCTTGGCCTGACTTCTGAAGATTTAGCTTTGTTTTTCCTGGTTCTGACACATGGGATCATACAGAATGTATTTTATTTTATTATTATTATTATTTTGTGTGAATGACTTCATTCATTCAGTATTATGTTTGTGCGGCACATACCAGTGCAGTGACCTGGAACCATTCCAGATGTGGCAGGTATTTTGGGTTCAACCTGCCTCATTTCCTGTTTCCTCTTAAAGTTATTTGGTTACTCATCATTCTGCTGGTCTTTTGTCTTATTTTTTTCCTCTTTTCTCTCTTTTTAGCTGTCGCCTCTAAGCCATAGCTATTTTATTTTTGCCAGGTCAGGGTTCTTTCTGCCAGGTGAGGGGGAAATAATCATAATTATAGTAAAAAATTCTAAGCACATGTAAAATTACTTGGTGCTCTTTACTCAAAAATGTTTTCAATAAATATTACCTGTCATGCAAGCAAAGACCTAAACTTATTCTGGTTGCAAAACTTCCCCTAATGTTCATATATATTTTGGTTTACCAATAAAAGCTACTTGATGATTTCTGAAGATTTATATTAAATAGCTTTAGATAATACATGTTTTAGAGAGTACAGGGTTATAGTGGATGCCATTTGATGTGTTTTTGTCTAGGTGAGGAGTCATTCAAACATCTTAAAGAGATCTTTGTATACTCCAAACCATTTTCAGTTCATAACTCATTTATTGCCTAAGCCTTAACTTATGTTAGCATTGTCTTCCTCAAAGTGCTCTTTCATTGATATGGTTTAAAAAATTAAAAAAAAAAAGCTCAAAGACATCTTAGATCAGATCATCTTGTCAATAGAACCTAGACTGTTAGAATAAGAGGCATCAGAAAGAAACTATGCTTAAACTATTCTCTTGTTTGCTTCTTACCTCACTGTGTTTTTTAAACAAACAAGGAAATTGAAGCCCAGAGAAATTAAATAACTTAGTCTGGAAGTTAACTAACTTGGTTTAGAAACTGGGCTAGCTCCTGTTTTCTTTCACCTAAGCCAGTACTTTAATCTTGCTTTTCTTTTAAAATGGTATCCAAATACCTAGATTCTTAGTACTAAAGTGATATTCTACTTCGATGAGGAGAATGTGGCTAGCCTGCATCATTTTGTTTCCTTGCTCAGTTCTAATTTCCGTTATCTAAAATAGAAGTGATGTTCTTAGCTATTCCACAGTAGAAAATTATAAAATTAAAGAAAGGAATACTTTACATTTTTGTACTTTGCTGAAAATTCTTTTTTTCAGGGGTCTATAAATTAAATATTTGAAATTTGGGGACAAGATTTAACTCATGGTCTGCCTAAATCAAATTATTTTATAGTGAACGTCATCTACATTTAAATTGTTCTCCTTCAGAGAATTTTGAAAGTTGGTTTTGGATAAATGACTTGTATTTATTATTTTAAGCCAGAGTATCTTCTGGTTAGATTTAACAGGGACTATATTTATGTCTGCAGAATCTCTAAACATCCCAGTCTGCTGTTAGAAAGTAAAAATAAATTTGCATTTAAAACAAACAAAAGAATTGGAGAACAAAATGACTTCCACACATCAACCAAACAGGTGTATTCTCTCAAAGGTTTGGTTAATCTCATGAGGTATTTTTAATTTTGGATTATAAGACAACTGACAATTGGGATTTCTAATAAAAGGAAAAGGCCATTTATTTTAGAGTTATACATTTTCTATTTTATAATATGCATTTAACGTGATGATAATTGAACCAGCTGGAATAAATGCTTTGCTCCAGAGTGTTATTTTAGTTTCTTAGCACTAGATGTCACTGCAGATAGGAAAAACAAGTGCTCTACCTATTTTTTAGTTGAAGTTGTGTGAAAGGCCATTTCTGGTGTTGCTAAGTGGACTTGGGCCTGGTTACCAGCTTCTGGTTGTTGAATCTGTGTGAGGGATCAGTTGGGAAGAATTTAGTATAAATATTCAGATGGAATATCTTGTTGCAGCCAACTAGAGAATTGTTGCAGAAAGATGTAACACAATTTCACATTTTTGGAGGTTCTGTACCTACTTCTAAAAAATAATTTTTGTAGAGTTGCTTTAAGAGCACAATGCCTGAATGGTACCAAGTGTTTCTTTCGTCTGGGTGTTAGGTGGGTTCTGATAAGCTTGCTGCCAGAAATCTTTCTGTGACATTTACTTACATTTGCTGCTTAAGACTTTCATTCTACCTTGTGTTTTTCTCACCTTCAACTCTAGAAGTCTTTGAATTAAAGCACAATTCATTGTCTTTTTCTCTCACCATTCATGGTATGTCTCCTGACTTCTACTCCAGTAAAGTGACTTTGGTTGCTGGTTTAGTGGCTGTAGAGCACTCTTTCTTGATTTCTGCTGGTTTGTGGCACCAGGAACCTTCACAGATATTCAAATTGAATTTTCTCCCAGTCTTTTCTTTCCTTGTTTTTGTAGAAACAGGAAGAAGATGGTAGTGCCACACTTTGTGACTGAGAGGTAGCAGAGAGTAGCGGTTAAGGGCATGAACTCTGGAACCCGACTGTATGGAATCCAGTCCCCACTCTGCTAGTTGCTTGCTGCGTGACCTGGGAGAGTTATTTAACTTCTCTGTGCTGCAGTTTCCTTATCTATGAAATGGAGATGATAGTACCTATCTCATTGGGGTGTTTTGAGGAGTAAATATGTTATTTGTGAAAGTACTAAAAGCAGTGCCTAGTGCATAATGCTCTTCGTAAGTGCCTGTTAACTAACTTTAGTTTCAGGCACCTTATGGACACTTTTATAAATGCCAAATAATCTAAAGAATATTGTTTAGTTAGGTAGGGAAGAAGATGAGAAATATTTTAGAAACATCAGAGTAACTTTTTTTTCTCACAAAAGAACCAAGACAAATGAGGGTAACTTCGTGCAATCACTTCACCTTTACTGAGCACCTGCTTGGCAAGAGGTCTTGTGTAAATATGCACTAATAAAGTCCTCTTTTCTTGTGAGGGAACCAGACTTGTAAACAAATAGAAGAAGTAAATTGTTATAGGTGGTAGGCCAGTAACAGTGGGAGTTAACTGTGTCAGGAAGTGCACAGCAACCTGAGGAAAGGGCCTTTAACCAGTTAAAAGTGGTTGTTTTTTTCCTTACTTGAGTGAGAACTACCAAGATGGACTACTGGTGGTGTGGGTTTAGTGGCTCATAATCGTAAGAGCCACGGTCTCTGTAATTGTCTTGGCCTTTCCTTCATAGTTTTGACACAATTTCTGCAACCACTTTGTCGCATCTGAGGTTTTATCAGGAGGAATGGGGAAGGGGCACCCGTTAGCTGAGTTTGCCCTTCTTTGAAGCTCTGCTCAACAACTTTGGCTTCTATTTCATTGCAGAGGTAAACTGCATGGCCCGTCTAGCTGCAAGGAAGGCTAGAAAGTGGTTTCAGCAGCTGGGCACTTGGCTCCTTCTGACAAAATTGGGTTTCTGGTCATAAGGAAGCAAGAGAAAGCAGAAGGCTCTCTTGGCCACTAGCACTTGCTATGTGCCAAGCATTGTTCTTGGCAGGCAGTTTTCATCAGAATCTCATAACCACTCCACGATATAGGCAGGATTATTCTGTTACAGGAATTAGAGGCTGGAGTGGATAAGAAACTTGCCACACAGCTTGTAAGTGGCAAGAGCAGCTAGAAGTTAGGATTGGTGGAGACACAAAGGGGACCTTGGTCAATGGGTTAAGAATTTTGAGACTTTGTCATGGGGATATCTGGAGCTCTCAGAGAAGAGTTGGCCTTGAGGTTGGCCCTAGAATCAAGTTGATGTTTATAGTCCTGGGTTGGGTGAGAAAGGCTTTTTTGTGGCCTAAGCTCACCTGGAGAACTGGTGCTTTTGGGGAAAAGGAATGAGTTTAGAGCGTGGGGGTGGGAGGATGGAGGTGGCTAGAGAAAGAGCATGGATCAGATCACGGCAGTCCTAGATCTTCCCTTTAAAGCTCCTGCTGCTTTCAGTATTGCTTTGGCAAAAGTACTCAGAGCTAATTTAAATTCTGGACGTATGTTCTGAAGACATTCTTCCAGTTTAGTTTCATTATCTGAGCCATCAGTATGTCTTTTGAGGTGTCTAAGTAGTATATTGAAATGTCCTATTCATTTCTCTCATTTCACATTGAATTAATGACATAGAATATTAGAAATAGATGGAGCCTTAGAGCTGATCTTATCCAACCTTTCCTTGTCATAATTGGGAGAATCTGAGGCTTGCACATGGTATATTCCTTGCTGAGTGATCTTCAGGATTACATAGGAAATTAGTGTCCAAAATGAGGTCAGAATATAATTTTCCAATTCCCATTTCTAATTCAGCATCTTTTCTACCATACCAGTGTTTCCCAGAGTGTGTTCTCTAGTCCCCTGTGTATTTCCATCAAAGCAAACTGATATTTCATAATTGGCAATGGCATTTTTAATATGTATCTTTCCTGAGGAATTCAAATTCTAGTCTTTAGTTCAGAGCTTGCCACCTATCAGAAGCTCAGGAAATGTTTGTTTACTGGCTGTTCCAATATTAATAAGGGTTGCTTGAGAGTGAGAAAAAAAAAATCCTGTCTCAAATAAGTCTGGAAAACCCTGGGTTAAATCAAATCACAGTGGGTGGGGAGAACGTTTTATGTGTTCCTGTGTTCTGTGGCTCTAAGATGGATGGAGGGAGTGGGCTGCTCACCCCAGACTTCCTAACATCCTGTTTTCTGAGGATTCCTGCTTGCTCTATGCCAAATGCCTTTGCCAGGTTTGGTGTCCAGAACTGATGGAAACTTGTGCCTGAGTGAATTCCTTAGAACAAAACTGGTTTTCTTTTTCTTTTTTTAGGTTGCTGTAGCAGTTTAATATAGTTATGAATTCCAAAAATAGATATTGGGTTATGTTTGTAAATTAGTCTGTACCTGGGCGTGATTAAATTATGGTTAGGGCTTTGCATGTCAGTAGGGTGTTGAGTCCCCACCCCTTGATGGGTGGGGACTCAGATAAAAGACATGGCAAAGGACAGAGTTGGAACTTTGATGCTGGATTTTGATGTTGGAGTTTTGATTTGGAGTTTGATGCTGGAGTCTTGAGCTAGAGCCCTGGGAAGTAAGCCCACAGAGGAAAGAGAAGCATGCCCCAGGAAGAGAGGACCGTGAGCTGGGAGAAGAACACAGAGGAATAGAGATGGCTCCTTGGATATGGCAGAAGCCCCGGGACGAGAGACAGAGCTGTTCAGCTGAGAGTCCACAGCTGACCTTGTGGAGCGAGGCAGAGCCTAGAGAGCCTCATAGACTACAGCTGACCTTGTGGAGAAAACAGAGGACCTAAGCCCAGAGAGAAACAAGACCTGGGAAAGAGGAACACAGGAAACCTGATCCCTGGCAGACATCAGCAGCCATCTTGCTCCAACATGTGGAAATAGACTTTGGTGAGGGAAGTAACTTATCCTTTATGGCCTGGTATCTGTAAGCATCTACCCCAAATAAATACCCTTTATAAAAGCCAACAGACTTCTGGTGTTTTGTATCAGCACCCCTTTGGCAGACAAACATTTGCCTCTTGGTCTTTTGCTGTTAAAATGGTGGAAAGTTTTCTGAAAAAAAAATTTGTTGTCTTAGAAGGTAGTGGCATTCTGAAAATGGTTGGTTGTTTAGTTTCTCAGAACCAGGATCTTGTTTTTCACATCAGTTATTGGTATTCACCATAGTTAGGGTCTCAGGTTGGCACATCAGAGTGTGTTTAACACAGGGCATTGCTGAGAGGAGGTGGGCATGGTGGCAGCAGAGAGAATGGACTGGCAAGGGCAGTGCTAAGTCAGCGAGCTGCTGCTCATCAGCCAGGAGGTTCCGTCTCAAGAGCGAATGCATCATGTTATCATGGGGAAGCTGCTAATACTTGGTTATCAGTGATAACGATGCAATCCAGAAAATCTCCCGAATGTGCAGAATTCTCTACATTCTACGATTGGCTTAGGCCCCATACATTTATACCAGGGAAACAGAGATTTCTTTGCTTTTGCATAATTAGAGTTAATTTCTCCCCCCTGCTCCCACTCTCACTGGAGCGTATGGTTTAGAGTGCCTACTCTGGAGCCAGTGAGTTTGAGACCAAAGCCTGGATTGATCACTTAAGGCCTTGGCCATAGTTAATGTTGATAAGCCTCAATTTCTTCCTTCTTAAAGTGGGCATAATTATTGTTCTACATCACTGGAGTAATCTATATAAAGAGATAATCTATGCAGTGTGCTTAGCACAGTACCTAGAAGAAGGGATGGCAAACTTTTTCTGTAAAGGCCTAGTTAGTAGATATTTTAGACTCTGCTGGCCATATGATATGTTGTGATTACTCAGCTCTGTGGTTGTAGTTCAAAGGTAGATAGTACTTAAACAAATGGGGGTAGCTATGTCCCAATAAACCTTTATAAAAACAGGCAGAGGGCTTGATTTGGCCCTCAGACCTTTAGTTTGTTGACCACTGGCCTCGAAAATGAAATATGCTCATTGAATGTGCTATTGTTTTTTTTTTTCTTTCCCTCAGCTGGCTTCATGTTAATGTTAGGCAAAGATTTCTTAGAGTTCTTGAACTCTGGATTCATATTTGTCTAAGTGTTTTAAGCTATATGCAAGTAAGAAACTAGGTAATGAAGGTAATGTCAGG
The DNA here is from genome assembly GCF_030445035.2 of Dasypus novemcinctus. Taxonomy (NCBI): domain Eukaryota; kingdom Metazoa; phylum Chordata; class Mammalia; order Cingulata; family Dasypodidae; genus Dasypus; species Dasypus novemcinctus. Next base: position 15,054,857 of record NC_080696.1, on the reverse strand, counting down.
CTTCAGAGTTCATATAATCATAGATTTTAAGAAGATATAATTAACAAAAAATCTTAATGAAAATGAATAAGATTTATTTTAAAAGTTTACAAGTGCCATAGATAGTAAATTAGCTCCACTTTGCTGGCTTACAGTGACTTGTGTGTGTTATGATCACTTTTCGTGATACAACCTCTAGGTCAGATGAATCCCCAACTTACTTATGAAAAGTTCTGCCATAGATTTTTTTTTGTCATTGTATTTTTATTAAGATATTTACAAATAAATATACTTGTTCAAGCGTACCATTTAAAAATTAGTCTTCTCTCTAAGATAAATCCATGAGCTATGTGTGATTAAATACGTGAATTGGGTTTCTGTTTGAGTCTACAAGGAATACCTTAGAACATTTCATCCTGAGGCAGAGGTTTAAATTCTTATGACAGTATAAAAGTTACGTGGGTTTGTACTCTTTGCCTAATCATGTACAACACCATTTAAGTATTACCATCATGTCGTTGGGACATACTATGCTGGAGTGCTCATTCAGTGCTCATAATATGCTGGTCATGGTGCAGAACTGATTCATATTGCTAGAAGGGATGACTTAGCATCAGTGCAAAAGCTCCTAGTCCCAGAGGCTTTGTCTTCACAGAATGATAGTTGAAAATGTATTTTAGCACTAATTATTTTATGCTTTCCAAATCAAGATTATTTTCACATGTTGCCCTTCACTGCCAATATTGATATTGCTTTTCAATACAGAGATGTAAATTTGTTTGTTCCTTGTTTGTTTTGTGGTCAATTCTTTCATTTTATAAACTCATGGAGGCAGAAAAGTTATGGAGTGGGCACCATGGTGATGTTTGGAAGGCATCAAGTAGTCATTGTGGTCAGTTCTCTCCCCTCAAAACCGCATGCGGTACAGATCATTTGGGATTATGTTGCTCTACCCACTGCTTTCCCACTCTGCTTTTCATAGGCTTTTTCTCGTCTTTTCTGTTTTTGATTTCTCTTAATTTGGGTAGGAGAGAGGAGGGGGCAGGGGAAGGTGAATGGACAACTGAGTGAAGATTCTGTGTTCACAGACCCTTGAATGGAAAGGGAAACCATTTCAATTCTATATTTCTCTGAAATTAATCCAGGCATGGGTTCTCAGCAAGCCTTCCTTTGCGTTTCACCCATTAAAATAATTTGTTTCGATATAAATAAGCCAAACAAGCTTCACTTCAAACAGCTGTATGAGGAAACTGTTCCTTTTCCACTCTGCACTATGTGGTGATGTGGCATCATCCTTTTTTGTGGATTGCTGTTGTAGCACCTGTTTAATAAGTAATTACTGCATGCCTCCTGTGTGCCAGGCAGGCTCCTAGACACTGGGGTTATGAAAGAGGACAGACAAGGGGTCAGCTCTCATCGAGCTTCAGTCATTCTGCTTCTCTTACAGGTTCCTTAAGTTCAAGAGAAAAAGAAAAACAGGAAAGAGAAGCAAAGGAGGAATAATTGGTCTGATCACCAAGAGTTTCATTTAGAATATTTTAAGTGAGAGAAGAGATACAACTCCTTTGTTCAGCCTTGGCTATGTAGAACTTAATCTTAATAGGTGATGTGATAATTTGTGTGTGTTGGTTTCTCACTGGAAAGCTTAAAAGTGATATTTTTTCTTTTACCTTTAGTTATTGAATTATTTAATATAATCCATGTAGAACTTTGCATATGCACATTTTTCTGTGTATAGGAATGTGTATAGATACAGACATGCTTTAAAATAGCATGTTTTATTTAATTAGAAGAAGAAAAGGTGAAAGGCCATTGAGATTGCTGCTTCCCCCTTCTCCCACCCCGCGTCCCCCAGAACTTTTGAGGGCTGTGCAGTGCTTGCCCAGTAGAGGGTAGCTGGTACATGGTGGACTGAGACTGTCTGACCACCTCCAAGGAAATTAGAGGCTGGAACCTAAACTGCACTAGGAAGGAATCTTTTTTTGTTTAATCTCTTGACTTACCATTCATTGCAGTTAAATACCAGTGCAGCTCCAAGCTCTGTGTGAAATCAGGTATTGTGGTTTTATCTAGGTAGAGAAGGTACTAGAATAAATGACTGCTTGAAACCCTTCCTTGTTCCGGTGTTAAGCATTACTTTCTTCTAGGAGCAGAAATGCTTTTCCAGGCATGTGTTAATCCTCTTGAGGTCTCTTTTGCGATAGGACAAGAGTCTTTATCTCTTCTACATTTACTTTTAAATTGGAGGGAACCTGCATGAAGCATCCCACAATTAAGTGATATACTAAAGGTCATGCCCAGAATTCACAGTGGTTAGAAATTCAACTCCTGGCCTCTCTATTTCATAGAGTCCAAAGTTCAAAAGTTCAACCCATCAGATTGCCTCCGTCTGATAAATACTTGGCTTGAACAGATTCTCAGAGAGCAAGAAATTAATCCCTCACCCTGGGCAAATGACATTTTTATATTTCTTTGAAAACCAAAACTTTTTGTGGGACCACTGTGTGCCATTGTGGTAGGCAGTTGGGGTACAGTATGACAGAGTTAAAAAACAAGATCTCACAGCTCAGTACATTTGCAGGTCTTAACAGTGGGTGTCTGCATGCCTCTGAAAAACTATTGTGGAGCTTGAAGTGCATGCCTGCAGTAAGTTGCGACCCTGCTAGGAACTGGAGGGTGTGAGCCTTCAAACTTCTTGACTCTCTTAAAGGAATCTGACAAAACTGAGCACTCGTGCTTGCACATTTGTAAGTCGATCTCTAAGATTTGTCACACATTTCACATTGCGCAAGATGGAATTTCTGGTGAATTTTAAATATTGACACTTAAAAATCAAATCTGCACCGTTCTTTTACATGCATCCAGTGGAATCTAAAACCATAGAGATTTGGTATTTACCATCACCCATGTTAAAATACATGGAAAGTCTCTCCTTTAACTCTTGGAAATTTTACATCATTCTCTTTTTGCCTTGAACATGTATATCCAATTTCCCCCAGGACATTTTTTTTCCTAATTTAATATATTGCTATGCTTGGAAGTTTTCTTTTGATCATCCTATCATAATCCTTTGCAATAAAACCATGTAAGTAAAATTAAATATAATTAAAATATTTCCTATAACCTTGAGGTATTAATTATTAAGAATTATTATAATTATTATAATTATTAGTGGGCATGCAGTTTATCAAAACAATGTAAGTCTTACACGTTTTGATGACTAAATATTAAAAGTTAAAATGATGTTAGAAATGGTTCATTTAACAAAATACATGGGATTTTCCCCCCAGTTGGCTCAGATACTTGTGGGTGACTATTGAGAGGGACATTTATAGAAGAATAGATTTACCTTTGATAAACCTTTTGTCATAGACGAATTGATGGGAATGGAAGGAGGGTTGCTTTAGCAATGTTCCTCAATTCTTTGAAATGTCTTTGTGATAAATTGAAAGTCACATAGTCCTTTCAGTTTATCACAAAAAACAGTTAATTGATCAACAAAAATTGTTTTTAATATTCTCTATGCTGGCAGCTGGAGATTTGGTCTTCCTTCAACTTTGTTGAAAGCCATGAACCATCTGACTTTCAAAAAGGCTTCATTTCCCAGTCAGTAGAATCATTCATTTTCTCAGTTTCTAAAAAGACTTAAGCCTCAACTTATCATATTAATCACATCTGCTGTATTTTTACTTTAAGACACCTTAAATTCCATGTATTGGGAAAGATTGGGGATGTTAAATTCCATGTATTTGGGAAAGATGGGGGATTTTTTTTATATTTTAGGCTTTAAATATATTTTTGGCTTTCTCTTTATTGTCTGTATGTGTGTGTGCGTGCACATGTGTTGAAAACTGTGGAGCTGTAGACTTAATTTCTGCCATTCTGGTTAGAAAAATCAGGCATTTTGTTAAAAAAAATGCCTTCACACTCTTCTGTTCAAACAAATATGTTGGTATCTATGGGATCCATGTTATTTCTATTTTCTAATTCTAAGATAGTTAGATGGGAAGACAGAAGTATAGTACCCTGCTACGAGTTTGCCATCTTGGAATAAGGAAACCCAGTATCTTCTGTTACTGGATTTTATTTAGGTTCTTGGCTGTGCTGCAGAAATGAATTTCAAGAGTACGCTGGTGAATTAGGTCAATAATTTATTCAGTTAGGGAAGGAAGAGAAATGGGAGAAAATAACATATCAGGGTCCCAGATAGAGAGGAAGGGGGTGAAAAGGGATAAACAGGGCTGATTTACAGACTACAGTTCCCCATTATAGGTAATAAATGCCCAGGTTTTATTTGTGGGCCACATGGCAGAGGAAAAATTTAAGAGTGGCATGCAAAGGGCAGGAATGGGTCTGGAGGCAAGAGAGCAGGGTGCGAGCACACTCAAGCCTCATGGTCTGCTTTATAAACTATTAATTATTCCACCCCTTTGCTAATGGCTGGGGAGGGGTTTCAGCTGTTTGCTGTTTTGATTGATTACCCCACCCATCAATCACCCAGTGAGGACCCAATGATAAAGTCCTGGGGGAATATCCGGGGTTTTCCCTTGCTTCCAGAAGAAGTCTTTGTTCTGGATAGCAGAATCTTGGGGGTAGAGTCTTCCAGCAGCCATTCAGGGTTACTGATGTCCACCTGGACTTTCTGCCAGGTTCCAGGCCTGTCTATTAATTCCCTATCTTACTAGCCTGCTTCGCTTCATTCAGTGTGTCCTTAGGGGCCCTCTGTTTGCTTTGCTCTCAAGTGACTCTAAAACACTTGAATTCAGAGCATCCTCGCCTAGGCCCAAATTCCATCATTCTGCCCCAGGTTTACTCTCAACAGAAATATATGTAAGCCGAGGAAAGACAAGAAGTCCTATCATGTGCCTTGATTAAGGAAGCTTAGGTTTAAACGAAATTTTTCTAAGTTTTTCTTTGTTTGGCAACTTGAATGCACCATAAAAAATTCAGGATGTCTAACAGGGTTGTCATTCTGTTGTAAAATGGAGGGAGAGCAGTTGTGAAAAGAAGATGGGAGAGAAGAATGGATAGGGACTAGGGGGCATTGCAGGCACCTTCTTAGGCAGATCCATTTTAGAAAAGCATAAGGTGGAAATCGATTCCTTTAAAATTATCCATGTTTAATATCCCCTGAAAGTTTTAGTCCTTAGAAAACTCCCAGTTTGAGGACTGCTGTGTTTGGGCAGAGATTCTCAAAATTCTCCTGGTGAGCCAGAAACTTAATAAAAATTCATGGTTTTTCCGTAGTTCTTATGGGCATATTGTACACAATTCTGTGGGTTTTTTTATTTTATGAACTAAGTTACTTCTTATGTCTCTAAAATTTGATGTTTATAAGGTTAAATTGGGACTTGCTGGAAAACATTAAGTATTTGTTTAGTATTCTATTGAGAAATCTGACTTGATTTTCAGGAAGAGCTCTGCTGTGCTGTTTCCTCTGTGTGTTTTTTTTGTTTTATTTTTTTATTTCTTTCTCTCCCCTTCTTCCCATCCCAGTTGTCTGCTCTCTGTGTCCATTTGCTGTGTGTTCTTCTGTGACCGCTTCTATCCTTATCAGTGGCACCAGGAATCTGTGTTTTTTTTTCTTGCATCATCTTGTGTCAGCTCTCAGCACTCCACATGTGTGGCGCTATTCTTGGGCAGCTGCCTTTTCTTTTGCACTAGGCGACTCTCCTTATGGGGTGTACTCCTTGCGCATGGAGCTGCCCTACGCGGGGGACACCTCTGCATGGCACAGCACTCCTTGCGCACATCAGCACTGCGCATGGGCCAGCTCCACATAGGTCAGGGGTTGGAACCGCAGACCTCCCATGTGGTAGGCAGACGCCCTATCCATTGGGCCAAGTCCACTTCCCGTCTCAATATGGTTTTGAGCTGGTCATGGTTTTCCATCATTGCTATTTTTCTTGTTTTTTATTTATAAATTACAAATTATCTTTAGTTTGGCTTCATTGTGATCGATTAGTTGGTGTGTTGTTTAGTCTTTTTCTGTGTAGAGATGGGTAAAATATGCCTATTTTAAGTAGAATTGTCATGGTTTCCTTTTTTCCTACTTGTTGAGAAATCAGTGGTTTCATGAACTTAAGAGTTCTTTATTCTAAGTGGGTTAAAGAAGAACAAAGGTTGCAAATTACTACTTAGAGGATGCAGAAGAGATATGTTATTATCTTTAAATTATATTTTATATCTTTCTCATGGTTAATTTTGTGTATTTACATTTTCTCATTTTTCATTAGCTGTGTAAAGTCTTGCTTTTTTTCTTATTCTGGTGGATCTCTATCTTCCAGTCTTGCATTTATCTTTTATTTTCAAGATATTCATTTCTATTTATGTATCATTTCCTTATTCTTTTATATTTTAAAAAAGCTTTATTTATGTGCTTTATATAAAAATGAAATTATTTGAAGTTATGTATTTTTCCTTTGAGTATACTTTTGGCAGCATCCCATGTATTTTTCCACCTTTTTAAAGATTGTGGTGACGTACATACATACAACATAAAATTTGTCATTTTAACCATTTTTAATTGTATAATTCAGTGGCATTAATTACATTCACAATGTTGTAGGCCATTAACAACATTAATTACCAAACCTTTTTTTTTTGCCCAAAACAAACTCTCTAAACATTAAGCAATAACTCTCACTCCCCCCAGTCCCTGGTAATCTCTAGCCTACTTTCTGTCTCTATGATTTTATTTATTCTAGGTTTTTCATATAAGCGGAAGCATATGATGTTTTCCTTTTGGGTCTGGCTTACTTTACTTACTGTAAAGTTTTCAAGGTTCATTCATGTGGTTGTATTTATCAGAACTTTGTTGGTTTTTATGGCTGAATGATATTCCATTGTCTATACATAAACCACATTTTGTTTATCCATTCATCTGTTAATGAACACTTCGGTTGTGCCACTTTTTGGCAGTTGTAAATAATGCTTCTGTGAACATTGGTGTACATGTATTTGAGCCCCTGCTTTTAATTCTTTTAGGTATATATCTAGGAGGGGAATTATTGGGTCATATGATTATCCTATGTCTAACTTTCTGAGGAATTGCCAAACTGTTCTTTATAGCAGCTGCATCATTTTATATCACAACATTTGTGTTCTATTTTCTTCCAAATTCTAGAACTGAAGAGAAATCTGACCAAATTGATTTTTGTTACCTTATAGTCAACATGCATTCATTTTTTATTTTTGACTCTGTGGCATTTTCTGTTTATCTTTTTTTTTTTTCAGATTATTTATTTATTTCTCTCCCCTTCCCCCCTACCCCGGTTGTCTGTTCTCTGTGGCTATTTGCTGCGTGTTCTTTGTCCACTTCTATTGTTGTCAGTGGCCCGGGATCTGTGTTTCTTCTTGTTGCGTCATCTTGTTGTGTCAGCTCTCCGTGTGGGCGGTGCCATTCCTGGGCAGGCTGCACTTTCTTTCGCACCCGGCGGCTATCCTTACGGGGCACACTCCTTGCGCATGGGGTTCCCCTACGCAGGGGACACCCCTGCGTGGCACAGCACTCTTTGCACGCATCAGCACTGTTCACGGGCCAGCTGCACACAGGTCAAGGAGGCCCGGGGTTTGAACCGCGGACCTCCCAAGTGGTAGACGGATGCCCTATCCACTGGGCCAAGTCTGCTTCCCTTCTTGAAAGCATTTTACCATGATATTTGTAGGTATTGTTCATAGGAAAAGCAACTTGAAATTTCCTGTGTATAAATATTGTCTTTTTCCTAGCAATACTCATTATTGTCTCCATTTTTATATCTGATTATTCTTTTGGAGTTGAGAAATGAGACACATATGCATTTAATAGTTTTAGCTATCTAAAAATTAGTTGAGCACTGAAAGATAGCAAATCATTTTGAGCCCAGGTTAAAAGCCAAAGTAAAGCTGGAAAGTATTTGAAATGTTTTCAGAACTTTAACTCATGAGAGATTTTTCTGTGCACACATTTAACAGGGTTTTACTTCCCCAGCCTGCAGAAGATGAGGAAGAAACAAATTGGAAGTAGGCTAAGAACTGTGAGGAGCAGGCCCAAGCCAGCAAGGATAAGTGACAGCTTACTGATTTAAAAGAGGCCTGAACATTTAAACCAATTCAAGCCCTTTGACGGTGCCTTGGCTTCAGATGAAAGCAGCTTCATCACCTCCTTGCCAGAGGAAGGGACTGCAATACGCACTGGAGTCATTTGAGGTCATCACACTAACCATGAGTCCCAGGGATAAATGACAGTGCCCTTGAGTTTAAACGACAGGAAAGTTGGTGCTCTTTTTAGCAAGGTTTCCCTTGAACATAATTTACATTTGAGAAAATGGTTTGGAACTTTAAAAAAGAAGGCTTACACTTGTGAGAAAATCCTTTGGTGGAGAACACTTTAACCACCCATCGGGTTAAGTATAATATTAGTGTATAGTTTTTATATTTTCCATAAATGTCATAGTCTTTACAATTGCAAGCTTCTTGAGGTCAGGGACACTGTACTTTCTGCTTCTTAGTTTTATTTGGGGTAGGAATGAATAAATATTTGTGATAGGCTTGATGATGAGGAAATAATTCTCAAAAGTCAGAAATGTCAGTATACCTATAATTAAATTTATATTAAATTCGTTTGGCAAGAAAGGCAATTGTTTAAAAAAATGATTAACAATATAAGCATTAGAGTTGGTGACTGGGGAATTTGAATTTGCTTAATGTAAGTTCCAGAAAGACTTGAGATTTGATTAATTTTCATTGTTAAAAGTAAGCAGGCTAGATGTTAGTTGTATTATGTTTCCTCATGAAGTGAATGAAAATACCTTTTAGAATAATAGGAAAATGAATACCTTCCATTTATACAGCACCTTTCTTCCAGAGAGTTCAGAGCATCTTGCAGAAATCAGCTCATTAATCTCTGGCTTTCCTGCAGTGACAAGGGTTGGGGGTGGTGGTCTGGGCATTTGTAGATGGATTCCTCCCCAGCTCCCCCCACTTCCTTCTTTGCCTGCCTTTTTCGTTTGATAGAATGTAAGCTATTTTCTGAATCTAACATTGGCTAGAACTTAGCATTTTGTTCAGCCTGATGTTTCAAACAATTGCACAACATTTTTGGAATGTTGAGCCACATTTATTCATAAAGATGGGGTTTTCTGGAACAGCAAATGCTACCCACACATGTCAGACTATTAATCAAAAATTGATATCAGGACATAATCTTCCTGTTTTGACTCTTATAAAATAGAATTTGATATTTTAATAATTGCTTTTATTTTCATGCCCACCTCTTGGGCGAGCAATTGCCTAGGTGATAAAGCAAGTAATTGATAGGAAAAGCGAGAATTGTGGGAAGGTGAAGTGATTCCTAATTTAACATTTTCTCTTTATGCAGAGCAACTATATTAATTTTCCACTGTCTTCATTTCTTTGCCAGAACTTGCTCATTTGGGCAGTTGTTTATGTTGCAGCTGTCATTTTTTTTAATTGATATTCATCTTGGGCAGCCTTTGATGCCTTTGTGGGTTGCTTTCACAGCAGCTGCATTTTGGTTCAAGGTAAACCTACACTGTTTTGATCTGTGTTGTGGGGAACCTTTATGGATTTCTTGATTGATTAAAATAGAAGGGCCTCATGAAGCTAGAAGAAAACTATCTCACCTTCTCACCTTTTCTAAAATACTGATTCTTAAGTTTCCTCTTGGTTATGCTTCACTTGGCACTTGGGTAGTGCAGGTTATTCTTTTGCATCTGAAAGAATTAAAGGAGTTTTCTTCCCTCTTTTTTACTGTGTTCTGGGACGGGTGATGCCGGCGTGGCTAAGCAGTGACGTTGCCCTGATTGTCAGGATGCCAAGTTTCAGGTCCTTGTGGAGGTCTCTGGTGACTTCCTTGCCTGGGGGAGGGGTGGTGCGGAGGCTTAACTGTGTTTTTTTATAAATACAGTGAACTGGAAGCTTCAAGGGCTGCACAGTTCCCTTCATTCTCTGCCCAAGACAAGGCAGCATTCACGCCTGATCTGCTCAGCCATTGAAGATGGCTGTTCTGCAAACCACAGGCGGGCTTTTTCATGGGTGAGGCGGGTGGCTGCTTCAAGGCAGGCAGTGTTCAGACCACCAACATGTCTCCCGCTGCATTTTTTTTCAAACATCTTTTGTTGTAGAAATGAAGGACTGTGGTGAAAGTAAATCATAAATTTGTAATTTCATTTGAGCAAAGTCAGCCATCAAGCTTTTGTTATTGGAATAAATAGCAATGAGTATGTCTCTGGGCAGAGAGACTGCTTACAGCAGTTTTGCGACATTTCATATTTTCTGCCCTCAGTATATGTATTACTTACAGTTTGGCAGCAGCGCGCACAGCTCTTGTTTAAGAGTAATAGGTTACTGGCAGACTTTGCTAATTGTCATTGTTGCTGTTGGTGAGTGTTTTAAACAGTAGGTGTCTAAAGAGGATTTGATCAAGGGTCTCCCAGATTATGTACCCAAGTAAAGTGTTGTTTATGGGTGTTGTCAACAAGAGAAATGGGTTGCTCTGATTCTAATCCAGAAACCATTCTATTTGTTTTATGGGGACTAGCTTGTAAATGAGAGAAGTTGGAGAATAGGATGAGGGAGGGATTATCCTCATTTATGTTTCTCTATCACTTGATTTGACATGGGGATAGAATCTTCAGGCCTCAGAGATCTCTTTCTATACCTGAGGCTTTAGAAATAGGCATTTCCACACCCAGAGCCTAGAGCTTTGTGGTAAGGCAGATCCCCGCTTCAATAGGATGAGCCTTGTCTACTGTGCTGCATTCAGAGGTCACTGAAAATGGTAAGCGAGTTTGGCTTCCATCTTCATATTCTTTCACAAGTCTGGGATGACAGAAGGACAGCAAGGGTCCAGGATCCATGGTTCTGAGAGGAGGGTTTGGTGCTGAGAAGCAGTAGCACGTAGTGTTTGATATCATGGTCTCTGAAGTCAGATTACTTAAGATCAAATCCTGGGTACACTATTTACTAGCTCCGTAATTTGGCAGGTTACTTACATTTTAGCGCTTAGGATGTTAGCGATCTCTTTCAGTGCCGTCCTTTTCTCTTTTGGAGTTATTCTAGGGGGCTCAGAGCATCTCACTTGGCATCAAGGACTATGTTGGTTAAGAGAGGCACAAGGTAAATGTGTTTTTGGAATAAGGGGATTTTTATTTTCTTACTTAATTTGAGTTTTAATAAAGTGGGAATATTTTTAGCAAATTCATAGAAGGCCTTTTCAGTTTCAAAGAAAGAAAAGCAGTCTACTGCAAAGACATTAATATCCACTTGAACTTAAGAATTTAAGTATTGGAGAGCTATCTTCCAAATTGGTCCTCCCATGGAAAGTGTGAATCTGCCATGTATTTATATGAGTACACTGTGGTAATTGGATTCTGTATGCTGAAAAATATTTCTTTAGGTCAGGTCAGATCTTAAGAATTGTATGCCTGGCCTGGACCATATTAACTACCAGTAGAATTGCTTTTATTGAACTAACTTTGTGCAAAATACTATTAACCTACATTGAAGGACGTTAAGAAATGCCATAGGAGTCTGGTTGCCATGATTAATGTGAAGAGTTGTTAAGGATAAGTCTGGTTGTCTCTCTGCAAGGACCCATGGGGGAAAGTCTTTTGGGATCGGAGAGGTTGGTTACTGTGCTGAGGAATGGTTTTGTTTTTGTCTGTGCATTATGTAGCCAAGCACATTTCCTCTATGTTGGTGACTACATTTAGGGTCAAATGTTTGTGGCACCCAAGCAAATGCATGTGTAGGATTCCTGGTAGGCAGTTTGTAGCTTGTCTTCAACCCTTAATTTAACCTACTGCGTTGCTACCTCCCCACCCCCCATTTTTCCCTTCTTATTTTTATTTTTAAAATCTTTGTCTTTATTGGATGCAAAATATTTTTGGACAATAAGGTGTAAGTACATAAAGAATATATTTTGTCACTTTAGTTCCCTTGAGCTGTTTACCTATTGGTTTTGATACCAATTGATAATTCTTGCCTGAATCAATGATTTCTTTATTAGTTACAGAATAATGATTTTCTAATTTTATCAGACTTTCCTCCTTTCTTAGGCTGTCGTCATCTGTAAAGTAGAGCTTCACCTTATTATCAAGGCCATTTAGATGCTGTGGAATATTGTTCCTTCTGCAAGAGAGGTATCAGTGCTTATTTTTTCCCCTGTTAATGATAATTTTTCAAGATAAAGAAAAGTTTCATAGTCATTTCAAATGCTGATAGATGAGTTTTTCCCTAGCTTTTTCTTTCTTTTTTTTACAGAATCATGGAATTTCCTCCTGTAGTATGTTTCAGTCAACTACAGTCATCATTCTTTTTGATGTACAAACAGTTGTGACTTTGTTCCATGGCTGTTCTTCAACCTCTGTCCCTATACAACTCTATAAATCTTTGAAGACTTTCTTGCTCTCTGTCAGTACAAGATGTTCCAGACAGATACTGAACTTTTCTGTTGGAGAAGGGAAATCAGCCATTTAGTTACAAAGCTCTAGTCCATGTTAATTAGGACATTCTGGATATTAAAATCAGCCATTTTCATAAGGAGCTAGTTTCCTGTTAGGAATGGCATTAAGATTACTGCTGAGTGCCATTGTTTCTAAACCATGTCATAAATACAGTGTTTGTGTTTAGCTTATTTGATTTCCTTATTATTTGTATCTTCCCTTACCCTGAAAATCTTGATTCCTAAGACCATTATCAGATTACTTATTCGATTTATTCTATATCTTGTTTTATTTGAAAGCTGTTTCAAACCAGCATACCTAATATTATAACTAATAATGAAACTACTAAATGAAGTTTCAGATGTCTTTGTAGGTTCTTTTTGTCTTCGGAATATTTTCCATTTAGGAGAATTTGTCGTCTTAGTGTAGGAGTGCTGTCTTACAAAGTTGCTTGAACTAAATGGTTGTTTCTTTATGTATTTATATTTCCATTTTGATGAATACTTGGATTCATTTATTTTAGTTTGTTTTCAATTTTAGTATTAAAAATTTTGAATCATATGTATTAATATATTATTTATGTTGCTATGTAAATAAAATGTGCATTATAACTGTAGAGTGAGATATAGGTTTATGTAGTATGTATGTGTTCTTACAACTGTATACCATATATTGCCCCCAGATTTCTCTATTGCTGGGCATTTTTGCTTCCCATATTTTGATAGTATAAAGAATGTTATGAGGAATAACAATAACTTGCATGTCTGTGTGTATGTATGTTTGTGAAAGTGTTTTTATACTTTGTCTTGTGAATCCATTAGTTAGAATTCTGGAAGTGAGATTGCCGAGTCAAGGATAAGTTAATCTGCAATTTAGGATGATGTTGCCAAATTTGTCTCTATAGGGATTATACCATTTTGCTTTCTCCACAGCCTCTCCAACAGAGTATATTGTCAATTTGTAAAATTTTGCCAGTCTGATAGATGAGAAATGGTAGTTTTCATTTATTAACCCTTTGTCTGAAGTATAAGTTGCAAATATTTTTCCCAGAATACTGTTGCATTTTCATTTTGTCTTTGTTGTGTGTTTTTACATAGATTATGTACAAGTTTGTATTTTTTAGATCAATATATATGTATAGATATATACATATACTTGTGTAAATATAATATAAAGAAATGTAATATAGCCACATAGTAGTTTTTTAGTCAAATTTATTAATCTTTTCTTTTATGTCATCTGGATTTTTAAATCATTGTTAGGCCGTTTTCATTTTGAAGGTTATAAAGAAGTACACTTTATTTTTTCATACCGCTTATATGGTTTTATATTTTACGTGGAAATCTTTGATGTACCTGGCATTTATCCTGTGTCAAGTAGGTAAAGCATGAAATCAATTTTATGTCTTTCTGAATAGCTGTCCACTTGTCACACCACATATATTTACAAATTGATCTTTACCCCATTGATTTGATATGCCACCTTTATCATTTGTTAAATTTCTAGATATGTTTAGATCTATTTCTGAACTTCTAGGCTTTTCCTTTTGTTTGTCTACTCACATGCATATGGTGCATTGTTTATATTATTGTATTATACATTTTTAATATCAAGATCATGAATCCTGTAGGGGGTCTTCATTTGCCTTTGCCTCTTATATATGCCATTACTCCTAACTTAATTTTGAGTCTTTCTGAATCATTTTGTGTTAGGTGGCTTCTTGAACCTAACATAAAGAAGGGGCTTTGCTTGGTGAATCAGTCTGAAAAATCAATGAATTAAGCCTTTTATATTTATGGAGATGACCGATATGTTTGGTTTAGTTATATCTAATTAGCTTGCACATTGTTTATATAGGAATGTGGGTTTGCATTTTTAAATTTTAAAAGAATCTTTCCCTATGTATTCTGTTTGCTTAGCAGTTTGTTTTTTTTTTGGTACTTCCGGTATTTAGGAAATCTGTGTTATTTTTTTTAGTATTTACTTTTATGGTATACATTCACAAAAGAACAAAAGACTCATTCCCCCCTTTCCTTTAGTCTATTTGTTCTTACAATGAGCAGCAATGAAATTAACTTGTAATTTCTCCTTCTACTTTTCTCTCTTTCTTTTCCACCTCCACTTTTAGTCAGTTATGTTACTTTTCTCAGTATTCTTAATTTATCAACTTAAAATGCTCTCCTTTCTGCCTTAGCTATTATCTGTGAGGTAGTGGACGAGCTGTGTTCTCGGTGCCTTGTCAGTGTATTGAACTTGCTGTTGAGTCAGCTTTAGCCCCAACTTTGTTGTAGTCTTTAGTTCTGCAGTTGAATATATTCAGCAGTTCCCATCAGTTCTTCTTGCTAAAATTTCTCTGGTCATCTCTTGGTTGGATGAAGCTTGGCCTCTGGTAGATTTCTCTGGAAGGGCTCTCAGGAAAACTGTTCCCTGAAGGCATGCCTACTTGGGTCATACTTGTTTTTCCTTGTAGATCTTGTTTGTTTTCTGGTGGTGAATGTTGATGTTCCAAGTCAGGTGCCTGCTGGATTTTTTTCCTTGTAAGGGAGTTGGTCTTTTAGCCTGGCGTCCCCAAGGATTCTTTATCTTTAAAGTCTGTTGGTTTTCCTAGTGCATGTCTAGATGTTCCCAGGCATATGGTGCTCCTTCCTATTTTTAGTTTAGAGCAGGGGTTATGATACTTTTTATCTAAAAGATCCCTAGTCAATAGTTTTGGCTTTGTTGACCATATGACCTCTGTTTAAGTATGCAACTCTGCCATTGTAGCATGTTAGAACTGTGTAGATAGTAGGTCAACAAATGGTTGGATTTGGCCAAGGTGGCCAGCTCCTGGAGTATTACTTTTTTTCAGGAAACATTGCTTGCATTAGATTTCAAATATTTGATTTGTCCCATTATTTTGATTTTCTTTGGGTGGATATATATATAGATAAGTATTTTCCTTTACTGCATTTTATTTCACTTTCTGTCTAATCCACTGAGTTATTTTTGTTTCATTTTCATTGCTTTTCTCATTTCAATTCTACTTCTTTTACAGTGCTTTCTGTGGTCTTTGTGTTCCCATGTATCCTTTATATTTAGGTCTCCATTTCTGAATTCTTTTTTAGCCTTCCTGAGTTTTGTACATTTTCTCTCCCATATTTCTGTTGTCTAGTCCTATCTTTTAATTCTTGTAATATTTCATTACAACTTTCCTGCTGTATTTTTTCTGACAAATTTTCTGCTGCTATTGAGAAGTAAATATTTTTTCCTGTAGTGGATATGGCAGTTCTACTTGCTGATTTACTCTTCATATTCAAATTATTGGAGTTTTCCTGAGTTATCTATTAGCAGGAGGATCTGGTGGTGGTGGAGGTCCTTGCTGGTTTCTCGACATAAAATGTCTTTTCCCATTGCTTCTGGAATGAGTGGCTTCTTTACTACCTGGCCCTAACTTTTGCTGTCATCATTTTCCTTACCTTTTCTCTTTACCTCACTTTATATTCTCAGACCTACCCAGAGCAGTGTCCCCTGAGAGTGGACCTTCTTTTTCTGATGGTGAATATTTGGTGATGTTTGCTACGTTCTGCTATCTTCAGGGCCTCTAAATTCCCATGTCTTCCTTCCTCACCCCCCATCCTTCCCCACTGTGTCTTTTCTCCACTGCTCACAGTGTGGCTTCCTGGGCCATTGATCTGCTGGTGTGCTTGTGTGGCTGGTCCCTACCTGCTCATGATATTTGGAGTGTGTCAGTGTCTCTTGGTTTTTACTGAACTATAGATACATGATTATTCTGGTAAATATTATTATTTTGTGTGTGTGTGTGGGGAATGACAGTAATTATTTCAGTTAGTGATCCAAAGGAAGAAGTCTTCAAATTGCTTAGCAGAACTGTTTTGGATCATTTATGATTTATCAAGAATCACCATCAATGAAAATTTAAATACTCCCAGAGTGCAGTTCGGTATGTTTTGTAAACTTTCCAAATGACTAGAAGACCTCCCTTTTTTTGTTTTTCTGTCCCTCATTATTCTATGAAATGTGTTCTTATGTCTCCCAAGTCTAGCAGCATCTACATTTGCTGCTATAAATGTCTCCCATCAGAAGGCCAAATAAGGAAGTTACAATTATAGAAAATGTTTTCCCTAAAGACATTAGCCACATGCGACTCTAAATGACTTGCTCTATTTCAGTCTTTCTCATTTGTATTTTTCAGATATTCTTTATATGTGAACTTGGAAGGCAACTTGCAGTATATGCTGATAAGCTTATTTTCTGTGTAACACAGGAGAGATTTTTTTTTCCTGACCCAAACCTGCCGAGAATGTGCAGGAATGGGAGAAGATTACCCTGTCCTCTGCTGTTTGTACTCTATTCATACTCTCACTTTACTTGTCACTTAAAACAATTTGTAGTACTCTTTGGTCAAAACCAGTAAGATATAACCTCTTCACATTTTAGTATTCATCTCTCTCAAAAGTGTGGCACATTCAAGTCTCTTCAGAATTGAACTCTTGTCAATCAGAATATGAGTCTATTGGCTTTTCTTGTGGGATATTATTGCTTGCTGCTGATATTGTTTGTGATTATTGTTTGTGGCTGTTACTAGTGATTGTTGCTTTTTGTTTGTTGTTATTGATGTTTATTGATGTTATTTGTCATTGATGTTGTTGCTTATGTTTGCTCTTACTTGTGCTGATTGTTACTGTTTGCTGGTTGTTTGCCTTTGTCTTGGTAAGAAGTGACCTGTCCAGACCTAAGAGAATTTCCCTTGGTCGCAACACTATCTGCTTTTTTGCTGCTAGAAATCTTTTGCCACAGCTGAAGGGTTGGTCTGAATGAACTGCCCTTTGCCAAATTTTTGATATCTTCTAGTCTTTGCCTAGTTTAGCTGTTCATAAGAGGGATGGCCTATGCCATTCATATTTTATAGGATTATTTAAAGGAAGATTTATTCATAATTAATTGAAACATCTGCACTTTTTTATCTTGGGATAAGTGCCTACATGAGAAACTATCTTCCCTATCCCAGGGCACTGCTTGGGTGGCTTCCCTCCTTCTGCCCCTTCTTCTTGCCATCATCACGTATCAAGATGCACTGTGCAGTGACCTTTTCCTCCCTGAACACGGTGATGGCTATGAGTGAGAATTATTGAATTGACCTCAAAGGATGGTATCAGTGCGGATGGTTGAGTTGCAGTGATGAAATAGTGTAGGCAACCTCAGAAAGGTCTCTCCTGCCAAGAATTGGCAAAGGGTATTAAGAAGCATAGACATAAATCTCTCTCTGATTTTGCTATTTTGCCTCAGACACCTTGTTGATAGATATCCCTCCCAGGATCTGGTTGTTATCACCAAATTTTCCAACTTCCAAGTATTTGGTAATTTGCATTTCTTTCTCTTTCTATTAGGATTTCAATGATTAGACAATGAGAGGCAACAGTTGCCACTGGTTTTAGCAGTTGCCATCATAAGCCATGACTTTTACTAGAACTTTTAACTTGGGGTGATTTTTAATTGTCTTTTCCAGTATGTTTCTAGTATACATTTTCTTTCTCTAATGAAATCTCAGGTCACCCTTTGCTCCCTCTCCCCATGATCAGTGGAGTTGGAGGCAGGTCTCTGATCTCAAGACAAAGGGGCGATCAAAAACATCAAAATATTTTTCACATAAGAAGAGTCTTTCTTATCTGTTTCTTATCTGCAGTCCTCTTAAACTGTCTAATTTAAGGGTAGAATTTTTAGGCCCTAATAAAACGTATAGGATAAGACGAAGAAAAAATATATGTTTTAAGTGGCCCACAGTTAAGGTAAATTAGATAAGCCCCTGGAGAGATGTATTCAACCTGCCTTTTTTTCCTGTTTTCAAGTATAATCCATGATTTGAAGGATTTAAAATCCTCACTTAGTTTGCAAGAGAGCATTCATTTCATGTTTGAGCACCTGCCCTGTGCTGGTACTGGGAAGGCCAAGTGAAAAAGGACAAGGTGGTTATTCTCAAGAGGAAATGTGGTAGTAGGGTTGGTGAATATGGGTGGATTTAATTCAACGAAGGGGAATTTTTTTTGTGAGTCCTAATATTTTATCAAGTTCACCTGCAAGTTTTATAAAGGAGCATTTAGTGTTCTGCTTGCAAAGTCTTCAGAAATTCACAGTTCGATCTTCCATGCCTATTGATGTCTTAGGCTTAAACTGATATTGACAGGTCTAGGCCCCATCCCTAGCCCCAACCCAAATAACAGCCTTGTCTGCAATTGCTGGTCTCCATGTCTCAGTTAACATTTGGTGCCAGAAACCTGGGGTCTGGGAAGAGGAGACCCCTGCCACCATACCTTGCAACCTGGGAAGCAGTGAGCAGCAGCAGTTTGCTTGGGCTTACTCCCAGATCCTGGTTGGTGAGCTTGTTGCCTGATCTTGGAAAGAGGAAGAAATGGGCAGTGGCAGCACGCCCAGGCTTACTCCTCAGTCCTGATCTTGCAACTCTGGGTCCTATCCTCCTTTTCACCCTCTCCTGAAACTCCCCAGAGTGAATCCCAGAGACTCTTGGGATTGTGCTGAGACAAGAAGATTGGTGAGACATCTACCCTTGCCACTGCTGTAGCTCCATCCAGCACTGGACTCTGATTACCAGCTAGGTGAGGTAAGGCAATTCTCCTCTGGAGGATCCTGTTCTTTCTCCCATTGTTTTGGACAACTCTGCAAATCCTAGCTAGGTCAGTGATCCTTTCCATTTTGGGGGACCACGGCAGGTGCCTGACCTGTGTCCCCAGAAGCCCCTCAGGAATCAGAGACATCTGATCCTGGGTGTGGACTTCTTGCTGATAAGGTCCTTTGACTAACTCGGGGGATGCCTGACTTGCTCAGTTAAACCTTTTTTTTTTTTTTTAAGATTTATTTATTTATTTAATTCCCCCCCTTCCCCTGGTTGTCTGTTCTGTGTCTATTTGCTGCGTCTTATTTCTTTGTCCACTTCTGTTGTCATCAGCGGCTCGGGAAGTGTGGGCGGCGCCATTCCTGGGCAGGCTGCACTTTCTTTCACGCTGGGTGGCTCTCCTTACGGGGTGCACTTCTTGCGCGTGGGGCTCCTCTACGTGGGGGACACCCCTGCGTGGCGCGGCACTCCTTGCGCGCATCAGCACTGCGTATGGGCCAGCTCCACATGGGTCAAGGAGGCCCGGGGTTTGAACCGCGGACCTCCCATGTGGTAGACGGGTGCCCTAACCCCTGGGCCAAGTCCGTTTCCCTCAGTTAAACTTTGAGAGTTCCTGATCACATCCCAGCTTCTGAAAATGGGAAATACTCCTTCAGTTCCTATGTATTACTCCACTACAATTTGGCCTCAGTACAAATTAGAACATGGAAGTCAATGGCCGGAACATGGTACCTTTGACATACAGATCCTTAGAGATCTGGAAAACTTCATCCAGTGCAATGGCAAGTGGCTAGAGGTCCCTTACATCCAGACCTTCTCTGACAACCCACTCCCCAACCTAGACCACATGTGATTCATAGACAGTAGTTCCACAAAACCTACTTTATTTTTTATTATTATAATCAAAAGCCGGGCATGACAGGTCTAGGTCCCATCCCTAGCCCCCGACCCAAATAACATCCTTGCCTGCAATCGCTGGTCTCTGCGTCCCAATTGTCTCACGCTGACATTGAACAGATATAATACCTAGGATTTAAATAGTATATTCTCTAGTAATTAGATCAGCATTTTCCCTGTTTAGCATCTAGAATCCACAGACTTTTTTGGTAAGCGAAGTCTGGCAACTATAGTCTCCTATTTTCTTTGAATTAAAGAGAGTCTATTTTAAGGAGTTCTAATTTTGTAGATTTCTGCTACTTACCATTCCTGAGTTTTAATTGGGTTAGGAAAGCACAAATTGACTACATTATCATGGCATATGAGGATGCAGATGTAAAATATTACTGTGGGCAGGAGCTAATAGAAGCAAGATGGTGCAAGGGAGCACGCCACCAGGTTCAGTTGCAGCCCCGAGGTATGCAGTGACATTTTAAAAATGTCTACTGAAGCCAGACACAACCGGTTCATTAGATTAATTAAAGTTAAATCTAACTTGATCTAGTGTGTTGATAAGGACCACAGGGCTGTTGGAGTTGGAGTCAGCTAATGTTTGACATTGTTCTCATTAAAACCAGAATGGAATTGCCTTCTTGGTTTCTTCTAAACCTACCAATTTACCTTTTAACAAAAAAGTGGAGTTTTAACATTCCTGATTGTGTTCTCATGATTTGACTGATCCACAGGGTTGGATTTTATTTTTATTAAAGATCACCTCCTTTTCCGTGTCTCATCTCTCCTACTCCATATGTGCCATTGGTGGGCTGAGAGCAGTGACAGCAGGCTTCTGCCCTCCCACGGGCTGTCCCTTCTGGCAGAGACCTCCAGGGAGAGGAGGTGCCTTTGACGGTGTTTTTCGAATTATCTATGGTTGAATGCAGATTTTTGGTTTAAAAATTTTTAAAATCTGTTACATACTGATACTTCTGTAAAATATAAGAAACATGACTTATTGGAATAATAAAATGGAAAAAAGAGATACACAAAAATACAAGCCCCAGTATTTTATTACTGGAGACATTGCTCATAAAATTATTCTGTGAAGTTGCTATAAAAGTTTCTGAATGTTTACATTTAGTTTCTGTACTTTTCATGGAAAGGAAACAAGCAGTTTGCAGACCATACTCTGAATGCCACCATGTATGTAACCCATGATTATGTGAAAAAAGACCTGCCATACCTCCCTCCACTAAAAGTGCTGACTTCTGCAAAAATGTGGTAGGGACACTGGAGTCCACATTTTCAGAAAAGGGTAATCAGGGCTACTCCTTCATTGGGACCTATGAGAGTCCTTGGAATTCTAGGACATTTGTGACTTTTGTTTGTTATTTAAGTTGATCACTTAAAAGCATATTTGAACTAGTTTTTGTCATTAAACATGTGTACCACCTGTGGTTTTTTTTTTTTAAGATTTATTATTTATTTATTTCTCTCCCCTTCCCCCCGCTCCCAGTTGTCTGCTCTCTGTGTCCATTCGCTGTGTGTTCCTCTGTGCCCACTTGTATTTTTGTCAGCAGCACCGGTCTTTTTTTACGTCATCTTGCTGTGTCACTCTCTGTGTGTGCAGCGCCACTCCTGGGCAGGCTGCACTTTTTCCGCACAGAGTGGCTCTCCTTACAGGGTGCACTCCTTGCGCGTGGGGCTCCCCTACACGGGGGACACCCCTGCGTGGCACGGCACTCCTTGCGCACATCAGCACTGTGCGTGGGCCAGCTCATCATGGGGGTCATGAGGCCCTGGGTTTGAATCTTGGACCTCCCATATGGTAGGTGGATGCTGTATCAGTTGAGCCAAATCTGCATCCTGCACCTGTGTTTTAATTGTTTATATATATAAACATACATAGTTCTGAGGTCATCAACATTAAGTGTCGTGGGCTCATGTCTCAGGCTGAATCTGTGTGTCCAAGGGGATGTTTCCATTTCAGAATTGATAACTTAATTTTCCTAAGGGAAATTTAGCTCTGTTGAGAAACAGTCATGGTTTATAATGGTTAAGACATAAATATCTAGCCTTCAGTGAGTTCTTGCTTGATTCCAGGTGCCATTCTAACGGACATTCAGTGCTTTGTGCATACCATGTTATTTAAACTTAAAGCACTCTGTGTGATAAGTACTGTTGTCACCACTTTACACTTACTGAAGGCAGAGCGAGGTTAAGAACTTTGCTCACATCACAGACATGATTCATAGGCCCAGGATTCATTCAGTCCAGGAAGGATAGGACAGAGCCCTGCCTCCTGAGCAGCCCAACACGGAGTGTCTGTAAATAGAGACATTGAGATGCCCCAACCTGAAGTGCTTATCAAGTTCAGTAAATTAATTCTGAAGAGAATACCCAAGTTCAGTCCAAGATAGAACACAGCACAACAATATTTATTTAGTCCACATATCTGTAGTAAATGCTGCTGCCTCTTGGGAAGAAGACATGGCTGCGACATTATATTCACTCAAAACAAACATCAGAATTAGAATAAAATAGCTATTTTCCAAAAGGAAGATGTATAGATTGAACTGAAATCTCTTGTCCCACAAATGTTTTTGGGAGATCTTATAAGACCTATTTATTTATCAGCCCAACAATGATTAAATGTCTACTCTGTGTGCCAGGCACTGTCGGGGATGCAGAGAGGTTTAGGCAAGATCTTGGCTTCCATTAGGTACCGTGGAAATGCCTATAATTTGGTAAATATTTTTATGTTTTCCGAGTATATTAGAAGTTTGTTGATTATAAAGGAAAAGATTGTAGGATTCAAGTAGGAAGGATTCAGAAAGTTGGAGAAATCATCCTTTCTTTGATTGATATCCTGGTTTGTCTTTTGTGGACCCCAGAAAATGATGTTTTTAAGCTAACCCATTCCTGTGCCTGGAAATGCAGTGCAGATGGGGCCTTTTGACTAGATTCATTTAAGGGATTAGGTTGTTTTTGATTGCACCTCATTGAGGCGTGACTCAGATTGGGTCTCTGCTCTCTCACTGGGTCTTATATAATATAAATTGAAAATACACAGAGAGAAAGGAATCTGCCATTTTTATCCTGCCATGTGAGAGAAAGAAGAAAGCAGAGAGAAAAGGAGAAAGGAGAGCAGGTTTAGCCTACAGTTGCAGAAATGTGGAGAAACCCCAAGAGGCTTAAGGAGTGAAACCCAGGGAGTGATCACCACAGCTGAGCTCCTGGAGAAAGAAGAGAGAGACCGGAAGACCTGCCATCTTGCCTCACCATGTGGTGGGACATCAGGATGACCAGTAGCTAACTTAGGTGAGAAAGCATCTCTGATGGTGATTTGGACATTTCATGACCTTGAAACTATGAGATTTTCCCCTACTAAAATTCCCATTAGAAAAGCCAGCACATTTCTGGTACTTTGCATTGGGAGCCCTATGGCAAACTAAGACAATTGATGAATACTATAGATATGAATGAATACTGCATAATCTCCTATTTATACATAATTTTATGTATAACATGGATGAAATGAACAAAATATCTTTTCCTATTTTCTGTGTCAGGGTTAACATCCTCTGTTAATCAGTGCTGATGTAAAAATTAAGGGATGGAAAGGAACAAGTTTCTTGCTCTATTGCTAATGCTGCCTTCATAACACATTTTAGGGCATATCGCTAAATTACAAAAGAAAAGAAGAAGGAAGAATTGATAAAAATGAGTTTTGGTTTACTCCTGCAATTGAATATTCTTTCCAATACTTTGCTTGACCACAACTAGATATTGTATGTATGTTGTTCTTCCATGGTAATAAAACAAACTTAGGAGAAAATTTTTAGTTTGTTTTTCCTATTAGGCAAAACCCTTAGTTTTTGCTAATATTAGTGTATTAGTTAGGGTTTTCTAGGAAATGGAACCGAAAGGAGATATCTGAAATATTATGAGATTTTATAAAATTATTTCATATGACCTTGGGGATGCTTGAGTCCAAATTCCATAGCTGCAAACCAGGAACTCTATGAAGCTCTTTGATGAATTTCCCAGGAGAAACTGGCTGTCTGAAGGAGAGATGGGAATTCTCTCTTATGACTGCTGAAATCACTTTTCCTTTTAAGGCCTCTACTGATTGGATGAGATATTTCTTATTGCTGAAGGCAGCTTTCTCAGTTGATTGTAGATGTAATAAGACACAGATGCCTTCAACTCACTGATGATTTAAGTCCAAGAAATTTCTTCACAGTACAATTTGGCCAGTGCTGGCTTGACCAAACAACTGGGCACCATTACCTGGCCAGGTTGACACATGAACCTAACTATCAGAATTAGTTCTATAAAACATGAGGTTTTATGTTTTTTTTTCTTTTAAGGAGCTATCAGAGATTGAACCTGGGACCATGTGTGTGGGAGGCAGGTGCTCAACCACCGAGCTACATCTGCTCCCTAAAACTTTAGGTTTTAAATGTCTCAGAAGAAAAAAAAAACATAAGTTTTTAAAATCACAAAAACCTTCAAGAAAAAAATTCCCTTTATTTGTTTTTGTAGTAGGCAGAATTCTAAGATGGCTCCCAGATTCCTACCTTCTGTTATAAAGCAACATATATAAACACTCCCTTTGAGTGTGGATGAGACCAGTGAATATGATGGGATATCGCCCCATAATTATGTTACATAATTATGTTGTCATAGTGGATTGGAGAGAGCATTTCCTGTGGGCTTCGAAGAAGTGAGTTACCATGTTGTGAGGGCCACTTGACTAGAAACTGGGTGACCTCTGGGAGGTGACTATAATGGGGGCCAGCATCCAGCCGAAAAATGGGGACCTCAGTCCTACAACCATAAGGAACTGAATTCTAACAACAACTTGAATGGGCTTAGAAGAGAACACCAAGCCTTAGATGAATCCACAGCTCCCATCAACACCTTGATTACAGCCTAATGAGACCTGAGCAGAGAATGCTGCTATCCATGTCTAGACTCCCTAACATAAGGAACCAATTGTATTGTTTTAAGCCTCTGGGTTTTTGGTAATTTGTTATGCAGCAATAATAAATACCGTTTTATATTTACACTTTGCTTTTTCATCTTTTACAAAATTCTGTGATAAATTGTCAGTGAAAGTATAATATCAGTAAAAGGAATTGCCTTTCTGATTGTACAGAGTCATTATCTGATGCTATTGTAAGTGAGGCATTCACTACAGGATTCTGTTTTTTTAGATTACACACATTTATCCCTATCTTAGTTTGCTACATGGCTACCAATGCAGTATACCAGAAATGTGTTGACTTTTATAAAGGGAATTTATTTGGGGTAAGAGCTTACAGTTCCAAGGCCATGAAATATCCAAATCAAGGCACCATCAGAGATGCTTTATCACCAAAGGTCAGCTGTTGGCAGATCCTGGAGTTCTGCCATGTGGCAGGGCAACATAGAGGCTCACCATCTGGGTCTCTGCCTTCTCCTCCAGGTCTCTTTCTTCTCAAGCTCAGTTGTGGATGATCAAGCATGTGGCAGGACTCATCTCTTAAACTTTGAGTTGCTTAGTTGACCAACCCTCTTGGGGGTCTCATTTCTTCAGCTTCCGCTGCTAGTGATCCTTGAGTCTGTTCACATGGCAGGGTACAAATGGCAGTTATCTTTCTCTGTGTTTCTGCTTCCAGTTCTCAAGTTATATAAGACCCTAGCGAGAGGGCAGCGATCCAACCTGGGTCATGCCTCACTGACATAATCCAATCAAAGGCCCTAAACCGACCTGATCAAAAGTGATCCAATTAAAAGGCCCTTAACAGAATCTAATCAAAAGGCCCCATCTACACTGTGTTTACAGGCACAAGTATGGGTTAGCTTAGGAACATAAATTTCTTGGGTCCACAAAAGATAGATCAGTACAACCCCTAGAGCAAAGAAACACATGTTTGCCATTTGATGTGGAAATTTTTCAGGAAATAGATGATACACTTGCCCATTATTTCAGTTTGCTAGTCTGCTTAAATCAAAATACCATGAAATGGTTTAGCTTGAACAGTCGGAATTTATAGGCTTACAGTTTTGAGGCTGAGAAAATGTCTACATCAAGGTATCATCAAGGTGATGCTTTCTTCTTAAAGACCAGCTGCCAGTGATTCTTGACTCCACTGCCACGTGGCAAGGCACATGGTGGTATCTACTAGTCTCCCTTCCTTTCTGGGTTTCCTTGCTTTCAGCTTCTTGCTTCTGTGACTTTGTCTCTGTATTCATTCTGTTTGTAAAGGACTCTAGTAATAGGATTAATACCCATCATGGATGAGGTGGGTACCCACCTCAGCTGAAGCAGCCTCATCAAAATGTCCTACTTACAGTGGGTCCATACCCACAGGAATGGATTATATTTAAGAACATGTTTTTCTGGGGTACATACAGCTTCAAAGCATCACACCCATCATCTTCAATATAGGGTAGCCGTAAAACAATACCTTTCTACAGTCAAGTCCCTTCCTCATCTGGACAGTCCTGCTTGGAAAGGCCCATGTCTTATCCTGTGCCTGCCTTTCACTGTTGGTCCTTCCTCATTGCTCATTAGCTGTTTCTGCTCTGTCAAGAAATCACATTGTCAGGTCTGTATGAATTATATATGGTTTTTAAGTTTCAGTAGTCATTTCAATGACATTTTGGTGTAGACCAAATATGTGCAGAAGTCATAAGTGTCCAGTTTGATTCATATTTACAAAGTGAATACATCTTGCAATTAACATCCAGATAAAGAAACAGAACATTCTAGGCCCCAGAAGATCCCTGGCACCCCCTCCAGGTCACTCCTCTCCTTGAAAAACAGCCATTGCCCTCACCTATTGGAAATTAGAGATCTTCAAGACGGTACTTCAGTTAAGGTTTGACAGAATTAAATCAGGTTTGGCTTTAATCCTGATTATCAGAGTCCTTTGTAAGAAGAGTGAAGGTCAGCCAAAGAGATAAGCCATGGGGAGCAGCCAGAAGCTGGAAGTCACTGGAACTGGGAGGAGAAAGAAGACATTGTCATGTGCATTGCCATGTGACAGAAAAGCCAAGAAACCCCCAAGATTGCTACCAGCTGAAGATACTGATCCTTGTAGGAAGGAAGCCTACCGGCCTCTGAAACCACGGGCCAATAAATTCCTATTGTTGAGCCAGCCCATTTTGTGATATTTATTTTAGCAGCCAGGAAGCTAAAACAGTGGTTTTTATCATGTTGAGAAAATTCACTTCTATTCGACTTTTCTGAGTGTTTTTATCAAGAAAGGTGTTAGAGTTTGTCTAATGCCTTTTCTGCATCTATGGACATAATCATATGGCTTTTTCCTTTATCTGTGTAGTATATTGCATTGATTAATTTTTTGTGTTTTAAGCCACCCTTGCATTCCTGGGATGAATCCCATTTGGTCATGGTGTATAATGTTTTTACTATGCTTTCCAGTATTGAGGATTTTTGCATCTATATTCATCAGGGAAATTGGTCTGTAATTTTCTTGTCTTGTGATGTCTTTACCAGAATTGGTACCAGAGTAGTGTTGGTCTCCTAGAATGGAGTAGAACATATTCCTTTCTTTTGAATTCTTTGAAAGAGTTTGAGAAGGATTGGTATTAATTCTTCTTTAAATTTTAGAATTCACCAGGGAAGCCATCTGGTCCTAGACTTGTTTTTGGTGGTAGAATTTGATAATTAATTCAATCTCTGTCTTTGTTACAGGTTTGTTGATGTTTTCCAATTCTTCTTTTACCAATTTGGATAATTGATGTATTTCTAGGAATTTTTCCATTTCTTCTAGATTATCTGGTTTTGTTGACTTACAATTGTTCACAGTATTCTCTTATAATTCTATTTATTTCTTTAAGATCAGTAGTGATATCACCATTTTCCTTACTGATTTACATCTTCTCTCTTTTTTCCTTTGTCCATTGAGCTAAAGGTTTGTTAATTATATTGATTCTTTCAAAGAACCAAATTTTTGCTTTATTCTCTCAAATGTTTTTCTAATTTCTATTTCATTTATTTCCACTCTAATCTTACTTCCTTTCTTCTTTTAATATTGTTTTTACTTTGCTCTTCTTTTTCTGATTCCTCTAGATGTTAAGTTAGGTTATTAATTTGAGAAATTTCTTCTTTTACAATATAGATATTTAATTATTTAATTAATATAAATTGTATTTAATTTAGATATTCATAGCGATAAATTTCCCTCTGACTACTGCCTCCCATAAGTTTTAGTATACTGTGTCTTTGTTTTCATTTGTCTTTAAGTATTTTCTAATTTTCTTTGTAATTTCTTTAACTCATTGGATAAGTTTGAGTGTTCTTTTTATCTTTTTTAAATTTATTTTTTAATTGCCTTTCTTTTTAAAGATACATAGACCACAAAAAATGTTACATTAAAAAATATAAGAGTTTTCCATATACCCCACCCCACTCCTCCCACATCAATAACCTCTTTCATCATTGTGACACATTCATTGCATTTGGTGAATACATTTTGGAGCACTGCTCCACCACATGGATTATAGTTTACATTGTAGTTTACACTCTCCCCCAGTCCATTCAGTGGGTTATGGAAGGATATATAATGTCCAGCATCTGACTCTGCAATATCATTTAGGGCAACTCCAAGTCCAGAAAATGCTCCCACATCACATCTCTTCTTCTCTCCCTATCCTCAGCAACTACCATGGCTACGGTCTCCACATCAATGATACCATTTCTTCCATCACTTGAGTCACAATAGTTCTACAGTAGAATATCACTAAGTCCACTCTAATCCATATTTTATTCCTCCATCCTGTGGACCCTGGGATGGTGATGTCCACTCCACCTCTAAATCGAGAGGGGGCTTAGATCCCACATGGCTGATGGATGAATTCTCCTACTTGCATTTGTATGTGCTCTGGGCTCTCTGGTGCAGTTGTTGACCATCTTCACCTCCCTGTTGGCTGATCTGAGTAAGTCCAATGAACCGGAGAGTAGGATTTGCAACTGTGCTGAGGCTCAGGGCCCAGCTGGCACTTGGGCAGTCTAGAGATTCAAGTCTCCTGAGTATACACCAACCCCAGCACCAACCACAGGTTTAGTAAAAGTGACAGAAGAGGCATGTATTGAAAAGTCATATCTGACTCCAACTCAATCATACTCAGGAGCACAAATTCCAAAGCAGGGCCCACTGACAAGGCACTGAACTCCAGAGCCATCTGCCATGACCGTAGAACTTGTGTATCTCCATAGCCCTGAGGAACACCAGTACCTGGGGTTGTATCTACTTTGGCTGTCTCTGGGATCCTGCTGAGATGTGTGTAAGTGCAACCCCTCTGATGACCTCCTGACTCATTTTGAAGTCTCTTAGCCATATAACCTCATTTGTCTTTACCATTTCCCCCTTTTATTCAAGGTCTTTTTCTAGTTGGATCACGAGCTGGTGATTGGTTGAGTGTTCTTTTTAATCTCCATGCAATATATAAATTTTTCAGTTTTCCTTCTGTTACTAATTTCCAATTTATTCCATTGTGCTAAGAGAGGTTACTTTTTATGATTTCAATATTTTTAAATCTGTTGAGACTTCTTTTGTGCCTTAATATATTATCTGTCCTAGAGAATGATCCATGTGCACTTGAAAATAATGTGTATTTGCTGTTGTTGGGCAGAGTACTCTATTTACCAGTTAGGTCTAGTTGGTTTACAGTATTTTCCAGGTCCTCTATTTCCTTACTGATCTTCTGTTTAGATGTTCTATCCAGTATGGAACTTGCTATTTTGAAACCTCCAAGTATGTTTGTGGCACCGTCTGTTTCTCCCTTCAATATTTGCTCCATATATTTTGCTCTTCTGCTTTTAGGTGCTGCATACATGTTTAAAAGTGTTAATCTTTTGTTGAATTGACCCTTTTATTGATATATAATGGCCTTCTTTGTCTCTTGTAACAGTCTTTGACTTAATGTCTATTTTGAATCATATTAATAGTTTCACCACAGCTCTCTTTTCATTATTGTTTGCATAAAATACCTTTTTCCAGTTTCTTTTTCAAACTATTTGTATCTATGAATCTAAGATGGGTGTCTTTTAAACAGTGTATAGTTGGGTAATGTTTTTTAATCCATTCTGCCATTCTTTGCATTTTAATTGTAGAGTTCAATGCATTTATGTTTAAGGAAATTACTGATAAGGCAAAATTTACTTCTGCCATTTTGCTATTTGTTTTTTTAAAACTTTTATATCACTTTTGCATTCTTTTCCTCCATTACTACATTCCTTTTATAATGAGCCATTTTGAGCCATTTTGAATCACTTATCCTTTCCTTTTGTGTATATTTTTGATATTTTCTTTATGGTTACCATGGGGATTACATTTAGCATCTTAAATTTTTACAATTTAGTTTTTGTTGACTCCAACTTGACTTTAATAGCCTATTGATACAGATACCTATATCTCTTTGACTCTCTTTTATGTTCTTTGCATAAATTACATCTTTATGCATTATATGCCCAGTAACAAAGATTTACATTTGATTTTTTATTCAAAAAAAATTTGAATTTTCAGCCTTATAGGAAGCAAAAGACAGCATTACAAATGAGAAATGAAATAATACTGACACATCTATTGGCCTATTTTGTTATTTACACTGGAGATCTTTATTTCCTCACCCAGCATTGAGATACTGTTTAATGTCCTTACTTCCAACATGGAGGTCCCCTTACCATTTCCTATGTCTACTAATAATGAACTCCTTCAGCTTTTGTTTGTCCAGAAATTTCTTAATTTCTCCCTTATTTTTGAAGGATAGCTTTGCTGGGTATATTGTTCTTGGGTAACTGTTTTCTTTCATCCCTTTAAATATATCCTCCTACTGCCTTTTGGCCTCCATGGTTTCTATTGAGAAATCAAACTTTAATATTATTAAGGATCCCTGTATATAACATGTTGCTTGTCTCTTTTTGTTTTTAAGATTTTGCTCTTTGTCCTTGGCATTTGACAGTTTGATCATAATATATCTTGGTACAGATCTGTTTCGGTTTATGCTGCTAGGTGTTTTTTGAGCTACTTGGATTGGTATATTTATATCTTTCATCAGCTTTGGAAGGTTTTCTGCCATCATTTTCTTCAAATATTTTTTCTGGCCTTTTAGCTCTCTTTTCTGGGACTTTAGTAATACATATATTGGTACACTTGATGGTGTCCCACAGGTTCATTAGGCTTGTTTTTTTAATCCCCAGTTCTTTTTTCTTTCTGTTCAAACTCGACAACTTGAATTGTCTTGTTTTTGAATTTGCTGATTCTTTTTTCTGCCTCTGCTAAACTGCTCTTGAACCCCACTGTTGAATTTTTCAGTTATTGGATTTTTGGGTTCTAGAATTTCCATTTGGTTCCTCTTTGTAATTTCTCTTTATTGCAATTCTCATTTTGTTCATATATTGTTTTCCTGATTTCCTTTAGAATTTGGCCATGTTTTCCTTTAATTCATTGATCCTATTTATGAGAGATTTTAAAGATCTTTGGTTAGTAATTCCAGAAACTACACTTCCTCTTGAATATCTTCTGTTGAATTCTATTCTTCCTGTGACTAGGCCATACTTTCCTGTCTTGATATGTTTTGTAATTTTGTAATTTTTTGTTGAGGCATGGACATTATGAGTATTCTGTGTGGTCACTCTGGAAATTTGTTTCTCCTACTCTTTGTTATGCCAGATAAGAATAAGAGCTCAATGGTTGGTTCAATGGTTAGAATGTCCACCTACCCCATGGGAGGTCTACAGTTCAAACCCAGGACCTCCTTGACCCGTGTGGAGCTGGCCCATGGATAGTACTGATGCGCACAAGGAGTGCTGTGCCACGCAGGGGTGCCCCCCAATTGGGTAGCTCCACACACAAGGAGTGCACCCCATAAGGAGAGCCGCCCAGCGCGAAAGGAAGTTCAGCCTGCCCAGGAGTGGCACTGCACACACGGAGAGCTGATGTAGCAAGATGACGCAACAAAGAGAGACACAGATTCACAGTGCCGCTGACAAGAATAGGTGTGGACACAGAAGAACACACGGCGAATGGACACAGAGAACAGACAACTGGGGCAGGGGGGAAGGGGAGAGAAGTAAATAAAATAAATCTTTTAAAAAAAAAAGAATTAAAAAGAATAAGAAGGGAAAGAAGTAAGAAAAGGGGAAAAAAGAAAGGAAAGAGTGAGAGAGAGAAGAAATAAAAAAACAGATACAACACCACCATAGAAAATAAAACAAACAAAACAAGAATAAAAATGAGGAGGTATACTACCTCTCCACGTCTATTATTATGTGCTATGAGGTAGGACATTAGAAGTTGCTATTGCCCAGACCAAATCCTAGGCCAGTGTCCCTGATTATCCCTCAGGGCACCAGCATTCCCAAAATACAAAACAGAAAAAAAAATCATGCAACCAAAAAAAGAAGAAGAACAAGAGGTGCACTTGGGTCTTTGAATCCTGATAGATACTGATGTGAGGCAGGGAAGCCGCTGTTGCAGAGAGGCCTGAAACTAAGGCAGATTCTGTCCTGGGCCTTCTGGGATCTGCTAGAACAGTAAACACCCATGTACTAAAGGAAAAAAAAAAACTCCCAAAGAAGGTGCCCTGGCTTTTTACGTTCAGGTGAATGCTGGTCGATGCTGGGGAGAGGCTGAAGTCCTGCTGCCCAGAGGACCGATACTCAGACCAGCTTCTGCTGTTCTCTCAGGGATCCCCTCAGACCGGCTTTAACTTTTAATCCCAACTTTTAGAGGAATTCCTTTACCAGTCCTCCCCCAGCCAGCCACTCTTGGACTGGGGGCCGCACTGCTGCAGCCACATCTGTTTCTGTAGCCGCTGCTTGGGGCTGAGTGATAGATGTTGGTCAGTGGTTCATCTTTGGCTTAAAAAACTGAACTCTTGGTACCCTCTTGCTTCCTCTGGCCCTCCTGTAGTTGCTCTAAATGCCCATTCTGGTTCCAGAGTTATCACCTAGTTAATTCCAATTGCTTTTTCTAGCTCTTTCATATTTCTAGTGAAGGAAGCGATTTGTAACACTTCCTACTCCACCATTTTGTGCCTGCCTTCTGTTTCCTTACTTTTTTGACTCTTGACTGATTATGGGTATGAGATGTTAGATGTTTAGGTAAGTGGCTGGCTCTGCACTTATTAACTAAAATAATTGAAGTGTGTGATTAGAAAATATTGCAAATGCATCTTACATTTGACTTACTGCTTTGGTATTAATGGACTACCTCAGAAAACAATTTATTTTTCAATTTTTATACCAATTAGCATAATCAGAAAATTCTAGCTATTTCAAGTTTCCTTATAGAGTTCTACAACCTTACCTACATATTCTTTATTTGTAAGAGATTTCAAATGTAATTTCTATTTTAAAAATGGATTGTGTTTATTTTAATAAACTATTGGAGCCATGTATAATCAGTATTCAAAATTTTATTTGGGCCCTGGAAATTCTTCCTGCCTAATCTGATTGAGTGTGCCCTTTCCATTTACTGTGCAGTTTATCTTCCTAAAGGTATATTAATGTTTCCAAGTGTAGTGACTCACTTACAGGAATACTTGGGTAAAACATTGTTAACTATAAGAGTATTTATCCAACAAAGACATGCATTTATATTCCTGCTAAATCAACTCTGGGAAGAGGAGCTGGTCGATTGAGATTGGTCTTCATATAGGCCATGGAAATTCTTCCTGCCTAATCTGATTGAGTGTGCCCTTTCCATTTACTGTGCAGTTTATCTTCCTAAAGGTATATTAATGTTTCCAAGTGTAGTGACTCACTTACAGGAATACTTGGGTAAAACATTGTTAACTATAAGAGTATTTATCCAACAAAGACATGCATTTATATTCCTGCTAAATCAACTCTGGGAAGAGGAGCTGGTCGATTGAGATTGGTCTTCATATAAAGTATTATGTTGGGGTATAAAGGGCATGAACTTTCAAAGGGCAGGATGTGAATGGCAGGTGGTTAGTGTCATAAACCTAACTCTGTAGGTTCATGGAGGACAGTTTATTTAGCCACTTGTAAAGTACCCTGGTCACATGCCTCTGTGCTTGGCCTTCCTTCCTTTCCCAGGTTAGCTGCACAGTCAGGCAGAAACTCACTTGTACCCAGTGTGGGACTTTGACAAAGCTTCACTACTTGTGGTTTAAGCAGATGCTTCAAAAGTTTGATTCATTAGACTAATTTAGTTTTAGTGATTGGGACAAATATTAAGTTAACAGTGGAAGTGGGGGTTATGCTCTGTCTTCTCTGTAAAAAGCAGAGTTTATTACCAACTGGGAAAAGACACGAACCCATTCTTGAGGCGATGGTCTCATCCCGTCCCTGGTGTGCCTTTCCATGGGAGCGGCATGCCTTTCACGAGGTGCACACTTCTCCTCTGTTTCTTTCTCCTTCCCTCTTACCACCCCTTTCTTCCTTTTTTCTAAATTCCCTTATGCTCTTGATACCTGGCTCAGCTGGGTAAGAAGCAAATGAAATGTCTGTTCCAAGTCAAGGGTTTAACTACCATCATTCCCCTGTTAGAGAAGAACTCTTTCTGCTGTTGTTTTTGTGGTGGCCGTGTTTGTTGTTTTGTTTGTATATTCTCCTATTTTATGTGAAAAAAATGGTGAGAAAGAGCATGCCAAGGATGTGAACTGGAAGATCTTTGTTTTAGTATTTCTTTCCTGCTTAATTGAAAGCGCCGGGAGTCGGGATGGTGGGGGACATCCCAGGGCTGTACCGAGGCACTGCGCATGTCCTGAACAGAGTTGTAAATTTTATTTTCATGAGTGTGTTCCTGATGTGAGTGGAGGATGGTAGATTTTACTGAAAGCGGTAATAGGTCTTTCAGGCTTGATTTCTACTGATTAAACTGTGGCTGAACATTCCTTTGGTTCCAGATTCCTGCAGGCTATCTTCATTGAGGCCTTTTTGAGAAATGGTCTATGAGCTTACATTTCTGGCTGATGTATTTTTGTTTTTTCTTTTAATCATATTAGAGTTCTGTCTTCAGAACATTATATAAGCTCAGCCTTGGGGATATATTTAAGTTAAGTAAAATCTATTTTAGCTAAAATAAATGGAAATAAATTAAGTCGTATGAGTTAAAAAATTTAGATGTAAGACTGTCCCTTCATTTTACTTTTGAAATTCTTTATTAAATGCATTGTTATTTTTATTGCAAATGCGTTTGTCTTAGAAAATTTGGAAGATGAAAACATAAAGAAAAAAATTACCCAGAGATAATCTGTTTCTGTTTTGCTGTGTTGCCATTCTGTTTGCCATTCTGTCTCTCTGGTCTGGTTTGGTCTGGTCTAGGCTCCCAAATCCCCTCTCCTCTGCTATCCTCTTCCTCTTTCTCCACTCCCTTCCTCTTCTCTTCTCATCTAGTCTCATCTCGTGTTCTCATATTTATTTACTGTGTTTATGCTATACTCTATATTTATAAGTATATGATATATATGAATCATGTTTATAGGCAGGCACATTTAAAATGAAATTGAGATATTTATGTAATCTAGTGGACAGTTTTAAGATTTCTGATTATTCATTAAGCGTAAATCATACTGTGATGAGAATTACATTTTTTTCCTAATGTATGCCACGTGCTTTCCCATTTTAAATCAACTGAGACTAGTTTAACTTTCTGCGTCATGATTTTAGGCTTTATTTTGTTTTAAACACGACCATTATATAGTGATACCTTAAAGCCTTTTGAGGTTTGAGGGGTGTTTCTTTTTCTTTTTTATTTCTCTTCTTCTGCTGGAGATTTGGAAGATACATAGTGAGATTATTTAAATATCAGTATAGAAAAAGTGGAAGGTTATGAGTGAGGATCTAAATCATGAAAAGGCATGAGCTTTTAGTGTGGGCTATAGAGAGACAGCGTGGGAGGTGTGACAGTGTGGATTTTGGAGAACTTCTGTTATCAGTTTCAATTATTGCCACTACCCAAATGGCTGTCTCGTTTTAGGAAATGATGTAATCTTTTAAAGCTCAGTTTTCTTGTCTCTCAAGCTGGAAGGGCCTTGGTGGTAAACCTGCAACACAGGGGTATTCTGAAGTCCAACCACGCAGCTCTCAGTGAATGCATCTATTACCTGTGCCGTTGTTGGGTGACTACATAAGGCCTCCGTTTTCCTTCCTGATTCTGGATCATTCCAGATTGCTGGCTGCTATGATAAATACCACACAATGGGTTGGCTTAACAACAGGAATTTATTGGCTCATGATGTCCGAGACTGGAAGCTTGCTTCTTCCTAGGGCTGGTAGCATGCTGGTTGGCTGACAGGCAGTACTGGGGTTTCCTGGCTTTCTTGTCGCAGAGTGATATCCTCTCCTTTCTCTTCTGGGTTCCATTGACTTTGTGCTTCTGGCTCCTCCCCGTGGCTTTCTCTCTATTTCTGAGTTTCTTTAGCTTTAAAGGACTCCAGAAATCCAGATTAAGGTCCACCCTCATTCAGTTGGGTCACCCCTTAACTAAAAATAACTTCTTTACGAGGTCCTAGTTGCAATCCACAGGAATGGGGATTAAGATCAAGAACATGCCTACATTTGGGGTACATAATTCAGGACACCATAGGGTTTCTGTTTTATTCACGGATACCCCCATCATAGATGAACACCTGGACAGTTAGCAGATGCTTATTAAGTATTAATATTAATTAAATGAATGACAGAAGCTGACTGGGGGATAAAGGGGTTAGGTTTGAGAAACTGACAGCATTTCCCTTTTGAGCCTCCTCAAGTGGACACAGCAAAATAGAAATGTTGATCATTTGAGAGATACAGAAAATTTTAACACAACCCTGAATGTGAAGTCCTGGGATCTTAAAATTCCCCCTGTCCCTGAGATTCACATTTAAAAGGACTGGTATGGGACTCAAGAAAAGTACTCTTTTTTTTTTTTTTTAAGGTACCAGGTCCGAGGATTGAACCCAAGACCTCATATGTGGGATACTAGCACTCAACCACTGAGCCACGTTGGCTCCCCCGAGTTTTTCTTTTGTTGTTTGTTTGCTTGTTTTTCTGTTTTTATGGAGGCACAGGGAACTGAACTCTGGACTGCTCATATGGGAAGTAGATGCTAAACTGCTTGAGCAACACATGCTCCCAAAGTAATCTTTTTAAAGCCCCTTGGGTGATCCACTGGTCTATCAGGAGAAACAAGCTAGACCCAGATGTGAAGTCTAATACCATTATAAGACCCACCAAGTATTTGACTAATATCCAAGTGATTAATCTAGGTAATTGTGTGGTCAGAGCAGAAGAAGGCAGACTACAGTAAGCCCATGTAGGCTCTAAATGTGTCCCATGGGGGAGTAAGAATAGGTAAGGTTCAGGCCAAGGAAGGGTACTGGATGGGATGTTATCTCCAGTAGATGTTATCACTTGAGCCAAGGCTTCCAGGTAGAGATAGATTTCTGTGGGTTGTGAAACAAGAGCAAGCCAAACTTACTTGACTGAAGTTTAAGGCCAATGTCAGATTGAAGCCTTCTGAATTAAAACATTCCACTTAAAGCAATTCTTTCACTTAGTTTTCTCACCTTAGTTAGTTGACACTATATAGAAAATGTCCTTGTAGAATCTTCTGGTGAACCTCCTGAGTATTTTGGGCTTCCATTTAGGTCAAAGATACTAAAGTACTTGTGATCACAAGATGCTGCTCTACTTAAAAAGTCTAGTTAAATATTAATGTGAGGAAATTTGCTCTTGCATATTTTCACACATAATTTCTTTAATTGGTATTATGCATTTTGCATAATTTAAATGCCGACATCTGGGTGATTTGCTCAGCCTGTAGAGAGGACTGTTCCATCAGAAGGATCTACACAACATATTCTCTCAACTGTGTGCCAGCAGTTAGCTGCTCGGTTTTGAAATAAAGAATGATGTTTCTGTAGTGGGAAGTGTAGTGAAACCTGAACTGCCCCAAGAATTTCTGTTCATTAAAAGGACAATATTTATTGTTTTCTGTTTTAAAGACCAACTGCCAATAATGCCAGGAAATTTAGATTTGTTTGGACCATGAAGTAGGTGGTTGCCAGGTCCTTCTCTTCCTAGTTCTGTCCTGGTGAGTCCCAGGACTGTTCGCCATCTGTTCTAAATGTTTTTCTTTTGACCACAGATACTGGAATTGTTTCAAAACCATGGAAAAAACCAAGGCTTTTGCATTCCTAGTTCAATTTCTATGATGTAGTATGTGCCAATCTGACATTGACTTCATGATGCTGATTTTTTCAATGCTTGTTTATTTATGATTATAGTCTCTTAGAATCAAACCTTATATATTACACAAGATTCCCTTTTAAGCACCTGACTTTTTTGGCCATAGTAAGAATTATTTTGAGATTCAGGAGCTGCTCTTCCTGGCAAGAAGCAAAAAAACAGGACTGATAAGAGACAACATAGGCTTTAGTGTCAGAGGTCATGATACCACTCAAAAATTTGACTCACACTGACTCCATCTTGACCTCTCTTTAGGATTGACATGTTGGCCTGGACCCACTGCCTACTTGCTGGAGGAGTGGACAAACTAGTGTCTGAGATACTTTTGAAAGCCTTGAGTGCTATGAAAATAGTGAGTGGAGTGACAGAGCATGACTGAGAGTAGGGGTACGGTTGCCTTAGCCAAGTCTCATCTTACTTTCTAGTGTCCCCAATCCTAAGCAAACAGGCCACATGCACCATCAGATCTGATTAACAAGAAGGGCCAATCCACAAAGAACTGGGAGAATTTCCTAGGCTGAGGGAACAGCATGTGTGAAGGCCTTCCATGGGAATGAGGAGGCCCCTGTGACTGGACTGTTGGGAGTCACCTTGGAGAGTAGAGGGAGTGAGGTTGGAGAGGTGGGCAGGAGCCAGATTAAGTGAAGTGTGGGGACCCTGGGGAGCATTGGGATTTTATTCTAAACGTGTGGGAAATCACTGTAGGGTTTTTGTGCATGGCCTCTTAATGTTTTGACAGATGGCTCTGGCTGCCACATGGAGAACAGATTGAAGGGCAAGAAGGGAAAAGCCAGACCAGTGGGTGGGGGAGGCAGAGACTCCAGGCAGGAACAATAGGGTCAGTAAGGAGTGGATGTCTCAGTTCGTATCATGCAGGTAGAGCTGTAGGATCTACTCAGGGCCTGGCTTTCAGGGAGAAAGGATGGGACTTCTGGGTAGAACCACTTGTTTGTGCCTCTGTTGCTATACTTTTGGATTCTAACTCTGCCTTTCCACCTGTTCTGATAAAGGCTGATCCCCTGGTCATCCAGTTCCCTTGCCTCTCTAGACTTTTGCTTATCTGTCAAACCTTTTAAATGTAGGTAGATTTAAGGACCTTTTACTTCCACAGACTTTTCTTTCCCTTCTCTGTTAGCACCACATCCTGATATCATATTTAGCATCATATTTATTCTGCTTTTAATCTTCTTTCTTTTCCTGTGGAGTTGGGGTGAATGGCAGGCCTGGATGTTAGTGCTATTTTCATAAAATTCTCCTGTTGAAAGAAGTGACATGAAGACTTATTTTAAGTCACTTACTAAGATCTCCAGGTCAATAAATAGGTACACATAGTCCCTCCATAGAAATAAGGTGATGAAAACTCTACTTTGGTGCACCTTTTCCAGATGAAACTAATACAGTTTTGTTTTTAAGCGTAGGGGGAAAAGTCAGTACTTTTGCTGGCTGTTTACAGATTACTATACAAACTATTCTAATAGGGGTTGTTTGTATCTCATCCCTTTTCTGAATAGATAAGGATTTTTTCTCAGTTGAGTAGGTAGGTTTAACAGATAGTTGTTTCTTTAAAATCTGACGATGATTTAATGATCATAATCAGTAGAGTTCTCACATGAAAGAGTGCATGTTACAATTAGCATTGCAGGGACATAGAACATATAATCAGCTAGCAAAAATTGCTTTTTATCATTTATCATTTCTTTTGGAAAAGTAGCAAAAGTAAGTTATTGACTGGAGGATTATGAAGGGGTTTCTTACTCCTTTTCGTTATTTCATGTTCGTTATTATGTGTTCGGGTTGGGTGGAGGCAGATGGGATAGTAGTTGAGGCGGTTTTCAGATGTAACTTTGTTGGTATCTTACTGGAGATCTCGGGACTGTTCCCATCCTCTGTTAGATGGACAGGACTCTTTCTGTGCAGAAGAATATACAACAAGCAGTGGCTTCTGGGTGAACACAGGCTTACCATGTACTCTCAGGATGTCAGAGCTAATTGGTTAGTGCTGAGAGTGACGTTTTAGCATTTGTGAATTATTTTAAAAGTGTAGATTACTCAACGATATTTGCTAGTCAAATTGGTGAGTGAGTTTTAATAAGTAACTGGTATCTACTTGCTGAGCTGCCTGGACAGTCCAGCTATCTGGACTAGGAAATGTTAGGGTTTTTTGTTTGTTTTAGCAATAAAAATATTTTGGACAACTCTCCTATTTCCTTTTTTCTCATTAAAAGGAGGATGTAAAATAGTTAAGGAGAATGTCTTTCCTTAACGACAGTCAGTATAAATTGACTGTTACATAGAATCTGTCTACCTCTACAGTGTCTCTCAAGCTATCCCTTCCTTCCTGTTCTACCTCCCTTTTTTCTTTGATCCTGTCATCTTATACTTGCCTGCCAGCTTCACCTTCCCAGAATCAACCAATTCCCTGTTTACAAAA
Organism: Dasypus novemcinctus; assembly: GCF_030445035.2. Classification (NCBI taxonomy): domain Eukaryota; kingdom Metazoa; phylum Chordata; class Mammalia; order Cingulata; family Dasypodidae; genus Dasypus; species Dasypus novemcinctus. The sequence continues at coordinate 15,014,280 of NC_080696.1, read as the reverse complement.
TTCTCAGTGGCCTCCTGGTGTCTGAATCAAATAACAACTTGTCTGCCCAACTCTCCAGACCCTTTTTCCAGGTTTATCAGCAAAAGAGGGCAGGAACCAGGAACTCAAGCCTTCGCAGGTCCTCAGTTATGCTCTAGTCTAACATCTAACTAGAGGAGAGCGGATAGAATGCAGACCCTCAAACCAGAACCATTCACAAATGGGCAGGACCATTGTCAAGGAAGTGCTTGTCCTGTGTTTGAGCCAATGAAATTTCTGGACAGACAGACCTAAGCATGTACAAGATAAAGATAAAAAGCAGGGCAACTAAATAAACATAACTGTAGTAATGGAAAGATGGATGGACTGATGGGGAAAAAAGAAAAAAAAAGTAATATAGCATGCAAAAGGCAAGATTCCAATCTAGATGAAAACACACTGTAGGGCATAGAAGGGGATTCCTTTCAATTGTTTCATTTCAGTAGAACAACTTAATGAGAAACATGAATTTGACAACAAAGCTAGATTACAATAAAAAAGCAGAATGAAATAAAAAAAAAGATTGCAGACTGAAAGAAAAACTTTGAGATCCAAACAACATTGTGGCATGACTAATAAATAAAGTTAGAAATAGCAAGAAATAGAAGAGACACCACTGAAAATTGAATTAGTAAGAGTAAAGGTTTAATAATCTTAGTGAACACAAATGAATACAATCAAGATATTAAAGCAATCAGAAATTAGAAGATATAGATGACAAAGACTGAAATATAAGGACAATTTGTATTCTCAAACTAGACAATCAATAAATGAAAAAAAAAGATGGAATGTAATACTAGACAATTTTCATGAATTGAAAAATAAATACATGGGAAGCAGATTTGGCTCAATGGATAGAGCGTCCACCTACCACATGGGAGGCCCAGGGTTCAAACCCAGTGCCTCCTGACCCGGGCCCACGCGCACTGCTCTTACACACAAGGAGTGCCATACCATGCTGGGGTGTCCACCATGAAGGGGAGCCCCTTGTGCAATGAGTGCACCCTGTAAGGAGAGCCACCCAATGTGAAAAAAGTTCAGCCTGCCCAGGAGTGGCGCCGCACACATGGAGAGCTGACGCGGCAAGATGACACTATAAAAAGAGACATAGCTTCCCCGTGACACTGACAAGAATACCAGTGGACACAGAAGAACACACAGAAAATGGATACAGAGAACAGACAACTGGGGAGGGGGGTGGCATGCAGAAGGGGAGAGAAATAAATTAAAAAAAAAGAAAAATACTGGATTGAGTCTGCAGATAAGAAGAATGTGTTGTGTTGGGAAGCGGACATAGCTCAACTGATAGAGAGTGTCGGTCTACCATATGGAGTGTCCAGGGTTTGATCCCCAGGGCCTCCTGACCCATGTGGTGAGCTGGCCCACACACAGCGCTGCCGCAAGCAAGGAGTGCCATGCCACGGAGGGGCGCCCCCCCCACATAGGGGTGCCCCATGCACAAGGAGGTGCCCTCTAAGGAGAGCCGCTCCACGTGAAAAAAGGGCAGCCTGCTCAAGAGTGGCGCAGCACACATGGAGAGCTGATGCAGCAAGATGACATAACAAAAAAGAGACACAGTTTCCCAGCACCACCGGCTATCATAAGGGGATGAGAACACACAGTGAATGGATACACAGAGCAGACAACGTGGGGGAAGGGGAGAGAAATAAAAAAAATAAAAAATAAAAAACAGAATGTATTGTGTTCCAGGAAATTTTTAAAGTACAACACTGAGATCTATCCTAATTAAAGCTATTGAATTTCAAGGATACGGGAAAAATTCTTTAAACATCCAGGCAGAAAACCAAATTATCTGTCTTGGACTGAGACTTGAGCTAGCCTCATATTTGCTTGGAGCAGCATTTAGTTTCTGAAGACAATGGAGCCATGTCCTCAGCATTTTGAAAGTAAGGAAGTAAGATCCAAGGCATGGCTCCAAATTCACACAGATGTCATTTCAGTCTAAAGGCAGGGTGCAAACCTGCTCAAACATGTACAAACTTGGATAATGGTATTTAGAGTCAAAACATGGATGAAAAATATAAATACACAGGGATGTTAACTTCTAACTATGTTGCTTTATGTCGTTTTGCAACTTAGAAGGTTATTTTAGTAAATAACTTCTTATAAGGAAGAAACATTTGGTTGAAATCCAACAGATACTTCAGCTTCTTTTCTTTTCCTTCTGTTAATTTCAAATAAAATCACACAACAATTCTTTTTAAAAAATTCAAGAGTAACTTTTCTAGAGGATGATTTTACTTATAAAAGCTGACCTGCCTGCCTGACTTCCTCCCTTCCGCCCTCCTCACACCCACACTGGGCTTGTGCTCTGGTCCCTGTTTGGCACCCCCACTCCCCCTTCTGCTAGTGTTGTGGGGTTTGCAGAAATTAAGCATTTTAGGTTGTAAGTCAACTCTATATAATTCTACTAATTTGTGAAACATATTACTCTTCTTAGGATAAATTCCCACAAAAAGATTTTGGCATTTAATTCTTAGTTATACAGAAAAAAAATTGCTACTTAAAATCACTTATTCCCATGGTACCAGATAATCAGCACTTATGGAGTATCTACTGTGTGCCTGGTATGTCTGTATCTGCCTAAGACACTCAGTGTGAGCAAACCCAAGTTTTACTCTTAGAGAACTCTTAATTTAGTTGGGGCAGACACATTGCCAAAATCTTCCTAATATTTTCTAAGGAAGCTCTATCTCCTAGGTAGATTTCCCAAGAGGGAAGACTAAGTTTTTGTTGTTGTCATTTATATATTGGTTTTTGCTTATTAATTTATCAAAGAAAGAGTTCTGTCAATCAAGGTGTTAGATCCTAAGGATGTAGTTGTGACCAAAAGAGTGTGAATCCCTGCCCACCCCAATAAACTAGTGTGGTGGCCGGTTACTTGGATTGGTCCAGGGAGCCCCATACCTTTGTCATTCATGTCCCTTTGTGGTCTCCTCTATCTGGGTAACCCTTTGACTCTCTTTGGCCAGTGGAATGTAGCATAAGAGTGATGTTGTGCCAGTGCTGGCACTGGATGCATGCTTTAAATTCAAAGATGTTTTACCCGAGTAGATGTCAGGGTGTTAAAGAAAAACATATCGAGCATATAATTTGAAAGTGTAACGCGAACATATTGTTTAAAATACACTGATGCAATGTTTCAGCACTTTCAGTTGCATGTAGTTTCCTTTTTGTCCTAATCATTTGGTTGGTGAATGTTTTATTTCAGTACAAAATATGGCAACTCTAAATATTTTACTTCTTTCTTTCTTTCGGACCCAGTGTGCCTGGTGCTGGGGACGGGAGGACCAGCTGGGCTATATTAAGTATTTCATCTTATCAAAGAAGTATTTCATAAATTATGTATAACAGTAGATGCCACTCAATAAATATTTTATACATGATAGATATTTTTGTCTGAAATTACTTTTTCACTTGAGCAATGATTTAAGCCCTCGTTTTTAGTTTTATGAGGTGACACTTTTATAATATCATGTAGTTGAATGCAGCTTGAATGTCATAGAGCTTCAGGGCAGCATTAATCATATGTATGTCTGCCCCCACTTGCAATGCTGGGAAACTTTCTCTTAATTCAGATTTTACTCATTATATATATGGATGTGTGTGTGTGTGTACGAGAGAGAGAGAGAAGGAGAGAGAGCATGCATGCAAGAGAGCACGCAAATATGCTTTTGACCTAAAGACTCTAAAGTTATGAATTTCAAATGGTTTTCAAAGTCTACGAGTAACTTATTTCAAGGAGGGAAAAACAAGTTTTTCAGTGGTTAAGAAAAAAAAAAAAGGAATATTAAACAGTCCAAAGCAATTTCTCTAGTTTGAGTGAGAGCTATTAGAGTTTAAAATATTGCCTTTTTTGTGTCGTTGTCTACTTTTATGGAGAAAGAAAATACCTATTTCTCTGGACTTAAGAGAACAGGGCCTTCCTTTTTACCAGAACAATTCATTGCACAGGGCTGTGGTGAGTGAGCTTTGTCAGTGCTCAGAATTGCCAGGCCTTCCAGAGAGAACACTGTCTTATGAAATGGAGCTGTGATTAAATTCCTATTTCAATATTTATCCTACCAAATGTAAACACACACACACTTCCTACATCAGCTTGAATTCCATGGGTTGAAGGAAAAGTACGAGTTCTACCAGTATTGCAGAGGTCGGTGTAAGGGTTGGTTTATTTAGCGTGATCATTTTGGCCAAGATTTGCTAGGGCTTTGGTGTAGTAAATCAAGATTACCGAAGCCTCCGACCTTAAAGGCGGAGGTTCCGAGCCACAGAATGCAAGCCGGGCTAATGGGAGAAGTAATTGAGGAACAATGATGCGCTTCATTTCCTTTTCTTGAGTCTAAGTTATGCATTGGTCATTTTCTCTTCGTATCTACTTAATGGTTGTTAAATTAAATTGCTTTCTTTCAAAGGGTGATTTTTATGTTATTTGTTTTAACCATCTTTTTTTCAATGCCTCTTTGTTCCATCGTCCATTTGCCTGACTCCAGCTCTGGGTAAACGCACTTGAGACTCAAATGTCTGCAGAGTCCAAGGTTTGAGGACTTCTTTCTCCCACTATCTCTTCCCAGAACCTCTTATGAACTTTCTTGTCTGGAGTGTTTGAGTTTTGCTCTAATGGTCTTCCTCTAGCTTGAGAAGTTCTGAATCCTTCACCTACAGAATGGCAGGCTTTTTGCATCATTTTAATATTTAAATGACACATCGTGCATTTCTTGATTCAAGGACTATGAGGACTGTCTGTTGTGATTCAGGCAGCGCTGGGTGATGGGGTTGCAGAGGTGTGTCTTGGTGACAGCCGTCTAATTGCAGGGCTGGGGGCTGAGGGTGGGGAGAGAGATGCACTAGGATTATCTCTAACCAGGAGCCCTAGTTAGCTGCGTGGAACTTGCCCCGTGTTGCTCCTGTCACACCTAAAATCACAGAGCACAATGTCTTGCTCTTCAATGTGACTCAGTCTGAACTCAGCATGGTACAAACTCAAGACTGAAATTTTTACCTTCGGTCGTCTGGAATGTGTCTGTTTCCCAGCACAATCTTCCTTAAAAGCCTGATTCTAGGGGTCAGTTGTTGCCTGCCCATCTCTTCCCCGAGTGGCTGCTACTTACCCTCCTTTTTCCATTCCTGGGAACTCTGTATATCCAGTCACTTATTCAGTCATTTAACAGATATTAATTGAGCAACTACTATGTGCCAGACATTCTGGTTGGGGGGTCATTTGACAACATCTGGAGACATTTTAGTTGTCTCAGCGGTGGGGGGGAGGGGTTTGGAAGGGTAGGTGAGGGTGCTACTGGCATGTAGTGGGAAAAGGTCTGGATGCTGCTAAACCTCCTCCAGTGCCCAAGACAGCCCCCATAGCAAAGAATTATCTAGTCCAAATGACAGTAGTGCTGACATCACAACACCTTGCTCTAGGAGAAGAGAAGGAATAGTAGTGACAGAAGGAATAGCAATGGCCAAAGCCCTGAGACTGGCTTGGTAAGTCTGAGGAACAGCAAGGAGCCCCGGGTCCCTAAAGAGAAGTAAGCAAGAGGAAAGTCTCAGGTTAGCAGGGAACGAGATCCTGTGATATATTACAAAGACTTTGGCTTCTATCTGAGTGGATGGGAGTCCATTTAAAGGATCTGAGCAGAAAGGTGACCTGCCCTGACACCCCTCTGCTTGCCAAATTGAGGCAGTACCACAGGGTGAGAGTGGTGGATTGATTATTGCAGTAATCCCGGTGAAAGATGTTAGTTTGGGCCTGGGGGATGGTGCAGGTGATAAGAAATTACCTGATAGGGCACAATTTGAAGGTGGGGTCAACACTAAGTATGGGCGGTGGACTTGGCCCAGTGGTTAGGACTTCCGTCTACCACATGGGAGGTCTGCGGTTCAAACTCCCAGCCTCCTGAACCCATGTGGAGCTGGCCCATGTGCAGTGCTGATGTGCGCAAGGAGTGCCCTGTCACGCAGGGGTGTCCCCGCGTAGGAGAGCCCCATGCTCAAGGAGTGCACCCCATAAGGAGAGCCGCCCAGCGCGAAAGAAAGTGCAGCCTGCCTAAGAATGGTGCTGCACACACGGAGAAATGACACAACAAGATGACGCAGCAAAAAGAAACACAGATTTCCGTGCCGCTGACAACAGAAACGGACAAAGAAGACGCAGCAAATAGACACAGAGAACAGACAACTGGGGGCCGGGGTTGGGGAGAAGGGGAGAGAAATAAATAAATAAATATTTTTAAAAAAACACTAAGTATGTAGGGTTTAGGGAAAGAAAGAGGCAAAGGGACATCCATGGGTTTTGGTCTGAGCAATTGTATGGAAGGTTATTAGCATTTACTGAGATGAGATAATCTACAGGTTGTGGGAGACTGGGCATCAAGAGCTATTTTGTTTGTTTGTTTTTGACTTATTAAATTTAAGCTGCCTGTTTGGCATCCCCACATATTTATTGAGTAGACAGGTAAATATTCCCAGATGTGGAGTTTAGGGGAACGATCTGCTGGGAGATTTAAATTTGAGAGTCATCAGCATGAAGATGGTACGTGAAGTCAAAGGACAAGAGGAGATAATCAAAGGAGTGAATGTTGATGATGCAGGAGCCAGAATCAGTGTTTGTTTCCTACGGGCTGCTGTGACAATGAACCACAGACTGGGAGACTTCAAGCAACAGAAATTTGTTATATTGGTTTTGGATGCCAGAAGTCTGAAATCTAGGTTTTGGTGGGCCATGCACTCTCTGAAACCTGTAGGAGAGAATACTTGCTTGCCTCTTCCTAACTTCTGGCAGTTGATGGCAGTTCTTGGCGTTCCTTGGCTCGCAGCTGCAGCCCTTCAGTCTCTGCCTCCATCATCTTGTGGCCTTCTCCCCTATGTCTGTCTCTTCTCCTCTTCTTATAGGGACACCAGGCTTGGTAGGTTAGGGCCCCACCATAATCCAGTGTGATGTCATCTTAAATTTAATTCTACTGCAATGACTCTATTTCCAAATAAGTTTACATTCTAGGTCCTTGGGGCTAGGACTGAAAATATTTTGCAGGGGGACACATTCAGGTCCCTCTGGTGAGGTGGGATCTAATTCACAGGAAAGCGTTCGTCTTAGGAAGGAACATGATCAGTCCTCCAGAGTAACTGGGGAGAAGAGCCAAGAAGTAAAGAGACATCTTGATATTAAGTGAAATGAAATTTCTGAAGAGGGAGAAAGGGGCTTTGGAGTCAGTTGGTTCTAGAAGCTTTCCTAAGGAAGGTGAGATTTGAGCTTGGCATACATTTAACACATTTTATATTGAGTGCTTATAAGTTCCAAATTCACTTTGCCTACTATGTGTCAGGATTTTGGTATGAGGTTAAAGGTCCATTTTTTTGCCTTTTTCTTTTCTTTTTTTTTCGGTAAGAAAGTGTTGCTCATTTTAAGACTCTAAAGAACATCTGTTATGAAGTTATCTTTTCCCAAAGTAACCTCCTCTTTTTCTTTTCTCTTAATTTCAGGAACAAACTTTAGCCCTTCGGAAAGAAGGGATTGGAGTTGTTCTGGATTCTGAACTGCCCCATTTGATTGGCATTGATGATGACCTTCTGAGTACTGGAATCATCTTATATCACTTGAAGGTAGACACCCCTTATGTGGAACATAGGAATTTTGTTTCAGGTTTTCTCTTTACACACTAGCAACGTTTATTATAATACTCTATGACCATGCATGCAACTGTTAAATTAAAGAATATATAGCAAATCCTTGAGCCCTTTAGGTAGTTTTATCAGCTAACTGGGGTTCTGTGTTTTTAGAAGTTCTCATGTTTATGTAGTTCTAAAGCTAAGTGATGATCCATTCACTTAAGCTTCTGTTTTGTAGAATCAGTAAGAAGGGGCTAAGGAGCAAAAACACAGAGAAAGAAAGGCCCTCAGACTGGGATTGTTGTGTACAGGTTCCTGATCCTTAGTGGTAATTAATAAGTTTGTGCCTCCTGCCTACATCATTGGGTCTGGACCTGAGCAGGTTCCTCATGTCAAGAGAGCAGAATTCCACATTTTTATCCATTGTTGCTTCTATGACCTTGGCTGTAGTAGCCTCTCTGATCCACGGCTTAAAATGAAAATGGTACTGCACTTGGGTTTTGTGGCTCTCAAAAACTAACTTCAGACACAAGGATACGCCTGGCCAACAGAGGGGAAACTTACCAGAAAGAATGGCGTAACAGTGAGATTATTATCATGAGAACATTATCAATTCCCCCCAAAATAGAACTCTAGCTATTATTAAGCAGTAGGTGTCAGGGGGTTCCTCTGTCCTTTCCCAGACAACATGGAGTATTGCTCCAGAGTCTCTGTGAACTCTGATTGCAATGAGGCTTTGGCCTGCTGGGGATTCCTCACCCCACTGGTCATCAGGTACTTGGGCCTAAATGAAAAATGGTTGTTACACTTACTAGGCTGCTGAAATGTAAAATACCAGAAATGGGATGACTTTTTAATAATGGGAATTTATTAGTTTACAAGCTTAGAGTCTGAGGGTGTGAAAATGTCCAAATCAAGGCATCATCAGGTGATGCTTTCTCACCAATGACTGGCAGCTGAGAATCCTGGACTCCTCTACCACATGGCAAGGCATAAGACACCATCAGAATGGTGAAACAATGGTGAAACAAGTCATTCCTCCATTCTTAACTAATAAATTTTACTTGACTTTTCTTCCCAGGAGGGTCAGACATATGTCGGTAGAGAAGATGCTTCAATGGAACAAGATATTGGTGAGAAACTTTGTCAGTTATCTCTTACCAAAGATTTAAAAAAATCATATTTAATGAGGGGCCTTTGGAATGATGGACATTGAAGTAATCATGAAAAAGAAAACCTTCAAATACAATATTGATCATATTTTTCTGTAATTTTGAACACAACTTAATAATACAGAAAAATTAATCTAGTGAATAAAATGGAACTATGACTCCTTTTGCCCCATTCTTCATACATTCTATATCCTGCCATCTCTTTCAAGAATACAGTTATTTAAATAACTGTACACTGTCACAGTAGGACAACAATTGATGGGGATATGCAGACACAGATAAAGGATAAAAGGCATTTTTTAGTGGGAAGTTTATAGACACTTGTCTGCCCAAAGATGACTGTGGAAAGCAGGAAACAACACAGCATACTCCCTGATGGGGAGACATGGCTTCGTGAATTTCCCAGAAATCTTCATGAGGTGCACAGATAACCAGTGATTCAACTTGAGCTGGGTGAGGTCCTACCTTGAAACCATGGCTTAGGCAATTCTTGGTGGTAGTGATGATGATGGTGGTGGTAGGCACATGTGGCAGCATGGGGAACGGGAGCGACAGGAGTTTTATCTTCCCAGCTGCTTGTAGAGTTGCTGGTTATGAAGCTGCTTCCTTGCCAAATGTAAGTCATCTATCAAGCCAACCCTAGCATATTACATGTATTTACTGTAAGACAGGGAGAATTGAAACCTAATTTCCAAAAGTCTTCAGGTTTGACTGTTTTTGAATATAACTAGGCTTCAGGCCTCTTCTTATCATCAAATAGTGTGTCTGACCTTTTGGGTAGGTATAAATGATGGTAAGTGGTAAGAAAACATACCTTCTGTGAACGGAGAACTTTAGTAATGTAATTCTTTGACATAGTGGGAGCTATTTGCTTATACTCCTGAGAAGTGGGCCAAGATAGCTGGCTTAAAATAATGTGGGTGTACTTGAAAGGTGCCCATATCTGTGCCTAGCCTTTTGTCTAGGAGAAGAACCCAGGATAGTCCTATCTGGGGAGGTAAACCTCAGTAGCCACATGCTCTCAGAGGGGTCTGCGCAGGTCATGTTCTGTCAGAAATAGCACAAGCTGTGGCAATGTGCATCCTAAGACAGCTTCTGGAGACTTCTTTGGGCATCCCCAAATTCATGCCATATGAGGCTCACCTTTGGTTTTCAGTCCAGAAACACCACATCTGTACATGAGGAGGTCATGATAAGTCTTTGACTGGTGGAACCCTTTTGCCACTTCAGTGTCTCTGTGACTTCTGGGTGGCTGTGGAGCAAATTTATTTGGTATCAAATAGATTAACTCAATAGTAATCACTTAAGACAAGTTACTGCACTATTTTCTCCCTGAATTTGAAGTAAATTAACATCTCAAAACTTATTTCCTTATACAGATGATGCCCAGACCCTTTGTGGTAACATTTAGGGGTGCCTCCAGTTTTATCAGTTGATGGCATAAACTCCTGAAATTCAGTTTAAAATGATAGTACTTCCAAGGACAGAGAAGGGTATTCAAAATGAAAAAAAAAAAAATGTTGTGAGTCATTGTAGTAGGTATCAGAGAAAACTTTTTCTTTCTCCTTTGTTTTTCCAACTTAGTTCTTCATGGCCTTGATTTGGAGAGTGAGCACTGTATCTTTGAAAATGTTGGGGGGACGGTGACTCTGATCCCCCTGAGTGGGTCTCAATGCTCCGTCAATGGTGTTCAGATCATGGAGGCCACACACCTAAATCAAGGTATCTATTTTACAATTTTCAGTGCTCTTTGTATATATTGTTTTTGGAAATAGGTTGATGAAGCAGTTGGGGAATATGAACATTTTATAATTAATCATTGATTAGGGAAGATAAGGGTGAAGAATTCCCTCATTATCCTGTTTTCTCTATGGTTTGGCTGAAGGGCTTCTTTATAATATAATAATATCTTGTTGAATTAAACGTGATCGTGTATGTAGTTGTCTTAAAATTTATTGCTGTTATGGAGATATATCAACACTAAAGGCATTTTTATAAGTTGAAAGTACTCCTCAAATATAAAACCTTAACACATTGATTTCTTTTAATGATTTTATTTCCATTTTTATATTCTTTTTATGAATATTTATAATTATACATAGTAAACAGGATCTGGCATCATCTCTTTTCTTCTTTTGAAATATTTTCAATATAATAGAAATGTTTCAGGAATACCACAAAGAACTTTTAAATTTCAGAACCATTTGAAAGTGAATTGCTAACATGATGCCCCATTACCCCCCAGTACTGAAGTACTTGTATATTTCCTTCAAACAGTACATCCTCTCATATAACCAGAATACATCTACCCCAGTTAGGAAAGTAACACTCATACCTTCCTACCGTCCAAATCCCCGACTCCATTCAAGCTTTGCCATCTGTCCCAACAGTGCCCTTCATGGGTCTGGTGCTCAGGCCAGTATCCTGCACTGCATGTGGTTGTCACATCTCCTCAGCCTCTTTCAGTCTGCAAGAGCTCCCTAGTCTTTCCCTGACTTTCATGACTGACACTTTTGAAAACTGCAGGTCAGATATGTTGTAGAACATCCATCAGTTTGCATTATCTGCTGTTTCCTCATGATTCAATTAAGATTATGCATTTTTGGCAGGAATATCAGAGAAATGATGCTGTGCTTATCTCATATCCCATCATTTGTTAAATGGTTTCTGATGATGTTCACTTTGATCATTGGATTTAGGTGGTGCTTGCCAGGTTCTTCACTGTAAAGTTACCCTTTTCCCTTATGTAATTAATAAATGTATTGGAAAGGTACTTCAATATCTTTGATATAATAAATATTCTACTTTTTAAGATACTTTTACCCTCAGGTTTTAGCATCAGTTGATGGTTTTTGGCTCTATTTTTATTATGATGGTTGCCAAATAGTCATTTTCTTATATTGTTATTCCTTCAACATTTATTGGTTGGTTTTCTACTATAAGAAAATGCTTTCTCTTCTTGCCCTTTATTTACTCATTTATTTATTCAAATCAGATAGTAGGGGCACATGGCTTGCTATTTTATATTTAGTAGGTATTAACCCCTTTTTATCCTTACTTATTTTGATGCTCAAATTGTCCCAGATTTGGCCATGGGAGTTCCTTCGGGATGGCTTCTGTGTTCTTTTAGCTTGCTCCATCCATCTGCTAGCACTTTCTTACTTTCTAATACAACAAGATATTTCAGGTTCATCTTGTACAGTCCTGTAATCAGCCCTTTCTCTAAGGATTCCTGGTTCCTTTTGGTGGACAGTGTACTTAGAAACCAAGATCTGGGCACTGGGTGTGCTCATTGCTCTTGGAGTTTTACTGCTTCTAGGCCTTCTCAGTAACAGCTAGGGAAAATGTGTATGCGTGTGTGTTTGTATGTGTACAATATTCACAACTGTATTTCTATATCTGTCTATATTGGTATATTAAAATATATGTATTTCATTTCTATATTGATAACCATGAGTTCATGTCAATAGTTCTGATTTCAACTCAGTACCATTGGGTTCTTTCTGGCTTCCTCCCTTACCTTACTTGTAATTCCCTTTTCTGACAGTGAAAATCAAGTCTTCTGTCACTACTTCCCTCTCCTTACGCAGGGCCTCTCCTCTTTCTGCCCAGGCACTGACACCCCATGTTGGGCCACCACTGTCTTCACCCTTTCCTCAGTGCAGGAGCCTTCCTTAACCCATGCCAGATGCCTTCTGCTCCCATGCTGATGCCCCCTCTGCTCAACCCTGCCTAATGACTTTTGGACTAAATTATGAAAGAAGGAAGGAAAGAAAGAAGCTGACTTGGTGCCTTAACTTCTTTTTGTATGTTATATATAGTCTTTATAATTACAGGTTTTAATGGCTACATACTCTATTTTTGTATCTATTGTGATATACGACTTGGGTAGATGGGGACTGGAAAGCATGTTGTTTATTGATATTAGCCAAGTCATAAGCAGAAGTCAGTTGCAAGGAGTTATATCAGAAATGATGAACATTTAGATGGACCAGAAACACCGTGCTTTTATAGGGGGTGCATAGAGCCCATCACAGACCTCCAAAGAGCAAGTGATGGAGCATCTGCCCATGCATCCATCTGTACATCATCCACACATCCATCAACCTATCCATTTCATTTTCTACCTTTAAATATTTTGCAGTCTTGAGGTAAGTTGAGTTTGGAAATGATCTGAGTCCCCTGGAGCTGTCTGGGAAAAACAGAGGTGAGTAGTAGCAGGTGACCACTCCAAACCAAGGGCACATGAGCCCCAGCAATCACTGTAAAAGTCACATTTCCTCCTTTTTTTCAACCAGGACAAAATAGTAAAATGATGAAGAAGCAGGTTCTTGCCAGGCAGCAGAGGAGTGGGGCAATATTAGTCCTAGAAAGAGACTGTCTCTGCTCTAAGCCCAAAAATGTACCATAATTGGCTGGTAGGCAAGAGGTCACCAGGTAGGACTCTTCAGCTCTAGTCCCTGTTTGGGAACTCATAGGCTCTAGCGATGACTCCAGAAGTAACAGAGGTTACACAGTGCCCGGGTGACCCCACAGGCAATTATGTAACTGGAGTAGAGACCACAGCTAGACCCAGCTGTCTCTTCTTTATTGGACTTTAGGTGGAACAGGGGGTGTAGTGAAAGTAGTGTCCCCTGGTCCCAGAGTGAGGGGAACATGTTTTACTACTTGGCCTTCTGAGAGCCTTGTACTGGCTACATCCTTGCCTTAGGTCAGAAGGTGGTGGCCCTGCTGCCATGATGGCTGTTTATTGTTAAAGTGCTTTATAGGAGGGAGGTATTGATGGTCAATGTCATTGTTAATGTAGGCGTAGTAGTTTCACTATTTGCCTGTGCAGAATTGTGGGAAATAAAACATGATTTTTTTTTCCTGCTTAATTTGAATGAATGCTCTGTATATTATCTTTGCAACAACTTTCTCATTTGATTCATCTATTTTCCCAATATTACAATGTTTCCTATTTAAGTCTAATTTTGTTACTTATTAAATCCATTTTTCATTGGCTTGAATCTGTCATTCTTTTCTTTGTGATTTCCTTACTAGTTTTGAAATCTGCCACAGACCTAATAAACATTTGGTTCATTTTTATTTTTCCCATGATTTGATTATTTTTTTGTTTATGGATTTCATTTTGAAATAGTTAATTTAATATATCTAGAGTTCATTTGGTATATAAATTATAGATCTAATCCCCCTCTCACACTGTATAATATTCCCCCAACCCTATATCCTCCTCCTTTTTGAAAAAACTTGTTTATTAAAAAAATGAAAACACAGATAGCATATCTCTTTCTTGGCTTTTCATTTTGTCCCAATACTCTATATTTCTAATTTCCTACCAGTATCACCTAGTTTTAGTGCTTGTTGTTTTATGAAATGCTTTAATCTCTATTTTCATCTGAGTAGCTTTTTGCTATTCATGCCTATTAAGTTTTTCAAAGGAAGTTTAGAGTCATTTTGTCATGTAAAAAAAATCCTTTGAGGAGTGAGATCCCAATTTCATTTGATTTGCCTGCATATGAAAAATATATTTCCATCTTGGGACTTCTGCTTCTTCAATATGCCTCTCCTTGTATTTGAATTTTCATCAATTTCTCCCCATAAAACTTTGAAGGTTTTTAATATAATTGTTAAACTGTATTTATTCATGTTATAAAAAATTCCAGATATAAAATCATGTTATAAAAAATTGCTCCAAAATGGAAGAGAAAAACTTCATTGTATACTCATTTGTTTTGAGATTGAATTGCAGGTTTTTATCTGTTTGTTTTTAAGCACAAAGGGCCTTTACAGATGTCTATTAAAACCAAAAAGCTCGGTGACTGGACCCCAGGTCTTCAGAGTCCAGTGTCTTGTTCTGCCTACCTGCATTCTATTACTGCCCTTAGAAACCCAGACACCCAGAATACCACCTAGAGTATCTGTGGAGTCACACACTGGATCCGAGAATGAGTTAACTGTAGGATGTCATTTGGGGAGATTCTGTAGTATATGGATTTCTTGAATCACAAGTAGCCCACAGATACTGATATTTGCTGCAGGATCTGCTGGGCCTGGTGCCCTGGCCAGTGGACCCCTTCCCTGAGGCTTCCACACCCTCTGCCCTGGCCCCTGGGAGAAGGCTGAGCAGCTGACAGTGACCGCCCTGCCTTCTGGACTTGCCTGGAAGCTGTTGTAGTGATGTTTCTGTAAGAAAAATCACTTCTGAGTTCCAAATAATATACTGAAAAATGAACTTTTACTGCACATACTATTTAACCTGAGAACTGCCTAGAACTTAATATTTAATTTTGGGGTTATCATTCCAAACCTTCCCTCCACTCCCTAAAAAGAAGATTGTTAGCTTGTTTCTTTAGTTAGAAGAAATCGCTTATTATTCCATTGCCATTCTGTTTATAATAGCTATGATTATGTCTCTAATCTACTTGTAGATTGAGGTACAGTAGATAAATAATAATTATATCACCTATGCAGTATTTTTATTAAGTGGCTTTTGCTCTTAGACTTTTAACTAAATTAAATGTCCCTTCAAAAAATATGCCTATTCAAGTTAATGATGCCTAGGACTAAATTTTTGATCTGCATACTGATTCATATCTATGCCTTGTCCTGAGAAGGTAACCTAATAGGCATTCAAGGTTAATTGTCCAAATTGTCTTTCCCTGTGGGGTGCTCTTAATTGTTTTATTACCATGGTGCCATGATTTTCAGATATGATGGGCTTGACTTCCTCTGGCATTCTGCTGTGCTACTGAACAGCTTTCTCAGTATCACTGTTAATGAAATTGACATAAAAATGCGATGTTCCAAGGTGTTAAAACGCCTCTCAGTGAGTATAAATGTCATTAGCAAGTCTTAGGGCATTGAAATACAAAATGACTTTGTGTTCCAAGCCATTGCTGAGGGAAGCAAGATGGTAACTTTTTAAAAAAGAATAGTAAACATAGTTGAAGTTCCCATCAAGGGAAAGACATTTACAATCCTTCAGAAATTAAGGGTAGAATTTTAATTTTTCTTGATTTTTGAGGCTTATTAAAATGAGAATTGGAACACATTTTTTGCTATTAAAATATGTAGTAAAAGTAAAGAAGATATGACTGGGCCAGATACATGTGAACTTCAGAATATTATTTAATCTCTGGAGAAGAATGGGGCAATGTGATCAGGCAGAACTTAGAAGGGTTTTCAGTTATATCTGTAAGATTTTGTTCTTTAAAGGAAAATAAAAAGGCTAAAACAATGAAAAAAGGAATAGATTCATTAAGGAATAATAATAATTGTGGGATTAAACACAGCACCGTTTTTAGACTCCAAAAACTGTCTCTGCATTTTCCCATGAAATCTTTTATAAAGGAAATCATCTATCTTATTTCCATACAGCCCTTGCCTCACTTAGATGATTTCTACAAAGGCAAGTTACATGAACTAACAGATGGCAGCCAAGCTTCTTGGACATGGATCTTGGCGTACCTGCATAGCTGCCGTATTTTCTCAGAACAATCCACAAAAATATTAGAGCAGACATGCTCACTCATGTGCTCAAATAATGCTCTAATTATTCCTACAAAACCTAATTATTTTGTAGGAATAATACATCTTATGAAAGGTTATTTCATCTCCTTTTCAACCCTCCAAGCTAGGCTTGGGTTATGTGTCCACACCCCTGAAGATCATGGATAGCCATGTAAATTTTGAAATCCAGGTATTCTTGGTCTCCCATATTGCTTCCTTACCCCAGTTTCTGACTTCTGGAATGGTTGTTGGCCTAGAGGCCATTCCTTCACCATTGTTTCTTGGCTGTCCCAGTGGACTTCACTGGTATCTGGTTCACTTATTGGTTTCATGAAAGGCAAAATAGAAAGAAACCTCTTTGAATTAGAGCTAAGAAAGCATTCCCTTCCCCCCTTTTATTTTTTATTTTTACTAGCGCAGTTGTAGGTTAATAGAAAAATCATGTATAAGATACAGAGTTTCCTATATGCTGTCCTATTGATATTTTGCATTAGCGTGGTACCTTTGTTACAATTGATGAAACAATGTAATTATAATTATATTAATTATAGTCCATAGTTTACATTAGGGTTCACACTTTGTGTTTTAAGCATTTTGTTTTTGTAAAAGGAGGAAGTGTCAAGAGTAGAGAATGCAGATTGGATATTGACTCAAGTCACAGTATTATCTCACCATAGTGAAATCCACAATTGGTTGGATTCCTGCTTCATCCTGTACTACCTGATGCTTCCTATCTCTTCACTATTAGTTTCTAGTTTATTGTTGATGTTCTGTATTTAAATGTCTCTTTTCATTAGTAAATTACTATTCATTTGGAAAGGTGTTAGACTGTTCCATTAAAAAGCACATGTAGTAATTACCACTTCCTTATCTAAATCACTTAACACACTGTGAATTCCAACTAATAGGAGATTTATCTAAATTTAGCAGATTGTCACCATTTCAGGGAAATGTTTTACCTGTGTCAGTTAACTGCCTTACTTCTGTCAGGTTGCATCAGTTCTACTTCCCCTACTTTAAATTACAAGAAATGTTTTCATTTGGTAGCATCTCTAAAATGAAAACATTTGCTAGGATTCTGAGAATTAAATGTGATGACACATGCACATAACTTGACAGGTAACTTGCCTAGAGCCTAGCATATAGATGCTTTTCTCCTCTTTTTTGAGTTCTCGGTGCATGAGCTACGTGACCTTGGCTCTGCCTGTGCTCTTCCACTGATGTGTTCTCTGAAGCTTAGTTCTCCTCATGCCCTGGTATTATTCCATAGAAAGAGGAGGCAGCTTTTAGAGAAGAGAGTGGGACTTTGACCTGGGTATCTGGTTCATAGGCCTTGAACTCTTTTTGGTAGAATCTCATATTCTATATTTTTCCTTTATTATACTTAATATAATAATTGAAATGGATGCAAAACAATTATAATTCAAAAAGCGTTTCAGCATTTGTTCTATAATTGCTGGGAAGTATCCTTTCCATTTTAATTATTTTTCTTCGTATTATATGTTACTTTAGAGCTGATGGTTGTGATAAAATAATAACTTTTTATGCAGTTTAGGATCTCACAGCTTTATTGAGTGATTCATGAGTTGGGCAGCATCCCATAGTAGAAGGGAGCTCTGCTGAGGGAGTGGAAAGAAGCTCACAGGGGCAAACATGGCAGCAAGTGGGGAAATGTTCTGGTTGGCTACATTGTTCCCATTTCAGTAGGAGAAGGGTGGTGTTACAAAGGAAGAACGTTTATGTATTGATTTGTACAGTATTCTTGTCCATTCTAATAAGCTGTCTCTACCAAAATTAGTTTTATCACCTGGAATTGCTTTATAGCAATCTTATAGGGTCTATTCTATTTTCTTAGGAAACCCCTGCAGGTCAATTGTTTTTGTCTTCTGGAAAAGCCCTTTCATGAAAAGGGTCTTGATCTCTCAGCAGTGCACAGTGTGGGCAGCCATTTTGTTTACTTAACAGTTGTTAAATGTAATTAACGTTTCCATTTATATCATTGGACCCCTTTGGTCGTCTTGTTGGTTTGGCAGATTGAGTGAACATTCATCTCTCCTTTTAGAAGTGCTGCAGAAACTGCATGTGGGGAGTTTACACTTAGTTGCATTTGAATGTGTTATGCTTGAGTGCCAAAATATATTTGCATCTATTTAAAAACTCAGAAAGAGGGAACAGGTGATTGTGTGGAGAGTGAGCTGAATAGCCTTTGATAAAATTTTCATTTGTTGGAGGGCTGCTGAGTTATTTAGTAGCAAATTAGAAAATAATTTTAGTGTGACTAGAAAAGGAAATAGACCTTCCAGTCGTTTAGTCAGGGTGCCTAGTTATTAGAAGACTCTTTTTTTTTCCCAGGAGGTAACAGGGATTGAATCCAGGACCTTTTAGCTGGGAAGCAGGCATCCAACCACTGAGTACATGTGTCCCCCCAATGAGAGTTGGGTTTTTTGTTTTTCTTTTTTCCTCGTTTGCTTGCTTTTTTTTTTTTTTAAAAGGCGGTAGAGGGCATCCAACCCAGGACCTCACACATGAGAATTAGGTGCTCAGCCACTTGAGCTATATCCCTTCCCCCAGAAGAGACCTTTCATGCAGCACAAAAAAGCCAGCAGATATTATTGTCTATCCACTGATTTGATTTATCCGGATTTGTCCAAAGGACTCATTAGATGTCATCATCAAATTTAAGACCTGCAAATATAACTAACACCTTTTCCTTGCACGTCTGCTGGTTCAGAAGATGTTTCTGAATGTCAAAGCCCTAAATATTCTTAAAACCTTTCCCTAATCCAGTGGGTCTCAGAGTCTGGTCCCCAGATCAGCAATAGCAGCATCGCGTGGGAACTTGTTAGCCCTGCAAACTCTGAGGTCCCACCCCACGTCTACCAGATTAGGAAATCTGAGGATGTGGCCAACACTCTTTTTTTGTTGTTGTTGTTTTTTTAACAAGCACTGCAGGTGATGCTGGTGCACACTTAAGTATGAGAATAACTGACTTAGGCTGATCATACTGAACTCAGATTCTTGGTGCCCCAGACTTTGGCTTATGAGAAAACTATTTGCCAATCTCTTTAACTCCACTCTTATCACATCCAGCTTCACATTTCATAGAGTGACTTTATAATTCTCTTAATGTGGATTATTTTAGGTTTACCTGTTTGGGTTTTGCTGAGCTTCTTGAATCTGCAGGTTTATTACTTCTTCCAGAGTTGGGAAGTTTTCTACATACGTACATACATACATACATACATACTTTTATTTATGTACTTATTGAACCACACTCCTCCTCTTGTTCTGTGACTCCAGTAACATGAATTTTAGCTATTTTGGTTTTGTCCCATAGTCCCTAAGGCTCTATTTATTTGTTTTCATTTTTTGATAAACAGATTGGACAATTTCAGTTGGTATGTCTTCATGTTTACTGACTTTTTCTCTGACATCTCCATTCTATTTGAGGCCATTCTATGAGGTTTTAAAAAATTTTAGTTATTTATATTTTTCACTTGTAAAATTTGATTCTTCTTTATATCTTTTATTTCTTTGAGACTTTTAATCTTTCCATTAGTTTCAAGAGTGTTCTCTTTTGTTGGACCATTTTTATAACAGCAGATTTAAAATTGTTTTTTAAAATCAATTTCATTGAAACGTTTTCATAAACCATACAATCCATCTAAAGTGTATACTTAATGGCATTTGGTGTAATCACAGAGTTGTACATTCATCACTGCAATCAATATTAGAGCATTTTCATTACAGTAAAGAGAAACTCCCCCTATCCCTTACTAGTCACCTCTCAATCCCTCTATCCTTTCCCTGCCATACATAACTGCTAATCCATTTCTGTCTCTATAAATTTATTTGTACTTACATTTTCTATAGATGGAATCAAACAATATGTAGTACTTTGTGTCTGGTTTCTTTCACTTAGCATATTTCCTTTTGTTTTTGTTTTTTATTTTTATTTTTTACCATTGCTAGAAAAATATTAATATGTATTATTATTCCCTACAGTCCATAGTTTGCTTTGGTTGCATTTTTTGCCTAAATATCCCACTATTATTAACATCTTGTAACATTAATATACATTTTGCTCTGTTTCAGAGAAAAACATTCTTACTTGACCAAAGTAGGTAGTGAAGAAATTTCTAATGAAAGGGGATGGGAGGGGGAGCAGAAGTAGTGGAACACAAAGGTTGGTGAGTATAGGCAGATTTGTAGGGTTCTTAAGTCCCAGACTGGTTCCATTAATCTTTTGTGGAAGATAAAAGGGAGTCACCGTTCAGTAGATGAGTAATGTGGATGTAGAGATGACGGACAATGCAGCATTTATGGAGCCAGAAGGGAGACTGTAGACCAGTAATGGGGAAAAAGAACTGATGAAGTAAGAGGTTGCTGGAGTTTAGAGAGGAATTTTATAAGAACTGCTTTTGGAAGGAACAATAGGATATTGACAGCTTGGAGTGTGTGGGAGGTTGGAAATGAATGGTTGAGATTGTTGTTTGCAGAGAATAAGCATTAATATTGCTAAAAAGGATATGGACCATGGGGCGAAGAGGGGCTTGCAGTGCATCGCCAGAAAGTTACTAATAGAATGAACAGTTAGTGTAATGCCTCCCTTCTGCCCCTTAGAATTTATCTTATCTTCAGAAGGATTAGATGTGTGCCTTAACACTCTTTTTGTATCTCCCAGTCTCCCACCAGAAAACACATCAGCTGCTATCCCCCACCCCCTTACCTCCCAACCTCCCACCCAACGCAGCCCCATCGGAGAATTTCCTTGAGGATGACAAGAGCATTTGGAAATTTTACAAGGCTCTACACTCAGCCTGTGCACACATTTGGGCAAATAATTCTTAGTGGATTGACTGGAAACTTCAATAGCAAAGACTGAAAATCAATTTTTTCTTCTTCAGAGTCCCAGAATCTAATTTTGCAGTTTTCACTTTACCAAGAGGAAACAGGGCTTTAAGTGATTTATCTAAAGCAGGAAATTGTAAATCCATATTTGAATTGTAGGCATTAAAAGGAAGGGACGAAACCTATGCGTCATATCCATGTATGTCCATCACAGATACCAACTGATGATCTGATGGCATTCTTTGGTACTGATGCCTGCTGCCTTTGATGCAGAGCAACTCTTATTCATTACCAAGCTGTTAACCCCATGCCATTTGACTGTTAGACTTAGTCTAGTATGTATATGACACTAATACAGTATGGGTATTAGAGAAATTGTCTTACCCGAAAGCATCATGTCAGATCTTAATCTTCCCTATCAAGCTACTCACAGCCATTTTTTTAAAAAGATTAATTAATTTATTTCTCCCCACCCCCTCATTGTTTACACTTGCTGTGTCTGTTTATCTCCTTTGTTTCTTTTTTTTAAAGCATTTTTAAAAAGATTTATTTATTTTTTATCCCCTCCCCCCCAAGTTGTCTGCTCTCTCTGTCCAGTTGCTGTGTGTTCTTCTGTGTCCACTTGTATTCTTATCAGCGGCACTGGGAATCTGTGTTTCGTTTTGTTGCATCATCTTGCTGCGTCAGCTCTCCATGTGTGTGGTGCCATTCCTGGGCAGGCTGCACTTTTTTTGCGCTGGGCGGCTCTCCTTATGGGGTACATTCCTTGTGCATGAGGCTCCACTACACAGGGGACACCCCTGCGTGGCATGGCACTCCTTGTGCGCATTAGCACTGCACGTGGGCCAGCTCATCACATGGGTCAGGAGGTCCTGGGTTTGAACTTTGGGCCTCCCATGTGGTAGGCGGATGCCCTATCCGTTGGGCCAAATCCACTTCCCATTCTTTGTTTCTTTAGGACGCACTGGAAACTGAACCCGGGAACTCCGATGTAGGAGGGAGGCACATAATCGCTTGAGCTACCTCTGTTCCCTGCTTTTGTTGTGACTCTCATTATGTTTTTCTTCTTGTGTCTCTTGTGCCATCTTGTTGCATCAGCTTGCCACACCTGCCCATTGCAGCAGCTCACTATCTTGCTTGTCTTCTTCAGGAGGCCCTGGGAACCTCTGCTCCCTGCTTTATTGTATCTCTCATTATGATTTTTTTTCCTCTTGTGTCTTTTGTTGCATCGTCTTATTATATCAGCTTGCTGTGCCTGCCTGTTGCCAGTTTGCTGTCTTCTTCAGGATGCTCTGGGAACCAAACCATGGACCTTCCATGTGGTAGGAGGGAGCTCAGTCGCTTGAGCCACATGTGCTTCCTGTCACTTTTTAAATATAGAAAAATTATTATAATTCAGGTATCCTAAACTTGAAAATCTAGCTGACAAGAGTCTAAGTACTTAGAATATATCCCTTAATCCTTATTTAAGTATTGACATATATTAGTGGAAATTAGGTTTTCTCTTTATTAGGCTACCAAAATGGTGCCATTATTATAACTTACTTTGAAGTAAATGTTTTTAAGACATTTTAAATCAGAAGGAAATTTATCATACATACACACAAGCAAGTTTCTTATTGCTTGGATCCAGTAATCGAACAAGAACTTTGCCCATCTACCTCACCCCTAACCTCTTATTCAGTACCGCTTCAGAAAATTATACATTCCCTGGCTTAGGGAGACAGTCACATCTCTCTCATTTAGCATGCTTAAAGTACTGTGTGTATATACTGTCTCTGCATGTGCTTTCTAAAGTAATTAAAATTCACAATGAGGCACCCTGCAGCAGATTTACAAAGGAGCTCCTGTTTTTACTGCCATGGTGGCCTCTGTGTTCATACTGGACTTTTGGGAACACAGACAATTGTCTTATATTTTTAGATTAATTGTGGCCCAGAATGAAATAATCCATACATCATCATTCAAGAATATTCTTATGACAACACTTAACAGAAAAAAAATGAGTTGGTTTATTTGTGCAGTAGCAAAATTAGAAAGTCTCATACAGATTTTGAGAAAGGGTAAATTAGTGGTGATATTGATGGTTTATTGTCCCCACACTTTTAGGAAATCTCTAGAAAATTTTACATATTAACTTTTCGCCACTACCCTGAAATATTAAAATAGAAAAGCTTTTTTTTTTTTTTTTTTTTCCTTCTCTCTACATCCCCTATAAAGACAGTCTGGAACTTGTCTATGTTCAGTTATTTCACAAGCTCTGAATCTCGAAAAGCCATCAGATATGTTAAGGAGACTTAGGCATACTGTCAGAATTATAAATTAAGTGTATCACAAGAAGTCCATCCGCTGTGATTGACCTCACATTGAGAAATAGTTGATAGTTAAAAAAGAATTTAAGATCTGTATTTTACAAATTAGCAGTTTGGTGACTAGATGAAGAAACTGAATTCTGAAGGGTTAAGCAGTGACGTGTCCTTGACCACACCAAGAATTTGGGGCAGAACGCATGCTCTGGGTCTCATCTGGAAACCTTACATCTTCAGTGACTCTTCATTCATTCATTCATTCATTCATTCATTCATTCATTCATTCATTTCCTTTCCTCTTCAGCCTGTCTATTGCTTCAATATACTGATGCGTCTCCTTTAAAAAATCAAACAAAAACAAAAACAAAAAATCCTCTGAAACTTCATACCCCCCTCTCCAGCTACCAGCTCTCTCTTTCTCTTCACAGACTTCTTGAATGAGGTGTCTTAACTTAGTAGATGCCCATTTCCTTACCTCTCTCTACCCCTCAGATCCCTCCAGTCTGGCTTCTGACAACCATGCAAACAACTCTCTCTCCGCCACCACACCCTATGGCATTTTCCAGTCTTTTCAGCCAAGTTGATCTCTCAGAAGCATTCCACATCTTTTGACCCTTCCTTTTGGCTTCTGAGGTTTTCCTTCTCCCTCTCTGATATCCTCCTCTGTGTTTCCTTTGCAGGTTCATCTTCCTCTACTTGGCCATTAATAACTGGCATTTCTTAGAGCACCTCATGTTAGGCCTTCTTCTCTTCTACCTCTCTGATCTCCCATTGGGTGACTTTCCCACACCCAGGACTTCATTTATTTGAGATGACTCCCAAATATGTAAATATTCTGTGCATACTGATTTTAGATAGATAGATACCCTAGGCTTTTCTTCTGGAACTTCAGATTCATATATTTCCACTTGCCAAGACATCTCAAATCTATTATTTCTAAAACAAAACTCAAGATTTCCCCCACCCCTCCAATCCTGGTTCTCTTTAGTGTTCTCAATTTCTGTGAACAGTTCCGCATCCCAATAGTCACATAGGTCAAAACCTGGGAGGCATTTTCCTCACCTCCCTCCTTCATAGAGGTAACCCATCAAGCCCTGATGATTTTACCTCCTTAATATCTTCCAGATTTGTTTACTTCCCTCCTTCCTCACCTTTCCTCACTCAGTCCTCATCTAATCTACATATACTCTTGCCCTTTTAGTTTACTCTTCAAACTGCCACAAGAATGATCTTTCTGAAACTAAATCTGATCCTCTTATGCTGCTCCCTAAAGCCCTTCTATGTCTTCTTATTGCACTGGATTAAAGGTAGTATGTTTTTCTAGATCCTGGAAGATTCTCTGTGTTTGTGCCCTCCCTCTCTCTTAAGCCTCATCTAGTACAATGCTCTCCCTTCCTTTCTTGGTTACAGCCTTGCAGCTGTCTTCCAGCCACTCATCATCCTCATTTTCTCCTGCTGCAGGTGCTTTACACATGCCACTCCCTCTTCTCCCTCCTCCAAGTTAAAGACTTATGCTTCAGATCATGTCTTAAGTACCACTTCCATCAGGACAGCATTCTCTAACCTCCCATACAGCATCAAACTCCCTTTCTGTGTGCTCACTGAGCACTGGGTACAGTCTCTCCTGTTGGAGCTTTACATTTACTTATGGTATTATTTGAGAGTTACCTCTCTCCCTACTAGTTTATAAGCTCTGCAAGAGCAAGAGCTACATCTGATTGTTCAACTATGTATCCCCATTGCCTCTCACACTGTACTAGCACACAGTAAGTGCTTCTCAAGTATGTGTTGAATACATGAATGAATGAATGAATGAATAAATAGCAGAAGCATGGAAAAAGGAAGCAATTTTTTAAAGTCAACAGATTTGTTGAGTAAGGTATACAATAGAGGAAATGGAAGGAAACCAGCCTTAATGGAGCCCCTTTTGCTTCCCAGGCATTGTATACACATTATTTAGATGGAAATAAGGAATGGTCCTATGTTTTTGCCTTCTTATATATATGTCCTCAAAGGGCTTTTTAATGTGTATTTCATGCAAATTGCATGAATGACAGGATTGTTTTCAATGATTTAATATGAACTGAAATCTGTCTTTGAAATACTAGTCCATTTTCCACTAACATTTTAGCAATTTTCAGCTTGCATGGCTAAGCATTTGATTAACAGAAACAAAGAATTGGGTTAGATGTGATTAACACCTGGAATGTGATGGCCTTATTAATCTCTAATGTAACTTTAAGAGCATTAAATATTCATACATCATGGACTTGGCTGCTTAACTTTTGACCTTCTGTATGGCACACTAGCTCTGAGTCCTAGTCATAGAAGATATGGAAAACACCCTTCTTAATTATGGCAGTAGTGCCTTCGTATAATTGAAAAATATACGAATGAAATTTTACAGGAGGGGGATAAGCAGATTGTAGGGGAGATAACATCCACTGCTGTTCTTCTGATTTTCATAAAGCTATCTTCTCATCCTTTTTGTAGCAACTCCATTTCCATTAAATGGTGACAACCAACCAAACCAACTCTTCTGTTGCTCCCTTTGGCTTATGATCTAAAGCAGTTAGATTGTAACCATGTTGAATTTGAAATTCCTTTGGGACACCCAAGAAGGTACATTGGATAGGCCAGTGGATATACTGATCTGCAGCTCCAGAATGGATGTCTGGAGTAATGATATTCCCTGCAGGGTCCAGGTGGGAGTATTTACCCTGGTGAGAAAGGCTGGTGACTGTGGCACACACCCTGTCCCAAGCAGCAGTCCAGGGATTCTCACCCAGTGGCAACAAAACTCTCTTAATATCATACCTTCTAATTTTTGAAGGGAAGCAAGAAAGAAATTTGGACTTTCTTGTGAAAGCTTCACATTTTTAACTCTTCATACCTCCTTTGTTGATTTTTAAACATTGTGCAGGGCACAGAAAATGACATCTATGACTCTACTATTTCCTCTGGCCACCATTTGTGAGCTCTGGGCAAAACCTCTTTAATTCAGCCCTCCGGGTTCTCACAGTTGTTTCTCTGTCCTCTACCCAGTATTGTTTCTTGAGGCTGTTTCTGATGACCTTTGTTTTGGATGGCCTCTCCTCTCTCCTCTCTCCTCATTCTCCTTTCTCATTAGCCTCTCCCTGGGGTTACCCCCGTGTGGAACATCTCCTCTTGCCCTCCAGTTATCCTATGAGACCCAGCTGCGGTCCTCAGTCCAAGGTGCGTGCAGGCAGCCTCTCAGGCCTGCACACGCCGCTTAGATGCCAGGCACTTACTCATGTGGCATCCTTCCTGGTATACTTGGAGTATTTGTCTTGTCATCACAAATAGGTTGCATTCTTCTTCAGGGTAAGGGCTAAGGATCTATAGACTCGACAGTGTGCATGGGATCATGTAGGATAGTGAACCCTTCTACGGCATTGCTTCTCTTAAACTCCTCCAGGGACAGGAGCTCCCTGCCTTCCAGGGCACCCCTGACCTCAGACAGCGTTTGTTTATTTGTTTAAGCTGAGATTTGCCTCCTACCCTGTGATTGTTATCCTAGGGCATTTATCATGAATGCTTTTGCCACTTTTGCAATAGTTATCTAAATAAGCTGAATCTTTGTCAATCAAAAGGAACTTTTCTTGTGTGTCTAACATAGCTAGACACAGGCTTTTAATAAGATGCAGTATTTTCACATGGAAATAGATACTACATCTTCACAATTTCTTTCCTGTCCAATTCTGAGGGAGAGTTTAGTAGTAGTTATCTCTCCACTCAGCCTGTTTCACTGTATTTTCTTTTGAAAGCACTTTCCTTTGAGATTTCTGCTTTTATAGCCATTAATAAATGTTTCCCAAGTTTGTAACCATATGCTTTGCTTGATATTAGAGTGTCTCTTTGGAGAACTATTTTTTTTCTTTCTTCCAGACAGTCAAGAGGCTAATTATCTTTATATTACACTTTAAATTTTATAATATGTTGAAATGCTTGGATTCTTCCTTGGGTAACATCACTTTTGTGACATTCAACTTGAAAGAAACTATTCACAGATAGCAAATTTCAAATATAGAATTCCATGTTTGATGTTGCTGAATGACCAAACCATTCATTGTAAATTCTGTACTGTTTTTGTGCATTCCTAGGTGCTGTGATTCTCTTGGGAAGAACTAATATGTTTCGCTTTAACCATCCCAAGGAAGCTGCCAGGCTCAGGGAGAAGAGGAAGGTGAGCAGCCTGAAGTCACTAGGAATAAACCTTTAATGTGTGAGGTGTGGGAGGAGGGGGTTGTCACCACTTTGTTTCTTGCTGTTTGATTTTATAGAGTCCAGAATCACTTGAAAATTAGTTCTATGAATTGGATTTATTCAGGGAAATTTGTTTTCCAGAAGATTATTGGCTGATGAAGTAGGAAAGAAATCTAGCAGGCAAGGGGAAACTGCTCTCTAGACCCTTCTTTCCAAGCCCCTCCAAAGGAGGTGGGCATTGTTTTGTATTTAGTGGAGAATGTCTTTCACTTATCAGCCTGTGTTAGGTGTTCATGCAATGTTAGAATCACTTCCATCCAAAAATGTGCTCAGATTTTATTTTCAGCCACAATATTGGATTTTTGATTAGGGTATGAGGCAAAGAGGGGGTGAGTTTAGTACAGTTGATTGGATAGGGACATCTAGAGAGCATTTTAAGTGTTGGCTGGAGGAGGTGGGCTGAGGTCCTAGGAGAGAAGGAAAGAAGCGAGAGGGAGAGAGTTCTGTCTTGGGAGATGTAGCTGGTTCTTGGCCTGGAGATGATAAAAATGGCACAAGCACTTGTCTGAGCCAGGCACCATGCTGAACTTGTGCATACATTCTCTCACCCATGTAGGCAACAGCTAGTAATACTCCCAGGTGACAGATGATTGAGATGAGAAACGGGCTGAGAGAGTCACTCGCTAACTTATTCCTGTGGCCAACAAGAGGAGGGCCAGGGCTGCAGCACAGATATGTGTGCTCTTAACCACTAAGTTACACAGCCTCTCCTCCCAGCCTGTTTCAGGAAGGGCTGTGCCTGGTTGCTAGTGGTTTAGGTGGGAAATAATGAGAAATTTGCAAAACCCCACCTTCTCCAGGGTGCTCCAATCCAGCTAGTGAAGCCTCTTATCTGTTCCAGCCCAGCATCTCCCTGGAGGTCCCTTTGGGTACACAGCTGCACAGGAAGAGAGGGAAGAAAATATTTGCTAATAACTTTCTATGAAAGCAAAATAGGAATAGTGCAAAATTTTCTGGTCTCCCTTCATCTCTTCTCTTTCATTGCTGTTACTCTATGAGCATCACTGTTTGCTGCTGCTAACAGGAGACTGCTCCTGCCAGGTCACAGAGGCTGACTAGGATGGCATGACCGGGTCCCTTCAGTTTGGCACAGCCAGGTGAGGGGAACCCAAAGGGTTATGGAATTACTGGTGAGCTTCCCCAGGCCTTGAAGGCCACAGCTCTGCTGTGATTCACTGAGAGTTTGGGCTTGAGATGTAATCACAGCTGGACTGTCCATGAGGGGCTCTTCTCAAATGGACCAGCTTGTCGTGTGTGGTCATCGGGAATGTACGCACCTCGCAGACCCTGACAAAGGTGGGGAGTCGAGAGCTTTGGCCTTCTCTTGTGCACAAAGGTGACGGCTCTGCCCTGTGTTCTGCTCTTAGAGTGGCCTCCTGTCCTCCTTCAGCTTGTCGATGACCGACCTCTCCAAGTCCTGTGAGAACCTCTCTGCGGTCATGTTGTATAACCCTGGGTAAGTGAGCAGCACCTCCTTTCCCAGATTATCACGGCTGTAACATTTACTGTGCCAACTGCATTATAATCACTAAATAAAACTAAACTGCTGCAACTGCACCTCCTTCTCACATCAACCATAGTCATTTTCCAAGTTCCTTTCTAGTCCTTGCTATAGAGCTGCCTAATTTTACTTAATTATAATCACAGCAGAAATAAGATTGTGTGTTCTGATTTTGCTTAGCAATATAAGAAGCATTAGTATGGGTTGTTATGATGGTTATTATCATTTTCATAACTGTCTGATGTTTTCAGATTATCACTTTAGTTATTTAGTGCACTGTCCCTTTGGCTTACACACTTCTCTCGTTTCATAAATTATTTATAATAACAGAGATAGCCTTGGTTATCAGTCAGGAAATTTTGTTCACCATTTCCAAACATTAGGGGGCCACTGATGATGCAGATGGCCGTTTTTAAATGAATTCAAAGGTCAGGTGACTTTGGGCATTCAGCTTAACTACTCAGGTTTTCAGTGGCTCCATCAGTAAAATGGCAGGGCTAATGAAAGTGCTTGAAAACAAGGAAGTGGATGAAAGGACTTCTGAAGTCTTTTCCAGTTTCATCAGGCTCCATAATTTTAACTTTTCTACTGGGAAAATCTGATGTAAAATAATGGCGGTCAGTTTAAGACCTAAAAAGTGAGATGAAACTAATGTCTTCTAGACCTGGCATTTATTTAGTAGTTCCTGTATGCCAGGTGCAGTGCTAAACATATTTTATCTTTTTAAATTCTCATAACAGTCCTATCCCCATTTCACATACAGGGGAATTTATATCCATTTGCTCACCCATGGTTTCATTTAGGCTTGTGATATTGATTCTAAAATCCACCCTCTGACCACGTTTCCTCCCTGCTCCAGTGGGGGGCTCATTCAGACTTGTGGATCAGGTCCATTATCCTTGGCTCCCAGCTCAGCACTTTAAACCAAAAGGGAGCCTGTGTGCTCCATGGCATTCTCTCCTGCAGCTCAAGTCTGTCCTCTGGCTTATGGAAAGCAGATTCCTACAAGGAATTTCTTCATTGCTGTAGAATTTAAAACTGGGAGAAACCTTTGATAATGTTTCTGAGTTCCTTATTTCATAGTGGAACTAGCAGAGGCCCAGATCCCACATCTTGCTTGGCCCATTGGTGCTTCCTTACTCTATCCAGAACTCTGTAAACAAACTGTATACTCTCCAGCATCAGTCATCACCTTTGTCATCAGGCCTTCCATCTTAGTATGTGGTTATTGAGAAGAGTTGTGCTCCATAAGCAAGTCTGTCTTAAAATAAATCGTATTGGTAAGACCCCTGAAATGTGATAACACTGTTAGAGCAACTGAATTATGGGTACTTTGGAAGACATGTTTTGCTGTAGGTCTTTAATTCCTTAAAATAGTTTTAGCAACTGCTTTTGTCGTGACTAAGATGGAATCATTCAGAAACCTGCTTTCAGTTTATAATATGCATGTTTTTAGGGTTAGTTTCAGTTTAGATAGTGTGAGCCCATTTGTTAAATACTGTTTTTCTAAGTAAATTGTTCTGTGGTATAAAGAGTGCTTGTTTGGACCTGTCTCCTGGCTTAGAACCCAGTTCCAATCGAAGAATCTAGGCAACCCGAGCTTCATTATTCTCCGGGGCAGTGCCTTTACTCTGAAACCATTTGAAATGTCATGGCTGATCCCTGCCTTTGAAAACCAAACGCCTTTTGTCTTGACACACAGGGTCACCGCCAACCTGTGTGCCCCTCTTTTCTTTGCATTTACAGATGGGATTTAAGTCTTTTATTTGCCCCTAAACTGTAAAGTCCTTTAAAAAGTGATGCTTTTTTTGTTGAGCATTTATGTCTTTAAGCTTAAAAAGTTTCTCTCAGTGCTTATAAAATACAGTTTGGAATGTACCCATTTTCATCCTCAGAACTTTTCAGTGACTCTCCATGGTCTGAAAAATAAAGTTCTAACCCTTTACCATACCCCTCACCCTCTCTACCAGCTCATGTCTCCATACACCCTCCTTACATTCTGGGCCCTGCTCTTGCAGGTGTTGTTTTTATTGCTCAAAAACACCTCATCTAGCCCATCCCTTTGGGGTTTTTCCTTTGCTATTCCCAGAGCCTGGGATGGATTTTGTATTCTTACCTCCTCATCCTGCAAGGTATAGTACAAATGAGCTTTTCTTCTTGAAGCTATTTCTAACTTTCCTTCCCCCAGTCAACAATGAATATCCCTTCTTCATCCATACATTGTTCCATTTCCATTGTCCTTGTTTTATTCTTCTTTGTGACTCACACAGACCTATCATCAACTCCTTACTGAGCATATCCTATGAATTGGGCCTGATTCTAGTACAGGGGTGCAGTTGTCAGCAATATAGTGAAAATGAGGTGTTAGCGGATGTGAGTAGTGGATGGATGGCCAGAGAAGATGGAATGTTGTAAGCAAGAAGAAAGGTGTTGTGAGATGAGGTTGTGGGGTGCTCAGGGCTGCTAATGGAAGGCCATTGGAAGGAGTTTAACAGTTTTCTAAGAATGCTAGGAAACCATTAAAGAGTTTTAAGCAGGAAACTAACCTGAAAATTTACTTTTTTGGGTATAGTATTGTTTGGAGAGTATAGCATAGAGGCCAAGAGTGGAAGCAAGACACTGTTTAGAAAGCTGTTTCTGGGGAGTGGATGTAGCTCAAATGGTTGAGCACCTGCTTCCCATATACAAAGTCGTATGCTCAATCCCTGGTATCTCCTACAAGCAAACAAACAAAACAAAAAAACCAACTTTCTTTGGGGAGTGGGTGTTGCTCAGTGTTTGAGTGCCTGTTTCCCATGTACGAGGTCCTGTGTTCAATCCCTGGTACCTCCTAGAAAGAAAAACAAAAACAAAAAAACAGTAGAAAGCGGTTTCCTTAGTCCAAGTGAAAGAAAACAGTGGCTTGGATCTGGATGGTGGCCATAGAGATGGAGAAATATGGGTGGATTTTAGATGTAGAATGTGAGTAAGGGAGCAGTCAAGAATGATCCCTGAGTGTTATGGGTTGAACTGTGTCCCCCTACAAAGACATGTTCAAGCCTTAATCCCAATCCCATGAATGAGACCTTCTGTGGAAATAGGGTCCTTGGAGATGAGATTAGTAAAATTAAGGTGAGATCATATTGGAGTAGAGTGGGCCCTTAATCCAACATAACTCGTGTCCTTATACAAGGAGACACAGATGCAGAGGAAAATGCCAAATGAAGATGGAAATAAGAAAGAAAGCCACGTGGAGACAGAGGCAGAGATTGAAGTGCTGCATCGGCAAGCCAAGAAACACCAAGAACTGATGGCAAATCATCAGAAGCTGGAAGAGGCAGGAAGGAGTTTCCCTATACGTTTCAGAGGGAACATGCCCCTCCTAAGCCCTTAATTTTGGATTTCTGGCACCCAGAACTATGAGACAATACATTTTGGTTTTCTAGTTTGTGGTACTTAGTTTTGGCAGCCTTAGGAAATAAGACACTTGGTTTCAGGTTTAAGCACCTGAGTGGATGGTGCCACCATTTTCTGAGATGGGCGAGACAGAAAGTGATGGGTGTGGACTGGCTTCTGTGTAAGCATTCTTCCCTCCTGTTAGACTGGAACCTTTTTGAAATCAGAGACCTTGTCTTATTCATTTCTGTATTTTAAATTGTCATTCACATAATATGCTTAATAAATGTTTAGTGAGTAGATAAAAACAAAATTTTCTTAAGACACATTCGTCCTTTTGGGAAAGGTTATGTTCAAGTAATTTCTCTGGACATAGATGCTCCAAATATTGTGAAACAACATATTATGCTAAGGGATTAGAGTATTTGTAACATGGGTCAAGTCTCAGGCAAGCCTGCAGTCATGTGAGTGATCTCAGGGTCACGTTCAGGATCCAGAACATAATATGGGAAAAGACCCTGTTATGAAATGGAGAATTAGGTCATGTCAGTCAGAGAATTTGAGTGAGAAACAATCTGTTTTAGACTGAATTATAGTTGGCCAAGGAGATGGTTCTGGTTTCACCTGATACTACCATTATATACGCTGTTCACCTGGTACTATTTAACAGAACCATTTCATCTCTGCTACTCCTGGAATACCCAGTTGTACAAAATCAAATAAAAATTATTTAATACTTCATCATACCTTCTTTCTCCTTGGTTTCCAGCTTCCCACCCCACCCCCCCAAACCTGCCACCTGCTCTAGAGAGTGATTACCCATGAATTAAAACATAATTGGAGAAAAATTGTGTACTCTGATTTATGGGAAGCAGACACTTTGTGAAGGTGTCTGCTCTAGCAACATGCCAAAATCAAGCAGAATTAAAGCTATAGTCATGCCATTTATACTTTATTTTTGATATTACAGATGTAAAACCCTCTTCCTAAATTAAGCACCACATGGTAAACTGAAAGGACATTGAAAAAATGTTTAAGTCCTGGGCCCTAGCTAAAGAGTTGTTATTTTATTTATTTTTAATAAATAATTTTTATTTTTATTTTTAAAGGAGCTTTAGATTACATACCTGTTACGTTGAAAATAAAGGGAATTCCCATATACCCTACCTCTTTCCCCTCCCACACTTTCCCCTATTAACAACATCTTTCATTAGTATGGTACATTTGTTATAATTGATGAGCACTTATTGAAGCATTGCTACTAACCATGTTCTATAGTTTACATTATATTTTATACTTCGCACCACACAATTTTATAGGTTTTGACAAAATGTATAATGACGTATCTGTCATTATAATATGAAGAATGATTTCAATATCTCAAAAATGTTCCATGTTACACCAGTTGTTCCTTCTCCTTCCCCTCAGATCCTCTTGTAATGACTATCTTTATATCAGTATTACAAGTTCTGACTCACTTTGAAATTTCTTAGTTGTAAAAACTCATTTGCATTTAATATTTCCCCCTTTTGGTCTAGGTCTTTCTCCAAATGTATCATTAGCTGGCACTTGTTAATAATCCCTTGGTGCCAGGGAGGCTCATCCCTGGGAGTCATGTCCCACACTGTGGGGAAGACAGTGAGTTTGGCTTAGAGAGAAGCCACATTTGAGCATAAAGGAGACACTCAGGAGGTAACTCTTAGGCAACGTATATTACCAGGCCAGGTTTTGATTTCACAAGAACAATGTTCATATCAAGGGCCTGGGTGCATTGACCCATTCTCCTTTGCTAGGGACTACCTATGTACTCCAGAGATTCTTGCCACTCCAATGCCCCAAAGATGCCCCGTGTTCCACCCATTTCTCCCTCCCCCTCTTAGTGGCAACCACTGTGTTTCAATTTTTGACCAATAAGATTCATAGTTACATGCATTAATATTGACGGCTTGACATACTGAGCTATTTTCTTTTATTAGGTACTGCTGATATACTTCAAATGTTCTTGGCCCTCTATTTGAGAACATAGTAGTACTCCCCAGGATGGTAGTTTAATATTTTCTTGTTTAATATGTGGGCCTCCACCCACTGAGGTAACACCCTCACATAATCACTCCTCCACCAACACCTGCACCAGTGACCCTCCGCTGCCATATTTGCCAAAAAAAAAAGCATTCCCACCATTGTAGCTTCAACCACAGACCTACAAATCCCCAGAATTCACCTGTTCCTTCTTATGGTCCTTGCCCTAGTTCCATAGATAGTCCATCCCACCTCCTCACACCCTGCTCACTCTCCCATTCCAGCCAAAATAGTTGTTATTTAAATATATTGTAGAAATTAATTACCTAGACACAAACCATGCTGGTTTCTCCAGATGGAAAAGTAGGACTGAGATGGTTCAGTATGTCAGCATGTATTTATTTATTTATTTATTTTTTTAAATTCATTTTTTTAAAATACTACATTCAAAAAATATGAGGTCCCCATTCACCCCCCACCCCACCAGTCCCCCCACAGCAACACTCTCCCCCATCATCATGACACATCCATTGCATTTGGTGAGTACATTTATTAAAGGTTGGTTGTATTAGCTAAAGGGGTACTGATGCAAAGTACCAGAAATCTGTTGGCTTTTTTAAAGGTTATTTATTTGGGATAGAAGTTTACAGTCACAAAGCCCTAAAGAGTCCCAACTCAAAGTTATTTCTTCACCAAACTGTTGCCTTGTGTCTGCTAGGTTTCAGCATTCCACTTTCCTCTTTTTTTTTTTTTTTGTTGGGCTTACATTATCATTCACTGTTTTATTTTATTTTATTTTATTGTCTTTTTTTTAAAGATACATAGATCACACAAAATGTTACATTAAGAAATATAAGAGGTTCCCATATATCCCACTCCCCACCCTCATTCATTATTATTATTATTATTATTATTTTGTAAAGATTTATTTATTTATTTTTCCCCCTTCCCTTCATCCCGCCCTGCTGTTTTTGCTGTCCGGGTTGTCTTCTTTTCTCATTTTCTATGCTTTAGGATTCGAATCCACCGGGATTCAATCCTGGGGACCTCTGATGTGGAGAGAAGTTCCCTGTCAATTGCTCCACATCAGTTCCTGGTTTCTGCTGTGCTTTACCTTGACTCTCCCCTTGTCTCTCTTTTGTTGCATCATCATCTTGCTGCTTGACTCACTTGTGCGGGCACTGGCTCACCACACAGGCACTTGCGCTCACCACATGGGCACTTGCACTCATTGACTCCCCACGCAGGCACTCCTACGGGCACTGGCTTGCTGCACAGGCACACTTATCTCTTCTTTTTCACCAGGAGGCCCTAGGGATCAAACCCAGGTCCTTCCATATGGTAGGCAGAAGCTCTATCATTTGAGCCACATCTGCTTCCCCACCTCATTCATTATTAATATCAAGATCACCTTCAGCCAGCACCATGGGATCGTGTCATAAACATGATTTACAGGAATCCACTTTTCCCAGCCTATGGAGGCCAGGCATTTTTCTCTATCAAAACATCTTCTCCAGTGTTCTCCCAGTTCAGATCACTCCAAATACTGTAGCAATACACTGCCATAATAAAGAGCTAGAACCCATGTCAAGAGAAGGGCAGTTCTCTCTGTTCTGCTGGAGAATTCCCTTAATAGCCTCCAGACCTCACAGATGAACTGGATTATGTGCGGGCCCTGAGAATAGGATAGGCAGACTGGAGAGAAGAGATTTGGGGAGAGGAAAATTCCCTGAGCAAACGAGATGAGTGCTGGGAAGAGAGAGTCTTATCGACAGCTAGGAGGAGAGAAGAGGAATTCACAGGGTACAACCTGACTGGAGAGCCAGGCACAGGCATTTGCAGTTATCCTTGGTAAACTGACAGAGTTGTGCTTTAGGGAGCTATGTTTTTAGGTTTGGGCAGGATGGATTAGAAGTAGGAGAGAGATTGTAGTTTGAGTTTTTAGGCACATGCATTGCCCCTATGGGAAGCATTTATAATTTCAAGTTGGCTTGTTTTTTAAAGCCCTTTAGAATTTATGATTAAAATGTATGACTCACAACAAATATGTATTTTCTATATACTCAATATTGTTTGGAAATATAAGAAGGAAGAAAATTCAATTCTAATAAGAATAGTAAACAAATTATGTATGTAAACCTAACACAGATAGATTTCTTGATTGTGGCAGTTTGAGATTACTTTATGAATCCCAAAAAGATAAAGATTATGTTTGTAAAGTAATCTGTTCCTCTGGGTGTGATACCTTTTGATTGTATTAAATTCAGTGGAGGGGCCTCTGATTAGATTACCTGAATTGCTGTAGGGCTTTTTATTGGACTATGTCAGTGAGGTATGACTCAGGTTGAGTCCTGCCCCCTTGCTGCATCTGACATAAATGGATATTTATATCTCTGCCATTTTTTTTCCAGAATTTTTTCTTAATGTATTGAAGTATATCACTCATACATAAATATACATAAACATTAAGTGTATAGTAATAGTTGTGAACTTATAGAACAAACATACATAACATCGTACAGGGCATAAGTGTATAGTAAAAGTTGTGGACTTACAAAGCAAACATGCATAACCTCATACATGGGTCCCCTACATCAACCCACCATCAACACCTTGCATTGTTGCAAGACATTTGTTACAAACTATGAAATATTCTCAAAATCGTACTACTAACTATAGCCCTTATCTTATATTTGGTGTACTTTTTCCCAGCCCACCCTATTATTATTTTTTAAATATATTTTTATGACAGAAGTTGTAAACTTTCAAAACAATCATGCACATGTGCAGAATTCCCATACAATACCCCTCTATCAACACACCACATGAGGTGTAACATTTGTTACAGATTGTGAGATATCATCAGACTATTAACAGGTCCATAGTGTACATTTGGCACACATTTTCCATAAGCCCCCATTATCAACACAGTACATTTTTGGCATAGATGCATAAATATTACATTATTACTGCTAACCACAGTCCATAGGTCACTCCAGTTGTATTTTTCCCATGCTTTTCCACATTTCCACCACACTGCAAGAGTAATGTACATCTGCTCTAGCTCACAAAGGAC
This sequence comes from Dasypus novemcinctus, assembly GCF_030445035.2. Classification (NCBI taxonomy): domain Eukaryota; kingdom Metazoa; phylum Chordata; class Mammalia; order Cingulata; family Dasypodidae; genus Dasypus; species Dasypus novemcinctus. The sequence goes on along the minus strand of NC_080696.1, from coordinate 14,976,537 downwards.
ACTGTTGCACCTGTACCATCAGCCACAATTCTTATCCACCTCTGGGTTTACTGTGTTACTTAGTCCATAGATTATTCTTGAGCTTTTTTTCAATTGGCATTTATATCCTTAGACTACCCTTTCCCATTTATAAACTAGCTGTTACTCACTATAATGTGTTACCATCAACTCTAGACTACCATTTTCAGTCACATCCCCATTTATAAACTAGCTATTACTCACTGTGTATTATCATCCACTCTATACATTTCCACACTTTTACAATAAAGTTGATTAAAACTTCTACATACATTAAACATCAGTAGTCCATCTCAGTTGTCCTTTTATCTCTTTTAAGAATTCACCACCTACCACTGGTCTTGAAAATATTTTCCTACATTTTCTTCTAGAAGCTTTATGGTTCTTGTTTTTATATCTAGGTTTTTGATCCATTTTGAGTTAATTTTTGTATAAGGTGTGAGATAGGGGTCCTTTTTCCTTCTTTTGGCTATGGATATTCAGTTCTCTCAGCACCATTTGTGGAATGGACTGTTCTGCCCAAGCTGGGTGTGTTTGACAGTCTTGTCAAAAATCCCTTGAGCATACATGTGAGGGTCTATTTCTGAACCACCAATTCGGTTCCCTTAATCTGTGTGTCTGTCTTTATGCCAGTACCATGCTGTTTTTACCACTGTAGCTAGGTACTATGATTTAAAGTCCAGAAGTGAGAGTCCTGCAACTTTGCTTTTCCTTTTTAAGATGTTTTTGGCTATTTAAGACACCTTACCCTTCCAAATAAAATTGATAATCATATTTTCCATTTATTTGAAAAATGCTGGTGGAATTTTTATCAGGATTGCAGTGAATCTGTGTATCAATTTGAGTAGAATTGACATCTTAAATATATTTAGTCTTCCAATCCATAACCATGGAATGTTCTTCCAAATATTTAGATCTTTTTTGATTTCTTTTAAGAATGAGTTGTAGTTTTCAGAATACAAGTGCTTTACCTCATTTGTTAACGTTTATTCCAAAATATGGGATTTGTCTATCATATTTTATCTTCACCACTCTTTTGATACTTTTAGTTACTTTTACTGATATCATCTTCATTTCTAGACTTTCTTCCAAGCCTCTCTGTCCAGTTTTTTCTTTTCAGACTGTAGGACACCCTTAGTATTTCCTGCAAAGTTGATCTCTTGGTTATAGACTCTCAGTTTCTTTTTATCTGTGAATATCTTAACTCGCCCTCATATATCCTATAAGATATAAGATTATATCTGCTGGATATAAGATTCTTGGTTGGAAATTTTTCTCTTGTAGTATCTTAAATATGTCATACCACTGTCTTCTTGCCTCCATGGTTTCTGACTAGAAATAGGCACTTAATATTATTGGGTATCCCTTATATGTTATGCATCGCTTTTTTCTTGCTGCTCACAGAATTCTCTCTTTGTCTTTGGCATTTGACATTCTGATTAGTATATGTCTTGGAGTTGGTCAGTTTGGACTTATTTGGATGGTAGTACATTGTGCTCCTCGGACATGGCTATCTATGTCCTTATTTCTTCAAATATTCCTTCTGCCCCTTTTCCCTTCTCTTCTCCTTCTGGAACACCCATGACATGTATGTTTGCATGCCTTTTGCTGTCATTTCGTTCCCTGAGACCTTGTTCAATTTTTTCCATTCTTCATCTGTTATTTTGGATATTTGCTTTCAGAGGCCATTTCTTCATGCTCACCAATCCTTTCTTCTTCCTCCTCAAATCTGCTATTATATGATTTCACTGTGTTTTTAATTTCATTTATTGCACCTTTCATTCCTGTAAGATGTGCTGTTTTTCTATGTATGATTTCAAATTCTTCTTTGTGCTCATCCAGGTCTTCTTAATATCGTTAATCTCTTTAGCCATCTCATTGAATTTATGAAGGAGATTTGTTTGAACATCTATGATTAGTTATCTCAACTCCTTTATGTCATCTGGAGGCTTACCTTTTTCCTTTAACTGGGCCATATCTTCCTGTTTCTTGGTGTGATTTGTAATTTTTTGTTGGTGTCTTGGCATCTGGCTTACTAGATGTATTTATTTAGGGTGCATTTTCTCTCTTTAATTTAGGGCTTTCTTGCCCTTTCTCTCTTACTGGTAGTAGGAGCCAAGGATGTAGATGGTGCTACAATCTGTGGAGGCTCAAGATGCCCTCATTACCCCAGGGTCAGATGGAACTTCTCCCAACTTTTTCTTTTATCAGGGATAGGGACAGAGCCACAGCTGTGTGTAATAATCCAAGTTGTACAGGCCTAGACTGTAGTTGCCCGGAGAGACTAATGAAGCTTCACATCTGTTTCTCCCCTGCCTAGGGTGGGGATAGAGTTGCAGGTGTGGGCAGCAGTCTATGCTGTGCAGGTCCAAAATGACCACAGTTGCCCCGATAGATTTCTGACTATTCAGTCTGAGCCAGCCAAATGTTCCTGCAGTTACTCAGAGAGGCTGGTACAGGGCCCACCAGCTTCTTCCCTGCTTGAGGTGGAACTGAAGCCTAGGCTAGGCTGCAGGCCATTCTGGGTGAAAGAAACCAGTTCCTAACATCACTATGATTTTCAGTCAGCCCAGCTTCCCCTCATCTTGGGGGCAGAGTCAAAATGGCAGCTACTGGCCTTCTTCTAACTTCGACTAGGTTCAAACTTTAGCTCTTCTTATAGCTATACTTTAGCCAGCTGAGTTTACTAATCAGGAGCTGAAGTCGGTGGCCAACCGTCTCTTCCTCCCCTGTTTTTAGGAAATGGAGGTTCAGATTCCAGCCTCAGAATAGCTCCCAGGGCAGCTTGCACTGCCAAAGTAGGGTGATCACCAGCCACTGCGGTGTGGCCTGTATTTTCCTGGAGAGGCTGGCACAGGTCCCCCCAGCTACCTTTCTGCTGAAGGTGGGGCTGGGGCCAAGGCTAGACCTGCAATCTGATCTTGATGGAAAAAAGCCGGTCCCCACCAGCACTGTGATTTTCAGTCCACCCCGCTTCCCCTCATGCCTGGTGCGGAGTTAAGATGGTGGCTACTGGCCTCTTTCTGACTTGGAAAGGTTCAAATTTTGGCTGTTCTTAGGATTATACTTTAGCCAGCTGAATTTATTTATCAGTAGGTGAATACTGGTGCCTGAGCATCTCTTCGTCCCCAGTTTTTGGGAAGTGGAGCTTCCAATCCCAGCCATGGACTAGTTCCCAAAGCAGCTTGTGCTTCCATTGGAGGATGGGCATCGGCCTCCAGGCATGGAGTACTCTACTTGTGAATTATCTCTGTAGATGGGCAGTCTTCTCCTTCTGTTCTTTAAAGGATGTTGCAGGATGCTCTTCTGGTCTCCTGGAGGTCCCAAACAGGAGCTTTAGATAGGTCTGGGTGATTACTAACTGCCCTATAGCATGAGCTTACTCTAGGAGCTACTAACTCTGCCACCTTCTTCCTAATTGTCCTCTCTGCCATTTTTTATTCTGCTATGTGACAGAAAGGAGCGGGTCAAGCAGTTGAGACCCTGGGGAGAGATGAGGTATTTGCCTGATAGCTTATAGCTGAGATTGGAAAGAGAGCAGAACAGCTGAGACTTATATAGGAGGCCTGGAAAGAAACAAGCCCTATGCCAGGTGAGAAATGACGACAGGATCACTTAAGCATGAAGCCCCAAGACTCTGGGCCCACAGAGCTCAAGGGGAAAGGGTGAGTCTGGAGAGGAAGTCTGAAACCTGGGTAGAGGTGAGTGGCCATTTTGCTTCATCTTGTGGCAGCACACCAGGACCAACAGTGGCTTACTTTGGTGAGATAGTGCCTCAGTTTGGACTTTTCATGGTCTTGGAATTTGTAAGGTTTTACCCCAGATAAATCTCCTTTTTAAAAGCCAATAGATTTCTGGTACTTTGCATTAGTATCCCTTTGACAAACTAGAACACTGATGAGCACATGCCCTCTCTCAAGCCCCTGCCAAGTTCAGTTCTACCAGCTCATGCTCATTTTTCTCAAAGCCTAGTCAATGGTGGTGAGTCCACTGAGTTCTGCCAGCAGAAGAGTAGTATGGGTGTCTTCGCATGCTGAGAGATGACTCTGTAATACATAGTGGGGACACTAAAGCAGCTGTTGAACCTGTGCTGGAGGGGAGGGCTTGAACTAAGTCATGGTTGAAGGAACCTAGAGGAAGGGGTGTAGAAATAAAGTATTCAGTACAGAAAAGGATGTGGCCTGGATGATTAATTGAATGTGGAATATGAAGAAAGAAAAGAATCTTCCCGTTTCTGGCCTAAGTGATTGGTTGTATGGTGCACACCCTCTTGCCAAAGTACAAATATAGGATGAGGAACAGGCTGTCAAGGGAAGGGAGTATAATGAGTATAACCTTTAAAAACAGAGCCCGCGTCTGCCTTGAACTTTCTGTGGTTTAAGTGAACATGCGTTTGGTACTGTCAGCAGTCTGACACTTGTGGAAGAGGCTTGGGTTTGAGCGGCCTGTGAAGCACTGCACCTCTGCACGCAGGGTGGGAATGGGCCCCCTGATGGGCAGGATAGATGTTCACAAGTTCTATCACTTTTTCCTTGCTCATTCAGCTAGTGTTTGAGGCCCATCCTTTGTCGTGCCCTGTGCTGGGAGAATAGATGGTGATGAGGACAGATGGTGACCTCGTAGCTGATTTAGTGCCTACGGAAAACATTGTAAAGGCTGTCAAGTCAGGAAACCAACACTATTATCTTTGCATATCCCAAACTCCAGCTACTCTGGGTGCCTTTAAATTAGGGAAAGCTGTTTAACCCAGATGCACGCCCCCAGTCCACATATGTCATTGTAGTGAGCCTCTCTCAGGCCACCCACATGTTAGAGTCCATAGCTTCAATAGCCCTGGTGACAAAGGCAGAGTTTGGAATCTCTCACCCCATATTTGTCTTGTCATCCCTCTAGGACCACTTTTTTTTTAAATAGCACTTTTTTAAAAATAAAGTTAATAGATCACATAGAACATTATATTGAAAAAACATGACGTTCCCATATAACCCACACCTCACCCCATCATTTTTGTAAATTGTATTTTTTAAGATACATACATCACAAAAAAGGTTACATTATAAAAAACATAAGAGTTCTCATATACCCCCCATCCCCCCACCCCACTCCTCCCACACCAACAACCTCCCCCATCATTGTGGCACACTCAACACACCCAGTGAAGACATTTTGTAGCACTGCTGCATCATGTGGATAATAGTTTACCCTGTAGTTCACACTCTCCCCCAGTACATTCAGTGGGTTATGGCAGGATATATACTGTCTGGGACCATTTTTAACAAACAGAGATTAAAAGGAATGGATGGTACACCTTTCACTCAGAGACTTGTTTCGGAGTGTTCTCTCCCTTTTTTCCTCTTTCTTTTTTTTAATACTTCCACTTCTTGGGTAAACCAACTTCTGCCCTCCTAATTTTTGAATAATGCAAAGTAGAGGCTTAATAAATATTAGTCTCCTGCCTCTCCCCCCCCCCCCCCCAATCACTCTTGTCCACTTGTAAAGATCCTGGGATCCTTCTTAACTTCAAAAATCTCCTTTCCCTTCTTGCCTGAGGTTCCAGAGGACCAGCCTGCTTTTCTACTGTTTTATAGCAACCACTACTTACTCTATTGTATGGAATTTTTTCTCCCCAAAGTGGCTTCATGCTAGGACTCTATCTTCCCAGCTCTCTGGTACTCCTACCCCCACTTCCACCCTAAGCAGGTCCTTAGCTCCATTTCACTTAGATAATTTTGTTGTTCATCACTGTGGAAGAACAGGTGGGGGAGTTTGTTTGTTTTTTTTTAATGGCCAATAAGATCCATACCTGAGGAGTAGCAAATGTTTCAGAGTTCTAACTTTCATGGGCTGACCTCTTATTCCTGACTTCCTCTATGAGATGGCACATGGAAGACTCATGGGACCTGCCCCTGGAATCCTGGCCCAACCTTGAGCCTGTAGATAGAGTTCACCAGACCTTCTCAGCCCATCTTCCTCCAAGACCCCTCCTCTACCCAGCATCTGGCCCGGCCCCTCAGTGCTCCTGGGATGACTTCCAAGCTCCCACATGGTCTTCCATGACTTTGATCTCAAGCATTATCTTCTGTCATTTTCACTTGGACTTTATGCTTTGGTTTCACCACTTTCTCCGTTTCCCTGCTCATGCTGGTTCTGTATCAAAACTCTTCTTGCTTTGGTCTGCTTTATCTTGTAAGCTGAGTATAGGAATTGTCTCCTTTGGAAACTTTCTTTGCATCTCCAGTTTGGACTAAATGCTTTCTCTTTATGCTTTGGCAGACATTTTATGCATACCTTTGTCATAACTCTTTCCAAATTCATTTAATTGATGCTTGTGTCTGCCTTCCCAGTAGGCTTCTTGAATTGGGGACTGTCCCTTACTCATCGTTGAATCTCCAGAAACTTGCACATAGTGGACAGCACTTAAGTGTTTAGTGAGCTGTAGGTTTTGACCAGCAGTTGCAATCTCAGCACAAAGGGGTGTGCGCTCATGGATCTCCAGGTGCCTGCATGCTACAGATGGATCATATGCACATTTTAACATCTCCAGATTAGGTGGCCCTATCTTAGCCTGTCACTCACACAGATGTGATTCATACGTGTTTTGATGCTTTCTTAACTATTAAAAAAATTAAAATAGCTCTTGGTGTCTTCCATATTATATAGAGCTGAGTATGGGTTTCATAATAGAATGAAAAATAACTGCTTAATATCCAGTTCCTCCCAGAGAAAAGCTCTTCTAAAGAATTAAGACTGTAAGGCAAATTATTGTGTCTTAAAGTTTAACTAACTTTATTTTTGTCTTTGTTCACCAGGCAGCCTACTTTATTTTTCATATAGCCCCTGGCTAAAATAACCCATGCCCTAAAGCATACTAGATTTGGAGTTTTTAAAAGTTCCTGCTGCCCAAGGGCATTTTATCAGTCCAACCAGCCCGTGAAGTTAGGTGTCTCGTTTCTAACATTGTTTTGGAACTTGCTGCTGGCCGACATCTCAGGCTCCCTAGAAACTAGGATTTGTATACATAGAGGCATGGTTCTTAGTGCCAGGGAGTTTTTGGATGTGGCAGAGCAGCCTGGTGACTTCTTCTGGGAGTCAGCTCCACTTTGGAGAAGCGCCCAGCCAGGGTCTTTGCCAGGAAATAATTTCCCTGCAGGGGAAACATTCCTCCTCAACCGGCACAGTCTTTGAGAAGAAACCAAGCTGACTGCTTGAGCATCCTCTGCTTTGCTCTGAGACTGCAAACAGGCAGCTAATTTGGCATGTTGCAGAAGATTTCACAGTTTCCTGAAAGTGCTCTAAGCAAAGTTAGATGCATTCCAAGTGCATTTCAATCTTGAAAATAAATGAAGAAATTTTCACCTGCGCATTTGCCTCTTCTGAGCACTAACCAGTGATGTGCCCATTGGAATGGACAGTGGATAATTTCATTATAAGGAGGAAAAACACACCTAGATTTTAAACCTAGTTAGACAAAAAAGTATCAAAAGTCAGGATCAGACCTGTATTTGGTAACCCATCATAGAGTGTGGCAGACCAAGTAGGGTTTGGTTGGCATCAGGGTCAACACAGACATGCAAAGCTACAAAAGGCTTCTAACTCTGAAGATGAGCCAAAGGTCATTGACCCTCAGGGGAAGGAGACAGAGAAATGAGAATCTCTTCTAATCCAGTTTTTTATTTTAATGTATTCATTATGGAATATTTTGAAATAAGCAACATAAAAGAAATTACTATTGAGTTACCATGTTTCTTTATATCTTGGTCTATACCTCTGTCTATACCATTATCTGTCACTCTATATCTACACACACACATACACACACACACACGTATACTCACATGTACACATTTATAGTTATATATTTATATAGGTTCTTTGACCAAGATAGGTTCACACTGGACTTGTAAGATTTTTTTTTTTTTTTTTTTAATGTATCTTTTCCTTTCAAGAATATTTTTCGGCAGCATTTTATATCCTTGTGATATTCCATTGCATGGATATTCCATACCTTATTTAACGTAGCTTCTTTTGATAGGCATTTTGTTTCTTTTGGGTATCATAAGCATTGGGGCGAAGAGTATCCATGATTACTTCCTCAGTGGAGAGGAATGAGTAGAGATGGAATTGCTAGGTCAGAGGGTATGAATAGTTTTAAGGCTCTTGACACATATTCATATTATTCTATGGAGCACTTGTACATATCACCACCATTCTGACCAATACTGTGAGAGAGTTTTTGTTTTCTTGCAGACTGGGAAGGGATTCCTTGAAGCGTAGCTTCTACCCATGTAAGTTTATCCTCCTGGATCCAGCTTTAGGCTATGCTTACAGGAACTGGAGTCAAGGAGATCATGATGGCGGTCCACTTGAGAAGTGTGTCCTGCACATTGCGAAGGATTTATTAGGCATCTAATTAGTTCTTTGCTGAGCTGCAGTCTTAACTAGAATGTTGTGAAGTTAGGTCCAGCCATCCCCATGCTTGTTTTGGAATGTTCTGGATTATAAAGCTGGCAGGACCAAGTTTCAGAATGAAGAGTCCTGGGGTCTGGATGCAAAAAGCCAGAGGCACCAAGACCGTAGTGAGGGCTTCTCACTGGGTGACAACCATTATGTAAAAAGAAAGTGGCTTCATTTTTCTTCCTGTTTTCCTTCCCTTCTGTGTTTCTTCCTTATGTCCTCTCATCCTCCCTCCCTCCCTTCTTCCCCTAAACAGAAAGGATAAATACATCAAATTTGGGAGAAAGGTAAGAAGAGGTCAGTAGCAGGATGGAGTCTGTCATTGTTTGGAGCCTGAGCCCCACTGTAAACGACTGTGAGCTTCCAGAAAACAGCACAAAATCTAATTTGTTTTCTACTCAGTGCCCAGCTTAGTTCCTGGAATTTAATAGGCATCTAAGAATTATAAGCTAAGATGAATTCACGTTCCCCCTTAATTTGTACCAATGTAGAAGGGGCTTCAGATACAGAATCTGGTCATAGCTTGAGATCCTCTTGATTAGGTTCACAGCTGTCAGTGAGGTCACTGTCGCCACTGTATATATCCTGGGAGGAAAGATGACATTCCCTTGCAGACACAGACCCTGTTTGCTCTACTTTTCTCTCTCACTTTCTGGTATTTTGTAAATTGTTGTATCCTTTTTTTTCTTGTTGACCTTGAACATGGAAGTTTTAGACATGTAGTTGGCAACATTTATGTTGCTGGTAATTTGGTAGTTAGCTTATGTTTTAGTTGATGGTTATTTACTGTGTCTCCATAGGTTTATTTTATTGCGCTGCACCATTTTTCAAAAGTTTGGTTTGCTGCAAGGTTGGTTTCTTCCCCAGTTTTCGGTTTCAGTTGCCTTGTTCTTTTATGGACCATTTATTAACTTTACAGTTGCTATAGATTGCCTCAAATAGCTTGTTAAGTTACACAGTTTTGGGGAATTTGTGATGAAGGCAGCTGAAAGAAGTGGTCTTTATTCCCACCATTAACAGAGATTAGTGTTAATTGCTGACTTTTTTTTCTTTTTGTCCTTTAATATTATTCCCCTGTGAGCCACTTTAAATGATGAGCTCTCTGTGTTTCCCGTTTTCAATGATGGTGGAAAAAGGAGCTGATACATTCAAAGAGCCATCTGTTTTTATTGTTACTTTATATTTGCACTGTCTGGATAGTGAGATGTATCCATGCTTTCCCTTTTTATAATTGAATAGTCTCAAGATGAATTATCAAAATCAACTGAGCAAATAAGACTTTTCCTGGTGAGATGATGAATGATAATAATGGGCAAGAGTGGAAGCCAGCACATTTCCCCTAACTCATTCCTGTATGAATGAATGATATTCTTCTGAAGTAATATATTGTATTAATATTATGTTAATATTAATTAATATTAATAGAGTATATTTTCTCTAGCTCTCTGTAATTTAAATCACTTGATTAGAAGTTGTTATTGATCCAGTCAGGGGTTCCATTTGTGCGTATCTGTTCTTGCTTCCAGGTCTTTGCATGTGCTATTCCACGTGGAACACTTGTTTGTGTGTCCATCAGCTCTTCACATGGCTAAATCCTACATGATCTTTAAGCCCTTGGTTTAAGTGTCATTTCCTCAAAGAGGTCTTCTCAACCCCCAATACAAATTTCTTCTCTTTGGCTCTTCCCTCATAGCACCCTACACTCTCCTCAGTAGCACTCTAAATCATTGGTAATTGTGTTTATTGGTGCTTCTATTTGTCTGACTCTCTGTCTCTACTTTTTCATGGTAAGTGACAGGATCTGATTTTCTCAATACTATATTCCCCTCTAAGTATATAGTAGGTATTTGAGAAATAATTGTTGATTGAATTACATCCTCTTCTCTAATCCAGACTATAAATTTAATCTGGAACAGCTATTTCCCAACTCAGTAATATGACATGTTTCACTGCTACTAGCACTGTCCATATCCTGTGACCTAATAAGGTTAATCATCATCGTTGTTGGAAATAAATGGAAATGAATCACGGATTGTCAGGAAAGAGAGAAACTAAAAGGGTGCTATAATCAGACCAGATTAAAAAATTAAATAAAAATCAGGTTAATAACTTTCTCATTAATAATGAAATGGCTCTTGTAAAAAGTAAAATATTTGAAGTGAATACTCAGAAGCATTCATAGTCCTTCTATCAAGACATGATTGGGGTGGCGGACTTGGCCCAGTGGTTAGGGCGTCCGTCTACAACATGGGAGGTCCGCGGTTCAAACCCCAGGCCTCCTTGACCTGTGTGGAGCTGGCCCATGCGCAATGATGATACACGCAAGGAGTGCCCTGCCATGCAGGGGTGTCCCCCGCGTAGGGGAGCCCCATGCACAAGGAGTGCGCCCCATAAGGAGAGCCGCCCAGCGGGAAAGGAAGTACAGCCTGCCCAGGAATGGTGCTGCACACACGGAGAACTGACACAACAAGATGATGCAACAGAAAGAAACACAGATTCCTATGCCGCTGACAACAACAGAAGCAGACAAAGAAGATGACACAGCAAATAGACACAGAGAACAGAAACTGGGGTCGGGGGAAAAGGGGGGGAAGGGGAGAGAAAGAAATAAATAAATCTTAAAAAAAAAAAGACATGATTGGTTTACATTTATAATATTTGCTTGTATTTCAAAGTATACACTTAATTTTACATCACATTGTAATTCTGCATTATATAAAGTATTTTAAAAACACAAAATTGTCAGTCCAGAGATTCAAATCCCCTAAATATATCTTAAACTCCAACACTAACTGCACCTCCAGCACATTAGCATGAAAGTCTTATGAAGAGAGATCCCATCTGAGTCCAGATTCATCACACATAAACACCATTTCCAAAGAGGGGCCCTCTGACCTAGTAGTTGGGGGAGAGTATGGGCCATGATGTGGACCACTGACCATGAGGTGCAGAGGTGCCCAAAGATGTACTTACCAAATGCAATGGATGTGTCATGATGATGGAAACGAGTGTTGCTGGGGGGGGAGAGGTGGGGTGGGGAGGTGGGATTGAATGGGACCTCATATATATATTTTTTATGTAATATTATTACAAAGTCAATAAAATAAAAAAAAGAAAAAAGAAAAAAAACACAAAATTAAAATAATTCTAGGTATACAGTTCTATATTCTGCTTTTTCTCCTTAATCTTATATTGTGACCTTTTCCCAGGACATTGGATATGATTCTTCCTTCTGTGTTTATATCATAATTTATTTAATTCTTGCCTAGTCATAATGACAGTTGGAACTATTTTCTTTTTTTATGTGAATTATAGTTCACTTTGCAATTAATTCTTTGCTCACTTTATTTATTTATTTTTTAAAAGATTTATTTATTTATTTAATTCCCCCCCTCCCCCGGTTGTCTGTTCTCTGTGTCTATTTGCTGCATCTTGTTTCTTTGTCCGCTTCTGTTGTCGTCAGCGGCACGGGAAGTGTGGGTGGCGCCATTCCTGGGCAGGCTGCACTTTCTGTCGCGCTGGGCGGCTCTCCTTACGGGGCGGGCGCACTCCTTGCGTGTGGGACTCCCCTACGCGGGGGACACCCCTGCGTGGCATGGCACTCCTTGTGCGCATCAGCACTGCGCATGGGCCAGCTCCACACAGGTCAAGGAGGCCCGGGGTTTGAACCGCAGACCTCCCATGTAGTAGACGGACGCCCTAACCACTAGGCCAAGTCCGTTTCCCTGCTCACTTTATTTTGTCACCTAAATCCATACCCAGAATTCCTTATTTGATAGTAGTTGCTGCTTATATTCATGCAACAAAGGGAGGAATGAAGAGGGTCATGTCTGGGAGAGAAATTAGGAAAGGAAGAAATAGGTCTTTGGGTTGGAGACCCAGAAAAGAAAAGGAAGGGCAAAGGAGACCTGTGAGGGGGGCAGACAGGCCAACAACAGGGCAGAGGTGGTGCTTCCGGAGACTCTACACATGTCCAGTCTGTGATAAAAGAAGTGCTCAATTCCAACCGTGCCTGTCTAGGCATTTAGCATCTTGTCTTTTTTTGTATCAAAATCATACAGATGTGTAAAGCTGACTTGTAAAGTTCTTCACGCAAACGATATATTGTCATGACAGAGAAACTGGTGTGTCTTAAGTCTTTTTCATATCTTCACATTTCCCTTCTCTGCTCTCTTTCTCCTCTCTGCTCACAAATGTGCACAGCTTTTCTTAAACTAATCTCGTCCTTTGCCCTTGGACGACCCAGCATAGCTCCTGCCAAATTGTTTTATCATAACCATCTCCCATGTACATTTCTAATCATATGTGTTTGCTTACAAAAATCCTGGTGCATCTGTATTATAGAATTTCATGATATTAAACTGTGTTGCAGAATAAGTTAATAATTTTGGAACTTATTGAAGGTATATAATTAAGAGAAAAAGATGACAAAATAGACTCTACTATAGACTCTCATCTGTGTGTGTGCATTTCTGCAAAGACTACAGACTGTATAACCAAGATGTAGTAGGTATGGTGTTGGACTGTGGCTTACTTGTTTGCATTTTCTAAATTTGCTTCAGTGAATTAGTTTCATCATGAGGGGGTGAAGAATGCCAAAAGTTATTTCTTAAGGCAGAGAGAGACCTGCATTGGCTGACACTATTTCCTACTCACCCAGGTATTCTTGACTCCATGTCATTGAGTTTCTGGCTCCAAATCTCAGGTCTGTCACTGGTTGAACACCTATGGGCCTTGCTTAAGCTATTCAGGACACAGAGTCAGCTAAGTCAGTTTTCTCTTCTCAGTGATTGATAGAGGAGATCACCCTCACCCTCCATTCCCCACTGACCTGGAAAGCCCTGGAAGGTCTTGCTCCTGGTGCCCTCTCTCGCTGTACTGGCTTTTATACCATCACTTCCCCCTGGGTTAGTCTGCTCCTGCCACAGTGGATGTGCCGTGCTTCCCGCGGGCCACTCCCATCATTGGGTCCTTGGCCTTGCTCTTCCCTTGTGTTGGCACAAACAGATGAATCCTCATGGTCACTTCTTTCCTTCCAGTCCCTCTTAAATGTCCCCTGCTCTCTCCATCCTCTTTCCCAACTTTGTTTTCTCAACACTTGCCACATACATTTGTTATTTATTAGTAGCTGCCCCTTCACTGGAAAGGAAGGCTTATGAGAACAGGGACTGGTTTTCTTTGCTGAATCCACAGTGCTGAGGGCAATGCCTGGTTCATGGGAAGCATGTTGACAAATGAACTAGTGGATAAGTAAACACCAGTTCCTGATGCTCGCACTCACTGCCACAATAGAAGACTTCACAGGGCAGTGAAAGGAGAGGCTGCCCAGGAGGGTGCTCTGGAGAGTGTCAGGTGGACCTTTCACCTTTTGGCCAGTCTAACTTCCTGGTTTTATCTCTCACTACTTCCCTTGACTTATTCTAAGTGACAGCCCACCTGAGCCTCTTTACTGTTTGCTTTGCTTACCTCTCATTTTTCTTCCATCCCCTGGTGTTTCTTCAAGTGGATTTGCTCCTATTCACTGCTCTGTGCCCTTCATAATTTTGCCCATTCTTCCAGGCCCAGTTCAGATCAGACCTCCTGTGTGAGGGCCCCCCCCCCCATGACTGCAGCTGTAAAAAAGCTGCCTCCACCCCATCTCCTGTTAAATGTGGAACTTTCTTATTGGGCTCATCTCTTTCTATGTGATTGCATGTTTTCTTTCACTTACAGTCCACTCTTAAGATTCAAAGACATGTTACCCCTTCAGTATTCTCCAGTAAGTCTAATATATTGCCTTGCGCGTTGCATGGGCTTGATAAAGGTGTCTTGGAAATGTGGGATGCATGGCTGAGTGAAGTGGCTGACAGATTATCTGTAGTACAATATTCTTTGGCTAACATGGACAGGAACATTTTGGAATGATGAATCATTTTTAACCTTTGGAAGACTGTTTCCAGGGTTAAAAAGGCACCAGAGTTTGGTTGAAGAAGTAAGATAGAATTCCAGGGTCAAAGTAAGAACAGGTGAAGGGTAAGTGGATGTGGCTCAACTGATAGAGCGTCTGCCTACTACATAGGAAGTCCAGAGTTCGAACCCAGGGCCTCCTGGCCTGTGTGGTGAGCTGGCCCACATGCAGTGCTGCCGCATGCAAGGAGTGCTGTGCCACGCAGGGGTGTCCCCTGTGTGGGGTGCCCCACAGGCAAGGAGTGTGCCGCACAAGGAGAGCTGTCCTGCGTGAAAAGTGCAGCCTGCCCACACACAGAGAGCTGATGCAGCAAGATGACGCAAGAAAAAGAGACACAGATTCCCATGCCACCTCAAGAGAATACAAGTGAACACAGAAGAACACACAGCAAATGGACACAAGAAGGTAGACAACAGGGTGGGGGGATGGGGCAAGGGGAGAGAAATAAATAAAATAAATCTTAAAAAAAAAAACTTGAAGAGTAGAAAGGTTCCTTGGAAAATTTTCATTGAGCACTTTCATTGAGTCTGAGACCAGAGATTTGAATGTTCATTAGAAAAGCAGTCCCAGAGTACTATGGATATTTATGTTACTTTTACCTAAGAGAGATTTAATTTCACAACCTTCTGGAGGAAATTACTTTATGTGGCTTCTTCCCCCCCCCCCCCGACCCATCTTGATACATAAATCTTGAATTGCAGTTGCATGTGAGTCAGCCTACTTTAGGATAATCTGACATATTCCATGATGATTTGAAAAAAGGGTGGAGCCTTAGAAATTCCAACTTTCTCTGCAAAGCAGCAATTCTTAGCTCTTAAATGAAAGTTTCCATGAGAGCAGATGTATCCAAGAAAGACCGCAAGACCTTTCCATGAGGAAATGGAGACTGGTTTCATGGTCTGGTTTTTCCTTTTTTTAGTTTCTCTGTGTTTACCATGGGTGAATGTTTGGTTCTTGTTCAGCCTTTGAAGAGCTCTAGAATTTCAGGAATCTCAAGGTCAGGGAGAAGATTGCATAGTACCTGAACAAACCTTCGCACCCAAATCCAAACTTTCTCTGTTGTCTTTAAGAGTCCTACTTTCTCCTTAGGTTTTTCTCATTTGTATGTGATTTAAAACTGACTGAAAGTTCCTGAGGAGCGATGGGGTGTTGGAGGTCAGTTATTCCGGTCTAAACTATTACAGAACCCTTTGTGCTTAATCTGGACCCTTTTGAAGGGTTGAAGAAAGGTGACCCATCTTCTGCTGAGTTCTAGTCTTTTTCTAACTCCTTCCCATCTATCTCATTCCAGAATCTAGACTGAGGGATACAACTCAGTATTTCAGGCAACAGGCTTGGGCTGCTTTCAAAGACAATATATGCTTCACTAGAACCAGCTACATAGTTTGTGGGGCAAGATGAAAAGAGATGTTTCTTGTTAAAATTTTTTTTGGAATTTCAAGATGACAACATTAAGTTCAGGGCCTTTTAACCACAAGTAAGTCGCACACCCCTGAAGTCATTCCTGTTTGTGACTGTCACCTAAAAGTCACTTAGGAAACATCCAGACATACCCATTGACTAAGAATTTCTCCCATACCTGATCATATACCTCCTAAGATAATATAGTAAAATAGCCATTTGGGAGACTGTCCCAGTATGACTGCCTCAGCTTCAGCCACCTCCATTTCCCAACAAATGGTGGCCTGGAGTTCAGCTTCTGTTCACCTCCCTGTCCACTCCCCACTAGAAGTGCCTGTTGGAGGTTGACTGGACTTGAGTAATCATTTTTCTTCATTTAGAAAATAAAATTACACCGGGCATACAAAACTAAATCACCACTGGAAGAATATAAGGATGTGGATATTTAGGTTTCGGTTCATTTAAATTTCCTTCCTCCCTTCTTTCCTTATTCCCTTCCTCCTTCCCTCCCTTCTCGCTCTCTCTCTTTCTTTCATAATCACAGTCTCATGTTCAGTGTAGTGGTGCAAGCTGAGAAATTCCCACCCCCTCACTTTCTCATGGCTGATGATAACAGGAATGTAAATTGCAAGATGTGTGGTTATAGGTAAAATGCTAGATGTCTTTTTATGCAAAAAAAAAAAAAGACTGTTTCTGATAAAAATAGGTTTATGCTGTGCTTTATTGGACCTAACACAGTATGTGCACTTAAATGTCATTTGAAAATGCTAAAAACAGCTGCAAAATTTATATCCTTTTGTGGTTTTCCTTTTAATTATAACGTTTGAGAAATTAGCATTAGGGCTAAGATAATTCCTGTAAACTAGGATAGTGAATTACACTTATTTAAAATGAAGCCACATTAAAATACAATTATATTTGACATTCTTATCTTGATGTTGGCATACTCACATTCATGTATTACAATCTACTGAAGTTTTCTATTTGGAAACTTCATTGATAATGAAAAGAGGTGCATTTTAAAATATGATTAGTAATTACATAATCCTTAAAACAAGTATGCAGTATCAACAGTAGCTCTTACCACCTCACATTTTAATATATAGTCTCTAACTTTGGAATTATGACTCCTCAGACAGTTTGGAACTCTAAGTTAAGACTGAGTATCTTTATGATCCTTTTTTCTTGATACATATAGTTACTCTTATTTTTGAGGAAATGGGAATTGTTATTTACCAAAGGTATATTGCTTTCAGTAGAAAATAATAATTTTCTTATTTAGTAACAGACCACAGAAATGATGTCACACCTCTTCATTAAGTATTAAAATTGGAGTCTTTCTCTGATTTATTGGCCCAAAACGTACATTTCAATAGATGCTACTCCTCAGGACAAACCAGAGTTGTGGTCCCTTGCTCCTGAGGTTGACTGCTGCCATCGATCCTTCCCTTTCCCCATCCAAATCCAGTGTTCTAAAATGAAAACTTCTCTAGAGGAAGAGCCAGTTATTTCATCATCCCAGACTCTTAGGTCCTCTCCTAACTGCTTTGAGACTCTCCATCCTCTGCCCTAGGTAAGTGCTCCCGATCCCTCAGGCTTTTGGCATCTGGCTGGCCTACTCTTTGCCTCTCCATATAGTTATCATCTTCTTGCCTTCCAGTCATTTCCTTCAGAGCATTTGGCTCACCGTCTTCCTAAGTCCTCCTGTGACACTGGGTGGTTCCATGTGGACAACTCATCCTACAATCGAGTTACTTAAGTAGTACCCACTTCTTCAGCCTGGAGACTTCTTTGATACTTTTTCCTGTAAGCCTTGTCTTCCCCCACTTATTTCCCTATTCACTAAGTCCCCATCCCCATCCTCTTCCCAGCATCCTTAGATGAGCCCCAACAGTGGAGCCATTGAACTCTCCCCTTGCCCTGTACCTAAACTGGGTCATTTCAGCTCAGTGCTATGAAAGAAAAACACTAAGGTCCATATCTCTGTACAAGTAATGGTCTCTAAGCTTGAGTGATGCCCAGCCATCTTTTCTGGGTTTGTTTTTGTAGTCAGTTATCTTGCCCACTGGCTCCATTACCTATTATAAATCATGTCATTATTCCTTTTACCACTAACACCACTACTATTCCTCCTCACTCTTTTCAGAAGACCTTGGTTCGACCTCACAGAATACCAAAGTCCTAGAAGAACAATCCCTTCAACTTTCTTCCACCAAAGCTAAAAGTGTGTCTGCTTCACATTCATCTCTTCCTGCTTCGTTCTTGTCCCAATGGCAGAACTGCTCATTTCCTTTTCTGATGGTATTTTCCCTGACCTGTGCCATGGATCCTATAGCATTAACAAGCCAATCATTATGAACTAAGTGCTTAATGTGTACTCTCACTGGCTCCTGTTACCCACTGAAGACTAGGATTATTTTTCAGTCTGTTTTCAGGTGAGGAAACTGAGGCTTAGAGCAACTAGGAGATTTTCCCACGGTCATCTAAGAGCTAAGATTTGATCTTGGGTAGACTGATGCCAGAACCTTTGCTCATAGCCATTGATTGTTCTACCCTTTTCTTTTCTGCCTGATCAGGGACCTCTGTCCATAATATTCCCAACTTCCCCCTAGTTTTTCCACCCTCTCTCTCCTAGCTTGTTTTTTTTTTTAACCTTGATTTAAATATGTTCAAGTATTTTCCATTGATCAAAATAAGCACCCATCCTCCTAAAACTACCACTGCTCCTCAAAATTAAAATCACACACTCACAGTCTCCACTTTCTTACTTCCCCTCAGTTTTGTCAGGCCACTGCAGTCTGACTTCTGCTCCATCCGTCAGATTCCAAGGTCAACAGTGACTTCCACATTGCCAAGTTCAGGGGGTTCTCCTTTGCCCCTATCTTACGTGACACTCTGAAGCATTTTGTACTACTGGTCCCTTCCTCTTTCTTGAAACACCCTTTTCCCTCTGCTTTCATTTGCCTACCCATTGTTGCTCTTCTGTCTGTGTCTCTAACTACCCATTCCTCTCCTTGGTTGAGGCCCCATCCTTCTCTGCCAGTCACTACAGTGTCCATGGTCTTTTAGACTTGGCACTAGGTCATGCCATATATGTGTCCTGGCTAATCTCATCCACTCTTGTGGCTTCAATTCCTGTCTAGATAACGATGAACCCCAAGTCTAGGTCTACATCCATGATAAAGCCCTGGGCTCCAGATTGTTGTATCCTGCTGCCTGTGGGACATCTCAGTTTGGATGTCCCTTGGGAATCATTGACATCATGGATAGAGAAGAGGTTAAAATTGTGTTTCTGTTGTTTACCAGTGAAGTGGCCATTTCTCATGTGTGAAATGGGGATGATGATAGCACCCCCTCACAGGGTCATAGTGTGAGTTAAGTGCAGAGTACTCAGAGCAGCATCAGGTAGAGAGTGGCCCTTCAGTGGATGTTAGCATCACTGGATGCTGACTACGGCCCTCGCTGCCACCTCCATGAGAACCAACACTGCTACTTTTCCCTTTCCTCAGCTGCCTCCTTCTCCACTGCTATTTCTTTTTTTTTTTTTTCCATAGACTAAATCTTTTATTGGTTACCAATGTATCAGACACAAGGGATATAAGCACTAAACAAAAAGCAGAGGACTCTCCTTGCTGTGTGCAGTTTCCACCTAATAACCAGGCAGGTGCTTTTTAGCCTGCCTCTTGCCACTGCTTCTCCCAGCTCTAGGTCCACAATCAGATGAGGATGGCTTTCTAGGTATCACAGACCTACTCCAGCAACAAGCTGACATCTTCAGGCTTGTTAACACCGTTTGAAAACTCAGGGGTAACCTGAAGAATAAATGGAAACACCTGGCCTTGGGTCCCTCCGAGCCCAGGTCCTCAGACATTACAGGAAAGTCGAGTGGCAGCTGCAGGTGCTCTGCTGACCTGGGTTGCCAAAGTCTCTCCTAGTTGCCCTCGGATGCAGTTGGAGATCCCTCGGCCGCAAGCAGCCGGAGACCTTGGGAATATGCTGCACTGCTACTTCTTATCTCTGGGGATTGTAGCAATGAGAGGTGACCCTTGAGCACCTAATGTGTGCAGGCACTGTGCAGGTATCTTACATGTATTATCTCACTTGTTCCTGGCTACAACCTTTTCAGGGAGGGGCTATTATTATCTTCAGTTTCTGTGAGAACAAAGCATCCAAAGTTAAATGACACATGCCTGGTCTCACCACCACTAGGATTTGTATTCAGATATGTTGACCTCTTGGCTCTTCCTCTAGGCAGTTATGTTCTGCCTTCCCAGCACCTGTATAACCTATCCAGAAAGCCGAGGGTTAGCTTTAACTCTTCCTTTCTCCTCACCACCCCCACCAAAATTCAACCAATTACCAACTTCCATCAACTCAACCTCCTGAATATCAGTAGATACCTTCATTTCTCAACCCCAGTTGTGGTAAGTCCTGCCTCTATTTAAGTGACTACACCAGCTTCCCAATTTGTCTCCTGGCTTCCCATCTTGCCCCTTCCCCATCCATTCTCTCTAACACATCAAGGCCACGTCTGTTTGTTTGTTTTCTCTCTATTTATTTATTTTTAAATGTTACATTAAAAAAATATAAGAGGTCTCCAGATAGCCCCCACCCCCCTCAACCTACTCCTCCCACATCAACAACCTCTTTCATCATCATGGGACATTCATAGCATTTGGTGAATACATTTTGGAGCACTGTTGCACCACATGGATAATGGTTTACATTGTAGTTTACACTCTCCCCCATTCCCAGGACATACAATGTCCAGCATCTGTCCCTGCAATACATGGCTCCTCTTTCTTTAGGATCAAGTCCAGTGTCCTTAACTTAACTTCCAAGGCCTTTCACTCTCTGGCTTCTGTTGTCCTCTTGAGTTTCATGCCTTGCTACTCCTTTCCACCCTGCCCCCCCCCCCCCCCCACACACACATAGCAAACCAAGATTGGTTTTATTGAGATTCTCTGAATTGCTTTATCATGCAAGAGAAAGAATGGCACAGCTTAGATGTAAGTTCCCCCAGGGAGCTGGTGGTGATTCTAGGTACTTCAACTTCTGGGATAAGTACCCCTATGTGTAATATAGCTATGTGCCTTTCCTCAGACATGTCTTATGACACACTGGTAGGAACCCCTTGTCTTTTATTTGATTGTCACCTGTAGACTGGGAGCCTCACAGGGACAGGGACCCCATCTTCCCTACTGACCATGGAATACCCTGTGCCTAGAACAGTGCCTGGCACTAAGTAAGTGCTCGGTAAAGATGTCACATTAGAGGTGAAGATTTTAGGACTTAAGATTTTATGACCCCTTTGATGCCGTGCACTAGTTAGTGTCAGATGTGATTGGCAACATAGGTTTTGGTGCCAAACTTGAATTCAAGTTCACTTTCTGCTGCTTGACTACTTTCAGACTCAGTTTCCTCTTCTGAAAAATAGGCTTGATAAAAGCATCAAACCCCTAAGGCTGGGAGAACTCTTGTTCACAGAAGATAACCATTGAAAAAACACAACTTCATTAGGGAAATTCTCTGGTTTTATTAAGTATTTTATCCAGGGATTCTTTTTAATTATATAGCTATCTCTAGAGAGACTAAATTTGTACTGAATTCTGAAAACATGGCCTACGAAACTTTCCCAAGTTTCTGTTTATAGTTATAGAATAGAGAATAATCATATATTAACTCTTTGTCTACTTTGTGGAATGACATATAGACTGGACCTGATGACTGGCAAATACCTCTCATATCATATCTGTGTGACTAATTTCTTCTGGATGGCAAACCTGTGATAAGCTGCATATTATTTTCATTTGACAATAGGATACGTATAATCCTACACAAGTTTCAATGAGGGAATCAATATAATTATTGTATACCCACATTTGAGCATTGTTTATTAATCAAATTAGTAGACAGTATTTAGGAAGCAGACTGTGTTGGGTTCAAATCCTGGCTGGTGCCATCATATATTACCATAATGATCTTGGACAAATTGTTTAACATTTCTAAGATTTGAGTTCCTCATTTTGATAATGGAGATTCTATTTGGTCCCTTAAGGGTTTGCTGGGAGGACCAAGTAAGGTCACATATGGAAGTCACTTAGCATAGGTACTCGGTTCTGCTTTAAAGCTATCAGGCATATTACTCTCAACATTATCCCAAATTAAATTGGAAAAAGGTCTCCTCGAAGTGTTTGTTAGCGTATTTTAAAAGTAACTCTGTTGCCTGGATTTGCACTCACTACCAAAGCTAATGCTTTATAATAAATTTTTCTCTAGTTCAGCTTTTTAGCTATACTTACCAACTACCATAACATGAAGAGATGTATAAATTTAAGAATTTCAGTCCACGCTATTTAATAGCAATAGTGAAATCTTAACAATAATTAAATCTAATAGTTAAGAAAATAGCCACTTATGTTATCAATATTTTGGTACATTATTTTAAAATTCCCAATGACCTAGCTCCTTTTATTTTGCTGCCTCTGTGGTAAATCTGTTCCTAATCTATATGGTCCCCAAAAACTCCAGTTATCACGTAACTAGTAATTACAGGTGGCTCCTTAGGAACTTACATATAGTATCACTATCTGTAAAGTGGTGAAAATATTATTTTGATGACTGGTTATTGGTACTTGGTTACCATCAGTATTGTTACCATATGATGTGTGCAAACATAATAGGTTGTCTTTTTGGAGTGTTTGCTTCATGGAATTATCAAGAAATGTTATATTTATACAAAAGCCTTTTGGATGTGTACATGGCTGTTTGCTGTTAAGTACTTTACTGCTTTTCTCTTGATGTGTTCCCTGTTAATTCTTTTCTTAATGTCTGTGCTCTCTCTACCTTTCCCAGCAGTCTTTTCCCTATAAAAGGACCCATCTGTCTAAGGTAGAGATTCTCCATTTTCTGTACTTATCAATGACTAAACTGCATGGAGTAGACCTGCTTATCATTTAGAAGTCTTGTTTGAATCTGCTTTCTCAATGCAGTGGTGTTTTGTTTTTTTGTTTGTTTTTCCCTAAGTATGTTCTTTTAAGTCTCCATTCAGGCCCCAAAGGTATGTCTAGTTTCTAATCATAGTCCTGGAGCAAATAATGCAATTTAAAGCTTGCTAATCTGTGGTAATTAAAAATAATAATTGAAAAACTGACATTCTTCGTATGTCAATATATACAGGGAGTGAGAAAGAGTAAATCTCTTTCAGAAAAGTGACTTATCTTCATTTTATTTTATTAGACTTGAATTTGAGAGGCAGCAGCGTGAAGAACTTGAAAAATTAGAAAGTAAGCGGTAAGTCACATGGGGAAGGAGTTTTATCATTACTGTAATTTGTAGATTCCTGTAATGTCCTGGAATGAGTTTATCTGTGTCTGTTTCCATACCTGTCTCTTGTTCAAATTTTGTATTTACATTTCTCATGACTCTAGGCCACTTTTTGATAACTGATTGGTTTTACTTCATGTCTGAGTTTTTAAATAGTTCATCTTCAACTACATCTGAGAAAAGAGGAACAGAGTCAGTAGGCAAATTGTATACTTGCTTAAATTTAACACAAGGGTATAGTTTTTCTTTGCAATATCCCCTAAGTTTTTAAAAGGGCAAATGAATGACGGTTCCCTTCCTTCTGCCTTCCCCTTTTCAAACATTCTTCCTATGTCAATTGCTCATTTGTATTTCCCCTTGTATAATTTGCCTCTTCATATTCTTAGCTCAATTTTCTTTTTGTGTATGTGTGTTTAATTGATAGGGAGAGTTCTTTATATGTTCTGAATATAATTCTTTGAACCATAAGAAATACTGTAAGTATTTTCACCTACTTTCCTTTTTCCCTTTCTAGAAGCTGGAGTTTAGGAGTCATAAGTAAATTAGTTTAGTTTCCAGCATCATACAAGTTAGATCTTTAGTGATTTAAGAGATGGAGACCATATACTGATATTCTTACATGACTTGTGTTCTTGCTTTGGAAGCCATTCCAACCCTGAAGCACTGGTTTAGTACCCAGTCGGGATCATTTTCCCCCAAGTCAAAGTATAGCATGTAACCCCCCAAATCATGTATTTGAGTATTCTGATGAGACTCTGGTTGTTTTCAGTATTATGCATTAAGAACCGAGTATTTTGGGCCATTTGATGATCACTATCTGTCTTAAACTAGTGATTAAATGCTAAATAGTATGTAATTATTTGAGCTAGAATAATGACCTGTCGATTTTCTTGACTTTGACATATGACCCCAATAAGTTGAGAACAGTATAAGCATTTTTACTTAATGTCAGCTCATAACAGAACTTCTACTGAGTTTTAGTCATTGGATTGAATAAAATTATTCACATTTAAATTTAAATTGGTCATGGTTCTTTTTCTTTGAGCTCAGGGGACCTCTTAAATTATATCGTGCATACCATTATGATTATAGTTTCTACAAAGAAATTATATCAGAGGCTACTACAGGAGACAAGGAAAATGGTATGTTGGACAGTGAAAGACTGAAAAAAAAATCAGACAACATGCTGTTCAAATTAAAAGGAGAGCATTTCCCTTCTTTTTAAATGAAGGGTTTGGCTTTATGTTAAATAATCATTTTCAGAACATTTCTGTTACGGAAAAGTTAGAGCAACACTGGAACATATTGATCACATAATGACCATTCAATGCTTTGCATTTCAGGAAGCTTATAGAAGAAATGGAGGAAAAGCAGAAATCTAACAAGGCTGAACTGGAGCGGATGCAGCAGGAGGTGGAGACACAGCGCAAGGAGACAGAAATTGTGCAGCTCCAGATCCGCAAACAGGAGGAGAACCTCAAACGCCGCAGTTTCCATATTGAAAGCAAGTTGAAGGATTTGCTTGCTGAGAAAGAGAAGTTTGAAGAGGAGAGACTGAGGGAGCAGCAGGAGATTGAGCTACAGAAGAAGAAGCAAGAGGAGGAGAGCTTCCTCCGTGTCAAAGAAGAGCTGCAGCGGCTCCAAGAGCTCAACAACAATGAGAAGGCCGAGAAGATTCAGATATTTCGAGAACTGGACAGGCTCAAAAAGGAAAAAGACGAACAGTATGCCAAACTTGAGATGGAAAAGAAGAGACTGGAGGAGCAAGAGAAGGAACAGGTCATGCTTGTGGCCCACCTGGAAGAGCAGCTCCGAGAGAAGCAAGAGATGATCCAGCTCCTCCGGCGAGGCGAGGTCCAGCGCGTGGAGGAAGAGAGGAGGGATCTGGAGGACATCAGGGAGTCCCTTCTGCGGGTTAAGGAAGCAAGGGCTGAAGGGGATGATGATGGAAGGGAATTAGAAAAGGCCCAACTGAATTTCCTAGAGTTCAAGAGAAGGCAGTTTGTCAAGCTGGTGAACTTGGAGCAGGACCTGGTTCAGCAGAAAGACCTCCTGAAAAAAGAGGTCAAAGAAGAACAGGAAATCCTAGAGCGTTTAAAGTGGGAAACTGTAGACGAATTTAGTTTGCTCGAAAAAAATGATGGTAGTGTCACAAATGTCACCCAGGTGGCAAAAGATTTAGAGAAAATGAAGCCAGCAGAGTACAGACTGCAATATAAAGAACGCCAGCTACGGTACCTCCTGCAGAATCATTTGCCGACTTTGTTGGAAGAAAAGCAGAGAGCATTTGAAATCCTTGACAGAGGCCCGCTCGGATTAGACAACACTCTCTATCAAGTAGAAAAAGAGATGGAAGAAAAGGAAGAACAGCTTGCACAGTACCAAGCCAATGCGAGCCAGCTGCAAAAGCTTCAAGCCACGTTTGAATTCACGGCCAACATTGCACGTCAGGAAGAGAAAGTGAGGAAAAAGGAAAAGGAGATTCTGGAGTCACGGGAGAAGCAGCAGAGGTTGGCTCTGGAGCAGGCCGTGGCCCAGCTGGAGAGGCGGCACTCTGCCCTGCAAAGGCGCTCCACGCTGGGCGTGGAGATCGAAGAGCAGAGGCAGAAACTTGCAACTCTGAACAGCAGCAGCAGTGAGGAGCTGGGACTCCGAGCCACCCTGGAAGCTGAGCAGGAGGCCCTCGAGAAGGACCGGGAGAGGTGAGGTCAGAAAGGGAGCGCATGACACACAGTAGGTGCCACTGGCCTGCTTGTGTTCTACCCCTTATGGTGTGTCTCTCACTGTCTGTTTTTAATTAAAAGTAATTCCTTTAGCCTTTATATTCTGTAATATACAGGCAAACACTTATTTTTACCAGACCCGACAAAAATACCTCTAAACATCCTTTTATTTCTCCTTAAGATCCTTCTTTCAAAATTGTTGACTGAAAGTGGAACACACACGCACAAACATAAACAAAGCCATTGTTCATTAACCCACTGGCCTAGGACTGTGTGTGTTTTAATATTTTGATAAATGTACAAGATTGAGAAAACTTCAGCCTTGATTCCTATCTTCCTTTCTGCCTTCTTTCCCCTCCCTCTCTGCCTTTTTCGTCCATTCCCTTCCTCCTTCCTTCTTTTTTTCTTCCCTTTCTTCTTTCCTCATCCCTATTTCAATCCCTGCCTCCTTCTCTTCCTTCTTTCTTCCTTCTTCCACCTTTTCCCTCCCTTCTTCCTTCTCCCTCTCCCTTTTCTTCACCTTCCCCTTTCCCTTGTTTTCCCTCTCCCCTTTCCTTCCCTCCCTCACCTATGTCTTCATGTCTTCCCCATGGCCAGCCCTGATTTAATAAAGCACCACCAGTGAGTTCACGAATTGTATATAGTGTCCTGTTTTCCACACTTAGTAGGGAACACAATACTTTTGCCACCCCTCCTGATTCAAACAACCAACAAACCAAACAAACAGAACTCTCCAGATGATTCTGAACACAATGGTATATTCAACCACGTTTGGTGATGATTTTCAACATCTGGTATTATTTTTGGTGTTTTGAAAAATAAGAATGGGAAAGGTAAGGAAAGGCTATTTCTTTGTCTTTCTGCACCTGTTTGC
Source organism: Dasypus novemcinctus (assembly GCF_030445035.2). Classification (NCBI taxonomy): domain Eukaryota; kingdom Metazoa; phylum Chordata; class Mammalia; order Cingulata; family Dasypodidae; genus Dasypus; species Dasypus novemcinctus. The sequence goes on along the minus strand of NC_080696.1, from coordinate 14,949,794 downwards.
TGTCATCATGCATATCAAGACAGTAGGCTCGCAAAACGAGTAAGTACATGAATTTGAGAGTTCATTCTCTGGTAGCCCAGCAGATGCCATGCCCAGACTCCCAGAAACATGGAAGGCGGTCGGGTTGCGGACAACACCTGATTTGGAGCCCTGCCATGGGTGTTCACACCCTGGCCCAGCCCCATCCTCTCAGCAGGCTTCAGGCTAGATGCTTCATCTTGGGACCTCTGTGTCCTCGCCTGGACAAGAAGGAGGGGGATCAGGGCTGTGCATTTGCTTTTAGCTCTAGACCCTTTGGCCAGTTGAGATCTTAACAGAAGCCTAGGTTGGAGGGCCTGCACCCTGCTTCCTCATTATTTCTCCCACCCACAGTGCCCTCTGAGGGGTCTTAACAGAACCCCAGATTAAAGGCCTCTAAGACCCCTGCCTGACATCCAGGCGGAGGCATGGAATCAAGTCCTTATGACAAGGCAACAGCTACTCTGCAGATTGCTGAAATCTTGGTGCATTGTCTTGCCAGAAAGCTCAGGCAAACATCCTTTTCAAATGAACTGCTTGTAGACTGGTTTATATTTACCGTCAATCTCTGGTAATTCCCTCAGGCAAAACAGAGCAAGAAAATAACAATCAAAAACCCTAGTGCTCTTACTTCAGAGAAATAAGTTGGAGGTTTAAGAAAATGGTTGCAGGTATATTATGTAAATGAAATTGCTGGACAAAGCTACAGCCCCAGGGAATGTAGAGTAGTGGAGGGCACGCTCTCAATTTGTCCTGCAGTGTACAGTGAGAGTGAAGCCCAGGCTTTTGTGTGCTGCTCCACTCCCTGGGCATTTCGTATTAACAGTCTCTAAACAGGGAAGTAGGATTGCAATTTCCCTGGAAGTGATTTGCTTTGTCAGCATTCTTCCAGAAGTCCTGCGAAGGAGGCTTTCAGCTCTGTGCATTTTGGTGGAATAGACTTTCTAAGACCTAGTTCAGGTGACACATTGTGAGTTCTTTGCCCAGGCTGTGATGCTGATAACAGATTTCTGTCGATGTTTCTGTTGTGTTTTATTTTCTTTTCCGAGTTCTCATGACTAAACCAGCATCTGCCATGCAGCCTGACTTGGCCATTCATGAAATCCACAAGTGTGGAATATTAAATTCACTTGGGCCCAGATTAGACAGAAGGCATTGAATCTGGCTCTCCTTTTGGCTTTCTGTTACTTCCTGGAAAAGGGTTAACCCATTTTGCAGCCACCTAGTTTTCTACCACTTGCCCAATGCACTTTCCCTGTAATTGGAAAAGTTCTCTGTTACCACAGCAGGGAATTTCCTGCCCCTGCCTGGGGTCAGAACAGGGGTAAACTGCAAAAATCCAGAGTTAGTCATATTTTCTTTTCAGAGCTCTTTGATAATAACAGCAACAGTAACAACAATTTTGGTGATGATGCCAATGATGAAGGATAACTCTATACCCAGAGGCCGGGTTCAGCGCTATATGTGCATTATCATTTACTCCTCAAATGAGAGCGCCATCACCTCAGTTTACAGATGAGGACGTGGAAGCCTGCCACGGTTATGTAACCGCTGAAGTCCAGTGCCATGCAGTTAGAAAGTGGCAGAGCTGCAGTTCAAATCCAGGTCTTCTTACCACCCAACTTTTACCCACTTGCCCTCTCATGCCTTGACCACATAGCTGTCACATGTGCAGGTCAGTTCTCTCAGTGTGCTGCGATTGCTGTGACCCTTTCCCAGATGCCATATGTGCCCCTTTCCTGAGATCCTGCTCAGCCTTCAGGATTCACTTGCCCCAGCCCTTAAGTCCTTGTCTGGACAATCCCAACAGGCATTTTCTTAGTTAGAAACATTGGAAACTACCTACCTACATCTGGCTTGTTTGCCTTCTCATCTCTGAGAACGCATTAATGCTGTTCCCTGAGTCTTTGCCTGCCACCTGGGCTCATCACATTCTTTTTTCATATGTACGTCCTTCTCCTTGAAAATATTTGGTCTGCAAATTGATGCTCAGTAAGGGCTGCCTAGTCATTACCCAGACTAAGGGCTGAACTAAGCCAGGTTGTGTCTTCTGTGGAACCCGTGAGTGCTTACCTCATAACCCCATAGTCACATTTCTGAGAGTCAAGATTTGGCTTTCATTTTCAGGATATACCAGTCCATTTGCTGCTGGGAGCACTGTGGTATGACAGCATCTGAATCTAGAATCTCTGGTTAATGGAGCTGAAAGGATTTAGAAACACGAGTTGACTCTCATTTGTTACATGAAGAAATTGAGACCCAGATATAAATAACTTGCCCAAGTTGACATAACAAGTGGGCTGCAGCCGTAGCTGAATCTTGTGTTCCTTGGGACCAAATTTACTGGCAGGCTTTGCCATGCTAGCCTGATGCCTTGGGATTCAAGGGTGCCTGGCCAGTGGAAGAATGGTCTTATACATACTTGAGTTCAAATTAGATGTATTGTTTATCACTGGAGATAAATTTTGGGTTCTACAGTTTTTGGCTTATTTTAATTTCTTATGCCAGTCAGCTTGCTTTCTCAGATCTGTTTCTCCCACTTCCCCTTTCCCTTTCCTCTGCTGATGAGCTAAGTGGATTTATGGCTTAGCACCTTTGTTCATATTGTTTTTGTATCTGGAGAACCTTCCACCATCATCTCCAAGTGTCTAGATTTGAAGATTCAACTTAGAACTGCCTTGACTGTGAAGATCCTACTAGATTGGTGATTGTTAAAAACTCTTTAAAGCATTGATCTCTTTTGTTGAATAGAAATATTTAGTGGAATCCCAATAGATGGTCAACAATCCAGTGTTTGGTTGAAACAGGGATAGGGAGTTTAGAATCCTGCACATGGCACCTCTGAGGACTTCCTTGCAGCACGGTGGGAATATCTTTGCCCTTGGTGATAAAACTCTCCAACTATTGGTGCCTGTAGTACTAGTTCTGAACTCCTCTTGTGACCCATCATCACAACATACCTTGTCCTCTAGGGATATGGCAGCTGTTCCACTAGAAGATAAAGCTGTTTGTACATAGGGTTTTTGTCTGAATCCCTCATGGTTTCTGGAACAATGTTTCATAAAACAAAGGTGCTCAGCAAATACTGTTAAAGAATACATTCGTGGCTTCCATCTCTGTAGATTAGAACATGAAATCCAGCAGCTGAAGCAGAAGATCTGTGAGGTCGATAGTGTTCAGAAGGGGCACCGTGGGACCCTGGAGGGGAGGGCTTCTTCCTCCGGCTTGCCACCCAGCGCTGAAAAACCTCAGACTCACCTGGTCCCTCTCATGGATGCCAGGTACTCAACGTTAAATTGTACCATGCCTGCACTTCTAATGTGATCTAACAGTGCTTGGTGTTGACCAGATAGCATGTGGAGGGATCTAGCAATGCAACAGAAATTAATCTGTGTGCCTGAGATGTGCTCAGTCTTCACCAGCTGCTGCCTGGCGATAGCTAGGTGAAGTATAATTTGAAGGTCATCAGAGATCTGAGAACTGAACAGCCAAATCTAAGGGATTTGTTTGTGTGAGAAGTTGTTTGTGTGAGAAGAAAGAAGTAAAAGGTTCAGGGAAATCAACTTATCCAGAAAGTGGTGATAAAAGGTCAGGTTAGGAAGAACAAAGAAGTAGAATTAATTGAATCATACCAAGAAGGACCTTGTGCTGACAGTTAATTTGCATAAGACATTGAATACAAATAGATGAAGTCTGTTATAAAAACAGTACTAATGCATTCAGAATGATCATGAACAACATAAATATGTATCTGATATTACTTTAGTAAAATGATTTTCAACTTGGGTAGCCTTTCGAGTTGCTCTGTGGCTTAGAGCTCTCTGACAAATCAACTTAATTGTTCTTTACCTATTAAAAGTGATTATATTATTTTCCTCAACCCCATCTATGTCATAGGGACTCTTAAATTTGGCCATCTTGAGCCCTAGATATTAGGAGATATGTATTTGGATATCAAAATGTAATAAGAATGGTCTGAGCCTCTGTATCCCTTTAAATCTAGGTCTGTGTCTTCCATGGAAGTAGTTTAAATTTAAGTAAAAGTCAAGGGAGGTGATTAATTTGTAAATACCTTTGTCTCCAGTTTAGTTGCACATGGTTTTGTTTCTAATAAAAGTAAGAACTACGCTTTATTACCCTAAATCCATTCTTCTGGGGTAATTTACTTAAAGTAGTAATCTCTTCATCTGGCATTTCAGAAAAGCATTTAGCTTTGGTAAGTAGTACAGAAAGGTTTATAGGATTTTCTTGTGCTTCAAGGGATAAAGAATTTTTTTTAATGTGCTAAGAGGTAAACACAGAAAAAGTTTAATTTAAAATAACCCACCTAATCAGTCTGTAGAATTGGGGGAGGAGAGGGTCTAGAACTAAGGAAGACTTCCATTTGGACAGACTGAGCCATTAGAAAGATCGTACATGGGGTTAAAGTTCTCTCTCTGGTCCCTCTGAGTAGAATGGCCGAAAGCCAAACTGGAGATTAAGCTGAAATCCACTTAATGGTTAAGGCTGATGGGTGTACTTCATGTAATTTCACCTGCATTCTATTCGGTACCAGGTAAACATTTGGTAGCTGCCTGGAAGTTACCTGTTTCTGGCGTTCATTATGTCTTGGCCCTATACCAGGCATTTTGGAAGGTAGAGATGGTTAAGATATGGTCTCTACTGACCAGGTTCAGGTAACCAAATTGGAGAAACAGGCCAGGCCAGGAACAGTGCAAGGTATTGTTTGTTTGCTCTTAATAATGAAGATTAATAGTGAATGAATCCACCTTATTTATTTATTTATTTATTTATTTATTTATTTTGAATCCTCTTAAGTGACCTTGTGATGTGAGAAATACCTGTGAGCATTTTCTGGGTGAGGAAACTGAGGCTTGACAAGTGGAGTGTTTGGTCTCAGAGTAAAGCCTGAGACCGTGGAGCCACAATCTGTGATTCCTGCCTGCCCTGCAGTGCGGGGTCCACCAAGAAAATCCGGGAAAGCTTGGAGTAGAATCTCTTCGTTTCCCATCCACTTTTAAGAATTATGTTATACATTAAATTTTCTCTGGTTTGGGGGAAACCTGGATCGTGAACATGCCACATGTTCTAGGTTTCTTAAAAAGAAGGAAAATGTTTAAGGTACCATGTTGTTGTTAGTGTTTGGCATTTTGAATGAGAGAGTTTGCTGTTACGAAGGGTGCAGTAGAGAGAAAGAAGCTCAGATATAGTTAAAAGGGTTCAAAGTGTCCCCCCTCCCCCTGTCATTTCAAGGATCAATGCTTACATTGAAGAGGAAGTCCAGAGACGTCTTCAGGGTTTGCATCGTGTGATTGGCGATGACAGCAGTACACCTGCAGACATGACAAAGGTAAGCCAAAGAAGCGAAACAGAGCAGTAATTCATTTTAAAGATGACCTTTAAAGTAAGTGGTGGTGGAGGGGGGGTTTCAGTATTGTTTCTTGTGAAAAATTCAAATGTTACTCCAAAATACAGTTTTATTATGGACCATTCAAGAAAAAATATTAAGTGTTACTTGGGTACTTGGGTGGAGCATAACAGTTTACACATTATATTAATTCGAAAGTAACTTTATTTAAAATTTTTTACTCCTGGGAAAATCCTTAAGTGAATATAGATTTTCCTAAAATGCTTTCTTTACTTTGTTTGATTTAGAAAAATTCTGTATTTTTCTTTCTCCCTAAATACAACCATTTTCCATAAAGTATTTAATTTACTTTGTAAATTACCCAAAGTGGACATATACATTTTACTTTTGAGAAGACACATATTTGTGACAAAATGATCTTTATCAACAAAGACGTTTTATTTCTGTCCTTCAAATTAAGGATTGTCCTAAGGAAATCTTGCTGTTGGTAATTTCATTTTGGAATTTTAAGATTAGAAATAAATGGTTCGATTCTTTTACAAGCAGATGGATTAATAGAGCCATGTTTATCTTGGGAATATGAATTCTATAGAAGGGTGACATTGTTGAATGACAAGTATATTTCTTCAGAATTTTGTTTCCATAAATATTTCTTCTAATCAAATCAGCTCTTTTCCTCTATGAAAATGCTATAATTTAATGTAGAGGCCTCTTTATTTTCTTTTCAGGATAATGAGAAACTTCACAATGGCACCATTCAACGTAAGCTAAAATACGAGGTAGGTAATGATTTTTCAGATTGATAGGGTTGTCTTAAATTATGGCATGCTCATGTGATTCAATTTTCTTAATGTTTAGTTGCATAATTAGAATTTTGAAGTCCCAGTGAGATTAATGGCTAATAGAAAAGGCAAGCTATTATGTGGACTTAAAATTAAACGGAATCCTGCAGGTTGAAAGTGCTTTGACTTGACTTGAATGGCATGTAGCTGTGGTGGAGGTCCTTTGCCTTCTTACTCATTTGTAACAGTATTCGTTCCCTTGGTCTGTATTTAAAAAGCAGAATTCTATAATCAGAATCAGATATGGGGTTTGGAAATGAAACTGAGTACTTCTCAATGTTTGAAAAACCCTGCTTGTTTTATAGACTACAAGTTGGCAGTAGTACAAAGGAAATACTCTTGACTGATTAACTTATTTCTCTGGTGGGTTGTCAAACCAAAGTTTATTTGGACCTATGATTTGTAAGGTTTTTCTTGTGTTTTCCTCTTTCGAGAGGCATGTCCTTCCCATACATTCCTAAATTAAAAAAAAAACAAAACAGAAAACCCTACTACTAAATGGTAAAAATCTTGCAGATGGTGTCCATACATTGCTGAACAGAGAGCATGAGAGTGAGGGCTCCACAGAAGACCTCACTGGCATTGACATGGCTACCTCCCTTCCTGCCAATCACCCAGTAATGACATTATCTAAAGATCTTAGAATTTATTTTAGAGGAAATGAAATATTGGACCAAGAAATGATACTGTGGGTCAATGTCGTATCATGTATCATCACCAAAATGCTCACCAATTTACAAGGTATTAATATATAATTTTGGAAATTGGTCTTCTTCATGTGAATCAGGTTACCTGTTCTTTTTTTATTTTTCTTAAATCATGTATCAATCATTATGAATGGCTTAGTGTTTCGATTTAACCTCTGAATTAACCCACAAAATGAAACCAATGACTACAAGAATCATCATAGGCAAAAGAATTACAAATGGTGATCCTACATCCCCATTTCAACTTTTCTTTGACATCTTGAACAGAAAAGGCAATCATGGCTTGCCTCGTTTATGCCCAAAGATGCTACTGGTGCTTCCAATGTCATTGGTGAGGAGAGGATGGAAGTGGGTCAAAACGAGCACTGGAGCCTTCCCACGACATGGAGCATCACAGACCCTGACACCTCCTCCTCGGCATCGCAAGAGAGGGCCTGTCGGCACTTACCACAAGGAGTGGTTCAGGACAGTCATTTTCCTGAGCTTGCTGGCTGTTTTGAACAAAAGTGCTTTAATATACCTAAACTCTCCTCTCATTTTCTTGAAGAAAGCTACACCAGCAATGCAGAACATTTTCAGGATGTGTCAGAAAATTTCAATCAGAAAGGCGTACAGAGATTGGGCAGTGGGTCCAGCAGGATTTTACTACAACATACTTCGCAGGAAGTGTCCATAAATAATGGAAGTAAGAAGTCCAGCAAGTTGCTTTGCCTTGTTCTCTCTGAAAGTGTTTCTAGTGAGGAGTGTGCATCCAACAAGGCTCATCAGAGTGTCATTACCTCAGAGTCTCATAGTGAGCAGCAAGCTGAAAAAGTGATCTCTCCAGACTCCCCGATGAATGTCAGGACAGAAGTAAACCACGGATTGGGATATTTGTACCACAAGTTGTCAGACCTTTATAGAGAGACCAGTAGTCACCTGCTAGAGGCCAGCACTAAAGTGATGACCCGGGCCAAACACGTGGGTGGCCCGTGGGCCCCGCGTGGTCTCACCTCCCCCATAACAGCTTTCGTCAGAAGCCTGCCACTTCCTAGACCCTTCGCCCTGGACAGATGCTTGATGCCACTCATGATGTCATCAGAATCTCCTTCTGTTCCCGAAGCTCAGGTTGGCAGCAGTAGCTGCGAAGAGGCAGAGAGCCTCAGGCCAGCCAAGAGCACCGTGCCTTATGGGGCCCCTACCGTCACTGCCACGGGTTTACCCGGTTCCTCACTAAGCTCGGTTGTCCAGCTGGGATGTGGAGATGCTGGAAAGAGCTCTGTCTTTAAGCAGACCCTTGTGCAATTCCCAGACCAAATGGTGAGACTTCAGGAGTGCCCTTTTAAAGCCTTTCTTGAGCATGTGACTTGTTCTCTGCCAGAACTTTCGGATGACATCAGTGAAGTCAAAGGCATTTACTGGCTTGCTGTTGCTAACTGCACAGATCTTGACCCCCAGCCAGCGTGTTTGCTCCTGCTTCATTCAACTTTATATGCTCTCATTCTGTCAGATAATCACCTGGGCTCACTGGGCATTTTCCATGCTCTGCCGCTGTCTGGACTAAAGGAGATTCAGATTGGCTTTGGCGGACAAAGCATTCGATTTCTGGGCTCCACAAAGGGTCTCTTGCTCACCGTATTTAGTTACAACAAAAACCTCTCTCAACAGCTCTGCTCTGACCTCCTGCGTGTCTTGCTGACAGAGTCTGACGCTGCTGCCTGCACTGATCATCCTTTGCTCAAGCAAGACCTTGTTCAGCTTTCTCTTGATTGGAAGGCAGAAATCACTGATTTAGTTTTGGCAAATGGAGTTCGGTTGTCATCCAAATTCCAGAATACTTTGGTTGACATTATTTACTTTCTTCATGGAAATATGGATGCCAGTGTTCCCTCTCTGGCAGAGGTGCAGTTATTGCTCTACACGACAGTCAGAGTCGAGGGTGACATAGACCAAGGCGGTTGCCAGTCACTAGTCCTTCTGAATACCCACATTGCACTTGTCAGGGGAGATGGCATTTTTTATCCTCCCACCAGGCCTTTAAACATATCTCCTCCACGTGCACAATTTGATGTGCTCAAGTGCCGTGCTTTAAGGGAATTCAGGTGTGTTGTTGTTCCAGACAAGAAAAGTGTATCAACAGTAGAACTTGTTTTCTTACAAAAACCCAACCTTGCATCTGATTCCAGAAAGAGTCCTTTGGGACACTCTCAAGAAACTCAAAATGTCCACTTGCTCACCACCCCACCATGCCTTCCTGGTCATCAGAATGGGACCCCTGAGGTCTGGAAACTAACTTTTAATTCACAAGACGAGGCTCTTTGGCTAATCTCACATTTAACAAGACTCTAGGGAGGAGGCTTCTAAAAAGACAGTACTACTTTTTGAGATCCTTAATAAAATGAACATTATGAGAACAGGCAAGGAAATAGGACTCTCTCAGTGTAGCTAATCATTATGTAAAGGAAAATGCAGACCTCTAAAATTGAAAATGTAAATATTTTAAATATATACAATAAATTAAAGGTGCTTTAGGCAAAGCACGGGTAAATATCTTTAACACCCCCTTGTTTTGTTCTCTTGAAACTCACTGTTATAAATTTGGATCTGTCTCATTGTTTGCCCAGGTGATTAAAGCCTTTTTGATTGTGTTTGGCTTCGTGTTGATTTATTGTACAGTGGCTTGGAGTCTGTGCCTGCTGGATTCCAGCATGCTAATCTGTGCTGCCTGAAAAAATGCCCAGTGTGACAGTGACCTTTATTGACATCCTCCATTTTAACTGTGATTAGGACAGCTTTGTAGCAGAGCATATTAATGCTACATGGAGCTCCTATGAGACCCAGGGATTTAGAATGGCCTCCTATCACTGAAAAACATGGACTGAACACAGAAGTGCCTACTCTGCAAAGTCTTCTTCATCAATGAATTGCCTTTTCCTTCGTCCTCATATCATTCTTTTTTTTCAAAAAAAGGCTTTTCTTTTTCTCCCCCTGAGATGGCCCCCTCATCTGTCTGCTCATTGTTTCTGTTTATTGTCTGCTTGCTGTGTCTGCTCGTTTGCTCACTGCGTCTACTCGTCTTCTTTCTGTGCCTGCTTAGTGTGTCTGCTCATTGTCTCTGCTCATCTTCTTTAGGAGACACCAGGAACCACACCCAGAACCTCCCATGTGGGAGGTGGGCGCCCAACTGCTTAAGCCACATCTGCTCCTCTCGTGTCATTCTTGACTATTCCTTGCCAACTGATGTGATTTCAACTCTTTACTGGTTGGTTTACTTTGAGTCCATTACTCCCCCCAACTCAAAGAATTCATTTCTTTCCCTTAGCTATTGCAGGTCTACTCTAGAGCGGCCCTTCATCTCCAAGTCTCACTCTTTCTAATGACTTCTTTTTGGTTTCATGTAAAATATAGTCACTTCAGAATGCATTCAACACTTTTCACAGGCTGCCCTCCCTCTTGCCTCTTACCCAGCCTGTCATTCACAACCTCTGAAGGACATATTCAGCTGACCCCAGTTAGTTGGTTTGGTGGCCTCCCTTTGAGATGAGTGCACACTCACATCTGCCTTGCATTATTTCTTCTCTCTTCCTGAAGTATCTTCTGGTCTCTAGTTCCCTTCCTGTAAGGCTTACCTCTGTTCTTTTCAAGATCTCTCTCTCCTCTGACTGTTCCCTCTTTATCTATCTCTGTTCAACAATCCTATAAGGAATCAAGTTACACCTTTTGTATTTATTTTTTATTTGGTCTGACCCTGGGTTACTCTGCCAGTGCTCTCCTGTTTCTCGGGCATGTGTGTTTCATTAAATTCCAAAGTCTCAGAAGGAAGGAGATGGCCCTTTTTATTCATTCTCCTTCCACTTCCAGCCATGGTCATGCTCAGCTCTCGGTAGACAATCGTTGAATGTTGTGCACAGTTGAGTCAACCGTACTGTCGTGCCATTCATTTTAGCCCTGGCATGGAAGAGCCATTCTTCTATTCTGGTCAAATCTTTGGATAAATGGACGTAGTTAGTTCTTCCTTTCTGTTCCTAATGAATGACAAGGATTGTGGCAAAGCATAGCACACCCAGAAACTTAACCTTCTCCCTTTGGCCAGGAGTTACAGATCTTTTCCCTTACACCCGTCAGAACTAATAACAAGCTACTTAACTTGTTCTACATTTTCTTCACGAATTTTCCCCTACCCAATTTTTGGGGAAGTGAACAGAAAATGGAGAAAGGCCGGAAATCAGAGAATGAGCTACGATCCCCAAACTGAGGGCTACAGCCTTGGTTACTTTGGCCCAGAGGATGGCAATTGAATTCAGATGTTCGCAGGTTGAGCATGTTTTTGTCACTTCTAAACTCCCTCCCTCCCCCATATGTGCACACACTATTGCTTTACCCCTGAAGGTTCTGAGTCTGTGTTTGTCATCATTAAAATTGATTCACTTCTTGGCTGGTAGGTCTTATTTTGTCATGAGAAAAATTTCTAAGCTTCACCATTTTAGTCTTCTAATACCAATACTATTTCTCCTAATTTATTTTCACATTTTTCCACTTTTTTCAGCTATTATGTTTTGCATTACTTTTTCAGTCGTCCTATTCAGTACTTTTCTATATATATCTTTGATAAGAAAAAGAGAATTAATGATCACATAGACCAGAGAGTGGAATGTAAGATAACAGCAGAAGAATGCCATGGTTGCAAAAAGGAAGCAATTCAGAAAAGTGCATAATTTCAACAAAGAGTAATAAATATTAAACAGACTTGCTTGAGCTCATGGTAGTAACAAAACACAATTCCACTGTGTTATAAATCATAGTCTTTAGTATTTTTTTCATAGGTGGAGCATGCAGCAAATTTGAGTAATGTATAGAAATCACAGTATTCATGAGAACATCTTCAGTCTGCTTTATGATCCAGGGAGGCCACATTAAGGATTAGATTCAGATCACACCATGCAATGGAGGCAGCCTAAGGCATTCAGAGTTTACATATCACCTAAGCACACTTCTCATTCGAAATAAATATGGTTCTCAAGTGTGAGAGTTTGATTTGCTGTTCACAAAGTAAATGTTAAGGTTACTGTAATGTCTGTAGAAGTTCAATCCTGGCGGGTTTCTCTCTGAATATACTGACTTACTCTCCAGTAGTTTTAAACACGAGACTGCTGTAGTGAAGCAGTTGTGAACATTTAAGTATTTTACTGAAGGTAACATTTTCTCAGTTGTAATGAGTTTCTGAATCAGAAAAAATAAGTACATATACACTTAGTTATAAGGCATTTTGCATTGTTGCTGTAGAGGCATAAACATTTACAATGTGGGACTTAATGCATTCTAGACAATACCTCTTTGAATACTTTTGAAATAATGATTTCATCTGAATTTGATTAAAATCCATTTTGCTCACAGCTGCCTGTTTTAAAGACTTGTGGTTGGCAGGGTGAATTTATTTAGTCTTTGTTGAAAAACATTTCAAAGCAGTTTGTCTCCTTGTTTGCATTACTAGAAAAAATTGTGTGCATCCCTTTGGAGGAGAATACTTAAGCCTTACAACAGTAGTAATTACAGTAATTTTTGTTTACATGCTTTCCCCAGATGATTTAAAGCTTTGTATGGTAAATAGATTAGAGCATTTATTAATGCTTCTTTGATAGTCTAGCAGTCTTATTGGATAGACCATTTTCTAATGAGGCCATTTTGTTAATTTAGTTACACAGCTAACTGCCTCATTCCTTCATATATCTCTTATGATGGATGTTATATCAGTCAGCTATTACCAAATAACAAAACAACCCCCAAAGTCCCGGTGGCATACAAGCAGAAGCTTTTATTTTTCACTGATGGTTTACAAGTAGATTGAGGTGGCTTTGTGGTAGGCTCAGCTGGGATTGCTCTACCCCATATCTTATTTTGGAATCTGTACTGAAGGGACAGTGGCCATCAGGCTGATGACAGAAGCACTGAATGACAAGCCTAATCATGCAAGCTTCTGCCTGTCATGTCTGCTACCATCCTCTTGGCCAACACAAGTCACATGACCGAGCCTAAAGTCAAGGTTAGAGGATATAAATTCCAACCACAAAGAGGCTATGGCATGACTATGAATATATGATAACTACTACAGGAGGAGAGAAGGCTTGGGATCAGTAGTTCAGTCTACCGCAAATTTATTATATCAGGGGTCCCAAGGCTCTCTGAAGATGTCACTTGGGTAAAACATGTAAGACTTCCCCTAATGGAAACATTTGGGTGTCAGAAAGAAGGTAAGTCATGGGGCCTTTAAAATTACCTACTTGCATTTGCTTATCAATTCAGGCTCTGCTTAAACACCTTCATGAATGGGCTAATCACTGTTTACCTCTGAAGCAGTGTATTCATTGGGGACTGCTCTCATTGTCAGACCATTCTTTCCGTAATCTTCCTTACTGTGATCTTTGTCTGAGTGCCTGATGGTCCATGTCCCTGTCTTTGTTTGCCTAAATGCCTATCACAAGTACCACTAATTGGTTTTTTGCTTAATAACAGGAATGTATGGAATGTATGGGGTCATAGTTTTGAGGTACAAAGAGGTCCAAGATCAAGATGTTGGCAAAACTTGCTTTCTCCCAGAGTCTCTATGTTTTGGTGTTGGCTGCAGCAGTCCTTGGGCTCCCATCACATGGTGAGGTCCTCTCCTTTTTGACTTCTGTGACTTCCAGGGTTTCTCTAATGTGGATTAAACCCTACCTTCATCGGAAAGCGGACATGCCTCAACTGATAGAATGTCCATCTACCATATGGGAGGGTGGGTCCAGGGTTCGATACCCAGGGCCTCCTGACCCATGTGGTGAGCTGGCCCACCCACAGAGCTGCCATGTGCAAGGAGTGCTGTGCCCCACGTGGGGCTGCCCCATGTGCAAGGAGTGTGTCCTGCAAGGATTGTTGCCCCGCGTGAAACAAGTGCAGCTCGCCCAGGAGTGGTGCCGCACACAAGGAGAGCTGACACAGCAAGATGACACAACAAATAAGAGATGCAGTTTCCCGGTGCTGCCAAGGGTACAAGTGGACACAGAAGAACACACAGCGAGTGGACACAGAGAGCAGACAACTGGGGGTGGGGGGGGTGGGGCAAAGGGGAGAGAAATATATAAATCTTTTTAAAAAACAAACAAAACAACAAAAAACTTACCCTTATCCATTTGAACCACACCTTAACTGAAAATGTCATCTCCAAAAGGTTTTATTTACAGTAGGTTCTCACCCACAAGAATGTGATCCACCCCACTGCAAGGTATTAATAATAGGCTGTTATATGGGAATACTGTATTTTATCTCTGATGGTTTCATAAACCCACAATTTCTTTCTAATAAAGTTGAAAAAAAAAAGACATGTCAGAATTAGGGTACATGATTCAATCTACCACAGCACCCTTCTGTAGCAGAACAGAACAAGTATTTTACCCAATCACAACCCTTTAAAGAAGACATTTATCATATTTCTTACCTCCTTTCATTTTTCTTCTTTCATTCTAGTGCTCCTCATTCCTTCTATTGTTCCCCCCACCCCCAGGGTATCTGAATTTTTATTGTGTAGTCAAAATCCCTGGGATTATCTTTCTTCGAAAGGTCAAAGTTTTCTCTTTTTAGCCACGATTCATTTTGATATGAAACTGTTATCACTAACTATGATCCCTAGCATGCATTTGGGATATTTTTCCATATTCCCCTATTATTAACACAGTATATCTGTCATTAATGCAAGAATATTACAGTATTGTTGTAATCTGTAGTTCATAGGTTACGTTAATCATATTTTCCCAATCTTCTCCACATTCCCATACCTTGCAATAGTGACATACATCTGACCACCACCACTCAATCTCTTGTTGAGGATGCACCCTCTTAATTTGTTAAAAACCTCCTTTATGAGGAGTGGAACTGAACAATCCAGTTGGTAGGGGGAGAGAACTTTACTGTAAATGCCCTTCCCACCTTTTCTTTTAATATGAGTTAAAATCTTTTGGTCGTTGAAGATTCAGTAAATACAATGATGACAATAATCCTAACATGTATATCGTAGTTTATAATGTACAGAGTTCTTTCTTGTGCATAGCTTCTGATCTCCACAATGGTCCTCCTGGAAAGGATAGATGGTTGTCATCACTATCCATTTCATAGGTAGGAATTCAGACTTAGAAATGGTCACTTAGTTGAGTATTGGGACTTCATACTCTAGGATATATATGTTCTTTCTACCATGCCAAAGCCACCTCCCAGTCACTGTTTTTTTGTTTGTTTTTAAATTGATTTTTTTTTTCATAGGAATGCTAGGAGTGAATATTTGAAAAAATTTTAAGGTGATTCACTTATACTGAGTATTAATATTTTTCCTGGAATTTTTATGTATTAAAAATTATTTTTCTCTCTACAATTTGGTTTTTCAAGGGTAGCCTTATAAGTTTCTTTACATTGTTGTTGCCTGATACAGAACTTATGTCTCTTTTTTGCTCTCTGCATTTTTAGCTCCAATAGAAGAAAAGCTGAGTAGTTATTGAGAGAATATGGTACAGATTAACCTCAAATGCCTGATTTTGCTCCTTTTAGCTGGAAGGTTAAACAGTATGCTCTCCAGGAACCCTGAGAAAGGGAACTCCCCCTTCCCCACTTCTTTATTTTTCCGTCGACCTTAGAATTCTGCACAGTTTGAATCAAAACTAGGGCTTAGCAAAAATCTGTGAGTAAAAATGCATGGTAATTTTCCTAATTAATTGTAGACATTATAGAACTAGAAGGGGAACACCTAATTTTCCCTCCTGAGGGTCCTAAACTGTCTGTAGTCATGTTTGGTAACAAGGGCTACTGAGCAGTTGTTGCCATGTCAATCAGTCAGTCATGCTAGACCTAATATTTAGTCTCTTTTAAATCATCTTTTTACTATGAGTTGTCCAGATGATGACCATTAAATGAAATAATTAGAAAGATCTTTCAAGATCTAGAGAAAGATGACAATATTTTTAATAGTTTCAAGTGTGAATGTTCATCAGAGGTCTAGTATCTCACAACCTTGAAACAATGTTGGTCAACTCAGATCCAAATAATCTATACAGCAGGAGTCATGGATTCATGGCTACGCCATGTTAAGCCTTCCAAATGTACCCCCAGACCACTAACCACAGGGAATTCCACAAAAGTCTGTGTTTCACACAGTTTGTCATTTTCTAGGTAATTTATTCCTATTGTTATATTAAAATAAAAGCAGTACTCCTTTATTTGAAAACCTGTATTTCTGTTCCTGATGTGAGTTTTCTGAACTCGGCATTAAAATGAAATAAGGTGTTCGCATAGTGTTTTCATGTCAGGATTTTGTTAAACCTTGACCTTCACAGTTAAAATCAGGGTGTATCTGAAGCATGTGTGGCCACATGTAGCAAAACTATTCAGCTGTATTTGCTAAGACTTCCAAGGAAGCATGGTATTAAGACAAGGCCCCTTCACAGCAGAAGCAGGCTTCCCCTTCTAGAGATGAATATAAATATGTCTTGGTTATTTACCTTACTCATACTCATGGAAATTACCTTTATTCTGTGTTCTTATAACATGGTTCCTATTTGAGAATGGAACGGATCCCTACCACCTCACCTGCTTCAAACCCCCATTTCAAAGTACTGGGACTTGGGAGGTGCTTGATAAATATTCACTCTAATTAGAACTGTCATTATGATGCGTGTTGAAAGAAGGAGGCATTAGAGATATGTGCTGTGCTAGAAACAGAGAAAGGAGTGTTAGTGATTTTGTTAAATCTGATAAAACCCAGATTTGCATGTATTTTAGAAGCAGAGTTTGTATATTGCCCTGGGAGATTAGACAGCAGTCCTCACATATGACCTTGTCATGTCCAAAGAGTACACCAAATTTAACTGTTATTAATTATGTTTTTGGGGAAATTTATGACTCCCTTTAGAATTGGACCATTCTGCAGTGTTTGCAGTGATCCGGGTACATGTTAATGCCACTTCCTGATAATTTCCTTAATTTGCCTATTTTGAAGGAGACAGCCCAAGGAGAATGAGAAGATTCTAATATGAATATTTAAAATGTAGCCTGTTTCTTCTGGTTGAGACCCTGCAGTGTAAAAATAACATATTTGTTGACACAAGGTCTTTATTTCATTAAAAGCAACCAGCAAATGTTCCTTTGTATTTTATTGTAAAGATAATGCTTATTATGCATGAAATACATTCAACTTACTAATTATATACCTTTCCATGACCTTTTATTTCTTAATGGAACCATTCCACAATGCATTTAAAAACTCCCTAAAGATGTCTTATGTATTTAACTGTGGCATCTACTTCAGAGAAGGGCTTCCAAACATACAGCCTATCATGTTTCTTAACCTCCTAATACACGTTACCAACTTCCTCTTCCAAGTCTAAGAATCTTCTTTGCCACATATGGGGAAACAGATTCCAGAATAAGTAATGCCTACAATGGAAAAGGTCCCATAAATCATGATATCTAATGTGATACACTACATGATCACTTGTCTGGTATAAAATTCAAGATATTTAAGATATAGCTACTTTCATTTGGGTTTCCGTCTACCATATAGGAGGCCTTGGGTTCATGTCCCAGGGCCTCCTTGGGAAGGCAGGCTCACCTGCACGCTGCGGAGAGCTGCTGGCCCCGGCGCCACAGAGAGCCACCAGCCTGCAAGCACCGCGGAGAGCCGACTCAGCAAAGTGACACAACACAAAAAGGGAGACAAGCAAAAACACAGAAGAGCATGCAGTGAATGGACACGGAGAGCAGACAGCAAGCAAAAAGCTGCAAGGGGAGGGGATTAAAAAAAATGAAAAAAATTAAGTAAATGTAGGAGATATTTATGTTAGTTTTCCTTCCTGCACAGCATAACCTTGTTTTTAGGAAAATGTCAGGACCTTTTCACACTGTATCCTAAGAATTCTTTATCTCTTATGAAATTGACTTCATAACAATTTCATAAGAGATAAAGAATTTTTAAAAATTACATTACAGTCATGATTTGATGGATATATATATTTATTTCTCTCTATATATCTATATTTTGAGTCAAATATCTTCAGATCCCTAGGTTGTGTTTCAGTCATTCATTTCTTCAGTTGTTCATTTCCCTATACCCCACACTAAATATTTTATGAAATCAGTGAGATTAAAGTAATTTTGGTCAAGGGTGATAGAGGGGGACTCTGGTGATATTATTAGTCTGAACAAGCTGAATAATTGAGAAATATCCTTCCTGGCAAAGGACGCAATTACACTTTACCATCTGATCCTGATGGGGGCAGTCGCTCTTGTATCCAGTCTAGAATCATTTATTGGGGCCATGTGCAGGGTCCAGTATGCAGAGGGCTGTCCCAGATTTAGGCAAGCTACACAAACATAAGATCCAATCTCTCCCAGATAATTGCTCCCTACTTCATTCAGTGAAATTATCCAAGGCAGGGATCTTTTTCTCTAAAAGATATATGAGCCTGAACATCAAGCAACTTTCTTTTCATTAGGGGTCGATTTCACAATTATACATTCTTGGAAATAGAGATCTTTTTAGTTGTAAAGTATCCTTGTAGTAACCAGACCATCTCTTAGGGTCTTATACTTTGAAAGTTGAGTTGGAAAAAGAGAAAGTACGGTATAAAACTAGCAATGGCTAGTTTTGTAATATAACAAATCTAGAATGATAAAAGCAAATCTTTGTTCAAAATTTAATGGAGTTGGGGAAACTAAAGGTCTTAGAATGTTAAAGATACTTTGTAAAAGTTTCTTATTCCCGGGACCTGACTCTGTGTGGCACATAATTGGTGCTCAGAGAAAGATACCAAAATTTGATTGTATATTCTAAGGGTGTTTTTTTTAAAAAAGCATTGGATAGTTAAAGTTAAGTCGCTATTGCTTAACTAGCAATATACCTGGGCAGTTTTTTTTTTTTAAGATTTATTTTTTATTATTTATTTCTCTCCCCTTCCCCCCTCCCACCCCAGCTGTCTGTTCTCTGTGTCCATTTGCTGAGTGTTCTTTTTTTTGTCTGCTTTTGTTGTTGTCAGCGGCACGGGAATCTGTGTCTCTTTTTGTTGGGTCATCTTGCTGCATCACTCTGTATGTGCCGCGCCATTCCTGGGCAGGCTGCACTTTCTTTCGTGCTGGGTGGCTCTCCTTACGGGGCACACTTCCTTGCTCATGGGGCTCCCTTATGCAGGGACAACCCTGTGTGGCACAGCACTCCTTGCACGCATCAGCACTGCACATGGGCCAGCTCCACACGGGTCAAGGAGGCCTGGGGTTTGAACCGTGGACCTCCCATGTAGTAGACGGATGCCCTATCCACTGGGCCAAGTCCGCTTCTCTACCTGGGCAGTTTTGACGACAGCTCTTCCTCAGTAAAATTCATGACACTTAAATAAGCGATTACATAGTTATAGTTGTTCTCAGTTCCAGGGCACAGCTTTCTAATCCTACTATGTTATACTTATCAGGCTGCTTGTTGAGTCTGCTTCTAAACCTAAATTCTACACAACAAGACTGTCTCTCTCACAGTGAGGTTTCTGCCATATAGTTGGAACTTGATAGATATGTCCATTTCCATAGAGGAGGAAACTGCGGTACAGAGACCATAAGTGATAGTTACTCAGAGTCCAAGTCCTAGAGCTAGGATTGAATTCTGAGTCTTCTCTTTTTCTATTTCTGAGTTTCAGAAATGAACAGCACCTGGAATTTCAAGTTCATTTCCTATAGTTGCTTCAGAGAAGCAGATAATGGTAGACTTAAAATTCCAGATGTATTGCACTTTTTGACATTGCCATCTATGCCTTTTTGAGACCAGTAATACACTTGATCTTGAAAGGTTCAAATATGTAACTGGAGATATCCCTAGGCAAAATTGTGGAAAGGTGAAATTTCTCTTTCAGAGGCTTGCCCTCAGCAAATATTTGTGTATGTATCACAAGAATGTGCCTAAAATGACAAAAGCCCAGTAGATAGGTTTGAAAGAAAAAGGGTTTTCTGTTGTTTGAGACATTTTTACTATTACTCTTAAGGAAAAAAAGATTATTTGCCATTCTTCTTTCCTTTCTTTTCTCATTCTCTCTTCTTAGGACCAAGGCTGTAACTGTATAGAGATAGCGCCTGTGGCAGTTTGATATTGTTTATGAAATCCAAAAATAGATACTGGATTATGTTTGTAAACTGGTCTGTCCCTCTGGGCATATTAGATTATATTGAATTCAGAGGTTTTTGCATTCAGAGGTTTCCCATTTTAATTAAATTATGACTAGGGCTTTGATTGGACCATGTTAGTAGGATGTCAAGTCCTACTTGACTCACAGAGGAAAACAACATGGCAGAGAACACAGAGTTAGTTGGAGGTTTGATTCTGGAGTTTTGCAGCTGGAGCCCTGAGAAGCAAACACACAGGAGAAGAACATAGAGGAAGAGAGAAGGCTCTGTTAGACACAGGGCAGAGGCTCTGAGAAGAGAGGCAAGCATTTGCCTGAAAGTTTACAGCTGACTTTGTGCAGAGAAGAGACAAGAGAGAGACAAACCTTAACCCAGAGAGAGACAAGACTTAACCCAGCCTACAGTTGAACTGGAAGAAGTTGGGACCACAGATCCTTATGAAGAAGTGGAAGGCTGAATGTTGGCAGCCATCTTGCTCCAACACACAGCAGTAGACTTTGGTGAGGGAAGTAGCTTACGCTTTATGGCCTTGTGACTGTAAGTTGCTACCTCAAATAAATGCCCTTTATCAAAGCCAACAGATTTCTGGTATTTTGCGTCAGCACCCCTTTGGCTGACTAATAAACAGTGCCTCACTCAGCGGCAGTGTTGCCCTTTTTGTCTGAGGGGTAGACAGTGACCAGGACAGCATCATCCCCTTCTCTTCAGGTTGTCCTGTGCTTCCTATCTCCCACTTCCCAACATGCACACACGTATATACACATACTCTGCAACAGTTTGATTTCCCAAAAGATTGTGTCAGATCAGGAACAGAAATTATGTTCCTACTTAAAGAGCATAATCAGTAAGCATGACATAGAAGAGATCATGGTTGGACCTACAAAGCAATTTTTAACACTAAATATGTTCTTTGAAAATAAAGCCGCTTAATTATTTCTCTGCTGTTTCACCTTTAAATAGATGAATGTAGCTTATGTTTTAGGAATTGTCTACATTTAAAGTAATTTGGAAATGGACTTTCAGTGAATATTACATGCAGTGCACATACTGAGAAACCTCCTTTTAAAAAGAATTTCCAAATGGTTTTTGTTACCAGGGACAACTAAATAGCCATACCATATTGCTGGTGGTCACCATAAACAATTAATAGTTATTGTCTTGAGTGACGAGACACATGGGAAAAAATTAAAATGCTCTAAAAAGACTTTGGTTGCTTTGTATCATTCCAAAATGCTTACACTATCGGCTAGATTGATAGCAGTAATCTCAGACAGATGTGCTTTTCCATCATCCAGATGTCTGTGCGTTCACACGTGCAGCTCGGCTGAGCCATCCAGTTACACCAGGCTGAGGATACAAGGGCCCAGGACCCTTTCTACCTGGGAGGAAGGAACTTACTGTCCACCGTTTCCTTTGTAGTCAAATAAGTGGGTTTCACTGCCTCATGATGGAGTTTCCCTCTTAAATTCTATGTCTCTTTAAAGCTCCATTTATCTCATACAGAGGAAATTATTTTTAAAATTTCACTCTAGCCGTATAGCCCATGGTGAAAAGGTGGACCCTAGATTAGCTTAAGTTCAAGGTCCTAGCTCTACTATTGACCTCCATCAAGTATCCAAATTCTCAGTTCTGGGCTCCTCATCTGATAAATAGGGTTAATAATGTTTAACACCTCATAGAGAGATCATGCAGATTAAATGGAACAGCGCCTATAAACTGTTCATCCAGTTCTTGGTATATAGTAAGAGGTAAATGGTGACCACAATTATTACTATCTTATTATTGCTACTGCTAAAAAAAAAGTTTTCTTATGTTCTCTAAAGCCCTGGGTTAGTGCAAATGAGAAGGATTGTTCAGAGCTTTCCTCCCATTCACACTGGAGACCTCATTTTGAAGATTTATTGTTTTCATAATGCATCTTCCTCAAACCCTCTGGCTTCCCACCGTCCAGACCATAAATATGTGTCAGCGCCAAGTTGCTTATTAATCAGATGGAGCCTAAAGAAAATACTGGGATTTATTTTAATTGTGGTATGAAGAGCTCTCCACAATACACTGGCTTAGAAGTTAAAAAGGAAGTAAATTTGAACAAAATGTCCCAACTTTTGTAGCTTTATGTGTAGTAATCTGATAGTCTATGAAGAAAAAGTTTGATGGTCAAGATTTTAGACAGGAGCCTGGTTTATGCTGAGTTTTGAGAAGTCAGGGTATGTAATCTGTCCCTTTTTCACTTCTAAATTGGAAGGAACTTCAAAGCCAAACAACATTTTGAAGTGCTTTTGCCCTAACTTCCTGGAATGGTCTTGCTAAAGAAATGGTCTTTGTTATGACAGAGACTTAGCATTTTTCTTTCAAAGGAAACCATCATTTTTCTAAATAAACTGTCCTGGTTTGATGCTCCTCTCTCTACTTGAAACACATTTTCTCCCTCCTGTGCGAGCAGGGTATTTGCCGTGGAGTGATCTTGCTTTCTCTTTGTTCTCCCTATCTGATGTGTCTTTGATAGCGGATGGTTTCTCGCTCTTTGGGAGCAAATCCAGATGACCTGAAGGACCCCATTAAAATTAGTATTCCACGCTATGTTCTCTGCGGGCAAGGAAAGGATGAGCACTTCGAATTTGAGGTTAAGGTAAGTGTCCCTTCTTTACCTTTCTGGAGGAATGGGTGTTTGAGGCTAGACAGTGCTTTCTCTGTCTTTTCTGTAAAAGGTGATGAAGCCACATGTGAATATCTTGTCATGTAAGACATTGGTCATGCTGTTGTTCAAACTCGGCATGTGAAACCCTGGACTGTAGAACCTTGAGGGAAGTTGTCCCGTACGACGAGATGGTAGATGGGGAGACAGACAGACGTGAAAGATCCTGTCACTGACCAGCCCAGTTTGCCCAGGGCTTTCCTGGATTAAGCATTGGAAATACTGTTCCCAAGGGAACCCCTGAGTCCCCAGAAAACCAGGACAGTTGGTGACCCTTCCCATGGGATTAAGTTTAGTTCTCTTATCTATAAAATGGGAATAGTAATATTTACATCACTGGAATATCAGTGCATACGAAGTGCTGAGTCCAGGGGCTGGTATATATTAAGCAGTAAGTGATAATTGTTGCTATTATCACTACAGCTGTTGTCATCTTTGTCTCTATTGTTATTAATTAGGATGCTCTCCTAATATGTCTCAGGCCTTATTTGATTTATACCACTTTTCAGGAAGGGATGTGCCCTGTTTTCTTGCATCATGCTTACCAAAATAATGACTTCATCTTTATTTTAATTTATTTTCATTGACTCATAAACCCATCATTAAATGTTGCCGGCCACTGTCCCCTCCTAAAGGTATTCGTAATAAACCTCTTCATTTCTTGGATAGGCGAGAGTGTTGATGTAATGATGTAATCATTCAATCCAGTACACAGCAGCGAGGTGTGAAGGTGTGCGGATCCCTGAAGGTGGTGGTAATCGATGAACACCGGACTGGGGGCCTTGATGCTGAGCTCTGTAGACTCTAGTTCTCCCACGGTTGAGTGACCCTAAATCTATCTTTTAACTTCTCTGAGCCTCAGTTTTCCCTGTTCTCCCCCAACTCCTGATGAACCTTAGGGAACCCCTGGGCTCAGGGGCCCCTTCCCTTTAGGCATTCATGGTCCTTCAGTCTTCCTGAAGAAACAGTACAAGATAAATAACTTCTAGTTACTCAGGTTTCTAGATTATTTCCATACACCATTTCCTCCCTCCCTCCTCCCTTCTTTCAGAGCTCTCTCTCTCTTTCGTAAACGTGGGCATTCATTTATGTGTTCGAGGTTTGTGTTGAGAAGGCATGATGCCTGTGTGTGGTTCTTTTTTAACTTTTCAGGCCAGATTCTATGGTTTCTTACTAAAACATTGTACCTTGTCCTTGATCTAGTACATCCCGCAACCCCCAACCTAATGCCTCATTCCTGTTTCATTCCTTTTGAGCCATTCTAAACCATTGCAAATGACGTGCATGCATATGTGCATCGGGTTCTATTTTGTTTTAAAGATTTGTTTTTTATTTATTTCTCTCCCCTTCCCCGCCCCTCCCCACAGTTGTCTGCCCTCTCTGTCCAATCTCTCTGTGTTCTTCTATTTTTACGTATGTATGTAATATTCTATGCATAAATAAAAACAGTTTCTGGAACAGGGAATTTCAGAGTTAAATTGGCTTTTATCAATGCAGAATTTGCATTCTGTAAAATGGAACTCAGCACAAGCACATGGTGATGATTTTAGTTGATACATGGACTCATTTTGTTTTAATATATAAATGTTTAATAAAATATAATTATTAAATTAATGATATCACTGGTAGAACTTAGGACATGGATAAAGATGATATTTGATTTTTTAACTGAGTTGATTAAATAAGAACTGCAAGCAAATAATATAAGTGGGAAGCAGATCTGGCAAATTATGTGAAGGTGTTGCTGTAAAGGCAAATTGGAAAACAAAAAAAGAAGAAGTCATATGCGGCCTTTCAAAATCAAGGCTTTTACTTCAAAACACATAAAACACAAATCCAAGGAGTTCTACATGCTTTGAACTTATCAAAGCCACCTTCTGAAAGGGTATCATTGTTCTGTTTCCTTTTTGTACTTGTCACAGGTGCTGCAGTCGTTAGCAGCAGGCATGGGCTGAGAGCATTTGCCTGAGAACTCCTCAGTCTCATTTAGGGAGGGCCTCCGAATGCATTCCCAGATGGTGTCTCTTGGCGGAGGGCCTTTCACTGTGGGGATACCCTGTCACAGAAATTCCGGGGCCTAGGACTGGGAACAGTCACATCTCACTGTCCTGCTTAGTAAAACACAGTCAAAGGGCCTAGCCCCAGGCCAAGGCACGTGGGCCAGCAGTGGTGCACCGTGTGGAGTCCAGTCTCCTCCAGGTAAGCTGAGCCACCACCACCTGGCTGGGCCTTGTCTGTGGAATGGGCACAACAAACCTCCCTGACTGCACTGGTGGGAGGAATGTATGGTTTATATCTGGAAAGTGCTTAGAACAGTGCCTGTTACATACTAAGTGCTGTGCATGTATTTGCTATTAAGAGTAAATAAATAAAAATAAAGAGATTTAGGGAATGCGAGAGATTTTATCTTCAGAATCCCGAGTGACTTTTTATTTATTTATTTCTCTCCCTTCCCTCCCCCCGCCCCAGGTTGTCTGTTTTCTGTGTCCATTCGCTGTGTGTTCTGTGTCCACCTGTATTCTTGTCAGTGGCACCAGAAATCTGTGTCTCTTTGTTGCATCATCTTCTGAGTCAGCTCTCTGTGTGTGTTGGCACCACCCTTGCGTGGCATGGCACTCCTTGTGCACATCAGCACTGTGTGTGGGCCAGCCCACCCCACGGGTCAGGAGGCCCCGGGTTTGAACCCTGGACCTCCCATATGGTAGGTGGATGCTCTACCAGTTGAGCCAAATCTGCTTCCCGACACCTGAGTGACTTTTGATATGCCATTGTGTCCTTATGTGGGTTTTCAAATTTATTCATTAGTTTTTTTGGTTGTTTGGTATGCCACCCTTCTCCATCCATCTCTTAGAAATTTCATGCATAGGCAGTGTTTTCTAGAAGAAATAGTCACATTTAGGGTAATATTTTCTCTATTGCTAAATTCTATACTTGGCGAGCTAATGGCTTTAAGAAGGCTAAATTTAAAAATATTATTGTTATTATTTTTTGCTTATTTCTCTCCCCTCCCCACCCCCCTGTTGTATGCTCTCTGTGTCCATTCACTGTATGTTCTTTTGTGACTGCTTCTATCCTTATAGAAGCACGGGGAATCTGTGTCTCATTTTGTTGTGTCATCTTGCTGTGTCAGCTCTCCGTGTGTGCGGTGCCATTCTTGGGCAGGTTGCACTTTCTTTCACACTGGGCGGCTCTCCTTCTGGGGTGCACTCCTTGCGTGTGGGGCTCCCCTACATGGGCAACACCTGTACGCGGGGGACACCCCTGTGTGACAGGGCATGCCTTGTGCACATCAGCACTGCACATGGGCCAGCTCTACACGGGTCAAGGAGGCCTGGGGTTTGAACTGTGGACCTCTCATGTGGTAGGTGGACGCCCTAACCATTGAGCCAAGTCCGCTTCCCAAAAAGTATTTTTAAAAGAGGCTATTCTATTTATGTTTAGGCCTTATTTTCAAAGAGGCTCTGATATTAATGCATATTGTTATTTTATATTAGTTTATACTTTAGGAAAACCCTTGCTGTGTCCCTTTAGAAATGAAAAAATAAATCAGTTTTTGTTTTCTATCTTTCCCCATGATGACCTTAAAGGTCTGCAAAACAGCCTGTTTCCAGGGGCCTGACTGCACCTGGTAAGCAGCTGGCCCTGCTGGGGCAAGGTTCTGACTCCCCACTCGTGGGTGACCCTAGTGACTGTGAAACCTGCTGTTGGCCGCTGCCAGTTCATTCAAAGGTTGAGGTGACTGTGTGAACACACAAAGGCCAGCCTGGGAAGGGCCTCCACTTGCCAAGTTGGCCTGGCAAGTTCAAGAGAACTGGGAAGAAGACAGCATGTACAGGCGGGCTACTCCTGCTTTCTATTTTTTTTTCAGCTCTTCTCTCCTGCTTCTTCTACTTTCTGCCTCCCTGCCCTTTTCAGCCCACCCATTCCTCATATGGAATTGATCAGTCATTGTCCTGGTTTGACTCTCTTGTGCATCCCAGAAAATTATGTTCTTAAGCTAGCCCATTCCTGCGTATGTAAATGTATTTTATGTGGGACCTTTGGTTAGATTCAGTTAAGGGACCTTATGATTAGATCACTTTGATTAGATCGCCTCAGTTAAGGGCTTTTGGTTAGATTGCAGGACCCAGGGTGGGTCTTAATCCTTTTACTGGAGTCTTATATAAATGGAGCCACAGAGGAAGAGAGGCATTGCCATGAGAGAGAAGACTTCAGGATGGCCTACAGCTGCAGAAAGATGGAGAAACCCTGAGGGGTTGAGAGAGAGGCCAGAGATTGACTCATGGAGTAGCTAGAAGCTGAAGAGACAAAGCCCAGAAGAGAGGGGAAAGGTGAATCACTGAGCCGACAGCCCACAGCTGAGCTCAGGGAGAAAGTGAGCCTGGAGCGAAAGGAGAGAGATGGGCAGGGCTGCTGTTTTGTCTTGCTACGTGGGCAAGAGTCGGGATCCAGCAGCTGGCCTTTGGCAAGACAGCATCTCTGCTGGTGCCTTGATTTGGACAAGTTTTGCAACCTCAGAATTGTAAAATTTTGCTTACAATTAATTAATTCTTATTATAAAAGCCAGTCCATTTCTGGTATGTTGCATTGGCAGCCTAAGCGAACTAAAGCAGTCATTTATTCATTTATTCTTCTTCGCCATGTTCATTTTAAACCCCATTCCAGTAGCCCCAATTCTCTCTCTTCACTGCCGAATGAAGCAGTGATGAAGCTTGTTAAAGGAATGTTCGAGACAGGATGCAGGCAGTAGAAAAGGACAGGCTTGGATGGAGAGAGTGGGGGTTCCTAGATACTCATCTTCTGATCTCTCATGGGGCTCAAGGAAGTTTCATCACGAGACTTGAAAATGAGAAAAGTAGAGCTTTTCATTCAACGAAAATCTCTTTAATTAAAAAGGACTACCTTGTACTCCTTTATTTGGGGGGATTTTATGAAGTAAATGTGCGATAATAGAAGGTAGATTTTTATTTCTATTTTGGGCACATTTAAAATTTTTAAATCAACTTTGTTGAGATTGAATTTGCATACAATGAAATGCACACAGTTAAATGTAGTCTAATGTGTTTCAGCCTAAGTATACACCCGTGTAATCACCAATCCCATTCAAGATTTTAGAACATTTCAGTCGCTCAAGAAATGTTTCTGATCCCCTTTGCAGTCAACTTTCTTCTCCAGCCTCCAGGCAAGCACTCATCTACTTTCTATAACTACAGATTGGCTGTGTCTGTTCTAGAATGCCTTATAAATGGAATTGTACTCTTTTATTACTTTTGTCTGACTGTTTTCACTTAGCACGATATTTTAGAGATTTCATCCAAGTGGTTGAGTATAATGGTAATTTGTTTCTTTTTATTGCTGCATAGCATTTTATTATATAGATATATCACAATTTGTGTATTCGCTTCTCTCTTGCTGGTGATGTTTGTTTTAATGTTCTTACCTGACAGTCCAGAAAATAGTCATCTCTTTGTTGCCTGACCTCCTTTACTTTACTGGTCCCTGAAGGACACTTGCCTGGGAACCCCTAGATCCAGGCCTCATTTCCCATTAGCTTTGGGGTTCTGCCTTCCAGCAGCCCTCTGTGGCTGCACCCTCATATCAGAAAGAGATACGTGCCCTATTGACCAAAGTCAGGCAAGAAAGCCAAAGTGTGCCGGGCTCATGAATCTCTGAGAAGAGCAGATTCTGGGCTGAATTGCACTGAGTGTCACCTGCTGGTTAGCAGAACATGTCTACAGAATTCATGCTTGCTCTATGCTGCGGCTGTCACAAGTGGAATTGCCAACTGGAATACGACAGTCATCTTAACACCCCTGCTTCAAATGGTGTCAGTGACTGAAACATGAAATCATTTACACTGCATTATGTCTGCCATTTTCAGTTAGCTAGGATGAGCTGGGTAGAATTTAATTTTTAAATTCCATTTCATCATGATACAAAACATGGGCTTGGGAAGTCTGTGGTTAAGGCTAACAGAGGCTGTCTTACTCTCTTATGTCACAGAAAAAAACTGATGCTTCCAGCTTTGTTTTACATCCCCTGCCTCTTAACTTAAAAATCAACAGGGTAGTGTAAAGGAAAAGGTTAACACTGGTGTATTTTTTAATATATTTTTAAATATTTTGTTCCCTGAAAGATTTTATTCCTGTAAAAAAAAAAAAAATGGAAGTACTCTTTATAAGAGCTTGCCTACAGGCCTCCCCTTAGAGGGGTGGTGTCTACAGCATTGCTTCCCCCCTCCTCCTCCCATCCTCCACCCTCTCACCCTTTCATTCCCTGTTCCCTTCACAGAAGATATCACAGGTGGCATTTTCTTTTTTCTTTTTGGTCACTGTTGCATTTATTGTGAATTTCCCCCGTAGAATGTAAATCCTGTGGATCCTCATCACTGGATTCCCAGCCCCTTGTACCAGGCCTGGCTGACAGTAGACACTCAGTAAGGACTCCTCAGCAGTGTTACCCATGGAAGCCTAGACCCCAAAGGGTACTCGCTGGACTTCCGCGTGTTTTGAGCTTTGGGGATTGGTTAAGGAGCCACGTGCCGTTTGTAAACGGTCTGTCAAGGCTGATGGATCCTTCTTTGTTTGGCCATCTTGCCCGTCACCCTTCCTCAGGGTGTGGTTGGCTGGCTGTCAAGTCATCCAGTATGCTTGTGGGCCGGTCAAGGCCAAGAATGTTTGCTGCAATCAGCTCACAATAGGTTGGCTTGAAGGGAAGGCAACGCAGAACTTTATGAAATAAAAGAATAGAGAGAGGCACAAGAGAGGAGATAAAGATGGGACCAGGGGACTCACAGCTTCTGGAACTGAGAGCCTTGACCCTAGTTTCCACCTTGTATTTATTGGAAATTACCAAGCAGCTGTTTGCTATTAGAATTGCAACATCATTTACAATAGGGAACAACTGCAACGTCTACAATAGAACAGGTGCAATATTTACAATAAGAAACAGGTAAGCCACAACAAATGTTCACTTTTCCCCCCTCGCCTTCTCCCCTTCTTCCCTCCCGTCTTCTCAACTTTACCCTCCAGTACACAAGCATTCACACACGTCCTGGCTCTGGGCAACCTCCAGCACCTACAGATTAGTTTAGCTGTGTTT
Organism: Dasypus novemcinctus; assembly: GCF_030445035.2. NCBI lineage: Eukaryota > Metazoa > Chordata > Mammalia > Cingulata > Dasypodidae > Dasypus > Dasypus novemcinctus. The sequence continues at coordinate 14,919,908 of NC_080696.1, read as the reverse complement.
TGGTCTGGCCTATCCTCACAGAGGTGGACCTCTGTGTCAACAGTCCACCCTCTGGACATTGTCCTGGGCTCCTGGTCACCCTCCAGCCCCATGCTCATGGAAGTCCATTTTGTAGTGCCATCTCTGACCTCTTATTCGCATTCCCACTCATGCTGCTTGGGAAAGGTTAGGTCCCTGCTTTTGCTCACACAGCTCCAGGAGGTTAGGCCTTTTGACCAATGTCCCTAGTGGCACCTTGTCCCCTTGCAGATAGGACTGTACATCTTACCTTGAGCACATAATGTCCAAATCAAAATCTTCCCTAATTTTAATCGTCTGATCTATTTTTAAAGCACCATAGTAACAGTTTCCTTCTCTTGCCCCAAAATGGAACCTCACTTTGCCTAGATTTTTGTCTACACACACATACTACCAGGCCAACACGACTGCCTGGTAGTAGTTCGCTAGCACTGAAGAGCAATGCTTTCCATTCCCTGTCCTGCAGGTGTTCACCTGAATGGAATGGTGGCTTCCAGGTATACTCTCAGGCTGCCAACCTCAAAGGGATGGTGCAGGAAGGCTTGCAGACCACACTAAGTCTCTGATCACCAGGTGTATTAAATCAATTTAAATGTACACAGAGTGAAGCAAAGGGAGGGAGAGAAGTAGGTTGGTGCAGTGAGAGTAGGGCAGGCAGGTGGGTGAGCCATTCCATTTGAGCTCTGGACCACACCATGCTTACGTGTCCTGACTCTCTCTTTTTTCCACCCCAGCCTTCTTGGTGATGGTGTGGTTACAAGAACCACTGATGAAGTTTGAGGAAGAGGCCATGGCAGACAGAAGGCACCCAGTACAGTAGGCACTTGCTCTGTGAGGGAGAACAGGCACAGCAACACCTGGCCAGTCGCTGTGGCTCCTGCTAACGTGCTGAACAGCTGGTTTTTATGTGCCCTTCTTGGGTAGAGCACGTCTTTGGCCAGAATGGGATCAGGCCAGCTGGTAGCCACAATGGTGGTCAAATTAAAGGTGATACCTGTCTGCCCAGAAGGGGCATGATCCTGGCTTAACCATTCCCTCCTTTCTTCTTTAAGTAATGTTCTTGCCTGTGCCATCATAGCTTTTGTTTGGTCTATCTTTGGCATATCTTATAGGTTAACAATTTACTATCGATATTTAACTCAAGAATTCTGCTGTCTCACAAGCTGCTTCCTTACTCATCATCTATTCTGATATCTCCCGTGGGGTTTGCATACTGTCTGTGCTTAATCCTTTTTATGAGCTTCACCCATCCCCTAGAGCAGAATTGAATATTCTTAAATATATGGTGAGCTCTGTTACTCTCCATCTTACGTTACACTCACTGGGCCTCTCTGAGTTTCCTTATCTGACTGGTCTTGTAGGCAACTGAGTTGGCAGCCCCTCTTGAGGGAGGGAGACTAACATCTCTAGAGTACATTCTTCATGCCAGGCACTGGGCTGACTTTCTCACAATTGTGGAAAATGCTACAAAATGGGGGAATTATCCACATTTTACAAGGTAAGAAATTATGAGTGACTTGCGCAAGGCCATACAGCTAGTAAGTAGGTCCAAGTGTCAAATGGTCAGGTCGGATCCAAGTCCACTGAGGCATGCTGGTTCCCTTGCTTATTCATTTAAGAATTCCTTTCAATGTCACTTTTTTGAAGTTGAGGCCATACTTTGTAGATACCCTAGACATAGTGGTCATTCCCAAGTCGTTCCCCTTCTTCAAAAATTGCTGTTAATCGTGTGTATGTATGTGTATTTTTACTTTTCATATTGAATTCTGGCCAAGCACAGGCAGTTTGTAAATTGGGGCTGTTGCTAAGGCTTTGCCAAAGCTGTAGAATTTGCTGGTGGATAGACCTGCATTTCTGAGGAAATTCCCAGAGAAATGGCAGTACAGGAGTCGAAGCAATTGCTTCATTTACCATCAGAAGAAATTCTCTTTGTTTTGCAGAACAGAAATAAGAGCCTTTCCAGTCTCTGAGATAAACTATGCACACATACATCTTTGAGAAATACTCCCAACTTGATAGAATCTGAATGTTGAGGAGTTGTGTTTTGGCACCTGAATCTCTGCCTATTAGTAATGTAATAGATTAGCTCCCTGTGTATTGGCTGTGTATCAGCAGAGCCAAGACAAATGGACTGTTGCTTATGCCATGGTCCAGCTAGATTCAAATATTCAGTTTGCATACCATTTTAAACATAAATAGCAAATGAAAGAAACAACATCAAGACCTGAAGAACTGTAATTTGTCCTAAGGTTTTTTTTTTAGGCACCCCTCTCATCTCTTTGAGGACTTTGTCTTCTTCTAAGAAATCAAGGCAAACATTGATTTTTCCCTACTCCAGTTTTCACACATGTCTACCAGCCTTTTATATTGCTTGGACCCTTGTGTTTATATTCACAAATTAAATGCTACATGCATGTATGAGAAATTGCCAAGAAGACATGCAATTGAGTCACAAGCACAGAAGAAATGTGAAAAGCAGGCATCACCTTGTCATCATATCTTTTTGTTTTTTATTCCCCACGTGTCCATTTGCTGTGTGTTCTTCTGTGTCCGCTTGTATTCTCGGCTGCACTGGGAATCTGTGTCTCTTTTTTTGTTGCATCATCTTGATGTGTCAGCTCTCCTTGTGTGCAGCACCACTCCTGGGTGGGCTGGATTTTTTTTGCACAGGCTGGCTTTCCTTGTGGGGTGCACTCCTTGTCCTTGGTGTTCCCCCACATGGGACATCCCTGCGTACGGCATACGGCAGCACTGCATGTGGCCCAGCTCACCACCCAGGACAGGAGGCCCTGGATTCAAACTCTGGACCTCCTATATGATAGGCTAATGCTCTATCAGTTGAGCCACATCCACTTCCCATCATATCTTGAATTTCCATTTTCTCCCCACCTTTCTCTCTCTCACCTTTAAGAACATGTTAATGTTCCCTCCTCCTTGGTTTTAGAATTTGGGAAGTTTTACATCTCTCTTCCTAGAATAAAATTTGTTTTAAAATAAATCACAAAATTGTTTGAACTCCCTCTTTTGCCATTGCTACCCATGGATACCCTTCCATTTCAGTAGCACATAATTTATGGCCTTTCTTCAGGAAAGCAATAACAGGGCCAGAAGTTACCATTTATCATGTATCTAATTTATAAATGAAGAAAGTAAGTGTGGCAGTTTGAGATTATTTTATGAATCCCAAAAAGAGAAAGATTATGCTTGTGAGCTAATCCATTCCTCTAGGTGTGACACCCTTTGATTGCATTAAATTCAACTGAGGGCACTTTGATTAGATCACCTGTTAAGAATGCTGTAGGGCTTTTTATTGGACTATGTCAGTGAGGTATGACTCAGGTTGAGTCCTCACCCCCTTGCTGGGTCTGATCTAAGTGGGAACACAGGAAGATTGACTCAGACAGACACAGGAAGAGAGAGTTCTGCCATTTTTGATCCTGCTTGTGATGAGGCTCAAACAGCTGAGGCCCCGGGAAGAGACCAGCCATTTACCTGATAGCTTACAGCTCAGATTGGAAATTGAGCAGACTAGCCAAGACTACCACAAGAAGCCTGGAAAGAAACAAGGCCTATGCCAAGAGAGACACGACTATAGGATTGCTTAAGTTAGAAGCCCCAAAAACCTGGGACCACAGGGCAACTTAAGGAACAATTGTAAGCCTGAGGAGGAGGCTGAAACCTTGCAGAGATCGGCAGCCATCTGACTGTACCATGTGACAGCACATGGTTTTCAACATTGGCTGACTTTGGTGAGAAAGCATCTCTGCTGATGCTTGATTTGGACGTTTCATGGCCTTGGAACAGTAAGTTTTTACCACCAAATAAATCCCCGTTATGAAAGCCAACAGATTTCTGATACTTTGCATCAGCACTTCTTTGGCAAACTGGAACAGTGAGGTCTAGAGGAATTTAGACATTTAGCAAAATCACAGAGCTAACAAGTGACAGGGCCAGAGTCAGGACCCAGGTCTGTTTTCATTCATAGTTTTCCATTACTCCATATTCCAGCTATGGCTGGTAGAGAGTTAGCATTCTGTGCTCTGCCTCTGAACATCCAGGTCATTTAAAGGAAAATTGCTGAAGCTGTCATTCTTTTAATGCCCCACAATTTTAATGTAGAGTAATTCCACTTAGTCCTCACCCATTTCACAGGGGTGCTAAAGGAAAGAAGTACTTTATCAGTACTTTATCAGGCATCCATCTTCTCAGCTTTTCAGAGCCTTCATAAAGTCTACCAAATACACCTTCAAATTAACCTATAAAATAAGTTAAAATAAATGGTATTCCCCCTCCCCCTCCCCCTCCCATTTTGAAGATGCTAAAGCTGAAGCATAAAAATTGCTTTACTAGTTGTTGCTTAAAGCTGGGTTTGGGCTGGCTAGAAAGCCCTTTTTGATTTAGCATTACTTCATAGTTGTCTAGAGTGTGGTGGTAACTTGGGAATCAACCACCAGGCTCATTTCTTCATAGCTTCCCAGATTCACATCAGGTTCTGAAGCCCAAGGCTCTGAGGTCTTTTCTTTGCTTGAGGGTGTCTGGGGATTTTACTAGACAAAGCTGTATAACCTGGTATTGCGTGGGTATTCCACTTGTAGGACTCTTCACTCCCCAAGCTTCATGCCTCTCCCATCCATGTTACCAGCAGACTCGGGCAGGGTAGGATGGAAACGTTGACTCCTCTCTCCTTGCCCAGTGAGCTGTCTTTAAGGCTAGCCTCCTCCTGCTGAGGCCCAGCTTGCTCCCAGGTGCCTTTGAAGCCGAGTTTCTGCACAGGGCCCGCTGCAATGGAAGGAGGACGACTGCTAAGTGCAGGGACTCTGCGTATGTACAGCCCTGGTCCAAGTGGCAGCTAGTCCCTTGCCCTGCAGGGCCTCTGGCCCCAGATGCAGTCTCTTGTTTTGTTTTGTGCCCACCTGGCTTCAGTATTCCCTTGGGTTCTCCAGAAAGAACAATGTGTAAATTTTCCTCAAGTTCCCCCAAGGGAGCCAGAGAAGGTACATTGCACATCTCAGAGCATATATCTTAGACCCCACTAGATAATTGTGTTCTCCCCAAAGCACTCAGCCTTTCTGCATCCCCTTTCTAGGTGTCCTGGGACTTCCAATTGATTTCTGCCCCTAACTAAGTAGAGGAATTAGCTCAGCCCCCTCCTTGGCTCTTTTCCCTGAGTATGCTTACCCAAAGGACGGTGATACTCAGAAAACAAAAGTCTCTAGTAGGCCCCACCTCTTAACACAATTTAGATACTGCCTTTTTTTTTTCTCTCTCTCTCTTTTTTCTTCTTTATTTTCTTTTAAATGTTACATTAAAAAAATATGAGGTCCCCTATACCCCCCACCCCATCCATGCCTCCCCTCCCACATCAACAACCTCTTCCACCACCATGGCACATCCACTACACTTAGCGAATACATTCTGGAGCACCGCAGCACCACACGGACAGCAGTCCACTCTGTAGTCCACATTCTCCCCCAGTCCACCCAGTGGGCCACGACAGGACACGCAACGTTCAGCATCCATCCCTGCAGCACCACCCAGGACAACTCCAAATCCTGAAAATGCCCCCACACCATATCTCTTCTTCTGTCTCCCTACCATCAGCAGCCACCGTAGCCACCCTCTCCACACCACTACTACAATTTCTTCCCTTACTAATCCCAGTAGTTCCCCAGCAGAACACCAGTAAGTCCACTCTAATCCATACTCTATTCCTCCATCCTGTGGACCCTGGGATGGTTATGTCCAGTCCCCCATATTAGAGACTGCCTTTAGATCTGTCAAGTCTCAGACCTACCTATACCCATTCTTACCCCAGATCATTTATCCCAATATTTCCTTTAAGTCAAGAGTGCTCTCTGCAAAAAGAACTTGGTAAATGGCATTTTCTTTCTTTGTTTTACAAATCTTTTCCTTCTCTTCCAAAATGTCTACTTTCTAAAAACTTACAACAGTTACAGATAAGTCAGGAAAAGACTAAAGTGTGAGTAATTCTACTGCCTACAGTTCAGAATAGAAAAGGAATTGGAAAGTGTAGTTGAAAAGTGTTTATTGAAAAGAGACTTTGGTCTCCAGTGCCTGTAATATTCAATTCATTCATTAATCAACAAATATTTTTGGTAACTGTAACATATTTTTCCTAAAAAAAATTATTACAAGAGTTGAGGTGTGGAGAAATAGAAAAGGTGAATAAGCAGTTCATGCACTCAAGAGGCAACTAAGTGGGGGAGAAAAACGTGCAGGAGAAAGGAACAGTACAGAACATACAGGGTCATACAGGAGTAAGCAGGAACATGACCTAGTGGATGTAACATTTTTGTTTGCACAAGAAAGATGAGTGCTTTCAATGAGTGCAGATGAGAGAGAAGGCATTCCTGGAACTGTGGCCAAAGGCCTGAGGACAGAAGAATACCCATTATGCATTGGTCTTAGGAAGTAGTGCAGTTTGAGTCTAACCTTGGAGAGGAAAATTGAGTTCAGATGGAGAGGTTTTTTGAAGAGGGAAGAGGAGAATTAATGTAGCAACAGCATCATTTTGAGATGGGCTGAATGGATGCTCAAGTATTATCTTGGGTGACCCTAATTATTTCTGTAAAACCAGATTATTGTCCCTGAGGATTGGAAGTCTAGACACAGAGAACATAATTTGTGGGTGGATTTCCAAGTCGAGATGACTCTACTGAGTTAAAACAATGTAAATGTTATGTAGAAGCCTTCTGCCTTTTTCAGGGGCTATCTTCAGCAGTTTCAGACAACGCAAAGGAGAGGAGCTGACCCCTCATGCTTCCTGATCTTTGGTCCCCCTGGAAGGTCTAGGGCGCTAGGGAGTTAGAGGACCTGGTCCCTCGAGGGCAGGATGAATGGGCCTGTAGGTGAGCAATTCAGAAATGAAGACATGAGCTACAGGATCAATAGGAGGTTCTGGACAGTCATGCCAAGGCAGCCGGCAGACTCTGCACACATGGGAAACCAGGAAATGCTGGTGCTGTCAGTCCTCAGGAAGATTCCATGCTCTTAGAGGTGGGCCAGAGCCTGTGCTCTCTCCAGGATAGTGCTGGAATTAATGGGGAGTTGGCTTCTCTACCACCTCTGGCTTAATTCCATTTGGAACAATTATCTGAAGAGATTTTTAATTAAACCTAATGCATTAATGCTTCTTGCTGTACAGACTCATGCATTTGGAATATATTTCATGTTTCCTCAAACATGTTCATACTTATGTTGCTGCAGAACACATTGAGTGAAATTAATTAACGAATTAGATTCTGGCATCCTAGAACTAGCAGGACCTTGGCCATGAACTCATTTTCCACCAGCCACAGTTTAGTCTAAAGGCCCCTCAATGTTCTTTTTAAATTTTTTATTCCCCTCTCCTTGCGGCTTGCTTGCTCTTTGCTCTCTGTATCCATTCTCTTTGCGCTCTTCTGTGTTTTTTTAACTTGTCTCCTTTTTTTGTTGCGTCACCTTGCTGAGTTGGCTCTCCACCGCACTTGCGGGCCAGCGGCACTCCGCAGCACTTGTGGGCCAGGTGGCACTCCACAGCGTTTGCGGACCGGCAGCTCTCCACAGTGGTTAGGCTAGCCTGCCTTCACAAGGAGGCCCTGGGATGCGAACCCAGGGCCTCCCATATGGTAGATGGGAGCCCAACTGATTGAGCCACAGCCACTCCCCCCCACCCAAATATTTTTAATTATGTATATCTGTCAGTGAAAACTTATCAAGCAGGCCCACCCAATATATCTATTTTATTTATTTGTAAGGCATAATGTTTACTAACTTGACTATTATAAAACACTTTTAGAAGTGGAAATGAAAAAAGAATAAGGTAAAAAGTCAATAGAAATAGAAGTTCAACAAGTTTCTTTTCCCTACTCCATGGATCTTCTTACCTCCTTTACTTTGGAGACCACCAAGTTAGACAATATGCATTAAATTTCATATTCTACTGTTGTCTGAGGAGATTTTAATTAAACCTGGTGCACTAATGCTTATTACTATACACACATTGGAAATATATTTCTTGTTTCCTCAGGTGTGTTTGTGTTATGTTGCTGTGTAAGACTGTATTTTGCAAAAACCTGGTGAAACTTTTTTTTTAGCATATTTTAGGTTGGCATTGGATGATTTTCCCAAACCATTATTAAATACAAGGAATTTTATTTTTATATACTTGAGGTAACTTTCCAAATGTTGTTAAAAAATAAACGTTCAAGAGAATTCTAGAAGTAACTGTTTAATTGGGAGCTAGAGTATTTTTCTTTGGATGAAAAACCATTGATTCTCCTCCTTACACAGATAGATATACACAAGTAAATATATACCAATGACAGATCTCAAAATCGACACTCCTTAAATCAGCAAAATATGTATATAACATAAATTTGTGGGAAGCACTCAATTGAGAATTGTTTATAAGTAAATGCAGTTTATCTCATGGACATGTTTATGGTATTTAAGTTGTACTTGATCTTTTTATGACCCAGAAAGATGGATTTGTTATCAGCAAAACCATTCAGTGAGACAGATGTAATGAATTTGCTCCTCAAAGATATGCAGTAGTGATGCCCTGCATTCTCGGCATTGAAGAAATAATTGAGTGCTTTTGTCTGATTTATTTTTTGTACTGATCTCCTGTTGATCCCCTCTGCATCAACACCCTATCCCATGTCCAATTTTGATTCAGGGCAAAATAAGACTTTAATATCTATTTCCCTTTTTTGTGTATTTTTTTTCAAAACTTCAGCTGTGCTCTTCCCCCAGGTCTCTGCATGGAGGCTCTTTATGATAGAGAAGGGAGTTTACCATTTTCCTATGGAGCAATGGCACATGTGGCTGTCTTGTCCATCACTTCTAAGATGATCACTGATCTTCATTCTTCATCATCATTGTCCTTGTCCCATTTACGTGTTGATAGATGATGGGAGAATTAAATGTTTTATGTATAAAATAGGAAGCTTGAATCTTTGGAGTTCCTGTGTTTAACCTGAATTCACACCAGAATCTCAAGAATGAAGAATTTTGAAATCTCCCTATGCCTCACTATTAACTTGTGTTACAAATATATGGAGGATGTGCCATATTCTACATGTAATTAAAAAAAAATATACTGTGCCTAATTTAAATAATCTTTGATTCAGTGGACCTCAAAGAAACCACCAGAACAGAATAACTAGAGCCAAAACTCCAGCAGGCATTGTTCCCCATTTTTACTGATGTGGGCCAAGCCTAGAACCCTTTCTGATTTGAAAAGAAAAATAATCTTAAGTGCATGTCTCACAAAGCCCCCAGCACCTAACACAGTACCCAGGACACAGGAAGAGCTAAAAAAAATGTTTCCTTATACAATGAAGTATATACTCCACCTCTACCTCTACCCCGATTACTACCCAAACCAGGTGGTGTATTCCCTTAGAAAGCTTCACATCTTATAGAATAGAGAGATATTTATATAATTTATATTACTCAATTAAGTACAAATTTGTCATTTATATTTATTATAAATTTAGATTTTATTTATATTATAAAAATATTAAACTTAAAATATATAATTAGTATTATAAAAATAAGCACAAAATTAGCTATATAATTAAAATCCACTGATAAGCCCTCTGACCAGAGTATAAACTAAATGAAGGAAAGAACAAGTGGTATTTCCAGGGAGAAAGGAGTCCTAGGGATGGTGATGTGGACAGAGGAGGAGTTTTGGTTTGGATGGTGCCCTGGAGGCTGAGCAGAAGCTCATCAATCAAATAAATGGAGTGTGCCCTCATTCTGCAGACCTGGAGCTACCTATGAATATACCATATTTTTTCATTGACAAGTTGGAATGTGAGATTTTTAATCCTATTGGGAACTGGGGTTAGAAACATAGCATGGGTCAGCCTGGACAAGACCCTATATGATATGCTGAGGGTTTGGGCTTTAGGATGGGAGGGGGCTAGGAAGTAACAGTCCCTTATTTTTGGAGCAGTAACACTAGCAGTGGTTTATAGCATAGCTGCTTAAACTTTAACCTGCATCAGAATCCCCTGGAGGGTTTATTAAAACACAGATTGCTGGGCCCACCCCCAAAGTTTCTGACTCCATATGTAGGTTTGGGATGAGGCCTCACAATTTGCATTTCTAACAGGTTTCCAGGTAAAACTGATGCTACTTGTGACCATACTTTGAAAACCAAATGGTTTAGAGGATAGAGGGCAAAAGTCGTAGAGATCTATATGGAAATTTATTATAGTATCATATGAGGCAGCAATTACATCATTACCCAGAATGCGCCAATAACAATCTCCAATGTTCAGTATTTCTGAGAATTTGTTATGTACCCAGTGGTGCTGGTTCTAGAGAATCCCTTCAAGTCACCAGGGTAACACAGTAAAGACAGAAATTGCTCTGATCCCTTACTGACCTCATTAAGCCAAACTCAAAGGAACATGTGTCTAAAAATGAGCCCCTCTCCACCTTGCCATCATTCTGTCGTCTCCCAGCTCTGTGCATCCATTCTAATAATGTCCCACATCCCGTTTTAGGCACTGGAGGCTATTTCAGATGCTTTTCTGGGGGTCTCTCGGGTAGGGATTTTCTTCTTGCTCTCTTGCCGTCTTGTGCCCAAAGGCCCTGATATCTACTGCTAGTAGGTCCTTAGCTGCATCATGTCCTCCTTGGTTTTTGGCATATGCTGTCCTTTATAAAGACACTCTCCCAGGCCACTGTGGGAAAGAGGTATAAAGTACAAAATTCTAAGCTGGGATTGAAATAGCCACTTCACTAATCAGAGATTTCAAAAATGGTTCTACATTAATGAATTGTGGAAGCTTTCTTGGCAATAAGAAAGAAATAATTGCAAGCTAAAACCCAGCAAGCAAATGAGGTGTCTGTTTCACCTAATCCTAATTTTAGGGCCTTATCTACCCAGAGAGATGAAAAAGGCATGGCTGGTTCACTGTCACTAAGAGCCTAATTATATTTAAGACAAGTCCATCTTGGGGTTCATCTAAATGCCTGTAAGTGTCAGGTACTCTTCTGAGGTACAATGGACAACAGATAAAAATCCCTGTTCTTTTAGAGGAAGAGAGTAAAAAAAACAGATCTATAAGTAAACCTACACTATATTAGGTTATGAGAATTGCTAAGTAGAAAATTAGGGAAGAGGAATAAGTAGTATTGAAATGGGGAAAAGAGAATGCAGTTTGAAGCAGAATAGCCAGGGTAGGCATTACCAAGAAAATGACTTCTGAGTAAAGATTTAAAGGAAATGAGGGAGCTAATTATATGATAACCTGGGAAAAGAGCATTCTTGAAAGAGGAAATAGCATATACATAGTCCCTGAGCTTGTACTTGCTGTTATGTCTGATGTTTTCTAGATAAGCAAGGAAGCCAGAGTGTCAGGAGCAAAGTAAGCAAAGGGGAGACATGAGAACAGGGAGAGAACATATCATAGAAATCCTTGTAGGCCAGTGAGAGAACTTGAGCTTTTACCTTGCGTCAGATGTAACACCTTTGGAGGATATCCAATTTGAGCAATGAAATAGTCTGCTCTATTTTAACAAGATCACTTTGACTGCTCTGCTGGGTGAAGGGAAAGGTGGGAAAGGGGGGCAATAGAAGAAGCAAGTAGACTAACTAGGGACCTATAACAAATAAGGTGAGAGATAATGGTGCCTTGGACCATCATCTTGGATGTTAGCAGTGGAGATATTGAGAGGTGGCCAGGCCCTTCTTTTTTTTGTGTGTGGAGGTTTGGAAGAAAGTATCTGATGACAAACTGGATGTTGTGAGCAAAAGAGAAGCATCAAGGAATGCCATGAAGGTTTTGGGTTGAACAAGTAGAAGGATGGCATTTTCACTTACTGAGATGGGGGAAGTGGGGAAATGCGCTTATTTTTGGTAAGTTTAACCATGTTAAGTTTGATTGAGATGTATATTATATCTCCAACTGGGCAGACTTATCAGGTAGGCAGTAAGATAATTGAGTCTGAGTGCAGGGGAGCAATATGAGCATCCAGGGAACTATCAGCTGATATGTTTAAGATGTGAGTCTGAATGGGATTACCACAGGAATGAATGTAGGTAGGAAATAAAACATGTCTAGGACGAGCCCTGGGTCACTTCAGTGTTTCCAGATAAGGGAGATGAGGAGAAATCCCAGCAAAGAAAACTAAGTTAAGAGGAGAGTGCAGCAACTGGAAATCAGTGAAAAGGGTGTCAAATCATGCTGTTAGATCAACCAAGATCAAGACCAAGAATTAACAGTGCATTTGGCAGTATGGAGGTGATTAATGAAAAAGCAACTTTGGTGGAATGCTGAGTAGACTGGAGTGGATTCAAGAAGTAATGGGAAGAAAGAAGTTGGTGACACTGAGTGTAAACTCTTGCACAGGGTTTTGTTATACTGGGAAGGATAGAGATGGGATGGTAGCTGAAAGGGAAAGATGCAGTCAAGATAAGCATTTAAGATGAGAGAAATAATAACTTATCTGGATGCTGATGTGAATAATCTAATAGAGAGGGGCAATATCTTGGTGCACGAGTGATAAGATAAAATAGTTAATTGCGGGGTCCTTTAGAGGCAAGAGGGGATAGAAACCAATATTTAAAGACAAGAGTTGGCCTTAAGTAGGAGCATCAATATTTCTTGCATGGTAACAGGAGAAAAGATGAGTACAGGATAGATGGTGGTGGATGAGTAGACCTGGTCAAGGGTGCTTGAAGAAATGCTCTCTTGCTTGCTTGTATTTTCTCAGTGAAATAGGAAGTAAGGTTATCAGCTGAAAGTAAGGACAGGCAAGTGATGAAGGTTGAAGAGAAAGAAGAAATAAATAATTGTCTAAGAGGACAGAAGAGTGACTGGAATATGATGTAACTAGTGAGGGGCATTATAGACTGACCTGAAGGTGGTGACTGTGACTTTCAAATGAGACCAGTCAGTTTGACTGGTGGTATGTTTTTCTGCAGCCACATTCTTCTGGGCAGGGAAAACATGGAATATGCAGACAATTGAATTTAACCAGGGCAGTAGTTTGTTTAATCCCAGGAATTTCAAGGATGCAGGATTTGAGTTTGTGTGCAAGAGAGTGGTTGTAATGACTGACCATGGTTTTCAAGTTTATCAAGGAAGGAACTGGGTGGAGGTAAAGGATCTAATAGGTCAGGGTGTTGGGAAGACTATCTTTGAATACTGAGAATCATGATAGGAAAGCTCTAGTGTTAAAGCAGATGACAGTGAGCAGAACCTAAAACCTTCAAGGATTGGGAGGTGATGAAGATCAGCAGATGCTACAATGAGAAGGGGTCAAAGGGTAGGGTCTGAAGGCATGAACTTCCCAGTCAAGGGAATTTTGAAGGGACAGAGGAGCGATGACTTAGAAGTTGGACTAAAGAACAAGAGTATCTACCCTACTTTCCAGCACAGTAGCATGAGGGGTGGTGGGTGGTAGTGGTAGAGAAAACTTTCTCTCTTTTAGAGGGCTATAGGGAAGTGGCTCCTCAGGGGACAGCCAGCTTTCAGGGAGAGTGAAGATGAAGGGGATATTCCCAGAAGAGGTTGTGGATGTAAGGGATTTTGCTGATGACAAACCACAAGTTCCAGAGTACAGTGGAAAGATTTCAGGAGAAGGAAAGAGAGCCTTGGGGTATTAGAATCTGAGGGATGAGGTGAGTCTAGACTTCTTCTGGTAACTTTCATCAATGGGGTTTAACTCTGTGGAATCCAAAGTGCCCAAGACAGGATGGTCTTGCCTATGAGACATCCCAACTTTTAATAGTTCCAGGTCAGTGTCATAGTATATGCTGGCATAGTCCCAGTGACTTTCTGGGCTTTCCTAGCAAGCAAGCATTGCACAACACGAGAAGACAGGAGGACCCACTCCCATCCCAATTCTCTCTTTGATACCTGGTTTGTGTGCAGTCAGGGCAGCAGACTGCTGTACTCTAGCCCTAAAGAAGCCCCGACGTCCCTGCTGGTTGTGCTGGTCTTGCTCATGGACTTCTTCTGAGGAGAAAACCAGAGAGAAAATACTCCTTGCAGAGGAGGTTCCAGGAGCAGTGTTTCCCACGTTTGAGTGACTTGCCTACTAGTTTTAAAAATTCAGCACAGTGGCAGAGCACTTGTACTATTATTTGCTTAATGACTTTCTGTAAGTGTACTTTTTTCCCCTTATATTTATATCTTTTTTTTTTAAAGGAACTCTCATGAAAAGAAATCTGCCGCAATTAAAAACTTATTATAAAAATGAGTATAGGACCAGAATGATTAAAATCGTATGTGTACATCCTTGAATACCCCTTTTGATAGTTTGAAGTTGGGTGGACCTCAGAAGATCATGTCCTTAGAGCTAACCCACTCCTGTGTGTGTAAACCTATTATAGATGGGATCTATTGATTAGATTCTGTTAGATCATTTCAGTAGGGCATGACCCAGAGTGAGTCTTAATCCTCTTACTGGAGTCCTTTATAAACAGAGGAATAAAGAGCCACAGACATAGGGAAAAAAAGCTGCTGTGTTAGAGAGAAGCCTCCAGAATTTAAAATTAATGGACCTGGGGGAGAGAAAAGCCTCAGATGGAGCAAAGCAAAGCAGAACTAGCAGTGAGGCCTGGAGGAGATGGGAGAGACAAACTGATGCTGCCATTATGCCCTGTCATGTGCATGATGACCCACAGCTGAGCCTGGGGAGACACTGAGCTTGGAGGAGAAGGCAGAGATGGGCAGAGCTGCCATTGTGCCTTGCCACATGGCAGGAGTCCAGAATTGCTAGCACCTGACCTTCAGGGACTGCACTTGGCCTGATGCCTTGATTTGGACATTTTTCCCAGCTTCAGAACTGTAAGCTTTTAACTTAATAAAGTCCTATTATAAAAGCCAATCCATTTCTGGTATATTTCTCCCAGTGGCTTTTAGCAAACTAAATACCTCCAAATCATTTCCTTTGCCACTTTGTGAAATGGGTGATCTAGAGAATGGCTGTGCTCAAAACTGACCCCTCATCATGTGTTTAACCTACCTGGGTATTCTCTTCATTTCTGTTTCTACTTCACACCTGATTCTATGTGGTTTACAAGCAGGAGTATCAGACTGTATTCTTCTGAAGAGGCCGTGAGGTGGAAAGGAGCATGTGCATTCAGGGAGTAGGGCAGGAGTGAAGACAAGAAGGGTCTTGACCTAAAGTAAGGGGGAAATGGAAAGGAGAAATGAGTTTATATGGCTACGAGTTTCTAAAAAAGAGTCTGGAGGCTGGCAGAAGGATTGCCCTCATGCACAACTGAGCAGAGTCAGAGAGACAGATAAAGCAGATACAACCCCCAGATATTGGTTCCTTTGAAGGCTAAAGAGACCCATGAGAGTTATGGTCATGGCCGATGGGGTTAACTACCAGGGCAGATGGCCCCTCTTTGGAAATGGTGTTTATGTGTGATGAATCTGGACTCAGATGGGATCTCCCTTCATAAGACTTTCATGCTAATGTGCCTGAGGTGCAGTTAATGTTGGGGTTTAAGATATATTTAGGGGATTTGAATCTCTGGACTGACAATGTGATAGCCAGGTCCTGAGCCTCAACAGACTCCAGCACCTACAATCTGATTTATTGGACTTACCACACTCAGCTAAGATGGAGTTGAAGAAGGACAATCACCACACCGTGAAGCCTAGAGTGATTACAACTGAAAATGGGAGGATTGCATCCAGCATCCATGTGGAATCTAAGCCTCCTCTTGACATAGAGGTGCAATGGACACAACCAATCCAATGTCCACATAGAAGAGGTGGCATTGGATTGGGAAAAGTGGACATGGTGGACGATGGGTATGGGGAAAGGCAGGAAGAGATGAGAGGTGGAGGCGTCTTTGGGACATGGAGCTGCCCTGGATGGTGCCTCAGAGGTAATCACCGGACATTGTAAATCCTCACAGGGCCCACTGGATGGAATGGAGGAGAGTATGGGCCATGATGTGGACCATTGTCTATGAGGTGCAGAGGTGCCCAAAGATGTACTTACCAAATCCAATGGATGTGTCATGATGATGGGAACGAGTGTTGTTGGGGGGGGAGAGGGGGGGGGTGGGGGGTGAGGTTGAATGGGACCTCACATATATATATTTTTAATGTAATATTATTACAAAGTCAATAAAAAATAATAAAAAAAAAAAAAGAACTGAAAAAAAAAAAAAAAAGAAGGGTCTTGAAGTGAGGCCATTGTGAGCACCAGGGCATGCAGGACTTGGACACTGGGTTAACAATTTTGTCTTTTCCTGGGAGAAGCATGAAGCTACAGGGACATCATAAGGAGGGTGGCATGATCAACTTTGAGTTTTAGAATGATCCTTTGTCAGTTGTGCAAAGAATGGGTTGGAAGGGACATATATGGATGTAGACAATTAAAAGAGACTCCACCAGGATTCCAAATGAGGCCTATTGGTGGCTTAGAGTAGGATGTCAGTAACGGCATAGGACAAAAGATCTCGATTCAAGAGATGTTTAAGAGGTGGAAGAATTTAGTTCTTGTTTGAATGCAGAGGATATTAAGAGAGCAAGGACCAAGCATGACCTCAAGATCTCTGGCCAGCACAGCATGGTGGATGGTGGTATCATGTATTGAGATGGAGAAGACTGGAGAACTGAGCTGGTTTTAGACAAGTTGCATTTCAAGTTCCTGTACTACATCTAAAGAAAGATGTTTCTAAGTTGTGTATGTAGGTTTGGAGCTCGGAAGAAAGGTGGGAAGTAGAGATGAGTATTTGGGAGTCATTAGCCTACAGATGACAGTTGGTAAAGTTGGGAGATGGTATCCTGTGCTTTTGGTGTGATTGTAAAAGCTGATGGGGTCTACCAGTGTCTCCTTGCAATTGGGACATTAATATGATGTGAGCTGATATATGCCAGTGTTTGCATCCCATCAATGCATCCAACAGGAACAGTAGATTTATCTGCCTGATAAAGGCTAGATTAATAATTCTTCCTCTGGAAAAAAGCAAAATAAATCATTGTGATTTTATACTAACAATCATTGGGACACAGAAAGAGTTTTTCTCTCCTTTTTGTCCTCCTTCTCATCTTCTTCTTTTTCTACTTTTTCCACCTCCCCCTGGTTTTTCTCTGCTACTGTTCCTTCTCTCCCTTTTTCTTTTCTTTTTGTTCACATCTGGTGATCTACGTCTGACATTTGGTATGGGCATATTGTTATAACCAAAAGGTCATTCTCTGGGATTTCCTGTAACCAGATTTGGGAGCCAAAGATGCAATACAAGTAGAGTCATTTATAAATTTTATAATATTTACACAGCTAGATTAATGTTTTCTATTCTGGAAAAATTTTACATTCTAATCACTTTTTAAGTTAATTTTAAAATTATTTTATTAAAAATAATTAAAGTAATTCTTACTTAAATTTTCTGGTCTAATAGATTACTGTCCTAGATGAGACATGGACTGTGTTCAGGCGTTACAGTCGTTTTCGAGAAATGCATAAAACACTGAAGTTAAAGTATGCAGAGGTAAGTTATGAATTATCTCTCATTGAGAATATTAGTTTAATAAAGTAAATGAGCTTTATCATTTATCTCTCTCTTATTTGTTTGTTTGGGTTTTTTTTTTTAGGTATTAGTTCATAAGTGTCACTAAATTTTATTTCCGTTAACTCATTTGCCTTTGCGCTATTTCTTTTCTACACAATTTAAGCACTTTTCTGAACATAAGATTTTGAAAGTGATATGGAAGTAAATGAACTCTATCCTTTTCTTAAATTATATGACAAATTTAAAACATACGTGTTATCAATTTATGATTTCTTGGCTGTTGGTGATACCTATTAAGATTAATTAGTAATAAATTCCTGCATAAAGATTTGTCCATTCTTCTCTTGAAGAAAGACAACGATAATGCTGAGACTTCCATTTAATGAAAAGTCAGGTCATAAGAAGTATTTTGCCATCAGATATAGAGGGGGTTAGAGAGTTAATATAGAATTATCTAGAAGCAATGAGACATTCCATGCATTAAATCCATGGTGTACATTAGTAGTTATTTATTTTTTTTGGACAAAGACTAGTTTGTGAAATATATTTCAATAGAGAAGTATACCTAGAATGAATGCATCTTCCAAGTGAATGTGTAATTATTGTTGTTATTCTTGTTGTTACTATTATTATTATTATATTTCAACTAAAGTAAACCTAGTTTAGACAAGCTCTTTGGGGATTTTGGTTTGAATTCATAGCAAATCAATCCACAGTCACCATCTAAATAGCCTGTCTGCTTTCACTAAGTATTGCTTTTTACCACTATTTTCATAGTTTCCTATGACATCCTAGGAAAAATTTTGTCAGAAAGACACTTGCCCCTATTTTAGCTCACTTTAAGTAGATGGTTTCCCATGCTTTCCACCCTTTCTTATCTGATATACAACACAGAAAGAAATACCTTTTTGTAAATAAAACAGCTCACTATGTGTAGAAGAGTCTGAGTCCAGATGAAATTAAACTATCTCTGAAGTTCTGGCATTAAGATATTGTAATAATACTCCATTAAAAATTGACATTTTAGATGTGAATTATCACTTAGCATCCCCAAGAGACTTCAGCTCTAGAAATAATTGCATCAAAGTAAGTTGTTAAGTTACTTTCTGCAGTTTACTTTCATGTCCCAAATAAATACTGACCAAAAATGGAAGTATTTTGTATATAGTAAATGTACAGAGCAATTTATTTTTTAACTTATTATTATTTTTTTAGGCAGTACCAGAGATTGAACCCAGGACCTCATACGTGAGAAGCAGGTGTTCAATCACTGAGCTGCAACCACTCCCTGAGTAGTTTATTTTTAAAGGGAGCTTTGTAAGCTCATTAACTGCTTAGTTATGACTTATGACATCACTGCTTTTATAATTTGCTGATTTTGCATATTAACAAAATGGAAACAGGACACAAGTTTTATCAACATATGTATGTATTTATGTATATGTTTATATATATACACACACACATATACCCATAAAATATATATAATAAATATACAGACATAGCATTCATTCCATGATTGTATCTCTTTAATATTGTTTCATTTGCTTAATGCCATTCTGTATAGGCACATTTTCTAAATTCCATTATTACAGTAGTAGATAAGAACAAAAGCCTTTTCTCTTATATACAGAAACTGACAATAAATATGGAAAAAATGTAACCAGCACTTAAGGATTAAGCATGTCACATGGTGGGTGCCATTTTTAAAAAGTTATATACTTTATATGAAAAATATGAATAAAAAGTGATGGGGCAGAGGATGGTGGGTACTTTGTTATAAAACAGTTTCAGGGTAGAACTATCTAACAAGAAGGCATTTTAGCTGAAATTTGAGGTATGATGTCTTTAGGAGAGTCTGCAAAGAGTCAATGCACAGCTCTAAATAATGCTTTTAAAGAAAATGCCAGAACCAGTCTTCACAGATATAACAGAAGAAAACTTACCTGAGATTGAGAACTATGTGAACCTATAAGTCAAAGGTCACCCCATACTGGCAAAATAAATGAGCATAAATCATCACACATGTGAAAATCTTGAACTTCAAGGGGGTAAAAAGTATATTTAAAAAAACATGTTGAAAAGAATTGTGATCTTCAAATGAAGAAATCCAAGCTGGGTTCATTTATTCATCCAGTCACTCATTCATAAATCATTATTAAACAACTGTGCACTGTGAATGCAGGTGTGAACAAGACAGCCACATTCCCATCTCTCAAGAAGCAGAGAAAATCAATAAACAAATAGATAAGCTAATTTCAGAGAATGGTTAAGTGCTACAGAGAAAGGTACACAGGGCATGTGGTAGTGCAGCAGGAGGGGTAAGGTATGGGCTACTCTAGATGGTGAAAGCCATTCTGAAAGAATGATTGTTGAACTGAGATCTGAATGTTGAGAAGGATCAAGGCAGGAACATCTAGAGGTGAGCACGTTTTTAAGTAGAGAAAACAGGGAATTCAAAGGCCCTGAGTGGGATCAAGATTGGCACACACTGAGAACAAAAAAGGACTGAAAATTCTCAAGAGAGATAGGGATGAGGGCAGAGAGTTAGTAGGAACCTGATCATGTAGTCTTGACTTTTATTCTTAAAAAACAACATGATCTCTAGTTGAAGAAAACGTGATCTCTAGTTTATTTTTTTTTTAAAACATTGTCTTTTTTTTCCAAAGATTTATTTATTTACTACCCCCCTTGCTCCTTGCACTTGCTGTTTGCTCTCTGTGTCCACTCGCTGTATGTTCTTCTGTGTCTGCTTGTCTTCTCTTTAGGAGGCACTGGGAACCGATCCTGAGATCTTCCAACGTGGGAGAGAAGCACTCAATCACTTGAGTCACCTCAGCTCCTGATTTTTGTCATGACTCTCATTGTGTTTTCTTTGTGTCTTTTTTCTGTTGTGCCATCTTGTTGCATTAGTTCTCTGCATGGGCCAGCTTGCTGTGCGGGCCAGCTCACCCTCACCAGGAGGCCCCAAGAACTGAATGCAGGGCCTCCCATATGGTAGGCAGGAGCCCAATCACCTGAGCCACATCCACCCCATCCCCCACTCCCCCGCTACATTTTGTAAAAGCCATTTTGATGGCTGTGTGGAGAAGGAATCATTGGATCAATAGAGAGCTTAAGTCCAGAATTCTGTTTTAGGCATATTAAATTTGAGGCTATTGAACACCCAATTGGAAATGTCTAGAAAGAAGTAGGATATAAGTTTAGAGCTTAAGGAAGAGAGATATTAAGAATATTCTCTTAGAAATAAGGTCATTGACTGAATTAACAATAGTTGAAAAAAATCATTTTGTTTGTTTCAATTTCTAGCCAAATTTCAGTGTTAAGAACATTATATTCTTTGATAACTGCTCCCCACAGAAACCCTTTTCATGAAGTCATGATCTAGATGATAAACAAGGATAAAATTACTTTTCCATGTTGAGTTCAACTTTATAACTTACAGTTTCTTTCTCACGAGTACAAAAATATGGTAGTTATGAAAGAGAACTGAGACACGGGTGTGCATATTAGAATGGGAATGAGATAATTTCGTAATGTTATAAAGCCTTAAGACAAAGTGGTATGCTCCCAAGACAAAGACCGCTTGTAGAAAGGGAAGCAGTATAGTTCCAAACCCTGAGGAGGGTGAGCAGGGCTATTGCACTTTTCAGTAGCCGCAGCTCTGACCCATTTCTCAACCACTTACTGAGGATTTACCATGGGCTCGGTGCTGTGCTAGGCATTGGCCATTCATGATGGTGTGTAGCTCTCATGACAGCTCTAAGAAGTGTGGGGTGGTAACATCCCCATTTTACAGGTGTGGAAAATGAGATTGAGAGAGGTGAATAACTTCCCTGATGCCACACAACTAGTAAGCAGCAACCCAGTGTAGAAGCCCAGGCCTTTGACCCTAATTCTTAGTTCTAAATTGACAGAAATAGAAAAATGAAACAAAAACTTTTATCCCTAAAAATATGGTAGCATATGTACCCAAATCTCGATCAGGGGCTCCTAACCTTTTTTATTCCATGGATCCCTTTGCTAGTCACATGAAAACCACGGACCCTGCATTAAGTCCACACCATACTGTGTATTATTTAAATAAATATATCACACCCACACCAACATGTCCTTGCAAGAATAATGGTTTTTCGAATTTCAGTTCATGCTCACGGACGCCTTGTCAAGAACCCTTGATCTAGATAGATCTTATTTCAGCGAGAGGAGAACAGCATTGTCTATTTAACATCTTCAAGGTGAAGCTTTAAATGTCAAATTGAATATCAGCTGTGTTCTTTCTGTAAAGTTGATTTTTCTTTTATGCAGCACAAGCTCATAGACTTACTTGCCAAGGAATTGATGGAACTTGAGATTAGTAATGTGTTTATTAGGTATCTACCAGTTATGATTGCTCATCTTACTGTTTATATTAATGTATAAAATGTTAATCTTCTTGAATTAATCAACTCCTTCAAAATGGTTATTTGGCCATACAAGAGCCTGGAAATCACTTGATGTGTTAAAGACACAGGCATAACTTGTTCAAGAAAAACAGTGGACCCACATGGAAGGATCCTGAGAATTTCCTCTCGCAGATGACTGTTTCATTGGCAAGTGGAAATGTGCTTAATTTGCCTCACTTCATAACCAGATTCCGTTAATTATTTCTATGGAAGTGAGAAATGATTCTTGCTCTATTAATTGCAAGAATACCAAAATGGCTGATGGTATACATTACCTAATGTATAAATTTACCTAAGTCATGCAAGGTTCCAAATTTTTAATCAAGCAGAAAAAAATTTTAAAAAAAACACACCTCCAAACTATACTGAAATTGTAATATACTTGTCAAGATAGAAAATCTTTTGTTCACCTTAAATTCTAGTTTTACTTACAGTCCTCAGTCTTTTGGAACTGTATCTAAAATTATATACTACTCATTCACACTTCCTTTTGGAGTTGAGCCCCTGGGAGCTGTTATCTCTAAGACAGTTTGATATAACAGTTCTCTTTGTGAAGATTTTATTCTTTCAATAATCTTTGTGGGATTTTCTTCCAAAGAGTAATAAATTACATGTTTCTGTTAAAGGATTGAAATTATTCAAAGATATATACATGGTATAGATAAGGGAGTATGTAAGTCTCCCTTCATCCCATCCTCAGAGGAAACCATTTGCAATACCCACCAGGAGGTCTTTCTGGGTCCAACTAAGCATCCAGACTCACAAGCCTCCCTCCCATTGGCCGTATTTACCATAGGGGTCCCTTGGAAGGATGTAGAGCAGGGACCACAACCTGCCAGCAGGGCAGAGGCAGGTATTCCTCTTCCATGGACAGGGATTCACAGCAGTCTCTGCAGCAGTCCACACAGCTGCCCAGGAACTCTTCTTTCTCCTGAAGTGCGAGATGAGATTCACACAAGGTGAGTGTGGTAACTACTCAGTCATGGACTCCACATTTCACAAGGAAGCTGCTTTGTCTGGTAACAAATCTCTAAGACAGACCTTCTAGGGTCCCCACAGGGACATACTGAGCTATAAGAGCTACAAGGTCCAAAGTATGGCTTTCCTCTGGCTATCTATCTTTCCCCAGTCTATAAGCAATTTATTAGTTGGAGGTCATTCTTACCATGAGCAGTGCTGTCTGCTAACGAAATTGGCTTGTCACCTTATCAGGTTTTCAGTGTCCTGTTAGTGACTTTTGGGTGGTTCCACATTTTTGCTGCCTCCCTATGAACATTCTTGAACATGTCTACTATATTCTTCTGCATGATTTCTGGTCCATATGTGCAAGACTTTCTCCGTGAAGATATTGGGTGGTAGTTCGAATGTTCTTAAAGGTAGTTCTATAAATTTCAGGTATCTCAAAAGATCTTCCTAATTTACATATAACCAAGATGAGGTTGGAAGCTATAGAAGTTGGGTAGGCTAAGACCCCTGAGGGCCATCACCCCCATTAGGGAGAAGGTTTTAGAAATTCCTTTTCCATTTCTAGCTACTTCTGATCACTTTGCTTACTGTCATATCATTGATTATTTACTGTAATGCCTCCATATGGAGAATGATGTCCTGATCAACTGAAGACCCCCCCAGTGGTATTTTATGTACAAATGGGTAATGAACAAATTAAAACAATAAAGAGTTGTTGATTATTAGATATAAGATGTGTCTCTGAAGAAAATTAAAAGAACTTAATGGACTTATGAATCAAAAAAGTTCTATAAAACTAAAGGGTGGGTGGGAAAATGCAGAAACCAAAGAAAAGTTTGGCCCAGTGTTTTTATATGGTGACAAATTTCATGAATAAACAAAACAAAATGAAATCATTTTCCCTCTATAATCCAAAAGAAGAAGGGATTGGCTGCAGGTGATCTTGGATCACACACAAGCATTATATCCATTCAATCCCTGAGTTCTTCTTGCTGGTGGTGCTGTGTTATTCACGGTTTTTAAATTGTTGTTTTTACTTTTATTTATTCATTTTTTCTAATATCAGCAGTTTCTTCTGAATTCAAATAGATTTTTCCTTTTGTTTAGAATTAATTTGGCCTCTTGATATGCTGACATGCTTCATACAAGATAATAGCTCTTCCTGGCTTTCTGCTCCCCTTCGTTGACCTTGTATGGAATCTTAATCACATTAAACCATGTGTTTTCAAATTCCACATTTGTAAAGTGGAAATGCCTCAGCTAGTTTGTAAAAGATTGTGAAAGCCTCAGATAAAAATGTGTTATTAAAAGCAGCTACGAAGTATTATGGAGCATCTGCTACATAACATGTCTTTGAAATTTTATCATGCAAATCATTTCCCCAATGCTCTTTATCTGTATGAAGACTGTATTTTTTTGCTCTTTTAAAATCAGTATAATCCTTTCAAATATCAATCAAGTTATGAGCTCAGAAACAAAGCCCTGTTAAATGTTTCCTTTTCTTTTTTCTGAGCAAGAGGTAGAGTTGCAGCTGTGTCTAATGTCCATGAAGTTTGCTTATGGGTCCAGATCACAGTCTGAGAGTCAGACAGAAACATAGCTCACAAAGAACCTAAAAAAAAAATAGTTTTTATATTTATATTTAAAACCACATCTCCTTTTCAGCCATTAGAATGAACAGTGAAGGCCTAGTGCCTCCCTCTGCCCCTTTTTGGATACTTGGTCTAGTAGGCCCTGAATGTATTTAATAAAGCAGAATGGCATGTGCTGTGAGAAGTCGAGAGGGTCACTGTGAGAGTTGCTGCTTCTAAAAAGTTCTGAAATACCAGTCCTGCCTGGTTTTGAGAGGGGTAGGTTTTAGCACACTTGTCAAGGAGTCTTCTCTCTGAGTGAGCATAATGGCCACTTCATCTCTTGGGAGAACTGTCTCACTTTGAAAATGATTAAGTATTGGAATTGATCATGGAGAGCCATTTTATAACCTTAACTAGGAGTGATTCTGAAGCAAATTTGTGTTGGTCTGCCTAGTGGCAATAGGATAAACCATGCAAATGGTACATTTTACATATTAAGATGTACAATCAAAACAAATACTAAGGGAATGTTTAAAGTCTGTGCATGGTGAGAGTACAAGTTATATAAAACAAGCCATGTTGCCTGTCTGCATCATAACTGAGTTATTACAATTCATGAAAAATCAGAGTATCATTAGAATTCTCAAGTATCAAGCATGATCAGCCTCAATCAGTGACATCCTTAGGGTGGCTTTCTTCTCCACACTGAGCTGAGGAGAAATATGTTTTCAGAACTTTCAAGTAAAAATTGAAGGTTGCTGTGGTAGAGCAAATGTTCAATCTTGCATCTGGCATTCTCTGGGAAATACCAATGGGAGGGAACAGAATGATTAGGCAAGGTTATTCAATTTGTATATGGACTTCAAGTTTATGCTGGTAGAATCATTTATTTGCCAAGTAATCTGCCCAAAGCAGTACCAAAAAAAAAGTTTGCAAGAAAGAAAGAATCTAACTAATAGCCTTGTATTTGTCTTGTACAGCTATTTATCATCCATCTCCAAAATGCATTCTAAACTGCTTTATTACCAACATTCCAATTTAATATAAAATTTGCAAATACCATCCAAATTATAACTCTAGCCACAGGGAGCATCCAGTAAGCCTCAGGTGAATTCAGCTACATCAAGCCTTCAGCTTCCTTGAATTTTTTTTTTTTTTAACTTTCTGTGTGGGAAAGGATGATCTTGAGCCTGAGGAGAGCAGGCAGGCTCCAGATTTCTCCAAGTCCACATCTTTTTGCCTCCAATTCTTACGTGTCCAAGGTCAGGAAACCACGACCTGCCTTTGTAGGAGGGTACCTCCTTGAATTTTAAATAACAAACAGCTTTGCGGGCAAAATTAAAATATTGCCAGCTTCCCGACCTGGTACCTTAAAGAGACCTGGCCGTCTCACTGTATCCTGTGTGTCACATCAGTCTTGACACTTGATAGATAAACAGGATTCAAATCACTACTTTCAAGGGTGGATGCTGAAGTGAAGGGCATCACAATTACCTGGAGAACTTTTTGAAAATGTAGGCTCCAAACTAGGAAATTCCAGTTGAGTCTAGCATGAGGCTTAGGTATGTGTAGTTGGGGGAAACTGTCCCCCAAGTTCTGCTCTCTGCACCCTGATTTAGATCCTGCCCAAAACTTCTCCATCCATTTTGGGAGTATTAGTTGATTTTCCATTATTATGCATCACTGAATATAAAAGATGATTTTCAGTGACAAGTATTCTTGTCAATATTAATGGTAGGTTAGATTAAATTTGAACAGTGGAGAAGAAATGTTGATCATTTCTTTGGTCATCAAAGAGTATGAAATGTGGGCTTGTGTCAGGCTTTTCTCTGCAACCGGCATGGAAGCCGCTATAGCCATATGCTTAGAACCATTTGCACATTATGAAACGTCTGTCCTCCAAGGGACCTTAAAGATTAGGTCGGTCAGTTTTCCATTTTAGAATGACGAATTAAATGCCCAGAAAGAGTTGTTCAATGTCATGAACAAGACTTCGGGAATGAGGCAAGGTTCAGGGGCCCTGACTCCTAGTCCCACATACTTGTACTGAACCTCTTCTCCATGGCTATGTTCATTTAGAGATAGGGATTTTTTCAGAATCTTCCAGATGACACCAAAGATCAAATTTATTCCCTATAACATTCCATTGTGTACTGAGTTCCCATGGATGATCACTAGAACTTCGGGCCCTTCTGTTGTCTGGCAGGGACAAATGGGTCCTGTGTGTCTCAGTCCCTGAAAGAGACTTAGCAGCATCATAGTCAGAGATGGAAAATACAAACATTTGAGTTAGTACAGCTGCCTAGTCATTCTTTAAAATGCAATCTTAAGTACAGATCTGGAATATTTCTCACTTTCAGAAATTGTTATGGCATGAATGTTCTCAAATCTATTCTCACTGGTTCATGCCTGAATGAAATTGACATGGGCTTTGGGAGGAGTGAGTTTCAATGCAGAAAAAGCTCCAGTCTTCATAGCAAATGTAACTGGAAGCTGATTGTGCACTTCTAACTAAATTTCCAAGTATGGGTTTATATATAGAACACTCTAAGTTTAGCACTTAAGTGATATCAGGATAGCATTCTGTTAGTGATATGTCCTAAATTGAAATCGCGAGCTGCTTCACATGGACCACCAGCAAAGAATTCTGCCGTGCCCATTCATTTAACAGATATTTCAAGAGGTCTAGTTTGTGCCAAGCCCTGAGTGAGGCACAAGGCAGACGCCCGTAAATATTGTATAACATGCTCAAGTTACAATATCAAAGGTCTAAAGGTAGCTCATTGCTCCTTCAGTAGCCATCTAGAAAGTCCTGAAAAGTTGCTGCATTATGCCCCTAACAAATCGAACTTGGAGGAGAATTGCTTATTTGCCTGTGAGTATTTTTCTCAGTGACAGCTGTTGGTATAAGGCCTTGGAAACTGCCATTAATTTTGAGTGGTCAGAAATGCTCCCATCTAGTCAACTGTGAGAATTATGGCAGCTTTTTGATGAGTTTTCATTATTCGCATTTCTTGAAAGCTGGAGTGGCTGAAATTTTCATCATGAACCTGCAGGGCACGGATGTTTCCAATATTACCAAGTGATCATGTAGGTGTATCTACTTGCAAAAGACAAACTAGAGCTGATTTCACCAATTAGAGTACCGCGCAGAACTTGCTCCTCTAATCTTTTGGGTACTAGCTAAGCATTAAAGGAATAAAGAAAATGGCTACTAAATGAGGAATGACAATAAAATATACTTCTATTAGGTATTGTAAAAGTCATGTTTTCCTTTCACTAATAAAGACTCCACAATTTTATTAGTTGTTCTCAGTTTTCTTTCAGTGATTTAGAATCCAGTTTTAGCTGCTTAAGTGTTATAAAATCATGAAAGATAGACAAGACTTTTTATTACTCATTTTAATTTCTTTTCTATATTTTAGGGCTACTGTTATTTATATCCAAAGTAAAAAAAACTATGTCATTTATCAAAACTTACGCTGTCTTTGGCCTCCAAGACCACCTGGACTTAATATAGGCTCTCGCTAACCTGAAAACTGAACTTGGCCAGGAGAGAAAGGCTTCTAATAAAAGCAGGCTTTTCCATTAGATTTAATTTGTCTTCTTAATGGTAGCAGACTAGCTGATCTATCTTATTATAATATAATATGTAATAAACAGTGAAGTCAGGATTTGAGCTTGATGACTCTTAGAAGAAAATTGGGCTGTGCCAATTAACTTGGAAATAGAAAGGGAAACATCAACTTCTAGATGAATATTTCACTCTGTCTGGGATAATTAAATATTACGACTTAACAGAGAAGATGCTAACTATGTATTTCTAATGTGTCTGCATATACATATAGCTAGCTAACTTGATAGATAGATGAATGGTGACTCAGTGCTTCTATTTTCCCAAAACTGGATCACAAACAGTTGTGTAAAATGGCCATGCTAGTTATAAGTAACTACTGTCACTTATCTGACTGTAATTCTTCATACAGATCAATTTTTCAACCTAAAAATTAGAGGCTTATTAGTTGAACACCCAAAATAAAGCTAACAACTTGAATTTTTAAATTCTACAAGGCACTGAAGAAGGAAAGAGATTTCATAGGAAGTCAGTAGGCCTAAAAGTTATTGATTTCATTTTCTAATAGATTTTTATTTCAGTCCTTTTATCTTTTTTCATTATCTTTTTTTTAAAGATACATAGATCACACAGAAAATCCTTTTATCTTTAGACTATGTTTTATTTACTGAATTGCAGAACAAACTTATTATGTTTCTCTCAGGCCAAAGAAATGTGCTATTTTAATCTTCATTTGTTTCCTGTGGCTTACTCTGCATAATCAGATTTCATAATTATACAAAGTAGGCCATGGGCTGTTGTTAAATTGTCTTCCAACATTCTCTAAACTTATCATATCACTCTCAAATATCCAATTTATTTGACCTCAGTAATCATTTCTAATTTTAATGTACAATTTTCCCATAAGAGCTCAAATATATTTGCATCATTTCCCACTCCTGCTGTAAGGATAATGGCTACAGCAGGAAAATATGCCATTTTAAGGATTTTCTCATGAATACTGTCTTCCCATTTGCATCTTTCCTTTTTCTATTCTACAACCTCTTTAAACAGCATGCTTCATTATTACATTGGGATCCATTTTCCCTTTACATATCGAGCCTCACTTCAAATAAGAATGCTATGAAGATATTACAGAAAGTCAGTTACATTCCTCACAATCAATATAGCCAGGAGAATAGGTAAAATACCTCCATGGCACCTCAAGTGCTACTTCGAACTCAGCAGAGAGAGATTTTAATCGCCAGCTCCTGAGTTATAGACATGAAAGGAAACTTAAAAATCTTAGTTCAACTCCTACATTTTAAAAGATAACAAAACTAGTAACTAGAGAGGCATTATATATTGTTCAAGGTTAGACAACCAGGTCGTCACTGAGCTGGGTCTTTTAATCTGATTGCCCCAAATCACAGTTTACTAAAAGAAAACACACACACACACACACGGTTTAACTTGACTGATTAAATTTGTAAAAAGAATAATCTTTATTATTTCTGTGAAAATGGTGCACATTTGTTATTTTAAAATTTCAAATAATACAAGAAAATATAAGAAAAAAAGCAACAGGTTGAGCGGATGTGGCTCAAGAGCACCTGCTTCCTACAAGGTTTGGTTCCTAGTGCCTCCTTTAAAAACAGAACAAAGCAAAAACAAGTAAAACAAAAAAACCAACTCAAGGGAACTGATGTGGCTCAATGGTTGAGCATCAGCTTCCCAGATACAAGGTTCTGGGTTCAATCCCTGGCCCCTGGTACCTCAAAAAAAAAAGAAAAAAGGCAACAAATTACCCAGTATTTAAATATAATTAATGTTAAAATTTAATTAACATTTCTGGTACTTAACGAAGAGGTACAGATAAAAAGATGGGTATGTAAATTGATAAAAGGAAATTAAAATGAGCGAAAAAAGAATAGGAACAAAGAATGGCATAACTTTTTAAAATTGGGCCTCATTCTAGGTATGATATTTTTAAGTAAAACATTAAATTTTACTTGGATTGAATAAGTGTAAGAAACTGAAGTTTATAAGAATTTGAAGTTGCCGAACTTCAAATTAAATGTTTCTCTACTGCATGAAATATTAATTCCTTTAAAATATTTTATGTTTAAGAAAAAGATTACGAAAAACATTGAAACATTAAAGAGACTAGTTTTCAAGTGACATTTCCATTTTATAAATTATCAGTTGACTCTCTGCTAACAAAGAAAAGATTAGAACACTCTATTTACTCCTACCTACCAATTTTTAAAATTATGTTGTTACTTTTACATTGTCAAGATACAGAACATTTATATTCTTTTACATATGAATTACACATAATTCCCTCTTAGTTGTGAGTTTAAATAGAGGCAGTTTTTACTTTTCCATGGTTTCTTCAGTCCTGAAATCTTTATATTGTGCTATCTCTTAGTTGGTTATTTTTTGTCATGCAGTAAGTTTTTGAAAGATACACCCTGATGTGTTTTCCCCAAGTTCTTGTCTGTACCTTTTATACTTGAAAAACACTGTGGTTAGGTCACATTTTCTTTCCCTGTGGACATTTCATTTGGTGTTTTTTTTCCTCAACTCTATATTCTGTATGCTAGTCTATGTTCTTATTTTATTGTGTTCATTCTACTTTTGTTCCTTCTACTGGGTCTTTTATTCCTATAATGTTTTGTTTTGTCTCTTTCATTTCCTTGAGTTATGCTGGATCACTTTTTGGGCAGGGGGGGGGAGAGGAGAAGGTACTGCTTTTTAAAAATTATTATGATTAGTCTTTTAAAATTATAAAGTAGTTTAAGATTTGCTGAAAGATTTAGTATAGTTGAGAGAGTTCCCATATCTCCCACACCCAGTTTCCCTTTTTATTAACATCTTATATTAGTCTGGTACATTTGTCACAATCAACCAATATTGATACATTATTACTCAATAAAATCCATACTTTATGGCAGTTTCTTTTGTTTTTACCTAATAACCTTTTTCTGATTGAGAATCCCATCCATCCAGCCTATCACATTGCATTTAGTCAGTATGTCTCCTTAGGCTCTCTGTGGCAGTGACATTTTTTTGAACTTTCTTGTTTTTGACAACCTTGACAGCTTTGAGGAGTACTGGTCAGGTGTTTTGTAGAATGTCCTTTAAATAGGATTCTCCTGATGGCTCTCTCATGATTAGAATGAAGTTATGGGTTCTTGGGAAAACCATGGAAATCAAGTGCCATTCTCATCACATCATATCATACCTGTATCCCACACCTGGCTGAGGTAGTGTTTGTCAGATTTCTCCAGTAAAAAGTTACTTTTTCCCCCTTTCTATACTGCACTTTTTGAGAATGAAGCCACTATGCTCAATCCACATGTTAGGAATGAGGAGTTATGTTCTACATCCTGGAGGGTGAGGTAGCTATATAAAGTTTTTGGAATTCTTCTGCATGGGAGAGTTGCCTCTTTTCTCCCATGTATTTATTTACTCAGTTACTTTTTTTATCAATTATGGACTCATGAATATTTATTTTGTACTTTGGATTATAATCCAGTACTATATTTTTTTAAAAATTGTTGCTTGAATCCTTTCAGCTTTGTCCTTTGGGAGCTCTTTCAGTTGGCTCCTGCACTCCTTTGAAATACCCCCTCATTGTGTTTTTGTTTCTGTTTTCTGAGCACTTCTTACTTTCTCCTACTATAAGATGCTACATACTCATCTTGTATATTCCCAGTTCCAATCACAGAATCAGCCATTTGTCTAATACCTGATTTACTTCATCTCCATTTTATTTCTTGTAGTCTCTCCTTTAAACCTGTGTATCACTGCTTTGGGTTCTTTTTTAAGATTTTATTTCTTTGATTCCTATGAGACTATGAAAAATTACTTTACTGAATTATTCCCAGATATCTTTAGCCAGTTCTTCTGGTGATCAATGTTCTTTATCTGCCTCTTGCTTCTGTTGTTTTCAACATCTCTTCACCCAGCCCTTTTTATACATAGTTCCAGTTTTGGTTCCAGCTATTGCTCATATTTCAGATTAATGGGGAGCAGGGCATTATTTCACCAGGGGGAGGCAGGGAAGGGCCAGGAATAGGGGGAAGGTAGCAAGCTAGGGCAAGCTGAAACTCTTAGGTAGTGCTTTTCTGAATTTTCCCTGTCAGTTGCTTTATCTTCTTTGCCATGACACACATCTCTGGTTTTCTGGTGTTCAGGAGGTCTGTGGGTCACTGCCTGGGGAAAATAAGCTTTTCTTCCTGTAACACCAAGGATGCAAGGCATCTCTAGGCCTCTTCTTCCGGTCTCCCTCCCCTTCTTGCCTTCCGCTTTGATGAGGGTTTTTCCTCCTTTCTTTTGTCCCTAGATTTGGTCTCTTCAACCTGAACGTAGGTGGAATGCCTAAGACTTCTGAGATGCTTCTTTGGTGGGCAGCTCATGTTGTCGGAGGCCCAGGGCGGTGAGGGGAGGGGAA
Organism: Dasypus novemcinctus; assembly: GCF_030445035.2. Lineage (NCBI taxonomy): Eukaryota > Metazoa > Chordata > Mammalia > Cingulata > Dasypodidae > Dasypus > Dasypus novemcinctus. The sequence goes on along the minus strand of NC_080696.1, from coordinate 14,887,387 downwards.
GGGAGGTCAGCCCTTTCTCATCCACCTCCAGACGCTTTTCCTGGGTGCAGCCGGGTCTGTGATTTGGAGCTGTGGCGGTTCCTTTGTTCAGAGATGGAATTGTTCCTTTACTTTTCATTCTTTTGTAGTTTTTAGTGTTTCTGAAAATGGTGAGGGGAACAAAAAAATCCTTTGCTCCACCATGTTTAACCAGAACTCTTCTACCAATTTTTATGATCTGTAGAAAGAACATTTTTATTGTATTCATACCTTTCAACAAGACACTCTCTATGGAAATTACAAGGGGAAGTGATGGTGCTTGTTCCTTATAAAAAGAAAAAGATGTGGTTTTTTTCCCTCTCATTACTGGATCCCAAGTACCTTCAGCATTTTTATTTGAATCAGAAATATTTACCTCAGTCTCTTTAGAATTTAATTGATGCAGAGGATATAGAACTTCAAAAATTTTAAATTTTAGAACTATATTTCCTTTGTCAGAGGTTACAGAGGAAAGTCAAAGGAGAGTTTCCCCCTACAGATTTTTATTCACTCTTCCTGACATAATATATCTCATGAAAATCAAATCTAAACCATCTGCTAGATTAGAAAACTTAGGCAATAAAATGAAAATTTATAAAGTACTTGGGAGGAAATGAAAATGTTCAGATAATATTACAGATTTTATATTAAATTTTCTGTTTAACATCAGAAACCCCAAAATTATTATTTTTTAAAAATGTCAGTGTATATGGCACAGTGAGAGACATCAGGGTCAATTCAGAATCACACCTTGTATAAATTTTTTTGTATTCTTAAACAGTTTGTTGAAAATACTATTTTTTATACAGCAGCACTCGCAGCAAAATGAACGTTTTTTTTTTTTTGTTTTTTGTTTTGGTCCTTCAGATACAATTATTTGTCCTGACCAGTGGCTCTATTGAGCATGGTAAATTGTCCATTTAAAAATATTTAGGTAGTTTAAATAATACAGAATCTCTTTAGATTTTCTCTGTTTTACAATAAATGAGACAGTAGCTTTGTACTCTGGGGAGAAAAAGCTCAGACCTGTCCTCTCCCCTGGATTTTGAAACTGTTCAAGGGTTTTTGCTCTGTTGTTTTAAGAATAAAGCAGCAATTCCTGCTCTGCCCTACTCTTCCCCACTGTAGTTACACAATACATCAGCCCCAGGGTGCTTGCTCTCCTCCACAGTTTTTCAGGGACTTGTTTATTTGAGCTGAAGAAGCCAATCCAAGTAGAAATGATGATGGTTTCTTGTTTCTTTCTGGAAGACAGGCTGAATTTAGGAGAGTGATTGTCATACATCCTACATTAAAAAGCAGTTGTTCCCACCTGTCCCACCAACCCACCTCCTCAGCTACTTTAATATTATTTATATGTACACATATATATATACTTAGTTTGTTTCATTTTTGAGTGCTTTAAGAATATACTTCTTTGGAATGGATTGGTTTAGACACAGCAGATTTGATAACCCATCAAAGGAGAATATTTACACTTGGCAGGTAAAGCAACTGATGGAAATGTGTCTTTATCAGAACAGGTGCTTTAGAATATATTGCTTTATACAGGGTTGCACAAGGTAAAATTGCTAATATTCAATAGTTTTCAGTGAACAAAATTGGCAATTTCATCTCATTCAACCTAAGATCTTACAGCTAGCAAGGCCTGAAGAACACTATTAAGATTCTCTAAAAAAAAAGAAGTGGAGACAGTTTTCATACTATCAAAGGGAAGAGATGAAGAGATTCTCATGCTTCAGTTGTAAAGATGTTCTAATATACACATACTCATTTTAAGGGGAATGTTTTTGGTGTTTGTGTTTTCTTTTGTTTTTTTAATAATTTGGCCTCTGCTTTCTACTTTGGTTTTTCCATGTGCCCACAGTGTTTCCAGTCCCACTGATAGGACATGGTACCTGGTTTGCATTTCTATCCTGAATCTCATTGGAACTTTTGCCTCCCTTTTTTTTCTCCCTCGCTCCAACCTTTGTTTTTAACAATGTATTCTTATATATTTTTTGGTTGTTTATGGAAGGGTAAGTTGATGAGACACTAATTTTGCATATCCCCAAGATGGACTTCTAGGCAGCCCACCTCCAGACCCATCCTTCCCTCCTGTCAGTCCCCACTGCCTCTGCTGCCCTTGTTTTCCTGTTCCATTGCTGGGGTACAGCTCCTCAGCAGGATTCAGTTGACAACTCACGTTGGAACTGTTGATCTCTACTGCCTAGCAACCATGGTATAATACACTTAAGGAGGAGTTGCGTCCTTTATGTAAGTCTTGTGTCCCCAAAGACTTCACCAGGGCATCTTCTAGAGCAACTTGCATACCATAGAAGTCACACTCCCATACACTGCAGACATTCTTTTACCACATTGTCTCAAAAGACCAAGAGTCAATTATGATTTATTGCTTTGACTCTACTACCCTATGCCTTCTTAGATCACTTAATTTTGGACCTACGTTACTTTGTCTCTAAAATTAGATAGTTGACCATCATAGACCTATATGCCTAAAAGTCATTTAAAATTGTCCTTTTCTTCCTAAAATCTGAAGCAATGTTACACATAATTTAGACATAGTTATTCCATATGCTGGATGATATTAGCACAAAACATTGGCTTCCATCTGGGGAGGGAGTTCTCCTGCCCACTATGGGGAAATTTGAATGCTCCCCTCCAGTTCATCTTCCTGAAATCCTTTCAGTGCACCATTTGTGATTTACCATATGCGCGTGACTACAAATTTCCCCTTACAGAAACCACATCACCTCATCAGCCACATAAGAAAATGGCAAAATAACAACTGTGAAAGCATACTTGCCAAGCCTTCAGCATTCCCCATGTTGGGGGAACACATTCGTTCAAGATAAAATCCAAGCTGGATGAAACCCAAACGACAAGCCCTGATATACCTGTCTTCACTATGCTGCAACTTATAGGCAGTGTGTTTGTACCAGTGAGCCAAGGTTTCCAGAAAACTCTTTACTCCATGAAGCCACATAGGCCAGTCTAGTGTATGGGGAGAGGGCTTCAGTGACTGTGGGCCTGTTACTTCTTAGTGACTGCTAAGGTTCATTTACTTCCTTAAGTCTTTACCCAACCCTGGCCAAATTTAGGTATTGTGACAGTTTGAAGTTCTGTTATGAATGGATGAATGGAACTAATCCATTCCTGTGGGTATGAGGCCCTTTTGATTGGACTGTGTCAGTGAGGCGTGACACTCTTGCTGGGTCTAATATAAACAGACAGACACACAGGGAAAGGGTGCTGCCATATAATGTTGATCCCACCTTGTGAGAGAGAGGACTGCAGGAAAACAGAAAAGCTGTAAGAGGCTGAGAGAGGTCCTGCAGTCTGGAACTAGCAAAGCACAGAGGCACGAAAAGAGGCCCCTGAGGGGCTGTGCCCACAGAGCTGCTCAAGAGGAGGCGAACCATGTGCCTGATGGCTCACAGCTGAACTGGGGGAGAAAACAGAGCAGCCGAGATTGAGAGAGGAGGCCCAGAAAGAGACAAGCCCTATGCCTGGTTGCCTACAGCTGAGCTCCAGAGGCAGTAGATTCTGGAGGGGCAGGCAGAGATCAGCCATCTATGCCACGTGGCAGGATGCTAGGATCAACAGTACCTGACTTTGGTGAGAAAGCATCTCTGATGGTACTTTGTTTTGGACATTTCACAGCCTTGAAACTGTAAGTTTTTACCCCAAATAAATCCCTTTTATAAAAAGCCAACCCATTTCTGGTACTTTGCATCGGCAGCCTTGTGGCAAACTAAGACATCATTTCTTGTTTGTTTGTTTTAAAGAAGAATGTACTCGGGCTCAGAGAAACACAACTAGTTAGCTAGTCATCAAACAGATTCAAACCAGGTCTGTCTTACTCCAAAGTCTATTCTTTTTCCCTTTACTTTGAACTCATTTTAACATTGAATTTACCAGCAGTAAAACTGGAACATTGTTAGAAAAGGAGCAGAAGGGGAATTCCTTCCCTTGGTGCTATACCCTACCTACCGCAGGGTTTTTCGGCTTTGGTAGAAAAAGTGTCATTGATCATGAAGGGAGGAGGCACCTGCCCTGACTTCAGTTAACTGTGACCGAGGGCTATAAGTCAACAAAAGGCATCTTCTAAGAGAGTGAGAAGGCAGCTACAGAGTGTGAGAAGATAAGTGAAACACATCCATCAATATAATTATGCTTAGTCAAGAAGAAAAAGGTAGATACCTAGTAAAAAACAGGCAATAGATAGTTCACAATAGTAGCTATTCACATGGTCAATGAGCATGTGAAAAAATACTCAGCATCATTAGGCATTAGAAAAATGCAAACTTGAACTACAATAAGAAATTACTACATACCCATCAGAACTGCTAAAATGATTGAGACCACCATACCAAGTGTTGGTGTGGATCTGGAGCAATCCTATCTTTCAAACACTGCTCTTGGGATATGCAGTTAGTAAAACCATCAGCATTTCTCCTCCCAAGAATATGACCAACAGAAATGCATACCCATATTCATCAGAAGACCTACAGAAAAATGTTCAGAGTAGCACAATTCCTACTAGCCCCAAACTGGAAAGTTACCAAAAGCCCCCAAACCAAATAATGGGTAGATAAATTGTGGAATGTTCACACAATGGAATACTGTACAGCAATGTAAATGAGCAAACTATAGCTGTACCAACATGGATGAATCTCACAACCATGCTGTTGAGCCAATAAAGATAGACACAAGAGAGGACATGCTGTTTGATTCCATTTATATGAAGTTCAAAAATGGGAAATACTGAACTGTATGCTGTTAGAAGTCATTAGTATTCGGCATAGTGACTTGAACGGAGCACTTTGGGGGTTCCTGGGGTGCGGCAAGGTTCTGTTTCTTGATCTGGGTGCTGGTTACACATGTGTTCAGATTTTGAAAATTCAAGTTGTTCACTTACATTTTTCTATACATATTTTCATACTTGGATACTAAACTTTTAAAGTACTGTAAATGCAGATGCTAGTTCTTAATATTTTGCTCCTTCTTTGGCAATACAAATTTAAATCAACTTGGTGATTTGCATATGTATATAATAAGAATTGTGTGACATATTGTGACCTATATTGTGAGGGAAATGTTAATTTTTTCTTGATAATGCTTCACTGGTTTCTCAATTTGTTGGAATCCAGCAAGGTGAGGACGGAAGGAAATAGTGAATTTCATTAACACCAGCAATTATTGCTGTTTAGCACTCATTCAACCAAAGCGACATAGCTGGTCAGGTTTCCTGAGATTAGAGACCTTTCTTGCCTGGGAGTCAGCACTAAAACTTATCTTATTATTACAATTTGTATACCTCCAAGAAGAGAAGCATAAGGAAAATGACTGAAATTCTGAGACCTGGCTAAAATGAATTCTAAAGCCTTCACTTTCTAGGAAATAAGGTGAAAAGATTCAGAGAAAATACCCTTTTCACATGGGCAGCCTTCATTTACAGTAGTAACTGAGAAAAGGCGATATGCAGTGTTTGAAGAACCTTAGCAATGGTCTGAGAACTATTTACAGAATTTTCAGGTAATGCATAGGTTGAACTTTCTCATTTTCATCTCAATACAAAAATAATTGAATTCTAGTATAAGAATTTAGTAAAAGAACAAACTTGAGTTTTAAAAAACCAAAATTCAGAAACACCATCTGGCACAGAATGTGATGTGTTGCCTGAGACAATATTTAGAATCTAGTCTATCTTCACACATAGCCCTGTCTTCTAATTGGACCACTGTGGAATCCACCCAGGGTTGTCTGATCTGGTTAAGGTCATACAATTGGTTGGTGGCAAAGCAAGACAAGACCCACTGTCTTTAAACTTCCAGTCTCTTTCTCTTTTCAGCCCATGATAGAGATTCCAAATAATAGATGAATATTACCTCGAGGATCATAGGTATAATATTAATGCATCCCTTTTAAAATATTTATTTCAGCTGGCTACCCTTGAATTCCCCCCAAAGAAACTATTTGGAAACAAGGATGAACGCGTGATTGCCGAGAGGCGAAGTCACTTAGAGGTAACAGGCTTAAGTTTTCTTTCTCTGATGTATCTAGAAAATTTGCCATCTGATTGACTGGTAAGAATTGTCGCTGTTAAGCACCATTACTTTTGTTCGTGAGTGTGAAGGTGCTGCTGGTGCTGCTTCATTAACACAGATGGCAGTAGGAGATTATAAAGTAATGTTATTGGTTTATTTAAAATGTAAGTTCTTATCCCTCTTCTGGTCTGAAGGAATACTTTTCTGGCCTTTAAGGAGATACATTTATTGTGAGGGTTAGGAAGTAGGCTGTGGGTGAGAACTAAATATTCACTGTAGACAGATGGTATGTAATACAGGATAAGGGTATGAAGCTTGCTGGAAAAAACTTGGAATAAATTAACTGAAGATTTATATATATTGCATCATTGTTACTTTTCCGAGATGGTTTTATGCAAAAAGACAATACCTATTTTAGTCATGGTTAGATTTCGTTTTAATTTATTTTAATTTGTTACTTTTTTTAATCACATAAGCCAGCTACAAGTAGAACTCTGGTTTAACACAATTGTTATTTTTTTGATTGCCTCACCGCCATGCAGATTGTTCACCACTTTCTCTAGTTCATATTTCTTTTCAGAATATAGTTCCTTGTTTGGTTGCGATCCAGTGCTAACAAGACTGAAGCCATGTGCTGAGGCCTTTTGTGGACCAGTTGGGGTTTTTTTTTTTTGTTTGATTATTGTTTTTCAGGTTTTGTTTTTGTTTTTTTGAGAACAGTTGGAAGCACAGGTGCCCAGTCAGTCCTTGGCCACTCTCTTGCCTTTAGAGCCATTGAGGCAGACAGAAGACAGAGTGCCAATAACTCAATGCAGTTTAGTTTCAGCAGCTTTTAAGAGGTCCTCAAGGTTCCCTTTCTATTCCTCTAAGCCGGATAATAATAAGACCTTTTGCAAATGAAAATGAATAAGAAAGCACCTGAGAAAACCCTTTCTGAGTTGTGGAATGCTACATAAAAATTAGGTATTTTTCTTGTTCCTAGTGCTTATGAGGCTGGCCTTTGGGTTCCACCTAATGCTGATGGACTAATGATGAGGGGAATGTCTGGAGGCTGGAGGTCCCAGTGAGAGTAGAAAGGGGAACAGTGGGGGAAATGGAGAAATTGAAGACTAGGAGACGGTGGTTCATGAGGAGAACTTTAGAGTTTTGTGATCTTCAATATAAAGCTGGGAGAAGCAGATGTGGCTCAACTGATAGAGCGTCCGCCTACCACATGGAGGGCCCAGGGTACGATACCCAGGGCCTCCTGACCCATGTGGCGAGCTGGCCCACACACAGTGCTGCTGCACGCAAGGAGTGCCATGCCACGCAGGGGCACCCCTGCATAAGGGTGCCCCATGCGCAAGGAGTGCGCCCTGCAAGGAGAGCCGCCCTGCATGAGAAAAGCACAGCCTGCCCAGGAATGGCACCACACACAGAGAGAGCTGACACAGCAAGATGATGCAACCAAAAAGAGACACAGTTTCCTGGTGCCACCTGACAAATGGCAAGCGGACACAGAAGAACACACAGCGAATGGACACAGCAGACAATGGGGGGGAGGGAGAAGGAGAGAAATAAATAAAATAAATCTTTAAAAAAATATAGAGAGAGCAGGAGTTCTTAACCTTTTTTGTTCCATGGACCCCTCTGCCAGTCAGGTGAAAACCACAGATCCCTTACTAAGTCCACACTATCCTCTGTATTATTTAATAAATATAGCATACCCACACCAACACGTCCCGCAAAAATAATATTTTTTCTTTTTTAATTTCAATTCAAGCTCATGGACCCCTTGTTAAGGACCCCTGATATAGAGCCATTCTGAGAAAGGACGAGTTGTTAGGATGTGGCTGTGCTTATAGGCATTTGAGTTCATCTGTAGAGTTAGATGTTTGAAGAGGTCCTAGAACTACTGAGACGGAACTAATGACAGATTTTACCTTCACAGAAAAAATTATCTTGGTGAGCCTGCTTGGTCAAATTCTCGAAAAATTTTGATTGTACTATGTAAACACTTAAAAAATAAATCCGTGTTGTCACATGTATCAAACCTTCATTCCTTTTTTTATGGATGGATAATTTTCCATTGTGTATATTTACCACATTTTATTTATCCATTCATAAGTTGATGGACACTTGGATTGTTCCTTCCTTTGGCAATGGTGAATAATGCCACTGTTGAACATCAGTGAGCAAATATCTGTTCAAGTCCCTGCTTTCAGTTCTTTTGGGTATATGCCTAGTAGTGGGATTGCTGGGTCATATGATAATTCTATACTTAGCTTTCAGAGGAGCTACTAAACTGTCTTCTAATTTATATTTTCTAGCAGCAATGAATGAGTGCCTCTATTATTCCACATCCTCTCCAACATTTGTAATTTTCTGTTTTTTTTTTAATAGTAGCTATTCTGGTGCAAAATGGTATGTCGTTGTGCTTTTGATTTGCATTTCTCTATTAAGCTAATGGTGGTGAGTGGCTTTTCATATACTTTTAGGCCTTTGTATACCCTCTTTGGAGAAATGTTTCTTCAAGTCTTTTGCCCATTTGTTAATTGGGCTGTTTGTCTTTTTATTGTTGAGTTGTAGGATTTTTTTATATTCTTGATATTAAACCCTCATCAGATATGTGGTTTCCAAATATTTCCTCCCATGGAATAGATTATTGCCTTACTTTTGTGATAAAGTACTTTGATGCACAAAAATTATTAATTTTGATGACATCCCACTTATCTATCTTTTTCTTTTGTGGCTGATGCTGTAAGTATAAAGTCTAAGAAGCTATTGATCCTGAAGATACTTCTCTACATTTTCCTCTAAGGGTTTTATAGTCCTCATTCTTACATTTAGGTCTTTGATCCATTTTAAGTTAATTTTTATATGTGGTGTGAGATAAGAGACCTCCTTCATTCTTTGCATATGGATATCCAGCTCTCCCAGCACTATATGTTGAAGAGACTATTCTTTCCCAGTTGAGTGGAGTTGGTAGCTTGTCACAAATCAATTGGCCATCAATGAAGGACCTATTTCTGAACTTTCAATTTGATTCCATTGTTCTATATATTTTCCCTTATCACTGGTCAATTCTAGCAAACATTCCAAGAAAAATTAACACTAATTCTGCTTAAATTCTTCCAAAGTATTGAAGAGGAGGGAACGTTCCGTTACTCATTTTATGAGGCCAGCATTACCCTACTATCAAAGCCAGATAATAATACCATAAGAAAAGAAAATTACAGACCAATATTCCTTAAGAATATAAATAAAAAATAAAGAAGGAAGGCCCACAGGATCTTTGAACATTTCTTTTTATTTTTCCCTTATTGTTGCTTGAATCATCTCTCACCCCGTATTTGGTGAATGGGAACTAAGAATCTTAGTTCTTTTTTTGTTTTAATTATTACAAACACATACTAGTACCCCTCCACCATCCTCTGGTAACCTCCATTTTCTATCTCTGTGAATTTGCTATATGTGATATCACACAATATGTGTGCTTATGTGCCTTATTGCATAGAACATAATGTTTTCACAGTTCTTCAATATTGCAGTATGTCTTTTAAGTTCATTCTTTCTTATGCCTGAGTAATTTCTTTATGTATATCTACCACATTTTGTTTATCCATTCATTTATTGTTGGACACTTGGATTGTTTCCACTTTTTGGCTTTTGTGAATAATACAGCATAAGCATTAGTGTCCAAGTAACTGTCTAAGACCTTATTTTCATTTTCTTTGGGTATATGCTTAGAAAGGAAATTGCCAGTTCACATTCTATATTTAACTTTCTGAGGAACTGCCATAGTGGTTTCCATCCTGGCTACTCCATTTTACATTTGTACCAACAAAGCACTAGAGATACAATTTCTCAGTCTTCTCTCCAACACTTGTTATTTTCAGTTGTTTGCATGTTTGTTTTTATAATGGACATCCTTGTGTGTGTGAATGGTACCTCATTATAGCTATGATTGGCAATTTCCTAGTGGCTAATGATATTAAGCATATTTTCATATACTTATTGGACATTTATATATCTTCTTTGGAGACATGTCTGTATGATTCCTTTGTGCATTTTTAAATTATGCTGTTTGTCTTTTCATTGTTGCATTATAGAAATTCCTTTATACATTCTGGATGTTTGAAGGTTTCCATTGTGGGTAGATCTCCTTATTGCTGTCTTCCTGGCCCAGCTTGAAACAGTTAAGCTTAACCGTGCATGTAGAGGGGCAGACCTTCCTGCCAGGCAGCCAGAGGATTATGATGACAGCCTTCACCACAGGTCATGTTTCCCAGGTTCTGTATAGCACTTCTTGTAACCCTGCCAATAGCTCCAGGAGATATATGGTTGCAGATAAAGCAGTGGAGGTAACAGGAAAAAAAGTATATTCAGCCTTTGCCTGATGAGTTGTTTTGAGCAAAAAAAATGCTTTTTACTGTATTTGAAGCAAGGCACCATTACTCTTCAGTTGAACCAAAAGAAACTGCCATTGTTGTAGATCTAAAATGGTGGAATATCATCCATTTCATCTGCTTCAACTTAATACTGCTATCTCACATTTACTAGATGTTTACTAAGTGCCAGACATGAGTGAAATGCTTAATATGTCATGTCATTTACTATTCACAGCCAGCTGATGAGGTGAATTCTATTTTTATCTCCATTTCCAGGTGAGGAGATTGAATCTTGGGCAGGATAAAAAGGTCACATAGCTAGTAAGTGGCAGAGCCTCAATTCAGCCTTTTCTCTGCACACATAAGCAAGCACACTCTAAATTTTAAGATGAATCTGGAGTCTTCCTTTAAAGAAATGTCATGTCTTCTGAAAAAAATGTCTTCTTCCAGCATCTTCACTACAATGTTAACTAAGATCCATTGTCTAATTATTTTTTCTTAAATATGGTTTCATTCACTCAGCAATTATTGGGTACCTAGTCCATGCCAGGCAGTGTTCTAGAACTGAGGAAATTAGTAGCAGTACAGCATCCCCGTCCTCTTTTCACTGACCATGGTGGCAGTGATAGCCTTTCATTGTCATCTTTTTTTTTTCCGAAGGAAATATGTTTATTGTGATTGTTGATACAAAACCTGGGTAACATGCCCCATGGTAAAGGCTGTCATCATAATCCTCTGGCTTTGTTTATTTTTGAAGACATGGTATGTGACAGTGTTCTGATGCAGAGATTTCTTCTGAGAATACATAAAATTCACCAAAGTATAAAAAATAACCTGCTATCTGAAGTACTGAAGAATGTAAACTTATATCTTTATGACTTTTAAATATTATATGTAAGTATTATACAGATATACACATATATAGGCATAGTATATATCCAAATGGATATCAAAACTGGTTCTAATAAGTAAGGTATGGTATGGTAATTATTAGCGATAGGACTTAAACATCCTGAGTTGAACCGTATGGCTTAAAAATATAATGCTTCTCAGGATGCGGATATGACTCAACAGATAGAGCATCTGCCTACCATATAGGAGGTCCAAGGGTTCGATACCCAGGTGGTGAGCTGGCCCATGTGCAATGCTGCTGTGCACAATGACTGCCAGCCCACACTGGGATGCCCCCATGTAAGGGTGCCCCCCATGCAAGGAGTGGCCCCTGCGCAAGGAGAATCACCCTGTGCGAAACCACAACCCACCCAGGAGTGGTGCCACACACACGGAAAGCTGACACAGCAAGATGACGCAACAAAAAAGAGACACAGATCCCCAGTGCTGCCTTATGAGAATGCAAGTGCACATGGAAGAACACACAGCGAATGGACACAGAGAACAGACAATGGGGGCGGGGGGAGGGGGAAGAGAGAAATAAATAGATCTTAAAAAAAAAAATACGTTGCTTCTCAAACTGTCAGTGGTGACGGACCAGTTATTTACACTCCATCACTTTTTAGTATTTTATAAAATGAATGAAAATCAATTATTAGACAAATGAAGTAAAGAACCTAAAAAATATAAGCGCAGGGGAAGCGGATGTGGCTCAGGTGGTAGGGCTTCTGCCTACCATATGGGAAGACCCAGGTTTGATCCCTGGGGCCTCCTGGTGAGAAAGAAGAAGAGAGACCATGTCTACACAGTGAGCCAGTGCCGGTGCGGCGAGCTGAGTGCCTGCGCAGGGAGCCAAGTGCCCTCATGGAGAACTGAGTGCCTGCACAAGTACCCACATGGCGAGCCAGTGCCCAAGCAGCAAGCTGAAGTGCCCATGCGGTGAACCAGTGCCCACACAAGTAAGTCACACAGCAAGATGATGATGCAACAAAAGAGAGATGAAGGGAAGAGTCTAGGTACAGCATAGAAGAGACAAGGAACTGAGGTGGTGCAATTGACAAGGAACCTCTCTCCACATCAGAGATTGCCAGGATCGAATCCCAGTGAATCCTGAAGAGAAGGACGACAAGAGAAGACAAAAAAGAGAAATAGATATAGGAGATCATCCAGTGAATGGATATAGACAGCAAAAACAGCAAGGCAGGGAAGGGGGAAGGGAAGAAGAAAAAAAGAATACAAGTACAATTCTTTTTTTAACAGATATAACTTCATTAGTTGCAATAAAGGTATCTAAAACACAGATGTACTTTTAAGTAGTAGTTTCAGAACATCCATGAAACCTCACCTCCACTTTTTGTAAAGCTCCTGTCACTTTCTTGCTTATATCAAAAGATTATTGTTTATGTCTCAAATCTTCCTTATTATACTCTTAAGTTACTTGGAGGCAGAAGAATTGGCATCTAATTCAATTCTGAATTTCCCATGGTGCTTCGCACATGCTTCACACGGCTTTCAGTACTTGTCTGTTCATGGAATTATCAGAAAATCTTCCCAAGTTAGCCTGAAATTAATGAGTTTTTGTTTTGTTTTATTTTTGTTGATTGATGGGAGGTGCATTTTGGGTTGCTAATTTCAGAGAACATTATCATCTACTTGGAAACCTTTCTACCAATTATCTTAATAGTCTGTCATTTCAAGGAGTAACTGTAATTAATGAAAACAAATGAAATCCTCTAAAACCATAAAGCTTTCAAGAATAATACAACCACCTTTGGAAGTAAGAACCTGAGAAATCTGTATGAAGTTTTCTTCAAAGTGCTGGGACTGGAGTCAGGCCAAATCCACTTCTTTCTTCCCCATTTTCATCATGTTAGCTTAAAGAGTATTGAGATAGATAAAATGTAATGTGGTAGCTGAGAGTGCACGTCCTGGCACAGATCATCCTGGTCTTGAATCCTGAGCCTACGCGTTTGGAAGGTTATTTAACATCATTGCTTCAGTTTCCTAATCTGTAAAGAGAGATAATACCATCCTCATAGAGTTGTACCAAGGATTAAATGAAATAATGTACCTAACTTGAAATCTGGTACAGAAAAAAAAATTCAAAAAACAGTAGGTGGTTGTATTAGTCAGCCAAAGAGGTGCTATGCAAAATACCAGGAATTGGTTGGTTTTTATAAAGGGTATTAATTTGGGGTAGGAGCTTACAGATACCATGACATAAAGCCTAAGTTACTTCCCTCACCAAAGTCTATTTTCACATGTTGAAGCAAGATGGCTGCCAACGGCTACGAGGGTTCAGGCTTCCTGGATTCTTCCCTTCCAGGGTCTTGCTTCTCTCTGGGTTCAAGGTTCCTTTCTCCCTGGGGCTGGCTTCTCTTTTCTCCATGAGCTTACTTCCCAGAGCTCCAGCTTAAGGCTTCAACATCAAATGTGAACATCAAAACTTCAACATTAAGAACCCTCAACTCTGTCCTTTGCCATGCCTTTTATCTGCGAGCCCCACCTATCAAGAGGTGGGGACTCAATGCCTTAACGATGTAGCCCAATCAAAGCCCTAATCATAACTTAATCACACCCAGGTACAGAGCAGATTACAATCATAATGCAATATCTAGTTTTAGAGTTCCTAACCATATTAAACTGTTACAGTGGTATTAGGATGATACTGAAGATTGTTGTGGTGGTGGTGATGGTGATGATGGTGGTGGAGACTTATGGTACATTTTAGATCTGCTTTAAGAGTGAGGGATGGTCAAAAGATCACTCCCCACTTTCCCAGCAATCATGAAGTGTAACATTATGAGTATCTCACTTGCTACTTTTACTTGCAAAATCAATACCTGAGAGTGAAGACACTAAAATTGTGTGAGTATTCTCATTCATGATAATACCTGGAGGATATCAAGAATCTCTTGCTATAATACCATTCTTCCTTTATTTCAACTTGTAAAATTATAATCTGGAAGTTAGAAAAGGCTTTCTGGATGATTTAATCATAGTGGAGCTGTTACCCAATGAGAAAAAGATTAGAGACATAGGATCATTGTGAAAAGAGCGCACTTCCTCCTTGTTCACATAGCTGTTATCTACAACTGGTTGCATTGACTGCCTACTGTGGGGTCTCCAAATATCCTGAGGTATCCCCTGAGCTTCTGCCAATGAACCAAATAGACAAGTGTCAATGCCTTTCAGCCAAAGACCTCCCTAGGAATACACCTATTGGGGGGGTGGGGGGGTGAGGGGAAGGTAGATTTATTGATTCACTGTAACAAGGGAGAACATGTACCAGGGGAGCCATAGGGCAGCTCAGTAAGTAGGTGTTGTAAAGCACTTACAGGACTTGGCTTGTCTTAGGTAATTTTATTGAGGGTGCAAGAAAATAGGGCATTGCTCTGCATTGGATGCTGAGGGTGATTCTGTGATTGGATATATTAATAATTCTTATCAAGAAGATAAGAACAGAATGAGGTCATAAAACTATTGAATTGTAAAGAAATAGCAGTTACCCATATTAATCCGTATTAGCCAGGATAGGGGGATATTTGATCACATTCATGTTTGTACACTGTTCACATTTTTGTTTCTGGTCAGATAAGATTATGGAGTGGCACTTGTTTGTTATTGTTTGTCTTGCTCCATTGTGGTTACAGAGAAGTCTTGAGTACTTTTGGTATTATCTGAAATGGTTTATAGCCAAAGAAGAGAATACTACAGCTTAGCTGTGATGGACAGGCCAATTCCGAAACTCTGTTCCTCATCTCTATAATGGAGATAATAATAGTACCCATGTCATAGAGTTGTTGTGAGGGTTAGATAAGGTGATTCATATAAAATATGTAAGTACCTGGTACATAGCAAAACCTGGAAATAATAGCTGCTTTTAAAATTATTGCTATGTTTCACTTGTCATTATGACAGTGACTTACAGTATAATTTTTTAAAAAGTAAACATCATGCATTTATAAAACATCTCCTACTTCCCCCATTCTCTCCTCATTCCTCTTTCACTTCTGTCTTCCTTCTATCCCCTTATTTTTCCTTTGCTTTCTGGTGGACGAAGGGATAGAGGAAGAATGTGTGGCTAGATGGATAGAGGAGTGGATGGGTGAGTGATGGATAGATAGGTGGGTGGATTTGGTACTACTGCTTATTTTTCTTGAGAGTTGAGGTTAAACTATTAATTTTTTTTTTAAAAGGTAATAATCCTCTAAACAAATTATGTTTTTTCCCACTCCTGAATATGTGGTAAGTGCAGCTTCCTCATTACTCTGAAATTTGAGAGTCGCTATTGTATCTAGTTTTTACCAACCACCATTTTTATTCATTCATTTTCCCCAAACTCGAGATAGATGTCTGTTTATATAAATCAGTGCTTTCGAGAGTCTGTACCCTCCCAGTAGACTACCTTTGAAATGATAACATTTGAACACAGGAACATAGGCAGGAACTATATTATAATCATGTTTAACCATAAAATAGGTTAGCAGTCAGATGAATATTGATGCTAATTGGCAAACAATTGCAAAGCTCCTTTCCCCTGGAATTTTCTTATATTAATATTACCACAAAGACTTTTTCACATTTATGTTTGGTTCAGAGGCTCTTCAACCTCTTCTACTTTGTAATATATTTAGGATGTTCAAAGTGACCTATTACTACATTTACTCACACAATCAATATAATTTGTAAAGCCTTTTCTTCAAGAGTCACCTAAGAGATCACCATGTAAGTTTCCCCTGCCTCCATCCCTTACTCTCTGCAGTACTAAATGCCCTTTCGTGGTAGGAGACAGAAAAGTTGAACACAATCCTCTATCAAGTTAGTGGGAAGAGTCAGGAAACATTTGAGCACCTTAATTTTAACATCAAATTACAGTAAGAGTTCCCCATGGAAAAAGAAAAACACGGCTTTAGTTAAGGACATGGCACTGGTTTTCTTGGTACAGAGTGACCTACTTTGATAATCCTTTACAACCCTTTCTGGTGCAAAAGAAAACTTGCCTTTCACCAACATTGCTGGATTTGTTAATATCAGGTGCCAGAAGAGTTCTGAGAGTTAAATGCAATTCCATTAGACTAGCAAATTTTGACTGTGTGAGGGTTGTACAACCATCTCCGACTTTCCAAACTTTAGGGGTTTAAAGGGACCTTTTGGATACCATTATATGGAAATCAATGACCTATACCTTCTTTCTTCATTTTTTTATTATGGCAGTATATCCAAAACATATACACAACCAAAATTTGAGTAACATAATGAACCCCACTGTGCCCTCCCCTATCATCCAGCTTCAACATTTATAAGCATCCAACCAATCTTGTTTCTTTTATGTCCCCACACACTACACATACACACACAGGATTATTTCAGAGTAAATCCCAGACATCATATCATTTCACCCATAAATAATTTAGGGTCTATTTCTTAAAAGAGAAGGACTATTTTTTTTTAAACATGTCTACAATACCATCATCATCACACACACATTCCCAAAACAAACTTTAATCCCTTAATATAAACAAAAACCCAGTCATTGTTCAAGCCTTGCCAATTTTCTTATTTTTTTCAATAAACTTGTTTGAACCAAGACCCAAATTAGATCCACACATAGCATTTGGTTGATACATCTCTTCAGTCTCTCACAATCTATAGGCATCCCCTCCCTTTTCTTTTTTCCATTTATTTATAGAGCAAGTCATATTATTAATATTTTGCCTGTTGAGTTCCTCTCACCCTGGGTTTTGCTGATTGTATCCCCATGCTGCTGTTCACCATGCTTCTCTAATCCTGCATTTTTTTAAGACCAGTAGTTAGACCTGGAGGTTTGATCGAGTTTAGTTTGATTTTTTTTCAAAAGTAACATCTTATAGGTGTAACTCTCCTTCCCATTGTATCACAGAAGAAGCACGCAGCATCTGGTGGCCTCTGTCTTGGAATCTTTGCTGCCTTTATTAAAGCAATCCAAGGACAGTGGCGGTCATTGTTCCTTCTCAGGACCACTCCCCATGCCTGGACCGAGCTTGTCCCACACGTTATCACTTACATGGTTCCTGGGTTCAAAGAGTTCACAGAGACTGATGAACAAGTAATTTCACGTTATTGTCAGAACTGCAGGGAATAGTCAGCTACTAATAATTCGGCAGTAGGTCCAAGGTGTGATTGCCAAGTCAGTGGTTCCCAGACCTAACTAGCCAATCATCAAAATCATTTTGAGCAGCTTTTTGGAAATTACAGAATCTCAGACCTTTTTCCAATATCTCCAGACTCAGCAGGACTAAGGTGAGACCCAGGACTCTGTATCTACTGTAGAAAGATAAGAATGGTGGGGAGGTAGACAGGGAAGCAAAAGCCAAATTCCTCAAGTCATCTTCATGACTTTGGGCCTCATCTGGAGAAGAATGAGGAGTCAGTGGAGGGTTTTGAACAGGGGAGTGGAGGGTGAGATTTTACTGCAGGGGAGACTGGAACCAGAAGAACTATATTGGGCTGTTGCTTTTGCTTTCTTCCAGGAGAGACACAATGGTGGCCTAAACTAGGAAGTAATGGCAGCTGAGATGGAGATTGGGTGGCAGGCAGTGGATTAGAGAGATACACGAGAGAAAGGTTCAGTGTGGCTTGTTGTTCTGCTGAATGAAAGCTGAAGAGTGGAGGTGAAATAGTCAGACCTCCCTCCCCCCCAAAAAAACAACCTTCTACATTAATCTTAACCAGAAAGTGAAATCTGGTATTAAGTATGTTTGTGAATTTTACATTTCTACACACTATCCATGATGTTGAAATAGAGCCTCCTTACCACTTCACTAATTTGGAGGTTGGAAGCCATTTCCATTCTCCCCAGACACAGCTGCAGTGGTAATTTTTCCATTTGGGAGCTTTTTTTTTTTTTTTCTTTTTTTTTCTTTTTTTTTTTTTAATTATTTATTATTATTTTTTTTTAATTACATTAAAAAAAAATGAGGTCCCACTCAACCCCACCGCCCCCACCCCCCACTCCCCCCACTCCCCCCACAGCAACACTCTCTCCCATCATCATGACACATCCATTGCACCTGGTAAGTTCATCTCTGAGCATCACTGCACCCCATAGTCAATGGTCCACATCATAGGCCAGACTCTCTCACGTTCCATCCAGTGGGCCCTGGGGGGATCTACAGTGTCCCGTAATTGTCCGTGAAGCACTATCCAGGACAACTCCATGTCCCGAAAACGCCTCCACATCTCATCTCTTCCTCCCATTCCCCAAACCCAGCAGCCCTCATGGCTACCATTCCCACACCCATTCCACATTTTCTCTGTGGACATTGGATTGGTTGTGTCCATTGCAATTCTATGTCAGGAGGGGGCTTAGATTCCACATGGATACTGGATGCACTCCTCCTGCTTTCAGTTGTAGACACTCTAGGCTCCATGTTGTGGTGGTTGACCTTCTTCAACTCCATGTTAGCTGAGTGGAGTAAGTCCAATAAATCAAAGTGTAGGAGCTGAAGTCTGTTGAGGCTCTGGGCCTAGGTGTCATATTATCAGTCTAGAGATTCAAATCCCCTACATATATCTTAAACCCAGCACCAACTACAATTCCAATAAAGTAGCATGCAAGTCTTGTGAAAAGAGATCCCCTCTGAGTCCAATTCCATCACGCAGAAACACCAGCTCATTTTGGGGGCTTTTGATATTCTACTATCAATCTCAATTACAGTCCCACATTGAATCAGTCCTAGCATTAAATCAGTAACATCTGTCATCTCCCCCAGCTCCCCTGCTCATTTACAGGGTGTTTGGGGCTCAGCAAAAGCATAACAGGGATTCTCCAGTCTTCCCTACTTACGGAAATAGCATTGGATGGCAGCATACGGCGCAGCTCAAGATGGCAGACTTAGAGCTGTGGGTGCTCTGTTAATAGAGTTCAGTATGGAACATTTTTCATTTCCCTGGTTACTTTTAGAAGCAAAATGCAATAAGGCCTGAATGAACATTACAGAGTTAAACAGCTGGAGGGTTGTTCCTACTCTCTGCCTAAAAGCAGCGAGACAGCGCTATTTGTTTTCTTTTATTAAATATCTCATTGCCTCTGAGACAGAAGTAGGTATCACGAGTGGCAGAGACAAAAGGAGCATCCTGCATCAGCTCGCCTCTCTATCCCAGTACCTGGAGGTGGCTGGCCTACCTTGTTCAGAGACAGATGTTATCTTCAAGTTGCTGTTGACCTTATTGTTTACTTGGCTTAATTAAATACCATTTTAATATTTTCTCTTTCCGCCGCCCCTTACTACTCACATTCATGCTGTGGCACTACAGGGGTGAGAAGGAAAGGTCTTTTAAATTGAAGCATTTAATTAGCTTCCAGGCCCCAGGGGAAGTGTCGGAAAGAAATGCAGCTAAAAGTGGGGAAAAAGAATAGCCGTGCTTAAGATGTGCTGCCCGGTGGTAGAAAAGTCATTTACTGACTACCTTCTGATGCTGTCTGAGTTATTAAAATTGTTTTAGAATCAGTGGCCATCTTGAATCATTGGTATATTTGTATCATTAATTTCCAGCTTGATTATCCCATTATTTGTTTAGTTGTGGTTGTTCATTTCTACTAGAACCTGCTATTTCTTTCCCCCCCGCAGTACACAGATTATCCAGTCTCAGAATATAAGGATATCTCACCAGTTGGTTTCTTAGTCCCTTCCTGGCACCACTGGGTGGCCTGATTGTCATTTAGAATCCTCTAGATTGAGTTGTTTAAATGCAGCCAGTATCTTGTAAATATTCATTTGGGAGAGCATAAAAAGATTTATAAGATAAAATGTGTTATAAGATATGATTTATGGTTATGCAAATATTATAAGTATAATTATATATGTATAATTCTATAAATAAGGATATAGATTATAGCTATAGATTGGACAATTCAGTATATTACATAGGCATAATTATGTAGATATATAGAGATATAATTATTATACAATAGAATTAAGTAAGACAACTGTACCTTTCTTGTAAAATCATAAAACAGAGGCAACACTGGCAGCCCTGGAAGTGATTGCAGGGTAGCCCTGTCACCCTGGGCGTCGGTGCACTGGGGGCAGCCCTTACAGCTTGTCCCACATGCATGTCAGACTGGCCTACTGGCTACTTGCTAAAGCAGCAGGCAAGGTGGGAGCTGAAGGGCTGCTCTTGGCCTCTTCTGACTGCTTTGGAATCATTCTGAAGGTGAGTTTGCTTAGGTCCAGCGTGGGCACCTGAGTTCAAGCCCTCCATTCACTGAGTCCTTGAGGCCTAAGGGTGTGCTTCTTTATCCTTTGGAAAATAATGAGAAACCTTGTTGTGAGGCCAAAATGTCCTCCTCAGAAAATGGGGTGCTAAAGTCAAAAATAAGAACACTGAGGAGGAAATCCCAGCAAGCGAGGCCAAGAGCGTGTGCAAGTCCACTCTCCCTATTGTCCTGGTTCAGGAGCACTTCAGCGCACCAGGGCCATCGGCAGGCTGCACTAGCGAGGGGCACTAGCGAGGGGCACCCGCTTTAAGCCAAAGCTCGGGCCCCCTCAGCCACCAGCAGCCGTCGCCCCATCACATGGCACGCTCGTGCTGTGTGTGCTGTTGCATGTCCGCCTGTGGTGGCATCCGGGGTGGGCAGTTCCAGTGCCTGCTGACCGGGATCTGCCGGCCTTTTGACTTTGCTCCCTGCTCAGACCCTGACCAGGCCCAAAGGGCTCTGGACAAGGAGCGTGGGGAAGTGCAGTCTGTGCATTTCTCCGAGGCTCTCCGCAGGACGAGCTCCCCCACAGCGGTGACCTGCTTTGGTGGTGGTTCTCCCTCTGCCGCCCTCGCTTTTCCACACCCTCACTTCAGTTCTCAGGATCGCCTCCTAAGTAACCCAGCTGCGCCCCTGTGCTTACCTCACTTTCAGAGGATGGCGAAGTGAGCCACCTGCCCAGAGGTCGCCGGGTGTGGGGGTGGAAAGGGGCGTATAACCTTTCTGTCCATTTTCCTGTGTGTTTATTTATATATGTCTGAACCTGGAGACAGACCGAGTGCTGTTTTGTTTATATGCCTAATTTTTAAAACATTAAAAAAAAAAATCATTGTCAAGGTTGCATACACACCAATAGTTTTATTAGGTTTATTCTGAAAAGCAGTCCTCTGCTCTTCTTTTATGCCCTCCATTTCTCTCTTCCCAGCAGCAACCTTTCAACAGTCTTAGTTGCTTCTTTTGGTATGTTCCTCCAAACTAAAATCATATTTCTTACACTACTACTTCTTGATTTGTGTGTGTGTGTCTTTTTTGGTGCTGTTAACATCCCATGATAGGCTAACATGCAGTCCTCTCCAGTAGCCTCCTTTATCATGCAGACGCTCTTGCCGTGCCCCTCCTCGGTGTCCCGTGTGCTTGTATGATGACCATAGTGAGACCAGCATCCAGCGTCTGCATTATTCTGCCCGTGTCTCTTTACAGCTGATCCGTGTAGTTCATTGCCATTACATTTCCTCTCCTGCAGATTTGCCCTCTCATAATTAAAGGTTTTTGTTTGTTTACTTGCTTTACTATGTACTTATCATGAATTTAACTTGGATCTCTTGATTAACTGTATAAATCTTTTCTCCAGAGCATTCAGACCATCTTTTGAGTGTATCTCCCTAAAGAATTCTCCCCTGACAATCCCTTCCCTGTTCCAGTGAGATGGGTCACACTTTGTGTTCTGTGCTATTCCTTCTCCACCAGCCCTTGTTCTCCTTGAATGGGTTCCCCTGCTTCTTGTACCCCGTGGCTTCCTTGTTCTTGATTCACTCTCTCATTTTGCTGGAGTACATCCTCTAGCAGTGTCCTGAGAAGGATGTATGAAAAGTAAATTTTTAGAGAGATGTCTGAAAATGTCTATTTACCCACACAATGGCTTGATATAAAATGTTAGTTGGAAACCATATTCTTTCAGAATTTTGAGAGTATTCCTCCATTTGCTTCTAATTCCAGTGCTGCTTTTGGGCTGTTCAAAACCACCCTGATCCTTGATCCTTTGTTGGGCCTTCCCTCCGTCCTCAAAGTTCTGAGCTTTTTCAGTGCTAGTTTGCTGAAGGTCTCCCTCATCGGTTCTGCTGCACACTGCATAGTTTCTTTCAGGCTCCTTCATGCCCTTCATTTCAGGGAAGTTTTCTTGATTTATTTTCTGGATGATATCCTCTTTTCAGGCTTTTTCTTTCTAAACTCCCTTTTCTTCAGTGCTGAACCTCCCAGTCCTGTCCTCTAATTTTCCTCTTTCCTCTATTTTCTGCCTCTCTCTCTCTCTCTCTCTCTCTCTCTCCTTCTCTTACACCCTGCCCCCTTCTTTCTCTCCCTCCCATTCTACTTTCCAGGGCATTTCTTCACCTTTATTATCCCAGTGGTGTTTTAGTTCTTAGGAACTAAGAACTCATTTTCATACTCTCTGATTTTTACTTTAATTTTCAAATAAACTTTTTTAAAAGTTAATAGATCACACAAAACATTATATTATAAAACATAAGAGGTTCCCATATACCCCATTATCCCCCCGCCACCCCCATCAATTTTTTAAATTGTTTTTTTTGAAGATACCTAGATCTCAAAAAATGTTACAATCAAAAAAATAAGAGATTCCCATATACCTCCCCCCCACCCCTACCCCACTCCTCCCACATCAACCTCTTTCATCATTTTGGCACATTCATTGTGCTTAGTGAATACATTTTGGAGCACTGCTGCACCACATGGATAATAGTTTATATTGTCGTTTACACTCTTCCCCAGTATATTCAGTGGGTTATGGCAGGATATATAATGTCCAGCATCTGTCCCTGCAGTATCATTTAGGGCAACTCCAAGTCTCAAATATGCCCCCACATCACATCTCTTCTTCCCTCTCAGCAACTACAGTGGCCACTTTCTCCATATCAATGCTACAATTTCTTCCATTACTAGTCACAATAGTTCTGTAGTAGAATATCAGTAAGTCCACTCTAATCCATATTTTATTCCTCCATCCTGTGGACCCTGGGATGGTAATGTCCACTCCACCTCTATATCGAGAGGGGGCTTAGATTTCACATGGATGATGGATGCAGTTCTCCTGCTTGCAGTTGTAGGCACTCTCAGTTCCCTGGTGTGGTGGTTGACCATCTTCACCGCCCTGTTAGCTGACCTGGATAAGTCCAACAAACCGGAGGGTAGGAGTTGCAAGTGTGCTGATCAGGCCCCAGCTGGCACTTGGACAGTCCAGAGATTCAAGTCTCCTGACTATACACCAACCCTAGTGTCAACCATGGTTTGGTAAAAGTAACAGAAAAGGCATGTGTAGGAAGGTCACATCTGAGTCCAACTCCATCATACTCAGGACCACAAATTTCAAAGTAGGGCCCACTGACACGGCACTGAACTCCAGAGCCATCTGCTGTGACCGTAGAACCTGTGGGTCTCTGTAGCCCTCAGGAGAACCAGTACCTGGAGTTGTATCTACTTTGGCTGTCTCTGGGATCCTGCTGAGGTGTGCATAAGTACGACCCCTCCCGACTCTTTTTTAAGACTCTTAGCCTTATAAACTCATTTGTCTTTGCCATTTCCCCTTTTTATTCAAGGTCAGAAAGCAGTTTTTAACACGTGATCCTACATGTAAGCTGAGATATTCTGCTGGTCTGAGTTGACTCTTTTATTCAAGGTCTCTTTCTAGTTGCATCACCAGTTAGTGAGTGAGAGTAATCTTTTGGCACCAGGGAGTCAGGGCTCATGCTGGGGGGAAGGTAATTGCATTTGCATGCTGAGTTTGGCTTAGAGAGTGGCCACATTTGAGCAACATGGAGGCTCTCAGGAGGTAACTCTTAGGCACCCTGCAGCTCTAGGCCTAGTTCATATTTCAGGCACACAGGCTCATAAGCATAGTTATCAGTATCAAGGCTCATCATTGGACCATCCTTCTTGGTTGGTCTTTACCGTTGCACTTGGGGGAGTGTTGCTATTCATTGGGGAATGTGATAGAGCTCCCCTGGGGAGGAACTCAGCACTCCCTCATTTGTCGTTTGTAAGTGTAACTACTATGAAAATATTGAAACTATAATGTTGAGAAAACTCTTTAGAAAATATAATAAGGAAGGATTACCTGTTTAACTTGCTTAAGGAGGGGCATCTGGCACAGGGGCAGGCTTCTAGGTAGTGTGTGAGTGCTCATTTTGTCATAATGTGTTAAATCATTGGCTGGAGACCCATGAAATGAGTGTGAAGGTGTACCCACATCCTGGGGAGGCCTTATGTTTTCAAACAGAGGGAATTGTGTCTCAAGAGAATTGGTGGCTCCCAATGGGTTAGGCAGTCTAGCATGTCAAGCCCTCAGCATTGTTGCAAGTATCTGTGAATCTGGTCCTTCAAGTAGTGAAGATTGTTACTGAGGGGGTATAGAATAGATGGAATCAGGATAACTGGGGGGCAATGGAAGTGTTCCACAAGATCATGCAATGATGGATATAGGACATGCTAAATTACACCAAAAATGTGTAAAATCTATAGGCTAAAATGTAAACCATAATGTAAAACATAAGGTAATTTTCAAATAAACTTATAAAAACAAAAACATAATGCATATCCCATGAAGTTCATGAAGATTAGCACTTTGTTAAATCTTCACAAGGTGAATACATCTTCTTAAGTACCACCATGTCAAAAACTAGGACATGGCCAGTATCCCAAAAGCCCCTTAATGGCCTCTGCCAACTATTATTTTCTCTGTCCTCTTCATAAATGGCTACCAGCCTATCTTCTACGATATAGATTAGTTTTACCTCTTTAATCAGTATTTTGTTTGCACAGTCCATCCATGGTGATGCACAAGCAGTTGTCTGTTTATTTTTAATTCTTATGTTCAATTGTTATCCATATTCCAAAAGCATATCTTTTATTCTACTGTTGATGGCCGTTTGGTCTGTTTCCAGGGTAGGATGATTACAAATAGTGCTGCTGTGAACATTCTAGTGCATGCCATTTAGTGAATGCACATAGTGAGAATGTTGTAGCAGCAAATTAAACAGACAAAATCTTACCGTTATGGAGTTTTACTTTAGTGAAGGGAAGCAGACAATAAGAAAACAAACAATACATATATCAGGTATGATGAGTGCTGTGAAGAAGGAAAAAGTGGGATAAGAGAGATGGAGAATGATGGAAGTGCGAGTGCTGTATATATAGGATATTAGAGAAGGAGTTTCTGACAAGGGGACATTTGAACAGAGACCTGTAGGAAGCACAGGAGTGAGCCGACTGAATACCTGTTCAGTCAGAGGGAGCAGCAAGTGTAAAGGCCAGAAGGAGGAGAGTGCTGGTGTGTCCTGGAAGCAGCAAGGAGGGGAGTGAGGCTACAGCATCATGAGGAAGAGGGAAGTAGAAGGTGAGGTCAAGCAGGTGGGTTGGGCTGGACCGTGGAGGGCCTTGAGTCCACGGTGGGGACTTTGAACACTTATCTGAATAAGATGGCATGCCCCTGGAGAGTGTGAGCAGAGATGTGGCATCATCTGATGTAAGATGGAAGGAAGGATACTGGTTGCTCTGTGGAGAACAGACTGTTGCCGAGATGGAGAAAGCTGAGAGAGGAGCAGAGTTGAGGGTGGAATGGGATTGATATTCAACTGCCCTGAACCAGTACAGAGGTACCTGGTGTTCCATAGTAAAACCTTTCATACTGGGTGATAATTTGCCAAGTTCCCAAGCCTTCTGACTGTTCTCCCCCCAGCCACGGCAGGCCTCCTCACCATTCTGCAAGTAGAGTGGAGATGCTTAACACATCCGGGGTCTCCAGGACCAAGACACTAGCCAGCACCTATTGTCCTTAGGCAGGGCCTCTGTCCTATGAACTGGTAAATACCTTCAATATCCTCTCTGGGTGGAAATCACCAGTTAACCTGAGCGCCGAGTCTGAGCTTCTGTGCAGAGGGCTGAGCACCTGGCTTGGCCAGTGGCTTTTGTACCTTTGCTTTGGATGTGGCACTTCAACTTTTATATTTCTTTTTTCAATGATTACAAATGGAATATATGTTCCAATAAAAGTTGCCAATAAAATAAAAATCCCCTGCATCTAATTAATACCCTCTGGTAATCTTTATGTTTTAACATACAAAAGTTTGAATTAAATTAGGCACACACTCTGTGTGTATCATTTTAATCAATTTCCTCTAACTCTAGTAAATACTATTATTTTTATCATTATTATTGTTTTATGTGATCTTTTTCCTTGGGTTATTTTTTTTTTAGGGAGTACTGGAAATTGAACCCAGGACCTTGTACGTGGGCAGCAGATGCTCAGACCACTGAGCTACAACCTGCTTCCCTCCTAAGATGCTTTTACATGATCTTTACCAGCTGGATAAAACGCCATCACAATTTATTTCACTCTTCCCTCCTTGGACATTTAGGTTGTTTAAATTTTTGTGTTATTGTATTTAATACTCCAGTAGCCATTCTTGTTTATACACACTTATATGTATATATTTCTTGTTATTTCCTTTTTATAAATTCCTAGTAGTAGAAATATTAGGACAAAGAACGTGACTGTTTTAAAGCTCTTGATAAATATTACCAGTTGGCTCTTCAAAAAAGAATTTTTATCAGTCATACTCCTAGCATGTCAACCAGTTAATCACACCTTCACCAACCTAGTTTTATTAGTTTAAAATCTTCAATTTGATATTTGTAAAGTTGTGTCTCATTTTTTTAAATTGATCTTTTTTTTTCATCTGTGACATTGTGACATGAAGAAACTTTCCAATTTCTAGAACCCCAATAATGGTATAAATGATAATGTGTTTTCTCCTACTCCCTGGCTGACACATGTCTGTTCTTTGTCTCCTCTCTTCCCTGCCTGCACCCCTTCATCCTCCTGTGTGCAATTTCATGCTGCTCAAAGTGGGTTTGCTGACCAGTGGCAGTCTGTGAGCAGTTGGTATAAGTCCACAGCAAGATAAGTGCAAAAATTGAGAGTAAGCATTTAGAAACTTCTGTAACAATTTGACATTGCTGTGACATCTAAGAGCATAATCAGTAAACTTGTCTTACTGAGCAAAAGTATCTGTCTGCAACCAAGTGGAAATTTTAAAAATATTAAAATAAAATAAAATAAAAATCAGTTGGCCTTTCTCCACAGATTGTTTGAGAAACACAGCATTACTCAGTCCACTTCACTCTCACTCTAGATTAATTTTCTTCCCGGGTGATGTTCTATTTTTAACTTTGCATCTTCTGTTGCTATAATCTTGAGGGCGTCGCTTTTATCTTCTGGCTTTCTGAAATAATTTCATTTCCATTGATATTAATGTAGTTCTTCCTATATTTCCTTTGTTGCAGTGGCTCAAAAGGCATGTTCAAAATGCTTCTTGCACATTTGTGAATTTTAAGAAACACTGTCTCTGTCCCATTTCTACTAAGTTCTTTGCTCTCTTTTTATTAATATGTCAACATTGGGAATCAGCCTTTCTCTTTTATAAATCCCTGCTCAGTCTTCATTAGTCTTTCTCAGAGATGCTTCAATTCCCATCTCCGTTTTTTCAGATTTGTTTCCCAAATAAATTGTGCTTTCCATAGATAACAGGCCCTCACTGTGGCTTTCACTAGTAGGTCTCTGTACTGCCCCACACTGCCTTTGTAAATTGTATCATTATTTTTAACATTCAGTTAGTTATCTTTTTCCCTTGACAGTTTTTCTTTTATACTTTTCACTTGTATTTCTTAATGTTAATGAATTGCAGCATACGTTGCAGCCCTTTGAGACAATATTTATGGTGAAACAATGAATATCAGTTAGTTCCAGTTTCATACAACTTTTTACCTTTTATTTTGTGCCCATGTAAAGCCCCCCATCTATTTTTAGGTACTTTTTTCTATTTCCAGCAATTTGCTGCAATATATTTACATGTACATATATAATTTTCATTTCAGACTATCAAAAAGTAAAAATTAAGAACTTTAATTGTTTTCTAATTGAGATCACCTGTTTCATATATTATTTGTAATTAAAATTAACAAACGGATTCTTGGGGAGTCAGTATAGCTCATTGGTTGAGTGATGGCTTCCTACATACGAGGTCCCAGTTTCAATACCCAGCCCTGGGACCTATAAAAAAAAGAAAAAGGAAAAAAAGAAACTGATTCTGAAATCGAGAGCATTTGCTAATCAGAGTTTAAAATGGTAGTAAGTGAAGCCATCGTCTTTTTCTCAATGGATTTTTAGCCAGCTAGAAACAGAAACCCAGTGAATTATACAGCTTTTATTTCAGCATTCCCTGGATATGTGCTATGAGCAACAAGTGCATTCTGTCTTCTGTTGATAGACTCTGGAGTATTTATAGTGCTTGGTTTATGCTGTTGCTGATTCACCTTTCTGTTTCCATTTATAATGCTTATCTTCCAGTTCACAAAATTGCATTCATTTGCAGTTTCTCGTGTGAAAGAATATGGGTATATTCACATAATAGCTCAGTCATTGTGAAAGGCAATTTTCTGTGGCAGAAACTGTGGAAGTGAAATTAGCCCAAATTAGCCCATTATTTCTTAGATTAAATAGCCTCGCAGCTTTCTCCAAGATTCTCTAGCTGATAAGATTCCCCTTTGCTCCCTATGATTGGCCTTCTGTTTGCATTTTGTCAAAACCTCCTTTTAACTTACTGTACTACTTACACAGTGTTTCAGCTGAAAACAGGTACTGTTGCTAAAGTTTTTGATGACTGTAAAACTGATGCTTACCCAGGTTTTGGGTTCATTTGATGTTTAACACAGTGTGACCAAAGAAGCTCATGTTTAATCAACTACTTAATCAGCAACATTTTTCACTCTTTTCAGCAGCTTCTCAGATTTTAAGAGATAGCCAGGACAGATTTGAGGGTTTCTAAAGTTCAGCTTTGAAGCACAAATTAAGATTCAATAGTCTTCCTTCTCTAGAGTAGTTTAGGAAACTTCCCATGGTCAGGAGAAAAATGATACTGTAAACTCTGAAATTTTTCTACATGGTGAGGTTCTATGGAAAGAAAACCCATACTTTTCATTAATCATCAAAATTTATTAACATCTGTTAACATTACCTAAAAGCCATTCACTGAGTCAGTTATTTAGCAAATAGTATCTTTTATGAGCAAAGTATTATGCTGGACAACATAACATGTATTGTGTGTGTAAGTGTATGTATTGGCAACCATATATATGCTTTTACTAATTCCTTTCAGTTTTTTTTTTTTTTTTTGCAATTAGACAAGTTGCAGTTTATAGAAATTTTCTGCAGAAAGTACAGAATTCACTTTTTTTTTTTTTTTTTATAAAGGGGATTTATTAGGGTCAAATCTTATAGTTCCAAGGCTGTGAAATGGCCAAACCAAGGCATCATCAAGAGATGCTGGTTCACCAAAGGTCAGTTGCTGGTGATCCTGGACTCCTGCCACATGGTAAGGCAAAGTGAAGGCCAGTCTCTGCCTTCTCCTCTAGGCTCACCTTCTCCCTGAGCTTAGCTGTGGGCAATCAGGCATACTGCTTGTTTCTCAGCCTTCAGGACCCTTTCTCTCTCTCAGCCTCTGGGCTGCAGGCAATCCTGGAGTCCTCTCTCACATGGCAGGGTAAAATAGTGGCTCTGCCGGTCTCTGAAGCTCAGCTGTGGGCAAGCAGGCATATAGCTCATCTCTCTCAGTCTCTCAGAAGCCTTTTTCCATGCCTCTGTGCTCTGTTGATTCCAGCCTCTCTGGGTTTCTCTCTGTTTGTTGCTTTTGTCTGTGTTTCTGCATGCTTCCCGTGTTTATAAAGAACTCCAGCAAGAAGTCCAAGACTCACCCAGAAGTACTTCAATCATTCACATATTTTTAAACTTATTTGCTTAATTCTATAGATATATCTGTTTGGAAAAGGAATTTTTCATTTGAATGAAATACACGCCTACCCCATCCTTTTAGAGTTACAGATACTGAATTAGACAAGTTTCAGTCTGGCTTTTCTTCCTGCCTCCACCTTTCCTGACCTAATCAATCCTCAGTCATTGTCCTCAGTGAAGAGGACCATTGGTGCAGATAATCGAAATCCCCAGCTAAGCCTCACCATGGGCTGGGGTCACGAGCCTCCACATGGGGCCAGGGTCCTCATCACCCTGGGGCACAACTGTGACTCCTCCGGAGTCCCTTCTCCAAAGAACAGCAACAAAAAAGGGCATCTTCTTCCCACCTAGGGTCTCAGAATCCTACCCCTTTTCCCTGGAAGTCAATAATATTCAGTGATGGCCCCATCCAAGGCCCAATGAATTCTAACCTAAGAAAGTGTATCGTATCAATATACATACTGCCTTGGGTCAGGTAGGAAAGGGAAGGATCTTTCTGTTCAACCAAAGCCACAGCTAGAGAAGGAATGGAAATAAAGCCCCACTCATTGTCCCTGATCCATTATCACTGCATCCAGTTCCTGGGTTTTATTAAAGGGAAGACTTTGGGATGCCAATAATTAATGTGAAAATACTCCTTGATTCTTCAGTTTTTAGGTCATGGTTCTTTGAATTAAAGTACATTAAAGCCAAGAAGTAACACACAACAAAATTCTCATTTGAATGCTTATGCCAATCATATTGGTCATATGAAACAGTCATTAGATCTCAGAATGTCAGAAATCTCTTTAAAGATGTATACAGTGAAGGAAGGAACCCTGCATTTAGAAACAGAGAAATAGAGTTTAGGGGGTTTTTTTCTCCTCAAAAGTCACTTTTCAAAATCTCAGTTACCAAACTGTTTCTTAGAACAGGCTTTTGGGGGATAATTAATTTATCTGGTATGGATTAGATTTTAACTTGTTTCCAAATATGGTTCCCTATTATGGGGTTGGGGAAATGTTGACTCTTCCTCACTTAAAACACCTCTTAAAATAAATATCTCATATGAGGTGATTTTGGTGGAAAAGGCCAACATTTCAGATTTTTGCTGTCTTCTACTTTCCTTTCAAAATACTTCCATATTTTAAGCCAATGTGTTTCTAAACAGCTAAGAGGGAAGGAAATTAACATATTTTGCCTATTAACCTCCTGAAGACGAGACTGTACAGCTAATAATATCAATCACTTACTAGATGGCTTACTTACTATGTGAAGTGGGCCCTGTCGTAAGCACTTTCCAGATATTAGCTCATTTAATCTTCTAAACTGTAGGAAGACAGTATAATAAGATGAGGACACTGAGGTGCAGAGGATTGACTTGCTCCTAACCTCCACACGGTCCTGTTTGCCAGGGCCTAGCACAGGGCTTCCTAGTGCCTGGGAGCCCAAGAAGCAGGCAAGCAGTGCTAAATTGGACACTGCCAACAGCCATAAAGTCCAAAATGGGACTGGTTTTCACTTACGCTCTGGAGAAAAGACCAATCTACTTCACAGGTTGGGGTCTTTCTCATGTGGTTTGTTGGTCTGTGGGGTTTCACCGTAAGCTTGCCGGAACTCAAGTACCTTGAACTCTCAGAGAGCCTGCCAGGCTGGGACAGCATGGTGATTAAAGTTACTTAATACCCCAAGCCAGAGCTTCAACCTGTAAAAATTGAATATCACATGGACTTTAAATGCACATCCTTGTAAAATTTTTAAAGCTTTCTGGATTTTATTAGAATATGTGAACCAGACGGAGTATATTAAATTTATGAATCCAATTGATACAGTACCATGATAATTCAATACAATATGCTTATGTCATTAAACTCATAAAGAGGATTCTCTGAATGGCTGTAATGAATAGTTCTGATTCTGTAATCACAGGCTAACTGTGATTACAGAATTTTCACCCTGATGATTTTTAACCAGGAGCTCTCAGAATTCTCTATAACATCAAGAAATAAATGCCATATTCCAAATGATGACTCCTCATTTCAAGTATTTACTTTAAAACGTGGATAGCAAAAGTGGCTGGCAGAAAAGAAGTACTTGCTAAGACAGAATTATTTATTAGAAATACCAAAAGAGTTGGAAGAGGTTGGTGTGAAATAGAATAGGGCTTTAATTTATGGCTAATCATAAATGAAAAATAAAAATCAAAGAAACTTTTCCTTCTTCATGGACTAACTTAATTTCCTCACCTCTTCCTTATTCCCAAGCCTTAGTATTTTGGTTATCTATCACTGTGTGATGAACTACCCCAAAATTTTGTGGCATTAAACCACTTCCATTTAATTCAGTTATCTTATCTGTGGTTCTGGAATTTGGACAGGGCTTGACTGGATGGTTCCACTATCCCAAGTAGTGCCAGGGCAGATCACTTCTGTGGTCACATTCTGATCATGGGTCCACTGAACACTGGGTTCAGCCAGGGCCCTGGAATGTGCAACAGGGCTTCTTCTCTCAAAGCATCACTCACTGCATTCTTTTGGTTAGTAGATTCAAGGGGAGGGGACCACACAGGGTTGGAGCCCAGGAAGCCTGGTTCATTGGGCCACCAGGGTAGCAGACTTCTATATACACCACCTTCCACATGAGCTTCTTCTTTATGGCCACCTTCATATCTTCTTGACCTTGTACTTGATAAATGGAAGTTTCTTGTGAACAAAAATGGATTCTAGTTTTAGTCTAAGGTTATTTTTAAATAACCCTGGGAATTTTGGCTATCGGGAATCTCAATTTTGACATCATCCTTCCCAGAGAGATGGCCAAATATATCAGAAAGAAGATTGGCTATTGAATAAGATATACTTCTGTCAGCTGCAGTTTGTTTGTTAAAGAATCCAGGCAAAACTGGCTCTAGCTAAGATTACTTCACTACAGCATTTGCTGATTTTATGCATACAGGAAAAAGGAGTAGGTGACCTTCCAAAGATATTTCAAACCCATGAGTCTGTAATCAGACGGAAATAATGAGTATCTACTCTTGCTCGTTGCTGGAGAGAGCCTGTGGAGAACAATTGGGTGATATCTATCAAAATTTAAAAAGCACACACCCTTTGACCCAGCAATTCCATTTTAGGAATTTACCCTACAGGCAGAGCCACACACTTACTGATATAAATGAGGTTATTTATTACAGTATTGTTCAGATTAAACGTCATTCTCTATTCTTTCATCAACAGATATTTATTGAGCACCTACTATGTGTCAGGCACAGCAGAAAGTACTTAGTATACAACACTGGATAAAATAGCCACATGTCTTGCTCTCATGGAGTTTTCGTCCTAGCAGGATTGCAAAGAATTGAAACAACCCATATGTCCATTAATAGCAGATAGGTACAGTCAATTTCAGAACAAGGAAACTCTGTATGCTTCTGGATAATGGTCTTCAATATAAATTAAGTGAACAAAGTAAGCAGAAGAGTGTGGATAATATATACCAGTTTGTGTAGGCAGAGGTCAGATGTATTTACTTATGTAGGCAGTTAAAAAAAGCTCTGGAAACACATAAAAAACTAATAACAAGAAATTATTTTAGATGGGAGGAGAGAATTGTGTAAATGCAGGAGAGTTGAAAGGTAGATTTTTCTGTGTGTCTGTGTCTGTGTGTGTGTATTACATTTTTGAACTATTAAAGTATTACTTATTTTTAAAGTATATAAATTTGAAAATTATGAATATCAGTGCATACGCTGAGCTCAGAAATCTTATATTAAAAGCCATGATTGCTCCAAAAGTCTAGAGCTGTACTGCCCAACATAGTGGCCACAAACTACATGTAGCTATTTAATTTTAGGTTATTTAAGATTAAATAAAATTTAAAATTCAATTTCTCAGTCATACCAGCCACATTTCAAGTGATCAGAAGCCACATAGCTACTATATTGGTCAGCACAGGTAGAAGACACTTTCATCTTCACAGAAACATCTTTCAGACAGTGTTGCTCTATAGTATTTAGCATTTGGCATACCATGAACCCGTGAGAACTTGTGAGGAAGTCAGGATGGTCCCTGTTTATCCTCTGGGCCCAAGGGGCTCACACTGCAGAGGTTCCCAGCCAGGGAGTATGAGTATGATCTCTCGAGTCGAATGGGCCTGCAAGCTCAAGGAACTGGATTTAACCAGCAACCAGAATGAGCTTGGCAGTGGTTCTTGCTCACAGCCTCCAGATAAGACCCCAGCCTGTGTAACTTCTTGGTTTTGGCCTTCTGAGACCGCAAGCAGAGAAGCTAGTCACACTGGGCCTATAGAAGCTAATAAATATTTAGTGTTTAAGCTGCTATTTGTAGTAATTTTTTAGGAAGCAATAGAAAACTGATATAGGTACACAGGTCATCTCTACCCTATCACCTGTGTTTATGCTATCCATGGTCATTGTTTGAGTGTGCTAGCATTGTGAGCCAAGGAGTCCCAGCTGGGGCCTGCCGCCTTGACTGGTGGCCAAGTCTCATTGTCACGGGCCTGTGATGGTCACTGCTTACACCCAAGTTGAAATAGCTGGGCTCTCTGAGAAGAGACATTCCCTGGGGTCCAGATAATGAAACTGACCATGACACTTGCCTGCTCTGCCTGCCAGTTACTGGGTGCAAGCATACCCAACCAGCACAGCCCACCCCAGGAAGATAGGGTGGGTGGGATAGGAATTTTCTATCCTCTTATTTAAGTACCTACTTAATATCCTTGATTTTGTCTCTTGGCCCACAAAGCCTAAAATTTACTATCTGGCCCTTTACAAAAAAAGTTCACCTACCTCTGATTTAGATCAAAGAGGCTCACGAAAGGTATGCAAACATCAGAACAGACCTACTACAAGGAACCCAAGAAAGAGTCTTGCTAGGTGTTAAAATGAAAATTTTATAGTGGCTCGAGTTCCTTCAAACAGTGGTAGAGGAAAGAGAAGTTCAGGCTTATGAAGCACTTAGAGACTCATAGGGGTCCTCAGAGATCATGAACATTGCTGCTGAGAAGGCTTACCTCAAACGGTGCCTGGAGACAGAAGAGGCTCTCACCACAGAAAGCCTGGAAGCACTCCATGAGCCCAAAGAGAAGAGAGACCACCAGTGTGTGGTACCTGGAACCTGCCTGAGGACCAGGGTGAGAACTGGACGAGCCCCAGGCCGTAGCAGTCCACTTCCTAAGTGGTCTCTGAACATTGCCCAAGCTCTAGTCATGCTGGACTATTTGTGGTGCCCTAGAGCTCTGTTTCCAACCTCTAGGCTTTTGTGCACACTCTTTACACTGCACAGAATGGCTTCCTGCAGTATCTTCACCTCATTAATTCTGACTTTACCCTTCAGGTCTTGGCTGTAATGTTACCAGTTTCCAGGACTAGGCTGGGCTCTTTTCCTATGTGTTCCAGAAGCTTCTCACTCCTGTTCTCTTGTAGCCACACTATTACTACTGGTTTACCAATCCATCTCCCTGACAGGACTAATAGTTTACTTGGGAAAAGAACTGAGGCCTCTCCACTACTAAATCCCAAGCACCTCACCCTGTGCCTGGCAAGTACAATTTTTAATAAATATTTGCCAGGTGCACGAGTGAAGTCTGAAGAGAGGGAAGTTAACAAAGATCAACCTTGAGCTAGTCCTTAAAAGATAAGTAGGACATAGATGATGGGAACAAAGGACCAGTAAGAACAAGCAAGGAATGATGTTGAACAATAAGGAGAAGGCTTAGAGCAGTCCATGAATCTTTTGAGGCAAGCGCTATATCTGTTTTATTCAATACTGGCTGCCCAGTGCCTGGTATGTGGCTTCATATAGAGTAGGTGTACCATAAATATGTGCTGAGTGAATGAACTGCTTGAATTAAATTGTCTTAATTTTATTAGAGTGTGGAGGACATTTCGGGGTGTGTTGGGAAAGGAACCCAATATATGTGATTCAGTGCAACCAAATTTTAGGATTCCTATGAAGTTGAAGAACGGTGTTGAGACCTAAATTTATGAGCATTTAGAACTGGGAAGATATAAGTGGGTAAATCATAGTGATCCCACTGGATTGATTCATCACACATAGCAAGTGGTGGCCAGACCTCTTTCAGGTCTAGAAACATCTCAGCATATCTCCACCCAGGCTTGATCTAGCTTCAGTGTCCAATAGTTGATGGATAATTTTCCAAGCGCTGCAAGGTAAATGAAACCTCTACGTCTTATTAGACTGATCCTTGTCTTTAAGCTGCCTCCATGACAAATGACTTCTGGGAATGAGGAGTGTCATTGAACTCTCATCCCTGTTCGTAAGTCACAACGGAAAGGCAGATAAGTCCCCATTACATTTTTAAAGAACATTTCACTTTTAATAATTTCAATAACTTCAAATTAAATTATAGGTTTATATTAAAATTTTGTAAAATGAAGAGGGCCCCACAACAATGAGATGGCTCAGAAAATCATTAGAATGACACAGCTGGGGTGATCTATTGCACACGAAATGAGCAGTAAGCTGCAGTTATAGTCACGAACCCTATTAAAACAGACATTTTTTAATAGCATAAAATGGCCATGCTTTTATCCCTCTGCTAATTAAAATTGAGGGAAAGGCACCAACAGATAAGAAGGCTGAGGTCTTTCAAATGCTTCTGAAGGCCCTGCTCTCATTCCTACATCTTATGCACACACAAACACACACAGAGGAGTTGATTGGAATCCAAAGCCCATTCTGGGTACCTACATGAGTGTGAGGTGGACAGCCCCAAAGAGAGGCCACATTACATTTCAGGCTTAGAGCCTGCACCTCAAGAATTATATTAGGCCATTTTACTTTCCCCTGAGTTTGAGTCATTTTCCCAGCCTTTTATGGCCTAATGACCTTGGTCAAGGCACTACTTCTTAGACTCTGTTTCCTTATCTGAAAACAAAGGATAAGCATACTTGTCCTTCCTCCTTCCTAAGGACATCTTAGGAGCCATGTGAGCTCTTGAACCAAGAAGCGCTTTGTAAGCCAAACAGCATTGTACAATTGCCTGCAGAACCAAATTCAGCCTTCTGAACCTGATTCTAAGAGCTCTGTATTCTGTTTCAAGTCCTGTTGCCTTACACAGCTCCCCACACATGTTGGCTTTGCTCCCTTGTTCACACTGTTTCTGAACTTGTATACATTTCTTCTTTCTTTCCTTCCCTTGTTTCCTCCTTCCCCTGATCTAAAAACCTTCCCTTTCAAGATCCCAGATCTAGAATAGAATGGCTGCAAGATAGGGAGGGGCCATGCAAGCTAATTCCCTACTGAGCTCACAGGTTTTCCCAGGATGGACTAGAGAGTACCTGATCAATGCCTATGACTAGACTAGTATTTTATCCAGAAGTTCTAGAGTTGAAAATAGAAATCCAGCTAAGGCTATCTGAAGGCTAGATTTTGCCCACACTCTTCTCTTTGGTAAAACATTAGAAACTTTTATCCCAATAACTTCAAAGTACTTTTAGCTAGAGCTCAGATTGAAACTGGATTGTAGATCACACATGAATCATGTTAATATTATGACCTTCATTAAGAGTAGCTGAAATAAAGTAGCATATAGGAGCAAATAATATTTTCCTTTTATTTTTAATCCTGATTGAATGTATTGATTGAGGAATCAGGCTAAAGCTCTGAAGTAATTGATTGAATTCTTGCTGAATTACCCTGTATTGCTGTAGGAAGTATGTTTGACCTCTGAAAACTCATTAACACAGCCAATAGACCATATTAGCCTATGTTTTGGTGCAAAACAATAATGTTTAGTCATCATCTTTTTCAAATGGTGTTGGAATCTTAAACATTGGCCTGTTTATAGCAGAGTTTGGGGCAGGAGCCTTTTGCCTTACCTCTTAGCTGGATGTACCACTTGGATGAACTAAGCCAGTGGAAATCTTTTTCATGGAAGCCTCTTGACCTCTTCCTAAGTGAAAAGCACAACAGGCAGACGCCTCAATGTGAAAACAATCTAATCTCTGAGGAGCTTAGTTGTGATGTAAATGGAAGGTTTAGTCTATGATTCCTTGCCACCTGCCACATTCCTTCCACTCTTGGATAACTTAACTGCAAACAATAGAAAAAGAGTGTGGGCAGAGTAAGCAAATGGGCTTATAAACTCCAAACTCTAGGAAATGAGGAGACCAAAACTCTTTAGAGGAGTAAGCAGTTGCCACACCCTACACTTCAATCCCTGGATTTCTCACATTCCTCAAAATGCTCTGTGGCAGCATTTTATAATGTGGCAGAGCCTGCCCAAAGGACCTTTGGTTCCAATAGTAGCACAATTAGCTATTTGGCTATGAAGTGCTCATTCCAGAATATGAGACAAAGTCGGCCATATAATGAACCCTAAAATACTTAGCTTTTCTTGTGCCATCCCTTGCTTGCACCCCATTCCTGGTACCAATCTCTGCATCTAATGTAATTCCCAATATGTAAGTAAACTAATGTAAACAAGGAGAAATATTGGAAAGTTATAGGGTTGGGGAGGATGGAAAAGCTCAAAGAATCAGTAGGAGGCTGATAGTCCAGGCTTGGGAACAAAAGGAACCAACCTTCATAGAATAGAGCCTGAGGCAGAGAGGTCAGCCATGGCCTTCTTGTCAGAACTGTCTGGCCTGGAGGCATGGTGTTGTCAAGACAGTCTCTAGTGTCCTTTCTGTCCTTAGGCTCCCTTATCAAAGTTCAAATCCTGGAGCAGCACATCTGATGGGATAAACTTTGGTCACACATCTGACACTATGTTGTAGTGTCAATGGACTGGGGGAAAGGAATATTTGGCACTTTGGGGTACTCCAGTGGGGGTCAATAGATCATTAGAACAGTAAGAGGTGCTTCTTCAGAAAAGGATGTGGGTGCTATTTGAAAAGGGAGATGGATGCAACACAGTCTGAAAATGGGCGTTTCCCACCAAGGCACTTAAAATGTAGTAACATTGGAGCCTGGACAGAACTGCATTGGACTTCATGTAGATGAGTACATATCTCACAGGACTAGAGGTCTTTTTCCCATGTTTGTATGGAACGTTAACTCTAGAGGGCTCAGTGCCCACTGGTTATGATGACAGCACCATTAGGTCCCAAAAAGGCAGCATATCTGGCCCAAGGAGCCAAGGTGGCCAGTGTAAACAATGTTGTCCAGTGGAAGGCAATTATGCTCAGCAGAGGGAGCTAAACCAGAGATGAAAGGAGTGGTGGACTCTGGATGACAGTTTGGTGATTCAGGTCCAGTCTCTGGAGTTAGGAATCTGGGTTTGAGCACTGGTTCTCCCACTTAGAAGTTCTGTGACCTTTGACACATTACTTAAATTTCCTGGACCTCAGTTTCTTCATCTTTAAGACAGAGATAAAAATAGT
This sequence comes from Dasypus novemcinctus, assembly GCF_030445035.2. NCBI lineage: Eukaryota > Metazoa > Chordata > Mammalia > Cingulata > Dasypodidae > Dasypus > Dasypus novemcinctus. The sequence goes on along the minus strand of NC_080696.1, from coordinate 14,847,897 downwards.
TCCTACCTCATAAAGTTATCGTGAGAATTAAATTAACTATAACATTAAAAATTCTTCTCACAGTGCCTAGAATATTGGAGAGGTCTTTGCAGGTCAGAGTAAATAAAATAGAAAGAACCTCTTTTGGAAACCAGTGGATCAGTAGCCTACTTGGGAATGGTTCCGACAATCTATGCATTTCTCATATTTCTGCTCATCTTTTTTGGCCTCTGCTTTAAAAGCTTACAGTCCCCTATACTATTTTGTCTTTTGTGGGTTTTTTTTTTGGGGGGGGGGCGGGGGCGGGATGGAGCAGGGTTTAAAATTACACACCAGGATAACTCTTGCTTTGGAACATACCCATGGGATCCATCTCTCCTACTTCTTCCTCCACCTCCACTTGCTGCCCAAAGTAGGTGGACTTTCCTAGACAACAAAATATGCCGAAAGCCCACAGAAGAAAGGCACTTTATGAATTAAGGTACCCTTATGCCAGCACTGAAATATGCCTTAAAGATTAGCCATCTAAATTTGATTTTCTGAAAGTATTGATAACATAATACCTTATTTATACTTTAGTGTTGATCCAAGAAACAAAAAAATAAATTACCAGTTGATTATGATGGTGGTATAAGATGCTCCAGAGTGCCACTCTCCCAAAGAATCTTTGAACAACTAGCAAAAACTGAGAAAGCCATCTTCCTTAAATTTCTAGTATACAGTTAAAAGCTTACAGTAAAACACACCTTTAAACCAGTAGAAGCTTGTGGTGCCTTTGGCCCCTCCCCCAACTACTCCATTATACAGTGTGGAGGCAGCTTGTACTCTAATTGTGGGTCCCTGGCCCTATTCCATAGGAAGCAGAGTAGCCCCCATGTGAATACTGGGGTGTATGTTTGTTGATACCAGACTATCGGATGGCAGCCTGAAAGAATGAACCAGGAAACTTGTCTATGGCTTGCCCTCCCAGAACTTACCGTATAGACAGAAGTAACTTGCTGACCTATATAGCAGTATAAGGAACAATTAAGTCAGAGCATCCTAGGGCAAAGGATTACCTGCTTTAAGATATACAATAGATCACCCAGGAGGAGGAGAAAGCCTATTTTGTAGGGAGTAGAGAGGGCATTCAGATTACCATTAATGGGGGAGTTCCTAACACCATGAGAGCTAGCAGAAACCTGGGACAAAAAGCAGGCTCAGAAAAGACTGAGAGCACCCTGAATTTCACTTTCACCTCTAGTTGATATTCTCAATAGGAGGGCTAAACTCTGAAGGACAGCACCAGCCAGCCATTGCAGAACCAATTTGCAGAAACTGTGAAAAGTGTTTTTTGCATTGGTTTGTTTTTATTAGTGCCTGGCACTCAAGAAAATCTCTATCATATCACTAACTGGATAAAAACTTAAGGAAAAGATAGCTCAGGGACTAAATCCCAGAATTAACAGATGAAAGTATTAATAGGTACAGTATATAAAAAAGATTACAAGACTAACAAAGAAAATGGTAATGATGGTTTATCTAGAGGAACCAAATAAAAATTGAGAAACCATCAACAAAGAAAAGATTTTGGACATACCGGAGAAAGACTTAAAAGGTGGTCTTTAATATGTTCAAGGGGATAAAGGCAAACATGGAGAAAGAACTAAAAGATATGACTATGAAGAAAATGATGGGTAAATAATATGAGAATCTCAATAATGAGAGAGGAATTATACAAAGAAATCAAACAGAAATACTGGAATTGAAAACCACAATATCTGAAATGAAAAATTCCCTACATGATTTGAACAGCAGATTGGAGCAGGCAGAAGAGAGCATCATTGAACTTGAAGACAAGACAGGTGAAAGGATTCAGGCTGAAAAGCAAAAATAAAAAAGAAGGAAAACAAGTGAATAGACCTAAGAAACTGGTGGGACACCATCAAGCATACCAATATATGTATTATAGGAATCAAGAAGAAGAGAGAAATAGGCAGAAAGAATAGTCAAAGAAATAATGGCAGAAAACTTCCAAAGTTAACAAAAGACATGAATATGCACATTCAAGAAGCTCAAAAGATAAATCCAAAGAGAACTATGTCAATACAGTATTCAGACTGATGAATGCCAAGGAAAAGTAGAGAGTTCTGAAAGCTGCAGTAGACATTGTAAGGAATTCCCAATAAGATTAACTGCTGATTTTTCATCAGAACTATGGAGGCAAGAAGGCAATGGGAAGAAATATTTAAAGTACTGAATGAGAACAATTGCCAACCAAGAATTTTATATCGAACAAGACTCATTCAGTAATGAAGGAAGATTAAGATATTCCCAGATAAGCAGACACTGAGAGAGTTTGTCACCACTAGACTGTCCTATAGGCATTGCTAAAGGGAGTTCTTCAGACTGAAAGGAAACAACACTACACAGTAGATCGAAGTAGTATAAAGAAATAAAGACCTCCAGTAAAGATAATTATATGAGTAATTATAAATGCCAGTACTATTGAATTGTGGGTTTGTTTTTTTTTTTTTTTTGGTAACACCACTTTTTACTTCTAAAAGTTCTAAAATGCATAATTTAAAAAGTGATGATAAATCTATGGGTTTGGAAATACAACATATAAAGACAGAATTTGTAACAAGTGCAAAAAAGGTGGAGGGGTGGAGGGCTATAGGATCAGTGTTTGAGCATGTTATTAAAGTTAAGTTGGTGTCAAATGGCTTAAGTCCTGTAATAGCCACAAAGAAAATATCTGAAAAATATATACAGAATGAAATGAGAAGGGAATCAAAATAGTACACTACAAAGAATCAAATATGAAAATAGGCATTAACAGAAGAATTTATGGACAAAAAAATGGTAAAAGACTTGGAAACATGGAATAAGCAAAACGGCAGAAGAAAGTCTTGTCCTACCAGTAATTACTTTAAATGTAAATGGATTAAATGCTCCAGTCAAAAGACAGAGATTAGCAGAATGGAATTAAAAAAAAAAAAAAAATTCATGTCCCAGCTCTGCTGTTTGTAAGAGACTTACCTTAAATTCAAAAACAGAAAGTGAAAGGATGGAAAAGAATATGCCATGCAAATAAATAGTAACCAAAAGGGAGCTAGGGTAGCTATACTAATATGTGCTAAAACAGACAAGTCAAAAACTATTATGAGGGACAAAAAATGTCACTGATAAAGGGGTCAATATAATAGGAAGACATAATAATTATAAATGTATATGTACCTAATAGCAGAACCCCTATATGTATGAGGGAAATATTGACAGACTTGAAGGGAGTAATAAACAGTACTACGTTAATAGTAAGAGATTTCAATACATTGCTTTAATAATGTTTAGAACATCTAGATATCAATAATGAAATAGAAGACTTGAACGATACCATAAACAAAGTAGACCTCCCAGACATATGTATAAAACATGTCACCCACAGCAGCAGAATACTCATACTTGTCTAGTGCACATTACTCATTCTCCAGAATAGAAAATATTTTATGTCACAAAACAAATCTCAGTAAATTTAAAGATATTTAAATCATTTTGTGTGTCTTCTCTGATCACAATGAAATGAAGCTAGAAATGAATAACTGGAAATAATGGAAAATTCACAAATATGTGGAAATTAAATAACACTTTCTTAACCAATGGGTCAGATAAGAAATCAAAAGGGAAATTAGGAAATATCTTGTAGCAATGAAAAGGAAAACACAACATTACCAAAACTTATGGGATGCAGCAAAAGCAGTGCTAAGAGTGAAATTTTTTTTTAAAAGATTTATTTATTTATTTACTTCTCTCCCCTTCCCCCCGCCCCAGTTGTCTGTTCTCTGTGTCTATTCGCTGCGTCTTTTTTGTCTGCTTCTGTTGTTGTCAGCGGCAGGGGAATCTGTGTTTCTTTTTGTTGCATCATCTTGTGTCAGCTCTCCATGTGTGTGGCACCATTCCTGGGCAGGCTGCACTTTCGCGCTGGGTGGCTCTCCTTACAAGGCACACTCCTTGCGCGTGGGGCTCCTCTATGCTGGGGACACCCCTGCGTGGCATGGCACTTCTTGCGCGCTTCAGCACTGTGCATGGGCCAGCTCCACATGGGTCAAGGCGGCCCGGGGTTTAACCGCGGACCTCCCATGTGGTAGACGGATGCCCTAACCACTGGGCCAAGTCCACTTCCCCTAAGAGTGAAATTTATAGCTTTAATGCTTATATTAAAACAAAGAAAGATCTCAAGTCAGATAGCTGACCTCACAACTGGAGGATTTAGAAAAAGACAAATTGATCCCAAAGCAAGGAGAAGGTAGGAAATAATAAAGATTAGAGTAGAAATACGTGAAATAGAGAATTTTTAAAAAGGTAGAAACTCAATGACACCAAAAGTAAACCATTGAAAAGATTGATAAAATCGACATATCTTTAGGTAGACTACAGAAAAAATGAGAGAGGATGTGAATAATTAAAATCAGAAATGAAAGAGGAGGACATTACTACAAATTCCACAGAAGTAAAAATGATTATAAGAGGATCCTATGAACAACTGGACACCAACAAATTAGATAACCAAGATGAATTGGACAAATGCCTGGAAACATACAAACCTCCTACACTGACTCAAGAAGAAACAGCTCTCAGTAAACCAATATCAAGGAAATAAATTGAATCAGTAATCAAAAAACTCCCCAAAACAACAACAACACAAAGTCTAGGACCAGATTACTTCACTGGCCAATTTTACCAAACATTACAAAAAGTAACACCAAACCTTCTCAAACTCATCTAAAAAATTGAAGGAAAGAGACATTCCCTAACTCATTTTGTGAGGCCAATATCACCTAATATCAAAGCCAGATAAAGAGAATATAAGAAAGGAAAATTACAGACCAATATTTCTTTTTTTTTTATGATTTATTTATTTATTTCTCCCCCCTCCCTCCATTGTCTGCCCTCTGTGTCCATTTGCTATGTATTCTTCTGTGTCTGCTTGTATTTTCTCATTGGGTGGCTCTGGGAACCGATCCTGGGACCTTCTGGATTGGGGGAGAGGTGATCATTCTCTTGTGCCACCTCAGCTCCCTGGTCTGCTGCATCTCTTATTGTTTTCTCCCTTATGTCTCTTTTTGTTGCATCATCTTGCTGTGCCAGCTCTCCACATGGGCCAGCACTCCTGAGTGGGGCAGCACTGTGCAGGCCACCACTCCACGTAGGCCAGCTCACCACATGGGCCAGCTTGCCTTCAACAGGTGGCCCTGGATATCAAACCCTAGACCTCCTATATGGTAGATAGGCGCCCAATTGCTTGAGCCACATCTGCTTCCCCCAATATTTCTTAAGGATATAAATGTAAAAGTCCTCCACAAAATACTAGCAAACTGAATCCAACAGCATGTTGAAAGAATTATACACCATGACCCAGTGGAAGTTATCTCAGATATGCAAAAGTGGGTCAACCTAAGGAAATTAATTAATGTAATACACCACATTAATAGAACAAAGGAAATAAAACACATGACTATCTCAATTGATACAGAAAAAGCATTTAGCAAAATTCAGTACCCCTTCTTGATTAAAACACTTAGAAAACTAGAAATAGCCCACTTCCTCAACATAAAAGGGATATATGAAAAGCCCCCAGCTAGCAACATACTTAACAGTTAAAAACTGAAAACTTTCCCTCTAAGATTGGAAACAAGACAAGGATGTCCAATGTCACCATGGCTATTCAACAATTAACTATAGTAGAAGTTCTGATAGAGAAATTAGGCAAGAAAATGAAATTAAAGGCATCTAAATTGGAAGAAGTAAAACATTCCTTATTTGCAGATAACATGATCTTTTATACAGAAAATCCTGAAAAATCCACAACAAAGCTACTAAAGTTAATAAATGAGTTCAGTGAAGTAGCAGGGCACAAATCAACACACAAAAATAAGTAATGTTTCTATATACTAGAAATGAACAATCTGAAGAGAAAATCAAGAAAAAAATTCCATTTACCATAGCAACTAAAAGAATAAAATTCTAGGAAAAAAATTTTAAAAAGAAAACAAAATCCTAGGAATAAATTTAACCAGGGATATAAAGGACTTTTATATACAAAACTATAAAACATTTCTCAAAGAAATCAAAGAAGTTCTAAATGAATGGAAGGAAATTCTCTTTTGTGGATTAGAAGACTAAATATTATTCTACCTAAAATGATTTACATATTTAATGCAATCCCAATCAAATTCCAACAGTCTACTTGGCAGAAATGGAAAAGCCAATTATCAGATTTATATAGAAGGGCAAGGGGCCCCAAATAGCCAAATCCATCTTGAAAGAAAGAGAAAAAAGTTGGAGGATTCATACTTCCAGATTTTAAAACTTATTACAAAGCCACAGTAATTAAAAGAGCATATAGACCAGTGGAATCAAACTGAGAATTCAGAAATAATCCCTCACATCTATGGTCAATTGATTTTTTACAAGGGTGTCAAGTCCACCCAGTGAAGGAAGAATGGTCTCTTCAACAAATGGTGCTGGACCAACTGAATATTCATATGCAAAATAAAGAAGGTTGACCCCTTCCTCTTACCATATACAGAAATCAACTTGAGATGCAACAAGCACCTAAATATAAATACAAAAACTATAAAGCTTCTTAAAGAAAACCTAGGGAAGCATCTTCAGGATACTGTGATAGAATCGTTTCTTTACACCAAAAGCATGAGCAACAAAATAAAAAATAGATAAATGGGGTTGTATCTATTTAAATTAAATACTTTTGCACATCTTGAAAGTTAAAAGACAATCTGCAGAATGTGAGGAAAAATTTGGAAACCACATGTCCAAAAAGGATTTAATATCCGGAATATATAAAGAAATCCTATAACTCTTCAAAAAAAAGACAACCCAATTAGAAAGGAAGAAAATGGGCTAATGACTCAGATTGACATTTCTTCAAAGAAATTATACAAGTGAGTAATAAGCACATGAAAAGATGCTAAACAGCACTATCCATTTAGGGAAATGGAAATCAAAACCACAGTGAAATATCATTTCATACCCACTAAAATGGCTACTGTAAAAAAGAACTGGAAAATACATATTGGAGAGGATGTGGAGAACACTTGTTCATTGTTGGTGGAAATGTAAAATGGTGCAGCCACTGTGGAAAACAGTTTGGTGGTTCCCCAGTATGTTAATCAGAAAATTACTATATTGCCCAGCAATTCCACTTCTAGGTATTATATATTTACAAAAGAATTGTTCATAGTGTCATCATTCACAATTGCAAAAAAGATGAAAGCAACTCAAGTGTCCATCAACAGATGGATGGATAAACAAAGTGTGGTATACACATATAATGGAATTTTTTTAAAGGTTTATTTTATTTATTTCTCTCCTCCTTCCCCCCCTGTTTCTGCTCTCTGTGTCCATTCACTGTGTGTTCTTCTGTGTCTGCTTGCATTCTTGTCGTGCAGCACCGAGAAACTGTCCCTTTTTTTGTTGTGTCATCTTGCTGCATCAGCTCTCCATGTGTACAGTGCCACTCCTGGGTGGGCTGCACTTTTTTCACATAGGACGGCTCTCCTTGCGGGGCATACTCCTTGAATGTGGGGCTACCCTATGCAGGGGACACCCCTGCATGGCACAGCACTCCTTGTGCACGGCAGCACTGCATGTGGGCCAGCTCACCACATGAGCCAGGAGGCCCTGGATATCAAACCCTGGACCCTCCATATGGTAGGCAGATGCTCTATCAGTTGAGCCACAACCCCTTCCCCGTATAATGGAATATTAAGCCACCACAAAAAATGATGATGTTCTGTGGCAACGTGGATGAACTTTGGGGACATGTTCAGTGAAATAAGCACACAAGGACACATATTGTATGATTTCACTGATAATAATTAGAATAAATTAATTCATAGAGTCATAAACTCAAATGAAGTTTACCAGTAGCTGGGTGAGTATAGGGATTGGGAGTTAATGGTTAATTGGAACAGTATTTCTGTTTGGGATGACAGAGAAATTTTGGTAATGAATGGTGGTGACAATTGCACCACATTATGGACATAATAGCACTGAATTAGATATGTGAATGTTGTTAAAGGGGAAATTTTAGGTTGTATGTATGTTACTAGGATAACATTTAGGAAAAAAGGACTGTACAACACAGTGAACCCTTCTGTAAACGGTGGGCTATAGTTAGCACAATTATAAAAATGTTCTTGTATTAATATTCACACTAATGAAGGTGTTAATAAGGTTGTTTATGGGACCTCTGTATTTCATACATGATTTTTCTGTAAACCTATAGCTACTCTAATAAATTTAAATAGGGGAAATTTCAGTATATATAGAGAGAGAGCTAGAATAATTTTTAAAAATATAGGAAATAACCTAGAGTAATATCCAATATAGTTATTATTATTCTTAAATTCTTTTTGCCAATTTGGTAAACAAATCCTGGTCATTAGTCTTCATCATTGTTGTGGCCTTTTTCTTTTCTCTCCTGCCTCCTCTGTCCTCCCTTCTGTACCATCTCTTCTTCCCTTGTCCTCCTGCATCTTTTTGAAGTCTCCTTTTATTCTCTTGGCCTCTCCTTCTCCTTGACTGTTCACTCTCAGACATGCCCTGCCCCAGGTTCCTTCTTGCTTAGCCGTCATATTTCCTGCTTTGCAGTGTTTAGGAAGTATCCAAGGCAGAAGAACTGTTTGGTTGCGTAACTCTAGGGGGTGCAATTGCTGATTTCAGTGGCCCTCACCCAAGGCATGTAACAGAGCCAGGACTCAAGTGTGGCAAAAATTACCAGTTTCAGCAAGGGTTGCAGTCTTCTGAGGTCTCTGCCAAGCTACAGAGGTTTAAATATGTCTCCTTTTTTTTTTTTAATGGAGAAAATGTCATGAGAAAGTGAGAAACAGAAATTGAATATTGGATTTCACAAATCCTTTTCTTTCTTTGCCATTCTGACCCTGATAAGTAATTTAAACTCCTCATGTTCTTTTTTTTTTTTTTTTTGCTATAGTCTTTTATAAATTGTCCTGTCTTGGGGATGCAGCTCGTCTCCTGGACTTATTTTTCACATGTCAGGAAGGGCTAGGATGTCTTTGGATCAAAAATAAAAGGATAGCTTTGACAGGAAGATTTCAGTTTTCCCCCCTCAGCTGCAGATACTATGGAAAACATTGTGAGCACAAGCAACAAAAATTACTAATATAAATATGTATATCTATTTATATAAATATTTTGTGTATAATATTACACATATATTAAATATATGTAATAGGTGAGTTCTGGTACATTGGCTGGTGGTCTTGGAGTGAGCCTAAAGCCCTAAGGGGGAACTTCTTTACTGTCAAGGTAGTGATAAACTGACTCGCCAGACACCAGCATTACGTGGAAGTCGATTTCATGTTGAAGAAGGACCAACCTGTCACTGCTGCATCTCCTATGTTAAAAACGTCGGTAGTTCTCACATGGAATTCTATACTACAGTGAGAATGAACCCATTACAACTTCACACAACAATGTGCATGAGGCTCCCAAACATCCCATTAAGCAGTGAAAGCCAAACAACAAGGGAGTACAACATATGTGAATCCATTAACATGAAGTTCAAAAACAAGCAAAACTAATCTGCAGTGCTAGAAGTCAGGATAGTGGTTACTCTTGAGGGAAGGATTGTACTTGGCAGGAGGAAGTATGAGAAGGGCTGCTTGGGAGCTGGAAATACTCTATCTTTTCTATCTAGATGCTGATCACATGGTTTGTTTACTTCGTGAAAACTGAGATGTACGTTTTTGATGTGTGCAGTTTTCTCTCTATATATACTTCAATTTGAAAATGACATCAAAACCAGTCATCAAAGTTTCTTCTAAGTGCTCTCCCTAAGCTTGGCGGTGTGCCAGGGATGATAGGGATCTGCAAAGACGAATAAGATATTGTACATGGCCTTGAGAACCTTATGGAATTTCATCTCTCTCCACACCCTTGACTATAGCCCCAGTCATTTAGTTTTATCATCGTTGGGGAGAATTTGCTCAGCCTGCTTGAGGCAGGTGGCTCTCGGCACAACCATCTGGGGTTGCACCTCCCTTCTGTGCTTTAGAGCACTTTGGGGTCCCTGCAAAGAACACTTCCTCATCAAATCATTTCTGTGCACCGGGGAATCAGTCTATTTAAAGGAAGTTCTCCTGCTAAGCAGAGATTTGTTTTGCAAAGTTTTCAAAAACACTCTTTAATATTTAGAATTAGTCAAATCAGATCTTTCTATCTTGCATTTTCATCAAGACATGTTGATGAGTTTATTTAGAGAAAAAGGCATTAAGTACCATTATTTTACTGTTTTCTTTTTATGGCAGTGCTCTGGCAGGGAAGGTGTTTCAAATACTTTCTCATTTTCTTTTATTTATATTTTTAACTTTCACTTCTCATCATACCCTTGAGGCTTTATTGGCCCTTTGAAAGGACCCTGCTTTGTGAGCTAATTATGACAAATGTTGATACAACATCTGTTCCCAGATTTAAACTACTTTCTAATCTGCAGAATTCATCTTGAAGTCAGACTTGTGAACATTTGTCTGCACGTTAACGCAGGGTGATCTAAAGCAGGGAATGCATAGGAACTACAGGGATGTGCTGGAGCACTGTTGCGTTCCACTTGCTCCATGTACCTCCCCACCTAAATAGCGTTGCTCCTTGTTTTTTATTATTAAATTGTCTTTTTTTTAAAAAAGATATACAGATCACAAAAAAATGTTACATTAAAAATATAAGAGGTTCCCACACCCCCCACACCCCACCCCACCCCCACTCCTCCCACATCAATAACCTCTTTCAACATGTGGCACATTCATTGCATTTGGTGAATACATGTTGGAGCACTGTTGCACCACGTGCATTATAGTTTACATTGTAGTTCACACTCTCCCCCAGTACATTCAGTGTGTTATGGCAGGATACATAATGTCCAGCATCTGTCCCTGCAATATCATTTAGGACAACTCCAAATCCCGAAAATGCCACCACATCTCATCTCTTCTTCCCTCTCCCTGCCGTCAGCAACTGCAGTGGCCACTTTCTCCAGATCAATGCTATAGCTTCTTCCAATACTAGTCACAACAGTTTATAGTAGAATATCAGTAAGTCTACTGTAATCCATATTTTATTCCTCTATCCTGTGGACCCTGGGATGGTGATGTCCACTCCACCTCTATATTGAGAGGGGACTTAGATCCCACATGGTTGATGGATGTGATTCTCCTACTTGGAGTTGTAGGCACTCTTGGTTCCCTGGTGTGGTGGTTGACTATCTTCACCTCCCTGTTAGCTGACCTGTGCAAGTCCAACAAACTGGAGAGTAGGAGCTGCAACTCTGCTAAGGCTCAGGGCCCAGCTGGCATATGGCCAATCCAGAGATTGAAGTCTCCTGGATATACACCAACCCCAGCACCAACCACAGGTTCAGTAAAAGTGGCAGAAGAGGCATGTGTAGAAAGATCACATCTGAGTCCAACTCCATCACACTCAGGAACACAAATTCCAAAGTAGGGCCCTCTGACAAGTCACTAAACTCCAAAGCCACCTGCCATGACCGTAGAACCTGTGTGTCTCTGTAGCCCTCAGGAGCACCAGTACCTGGGGTTGTTTCTACTTTGGCTATCTCTGGTATCCTGCTGAGGCGTGCATCATTGTGACCCCTCTGATGACCTCCTGACTTTTTTGAAGACTCTTAGCCATATAGAGGAAATACATAGCCTTGTTCTTGACCTTCCCCAGCCACTCAGATATGCACATGCATTTCAGTGCTAGCTCGGGTGCTGCTCGGCTCTACTCTGCAACTAGTAACCATGTTTGGCGGAATTCAAGTCCCTTTAAAGTGGAAGTCTCAGGGTCCTGCACCCTGCAAAACAGTTGAAGTCAAGTGCCCTTTTGCTTTTCTGATGCAACTAAGTACTAAGATTAAGATCTTCATTTTTCATCATTTGGTTTGGCACCTTCTTATCACAACATGATTTCAATTTCAGTATCCTTTCTTAAAAGGCTACCTTGAAAAGCAGTAAGTGAGGGATATTGAAAAAACAAAACAGAGTTTAGGCGGCGGACTTGGCCCAGGGGTTAGGGCATCCATCTACCACATGGAAGGTCTGCGGTTCTAACCCCGGGCCGCCTCGACCTGTGTGCAGCTGGCCCATGCGCAGTGCTGATGCTCACAAGGAGTGCCATGCCACACAGGGGTGTCTCCCACGTAAGGAAGCCCCATGTGCAAGGAGTACACCCCGTAAGGAGAGCCGCCCATAGCGAAAGAAAGTGCAAACTGCCCAGGAATGATGCCACCCCACACGGAGAGCTGACACAACAAGATGACGCAGGAAAAAAAAAAGACAGATTCCTGTGTTGCTGGCAACAACAGAAGCGGACACATAAGACGCAGCAAATAGACATAGAACAGACAACCGGAGGCGGGGGGGTAAGGGGAGAGAAATAAATAAATAAATAAATCTTTAAAAAAACAACAACAGAGTTTAAATCAGGAAAACTTAACATTCAGTTCTTCCGTCTCGGTTGTTAGCCGTGCTGCCTGGACTATGTCATGTCACTTTTCCCAGCTTCCTCATCTGAAAATGGGCATTACACTAGTAATAACTAATTCTAGGCAGAGTATGATGCTAACATAAAATTAAGTGAATTGGGAAACTTTTGGGGGGTGATACAAATGTTTATCTTGACTTAGTGGTGATTTAATAGATGTATACATATATATCCTCAACAAATTGTATATGTAAATAACATCCGGTTTTTTGTGCATCATTCATACATCCATAAAGTTGTAAATGAAAACTAGCTGTGTTAGAAAACTTTTTTAAGAAACTGTAAATTACTACTCAAATATTAATTATTAGTAATCCTTGTTATTTTTAAGAAAGTGGCCAAAATTTTTCCTTGGTAAGTGTCTACTTTTAGAAGCAAATTCCAGTTGTCATTTCATGCAGGTAGTTGAATGCTACTTTCTCCAGGCCAGGATTTCTCAGCTGTGGCACTGTTGATGTTTTGAGCCGGATAATTCTTGGCCACCAGGGCTGTGCTGGCATTGCCGGTTATGGAGCAGCGTCTCTGGCCTCCACAGGTGCCAGTAGCAGCCCGGCCCCCAGCTGTGTCAATCAAAAATGCCTCCAGGCTATGACTGGTGTCCCTGGAACAAAAGCACCTCTGGTTGAGCACTGCTCACCTAGGATAGGCCTGCCTGTTTTCTTTCTCAGAGCCCAGGATTATCATCTTTAATTTCTAAGCTCTTGACCAGATTGTTTACAGTTTTTAAGCAAGGTGGAACAGTAATAAAACACCCCCACAGCCCGTATCCTGACCTGAAGTGGGGACTCTTACTGTGTCCTCTTTGCCTTCACTACACCCACCCAGCACCAGCCCCTGCTCGTCTCCCCAGCATCTCGGCTTCTAGTCTGAGACGTGCTTTTCTTCTTCAGTGCCAGGAATGACACATAATGTGGCAAATGCGTGCAGCAGGGGGAGGGAAAGTGATTCAGAGCAATTCATCTAAGTAAGAATTTCCTTTCATTGATGATTATACCATTTGCAAAATGGCAAAATGATCTGTAAATATTAGTACTCGGAACTGGCCCTCTGGCCCTTAGTTTTTCTTTTCCTTTAGTTTTGGGATTCAGAAAAGATATACTGACTGAGCAATTCAAAAATGCTAATACGCAGCATGTTTACCCTTGTACAGATGGCTAGCAGTTCTTTCCTGTTAAATCATCTTTCTACTTAATGAGTAAGTAGGGGGAAACATGACTTTCTTGAGAACAGAATCTTCACTCTGGTGATGCTGTCACTGAAGGCAGATTCCCCTCCCGGCTTCAGGCCGGCCTTGTCTGCTGTGGCCACAGCCCTGACCGAGACGCCTCCCCTCTCCCTGTGTGTGGTGGCCCCACTTCCTCCGCTGGGTATAACGATGCTTAAGGCCGTTAAGGAGATTCCTCATGGGCTGCTTTCCGCTCTGTCAAGGCGGACAGGAACTTGTTTCTCGAGATTTCTTCTCTTCTCCTTGACTCCGCTCACCAGCCTTGACCATGTTTCTAACTCTTGTCTCTTCCTCAGAAATACCTCAGGGACTTTTTCAACGTGATGCTCCAATCGACAACATCCCCCCTCCACATCAGCAAAGTGGGGCTGACTCTCTCAAAACACACCATTTGTGAGTTCTCACCGTTCTTCAAGAAAGGAGTCTTTGACTACAGCAGCTACGGGACAGGATAGAGCTCGGGGGAGAGGGGAGATGGAGGACCCTCAAACGCAGTGCCTTCTGGTGGACGCGGGCCTCCAGTCAGGGGGCCTCGTGCCCGGCTGCAGACAGACGGGCCGCAGCCGACCTCAGCCTCACCGGCTCTCCAGACCTAGTGCCTGACTTGGGGGTGGGATGCTCTGCCTGTTCCCGGGGGCCCTGACAGGCAGCGCTCCCCGTCCCATTGCGGTTGAATGTGGCCTTTTCCCATAGCGCTTCCTCCTCGTTGTGCCGTGGAGGCCGCCCCAGGAAGGTGGAGCTTTTGACGGCCCAGGGCCCCCAGCCCCCGGCCCGGGGCCTTCTGAGGTGGGTGGCTTTACCAGACCACCTGAAAGGACTTGCGCCTGGTTTCCTCTTGCCCCAAAATAGAGTTTTATTTTTTATATTCCTTCCATGTGGCAGGCTCTATCCCAGGAAAAGCATTTTAAATTATTTCGTTGTATTTTTTTTCTCCCTTGTTTGGATCAGAACTTTGTATAATACCGGAACACTGATGTTTACACAGAATTTCGTATTCTGCAAAATGGATTTTCGGTCCAATCATCACTGGAGTCTTCCATGCCTGACGAATTGGATGTAGGTGACATCATGTAGATTTCCATAAATCCATACAGATAGGATATTTGTCTAACATTGAATATTCAAAAAGTTTCTCAAATGGAAATGGCTACTGTGCATTCTCTAGCTTTCTCTGCTGAGCACAAAATGAGCACATTGCTGAATGCATATTTTTGAACATTGCTTTATTCACTTTTTTGGTTACAGAATACCTACTGGATCTTCAGCTAAAAAACTAGAATTTACAATAGTTTATTAATGATCCCTTAAATTACTCAGGACTCAATGTAGCATTGTACCATCTATGTATAGTAAAACTGCTTTGTTTTACTAAAGAGAAAAATGTGAGTTAAAAAAAATGTATGTGGTATATATTAAAATGTATATAACTCTACCTATAGATTTATATATGTACACACTTCTGTACAATAGTTGTATCAAAATATGTAATCATCACACCAAATTTATTAAAGGTATTTGCTTTTCCAAAATGTAAATGAAGCTGCTGTCAATATTAAATGAAGTTATGAATTCCTCCCTGTAGTTTGGTTTATTTGGTGAAGTGATCATTTCTATTGGTCTCTTTAAAAATTGATTTAATGTGGTTGGAAAGACACATAATGTATAATTTAGCAGAAAATGCAGTCATCGTGACAACTGAAGTCACAAGTGAACAAGCAACAGCACATATTTGCAATCCGTCTTCTAGAACGTTTCTGTGCAACAGTGCTCTCCAGTCTGAAAAAATATTTAAAGATGTAACTATTTTATATGGCAGAAAACTACTGCAATAATTAAATATCATAATTGAGCATAAAAATTTTTGGATTGTTTTTTTAACTGCTTCAGAAAGAACTGCTTTGGTCTGCAATTGTGATTACTGGCATAGGTTTCAGGGCAATTAATTAATGCTAGAGAATTTAAACTGAGAGATTAAAGGATAAAAGCTGGGGAGATAATAATTAACCATAGGTCATTTATTTAAAAGGAGTCAAAGCTCTAAAGATTGTCCCTCAATTGCTGAGTAAACTAAATGGTTTTCTTGAACTGACCATATAATCTGTTTCCAGCCCTTTTAGACCTAAATCTCAGCCTGGGCTCGTGGCAAGCATTTTGTTAAAATCACGCAGGATGCAATAATAACTTGGCAAGGATAAATGGACATATGTTTGCCAGAAAGATAGGAATCAGAGGGTCCTTTGATTCTAAGCCCCATCTCAAGTAATTACAGTTAGTTTGGAGTTTGAGGATTAGTACTGGCTCTGACTATAACGTAAGGTGAGTCATTTCATCCCCTGGGACTCAGTCTCCCCATCTAAAAACAAATCTGTTGCACTAGATGATCTCTAGGTGCCATTCCAGCCTATGTTATAGCAGAGGAGTAAGTTATTTCAGTTGGCTCGATTATAGTCCCTGGTGTGTGGGATGGGAAATACAAACTTCCAATCCGACACAAAAGCAGATTAAAGGGAATAAAACATGAGGGAGTGTTGAAAAAGCAAGTGAAAAGTCTCATCTAAACTAATAATGGGATTCCTTTCTGGAATGAAGATAAAACTCTGTCAGGATGACAAAATTGAAGCTTCCTTAATTTGTAATAATTCAAAAGAGAAAAAGTGTGCAAATGTGTATTTTAAGACTTTCAAGAGCATCAAATAATAAAGTAATGCTAAGCGGACCACTTTAGGCCATTCGTATTGACTTGCCATCAACTTACAAATATTTTTGTAGGCAAACGGACAAACCTAAGGGACTTATATAGAATTTTTTATATAAGTAGTTTTAGCATTCCTTTCTAAGTCTTGCTTGTAAAGAAGCATATGCCACACTTTTTAAAAATCCCATGTCTGGGGGATTTTTCTGCCTGGCTCCCACCCCAGACCTTGCTTTTCCCGAGTTGGAAAGATTCACGCCCAAACCCTGAGGTTAATTTCAGCACATGAATAGGCAGTGAGTTGACATCTAGAGGATACTCTGGCCCATACAGTGGAGATGCTTTGAGAATACCTGAACAGGGTTCCCATGTCCCGGGGCCACTCCTCTTTACATTTTTAAATCCAAAAATAGCTAGCTCTGCTTAATTCCCCCCTGACCTCAGAGCCTGGTCTTGGCAACAAAGACATACTTAAACGTCCTAGGAGGTGGAGGCGCCTCTGCTGGCTGTCCTCCCCTGTGGCGCTGGGCATTTTGGTGTTTGAGATTCATCTTCTAACAGTGGGCTTTTATTTGGACTCATCTCCCTCAGCACACAATCACATGCACATCTGGCCCCGCCCCATTCTTAAACAGCGATCTTCCAGGTGCTGTCGTTCTGTCCTGTTGTGGCTCATTATACTTACGTTCAGAGCCTCCTGCGAGGCAAGTGTCATCAGCTCAAAGAGATTGTGTGTGACTATTCAAGCCTGACATATGCAGTAATCTTCTGGAATGTACTGCTTCAAGCACTAGTGTGAGAAAGGTTTCAAAATGATGCTTTCTTTTGCAAATGCTTCAGACGATGCCTGGAGGGTGTCAGTCCAGCATTGAACATGTCTGCCCCATGACACTCTGTCCTCTCATGTTCCTACACACATCTAAAGGTTGGATCAGACATTGTTATTGGAAAGGTCTTTTTTTTTTTCCTAATGACGGAAGAAGATGAAGGAAATTTAGGTAAAAACTCCCTGGCAAAATTAACTGCTTCAATTTTATTTAAATTATCATGGTAGGTGATTTATGTTTTGGGAAAACTAATTAAAGACCATTAATCTAAAGAGACTATTCTTGACAAATTAGGTCTTGTGTATTCCTCCTTTTCACAAAGGACTCTTTCCACATACAAAAAGAGGATCTTTTTATTATTATTATAATGCTAAGAGTGCTTTTTCTGATGACTATTTCATTAGATGGAAAATGATTCTTTGGTGCTTAAATTTGAACTTCATACATACAGAATTATTTCCCAGTTGAAACAAGTCCATCCATTTTATATGGTCAATTTCTAAAACATCGTTTTTCTAACCGGTACTGCAGTAGTGGCTGGAGTGAGTGAGAGGAGTGGGGTGGCATGGGCCAGGTTGTTATCTTCAGAATGAGTCTGTATTTGAGGATCCATAGATCCCTGTTACATTTTAAACCAGTGGGAGGCACAAGTAGACGGGTGATTGAACTGAAGAGGGTCAGGTGGTGAGTTCATCCTTGTTACCTACAAAGAACATTCTCATGCATTTATCACTGTGGAACTCCTGGCACTAGGCTCTGGCACTGTCTCCTAAGGATATTGCATGCTTTTCTAGAAGTTTCTCACACCTGTGCATCTCTTGCAAGATGACTACTAAATGTCCTTTCTTTGGATATATTTATTTAATACCCCTTCCTTTGTAAATTAAATAGTTTGTTGTTTTTCTAAGGATTACTTTTCCCAAAACTTTCTGTGAGATTCATCAACTTGGTGTTGCTGAAAAGGCAGGATCTTTCCCATTCAGAGGGTGAAAAATGGATGTGTTTGCAAAAAGATGCGCAAGCCATCTCTTTATGCATTCAAGATGGGGAAGTGCACAAGGTAAAAAATTGGAAATGCATAGAGAAAAAATCCTTCAGCAGAATGAGAAAAACCCCGTAGGGTTGGGCATCGGGAAGCTTTTTGGTACTATTTAGGCAGCGCACCTTTAAGTGGGAAGCCTTCCTCCAGAACTTAAATCTAGAGGAAAACGTGTAGAAAATATAAACATTCACTGTTTGAAAGCGGAGTTATTTTCTTTGAAGTGTCACGAATCCTTATGCATGGGAGTATTTGTAGAAGTGTTTGTGGCTTTCCAGTAGCTCTTAAACAGTTGTGCCTGAGAGCTGCTCACTCGAGAACAGCCTGAGGGTGTGCTCTTCCTGAGCCTTCAGGATCCTTTCTTAGCCTTGCAGAGGAAGGAAGGAAAGAAGGAAGGAGGGGGGATAAGGGAAGAAGGGAAGACAAGGTGGAAGGCAGCAGCAGCTGTTTGAAGCTGGCAATGAATGTCTTCGGAGAAAAGAATCACAAAAAAATAATCTTGTTTTGTTTTTTTTTAATATCTGCACTTTGTTTGACTTCCACATTGTTAGCTTCTCTCTTGAAAACAAACCTTCGGTTGCAGAGCAGTTTTTAAATACTGGCTGTCCTTCACACACAAAAAAACACAAAAATACGGAGAGGATCCTGTTTACATTTATAAAGTTGCCATTGCCTTCTAATATAGGAGCAGCAGACTCAGTGCCCCCACATATACTTCTTTAGCACCAAAGTTCTTGTGGCCATGAATGCCAGTGCTCTCTCTAGGTCATGGGCATGAACTCTTTTCCGCTGGCTCCTTGTTTCAAGAGCCTGTTGTCTGTTAGCGTGGATGCCAGCAGAGGCCCAGCCTCCCAGTGCACACACTACCCGGCCCCTAGCGCAGAGCTCACATCCATCTTCTCCATGCTTTCACACTGCACCAGCCCCTCTCTTCCTCTGTAACTGTTGGAGGTCGGGAGGGTTGGATGAGCAAGGGACAAACACAGTAAGGCGAGCCAAGTATTTGAAGTTGCCTTCAGAAACAAAGTGCCGATGATGTGTGACCTACTCAAAGCCACCGGTGTAAATTCATGGGGTAGCATCTGTCCAGCCACCTCTCCCGCATGTGGGAAGGCAAAGGGTCAGACCCATATCCTGGCCCTGGCGACTACCCACAAGTTACACATCGAGGGCCCAGCAGAGAGCCTGGCCCTGAGGATGGGCAAGGAAACATGTTTTGCTCATCGTTGGTACCCCACAAATCAATTATCATTCAGTTGTTTAACCAATATTAATGAGCATCTTCTAGGTCCAAGCATGCATGGGGGAGCAGCCCAGCCCTGGAGCCTGCCCTCACAGAGCTTTCATTCATGCAGAAAGGACAAATCATCACACAATTTTGTGACTATACATCACGATAAATGTTGTGAAGGAATAGTAGAGGGTGCTAGGAGAGCATATGCAGAGAAATGATCTAACCTGAGTGGGCTGGCGGTTTCCCTGAGCAAGTGCCATTTGAGCTGCAACCTGACAGATGAGGAGCGAGTGCCAAGGATGGCAGAGAGATGGCTCCAAACTGAGGAAAAGGCTTGCACAGTGGACCTAGGGTATTCCGTCTCAGGGGACTAACACGGGGAGAACGACAGAGACAGTGGTAGCTTGGAGAGGTAGGGTGAGGCCAGATAAATGCACCTGAAAAGTTGCCGGCCAGAATTTTGCAAATGCGATCATGTTTTCCCATCAGCTACTACCATTTCGGAAGGATATTCCCCACTGGGGAGGTGGGGGCAGGAGATAAGGCCACTTAGCAGGGCTCATCCTTTAAAACCATGTGACTCGAGGAGGCTGGCAAGATGGTGGCTGCGTGAGCTTGCCTGGTAGTGTCTCTGCAGGGGGCGGCTGGGCAGCGTTGAAGGCTCTTTGGGACCGCGCTGTTTCGGGGATTTTTGCTGGTTGGAAGGTGTCTGGACGTAAATTCAGTGGGAAGGTAACAGAGAGGATACGTCTATAATATATAAACGGAGATCCCAGCTGGGCGCGGGAAGTTCCCTCCTTGGGTGGGCGGAGCCGCGGTAGCGGGCGCTCTTGCAGCTCCGGAGCCGCGGCGGCCAGGGTTTTTGGTTTTTTTTCCTTTATCTGGAGGCTTTGCGGTGCTGAGAAATTCGCGGATACTGTGCTGGCTGGTGGGGGATTGTTGGGACAAGACTCCTTGGCGGATTGATTTGGGGAGACAGACGGTGTTTTCTTATGAAGCGGGGGACGTTTTAGTCGCCGGACAGGGGGGGAAGCGCTTCCGCCTGGAGCCCCATCCCCACAGGTCCGGCTGCCGATCTGCAACGGAACTGGATTTTGAGCAATAAGGGGACACAATTGGGAGACTGTTGTAGGGTGCAGTGAGGGAGGAGGACACGTCTGGAAGCTGATTGGGGAATATTTTGCGAAGTTTGGGATTTCGGATCTTAGAGTGTGTTTTCCGCGTTTCCAGCTGAAGCCCACCCCACCCGGTGGGGCTTGGGATCTGGGTCATTGAACGGGCCGTGGTGTAGAGGCGCCCTCAAGTGGCCGTTGCGTGGGAGCACAGGGAGCGAGCTGTCCAAAGGCTGATACCCTGAGGAGTAGGTGAATTTCAGGGATTAGACATTCAATTTAGAATTCGCGGATCTGGCTTCCCCCACGGGGCTGGCACCCAGCTACGGGGATCCCTGAGGGCTGTGTTGCACTGCGGGGCTCCTAAGCTTTCCGTGGACCAGATTTGAGGTTCCCAGGTCTGGGTCCCCTGGACTCTGGCGGTCCACACTCCAGACTCACACCTCTTGAGTCTTCAGTGTCTCAGACTTTCCACCCCTGAATCCATCACGCTCTGGGGTCTACCTGGGATCCTGGAGTGCTTTGGACCTTAACGTTTGTGTTTTATCTATATTGGTTCATATTGTTTTGTTTTTATTTTCACTTTATCTTATTTTTTACTCTTTTTGATGCCCTGATTGCTAATATTGCATTATCCCCTAGTCTTTTCTCCTAGCGTGTCCCCCAAAGTCCTTTTTTTTTTAATATACAGTTATTTAGGGGTTTTTTTTGGTTGTTGTTTTAGATAGTGTTGCAAATGTGACACGTGTATACCTGTATCACTCTTCCCCCTATCTGTTCCCCACCGTTTGCTTATCCTCTTTTTCTTTCTTCCTTTCTTCTTGTCTTTCTTTTTTTCTTTATTATAATTAGTTTTTTTTTTTTTCGGTTTTCTCTTTCCCTCTTGTCCCTCATTTTCCACTTATTTTATTTTAATTCAAGTACACAATAGGTGCTACAGGGAACACCTCACATTTGCTGGGTTTTCCCATCCTCCACTGCCTCATTTCTGTGTGAACTGATTTAGGTTACCTACACTATCCCCCTTCCCCTGCATCTTGATATCCACTATCATCTACTGTCTCTACTATATTCCAACCCCCACCTCCCATTCTTTGATCCACAAAGTGTCTAACTCTTAATTTCTAATACCTTTGCTCTGTTTTCTGTCTGTTATCCACTCTTGAAACTATTACCTTTCTTTTCTTTTTCCCTCTCTCATGAAAACAATAGCTTTGTAGTTCATACCATATTCCGCCCATATTCAGTCATCTACTTCATAAAAGGTACTCTACCTACAGCTATAACTCTGTACAATCTACATGAATCTAACCTCCATCCTCCCAGATCTCATATTCTTGCTTTGTTAACATACATTACTAATACTACTTTACACTTTTCCCTTGCTGACACAATTGCCTTTCCCCAACACTAATACTTTCTTCTAAAGTGAACTTAACCAACAACAAGTAACTTGAATAAGAAGAAAAAAGTGACAAAGAGAAGATATAACACCTATGCAAAAATAACAACTAATTAACCTCCAAAAGCAGACAAAGAAGCTAAGGAACTGATTAAATTCGTCAAAATAAAGAGATGACCAGAAAGCAACAAAAATCTACAAACCAAACCAATAATCAGGAAAACATGACTGAATCCAATCAACAAACCAATAATCACGAAGGGGAGCAAAACTTGGCACAAGCAATGAAAGAACTCAGAACATTTATCACCGACAAATTTGATGCAGTAATGAAAGAGGTTAACAACATGAAGACATCACTTGGAGGGGAAATTGCAGACATACGCAAAAACATAACAGATATGATGGGAATGAACACCAAAGTTCAAGAAATCAAAAATACACTTGCAGCAAATATCAGCAGACTAGAAGAGACAGAGCAGAGAATTAGTGATGTGGAAGACAGTACATCAGAAATCAAACAGATAGTAGAAGGGGTCAATAAGAAGATAGAAAAAATCCAATTAGGATTTAGGGACCTGAATGACAATGCAAAACGCTCAAACATACGTATTATAGGCATTCCAGAAGGTGAAGAGAAGGGAAAGGGGTCAGAAGGAGTGTTGCAGGAAATAATGGCTGAAAACTTCCCAAATCTACTGAAAGAGACAGATGTACATATCCAAGAAGCACAGCGCACTCCACAAGTCATAAATCCCAACAGGCCCAGCCCAAGACATATACTTATCAAATTATCCAAAGCTCAAGACAAAGAGAAAATCCTAAAAGCAGCAAGAGAAAAGAAAACCATCACATACAAGGGAAGCTCAATTAGATTAAGTGCTGATTTCTCTTCTGAAACCATGGAGGCAAGAAGACAGTGGTATGATATAGTCAAGGTACTAAAGGAAAAAAACTTCCAACCAAGAATACTCTATCCAGCTAAACTAGCATTCAAACATGAAGGAGAGTTCAAAATATTCACAGACAAACAGAAACTGAAAGAGTATACCAACAAGAAACCTCCCCTTCAAGAAATTCTAAAGGGAGTTCTGCAGGAAGAAAGGAAAAAACAGGAAAGGCAAAGTTGTAGGAGAGTATAAGACCAACAACAACAACAAAAAAGACAAAAAAATATATACAAACAAAATATGACAAACACAAATCCAATCAAAATATGGCTAACACAAATAATTCCTTGATAGTAATAACACTGAATGTCAACGGATTAAACTCACCTATCAAAAGATTCAGACTGGGACATTGGATAAGGAAATATGACCCATCCATATGCTGTCTACAAGAGATACATCTTAGACCCAGAGACGCATGGAGATTGAAAGTGAATGGCTGGAAAACAATCATACAAGCTAACAATAACCAAAAAAAGGCAGGAGTAGCTATATTAATATCAGACAAAATAGACTTTAAATGTGAAACAATTGTGAGAGACAAAGAAGGATACTACATTTTAGTGAAAGGGAAAATCTGTCAAGAAGATCGAACAATCATAAATATCTATGCCCCTAACAAGGGTGCCTCTAAATACGTCAGGCAAACGCTGGAAAAACTAAGTGAAAGAATAGATACATCTACACTTATAGTGGGGGATTTTAATACACCACTATCAACTCTGGACAGAACATCTCAAAAGAGAATCACCAAAGAAACAAAACATCTAAATAGTATATTAGAGGAGCTCGATCTAATAGACATATATAGATCGCTACACCCAAACACAGCAGGATATACATTTTTCTCAAGCGCACATGGATCATTCTCCAAGATAGATCATATGCTAGGCCACAAAGAAAGGCTGAACGAATTCAGAAAGATTGAAATCATACAAAACATTATCTCTGACCACAGTGGAGTCAAGCTGGAGATTTGCAAGGGACAGAAGCCCAGATTTCACACCACGATTTGGAAATTAAACAGCACACTCTTAGAAAAACAGTGGGTCAAAGAGGAAATCTCAAAAGAAATCAATGACTACCTTGAAACAAATGATAATGATAACACAACATACCAAAATTTATGGGATGCAGCAAAAGCAGTACTGAGAGGGAAGTTTATAGCCATAAATTCATATATCAAAAAAGAAGAAAGAGCAAAAATTGAAGAACTAACTGCACATTTGAAGGAATTAGAAAAACAACAACAAAGTAGCCCAACAGGAAGAAGAAGGAAGGAAATAACAAAGATAAGAGCAGAACTAAATGAAATAGAAAATAAGAAAGCACTTGAACAGATAAACAAGACCAAGAGCTGGTTTTTTGAGAAGATTAACAAAATTGACAAACCTTTAGCAACACTAACAAAGAAAAAAAGAGAGAAGATGCAAATACACAAAATAAGAAATGAGAAAGGCGATATCACCACTGACCCCACAGAAATAAAGACTATCATAAGAGGATATTTTGAAAAACTATATTCCAACAAAAATGACAATCTAGAGGAAATGGACAAATTCCTAGAAACACATAAGCAGCCCATATTGACGAAAGAAGAAATTGATGATCTTAACAAACCAATCACAAGCAGAGAGATAGAATTGGTTATCAAAAATCTCCCAACTAAGAAGAGCCCAGGGCCAGATGGCTTCACAGGTGAATTCTACAAAACATTCCAGAAAGAACTGACACCAATCCTGCTGAAACTATTCCAAAGCATTGAAACGGAAAGAACATTACCCAATTCCTTTTATGATGCTAACATTACCCTAGTACCAAAGCCAAACAAAGACATCACAAGAAAGGAAAATTACAGACCAATTTCTCTAATGAACCTAGACGCAAAAATACTTAACAAAATACTTGCTAATCGTATTCAACAACACATTAAACGTATTATACACCACGACCAAGTGGGATTCATCCCAGGTATGCAAGGATGGTTCAACATAAGAAAATCAATCAACGTAATACACCATATAAACAGATTGAAGGAAAAAAATCACATGATTATATCTATTGATGCAGAAAAAGCATTTGACAAAATACAGCACCCTTTCTTGATAAAAACACTCCAAAAGATTGGAATACAAGGGAATTTTTTGAACATGATAAAGAGTATATATGAAAAACCTAAAGCCAATATTGTTTACAATGGAGAAATCCTAGACTCCTTCCCTCTAAACTCAGGAAAAAGACAAGGATGCCCACTGTCTCCGCTTCTATTTAATATTGTCTTAGAAGTACTTGCACGAGCACTGAGGCAAGAACCAGAAATAAAAGGCATTCAAATTGGAAAGGAAGAAGTCAAAATTTCATTATTTGCAGATGACATGATCCTATACATAGAAAACCCTGAGAGATCTACAACGAAGATTCTAGAACTCATAAATGAGTTTAGTAAAGTCGCAGGATATAAGATCAATGCGCAAAAATCAGTAGCATTTCTGTACACCAATAATGAGCAAGATCAGGAGGAAATCAAGAAACAAATACCATTCACAATAGTAAATAAAAAAATCAAATACTTAGGAATAAATTTAACTAAAGAGGTAAAGAACTTATACAACGAGAATTATACAAGATTGTTCAAGGAAATCAGAGAAGACCTAAATAAATGGAAGACTATTCCTTGTTCATGGATAGGAAGACTGAACATTATTAAGATGTCTATCCTACCAAAACTGATCTACACATTCAATGCAATCCCAATAAAAATCAACGCAGCCTTCTTTAAGGAACTAGAAAAACTAACTATGAAATTTATTTGGAAAGGAAAGAGACCCCGAATAGCCAAAGACATACTGAAAAAGAAAAACGAAATTGGAGGAATCACACTACCTGACTTTAAAACATACTATAAAGCTACGGTGGTGAAAACAGCATGGTATTGGCATAAGGAGAGACACATAGACCAATGGAATCGAATTGAAAGCTCTGATATAGAACCTCACATATACAGCCACATAATATTCGATAAAGCCACCAAACCCTCTCAATTGGGAGAGAGTGGCCTATTCAACAAATGGTGTCTGGAGAACTGGATAGCCATATGTAGAAGAATGAAAGAAGATTACCATCTCACACCTTATACAAAGATAACTCAAGATGGATCAAAGACCTAAATATAAGAGCCAAGGCCATTAAAACCTTAGAAAGCAGTGTAGGGAAACATCTACAGGACCTTGTAATAGGAAATGGATTTATGAATATCTCACCAAAAGCACGAGCAGCAAAAGAACTAATAGATAAATGGGACTTCCTCAAAATTAAAGCCTTCTGCACCTCAAAGGAGTTTGTCAAGAAAGTAAAAAGGGAGCCCACACAGTGGGAGAAAATATTTGGCAATCATATATCTGATAAGAAACTTATAACTTGCATATATAAAGAACTCCTATATCTTGAAAATAAAAAGATAAACAACCCATTTAAAAAATGGGAAAAAGACTTAAACAGACACTTCTCCAAAGAAGAAATACAAATGGCAAGAAAGCACATGAAAAAATGTTCCAAATCTCTAGCTATCAGGGAAATGCAAATCAAAACTACAATGAGATACCATCTTACACCCATAAGATTGGCAGCTATGAAAAAAACAGAAGAATACAAGTGCTGGAGAGGATGTGAAGGAAGGGGAACACTCATCCACTGCTGGTGGGAATGCGGAAGGATCCAACCATTCTGGAGGACAGTATGGCGGTTTCTCAAAAAACTAGCCATAGATTTGCCATATGACCCAGCAATACCACTGCTGGGTATATACCCAGCAGAACTGAAAACAAGGACACAAACCGATATATGTACACCAATGTTCATAGCAGCATTGTTCACTATTGCCAAAAGTTGGAATCAACCCAAATGCCCATCAACAGATGAGTGGATCAATAAAATGTGGTATATACACACAATGGAATACTACTCGGCTGTAAGAACAAACACACTACAAACACATGTGATAACATGGATGAATCTTGAGAACCTTATATTGAGTGAAGCAACCCAGACATTGAAGGACAAATACTACATGACCTCAATGATATGAAATAAACAAGCTGCCCTAGATAGCAAGAGACTGAACGATAGGCTTACAGGAAATCGGAGGGTGGAGGAAGGATATGAGCCGATGTCTGCAGGGGGGGAATTTAAGACGAGATGGTGGTAAGTATGAACACAAAGAAGAGATAAAATGGGGGCAAGGGGTTGCCTTTGGTTGGGGCTTTACGGGTTTGAGGGTGGCTGGGGAGGGATGGTTGGGTAACGTTGCCCAAAAGTGGGGGGAGGGAGGGGGAGCATACGAACACAGGAGAGGGTCAGGAGGTGGTGGAGAGTAAAATGCCGAGAAAATCATATCAAAATATAATAAAGAGGGTTACCTGTTTAGAATGCTCGGAGGGGAGGGTCTGATGCAGGATGGGCTCCTGGGGAATGCCTAAATGCTCATTCTGCCAGAGTGGGTGACACCATGGGGTAAAATCCCAAGTAGTGAGAGTGGGGGTGGACCCACATCCTGGGGAGGACTAATGCCACCAAATAGAGGGAACTGTATCCCTCGAGAGAAAGGGTGGCTCCCAGGGCATTGGGGCAGTTGAGCAAGTTAGGCCCTGAACACTATTCCATCTATTTCTGGAAGTGGCTCCTCAGGAAACGAAGGTTGGCTGTCACTGTGGGCACCAAGGTGGAAGGGAAAATGGACGTCAAATGTGTGGAACCAAAGTAAAAGGGGGGCAAGAGAGGAGTTTTTTGAGAGTACACAAGGATGGATATAAAACATGTAATATTACACCATAACATATAGGAGATGACAGACTGATAATGTAAACCATAATGTAAAACATAGGATAACTAACAATGTAAAGAACTGTGTATCCTAAAGTATGCACCATAATGTAAGCACAGATATTACCTTGTTAGAAAGCTAATATCTCAGACTCTGTACATCACCTTAAGTAAATATGATGTGAAAAGGGTGTAAGAGTATCGCTGTGGAAGGAAAAAGGTTTTGTGGTGGATGTATGGGAGTGCTGTATATTATATATATGCATTGCTGTGGTCTAGGACTCCTGTGAAGAAATGCTGAATAATTAGGGGGGGGGGAGGGGAAAGGATAGGATGTGGAATTTTTTCAAGTCAACATTCTTTATCTAAGTTCTTTATTTAACTTTATCCAAGTTCTTTATCCATCCTTTAAACCCATCGCTATATACCATTCCCTAGTAAGGGACCATGACATTATATTGGGCTTCAAATTTCGGGGAGTTCTGGACCACAGAGTGTTTCAACAATGGCAATGGAGGGATACTGGTATGGGATACCAATGACAGGTGATATATGGCTGACAGGGAGCTGTACAGAACATATGTCCAGGGGGCATGGTAATGATTGGATATACTCATAATGGCAACAATTAAAAACCACAGCAGGGGGGGTACTGGGTTCCTGGCCAGTGGTGCTCTGCCGCGGTCCCTAGGGGAGCAGCGACAGTCTCCCAGGTACAGTGGCGGGGACCTGGAGGGAGTGAGGGTTCAACAGTGAGCCCCTGATGCTAATGACTATGCTTGTGAGCTGATAAACCTAAAATAAGAACAAGGCCTAGAGCAGCATTGTGCCTGGGAATTTCCTCCTGTCAGCCTTCATGTTACTCAAATGTGGCCAGTCTCGAAGCCAAACTCAGCATGTAAATGCAATGCCTTCCCTCCAGCGTGGGACATGACACCCGGGGACGAGCCTCCCTGGCAACGAGGGACCACTATCAAATACCAACTGATGATGCAACTGGAAAAGGACCTTATACGGAAGGTTCAATGCGGATCAGCAGAATATCCATGTCTACATAAAATAACATGACTTTAAAATGCTGTTTGACCTAAAGTAAGGGGGAAATGGAAAGGAGAAATGAGTTTATATGGCTACGAGTTTCTAAAAAAGAGTCTGGAGGCTGGCAGAAGGATTGCCCTCATGCACAACTGAGCAGAGTCAGAGAGACAGATAAAGCAGATACAACCCCCAGATATTGGTTCCTTTGAAGGCTAAAGAGACCCAAGAGAGTTATGGCCATGGCCGATGGGGTTAACTACCAGGGCAGATGGCCCCTCTTTGGAAATGGTGTTTATGTGTGATGAATCTGGACTCAGATGGGATCTCCCTTCATAAGACTTTCATGCTAATGTGCTGGAGGTGCAGTTAACGTTGGGATTTAAGATATATTTAGGGGATTTGAATCTCTGGACTGACAATGTGATAGCCAGGTCCTGAACCTCAACAGACTCCAGCACCTACAATCTGATTTATTGGACTTACCACACTCAGCTAAGATGGAGTTGAAGAAGGACAATCACCACACCATGGAGCCTAGAGTGATTACAACTGAAAATGGGAGGATTGCATCCAGCATCCATGTGGAATCTAAGCCTCCTCTTGACATAGAGGTGCAATGGACACAACCAATCCAATGTCCACATAGAAGAGGTGGTATTGGATTGAGAAAAGTGGACATGGTGGACGATGGGTATGGGGAAAGGCAGGAAGAGATGAGAGGTGGAGGTGTCTTTGGGACATGGAGCTGCCCTGGATGGTGCTTCAGAGGCAATCACCGGACATTGTAAATCCTCACAGGGCCCACTGGATGGAATGGAGGAGAGTATGGGCCATGATGTGGACCATTGTCTATGAGGTGCAGAGGTGCCCAAAGATGTACTTACCAAATCCAATGGATGTGTCATGATGATGGAAACGAGTGTTGTTGGGGGGGGAGAGGGGGGGTGGGGGAGCGGGGTTGAATGGGACCTCACATATATATTTTTGATGTAATATTATTACAAAGTCAATTAAAAAAAAAAAAAGAGGAAAAAAAAAAGAAAGGAAAAAAATAAAATAAAATAAAACCATGTGACAGGGAGAAACAAGTGACCTAACTGAACATTAACAACCAAGAGGTAAGATCAGGGGCTGAGAGTACTGTCCAGTGCCATCCGGAGGCTGGGCTGTTTTGCTCTTGCTCTCTGACCTGTGCTGTGTTGGGGGTTCTGAAATTTCAGAGGCTCTTGCCGTTGAGAAGCATGATCTCCCTGGACCCTCAGATGTCCAGCTCCCGGTCGATGCAGCTTACGTTCTCCAGTGTCCAGCAGGCCCAATTAGAGGGCAGGGCCTGTCTTTGGGCTCCTACGTAATCTGTGCTTCTAAAGATCAGGAAGCCCTGCAGGTGCAGCTGCAATGAGACTATGTGCCAGTTGAGGGGCTCGGTTTGTGACTCAATCCAGCACTGACACGGGCAGCGGGGGCACTGTGTCCTTAATTTCCAGGAAGCCAGGACCTCGCTGGCCATCAAGTCCTCTCTCTGCCTTCTGAGTCAGAACATAACCAGCCAGCCTTTTTTCAGAAGAGGGAAAGATTGCTTGGGGTTTCATCAAGATGGCGGACTTGGCCCAATGGTTAGGGCGTCCGTCTACCACATGGGAGGTCCGTGGTTCAAACCCTGGGCCTCCTTGACCCGTGTGCAGCTGGCCCATGCACAGTGCTGATGCGCACAAGGAGTGCCCTGCCACGCAGGGGTGTCCCCCTCATAGGGGAGCCCCACGCGCAAGGGGCACACCCCGTAAGGAGAGCCGCCCAGGGCGAAAGAAAGTGCAGCCTGCCCAGGAATGGTGCCACACACATGGACAGCTGACACAACAAGGTAACGCAACCAAAAGAAACACAGATTCCTGGTGCCGCTGACAACAACAGAAGTGGACAAAGAAGAACACACAGCGAATGGACACAGAGAGCAGACAACGGGGGGGGGGGGGCGGGGAAGGGGAGAAAAAATGAATAAATAAATAAATCTTTAAAGGAAGAAGAAAGAGTAAATGGGAAAGCGTAGAAACGAATGTTAATGTGACATGTATGCGGGCTGCTCAGCCCCTCCCTTGGTTGTACAGAGAAGCCCGGTCTTGGAATAGAAAAAGCCCCTTAGCCACCCTGAGAACATAATTCAGTGGCGTTTGTCTGAGTTTCCATTGATCAGGTGGCTCATAAGCCAGTAGCCCTCCCCTAGGCCTCCAAAAGATTTCACTGTGGCCAAGCCCCTATGAGCTCAGGGCTGCCCCTCAACCAGACGACGCCCGTCATTCCTCCACGCGCCGGGCCACGTCGTGAACCAGCTTTTCCGCTTGAGGCCAGCAGGAAGGGTCATCCTGGGCTCCCACCAGTAACAGCATCACCCTAGGGGACAGAGTACTGGAGGCCAGCACACAGGTCAGGGAAGGAGAAGGCCGGGAGGAAGGGAGGGTGACGGGTCGTGCTCAGGCTGACAGCAGAGGACGCTCTCTCTGAGTAGCAGAGCCTGTGTGTCTCCAAGAGCCAGGCCCACCAGCCTTCTCCCAGGAGCGTGCCCCACAGCGGTTCCGGTTCAAAGACGTCCCTTTTCAGAGTGGGAAAGGCTGCAGGTATGCTGCAGGTTTATTTTGGTGGAGGTGGGACCCTGCAAGGGCAGCCTCTTTAAGCAGCTCTTGCCCAGGGACAAATCAATGGCATTTCAGGGAAAGAGGAAGTGGGCTCTCGGGGGCCTTTCCAGCTGTGTGAGATGCTGGGTTCAGACGTCAGGTGAAGCCAGCATCCTGCCCCCTGACCGTGCCATGCCCTCGCCATGTGCCACCTCCGCGAGCTGCACAGGGCTCCTGACCAACCGTCTCAGAGAACCAGGGGATGGCAGGAGCCTGCTTAGTTTCCCAGAAAACCACAACCAGGTTGTGCCAGCAGCATGCGAGCTCCTGCTGCATCCTTGAGCCAACCTTCATTGCTTAGAAGGAAAAGTCTCTGTCAGTCCAGACACACCTGCCTCATGCCACAGTGGGCTCAGTCCATGCCGACCCCAGCGAGCACAAGTGTCACCTGGCTTTGATACCTCCGGGAGTCTGTGTTACCCAACGCTGCCAGGACAGAGGGATCCATTATTTCTTGTATCTCTTCCTGTGTCTCTGCTCAAGCAGAGATGCCATCAGTTCTACCTCATCTTTGAGGGGCATTCTACGACCTCCCAGCAACACCAAAGATCGTGAGCAGTTCAGCTTGGTACCTGGCCAGAGAGGAAAGGACATTAGAGTTCGAAGAAACCTTAGACGCCATTTAGATCCAGGATTGCAAACTCAGGTCCCTGCAGGGGCGAGACCGGCAACAAGGGTGTGGATGAGGAGGACGAGCTTCACAGAAGGGAACTCAGATTGTACTGTACAAGTGCCCGCGTGCTGCACAGAACAACCCGTCACATATGTAGGCTGCCCAGGGTGCCAGTTTGTGATCTCGGATTCAAAACAGCCTCTTAATTTTACTAAAGGCAAAACCGCTTGATGGAGGTTGTGACTTGCCCAAGTCACAGAGCTAATTGGGACCTGAGTCTAAATCTCCTCTGGTCACTCCGGCCCCTGCCACTGCCCAGATTAGAGGAAAATGCTGTAGATCTGTCAGGAGATAGAAATCACACCTGTGATTTTCACAGAGGATTTAAGAGTATCGAGGTGAGCTTAAAAGGCAACAGAAGAGAACTGCAAGCTAGCGTGGGGATATCTGCAGGAAGCAGTGACTGCTCTCAGGCTGGGGGCCAGGGGAAGTTGGAATTAGTAAATCTTAGAAGCGCGGAGGAAAGTTCTCCCAAGGATCGGAAACTCAGACCCCGGAGGAGGGGGCCCGGCCACTGGCACTGAGCTGGAGGAGGGGTCCTGTGGGACTGGGACCCAGAGCCCTGAGGCCTGGATGCTGGGGGCTGGTGCTGGGGTCTCTAGGGCCTGGCACAATGAGACTTGTTGGCGAATGTTGGGAAACTGCCGACTGGGTTAAGCTGTGCTGCTGCGAGGCACTCACCCTGCTGGTGGACAGAGGTGAGGCTGACGAGAACAAGAAATGGTCAGCAAAGGTTGCAGGCAGGAAGCGTTGCTGGTGTGGTGCGCACAGGAGCCAGCCTTGCCAGCCCTCTCCAGCACCCCACTTGGGAGAGCCGAGCAGGAAGCTGCGGACGAATCAGAGGGAAGGGTTGTAGGGTCCCAGCCCCAGCGCCAAGGAGCAGAGCACAGCAGGGCGGCTTGGAGGTGGGAGGTAAATGCTTACTACCTGGCTCACTGTTTCTCCAGTGGAAACCTGGCTCTCATCAGCTGTCCATCAGCTCTAGACCAGTCGAGAAGCTGTGGCCCTCCCACCACAACCCACCCCCGGGGCAGCATTGAGTTAATGTCTGTGGCACCTTTTAGCAAGGGACATCGTCACCTGGGAGTGGGTCTACGTGACGCCTGCCCTCTGTGAGCTTACCCTGCAAAGGTAAAACCGCTTCCAAACCTTCATCCAAACCTGCGCCGGCTTGGAGCTTTGCACCCCAGAAAAACGTCTTCTGAATGTGAATCCCTTCC
This sequence comes from Dasypus novemcinctus, assembly GCF_030445035.2. NCBI lineage: Eukaryota > Metazoa > Chordata > Mammalia > Cingulata > Dasypodidae > Dasypus > Dasypus novemcinctus. Next base: position 14,814,461 of record NC_080696.1, on the reverse strand, counting down.
TGTGGGTGTGGACATACTCTACGTAGGACCTTTTGACGAGGAGACTGCAGTGAAGGTACAGCTCAACTGAATCAGGATGGGCCTGAATCCTATCACTGCAGTCCTTTATAAGCAGGATGAATTTCAGATGCAAAGAGCCACGGGAAGAAGCTGAAGGTCATCAGAACCCAGAGAAGCCAAGACATGTTGCCGTGTGCATTGCGATATGACAGAAAAGCCAAGGACCAAGCACCACCTGCAGCCAGCCCCAGAACGCCACGGCCTTCTGGAAGAAAGCATCACCTTGATTATGCCTTGATTTTGGACATCTGTTAGCCAATGCATTCCTGTTGTTTAAGCCAACACACGGCGTGGTATTTGTCTTACCAGCCAAGAAACTAAAATAGCCCCCAAACTGACACTCACATATTGAAGCAGCAGCCACAAGCATGTGGCGCCTGAGCAGTGTGGTGCCTGTCCCAGGTGGAAAATGATGCCGGAGGCATCTGCTGCCTTCACCTGGACTTTGCACAGCCTGGTTTTCCTGGGACAGTAAGAATTATTCAAACACCACTTTGAAAATTAAGGCACGGAACCAAAGAATCCTAGAACACCCCTTGGGCTAAAATCAGAGTTGGTTTTTTCTCTTTCCTCACATGACTAAGAAAGTTGCTTATTTATCTGAGAAACGGATTTGGAAACATTCACTCTAATTCCATGGGTATAAGGCATAGTTACTACTGGGGTAGGCCCTCTGGTCATAAGATGAGGATGTTTCTAGAGCATCTGGCAGAGCAAACAGCTTCATGGGCCAAGGCTTGGGGACCCAGAGTTTATATGCTGTGGATTAAATACAGCAACATATTCTTGTCCTCTTTTTTTTAAGCTGGCAGTATTGTCCTTTGAAATCCATTACAAAATTGACTCTCTTCCCCCTGGAATCCATTCAAGGTGGGCCACTCCCTCTCTTCTACCTGAGAAATTTGAAGTCTTATTCACTTGAGAAATTCTTTATCGCCATGAGAGGCAAGATCAGCCATAATATTCCTAGCCCTGGGCCATGTTTTCCTTCAGAAGCATGAACGACTGTTGTCCTAGCAGTTCTGAAGTTGAGAACTTGGGAAAAGCTATTCCCGAAGACAATTGGTATCCAATGAGCAAAGATACAGCAAGCATGGTCTTGGTCTTGTTTTCCCAGTCTTTGATTGACTTTCTGCATGACTTCTTTTCTAATATAGAGGCCAGACCTACTGAGCCATGGACTTTCGAGAGATTTCTTCCCATTCGAGCTTTTCTGCTCATGCCAAGAGGCAGATCATAGGGGTGTGGCGGGGGTGAGGTTGGCAGTAGAGAAGAGGTATGTGGGGAAGGCATTCTGGAAAACTGGCTAAAGATTCCAGGATCCACAAGAAATAACCATGATATTGTAGAAAAGCCTGGCTCTGGAGTTCAAATTTACCCAAATACCATAATAAAATCCTCAAGAAGTGAAATGAACAGCTAATACTTGCTCACTTCAATATGTTACTCCTCCAGTCAGACCACAATGGCCAGGCTGGTGCTTGTCTTCCTAAAAATGGATGCTGTCGAGGAAGCTCAAAGAACTTCATTAATTTTCATTAAATTTCCTGGTATCAATGGCAGACAATCAGCTCGTTGATATGGGGGATGACAAGTGGTAGAGAGTACATCAAATCCCAAAGAAAGCTTCATCTTGTTTACAGTGGAGGCACCAGGAGCCGTCAATTTTAACAGTCTGTCTGCCATCTGAAAAACACCCAAGGCTTATCAGAGAAGACAAGCCAAAACCGTACCAAATTGAAGGGAACGCAATTAAAAGTGAGGTTTTTCAAAATGAGAAGACTGAATATCTTGCCTTCCTCACTTATAATGGATTTTAAAAAATAAAAAGTAGTAGAGCATATTTTAAGTGATTTCTTTACCTAGCCATCACCCACTTGGTAAAGAGGGAAATTGCAAAATACAGATAACTCAGGAAATTTGTTCAAGCATTTTGGTTCATCTTCCTCCAGTACCACCTTGTTACAAAGGTCCCCAATTCAGAGTCAGTTCGTTTGAGTTGTGCTCCCTGTCCCTTTTCTATGAGTTGCCAGAGACATCTTAGAAGGACTTGGAGGATCACACAAAGTTTCCTGATGTGCCATCTCTGTGCACCAGCGTTGACGAGTTTTCTCTTTTCTTTCCTAAAGTAGCAGAGACCTTGACAAGACTTCAGAGGATGGAAAGTCCTCGGGGATGGGTATGCATCCTCCATCAGCTCGTAGAGAAGAGCCACCTGACAGTTTCTTGGCAAGAAAGAAATTTCTACTATATTTGATCTGTTGCCTTTTGGGGTATACTTGTACCTGTTTGGTTTATTTTAACTAGTGCATACCCTTCATTTCCTGTTCCTATTCTATATCTCTATATCTCTCTTCCAGTTTCCAATTTTTAACTCTCAGGAATCCTTTGTCTTTCCTCCCTTTTAACCTGGTTACTTTAATCCTTTCTAATTCTTTCTGTCTTTCATGGGGGATTAGAGGTTTCTAATCCTCCTGGAACATACGTATAATTGTGCATCATTTTTTATATATGTTTGAGAGATTATTTTTCTCTTTACGTATTCTGACAGCTAATTAAACCCTATTCTTATTCACATCTCAAAGAGCTGTCTACCTTAATATGTAAAGAGCTCCTACAAATCAACAGATAAATGGGAATGTCTATAAAAGATGGTTCACAGAAAAGTAAATACAAATAACACTTATAGGAAAAGATAATATTTTCTCAAAATAAGAAAGAGAAATGATAATAAAATTTCATGAAGCTACCTACCCCATTTAATATTCTGGAAAAGAGAATGAGTTTATTAACACACCATTGATTAAAGTATCAAAAAATGGACACCCTCATATATTGCTCTAAGGAGTTTAGGTTAGTACAAGCTCAATGAAGAGCAATTTGACACTATCAAAATTACAAAAATATTTACCATTTACCCAGCAATTCACTTCTAAGATCTTATTCTAAGACATTTTTACATGCACACATCTGTGGATGGTCAAACTTGTTTATTGTAGTCACTATAATAGTGAAATATCTTATACAACCAAGGTATTTATCATTGCAGGACTAGATAAAATAATTTATGGGACATCCATGAATAGAATATTGTGCAGTCTTAACAAATATTGTGTGAAAAAAAGAAAACAAAGTAGAGAATAGATACATATATCTATAGTACAATAAAGCACACACAAATAAATGAATGAATGAATGATAGTGGTCGAAAGGAAATGAGAAGACCTGTTTCTCTCATTTTCCCCTCTTAGAAACTATCTAAGTTTCTGGGGGGGAAGCGGACTTGACCCAATGGATAGGGCATCCACCTACCACATGGGAGTTCTGCGATTCAAACCCTGGGCCTCCTTGACCCATGTGGAGCTGGCCCATGCGCAGTGCTGATGTGCACAAGGAGCACCATGCCACGCAGGGCTGTCCCCCACGTAGGGGAACCCCACGCGCAAGGAGTGCTGTACCACACAGGGGTGTCCCCTGCGGAAGGGGGCCCCACGCGCAAGGAGTGCGCCCTGTAAGGAGAGCCGCCCAGCGCGAAAGAAAGTGTAGCCTGCCCAGGAATGGCACCGCACACATGGAGAGCTGACACAACAAGATGACACAACAAAAAGAAACAGATTCCTGGTGCTGCTGAAAAGGATAGAAGCGGTCACTGAAGAACACACAGCGAATGGACACAGAGAGCAGACAACTCGGGGGGGGAGGGGGGGAGAGAGAAATAAATAAATAAATAAATCTTCAAAAAAAAAAAAAGAAACTATCTGTACACAATTGGTCTTGTCCTACCATATTTATCATGACATGTCAAAAATAAATATATATATTATATACATGTACATATATATGCAATATTATATATATGATGTGTGTATGTGTGAATATTTGACTGTATATTAAATACTTATATAATATATGGTAAATATATATGTATATATAATGCATTTGGGAAACTGTCCAAAAAACTGGCAACATTATTTGCTACATGTAGGAAAATTAGGTAGTTGTGGGCAGGGGGGGAGGGAAACTTTTCATTGAATGCCATTTATATCATTTTAATCTGGAACCATGAAAAATAAGACATCTACTCAAGAAGACATGAAGTATTTCCTACACCTTTCCCCCTTCCTGTTAACTATTCACCCAGTGTGGTCACCATTTGGGCTGGGATACTAGCGGATCTTAAACATATGGAGGGTGATGGTATTTTCTGCAAACCTGCTGAAATCCATGGACCCTCTCGAGAAGAATGCCCATACATGCCAATGTGAGGATACACAGCTTTATGTTCAATTTTAGGGTATCCATGGATCTCTTCAGCTCAGTTACAAATGCCAGGTTAAAAAATCTTCTAAGAAAAGATAAGCAATGGAGAGGAAATGAAAAGACTTTGTTTCTGGCATTTTCCCCTCTTAGAAACTATTTGTACCCAATTGATCTTGTCCTACCTATTTATCACATTGTTTTTTTGTCTTAGGAACTATCCCCTCCCCTCGTTATACCTAATTTACTGGAATTTTTTTTTTTAATGATTCTCCTTTTACAAGACGCCTTCACAAATTAGACTAACTTGGTGATACCACTCTTTCAAAAGACATATGCTTCCTCTTGTTGGGAATCGATTTCCTCTTGACACACTTTCATCCTGGGACTCACACTTGAACACCCTGCTCCTTTTCCTATCCTTGATTTTTGTGGTAGTTTAGGGCATTTACGGACCCCAGAAAATCATGTCCTTTGGGCTGATCCATTCCCATGAATGGTGAACCTACTGGAGGCGGAACCTTCCTTTGATGAGGTTACTTCAGGGATGGGCCCGGGGACGGCACATGCCCCCCACTGGGCCAATCAGAGCCCTTCCCAAGGCTTAAGCTGAGACCTCCATTGACTGCCTGAATCCAGCTGTTTCTGAACCCTCATCAATTTTGAAAATTTCACTTGGAGAAGTAGTAAACGCTCTCGTTTGCTCAAATTAATTTAAATTGGGTTTCTCATGAGACCAAGAGAGCCCTGGCTAATATACGAGTTTACCCTTTAATTTCCTTCAAATAATAATATAATAATAACAAGCGATAACACATGGGGTTCCTGAAATGTATGCTTTCGTGCTTCTTAAACAGAGCCCGAGAATACGACTTTTTCCTGGATGACTCAGGCATAGTCTGCCAGCTGGCATTTTACAGTGCTGCCCCCCGGGCTAACTGTGGGCTCTTGCATCTGTTAAGTAGACCCAGTGTGCAGGACTCCTTGAGATCTCATGTCTAATCACAGTCAATCCTTGCTATTCACAGTGGTTATGTTCTAGAAAGTCACCAGGAACATGGAATTAGCAAATACTGAATCTTTGGTCCAAGGGGAAAAGTCTCTGTGTACAGCATTCTCAAACACTTATCAATACATAGCCTTGTTTTATGTGTGTATCTGTTTAAAGACACCTTATGTATTATTCCTCGTTGAATCGTTAACACTGAACTCACTTCCAGTAGCACTAGAATTTATGCCTGTAGAAAGCAGATCTACCACGTGTATTTTCTCCAAAAGGCACATCCCAGCCCGCATACTCTTAGGAACACTTAGGCAGCCCTTCAGCACTATGCTTGGGGGGTCATTTTCAACAGGGAAATCACCAAGAAAAAGCAGAAAAAGGCAAAAGCTGTGGCACTATTGCAAAAAGGACACATTTACAGTATGAGAGCTGAAGGCAGCGTGTCATCTTGCTCAAACATTGCTGGGGACATGTGCATTGGGTGAGTCAAATTTTTCACAGCTCTGTTTGTCTGCAAGTGATAATACTTAGGAAGTGCCCTGAGAATTGATTGAGGGGGGTTACAAATACATTTTAGCCAGTAAGTGAAATGGCAGTTATGGAATCCATGAATAATAAGGATTGGCTGTATTTTGATTAAAAAATATTTTCCATTACTGTCAGGCTGTTGTTGGATGTCATTTTCTCTGCTATCATTATAGTTGTCCCTAGCTGCCCCTGTCCTCCTTAATTGCTACTTTGGCTTAAAAATTTGCTTTCTGAGCTCATGGGAATTGTGTGCAAGTTAAGTGAACTAAAGTGTTAAGCAAATGCCCAACAGACTCTCCTATACTGAAGTGCATATGCTTTTGATATGTGGACATTGGACAGTGGCCATTCATTTGCAGTTTATGACTTTTATACTTGTCATGAGATATGTTTCCAATCATTTGTATGAGCTAGGAGAGTTCCTTATCAGCAAGGTGTGATATTCATCCATGCAACCAGAAAAGATGGTTGGAATATGGTGGCCCTCCATCTTAAATAGTATTCTAGGCGGCGGACTTGGCCCAGTGGTTAGGGCGTCTGTCTGCCACATGGGAGGTCCGCAGTTCAAACCCCGGGCCTCCCTGACCCGTATCCAGCTGGCCCATGCGCAGTGCTGATGCGCGCAAGGAGTGCCCTGCCATGCAGGGTTGTCCCCGCGTAGGGGTATCCCCCCATAGGGGAGCCCCACGCGCAAGGAGTGCGCCCCGTAAGGAGAGCCGCCCAGCGTGAAAGAAAGTGCAGCCTGCCAGGAACGGTGCCACAAAAGGAAACACAGATTCCCATGCCGCTGGCAACAGAAGCGGACAAAGAAGACTCAGCAAATAGACACAGAGAACAGACAACTGGGGTGGGGGGGGGAAGGGGAGAGACATAAATAAATAAATAAATCTTAAATAAAAAATAGTATTCTATCCTGAAAAGACCCTAATGCTCTTGAATGCACTCCTTCCACACTTAGCAGTGGCTTTTTGGCACCAAGAAATTGAGACTGAAGCTGAGAGTCCTTGGATCCACGTATACATTCATTATAATTTCTATAGACTCAACCTGGCATTTAAGTCACGGAAGTCCCCCTGCCCCCACTGCCGCCCTCCCCGCTCTTACTGGTGTATCTTCTGTTATCCCAGTTGCTAATCTTCCTGGGTAATCTGTATGCACATGTGTCCAGAGATGAAGGTGGAATTCCTAACCCGAGTTGAATTTTTCAGCTCGGTTCTAATTGTGTTTGTCTCACGACTTGGCCTTAGAGCAGGCAGGACATGACGCTCTGATTCTTCAAGCTAGGACAGAGGACGGAATCCGGGAACCTGTAAGCGGGGAGAGGCACCTTTGGTCAGGAGAGGAGGAATTTGCTTCTGTGTGCACCTTTCTGTGCAGAGAAAGGAGCAGATGTAGATGGGAGGAAAATGTTCTCAAGAAGGAGGAAATCTGACAGCCCTGCTAGTAAAACATCCGCAGTTAGTATGAAAATAGCAACTATTACTTTTGCACAGAGAACTGCTTTTGCCAATCACTTCAGCTCCTCTTCATCACTTTCAAGTGTGTTTATTTTGACGGCTTTTTATTTATTCTTTTTTTAATATAAGGTGGTATATCAGAAATATGTCTCCATCTGGAGACAGTGTACGACTTCATGCTTTTCATGGCCGTTCCAATCAGTAGTAGCTACAGCTGTCAGGGGAGCACTGGAAAAATGTCAATTAGCTATAAAAGTTCCACAAACAAGCATTCTGTCTTCCTCTTACGAGTCCCTGGGTGCAGCTCAAAATTGAGCAATAATGTCCACAGTTAAAAATGGTTGTTGGGGGCACCGGCACTCTCTTCTCCCCTTAATAATTGCTCAGCACTGGCGCTGGAGTCACAGTGTGTGCCTGGCGGGGCCCGGTGGCCGAGGGAGAGGGGTGCTAAAAATAACCCCTGCTCACCGCACGTTGCTGGGGTGCAGGACTGACGCCAGGCCCCTCTGCGCTCACGTGGCGCGCTCGAGTTAATCCCCTGTGGGATCCGGGCCAGGGCGGATCTTGCGAAGCTCATCGGGTTCCCTGGCTCCGAGGAGGAATTAGAGAGCAGTCTGCCTTGTGGTGTCCCCCTTTTTGTCATCCAGGACCACGTGGCCTTTGTTTAGAGGCAGGCATGCTGTCCTCAGGCCAAGAACGCAGAGAAAGTCTCTTTTTCTCCAAGTGGAACCAGGACTTGGGCCCAGTGGATGTCACCCGAGTTGACATGTGTCACCTCATGTCCTTTATGTACAAAAACAGCTGGCCTGAGGGCTGTACTTCTCCAGTTGGAGAGTTCATACATTAGCTCCAGCAGTTTTGTTTTGGATTTTTCAGAATTTTCAATTCGGATCATGGCCACTGGAAAAGGGGAAAGTTTTGCTTCTTCCTTTCTCGTTTGGGTTTCTTGATTTCTTTTCTTGCCGAAGTGCTTGCTGGGACTCCTGGCACAGTGTCGGATGGTGGTGGGGACGTGGGGCATCCTTGTCTTGTTCATCATAAAGGGGAGGCTCTCAGTTTCTCCTCCTGGAGTATATGTTAGCTGTGCATTTTTCCTCTGCAGGCTGTTTGTTATGTTGGGGAAGTTTCCTTCTAGTCCTAATTTTCTAAGTGTTTTTATCAAGAATGGTGCTGGATTTTGTGAAAGGCCTTTTGCGTGTGTGTCAATTGAGATATTAAGTGTTTTGCCCCTTTGCTCTGTTAATGTGGTATTTTATAAGACATGCCTTGATTTTTTTTATGTTGTGCTACTCCTGCATGCCTGGGATGATTCCCATTTGATCATGATGTATAAATTTTTTTTTTCCACTTAAAAATCATTTTATTATTAGCATCATCTTCCCATTTAGCCAAGTGTCTGTCATGTGTAATATTTACCAACATTCCATTTGAAGCTTCTTTGTATATATTTCCATCAATAACTAAACTCTGAATTCACATAAAAAATATTGATTATTGGGGTCTCGGGCACCCCCTTAAATCTTACTGCGCAGGGTGCCTCCCTCTCCTTGCCCTAGTCCCGGCTGTTGCCGGCGGCCACGGAGGAGGTGGGCGTGGGCCGGTCCCTCGGGTCAGGACATGGCTCTCCCGCTGAGCAGAGCTGGCGAGAAGGGTGAGGGGACGCCTGGCCCGGTGTCCTCCCTCCCCGCGGCTTCCCGCCCGCCTCCGGTTCCCGGCTCGCCTCCCTGCCTTCCGCCCTTGGCGGTCTCTCTCCCGAGTCTGCCCCTTTCATTTCTGCTGACTACGGGCTTCTCCTGGCTCCACTGCCCTGTCAGGCCTCCCGTCTACAGGTGAAGGCCCACCCTCATCTAAACAGGATCTTCAGAGAACCCAGTCACAAAGGAAGCTGCACATTAACTAACAATTGCATCCTCACAGGTCCTGTGAGCAGGTGGGTTCCCACCCACAGGAAGGCGGATGGAGACTTGAACCTGTCTTTTGTGGGGGATCTGATTCAATTCCCAACTCATAGCGATGACATTAGGAAAGAGCATTTATACAGACCTTGGTTCCAATTCTTGTCCCATGTCTGTGTGACACTAAGCAAGTTAACTGACCTCTCTGAGCCTCAGCTTTCCCATTTCAAAGCTGAAAAAATGATACCCACCTCAGAGTGTGGCTGTGCAGTTTTCAATTTAGAAATAATACATGTCAAGTGACTGGCACTTGATAAATGGCCACTATTTGTAGAAACACACATAGTAGCTGTTCAACAAATGTTTCTAGAGTGAATAATTGATGCACAAAAATGTTGGTTTGAAGGACAGAAGAATTTTATATCATCAGATTGCCTTCCGACCAGCTGGACCTTCTGTGTTATTCTACTTTCAAATTATGGTGATTTTTGTACATACTTATGTTCTGTGCTAGACCCAAGGGCAGGATTAGCATGTGACTTTTTCTATCCCCCATTCTGCTTTGCACATGGACAGCGTCTACTAAGTGTGTTTTGAATGAGTGGAAGGGATGAGTATTAACAAGCAAGTATACGGATGGATGTAGAGGCAGGGATGTGGACAGAGCCGTTTACACTCCCAGCTACAAGGCAGCGGCATGAATGACGACCGCCATCTTTATTCTTTCCAGCTCTGAGCATGAGGCTCCTTGCAAGACTGACTTAGAAGTAGAGCGAGCCTGTATCTGCCTTCCCCAGCTCAGGCTGGATTTGCATCTTTTGTCCCAGTGTAATTATCAATAGTATCCCCTTTCACTCTCAAAATTACTTCAGTTTGTATGGAAATTACATGGTCATCCTCTTAGAAGCTTTTCTCTTGATGTCTCTCCTCCAAAGAAATCCAAGCACAGTCTTTCCCCAATGGTCCAGAAAGTTCTGACTTTTGAGCAGTGATGAATCAATTCAATTTCCCTGAGCCAGCCCTGGAAACATTGTCCTGATCTCCTGAAAGTGGTTTGATTTGCAAGGAGGGCACCTTCATGCCTGCCCCGACAGACAGGGCCACCTCCATCTGCAGATGGGACCGTCACGTCTCTTTTGCCTGCTGTGCCCTGCCTTAGCTCCTCCACTGCCATCAGTTGCCTTTCCTGTAGCATCTGGGCTCACTCTTTGAAAGAGTGCTGTCTTGCAGAAGTCTGGAAAACGGTATCCAAAGTGCAAGGGCAGAATGCCAGAGAGGTGGATAGTGTGGGATGATGTCTTAGTTTGCCAGAGCCACTATGACAAATACCACACAGTGGGTTGGTTTAAACAACCAGAAATTATTGTTTATGGTTTTAAAGACCAGAAGTCCCAAATCAAGGTATCTGCAAGACCATGCTTTCTCTTGGAGTCCTTAGCGTTCTTGGACCAGCTTACCCCAGTCCTTGGGGTTCCTTGACTTACGTCTCTGCCCCAATCACATAGCAATGTCCTTGGTCTCCTCCTGTGGCTTTTTCTGATTTCTGGCTTCTTCCAGTTTCTGGTTTCTACTGGCTGACTATGTCCATATTTCCTCTCTTTATAAGGCTTCCAGTAATACGAATTAAGACTCGCCCTGATTCTGTTTGGCTGCAGGTAACCAATAATATCTTCAAATGGTCTCATTTACAAATCGATTCACATTAACAGGAATGCAGATTAAGAACATGTCTTTTGTTGGGGTATATGATTCAATCTACAGCAGATGCTGAACTGTTTCTTAGAAAAATTACTGGTGTTAGAAGAGGAAAGAATCTTAGATGATCGCTTAGTCTAACATCTCACCTAACATCCTCTACCCACCTCACACTAATTAACATCAAGGAGAGTAAAATCAAAGGAGTAAAATAAGTTGCTCAAGGTTATTAATTAATTCACATGTATATCTCTAGCTCAGACATTCCCTAGGGATTCCAGAGTCAGCTACCTCGCTTCTTCCTCATTATCTCCAGCAGGAGAAACATCAGCTCGACGTGTTGAAACAGGGCCTCCTGACCTCCACGCACCTGTCCCACTCGCTGGCCTCCCCGTCTCAGCCAGTAGCAAGTCACTGGGACCGAGAGTCTTGGAGTTATTCTTGGCTGCTCCAGTCTCCTCCTTTCACACATCACATTTCATCTGTTAGAAAACACGATTCAGAATACATCGAGTCTGACCACTTCTCACCATCTACACTGCACTCCCCTGGTCCAAGCCACCATCATCTCTCACTTGGATTAATTTTCCCTCCTGCTTCCACTCAAACCTTCCCACTGTCTGTCTTTCACTGAACACGTTGATCCTTTTAGCCTAAGTCAGGTCATGCCCCTCCTCTGCTCAAAGTCCTGCTGTAGCTTCCCATCTCACTTAGACTCAGAGTAAAAGCCCAAATCCTTACTCCACCCTGCAAAACTCTGTGCGAACTGCAACCCCAGCCCCACCACATTGCCAGTTTGATCTTCTCTTCTAAAATGTTCTCCCGAGTTCACACTGCTACAACCATGCCTTGCTTTCCTCAAATAAACCAGGCACATCCCTACCTCAGGGCCTTTGTCCAAGCTCCTTCCTGTGTCTAGAACATTCTCCCCACCCAGATCTGCTTGGCTAAACCCCTCGTCACCCTTCAGGAGTTTGCTCAGATGTCAATATCTATTAAAGCTGCTGCTCCTTATTCCTTTTTCTTGTTCTGTTCTCCATAGTATTCGTCACCTTCTCATTTACTCTATATTTTAATTATTATTATTTTTTGTTTATTGTTTGTGTCCTCTAACCAGAACGTAAGATTTGTGAAGGCAGGAATTTTTGTGTTTTATTCCCTGCTGTGACCTCAGACCCTAGACAACAGGAAATAAAACAGGAAAATTCCTGCCTTCCCAAATCTTAGACAAGTACCTGGCACAAAGAAGGGATTCAGTAGGTATCTGCTGAATGAATGACTTTTGCAGCCATTCACCAAAGGTCTTCCGTGTGTGAGGCGCACACCAAGTGTATCCAGATGACCAGGGCAAAATCCTTCCCCTCACAGCTACCCCAGCTCAGTGCGAGGGAGGCACAAGCAGCCCTGGCGGCCTGGATTAAGTGACACCCAGCAGCGGTAGGGACGCGGCCCCTGGAGGTTGTTGTTCTGCCACCTGTGGAGGGGGGTGGGAATTAAAGCGAGCAGTGTTTCCCCGAGCAGGCGGCGCAGGGGCAGGTTCTTTGGCAGGGAGTGGAATTCCCGCAGGCAGTGAAGCAGGCTGACAGAGTTGCCCCGCATGTGCTTGTGCTCTTCACGCTGCAAGCCGATTCAAGGGGCATGCCTGGTCCCAGAGAAAGCTGCAGAGGGAGTTACTTGTGATAACCGTGTCTCCCAGACAGCATGTCCCCGACAGACCTGATTGCCTCCCAGGACATCCGCATCACTGAAGCGATCCGGGCTGCTCACCTGCTCCTGAGAGGAGACACAATGTGCCCCGAGAGCGGCCTGGGCAGGTGACCTTTTGGCAATACAGCCAAAGCCCTGACACCATCCCCTGGACTCACGTAACAGGGTGCATCACTGCCCTGCTTTCTACCCAGAGCTTTTTAAAATGCAGTGTGGTCTGGTATTTCCAGTTTCCCCAGGACTCCCAGGAAGCCCTAATTTGGAAAAGAGACTTTGGTTTGGGATTTCTTGAAATAATCTCCTTGAAGTCAGAGAATTGTCTGTGATAGAATTTAGTTCTTTTGGCTGAGTGCAGATGTCTCAGAAGTAAGAAAATGACCAGATACATGGTATTTATTAACTATTTCTGTGACATAAATGAGAAAGAGTGAGCATTGGGCAGGCATCGCTTTCTGCCTTGGGGGCCTCTGGGGCCATGGGATTGTTAAAAAATGCCACCATTGCTACCCCGGATAGGTTTGAAAGTTCTGATGGTAGTGAGAATATATTGGTTAACTATTTCTAGGTATCAACTCTCCCCAATACCTAGTGGCCTAAAGCAAGAACCATTTGCCGTGTCTCACAATTCTGTGAGGTGGCTGGATGGATCCTGTGCCAGTTTTGTCTGGACCCTCTCACAAGAATGCGTTCAGCTGGAAGTTCAGCTGGGCTGGAAGGTCCAAGTCAGCCGTCCTCACCTGTGTTGCAATAGGTGCTCTTGGCTAGGAGAACTCGGTGCTCTTCTGTGTGGTGTCTAGTCCTCCAGCTTCCTTACACGGAGGTCAGAGCAGCACTCCAGGGAAATGATGGTGGCAGCTGCAAAGCCCCACTTATCAAAGCTTAGACTCAGGGGCTCATACAGCTTCACTCCCTCTACATTCTATTGATCAAAGTAGGTCCCAAGGCAGCCCAGATTCAAAGGATCAGAATAGACTCGACCTCTTGATGAAAGGGACTGCAAAGAACCTGCGGCCATATTCAATCTACTCCAGTTTTACCTCTGGCGACAGTTATTTATAGTCCTTTACATGCAAAATAAATTTGGTCCCGTTCAAGACCTCCAAAAGTCTCATCCAATTATAGCATCAGACTCAGAATCCTGGTGCTCGTGAGCTGCAACTAGTCTGGTTGCAGATGAGGCCTTACAGGTGCAGCTCCTCTGGATCCACAAACCTGTGAATCTAAAACAACCAATGTACAAAGGAGAGGGACCAGATGATGCAGTAGCCACCCCCATTCAAAACAGGAAGGAATGAGAGGCATATAGCTGTCACTGGCCCATAGCAATTCTGAAATCTTGCCAGACATATGTCATCAGAGCTCTCTGATGGGGGAAAGGCATATTCCTTGATTAGGACCTGTCTGTCATCCCTGGGAGTGGTTTCCTAAACAGATGTTCTCCTTGACTCTTACATCTGCCTTCCAGGCTCTTGACTCTACCCTCTGGGAGGCCTTTTCTTTTAGTAAGAAACGATCCATGTTTGTGGCTCTCTGTCTGCTCCTGTCTGAAGAATTTGGGGGGCTGTTTTTATTTCAAGCCTTACATTTCCCTTAGACAAGCTGCTACAACTTCTTCTTTAAAAACTTTTTTTTGGGGATTTCTATGTATTAGATCTTATTCCATTAAACAAAAGCCACTTCCACAATTGTATTTGAAATAGGCTTCTTCTACTTGGATGGAGTTTCACTGTTCTATACAGTGAGGTCATTAAGAAATTATAAACTCTTTTGTCTAGGTGAGAATGTCTATTAATCATCACCTTAATTTTTCAGAGCATCTTATGCCCACTCTTTTGATTTGGTTGTTACTCTCTGAGGCCATAACTTTTCCTTTGAGAATCTTTTGCCTTTTGGGAAGACTGGAAATGTGAAAGCAGATTCATTTTCCAACTCAGGCCTTCCATGTTTTCTTTAAATTCTGCTTACAAACTGAACACTTTCTTCCTCTCTTCCTTTCTCTCTTCCTGCACTTTGCCATACCCAGCTAGAAAAAGCCAACCACTGTGATCTTCAACAGTGTGCCTCATCTCCTTAACCAGATCTACAAGTTCATTTTCTGCCTTCCAACTTACTTCAGGCACAAGTTTTGCCAGTTGCTCCTCTGTGCTATAACTTGGCTCACCCTTTTTCCAGCTTCTCATGGCAGTTTCCTCAATGGACTTTCAGCCTCTACTGTCTCCTCCCTGCTCTTTCAGTCTCTTCCCATCACCCATTCCCAAAGCCAATGGCACATGTTATAGTTTTGTTTCTTGTTTTTTTTTCCCAGCAGCATCCACTTCCGGTTACCTTTTTTTAAAATCAGTTAACTATGACAGTATAAACAAACCATCCCAAAATGTAATGGCTTAAAATAACAATGACTTAATAGTTTTACCTTCTGGGGGTTGACAGGGTGATCCTTCTGCTGGTCTCACCTGGGATCGCTCATGTGGCTGCATTCAGCTTGCTGGCCGGCTGTGATGGCTGGACCTCTTTCTCTCCATGTGATATTTCTTCCTGATTTTTTTTTTTTTTTTTTTGCATGACAGACTCAAGGCAGAGTCTTTGTGGCATGACAGTCTCAAGGCAGATTTCCCAAAAGGACCCATTTCCAAGCACTTATCAAGCTGCTGCTTGCATCCTGTTTACTGGGCTTAAGCAAGTCATGTGCACAAGCTCAGAGTCAGCGAGAAAAGGGGAATACTCATGGGTGTGAATGCCGGGAGGGTGGGTTCATTGGGCAGGACTGTGACCATCTTGCACAGAAGGACACGAGAGCTCCAATCAGACCTCCCTAGCCCAGGTCCTGTCTCTCATCCTCTACTGGTGACCGCTCAGAGTCTCAATCCGCGGTCCCTGTGTGCTGCTGACCATAGGTGTGAGGCAAGCACCCAGACAGCACCTAGGCCAACGTGTACAACCTTAGCCCACTTCCCTCAGTGAGGATTTTGGGAAGGCAGGCCCTGCTCCCAGCCCTGATTCCGACCCGGCGCACCTGGGCCACTCCTGTGTCAGGCATTCCATCCTCCTCCCCTGGATTCACACATAACGTGCTTTGCGCCAGAGGAATGAATCCCCCATTGGAGTTTGTCTCAGACACGGATGAGCCCAGCCACTTAAAATGATAATATCGCCCGTATCTTCAGGCTCAGTCACTCCAAGGTGTACATCTCCCCTCCCTGGCAGGCGGTTCTAAGATCATCTCTAATGACTCTGCCTCCCGATATTCATACCCTAACGAAATCATCTTCCCTCTATGTGGCTGTGCTTACTGACCTGCTCCTAACTATAGTGGCAGGAGTGACGGGATGCCACTTCTGAAAGGAGGGTGTGAAAAGAAAGGGACTTCCATCTTGGGTGCTGTCTTCCACCCTCATGTGAGCCGCTAACCCTCGGTGAATCCAGGTGCCAAATTGTGGGGCAGCCCTGAGGAAAGGCCCTCAGTGGTGAGCGTGGGTCTTCTGGGGTCTGCGGCAGCCATGGAGGGAGCTCAGAAGCTGGTCATCTGGAGGCAAGTCTTGAGGGGAATGTGGCCCCACGTGACAGTTTGATTACATCTTTTTGAGAGACCCTGAGCTAGAGCCACCCGGCTAAATTGTTTGTGGAATTTTTTTTTTTTTGATAGCTGTTGGTACTTGATTTTTATTTTTGGTGTGGTTATTTACAGGTTGACCTTTCCCCCATAGAAAATCTCACTCATTGTCCTGTTTCCCCTCAATATTTTTTTTTTTTAGAGAAAATTCTCAATACAATTTTATTTAATGAATAAATAAATAAATTCCCCTCAGTTTTTGCAGCACCTCAGTGTTTGGCATATAGTGAGTTTTCAGATAATCCCTGCTAAATTATAGTAGCAATTTTCTACAACTGCATTTACCTTTTTGAAAAAATTACAGGGTGGCAAAAATATATATAATATTTGCCATTTTAACCATTTTTAAGTGTACAATTTGGTGGTTTTAATTACACTCACAATGTTGTGCTACCATCACTACCATCTATTTCTTTTTTTTTATAAAATTGTCTTTTTTATAAAGTGCATAGATCACATAAAAGTTACATTAAGAAATATAAGAGGTTCCCACATATAAACCACAATGTAAAACATAAGGTAACTAAAATTTAGAAAATCGTAGAGTCTAAAATACAAACCATAATGTATCCCAAAATGGAATCATGTTTGGTAGCTGTGTTTCAATATCTGTACATCAGCTGCAGCAAATATAAGATGAACATGTAAAAAGATCATTGCTGGGGAAGGGGGAATAGGATTTGATGTTGGATATATGGGGGTCCCCTATATTGCATATGTAACTTTACTGTGTTCCTGGATTCTTGACCCACAGGAACTATGAGATTATATAAATATTTGCTGTTTCCAGTGCTGAGTTTTGGGGTAATCTGTTACATAGAAATAGGTAACTCATACACATCACCCCACCTTGGGTCACAGCCTTTGTAAACATGTGCATACCCCAGAATCATGCCAATCCCCAAACAACCTTTACAAGACCAGCACAAGTTAAAAAGAGTGAGGGGGTACAGAGCGGGGTGTGGGGAATCTGGAAGATTTCCTTGGTCTCCCTTTAGCCTCTTGTCCCTACTGTCCTTCCCTGGGATGTTATGGTCTTTCAGAGCAATCAGCCAAGCAGAAAATAGTCCTCTCAGGGTTAAGCTGGCAGCAACGAGTAATTTAATGCATTCTTTTGATTGGATTAATAGCAAAGGCATTGACTAGTCTCTCTAGCTGAGACAAGGAAAGTTGGCCTGTCTGAATTAAATCTCTTCGGCATCATTGATTTGAACAGCCTACCCTTTTTTCTCCAGATGCTCTATACATTTTTGTTGTTGCCATTGTCATTCTGGGGTGGGAGGAGAAGCAAAAATGTCTTCTCTGTTCTTAGGTGGGAGGCCTGATCGCCTCTACCTACCCAGCCTGATTATCGCAGCACATATGGTTTACAGCCACTGAGAAAAGTAATGGATCTGCCCAAATTAGCACCTGACTTGGCTGAGCGCTGAAGCAGAAATGCTCCCTCCTTTTACACTTAGGCTCAGTGAGGCAGGCCAAGCTCTATAATCATCATTGATTATCTCATTCGGCTCGACTCCTGGGAAATCTTGGGTGAAAGCAAATGAAATTGGATATTTGCTGCCACTCTTGTAAAAGGGGCCCCTCTTAGATTAATTTCAGGAATGGTGGCAGCCTAGAAAATGAGGGCCCACGTAGTGTAGCTAAGGGGCTAATGTGGCATTGTAAGAAGATGTGGCTCTTATGAGCTGATGTATGTGAAAGGTGGCTTTGGAGCAAAGCGTCATCTTTTTTAACAAAGGGGATTAGTCACAGAGGGGAGGCTCCTTCCAGAAGAGCTGGCTGGGCTGGCACATTGAAAAGGCTCGTTGTTAAGGAAGATTAATTAAATAAAGCCGGAGCTGCATTGTCGCCTCTGGGTGTCACAGGCTCCCCAGGGAGGGAGGCGCTGCCAAGGTCTCTTAGAGTAGCAGCTCAGGCCTAAAGCGAAAGCAACTCTTTTGTGGGCTGTGGGTCATTCCAAGGAATTCCTTGCCCTCAGGGGAGGAAGATGAAAAGGCAAAACTTGAAAAGGCCAAGGGTTTAGTTAATGAGAGGAGGGTTTGGGGCTAGCAAGTCCTGCGGGAGGCCCAACAGCATTGCTGAGACCCAGGTCAGCCCTCTACCGCCCACCTCCCTCGAAGCCCCCTCGCCTGGCAGAAGGTGTGCCCATCCTGACTCCTGGCAGAGGAGATCTCAGAAGGCCAGTGGGCACGATGGGGCAGTATGGTACTGACTAGAAAAGTCCCATTGTGTGACGTCAGCATTTAGGTACCCACGTGGCGGGCTCATCTAGCACAGGGGCATCACCAAATAGAGTCCACAGAACCTCCCACTGTGAACCTGGAGAGACCATCTTTGGGGAGATACCAGGTGAAGGAGACCTTATTACAACAGTAACAGGAATGCTAACCCATGTTCATTACCAAGTGCCTACTTTGTGTCAGGTAACACACACATGCAAAACACACAAGTACAGGGAAACGGACTTGGCCCCAGTGGTTAGGGCGTCCGTCTACCACATGGGAGGTCCGTGGTTCAAACCCCGGGCCTCCTTGACCCATGCGGAGCTGGCCCACGCGCAGTGCTGATGCACGCAAGGAGTGCTGTGCCACGCAGGGGTGTCCCCGCGTAGGTGAGCCCCACGTGCAAGGAGTGCGCCCCGTAAGGAGAGCTGCCCAGCGAGGGAGAAAGTGCAGCCTGCCCAGGAGTGGCGCCGCCCACACTTCCCATGCCGCTGACGACAACAGAAGCGGACAAAGAAACAAGACGCAGCAAACAGATACACAGAACAGACAACCAGGGGAGGGGGGAGAATAAATAAATAAATAAATAAATCTTAAAAAACAACAACAAAAAAAAACCCACACAAGTACAGCAGTAGAATGCTAATAATAGACAGCAGAGAGGTATTATATGTGGTAGTCTAGGTTGGGTGCATGCTTGCTTCTAACTGCAGCATCTGTGGCTTCTTGTCATAGGCTTGCATTTGGGCTACTGGAGCTTGCTTTGTAGAACCCTCTCCCCCTTTCCAGAGCACTTGAACAATGACTAACAGGTGCAGAAGTATGAAAGCCCCAGCTCCTCTGGGTAGGACCAACTCTGAGGCATAATTTACACTCCAGAGGTCCCCTGCAGGATTAGACTGAAGTTACTCTCTGCAGGACTTTTTCTTGACATTACACTTCTGCTTGGCTTCCTCTATTTTTCCCACCTGCTTCCCCACTCAATTTTGACTATCCCCTGAGAGAACTACTTCAATAATACAAATCCTTATCTTGAAATCTGCTTCTGGGGAACCTAACTAAATACATCATTCTTAATTTATATGTGAGACAACTGAAACTTCTAGTGAGATGAAGCCATTTGCTTGCACAAGGTCAAACAAGTAAATAGCTGAACTGGGATTTACCACCAGTTCTATTTGACTCCAGAATGCATGTTCTTTTTATCATCCACAGAACTCATTTCCATAGAGGAGGAGTTAGTGTTTGGAAAACTTGGGGAAAATTCATGCATATTTTCATATTTTTGTTTCCATTTAGGCGTGGTTCTTGCCCAAGAGTAGACCACAGTCTCAGATCCCTTTAGCAGTAACTCTTGGGAAGAAAGCAATAGACTTGTTGGAAGTCCACAGTAGGTATCTTTTGATATCTTTTTGTCTTTGCAAAAATTCGATGATGGTCAGGACTGGTTTCCTTGTAGGTGGACTTGCAGCTTCTTCTATGCCAACATGGTGCAGACATCTGGAATATGTCATGGCGAGAGGGTCCTCACGTTGTGTTCACTTCCTTTCAAAGCTGGAGGTTAAGCAAGTTATCATATTTTAGCTTATTGAGTGCTTTTGCAGGAGGCTAACAGCAACAGTCATGAGAGTGGTAGAGCCTAGTGGGGAGGAAATGTTGGGCAGCTGTGATATAGCTCAAACACTGGCTTAGATATCCAAAGTTACAGAAGAGTGATTGGGGGGCAGTGCTAGAGATGGGGATTGTTTTAGACTCAGGAAGATTTGGATTTAAATTCTAGCTCTGTCATAAATTAGACATGTGGCTTTGGACAAATTACTTAACCTCTCTAAACTTCATTTCCTCATCTGCAAAATGGAAATTCTAGTGGTTGCTAATTTGTAGATACCTGTGACTTTTGAATGAAATGTTGCATGTAAAGAGCTTGATGTAAGGCTGTACATAGGAGGTATTCAATAATGGTAGCTATGAATTCAATTAATAGCATAATTACAAATAGTTTTTTGCCTTTGTTAAACAGGAGGGAATGGTTAGAAGACTATATAACATAGACCTGGCATATCAGAATATATCAATGTAGTGTTGAAGCACAGCAAACTGTGACTTCTAACTAGAAAGATCTTGATTTGTGCCTGCAATCAGAAGATGAAGGGAGGGCCTGAAATATAGAAGCTTCCTTTCCCCAAGGACTTGTGCCTTCTACAATCAGCCTAATGATGATATACTATGAAATATGGAACCCACAACTGTGAATTTCTATATTCTGGTGAAGCTCTATAACTTTTAGACTTGCAGACATGAAGTCAATGTTTTGGCAGGAATTGCTGGGCTAGGGTAGCTTTGCTGGTTTGAGACCCAGCCAAATTAATTCTTCACTTGTATCCAATTGGCCTGTCTTCTAGGTGACAACTGCTTTGGGTTGAAGTCTCTAACAGAGGCCTGCACCATATTTAGATTCATGATAAGTCTTTTGGAAGTGTGTATTAATCACCAGGACTGTAATATTGCTGCATAACAAACATCAAAGTATCAGTCGGTTACAACTAGAAATGCTTATTTTCTTGCTTACACATCTTCGAGTTAGATGGACAGCTCTGATTCAGGCTGGGGTTTGGGTTCAGGTCTGCTCATGTGTCTTCATTCTACAGCCCAGGCTGAGGGGGCAGTAGCTCTCTGGGGCATGCTCTTATCATGAGGGTCACAGGACAACTCACCCTAGCACATTTAAAGCCTCTGCTTGCATCATGTCTCTGAACATTCCATTGGCCAAAACAGGTCATTTGGCTAAGCCCAGCGTCAAACAGGGAAATATACTCTAGCTAGTGTAGTGGGAAATTTTACAAAATCACAAGACAAAGGTGATCATTGTAGGTTGAATTGTTTCTCCACAAAAAGAGGTATGTTGAAGCCCTTATCCCTAGTACATGAAATATGACCTCATTTGGAAATGGGGTCTTTGTAGAGGTAATCATGTAAAGATGAGGTCATTATGAATTAAGGTGGGCCCTAAATTCAATGATTGGTGTCATTTATAAGGAGAGAGAGATTTGGAGACAGGAAGACACACAGGGAAGGAGGCCATGTGAAGACAGAGCCTGGCTTCCTCTCGCTGGAGTTATGCTGCCACAAGCCAAGGAATGCCAACAATTGCTGGCCACCAGCAGAAGCAAGAAGACAAAGGAAGGAAGGATTCTCCCCTAGAGCCTTTGGAGGGATCGTGGCCCTGCCGACATCCTGATTTGGGACTTCTGGTCTCCAGAATGGTGAGAGAATGAATTTCTGTTGGTTTTGTGTTTGTGGCAATTTGGTATAGCATCCCTGGGAAATGAATACAGAAGTAGATGTATATTTGTAACACAATCCACTCTATCACATAATAATAAGACATTATAAAAAATTAAATCAGAAGAGAGAATGTTATGGGGCTTCTGCACTCTTGTCTAGTCAAGAAGTATGCCCTGGGAAGAGTTGGACTGACCGTATTTTTTTCTGGGTAAAGATCTGAGCTAGGGCTGTGTTGTTTTCTTTCTATTTCCAAGCATATAGAGTCATAGTCTATGAAAATCAACAATAATTTTAAGCAAAGATTCTCCTGGGAGAATCACATCTTGTGCACCCAAGGATGGGGGTAAGTAGGCAGGGGAAGAATCCCTGGAAGGTTTCTGGATTTGTTATCTCAGCCATGGTTGATCCAGTACTTAAGCATCTTAAAAATAACACTTGTGCTTACATCTTCCCCTATTACTTCCTGAGTGCCTGGGCAAGTTCATGATGGAGTGTTTGCAGGATTTGGAAATGCTGACTCTACTTGGCTGCTAGGAACAGGGTCAGAAATAAAATAAACCTTGACAAAATTGATCCTGGCCTCTGCTGATGAAAAATGCTGCATGATCTGATTAAAGCACCAGTTTGAAGTGTGGTTCTTCCATAGGCCAACTTTCATATTTACTAGAGATCAAAAACTGGCAGCCCATGGCTGGGTTTGGCCAGTAGACATACTTGATTTAGCTGGTAAGAGTGTGGCATTTTTAAGTAGTGTCAAGCCCTCTCTAGTTCACCAGTTTCCTATCCTCTCAATTGCCTTAACTTCCCCTCACTCACCTGGTTGGTGCCTGTTATGTGACTAGTCCCCAGAAGGATATAAATCCACAACCTTCCTGAGACTCAATTTCCTCAATTTCCAAATGTGAATAAAGCCTGTCTCTCAGCAGTGTTGTGAAAATCCAAATCAGCAACCTGGCTAACACGCCTGGCTCGGGATTAACACTCCACAGACTCAATGAGTTCGTCTTTCTTTTCTCTCTTTCCACTGCCTTGCTTTCCCTTCCTCTTACCCCATTTCTCATGCCTCTCTCTCTCATTTTCTCTTCGTGATGCTTTGCTACTTAGTTTTATCTATTCAATAAACTTGCAGTGAATTTTTGTTAAAGACAATAGGAGACTGGTTTATTCTGGCTAGGCCACAAATGAAAGTTGCACTAACTGTGTCTTCTGGTCGCCCTCAACATCAGCACTGTAGGAGACACATCTAAGAGCCACAAAAGTGATTTAAAACCGAGTTAATCAGGCCTTGAGCTAAGATGAGTTTCATTGCTCTACTCTGAAATAATACTGAAGGTGGTTGACATGATAATCTTGTGTATATCTTACTTGGGGGATCTTGCAGGTAGTGAAATTAAACTGCCTCACCAGGAGGATAAAGCATAAAAGAAAATGTAGTTCCAACCTTTTGAGACCTACCTGGATGGGTTAGAGGGGACCCCTGAGGGGTGTGGGAGAGAAACAAGCAGGTCCTATTGGGAGAGATATGCTATCTACCTTCTTCTCAGATGAACAGGGGCCTGAAACAAGTATCATCCTTAGTTCTTGGACTAGCATTTGGACTTTGAGCAAGGCCCAAATCTCTCTTTGTCTTTTTGCCCAGTACAGACAGGTTCTCCATAAATAGATCTTGACTGGATGGATGAATGGATGGGCAGATGGATGGATGGATAGATAAATGGACCCAATGAGATCAGCAAGGCAACTCTTGTTATCAGATGATAGATGAGAAATTTTTCATAATCCTATGTTATAGGGTTCTGGCGATGATCAGCCAAGCTGTGTTAAGACAAAGATGGCCAAATAGGCTACTGTCTGGAGATTGGTGATTAATGCATAATCTAGAGAATAACATTGCAATGGGGGAGTTGTCCAAGGCATTTAGAACTAAAAGGGGCATAGTGACAAATTGTTCTAACCTCTTTCTTCTTCAGTTGAGGAAATGAAGGTTCATTAGGTTAAGGGCCTTGTTCAAAGTACATGGGTATTTAGCGGCAGGAAGGGTCCTCTGCATCAATGCCCTGCAACCTTAAGACTGCAGGGGTCCAGAACATTTTCAGTGTCAGAGTTTTGAATAATAAGGATTGAGATGCAGATTATTAGGGGCAAAAGTTATATAACCAATGAAGAGATTATTGAATAATAAAGCTGTGCAAGGAGACAAGAAAGTACTGCCATGGTTTTCCTGTGCCCCCACAGGGAGAAAGGGAGAACCTTCTTTGAGGCCACTGAGATTTGGGTATAAGCCCTCATTGACCTCAATGGTTCCAGTAGCACACAGTATGTTATCCAATGGACATTTTTTAAATGTTGGAAAGTCCATCTTGCTTTACATATTGTGGGTTTCAAAGGTAACTCATGTAACATTCTTGATGAAAAATCATGGTCCACAAGGAAAAATATGACGATATAGCAGGAAGCAAGGACTGAATTTCTTGAGCTGCTACATCCTCAACTTGCATTCAAGTCCTGCATGGCTCATTTAATTTTTCTTGGTTTGAATTTCCCCAGCTCTACTCAGGAGAGGAGACTCTTTCCCTGCCTGATTCAGAGGTTCCTGTGAAGTCAAAGTGGCGATGGGTAAGGAAACATTTTTTTTAAAGTTTATAAGTGCTAGAAAGGGAAAGGTTGCCTGCAGGCCTCCCATCTATTTTCTGCCTTTACTGAGGACATCTGGGAGAGAAGGAGCTGAACCAGAAAAATTCCCTTGCTGACTTATTAGTAACAAGCCTTCCTGAAAAACATACAAATGGTATTTACAAGCAGAAAGATAGGTAAGTATCCTTGTCTATGAGCTAGTTTTAGCAAGCCATACCTAGTTTCTCCCTTGCTCATTTGTGCAATTTATGGATTTAGGGAACATGACTTTCTGGAAAATGTCATAGAAGCTATGTAACTCATTTGCAAATTTCTGTGCCTTGCTATTGCTTATAAGCTTTGAATCACAAGTAAACTTGGCATGAGGTATGATCAGTGATTTGTGTTGCATCTCATTTGCATTATCTTTGTGCTATCTCTGGTGCCATTATAGGTGAGGAATTGTCACCACATAATTTTTCAGATCACTGAGGGAACATCTGTAAAACTCAATTTTTAAGTTAAGATTTCATATGCATTTGAGATATAAACAAATGATAAAGAGAAATTAAGGCTCAGGCAAATGGGATCTTAGGGGAGTGGATGTAGCTCAAGTAGTTGAGCATCTGCTTCCCAAGTACAAGGTCCTGGGTTCAATCCCCAGTACCTCCTTAAAAAAAGCAGGGAGGGATCTCAGCATGAGCCTAAAATCTGTGAAGAATGGAAATGCCCCAGGGTTTTCCTGACTCTGTTACAATCAAAGAGGACAAGTTAGAGACATCCCTTGGGAAGATCCACACAGAGGATGGGGTCAGCAATGTCCAGAGCCTGTCTTTAACTCCATGGCCATAGATATTCTTCCTGATCATTTTTTATTCTTGGGTTTACCCCTTCCAACAGCCTCCTACTATGCCACCATACCACTTGCGGTCTCCTTTGATACTCATTAGGACAATAGTATTCTGCATTATTGACTCCCTATTCCCCTATCATTTATCTTGATTTGTATTTGCAGCCCAAAAAGCAGAAAAAAGGTGAGCTGGGCTCCCCTCCCAACTGCTCTGGCCTTCTGACCCCTTTTTTCATGCACTGCCCATCACCATTTTGAAAACCAAGAAATAGAGGCAAAGCCAGAGGCAAGAGATGGATATTCTTCTTAGACTGAATAAAAATCTTCCTGAGGGGAATTATCTCAAAGGGGCAAGAAAGAATTATTTTATTCTCTTGAATCCCACAAAAGCTCATTTTTGCAAGCCCCAGGCAGAGGAGAGAAAACTGGAGACAACTGTGGTTCTTCACCTGGACTACAGAATTATCTAGGGTACTCTTAAAATATACTATGCTTAGGACCCATCCCAGACTAGTTAAATTAGAATTTCTAGGAGGCCAGACATAGGGATTTTTTGGAATGTGTTCCAGGTGATTCTAATGGGCAGCCACAATTGCAAACCACTAGAATAGGAGTTTTGTGGTCATTTGTATTGGTCCTTATGAAAAGGGTACATTTTAGAGTATACAGTGTCTTAGGGCTAAAATATTCAGTATTGTGAGATCAGCAACATAAAATGGCATCCCAGGTGAGGACCAGAGCATTAACCTCAGCCCATCTATGAAGTAATTTCTTTTGATGTTTTGGCATAACAAGTTCTGAGATGGTTCTGTCTGATGGGAATGTGCTTAATGACCTGAGTCTATCTATGAGCCAGAGAAATGTCCCAATCTGCACTCTCCCTTTATAAGTTTATCAACTTGAGTAACACTTCAATATTGTTCCATTTAACAAAATGACTTGCAAATGGGACCTTATTATAAAATGTGAGTTCCATATCATGTCAGGGATATGCCCCTCCCCACCTCCTTCCTACTCATGAAAGAGCTGACACATCTGTTCTCAGGAGAAAAAAGCTCTAAATTTATGTTATTCCAGGAATTCTGAACTCTGAAGCCAGCTGGATCACTTTAAGAACCCAACTGGGAGACATTTTTGTAGCCAGTGTCTGCACATAAGGAGTTTATCTCTGCATAATTTTGCTGTTGAAGATGATAAAATGAGGCCCACTTTAAGTCAATGCATGGGGAACACTAATCCACTTTGAAAGTGTCACTAATCCACTTCTTGGTGACCAAGGTAGGTAGATATTGATGGGAGAAGAGGCATAAAAGAGAGACCATTTCTAGGGAATAATCCACACTTGAAACGGCTCAGAGAAATGTGTATGCTCTTGTGTATATCCCTCATAGCCAATGTCTACCAACCAACCACAGAGTTCATCCAAAATATCCTGCTTAACCAATTTGTGGCTGGTTTCTTCATTAGAAGATAATGAGCATGATATAAACAGTGTCTGGTAACCAAAGAAAAGTTACTGGAAAGAAATAATGGCCCTGGATACAATTTGGTGCCCATGCCCAGTTGTACCTTGCTTTGGTTTCCTGTTAATAAACTTTGTGTATGTATTTCAAACTCCGAGTCATTTTTTCAGTTCTGTGGGAAGCTTAAAAATAAATTATATGTCACTGCTTTCTTGGTGTTTTCAAAGGCAGTTTTATGATGTTGATTTTATTTTCCTTCCTTAAATAGACACTGGAACTGCTATAGAGAATTATTCACATGCAGAATTTAACCGTTGTTCAGGAAATGCTTGGATAATTTTAGCAGAACAAGAAAAATATATCATCATCAGTTTGATTGGCAAAATAACTGAGCTGTCTAAGAAATATCCCATAGAGATGATCATTAGAAGTACTTCAAAGATATAAGTTTCCATGCCTGACCAGCTTCAGAATCTCCTTTGTGATGCCCACAGTTCTCCATTAAAAACAAAAACAAATGAACAAACAAAAGTTTTCCATGTGATTCTGATAATTAACCAGGTGTGAGACTCAATAGTCTATATTTGGCAAACAACCATGTGTTCCTTTTGGGACTGAGGTGGTAGGAGTAACGTAGCATTTATTTTATGACTGGTATAGCTACTGCCTCATTTAATACTTATAATGATTTTATAAGGTGGTTATATTCACTTTATATTTGAGAAAACTGTCCCAATGCACTAACACTAGTGCATTGGAGATTTAAACCCTGACGATGCCTTGAAGCTTGTTCTAAGGAAGAGTAACTTTAATGAAATAACTTTGGATAATGTGTGTGTGTGTTACTACCTGAAGGTACTAGAGAGTGACCAAAAGCAGGCAGAAACTGGAATGGGTTCTATCCTTGAAAGACAATACCAGCACTGAATGAGTTTCCTATATTTTTATTTATAAGTTTTAGTTCAAGGAAAGACCTTACTCAGCACCATGTGAATAGATTAAAATTTGGATATAAACCAACAGTCTTACTGACTTAAAGAAACAAAACCAGAGGACAGAGTCCAGAGCCACTCTGCACTCTGAAAAGAGGGCAAATCCTGGAAAGGTGAGAATTTGGGAAGCCCCAAACCCTACTTATAAACTCATCCCAATTTGCTTGCTGAGCTTTCAACTATGGATAAATGAAGCAAAACCCACACAACCATGATAAGGTTAAAAGAACGGATTCAAGATTTGAACTTCCACCCATTGGAGGATGCAGAAAATTTGGAGTTTGAATCCATCCGAATTAAACGTCTACTAAAACAAACACCAATAAAACAAGAAAAGCAAGATTCTTTGGAGAAACAGAACAGAATCCAGAGTTTCTGCTGCATGACACTCACAATATTCAGAATATAATCCAAAATTACTAGGCACACAAAGAAACAGGAAAGCATGACTTATGCTGAAGAGAAAAGGCAATCAATGGAAATCAACTGCAAGGAAGATGAAGTTTGCATACCAACTCCTCTGAGGCACAGTAGCAGCCTGATAAAGAAGAAAAGTAAGTTAGTAAAGGTGATAGTTAGGATGGGGGAACAACCTGTCTATGGGGTTGATTGATCCAGGGGGTGGATTAGCAGTCAGAATGATAGGTTCTATGGGCATGTGGAACAGCCTGTCTCTCCTTCTTCTATTGGAGAGGAAATTGCAGAGGGACTAGCTCAATAGCAGGTCTCCCCTGACATAAGTAGTATTTGTAGTCAGGCAGGTGCAAGAATTGGGATGGCATGGCTCCCCTCGGGGCCTTGATCATGTTAGACTCTAGAGCCAGTCATATGCCAGAGTGGGACTGAACCCAGTGGGGATAGGTGATTACAGTGCCACTCTTCTGTGGATGTTGTCATGGAATTCTCATTTTTATAGATTATCATAAAGAGAGCATAGAGGAAGAAGAAAGTTAAGGACCAAACTTTTAAGAACTTTAGTATTTAAGTGCCTAAGAGAGGACAATAAGCCTACAATGGATATTTAAAAGGAAGGGGCGGAGAGTTGGGAAGAAAGCCAAAACAATAAAAGTAATGAAACCCAAGTAAGGTCTAGTTTCCTACCTTCTGGTTTCTCTTCAGAGGCTCTTCTCAACAGCAGAGATTCTCAGACAGAAGTGGTATTTGTGGTCAGATAGGTACAAGGACTGGGAGTATATGGTTTCCTATGGGGCAATGGTCATGCGAAGATGATCATGCTAAGAGAAAATTTCAAAAAGGAGGGAAGAGTCAATAGGTTTGAGTGCTGCTGAGAGATCAGGTGGGGTTGTCCATATTTTTGTGCTTCAGTTTACTTGCTTGTAAATTGGACAAGGTCAGATGAGGAGTTTGACATAGAAAAGACATTATAAAACAGAAGTGCTAAGCCATCATAAGATGGTCTGTACATTTAACTCTTAATTCCACTTTAGTGTATTTTTTAGTACTCTTATATAATTCATCCTTCAATCACCTGAGAGTTGAAATCAAAAGTGTGCGACATACTTTTAAAGGTTTTCATATATGTACTTTCAAATATACTCTTTTAAATATTTTTCGTTCCTTGCTTTGTAGATACCTCCTCTCAGCCAGAGCCACAATATTTCCAGTCCACTTTGCTTCCATTCTGAACCATGGTCAAACCCATTGTGAAATTCAAGACATCAACATTGATGGAGTCCTTATGCCATACCTTTTTTAAGCTGTTTTCAATCCAAGTTCTAAAAGACAGCAGAAAATGTCAGTGCTTTTAATACCAGAGAAAAGGATTTGGTTATAAAGTTTATGCCTTCACAGAATTATTCTACAGGTTATGTGCCGAGGTAGAGACTTCACATGCCATAATGGTCCTGGTGTCATTGGAAGAAATTTGCTTATGAGAACTTCATGCTGAAGCATACAAGTTTTGGGATCTTATCCATGACAAATGCTGATTTCAACACAAATGGTTCCTGATTTTTTATTAGTACTGCTAAGACTGTTTGTCTGGATTTCAAGCATATGGTCTTTGGTGTGAATATTGTAGAAGCTCTGGAATGCTTTGGGTTTAGGGTTGGCAAAACCAGCAGTAAGATCACAATTGCTAAGTATAAGCAATCCCCAAAGACTTGATTTTGTGTTTTATCTCAACCAGCAAACAATTCCTTCTTTACACGAGGAGAGCACCCTCCATGCCCAGTCTGTTCTCATATCCTGTAATATTATATTTGGGCTCTAACTTGCTGAAGTTCTTTAGGTCTGAAATCTTCCTTCTCTCCCTCCAAGTCGAGCTGGGTTTCACAGTTTATGATTATTAAATGAAAACTAAGTAAAAAACAAGTAGGTTTATATCTCTGTAGTTGTCAGCCCTTCCACTCCCTTAAGTGCAACAAAAAGAGTAAGTGGCAACACAAAATACAACTAGATGGAGAAGGCTTCCTGATCTTTGTTACGGCAGGGTAACTTTCACTCCCAATATCCAGGTTAAAGTTCTGCCAAGGGCTTAGGACATCAGCTTTCCCCCAATTCACTTTTCTCTCTATCTTGTTCCAGAATGCCTTAGTCCAGGCAATGTACTCAGTCTGCAATGAGGACCTCTTACATCTGATAGTGTGTGTGATCTCAAAGGATGCACTTTCTTGCTGTATTAATCAGGTTTTTAGTATGTAACTTCATTTATGTATTAATAAAATTTGGGTGGGAACATGAAAACTACTTTCAAACTTTTGAAAGAGCAGTGTTTAAGAAGGAAAAGCCTTTTCTTGTTTTACCTCAGAGGACAAATCTGGGAACAAATGATAGAAGAATTTTGGGGAACAAATTTCAGCTCAATTTAAGGGAAACTCTGCTGTCTCTTAGAGTTTCAGATACTGTGAGCTATCCCCTCACAGATGTGGCATAAGGTGACTATCAAATAGATGGTCAGGAAGATGATCCCATACTGTGACCACATTTGGAGAAGAGGAATTCTAAGAAGTCATGATTTATTAATTTACCACCTGCTCCCCTACAACTTGCAGGGGTATCACAATCAGATAACCCACAATTACCTTCATCAAATACATGGACGATTCCTCACTGGCTATTCTAGACCACACTCCTCAAAGTTTAGTCCTGTGACCAAACCATGATGGAAAGTCATGCCTATCTCATACCTGAATACAGCAGTGCCATTTCTTCTCATGGATTTACTTCATTTTTGTTTTTCTTTACATTTCTCTGTGATTCTTAGAGACAAGTCTGACTCCAATAGAAAATAGCTTGTGAGAACGGTTTACATCTCAAAATGCATTTCCATTTTAGACTGTTTAAGCAAGATTGGAAGGGAAATAAAATTACGCCAAAGTATATGGTCAAGATCTTTTGTTCTGCAATTTATTTCTCATATCTTTCATTTCCTCTGCAGAATATTAAGAGTACATGGTTATTGGAGAACTCCGTTTGGGGTGAATCAGGCTCTCTTAGGTCTCTTTAATAGTTGCCAACCCTTCTACTTGACTTTAAATGTCGAGCTTAACCATATGTTCAGGATTTACCCGGAGGCTTTGATTGAAGGATAAACTCATGAAGAAAGTAGCAGGGAACTGGTCATCTGTCTAGATTATCCACATACACAGCAGAGCACACAGGTCTCAATGTGGTGATTTCATTTTGTTCCCATTGGACTAAGTGGCAATTAGCACCTTACAAATAGAATGAAGAAGTAATTAATGGTTTTTAACAAAAAGTGGTTCTCATGCAAACTGTGCTTTTATTGTTTTGGTTTATAATTTCAGCCTTTGTAGGGATCCTACTTCAAAGACTACTGAAGAAGAATTCAGAATGCCACTGCTAACTTGCTGTATGATCTTGGAAAACGCACTTACACTGCTTAAGTGGAAACCTCACTAAAAAAATAAGATGCAAATTGTATGGTCTTTTTTTTAAAGTCTCTTGTTTCTAACATTATATAATTCAAGTTTCAGTTTGTGTTCTGGGGCCATGATATTTCATTACTTTGCTTGCTTTTATCTTAATGCAGAATATTTTTGCTGATGAGATTAGTATTCATAAATCAAGAAATTTTGTTTCCTGTTATATTTTATACTTGTTCATAAATACTTGGTTCTCCTCTATTTTCAAGTCCCCTTCAATGCAAACCAGTTCATGTGGCTTGTGGGTTAATGCAATGTGAGCAGAATGACATTTGCCACTTTCAGGAGGAAGCATTTAAGAGTTCATGTATGACTCTTCATTTCTCCTCTCACCCCTGCATTGTGACTAGCAATGCTCCATTTGGTGCATTTGAAGTCCAAAGGGGAAATCAAGTCAGGAATCAGAACGATAGGCAAGAAAGACAGACAACAGTTAGAATCAGCCTCCTCAGCCTGGGCCTTTGAGTGAGGATGATGTGGAACAAAAACCTCCATCTGTCAGTAACAAACGTGTAATAAATAACCCTTTTCTGTTTCAGCCACTGAGATCTGGGGGTTGCCCCTGCAGCATAACCTAGCTTGACTATATCCATTTCAAGAAGGTCACTGATGGGAAGTGGATTTGGCTCAACAGATAGAGCATCCGCCTACCACATGAATCCAGGGTTCAAAGCCAGGACCTCCTGACCTGTGTGGTGAGCTGGGCACACAGTGCTGATGTGTGCAAGGAGTGCCGTGCCATGCAGGGGAGTCCCCTGCATAGGGGAGCCCCACACTCAAGAAGTGCGCCCCATAAGGAGAGCCACCCTGCACAAAAAAAGTGCAGCCTGCCCAGGAGTGGGGCCACACACATGGAGAGCTAACACAGCAAGATGACACAACAAAAAGAGACACAGATTCCTGGTGCTGCTGACAAGAATACAAGCAGACACAGAGGAACACACAGTGAATGGACACAGGCAGCAGACAACTGGGGAGTGGGGCGGGGGGAGAAATAAAAATAAATAAATAAGAAGGTCACTGATAAGTTGCATTATGGGGGATTTTGCTAATTGTCATTTATGTGAGGATTGACAGATAAACCATACCTCAGACATCAACATATAATATATATAAAAAACAATTGCTAGAAATAAGAAAACTATCATATAGGTTGAAGGTATTTTTATTGTTATTGGTTTTTGTTTTTTTGTGTGTGGTATATTCATTGCATTTAATGAGTACATTTTGGAGCATTGCTACACAGCATGGATTATAGTTTACATTGTAGTTTATACTCTTTCCCAGTCCACTCAGTGGGTTATGGTAGAATATATAATCTTCATCTGTCCCTGCAATATTATTGAGGACAACTCTAAGACCCAAACATGCTCCAATATTACTCCTCTTTTTCCCTCTCCCTGCCTTCAGCAAATCCCATGGCCACTGTCTCCACATCAGTGATATAATTTCTTTCATTGCTAGAGTCACAATAATTCTATGGTAGAATACCAGTAAGTCTACTCTAATCCATATTTTATTTCTTGATCCCGAGGACCGTGGGATGGTGATGTCCACTCCACCTCTAAATTGAGAGGGGGCTTAGATCCTACTTGGCTGATGGATAGAATTCTCATGCTTGCAACTGTAGACACTCTCGGTTCCCTGGTGTAGTGGTTGACTATTCTCACCTCCCTGTTAGCTGACCTGGGTAAGTCCAACGAACTGGAGAGTATGTGTTGCAACTCTACTGAGGCTCAGGGCCCAGCTGGCACATAGACAGTCCAGAAATTCAAGTCTCCTGAGCATACACCAACCCGAGCACCAACGACAGGTTCAGTGAAAGTGACAGAAGAGGCATGCATAGAGAGGGCACTTCTGAGTCCAACTCCATCACACTCAGGAGCAGAAATTCCAAAGTAGGGCCCACTGGCAAGGCACTGAACCCCAGAGCCATCTGTCATGACTGTAGTCCTCAGGAGTACCTGGGTGTCTCCACAGCCCTCAGGAGCACCACTACCTGGGGTTGTATCTACTTTGGCTGTCTCTGAGATCCTGCTGAGATGTGCATAAGCACAACCCCTCTGATGACCTCCCAACTCATTTTGATGATTTGATGTTGTGTATATGGGAGTTCCCTATATTCTATATGTGACTTTACTGTGACTTAAAACTTTTTTGAAGACATATAAAAAAAAGGACATAGACACTGAGGAAGAAATGGAAGAGACTGCCTTGCCACTATAAAGAGGGCAATACCTATTACACCGATGAAAGGCAAAATGTCAAAAAAAGTTTTTATGATATTTTTCATTTTTTAATACCCCAATTTATTTTTTACTTTATTTTAGTTTTTCTAAATTATTATGTATTCTATTTCTAATCTTTAAACCTATCAGTACTATTCATTTTCCTATTAATTGAATTTAGCAATATATTAGACTTCATTTTTGAAGAAGTTTGGATCACAGAGGGGTTCAACTATGGCAGGGGAGTAGCACTGATGTGGGGTGTCATTGAAAGGGGATGCATGGCTGAGAGGAAGTTCTCCAGGACATGCATATAGGGTATACAGATATGTTCTTAGGTATGTTGTGTATTGACATGGGGGAAGAGTTTCACATGACAACTGAGGGAGTACTGAGTTCCCATTCTGAGAAATTCTGTCACACTCCCCAATGGAATAGCAACAATCCCCCAAGTACCAATGGTGAGCCCTTGGTACTGATGACTATTTTTGTGAGCCTGTGTGTTTGAAATTTCAACTAGGCCTAGAGCAGCAGGGTGCCTAAGAGTTATCTCCTGAGAGCCTCCATGTTGCTCAAATGTGGCCACTCTCTAAGCAAAACTCAGCATGTAAATGAATTACTTTCCCCCTAGCCTGGGACATGAATCCCAGGGATGAGCCTCCCTGGTGCCAAGGGATTACTACCAAGCACCAACTGGTGATGCAACTAGAAAAAGACCTTGAATAAAAGGGGGAAATGGTAAAGACAAATGAGTTTATATTCCAGTCTCTAATTCTCTGAGAAAGCTTGATTTGCATAATTCATATCAGAGAGGTCATGAAGTATTTGTCCTTCAATGCCTGACTTGCTTCACTCAACATAATGTCCTCAAGATTTATTCATGTTATCCCATGTGTTAGTACTGTATTCCTTCTTACAGCTGAGTAGTATTCCATTGTATACATATACCACATTTTGCTTATCCATTCATCTCTTGATGGGTATTTGGGTTGATCCCAACTTTTCACAATAGTGAATAATGCTGCTATGAACATTGGTGTGCATATATTAATTTGTGTCCTTGTTTTCAATTCTTCTGAGTATATACCCCGCAGTGGAATTGCTGGGCCATATGGCAAATTTATAGCTAGTTTTTTGAGGAAGCACCAAACTGTCCTCCACAATGGCTGGATCCTTCTACATTCCCACCAGCAGTGGATGAGGGTTTCCGTTTCTCCACATCCTCTCCAACACTTGTAGCCCACTGTTGTTGTTGTTGTTTTTTTTTTAATTCTTTTTAAAAAAAGATTTATTTATTTATTTATTTTTGGTCTTTTTTTTTTTAATGTTACATTAAAAAAATATGAGGTCCCCATATACCCTCCACCCCCTTCACCTCACTCATCCCCCCATAACAACAACCTCCTCCATCATCATGAGACATTCATTGCATTTGGTGAATACATCTCTGAGCACCGCTGCACCTCATGGTCAATGGTCCACATCATAGCCCACACTCTCCCACAGTCCACTCAGTGGGCCATGGGAGGACATACAATGTCTGGTAACTGTCCCTGCAGCACCACCCAGGACAACTCCAAGTCCCGAAAATGCCCCCACATCTCATCTCTTCCTCCCACTCCCTACCCCCAGCAGCCACCATGGCCACTTTCTCCACACCAATGCCACATTTTCTTTGATTACTAATCACAATAGTTCATGAATAGAATATCAGTAAGTCCAATCTTATCCATACTCTATTCCTCCATCCTGTGGACCTTAGAATGTTGTGTCCACTCCACATCTATATCAAGAGGGGGCTTAGATTCCACATGGATGCTGGATGCAATTCTCCTGCTTTCAGTTGTAGGCACTCTTGGCTCCCTGGTGTGGTGGTTGACCTTCTTCACGTCCATGTTAGCTGAGTGGGGTAAGTCCAATAAACCAGAGTGTAGGAGTTGCAAGTCTGTTGAGGCTCAGGGCCTGGCTATCACATGGTCAGTCCAGAGATTCAGGTTCCCTGGGTATATATTAAACCCCAGCACCAAATACAGTTCTGATAAAAGTAACAGGAGAGACTTGTGGACAAAGATCACATCTGAGTCCAGCTCCATCACACAGAAACACAAACTCCAAAGTAGGGCCAACTGACATGGCACTGAACTCCATCTGCCATGACCATAGAACCTGTGGGTCTCTGTAGCCCTCAGAAGAACCAATACCTGGGGTTGTATCTACTTTATCTGTCTCTTGGACTCTGCTCAGGTGTGCATAAGGCAACCCCTCTGATAACCTCCAGGCTCTTTTTTAGAGACTCATAGCCATATAAACTCATTTGTCCTTTCCATTTCCCCCTTGATTTAGGTCAAAAAGCATTTTAAACTCCTGTTATTATATGTAGACTGAGATATTCTGCTGGTCTGAGTTGACCCTTTTATTCAAGGTCATTTTCTAGTTTCATCATCAACTGGTACTTGGTAGTAATCCCTCAGTACCAGGGAGGCTCATCCCTGGGAATCATGTCCCATGCTGGGGGGAAGGCAACACATTTATATGCTGAGTTTGGCTTCAAGACTGGCCACATTTGAGCAGCACAGAGGCTCTCAGAAGGTAACTCTTAGGCACCCTGTAGCTCTAGGCCTTGTTCTTATTTCAGGTGCACAGGTTCACAAGCACAGTCATTAGAATCAAGGGCTCATCTCTCCCCTTCCCTGCCCACCCCCAGTTGTCTGCTATGTCCATTTGCTGCATATTCTTCTGTGTCCACTTGTGTCAGCGGCACCCAGAATCTGTGCCTCATTTTGTTGTGTTATCTCACTGCATCAGCTCTCTGTGTGTGCAGCACCATTCCTGGGCAGGCAGCACTTTTTTCCTGCTGGGCGGCTCTCCTTATGGGGCACACTCCTTGCACATGGGGTTCCTCTATGTGGGGGACACCCCTGCATAGCATAGCACTCCTTGCACTCATCAACACTGTGCATGGGCCAGCTCATCACATGGGTCAGGAGGCCCTGGGTTTGAACCCTGGACCTCCCATGTGGTAGGCGGACGCCCTATCCATTGGGCCAGATCTGCTTCCCCCACTGTTCTTTTAATAACCACCAGTCTAATGGGTGTAAGATGGTATCTCATTGTAGTTTTGATTTGCATTTTCCTAATAGCTAGTGATGTTGAACATCTTTTCATGTGCTTTTTAGCCATTTGTATTTCTTATTTGGAGAAGCATCTGTTCAACTCTCTTGTCCATTTTTAAAATAGGTTGTTTGTGTTTTTATTTTTGAGATAGAGGATTTCTTTATATATGCTGGATATTAGGCTCCTATCAGATATATGTTTACCAAATATTTTCTCCCATTTGTAGGCTCTTTTTTCACTTTCTTAATAAACTCCTTTGAAAGGCTTTAATTTTGAGGAGGCTCCATTTATCTATTTTTTCTTTCACTGCTCATGCTTTGAGTGTGAAATTCATGAAGCCATTTCCTATTACAAGTTCCTTTAGATGATTCCCTACATTGTCTCCCAAGGTCTTTATGGTCCTGGCTTTGATATTTACATCTTTGATCCATCTTTAGTTGATTTTTATATAAGGTGTAGATGATAATCCTCTCATTCTTTTGCATATGGATATCCATTTCTCCAAGCACCACTTGTTGAAGAGGCCATTCTCTCCCAGTTGAATGGGTTTGGTGGCCTTTTTGAATATCAGATGAGTGTATATGCAAGGATCTATATGAGAACTCTCAGTTTGGTTCCATTGGTCAGTATGTATATCCTTGTGCCAATACCATGCTGTTTTGACCATTATAGCTTTGCAATATGTTTTAAAGTCAAGTAGTGTGAGTCCTCTGATTTCATTTTTCTTTTTCCATATGTCTTTGGCTATTTGGGACCTCTTTCCTTTCCAAATAAATTTCATAGTTAGTTTTCCCAGTTCATTTAAAAATGCTGTGTTGATTTTTATTGGGATTGCATTAAATCTGTAGATCAGTTTGGGTAGGATAGACATCTTAATGATATTTATTCTTCCTATCCATGAACAGGGAATATTCTTCCATTTACTTAAGTCTTCATTTATTTCCTTTAACAGTGTTGTGTAATTTTCTGTACATAAGTCTTTTACATCTTTAGTTAAATTTATTCCTAGGTATTTGATTTTTTAATTTACTATTGTAAATGGTATTTTTTTTCCTGATTTACTCATTATTAATATACAAAAATGCTACTGATTTTTGTGCATTGATCTTATGACCTGTGACTTTACTGAACTCATTTATAAGTTCTAGAAGCTTTGTTGTAGATTTCTCAGGGCTTTCTATGTATTGGATCATGCCATCTGCAAATAGTGAAATTTAGACTTCTTCCTTTCCAATTTGCATGCTTCTTATATCTGCTTCTTGCCTCAGTGCTGGAGCAAGTACTTCTAAACATCCTTGTCTTGTTATTGATCTTAGAGGGAAAGATTTTAGGATCTCACCATTGTAGATGATGTTAGCTGTGCGTTTTTCATATATACCCTTTATCATCTTTAGAAAGTTTCCTTCTATTTCTATCTTTTGCAGAGTTTTTATCAGGAAAGGGTGCTGTATTTTGTCAAATGCTTTTTCTGCATCTATAGATATGATCATGTGACCTTTTTCTTTTGACCTGTTTATGTGGTGTATTACACTCATTGATTTTGTTATGTTGAATCATCCTTGCCTACCAGGGATGAAACCCACTTGGTCATGGTGTATAATTCATTTGCTGTATTGTTGAATACAATTAGCAAGTATTTTTTTGGGATTTTAGCATCTAGGTTCATTAGAGAGATTGATCTCTACTTTTCCTTTCTTGTGGTGTCTTTGTTTGGCTTTGGTATTAGGGTAATTTTGGCCTCACAGAATAAGTTAGGCAATGTTCCTTCTATTTCAATTTTTTGGAAGAGTTTAAGCAAGATTGGTGTTCTTTCCAGAATGTTTGGTAGAATTCACCTGTGAAGTCATCTGGCCCAGAGCTCTTTTTAGTTGGGAGATTTTTAATTACTGATTCTATCTCTTTATTTGTGATTGGTTTGTTGAGATCATCAATTTCTTCTTTCATCAGTGTTGGCTGCCTATGTGTTTCTAGGAATTTGTCCATTTCCTCTGAATTGCCATTTTTGTTGGAATATAGTTTTTCAAAGTATCCTCTTATGATAGTCTTTATTTCTGTGGGGTCAGTGGTGATATCCCCTTTCTCATTTCTTATTTTGTGTATTTGTATCTTCTCTCTCTTTTTCTTTCTTAGTCTAGCTAAGGGTGTGTCATTTTATTGATCTTCTCAAAGAACCAGCTATTTGTTTTATTTTTTCTAGTGCTTTCTTATTCTCTCTCTCATTTAGTTTTGCTCTGATCTTTGTTATTTCTTTCTTTCTTCATCCATTAGGGTTAGTTTGTTGTTGTTGTTTTACTAATTTCTTCAAGTGTGCAGTTAGGTCCTCAATTTTAGCTCTTCTTTTTTGATGTATGAATTTATGGCTATGAATTTCCCTCTCAGTACAGCTTTTGTTGCTTCCCATAAGTTTTGATATGTTGTGTTGTCATTTTCATTAGTTTCAAGGTAGTTACTGATTTCTTTTTGAAATTTCCTCCTTGACCCATTGTTTGTCTAAGAATGTGTTGCTTCACTTCCATATCTTTTTCCTAATCTTGTTCTCTGGTCCTTGCAGACTTCCAGTTTCTTTTCACTGCAGTCAGAGAAATTATTTTGTATGACTTCAATCTTTCTGAATTCATTGAGACTTTCTCTGTGGCCTATCATGTGGTCTATCTTGGAGAATTATCCATGTGCACTTGAGAAGAATGCATACCCTGCTGTATTTGGGTGTATTGTTCTGTATATGTGTATTAGGTCCAGAACCTCTAATATATTATTCGAAGTCTTTGTTTCTTTATTGATTCTCTGTTGAGGTGTTCTGTCTAATGGTGATAATGGTTTATTAAAATCCCACACTATAATTGTAGAGGCATCTCTTTCTCCACTTAGGTTTGCCAGTGTTTGCATCACATATTTTGAGGTACCCTGGTTAGGTGCATAAATGTTTATGATTGTTCTTTCTTCTTGAAAGATTACCCCTTTTACTAATATGTAGTGTCCATCTTTTCTGCATTTAAAGTGTATTTTGTCCAATATTAGTATAGCTACTCCTGCCCTTTTTTGGTTACTGTTTGCTTGTGAGATTGTTTTCCAGCCATTCACTTTCAACCTTATTGAATCTTGGGTCTAAGATGGGCTTCTTGTAGACAGCATATAGATGGGTCATATTTCCTTATCCATTCTGCCAATCTGTATCTCTTGACAGGTGAGCTTAATCCATTGACATTCAGTGTTATTACTCTCAAGGAATTACTTATATTAGCCATATTTTCTTTGGATTTGTATATGTCATATGTTGTTTTTATTTCTCACTTTGTCTTTTTAGTTGTTCTTATACTCTCCTCCAACTCTGTCTCTCCTGTTTTTTTCTTTCCTCCTGCAAAACTCCCTTTAGTATTTCTTGAAGGGCAGGTTTCTTATTAGCATACTCTCTTAGTTTCTAAGTATCTGTGAATATTTTGAACTCTCCATCCTTTTTAAATGCCAACTTTGCTGGATAGAGTATTCTTGGCTGGAAATTTTTTTCTTTTAGTACCTTGACTATGTCATACCACTGCCTTGCCTCCATAGTTTCAGATGAGCAATCGGCACTCAATCTTATTGAGCTTCCCTTGTATGTGATGGTTCTCTTTTCTCTTGCTGCCCTCAGTATTTTTTCTTTGTCTTGAGCATTTGATAATTTGACAAGTATATGTCTTCGGGTAGGCCTTTTGGGATTTACACTGTTTGAGGTGCACTGCACTTCCTGGACATGTACATCCATCCTCCCCGATACGTTTGGGAAGTTTTCAGCCATTATTTCCTCCAACACCCCTTCTGTCTCCTTTCCCTTCTCTTCTCCTTCTTGGATGCCTATAATGCCTATGTTTGTGTGTTTTTTCTTGTCATTCAAATCCCTAAATCCCTGCTGGATTTTTCTATCTTTTTATCTATCTATTCTACTATCTCTTTGACTTCAGATATACTGTCTTCCACATCTCTAATTCTTTCCTCTGCCTCCTCAAGTCTGCTCTTATTTGCTGAGAGTTTATTTTTTATTTCTTGGATTGTGCCATTTATCCCCATCATATCTATTATCTTTTTGCATATGTTTACAGTTTCTTCAGTATGCTCTCCAAGTGTTTTTTTTTTAATATCCTTAATCTTTTCCTTCACTTCATTAAGTTGGTCCATGATAGTTGTTTGGAAAGCTTTGATTAGTTGTTTGATGTTCTGCTCCTCTTCCTGATGTTTAGCTTGTTCGTTGGATTGGGCCATATCTTCCTGGTTATTGGCATGGTTTGTAATTTTTTGTTGCTGTCTGGTCATCCTTTTATCTTGATGGGTTTGTTCAGTTGATTAGCTTCTCTGTCTAGCCTTGGGTTTTATTTAGGTGTTTTTTTGTGTGTGTTTTAAGTTTTCTCTTTGACACTTTGTTCTTCTCATTCTATTTCTATGTTGTTGTCTAAGTTCCCTTGAAGGAAAAAGATTAGATCCAGGGAAAGCAAAACAGGTAAGAAAAGAAAAAGTATAATAGTAGTATTGATAGTAAATATTAGCAGAATAAACATAAGACCTCAGAGAATGAATGTTAAATTCATGTAAACAGTGTAGTGTTATAGGAATAAAAAAGTGAAGCATCTACAATGAAATGGGAAACTGAATTTGGAGAGAATATAGTATAAATGAAGGCCAGGGTGATTGGGAGAAAGGAAGAGAGAAAAGAAAGGACAATAACATAAAGCATTAATAAGAGATAGAAAACAGAATATAAGTTTTAGAAATAAAATGCCAGAAAAATTGAGGGCTGAACAAAGAATGTAAGAGCAACAAAAAAAGGTGGAAGTTAGAAAGATGTAGGAAGGAAAAGAGGTAGCATTGGTAGCCAAAATCAGTACACACAGAAAAGAGGAAATTGAGGACAAGGAAGTGCGAAGTGCAGCAAACAAGAAACAAGCCAACAAAACCTAATAGAAAAAAGGCAAAAAAAAAAAAAAAAAGTGTGTGTGCGTGTGTGTGTGGGGGGGGGGGGGGTAAAGAGGAAGGAAAGATAAGAAAACAAAGAAACAAAGAAACAAAAAAACAAAACAAAACAAAAAAACAGACAAGCCCTCAAGCAAGGAGTCAACCAAACATTAAAAAACCAAACTTCCCTCCCATGCCCTGTGGAGCTTGTCAGGCTGCTGGTGTTCAATCACCCTGCAGCTTGCTCACTGCAGACCTTGAAGAGGGGTTTAGTGATTAAACCAAGTCAAAATTTGTAACAAAAGTATTCTCTTTTTTTT
Source organism: Dasypus novemcinctus (assembly GCF_030445035.2). Taxonomy (NCBI): domain Eukaryota; kingdom Metazoa; phylum Chordata; class Mammalia; order Cingulata; family Dasypodidae; genus Dasypus; species Dasypus novemcinctus. The sequence goes on along the minus strand of NC_080696.1, from coordinate 14,772,328 downwards.
TTTTTTAAGAAAATTGAGAGACCCAAGGGAAGCAAATGTAAGGATAATGTCTATGTTTTCCCTGTTTCAAAGTTTCAGCCAGATGTTTACTATCTCAGTGGGTCACTACTCTAAGAGGAGCTGGGACCTGAACCAGAGACCTTGCCCACTCAAGGCTGAAACTCCTCCACTGACCCTTCTTCCAGGTTGACCTGCTCCTCAAAAAGAGTCCCCTTCCTGGGGCAGGACTGACTCTTTGCAATTGAATAAACTGATTTGGAATCTGTCCTTCCCCCTTTCTCCATTCCTCACTTCCCTCTGTCCCCAGGCAGCAGGAAGCCCGTGTGAGAGCCACCCCTGGTGAACCAACTCACCACAGAAAATAAAGACTCTCAGTCTCTGAGAGAGAGCACCCACACCTTGCTGGGGACCCTAAATATGCTCATGGAGGCCTACCAAGCACTTCCTACTGTTCCCCTCCCCCAGGTGTGTTGCACAGGACTAGTTACTTGCCTGACTCCACCTTCTCCCAGCCCAGTTTTCCCTATCCCAGGGTGTTTGGTAAATCAGGCTGCCCAGCAGACTCACTTCTGACCTCTTCCTAGTTTCTTATCAAGCCAGCTGGCATGCTCCTCAAACCTCAAAAACAGGGATTCGGACAATTGAACCTGCACTGGTCAGACTCCTCTGCACCCTTCACCAGAACCCTCCCACTCTTGGAGCTGAATGCAGGATTCAGGGAATGCGGGATTCGGGATGGGATTCGGGGAATGCGGGTTCTGGGAATGCCGCTGGTTTCAGGGAATGCCGCAGCTACCTGCCCTTAGGGAGGGGCTTAGCCTTCCCACAACTCCACAGGCACCAGAAGACTGCGGTTTTATCTTGAGCAATCACTCTGTTGCACTCCTTCCAGATCGACGTCCAGAAGACTCCTGCTTTGTGGGTTCCCAAAATATTTGGTAAACAACAAATTTCAGTCAATAGTAAATTATAAGGGACCACTTATATTCTTAAATATGGGCACTTATATGTATAATATATATTATATGTAACATACATATATAAAAAACAATTGCTAAAAAGAAGAAAACCATTGTATATGTTGAAGATATTTTTGTTGTTACTGTTTTGTTGTTATATATGACTTTTAGGTAGCATAAAACTTGCTATAATGAGTTGAGTCATTTTGAGAGGATTTGGCTCTAATCCACATGTACCAAAGAGACATGAGTTTTCCAAATTAGCTATTTAAGATAATTTCCTTGAAAACAGAAATGGGCACGCATACCATAAAAGAAAGAAGAGAGTTTTTCAAGTTTCCCAGTGCCTGCTGTATTGTTGGCATTTTCCTGGGATTCTTTTCTCCTCTTGCTCCACAGGCTCTCCCTGTGTGGTCTCAACCCCGCCACTTGGTTTCCAATAAAGGGACTCAACAAAGGAAGTATTAAGGATTTCCTGGCAGGTTTTGATAGTGTGCAAAATGAATGAGGGTATGGGTTGAAATGAGCAGGAGGGTCAGCCATGGAGCATTTGCCCTGGAGATGCCAAGCATTTGCAGGTGGGATTCGTGAGAGCAAAATCTAGGAAGAAGGATGATTTGGAGAGCCAAGGTTTGGGGCACAAAAGCAGATTTGAAGTTCAAAGGGGAAATCAAGTCAGGAACCAGAATAACAGGCAGGAAAGACAGTCAACAATAAGAATCAGCCACAGGGACTCTGGGTAATCTTACGAAGTAGCTGGCTGCTATCTCTGCAGCTTCGTCATTCCAGCTGCACGCAATGCTGTACTTGCTTTAGAATTGTCTCAAGGCATAGTACCATCCCTGTTGGGTTTAGCTGCTTTTTTGTGACCTTCAGATTGACCTCTAGCCTGAGCTCTAGAACAAATTTCTAATTGCTCTTCATCTTCTGTCCCAGTATCCAAGGGGAGACGATGTGGCTCAGTGGTTAAGCTCTGGCTTCCCACATATGAGGTCCTGGGTTAAATCTCCAGCCCCAAGTTCAATAATGATAATAATACCCAATACCAATAATAATAATAATAATATAATTTCAAACTGAAAGGTTACCAAAAAATTATTTTTAAAAATATCCCCACTATCCAGGTCTCTTTCCACATCTGTCTCAATTAATGAATTAATGGCCTCTTCATCCACCAGTCTTTCAAGTCAGAATCCTTGGAGTTATTCTCAATTGCCCCCTGTCCTTTACTCCTCACATCTAATCAATCAAAAATCCTATATTTTTACTTGAGAAATATCTGCTCAATCTAAACTTTCTCTGCCCCCACTGTTTCCTGCCATTAAACTTTTCCTGCTCAATTTCAATTGACACAAGGATACTAGAGTCCTCTTGGAGAGACATGGTGTACCAGAAGCTCCAACATGACAAAATGGAGGAGAAAAGAGGGCTGTATTTGTCCAAAGAACCAATAAGCCCATGAGAAAATGGTACAGTACTCAGGGATTAGCAAGTATGAAGAAACACAGGAGTCCTTTCTGCCAGACTCCAGGCCTCTCTCCAAGTGCCAGAGGCTGTCCTTCCTCCACTCCAGGAACCATCAAAAATCCACCTATGCTCCTAGCAGTCATGGCCAAAGAGCACAGCACCTAAAGAGACATTGAGTGGACCCTCTCCATGAGCTGGTTCCTGACTGAGAACCCTCCACTCTGGAAAAGCCCACACACCTCATGAAAGTCTCTGCCTCCATCCCACCTATGTCCAGTGGTGCCTCCTAGAAACACACTTGATGGAAGTCTACTACAGAAGTTACACAGGCAAACAGAGAAGCCAGGGATGGGAAATGGGAAGTTGAGGCAGGAAATCTGATAAAAGAGGAAGTCCCTGGAAAATTCAAACTGAGCCTGTCAAGGGCCTGACATCTTGGGGTCAATGAGTATTTGTAGCCAGGTATGGAACTCCAATAAAGGGGAACTTGAGTGCTCAGATCAGGTTCATATAATGTCTGTATTTGAGCAGAGAGGAATGAATTTTGATGCATTGCCTCCCTTTACTTAAAATTTATTTCTTAAAAAAAGAAAGAACACACAAGCACACATTCCCTTAGCCATTAGAGCAATGACAAAACCACCTGTCTTGTAGTCTCTGGAAAATTCCACTGTATGCTCATGAGAGAATGACAGTGAAAAAGCCAAATAACATTGTAGTATTATTATGAAAATAGTTTTGACCTTGGGTACCCCCAAAAAGGGTCTCTGAGATCCTGAGGTAACCCTGGGCTACACTCTGAGAACTTTTCTGGGGTGGCATGGCTGGTAAATGAGGAGCTGGAATTGCAGTCAGATCTAGCTGATACTCAATGCAAAGCTCCTTTTAACAAAACTTGATGCTACATTGGAAGGAATCCAGGATCTTACCCTTGCCTAAATGCCTAGGAAAGAGCAAGCATAGAAACCCACATAGTAGGAAGAAGTCATCACTCCTGGGTTATGGATTTCCTTTGATTAACTTGGCCTATGCATTTGGTTTGAGGAATTAACACACTCACTTACTTGGGCTTTGAATGTGGTCCCTTTTCTGGGACTGAAGTCCACCATGTCCTCTCACACAGCCCAGCCTGAAGCTGACTCGCAACAGATGCTTGATTGTGGGCATGAGTGCAGGCCACTGAACAAAGGCACACGGGACAGCACGAGACAGACCCCTGCTAATTTTATGCTGTTGTTATTAGGCTAGGAAAAGACTGCTTCACGGCTCAACTATCCTCCTGAAATCAGGAGTTTCCATTAGGCTTTGACTCTGACTGAAGGATCTCAAATGGAAGGCATTTAGATTTCATTTGACTGCTCTTTCTAAGAGTATCAGAATTCACAGTGCAAAGCAGCATCTGGAGCTACTGGATTGACCCCTGCTCCACTTCCTGCAGGCTACCAAGCCTAATTCGCTTTCCTACTATGGTGCATGGAAGGAGGAGCTACAAACAGGACCTCATTTCTCATGGGCACCATGGTGTTGAGTCAGCCAGATGTCAGCTCCCAGGCTGTGGCCTGGAGTAGGCCGAGCTTTGAGGATGTGGCTGTGACAGCCTTCATCTCAGAAGAGCATGGCTCCTTTTCAAGTCTGCCAGTGCCACAGGCCTGTGGGCTATTTTATTTTATGCCCATGCCATTCAGAGGAGAAATTTACCAACTGCATCCTATTGGCTTGCCTCTTTAAACCATGAATGCCCCTTGCAGGAGTCATCATGTTAATCTGTAAAGGCGTGGAAATCAATGCCATTGAGCCAGTGGTAGTGACCTTTCGGACACAAGAATGATTTTTGAAATGGCATGTGAAAAATATCATTCAGCAGTTCCTATGGAACACTCAGAATTTCTAATACTGCTTTAATTAACCTCTCTTGCAGAAAAGGGGGGAAATTTCCAAGCTCGTACGCTTAAAAGCTGAAGAAAGCAGAGAGTGTTGCCTTCGCAGTGTTGATCCCATTTGTCAAAGATCACATCCAGGTGACTCCAGCACTCTCAGAAGATAAGAAGACTTGTGGGGTTAGGAGATCAGGGCCAAGATTTGAGACTAAAGCTCTGGATTCCTATCTTAGTTCTGCTTTGCAATTCTTCCCAAGAATATTCCTTCTGGGACTCAATTTGTCTATCCATGGAATGGGGTGATAATATATTTGTTGTTTTCACTTCAGAGATTCAGGAGGAGGTTTAGAAACTTGTGAAGTGTTATTCTTTTTCATGACCCTTTTAAAAGCAATATGCACCTGTTTAAAAAGAAAACTTGGAACACAGAGATTAGCTAAAAAAAGAAAATAAATAACTTGAAAATCCCATCACCAATTTTGTTCTCTGCTTATATACTTAAGTATGTATGTATGTAAGGACTTTTACTTTCTAAATGGGATTATACTGGACATGCTATATGATTATCTATGTTATTACTTAATATATTGAGCACAGCTTTCCAAGTCATTGAATCTTTTTCCTATAAAGTCACTTTTAATGACTGCATAACATTCCATTATGTATTTGCAGCATAATTTATCCCACCAATTCTCTGGTATTGGGCATTCGTATGGTTTTTGTTCTTTCTCCCTCTGTTTCTCTTCATAGGCATAGATGCTGCTGCTAGATGCTCCTCCCCACCATGGTGATAGCCCCCAGTAGAAAAGGGGGCCAGGCATCTGTCTTGGCTTGACTTGCCATACCTTTCCCTGGGATTTTGAACTAGAGGAAAATGAACTAGAGAAAGATGAAAAATTAGAATTCCTTCATTCCAGACAGTGCTATCAATCAATTCCTGCTCCCAAGGCTGTTGGGATCTACTTGTTGTCCAAATCAAGCATCTCCTTCACTTCCCTGCCATGATCCTGTGAGCTCCTACAAATCCCTCTGTAAATTCCCTTCTTGCCTAAGGTAGCCATTGCCCATTTCTGCTGGTTGTTATAAAAAGTCTCTAGCAAATGCAATCAGGAAACATCTGTAGATTGTAGTGCTAACCTGACTTTTTACCATTTTAAATTAATCAAAGGAATTACTTACATGCATTAAAATTAAGGTTAAGTGCATAACATCGGCTATATTGTGATTTAGTTTTTTTCTTTTTTATGAATGCAATACTCCTTTAGCCTGCCAAGTAAATTGATATTTGTTTAATTTGCCAACAAAATCTATTAGTGTCTTGGCTGGAATCTGTTGGGAATGACTTTCAGCCCGAGAGAATTTTTATAGGCTATTTATGAACCTCAGAAAACAAAGATTTATTATCATTTTTATAGAAATGCTGGCAGGACCATAACTATGGTAACACAGATGGCATGGTTGTAAAATATATCTATATGTGTACATAAAAAGAAGCATGATTAGGTAAATCGATGTTTGGATGGTCCATGAGAGAAAGGAAACTTGCTGTGGGATGGCTTCTATTTATCCATATAGCCTAGCAAAGCAAGTGACAGGATGACATTTGTTTACAAACTTCTGTGTGGTTTTCTCTAAGGATCAATAGCCAAGCTTCTGCAGGGGTGGCCTGTCCAGCTGTCTACAAATTATTCTCTCAGACCAAAAGGAGTTTGCTGGGGAGGCAAGCTCTCTTGTGTGTTGGCCTTTGGGAATTTACTGAGCATCAGCCAGTGGCATCCAATTCAGAAACAAGAGCAAAATCGTGAAATTAATAGCAATTTACGATTCTCCACCTAACTCCCTGTCTTCTGTTGAGTGGTGAAGATGGTATTTACTACCATCGAAAAGTCCTCAGCTACTATGAAACAATGTTTAAGAATCAAACTGATTTGGGATTTAGAAACTGATAGATCTAGTTTTGAATCCCATTTCAGTCACTTTGACCTGACCTGGGATAATTTATTCAACCTTTCTTTCTAAACACTCAGTTTTTTCTTATAAATTCTTTTAAGTTGTTGTAAGGATTTATGAGATAGTGAATGCCTGGTATATAGTAAGTGCTCTTGAATGATGGCCATTATTATTTGATAATAATTGTATTTGCCAGTAAGATAGTTTGAGGTTTAAAGAACTCCATAAACCTCAAATAATGGTTTTATTGGAAGAATACTTAAGGTATTTAAAAAAGAAACCCACAAATCCCAGCCACATTGCTAGTAATGAAAATGGAGAAAGCATAACAGGCATAGGTGGGTCTCATAGAGTATGGAACTAGATCATTACTTAGAATCTAAGAAAGTTTTGGGATGACAGGAGCCAAATTCTGGGACTCTCTACTCTGGTTTTCCCCATTTACCTGATTCCCCTTTCCATTTATGCTTCTTCTTCTTCTTCTTCTTTTTTTTTTTTAGTAAATCTCATTGTCTTTTTTTTTTTTTAGGTACACAGATCACACAAAATGTTACATTAAAAAATATAAGAGGTTCCCATAAACCCCACTCCCTACCCCATCCCCACTCATCCCACATCAACAATCTCTCTCAGCAAGGTGGCACATTCATTGCATTTGGTGAATACATTTTGGAGCACTGCTATACCTCCTGGATTATAGTTTACATTGTAGTTTACACTCTTCCCCAGTCCATTCAGCCCATTCAGTAGTTAATGGCAGTATATATAATGTCCTGCAACTGTCTCTGTGGTATTCAGACATACTCTGTGGTCATTCAGGACAACTTCAAGTCCCCAAAATGTCCCATATCACACCTCTTCTTCCCTTTCCCTGCCCTCAGCAACTCCCATGGCCATTGTCTCCACATCAATGATAAAATTTCTTCCATTGCTAGAGTCACAATAGTTCTATAGTAGAATACCAGTCAGTCCACTCTAATCCATATTTTATTCCTCCATCCCATGGCCTCTGGGATGGTGATGTCCACGCTACCTCTAAATTGAGAGGAAGCTTAGAACTCACATGGCTGGTGGATGCAATTCTCCTGCTTGCAGTTGTAGACTCTCTCAGTTCCCTGGTGTGGTGGTTGACAATCCTCACCTCCCTATTAGCTGACCTGGGTAAGTTCAATGAACCAGAGAGTAGGTGTTGCAAATCTGCTGAGGCTCAGCATCCAGCTGGCACATAGACAGTACAGCGATTCAAGTTTCCTGAGCATATACCAACCCCAGTACCAACCACAGGTTCAGTAAAAGTGAAAGAAGAAGCATGTGTAGAGAGGTCACATCTGAGTCCAGCTCCCTCACACTTAGGAGCACAAATTCCAAAGTAGGGCCCACTGGCAAGGCATTGAACTCCAGGGCCATATGCCACGGCCATAGAACCTGTGTGTCTCCATAGCCCTCAGGAGAACCATTACCTGGGGTTGTATCTACTTTGGCTGTCTCTGGGATCCTGCTGGAGATGTGCACAAGCGCGACCCCTCTGATGACCTCCCAACTCATTTTGAAGTGTCTTAGTCATATAAACTCATTTGTCTTTACCATTTCCCCCTTTAATTCAAGGTCTTTCTCTAGTTGCATCACCGGCTGGTGATTGGTAGTAATCCCTTGGTGCCAGGGAGGCTCATCCCTGGGAGTCATGTCCCATGGGGGGGGAAGGTAATGCATTTGCATGCTGAGTTTGGCTTAGACAGTGGCCATATTTGAGCAACATGGAAGCTCTCAGAAGGTAACTTTTAGGCACCCTGCAGCTCTAGGCGTAGTTGAAATAGTTGGAGTTTCAAGCACACAGGCTCATGCTCATAAGCATAGTCATCAGTACCAAGGATCCATTGTTGGACCATCTTCTTCACTGGTCTTTGCCCTTGCACTTGGGGGATTGTTGCTGTTCCACTGGGTAATGTGACAGAGCTCCCCTGTCTAGGATCTCTGCACTCCCTCAGTTGTTGTTTGTAATTCTACCTACTATGACAATACCCAACAAATATCTGAACATATTTATATACCTTATATGCATGCCCTGGAGAACTCCCTCCCACCCATGCTTCTCCCATCAATGACACCCCACACCAGTGCTCCTCCCCTGCCATAGTTGAACCCCTCTGTGATCCAAAACTTCTTAAAAAATGAAGCCTAATATATTGCCAAATTCAAGTAGTAGGAAAATGAAATAGTAATGATAGTTTAAAGATTAGAAATAGAATATATACTAATTTAGAAAAAGTAAAATAAAGTAAAAATATAAATTGGGGTATTAAAAAATGAAAAATATCATAAAATTTTGTTTTTGACATTTTGCCTTTCATCACTGTAATAGGTTTTACCCTGTATGTACAGAGGCAAGTATACATCTCTTTTTATATCTTCTTTGTTCTCCCTTTTCTAACAGTTAGCTTCCTCTACCCTCTAGTCTTTATTCTCTCTGTCTTACAGCTTTTCTGTTGCATACTTTCTGCCTTCTAATGTTTTAGCTTACTCATGATTTCAGCTCACTCAATACTTCTTGGCTTTCTCAGGACATCTTTTCATTTCTCACTGATCTTTCTGCAATTAGCAGTTCAGAGGTCAGGAATATCAGAGTTGAGCTCACCCTACTTGGAGAAATATTTTCTTTCCAGGCTATAGTACAAGCTTCAGATCTGGCTACCTTGGGTTAGATGCCTTTCTAGTTCAAAGTGAACATAGTGAGATTGCATTGTATCTGCTTTTAAAATAATTGAACTCAACTATACAAGAGAAACAAAGGGAGACATAGGGTGACCAAAAGAAGGAGGGGAAAATGCAGCACCAGAGTTCAAAAGGGCAAACAATTTTGCTAGTATTTCTACTTGTGAGCAAATACCTTGGAATGATAGTGAAATGGAAGGCTCAAATCTGCTGACTCCTGGGTTTTTCTCAGTTCCTCTGAACCTCTCATGGTGTGAGCAGTTCCAGTGTTTTAACGTGGTGGCTTTTTTTTTTTTTTTTCTTTTTGAGTACCAGGACCAGGTATAGAACCTGGGACCTTATATGTAGAAAGCCAACACTCAACCGCTGAGTCACATCGGCTCCCCTGAGTTGTTTTTTGTTTGTTTGTTTGCTTGCTTGCTCGTTCTTTGTTTTTTTGTGTGTGTGTTTGTTTAGGAGGCACTGAGAACTAAACCTGGGACCTCCCATGTGGGAAGCAGGTGCACAACTGCTTGAACCACATCTGCTCCCTAATGCGTGTATTTTTGTTACCACATTTTCTTAGGTCAGGTCTCCTGGAAACAGATTCTGAGATGGAAATTTGCAGGTAGGAGAGATACTGGATAGTATTCTTGGAGTCTATACCTGTACAGAGTGTTGGAACAGGATCATACAAATAGAAGTTAAATTGTGATGCAATTGTCCCAAATTGAGTGAAGAGGGCCATAGCTTTGTATTTCCAATTCAATCAGTGGATTCAGGCTGCTCCCAGAAAGAAGGCATAACCTTGAGCAAAGTATGTCTCTTCAGCTAAAGGCAGGTAATGGAGAGGGACATAATTGGGAGCTAACAACAACCAACACTACTGATATCTGAAGATATGGGTGCTTTCATCCTGAAGGGGATCTGGATGGCCCTCTACAGCCTCTACTGCATATATCCATTTATCCTCCCACCCATTCATTTAACCATCCATTCTTTCTATACATCCTTTTATGCACTCAACACATATTTAATGAGTACCATGTTCCAGTTACTCACTATCATAGGAGTAGAGAATATACTAGAGTACAAAACAGATGAAAATCCTGCCCCTATGGCAGTTACATTCCAGTAAAGGAGGCAGATTCTCGATTTTAGGCAGTAATAAATGCTATGAAGAAGCATAACGTGAGATAAGGGGATGAAAGAGCTTGCTATTTTTATATACTGTGGTCAGGGAAGAGCTTTCTTTTAAGCAGTGACCTGAAGGAGATAGAGCAAATCATGGGACTGGCTGGGGAAAGGATGTTTTAGGCAATAAGAACATCAAGTTCAAAAACCCTGAGGCATAAGTGAGTTTGGCATGGTGGAGGAAATAGCAGTAGGAGTGCAGGGAGTGAAGTGGAACATGATGAGATGATGTTGAAGAAGTAGCAGGAGTCACAGCAAGTCATTCCTTGAGGTCTGATATTGTTGATGAATTCCAAAAAGAAATACTGATTGTGTTTGTAAACTGGTCTGTTTCTCTGGGCTCATGATAACCCTTTGATTGTATTAGATTCAACTGAGATGTCTAATTAAATTATGTTAATATTAGGGCACTGATTTAATCATGTCAGTAGAGTGTGACTCAGCGTTGAGTCCCAGCCCGCTTGGGGATAAAATAGACTCTCACGGAAGTAAAGGAACAGAGAAGGAGAACAATGTGGAAGAGAAACAGCCCGTTAGACAGAATCTTGAGACCCCAGGGAGAGAGGTGAGTCTGATAGTCTACAGTTGACCTTGTGAAGAGAACAGAGCAGCTGAGCCCAAAGACGAGCCTTTTGCCAGCCTAGAGCTGAGATTGGAAGAAGCTGAGCCACAGAGCCTTAAGAGGAAAGAGAAGTTCTGAACCCTCACAGACTTTGCCCACAATCTTGCATCAACACATGGCAACAAGCGTTGGTGAGAAAGTACCTCTTAAGTAACCTTGAGTTGGACTCTTTAGGGCCTTGTGATTGTAAGCTTCTACCCAAATAAATACCCTTTATAAATGCCAACAGACTTCTGGTATTTTGTGTCAGCACCCCTTTGGCTGACTAATACAAGAGTCATGGGAAGGATTTTATATTTTATTTTGAGTGAGACAGGAGTAGTTGGATGATTTTGAGCAGAGGAGTGACATGATATGATTTAAGCTTAAGCAAGATTACTCTGGCTGCTAGTGGGCAAGGATGGAAGGATGGAGACCAAGTGGGAAGATCTTTCAGGACAGATGACTAGGTTGGTAAGAGTGGAGATGGAGAGAAGTGGTCCCTAAATGCGAAGCAGCTATTTTATTTGATGTTCAACAAAATAAAACAATCATCAGTTTCCAACAGTGGATGAAAAACAGCAATGTTGGTCTTGTCATAAGAGAGTATCCAATGTGATGACTTCCTAAGGCATGTTTTAGAGTCGATTTGTTAATATGCAATTTTATGCTTATTTGCTAAATTTAAGCTCTAACCCCAGGTCTTATATGAGATGCGAATGACCCTTTCTCATGGCACTTAATCCTTGAATGTAAGAGACTATGCTTTTGCATCCCTAGTCCTTAACATGATACCTGGAACTAAAATATTTGTGGAAGGGAGGGAGGAAGGAGAGATGAGAAGGGAGGAAGGAAAGAAGGACAAGAAAAGGATGGTACTGCAAACACTGAGGTTACATAGACTGGGTAGTGCCTTTAACTAGTTATTACACTCAAGAAGAATGTGGTCAGGATTCTTAGAAAAGGTAACATTTTCTCTGATTAATCAAATTGCATTTGAAGTTAGGACATGGGACTAAAAGTTCACAATTTATAAGCTCAATTTGCAATTATCAACTCAAAGTTTTTATTTTTATTTATTTATTTATTTTTTTAAAAGATTTATTTATTTAATTCCTCCCCTCCCCCGGTTGTCTGTTCTCTGTGTCTATTTGCTGCGTCTTGTTTCTTTGTCCGCTTCTGTTGTCGTCAGCGGCACGGGAAGTGTGGGCGGCGCCATTCCTGGGCAGGCTGCACTTTCTTTCGCGCTGGGTGGCTCTCCTTACAGGGCGCACTCCTTGCACGTGGGGCTCCCCTAGGGGGGACACCCCTGCGTGGCACGGCACTCCTTGCGCGCATCAGCACTGCGCATGGGCCAGCTCCACATGGGTCAAGGAGGTCCGGGGTTTGAACCGTGGACCTCCCATGTGGTAGACAGATGCCCTAACCACTGGGCCAAGTCCGTTTCCCTCAAAGTTTTTAAAAGGCAGTAAATTATCTTCATTGTCAAGAGACTACATGTGGCTGATAATTTTTTCTAAAGGTGGCCATTCATTCCACATGATCTTGTGGAGTGTGTCCTTGGCACACCCCTATCATGAAAAGGTGTCTATTTTCTACCCCCTTGAATCTGGATGTGCCCTGGCACTGCTTTGACCAGTAGCATATGGCATAAGTGATGCTGTGCTATTACAGGCTCACCTTCCTCTTTCTGCCTCTTAGAATGCTCATTCTTGGAACACTCCCTCTCAGAGCCCAGCTGCCTTGTCCTAGCCATGTGAAGGGGTTCCATTTGGCAGCCAGTATCAACTGCCAGTCATGTGAGCGAGCCATCTTGAATGTCCCAGCCCAGATGACTTCAGCCTAAGCAACACCAGGTGGAAACCACTCAGCTGAGTAAGACAAACCACAGAACCATGGGCAATAATAAGTTGTTGGTTTAAGCCACTGAGCTTTGATGTATTATGCAAGACTAGAGAGATGGAAAGATAGCAAACATGGGATACCATGCTGAGTGGAATGGATGTCAGATTTTATTCTCTTGGGGGTGGCCGGGGACCTGTATTTAACATCATCTGGACTGTCATGTCAAGCTCCAAACTCTATTAAACACAGATTTGATTCCCTGCCACCATCTCCTCCCCCATGTCATTTTCTTCGCTCCCTTGCCTTTCCTCCTGTCTGGCTCTCATTACTCATGCCAAATCTGGTTTTCTTCCATTTTGATCTAACTTCTCTCCCCAGAATCATTTTCTGATGCACTTACCTTCCTTTCTCTTCATCTGTCTCCTCTCTCTGCTTCCCAGTTTTCCCCAGGTTTGTTGCCCCTCCTCGAATCCTCTTTGGGCCCCACGGCCCCCCTCTCTTTGGGTGGCCTCTCTGTAGTAGTGGATGGCTGATGTTTGGCCTGCCTTGCATACCTTGCTCTTTATTTTGGTACCATCATGGAGACACCAGTCCCCATTCTAGGTGCTCAGTCAAGGTCCCCTCCCTCAACCTCAACCAAAGGTAGGTTGCATGACCAAAAATAGGCCGGAAGTTTTCCTCTGTGAATTTGAGTCATCAGCATGGTGTTGTTAGAAGATGATTGGTGCACACACCTGAGGAGATAAGCCACTTGCTCCTGCTACCCAGCTGTGGGGAGCTGCGTATTCCTCTTCTCCTTGAGGTTGCTGGTTTATTATTATTTTTTCTGCTTTGTGGTCTATTCTTCCAAGAGGTAATTTTAAATTAGAATTCACCAGAATGATTTTCTGTTGTTGAGAACTAAAAATCTCAACTGATAAAATTGTTTCCCTGCTCCCAAATTCTTTCATTTATTTTTCTCTCATTCACTCTCCACCCCTCACTGTTTCTATCTTTCTATTTATTTCGGTGCTTTTTCTCTTTCTTATCCTCTCCCTTACAAACACACACAAGAACTTTCTTTCACATCCACCCTCCACCATTTTTTCCTCTTTCCCTTCAGGGGCTGCTGCTTCTCTTTTTATAATTAAATGTAATTTAAATTAAAATCACCTGGGTCTTGCCTGGCCCCAGTGACTGCCACATGGCTCTGGCTGGTGGTCTGTGCTATTCTAATGAGTCTGTTAGTCTCAGCTATTGCTTTTAGTTTGCCAGGCTGGAATTAGTCCCTACCAGCTCCCTCCCAGAATGCTTACAGCCTCTTCCAGTAAAAAATAGTCTTTTCTTGCTGCATGGTTTGGTCCTCTGAACCTGCTGTTGGTTTATGATGATGATTGGACAAGGTTAGTAAAAGATGACACACTTTTGGTGCTGCTTTTGGGGTTCTGTTTAGAGATCAGGCTGAGAGGGTTGGTTTGTGGGAAATATAATGGCCTAGTGTTGAAATAAGTTTGGAGTAGGAGATCTGGCCTCCAGTCCCAGGCTGTGGTGCACCAGCCTCCAAGTCTTAGCCGCTACATGGATGCCTCTTTTTGGGGACTGGTCAGTATCTGCCCTGCTTTTATGGCCAGCACCGAGCCAGGTCAGGACTGTGCAAAAGGGCGGCTTATAGGCAGGATCATTTGGAGTGACCTGACAGCAAGGAGAAGACAAGTGGTAGAAGGGCCACTTGGGAGAGCCTGGAGCTTAGGAATTTATATATGGGGTATACAGCCACTTTCAGGCCCCCCAGTCCCTGGCTGGCTCACAGTTTCCACGAATGCCAATGGCTTCCCATTGCTAGCACCTGTGACTTCACCTGAGGGCTCTCGCTGGCTGTGGATGTGTGTTGTTGACTGTGTGGGGCAGGTATAAGTGCAGAGGAGATTTTGAACCAACGTCAAACAGAAGTTTTGGGGCAAATAACTCAGCAACTTCACCACTTGGTGAGGTGGAGGGGAAACTACCCTGGGATGTGTTATATATCGTCTCTCCAAGTCTCCAGCAGGAACGAGCCCCAATGGCCCACAGCACTAATATGCTTAGCAAAACACCCTGTATCGGCTGCCTTTCCATCTGTCCCATTCCCCATCCCCTCCCAGTGCTTCCCCAGATCACTGCTTTCCCCCAATAAACCATTTGCACTCAAATCTCTATCTCAGGGTCTGTTTTCTGAAGAACCCAACCTGAGAAGAGGATCCCAAACTGCAGTGCCACATAGATGGCAAGACAGAGTGATGCTCCTAGGACAGAGGAGGCAGGAGTGGTAGATGATATCCAAGCATAGGGTGGTCCCTTGCGGGGATCCTCTAATATGGGGAGGATGGTAAGTAGTGATTGAAATACTGTAAAAATGCCTCTGGACTGTGGGATAGAAGCCAGATCAGATTGCACTACCTGTAAACTGAACAAATCACTAAACTTTCTGCATCAAGTTCCCTCTGGAAAGAAAAAAAAAAAAAAAAAGAAATGGCTCATTTAGTCTCACCAAGGAGCCACAGAAAGCAAGCAAGAGGGAAGCAGATGTGGCTCAAGTGGTAGAGCTTCCACCTACCATATGGGAGGACCCAGGTTCGATCCCTGGGACCTCCTGGTGAAAAAGAAGAAGAAGAGGAAGCATGCTCATGTGGGGAGCCAGTGCCCACATAAGTGCCCTCATGGTGAGCGCAAGTGCCCACGTGGTGAGCCAGTGCCTGCACAAGTGAGTCACGCAGCAAGATGATGATGCACCAAAAGGAGAGACAAGGGGAGAGTCAAGGTGAAAAGCAGCAGAAACCAGGAACTGAGGTGGTGCAATTGACAGGGAACCTCTCGCCACGTGAGGGGTCTCCAGGATCAAATTCCAGTGACTCCTAGAGGAGAAAAAATGAGAAGAGAAGACAACACAGACAGCAAAAACAGCAGGAGGGGAAGGAGGGGGAGGAAATAAATAAATAAATCTTTAAAAAAAAAAAAAGAAGAAGAAAGCAAGAGCTTCCAGCTGTAGATCTTTTGTAGCCAACTGGAAAATGGTAGTGCTGCTGGGACATAGGTTCCTTTATTTATTTATTTATTTATTTATTTATTTATTTTTAAAGATTTATTTTTATTTAATTCCCCTCCCCTCCCCCGGTTGTCTGTTTTCTGTGTCTATTTGCTGTGTCTTGTTTCTTTGTCCGCTTCTGTTGTCGTCAGCAGCACGGGAAGTGTGGGCGGCGCCATTCCTGGGCAGACTGCTCCCTCCTTCGCGCTGGGCGGCTCTCCTTACGGGGCGCACTCCTTGTGCGTGGGGCTCCCCTACGTGGGGGACACACCTGCGTGGCAGGGCACTCCTTGCGCGCATCAGCACTGCGCATGGGCCAGCTCCACACGGGTCAGGGAGGCCTGGGGCTTGAACCGCGGACCTCCCATGTGGTAGACGGACGCCCTAACCACTGGGCCAAGTCCGTTTCCCAGTTCCTTTACTTATTAAATGTTCCTTTCATTTTTATAGTAAAATAGTTTCGATAATTTCTAAAATGCCAGCATTATGCACTAAGCTATTGCCGGGAATAATACTGATTGTCAACAGCTATGTGCATTATAAATTCACTGATATAAAAAGTGCCATAGTGATGAACTCGCATGTTCTGAGCTCTGAAATCATGAAAGTTTAATGGTTGCACTTTCGTTGCCCTGAGTCTTGTTTCCATTGTTGCTCTCCAGTTCCTGTTTAATATGCTTGAAGCATCCTACAATCGAGCAAGCTGATCCTTTCAAGACAGCTTGTCTTTCACTGTGTGTAGGACTGGGACTCATGACTTTGATCTTTCTGGCATCTACGCTGCAGACCAGGCTATGAATTTTCTTACAAGGCTGCAAGGCTGTAGTGGGATGCTGGGAATGCCAGCAATATTTTATTCTGGGCCTCGAGAGTGTGATGGATTGGTCCTAAGATTTAGGATTTAGGGCTACCAGATTCAGAAAGGCAATACTGTGGTTTCCTCAGAAGTGGTGCTAGGGAGTGTGTTCAAAGAGTAGAGAGGGAAGGATGGTTGGTCCGAGAACCCACAAGAAAATTTACAGAAAAGTTATATACTATGCACTATGCTGCATGAGTTCTTCGTGATTGTCATGTTCAATTATCATAGCAATCCTATGTGTGTATTTATTATATCCATTTTTGCATATGAAGAAACTCAGATTCAGACAGGTTAAGTGACATGGGTGAGATCACACCAAGAGTGAGGTCAGAGTTGGGAGTCCAACTTAATCATTTCTTTGTCTACTTTGTGCTATGGCATTGCTTGGATATTTGAAGATGCATATTGGGTTCTTCCAAAGGTACATTTTCTCTTTGAACCTGTGTAGGGCAGTTGGGACAGATGTTCACCAATGTTTCTCCCAAATTTTAAATTCTAAGATGGCTGTGACAGGATGAATCTGCGCAGAAGTTGTCTGGTTCTTCTAATTATTCTCATTTCAGGACAAATTTACCAACCACATGAGACACTTCTAAGGTCATAAATAGTTTTTTATGATTTCACTGGAGACAGTGCTTCCTGGCAAAGCCCACATTAGGCTGAGTGGCTTCTGGGGGCAGGGGGGAGGGTTTCCTATACAGCTGATCCAAGCCAGGGTGTGTGGGTTCTTCTTGACTTGTTTCCTCACACACAGATTGCAGAGTGGACCTGTAGAAAGCTTTCCAGCTCTAGAGGAGCTAATGAGAACTTTCCTCAGGAACATCCCAAACCTGTATTTTACTATTGGGCAGAGGTGTCCAGTGATCATGTATCTCCTAACTCTATACCTTTACAATAACCTGACACATGCCACTCAGCTGCTGACTCCTCAGGTACCCCTTGTTCCATGGCTCTTCCCAGAAACGGCACAGGGTCTTCATTTCTAGTTCTTGACTTTGACCTGATTTATGATTAGGGCCCCAGGTTTTGCTTTCTCTGTCTTTGACTTTTTTCTCTTGGGATATTGATCCTGAGTCTAATTTCTCACTATTTTCATTTTAGGGTTGTATCATATAGAACTCTTTACCTTCAGCCTGGTCCCTTTTGACCAAGCCCATCCCAGCCTAGGAGTCAATGTGGAGGGAGCTTGGTCTGAACATTTCCCACCTTCAATGAGAGGAGTAAATTTCAAAGCCTGTTTCCAACTTAACTCAGGAAAATTGGACACAGTCTGCTCCCTAAATAGAAGTGGGGTATAAACGTATAAGACCCATTACTACCTTATTCTTACTTGGCCTTTTCCCCCCACTGATATTGCCCAGGTGTATTAATTTTCTGTTGCTGCATAACAAATTACCACAAACTTAGTGGCTTAAAACAACACAAATTTATTATCTCAGTGTCCATGGGTCAAGAATCTGGGTACAAGCTGAAATCAAGGTGTTGCCCATGACTGTGATTATTCTCTGAGGCACAGGTCCTCTTCCAAGCTCACTAGTTGTTGGCAGAAGTAATTTCCTTACGTTTTTGACTGAGATCCCTTTCTTGCTAGCCACTGAACAGGGATCATTCTCAGATCCTAGAGGCTACCCACAGTTCCTTGCCTCATGGCCACCATTTGCAGTTCACAATATGGTTATGTAATTTCTCCTAGTCCATTAGAAGAATAGCTCTCTGATGCTTTACCTTTTAAAGTTGCCTCTGATTAGGTCAGGTGCACCCATGGTACTCTCCTTTTGATGAACTCATAGTCAACTGATTACTAGCCAAATCATGGGTGTGATATCTCATCATATTCACAAGTTCCACCACACTCAAGGGGAGGGAATTTACAGGGTATGTCTGCCATACCAGGAGAGGAGGGGATAATCTGAGGATTTTGTTGGTGTCCTACTTGGTGCAGGTCTGCACCACAGAAGCTCTGATCTTCATGGTTCATGTGTCCTGTTTCATCTGGGAGTTGATGCCTGGCAAACATTTAAGAAAATAATTGTTAATACTACTACTTGTCACTGGACAAATGATTTTGTCAGACTCATTAGCACTTGATTCTGCAGTCAAGACTGCAGAATTCTCACTTACCTGCTGCCATTCTTATTTAGAGCAAGGAAGGGCCCTTGGCTTTGCCTCATGGCATATAAAGGAGATCTAGGTTCTAACTGCCTATTAAGTAGAATTTCAGCCAATTTTCCTTTCTACCTTCTACCAATACCTCTCTATTCCAGAGGTACTTTGTGCAACTGACTCATGAATCTGGGGAGTTCAGTGATATACATATTAGGTTCTACTGAGGATTCACATTTCTAGAGTTAACAAACACTGATCCATCTGCTTTCAAGATGCCAACATTTTGTTTCTTTTGTTTTTTCCTATTCCCTTTGTCCTTAATGCTTTAAAAAGAGAATTAAAGTTGCATATGGAATTCAGGTTGCTAAGCAGTTGACCTTAAAATTGAGAGATTTTCTTGGATTATCCAAATGGGCCCAATCTAATTAAATGAACTTTGAAAAAAGGAAGATAAAGGCAGAAGAGTAGGTTAGCAAGATGTGACCTGAAGATTCCACCCACCATTGTAAACTTTGAAGAGGGACAAGGGGGCCCTGAGCAAGGGAATACGGCAGCTTCTAGAAGCTGAGAATGACTTGTTTTACAGCCAGCAAGGAAACAGCCATCTCCATCCTAAAACTGCAAGGATCTGAATTCTGCCAACCACCCTAGTGAGCAGAAAGCAGATGCTCCCTAGAGCCTCCAGAATGAAATGAAGCCGGCTGACATCTTGATTTTAGCCTGATGGGACCTGTCCTGGACTTCTGACCTACAGAACTGTAAGACAATATTTTTTTTTTGTTTGTTTGTCTTAAGCCACCAAGTTTGTGGTACTGTCTTATGGCAGCAGTAGAAAACCAATAAAATGACCAAAATAGAAAGACCTGAGCAGTTCACTTGTGTCCTTATCACTAAACACTCTTCGGCGTTCCTTCCCAGTCAAAGACCTTTTCTAATTCTGTTCTTTTACTCATATCCAACTTTGAAAACATATTTCTCTTGTCTTTTCCCTTTGGTTCAGTATTTGCTAGAAGCTTCAACTCTACTGTCCTCATTCATTAGCCAACTATTTTCTGCCAACACGTATTTTAGCTTCTTTTAATCTTAAGACTTTTTGTTTATACCCCAGAAGACTCTTCTAATGCCCTATACCTGGTTTAAATTTTATGTGTAAAAGGGGTCAATAAACCTGAAAAGATGTCTAATCTCAAAGAACCATGGATATGCAAACACCAATAATGAGCTGTTTTGACATATCATGTGGCAAATTAAAAAGATGTATGTATAATAGGAAGTACTGTGAGCGTGAAGGGAAATGCACATTTCTATGCACTGGTAGAGGGAGTATAAATGTATGAAACTTTTTACAGAAAGGCAAGATGATAGCACTTTCATAAATAAAAATGCGACTTCCCTATAACTTAGAGACGGACATGAAGATAAAGATGTCAATAGAGGCATTGTTTGAGACAGCATAAATTGAAAATCTAAATGGCTAAGGAAGCGGGAGGTAAGAATGACACTGGGAGGAGAGTAGGCGTAGTAGGACAAAGAGGAACATTCAGGCTTTGCTTCTGAGCACTTCTATGTTGTTTGAATCTTTGTCAATGTGGATCTGTGGATCTGATCTTGTATTCCTAAAGTAATTTGAAAAGGAAAGACAATTCCTGGGTTCTTTTCCAAGAAAAATCCAGATCTACTTCTACTTTTCAAAATAGAAATGAAACGAATACTTTGTCAAACTCAAAAACTTCAGACAGCAGGTGGATAATTTAGTCATGGAGCTGGCTGGTTAGTTATTTGGATAATTGAATTTAAGCCATCCCTGACAGTGTAATCCAGTTTAATTTGCCAAAATGTCAGACCTGGAGACAGATCAGATGGAAAACATTTGGTGATGGTAGGAGCATCATTGAAGAGACTTGCTTTGTGTTATGAGCCACCCTAAGAAACAGCCCTTTCACAAAACAAGGGCCTCAATTGAAAAGACTTGATTGAGTGCCTCAGCAGTCTGAACCTGTCATTAATGTTAGTGTTTCATAACGTGCTTTGATCATTTATTTATGAAATGTTTGATTTAATGGTCCATTCGCCCCTTGTCAAAAGCTTCTGGGAATGCCTGCATACTCTGTTTGTTTACTGAATAATAATTTGATTTGGGCTTTCCCATTTGGCAAATTTCTGTTGATCCCAATAACGTCTCTAACAAGACCATGTGGCAGGTTCCTATTGTCCTCACAATTGTGGGCTTCATTTCAGGTATCAGATGCAGCAAGCAGCCCACCATTTGTCAGCCCTTTAAAAAAAGGGACCTTAACTAAAAATTGCATTTGCTCCAATTATTTCATCAGATCTGTGAGTGAACACCTTTCTCCTTTTACTAATCTTTGCTTTTGTCTTGTCTGTACCCCCTGCTTGTGTCCAGAAGGACCGGGCATTACTGGTGAACTTGAGGGAGCCCCACGTTTATTTGCTTGTAATCTCATGGAGGAACTCTCACCACAGAACAGCTCTGAAAAGGGTCTAGATGTCGGAAGGGAGCAGACATAGTCATATATGTGGTGGCTGGAATTCAACTTTGATTTGTATTCCATAGACCCTGGGTGCCTGGGATCTAGTGAAAAAAAATAAGACTGAAATCATGGGATATTTTGGAGCACAAGTATCCCTGCCTGGAGATCCTTTTACTGTGCAGTTAACATGGTACCCTGTGGGTGACATTGCAAACCAGCTCAATGTCAGGGGAGAGTGGGACCTGGCAGAACAGCAACAGGGCCTGTTGGGACTTTGGATCTTTTGAACACATATAAGAACCCCTGAACATTTCAGAATTACATAGAATAGATTTTCTGCCATGTGGATGCAAGCTGGACACTCACCCTGACATGATCACCACCAATAGCACTCACAGCTTTTATAGTGATCCCTGAATTTGGATTTTCTATTGACACAATCCTTTCGCAGGGGGTTGTCTTAATCGACATGCGTCATTGTGTAAGAATAGGAATAAGTGCAGTAGATAGCTTGCTATGGTAGAAACTCCTTGGTCCTTTCCCACCCAGCAGAATTTGGCCATTGGAGTGCTCATTTGGTGTCTTCAAGGTTATCTCATTACTCAACAGTGTCTGTAGATTATTTGTAAGAGGTCATAGAGAAGAGATACAAATTATATAGAAATCCAACTATGTTAGAAAAATTCACCAGAACCTAAACTCCAGCTGCAAATACATAGTAATATGATGAGCCACAATTTCAGACCTAAGATAGGTTTCTACTAGTGAATCGGTGAAGGGGCATCACTATCACCAATTCCTAGCCAGGGGAAGAGGATCCTGGAGGCTCTTTTAATTTACCCAAGGAATGCCCTAAATCTAAGTATTTCCTTTTCCACCTGTGTCCTCAGAACCAGTTTTCCTTTTTACAATGCATTCCTTTTCCTGCATCTGTGTTCCTTTCACTATTTGCTGGTACCTTGCGATTCACAGTTGGGGACTCTGCAGGTGTGAGGATTCCCAGGTGGGCCAGTAAACCGAAGATGAAGAGGTGCATGACTCTGATTGCCATCTTCAGTTTAGTCAGGGCTATAGCCTACCACTCCTTTAGAATCACACATTGTCTCTGAAGTTCTCAGGAACATAAATTCTTTACTTCAAGACTTTGCCAAAGCACTGAGTGTGCTTATGTTGTTCTACAATGTGGAGCTAGAATACTACTTCCCACTGGGAAAAAATAGCCTTAGGATATCCCCTAACTACGTAACTAGTTAATCTATCTTACTCTGTCCTTTTATCCAGAGAATACAGAAAATTTTATCTTTCTCCCAGAATTTTTGTGTAGCTTAAATGAGAACAAAGATATGAAGGCCCCCAAAATTTTCACAATGGACCACTAAGATTGTGTCTTCATGGGAGCCACTGATGCAAGTATGCTGGCCCCTCTAGTGGCTTGAATTATTTCCCTCCAAAATGATATGTGCACATCCTAATCCCCAGTACCTCAGAATGTGATGCTATTTGGATATAGGGTTGTTGCAGATGAAATTATTAAATTGAGATGAGGTCATACCGGAGTAGGGCAGACCCTTAATCCAATACGAGAAGCAAATGCCAATGGATGACTGAGGCAGAGACTGAAGTTCCTGCAATTGCCGGCCAAGGAATGCCAAGCACTGTCAGCAAAGTAGGAAGGGCCAGGAAAGGATTCTCCCTTATAGGCTTCCGAGGGAGCACGGATCTGTCGACACCTTGTTTTTGGACTTCTGGTCTCCAGAACTTTGAGAAAAGATATTTCTCTTGTTTAAAGCCACCTAGTTTGCAGTGCTTTGTTATAGCAGCCACAGGAAACTGAGACAGTCCCCAAATAAATGGTAGAGGGAGCCTGATAAGTTACTCCATGAGGGGGTCACATTGAATTTTAAGTCCATCAATGACATGGCTGACATTGCTGTCGTTCCATAAAGATCTAGATGTAACATCTTTGAGGAGCCCTGGAGGAGCTCACCATTGAGGACGAGGAATGACCACCCGCTAGATTCTGCCTTGACCCTGATTCTCCACCCAGCTGCCCACTGGAGTCCTCTGCAGAGCTCTGCTAGACCTCTGAGACCCAGGTTGCACTCTAGAGCAATTAAACCAGAATCTCTGTGCCTTTACAGGTCCTGGAGATTCACCTCTGGAGGGAGGCTGAGAACCACTCCTTGAATTTCTTTGCATTGGCCTCACCTGGGAGTTATGCAGACTCTCGGCCTCTGCCTCAGACCAACTGAATCAGAAATCTGCATTTTAACGAGACCCCCATGTAGACCCTGTGCACAGAAAAGCTCAAGAGGTGCCGCCCTGGACAATCCTGGAAACAGGCTTCTCAGAGGGAAAAAAGGCACATCTATATTGTTCTGTCTTAATGTGACAGATTGAAGTTAAAATAACTGCCATATTATACACTATTGAATGTGTTTAAAAATACTGCGTATATTTATATAGGTTTTAAGAAAGGCTGCCTCATCATTTTATAGGCAAGATGTGATTCAAAACTGTAGCCAAGACAATATTCAAAATAAATTACAAGGATTGGGCTTTTCATTAGGGAAACTCAAAACCACAGTGGGAGAGCACTTCACGTCTACAAAGGATGTTTATTATTGAAAAAGTGGAAAGGACGCGTTGGAGAGGATGTGAAGAAATTGGAACTCTGGTGCATTGTTGGTGGGAATGTAAAATGGTATAGCCACTGTGGAAAGCAATATGGTGGTTCCTCAAAAGGTTAAGTATAGAATTTCCATATGACCCAGCAATTCCACTTCTCAGCATATACCCAAAGTTGGTGAACACAGGGTTGCAAACAGATAGTTGTACACCAGTGTTTATAGCAGCATTAGTCACAATAACCAAAAGCTGGAAATACCTTAAATGTCCATCAACAAACTGGAAATACCTCAAATGTCCATCAACGAATGTGATATATACACACAAGGGAGCAGTATTCAGCCTTAAGGAAAAAACAAAGTAATGAGACATGTTGCAACGTGGAATAACCTGGAAAATATTATGCTCAGTGAAATAAGCAAGGACATAAGGACAAAAATTGTATGTTATCACTTAGGTGACTAGAAATAATACATTTTCAGAGATAGAAGGTAGATTAGAGGTAACCGAGGGTGGGGGAGGTGGAGGAAGGAAAGAATTGCAAAAATTTTAAAAACATATAAGAAAAATAATTAAAAAGAATAGGTGGCTGAAACATAAATGGGAAGGGGTCAGGGGAACACAAATACCCCAGACGGTCTACAAGAACCTCCCACAAGTGATCCATGAAGGGTAAAGAGAACCACCTCCCAAGATTCCCATGGGAAATGGGAAATAAATACTAAAATAAAACAAAAACCAACAATTACCAAAAATTCCTTCATATAACACAAAAAGGAGCAAAGCATTTTGTTTTACAGTTTTTACCCTAAACTGCCCTTTTCCATTATATATCTTTGTAACAATATATGTTGTTTTTAGGGTTTTCAGACTAGCAGTAGAAAACACACAATTGCTGGGGTCACAAGCAAACAGATGATTTTAGAACCACTGGGACCTTTAAGGAAGGGAGCCGGCTAGTTCTAGGTGCCGTAAGGGAAATAAACAGCTGTTTGCAAAAAAGTGAAAAAAAAAAAAGAATTGAGGTTTGTTTGGCTTAGGGATGCTCTTGAAAGCATCTCACATGTAGGACACAAGATACAAAAAAAAAAGTTGTTTAGTGATTTCTTTGAAAAGGTCTGTGTCTATTGGGGGAGACATTTCTTTTTCAGCAAGGAACTTAGAATGGGAGAGGCTGAATTTAAAATCGTGATTGAAAACAATGAACCAAGACTCTGCCGCTTGTAGAAACACAGGTACAGACAGAGGCAAACTGTGTTTTCAAAGTAAAGGGAAAAACTTCTCTCAGTGGATGGAATTTACGTAGATCTAGATCAAATATGCATTCTCTTCCTCAGTTTAAGATTGTGGCACAGCACACAGTCTTTTTACACAGAGTGTTGGTTCTTTGAAATATCATAAAAGAGGGGTCAGTAGCTGCTGAGAAAAGGCACAAAAAGTAAACACCCAGAAGTGGGGAGGTCTAGGCCAAAAAGAGAAATCGCCTTTATTGAGCTCTCATGGGCCAGCTGCAAGGAGATGGACGCTGAGAATTTAAGAGACGTGTCCAAGCCGGAGAGGTGGATTTGAACCCAATTTTCGTCGTTTTCTCTGTTAGGCCAGGTCATCTGGAAGTTCTTGAGGGCCTCCATGAGCAATGTCCCCTTTTTACTTCAGGCTTGAAATCCCCTGGTCCCTTTGTTCCTTTCAAAACATCAGGATGGTATTTTATCCATTCTCATGCTTCCCTTTTTTCGTACCTTCCATATCCCTTGCTTGTTTTCTGGTGGTCTTCCTTCAGCAATCAGCGGCCGAAAAGCTTTCGGCATTGTTCCAGGATACACATTCATCCTTTGGTGAATACTTAAGAAAAATTTCCCTACAGGAAATTTGTCAGCTCTCCTGGCAGCAAGATAGATGTTCTTTCCAAGATTCTTCCTAACAGTTCTGATTTTATCCAACCTGTGTTAGACCCACCATTCTAATGTGTTATCATGAGCAAACTGTCTCAGTGCTGTGACATGAAGGTTCAGTTTGGTTTTACAGAAATTCCCTGACCTGAATGTCCTTGGCTAAAGGTCAAGGGCAGTTTGTTCATAGAATCAGGCTGGCATTCTAAGGCTAACCCCCACCTATGTGCCCCCACTGACCCTGCTGTCTCAGAGGAAAAGGGGCTACTGTCAATGCCGGTGACACAATCCAATTCCATGCTGGGGCCCACACCCTCCCCAGTCCATAATGATTGTGCATTGATTATCACTCTCTTCTCCTGGAGTTGAACTTCCTGTTTGTTGCCATCAGCACTAAAGCTGAGATCACAAATTGCCTGCACCTACCTGCAGACCTGGTTTGTTTGAATTGAATTTGTGTCCAATAGTAAAGCTCAGGGGACGTCACAGAAAAAGTCATATTTCTGTTTTCTCTTTAAAAACAAAGCAAAACAGACAATCTAGCAAACTGGGCAGACAAAGCAGTGATAACTGAGTGAAATTTGGCTGGCTCCTCCGAGGGCCACATGCTCTCGAGCACCCCAGCATGCCCCCTCCCTTACCAGGTGCATCTCTTTGTACATTTGGGCTAAATAATGGATAATGTATTCAATTCTAATTTTGCATTCACTTATTCTCTTTTTTTTTAAAGATTTATTTTTATTTATTCCTCTCCTCTTCCCCCCCATTGTCTGTTGTGTCCATTCACTGTGCATTCTTCTGTTTATGCTTGCATTATCCTGTGGCACTGGGAAACCGTATCTCTTTTTGTTGCGTCATCTTGCTGTGTCAGCTCTCAGTGTGTGCGGTGCCACTCCTGGACAGGCTGCGCTTTTTTCACATGGGGCAGCTCTCCTTGCGGAGCACACTCCTTGCACGTGGGGCACCCCTATGCAGGAACTCCCCTGCATGGCACAACACACCTTGCATGCGGCAGCAGCACTGCGCATGGGCCAGCTCACCACATGGGTCAGGAGGCCCTGGGGGTCGAACCCTGGACCCTCCATATGGTAGACGGACACTCTATCAGTTGAGCCAAGTCCGCTTCCCCCACTTATTCTCTTTGTAGGTGTGTCAAATCTCTGGTTTATTTTAAAAATTTCAATTGTTAGGGTTTTCATTTTGAGAAGTTTTATTTTGTTCTTTTGCAAATCATTTTGACCATTCCTGTCTGATTCCTTGTTCACGTGTTCCAGTTTCTTCAAGCATATTAAATGTGGTTATATCACACCAGGTGGTAACTCCAGTATCTGAAGCCTTCATGATTCTGCCCCTGATCTGTTGTCCGTGTATGAGTTCTTAGAGTTCCCAGTTGAAGCCAAGTTTCTCCATGAGGGGCTTATATCCTTTTCTTCCTATTACCTGGGGCTACTGTCAACTTGGAACAACTTTAAGTCAGATTATCTCCTGAAGTTTCTTGGAGGAATCCCAGCTGGGGAGTCCAGCTGTCTGTGGCTGTAGAGTCTGGGTGAACTTCAGCCGAGGTCTGCATGGATCACATGTGTATTTCCAGAGATATTGACTCTCCGCCACAGCTTTGGAATCTGTTAAGCAAAGATAAACAGTGTTCTGTAATCATGGATCAGTGAGTGGTTTCAGAGCAAAATGTAGCAGCCTGCCAGCATCTTCTAGAAATAATATTTGGATTTATGATTTGGTTTTGGTTTTGGTAGAGGCTGGGGGAGTGAGTTTCAACAGTTAAGGCTGGTCCTGTAGCTAAAATGTACTTATAAGAAACCCCCAGCAGGAGCAGGCTTCCTGGTGCATCACACACACACACACACACACACACACACACCACTGATTTTAAGAGACCTGGATGTGAAACTCCTTGGAGATCCAACAGTGGGAGGACAAAGAAGCCTAGGCCTACGGTCTCCTGACCTCTTTCTTCTTTTTCTCCCCGACTTCTTTCAATGCGTGTCCTCCTTCTGCTGTTGCAGTGCTACTTTCTGTCTATAATAAAGCTGTTCCATGAGTGTAGACTGAGTCTCATGAGTCCTTGTAGCAGTGGAACACCTTAGGTGATTAATGTGTAATTAACGCAGTGGGGGGCTCCTGGTGGTTCCCCACCTTGGTGGTGCTGAGGCTTCATCCTCTGTGCTCTGTCAGCTGACAGTGGACCCTCTGTGTTTCCCATGGCATGGTATGAATACACAGGGGCTCTTCTTTTCACTTTGTTTTCATATTCTTCTGAGGATTCCTTACTCCCAGTCCAGGTCAGAGGTGCATTATGGTATAAAAAATGGATTTTTTTTCAATAGAAAAATTGTTCATACTATCTAATTTTCTAAACTGCCAGAGACAAAATCCTCAAGCATGTCCATGTGCATGCATTTGTATATCTGCATATATACATGTGTGTATATATATGCATGTACATACATACACATATATATGTAAAATATGTATTCATGAAGGTTAAACCTACTTGTCGGGGTTTTTACCCCTTTTACATTTGCCATCCTTTAAATTTTGCTGTTCCTGAAAACTTTGTCCTCAGCTCTTTTCTCCTGCACTGTCCCTTGGTACTACATCAACAGTTGGCTAACTACTGTTTGTAGGCCAAACCTAGCTCACTGCCAGTTTTGTTAAGTTTTATAGGAACATAGCCATACCTATTTGTTTACATATTGTCTATAGCTGCATTTACACTACAAAGGCAGAGTGGGACAGTTTCTACATAGATCCTCTCTATTTGACCCTTTAGAGAAAAAGTTTTCCAACTGTATTTGTCAGAATTCTCCAGGGAAACAGAACTGAGGAAATGGATATATATATGTGTGTGTGTGTGTGTGTGTGTGTGTGTATTAAATAGTTGTTATAGGAATTGACTCATGCAGCCGTGGGGATTAGCATGTCCAACTTCCACAGGGCTAGGCTTAAGTTGGGAACTCCAATAAAGCTTTACGGAATTCCCCAGGAAAAGCTGGCTGGCTAAAGTAGAAAAAGAAATTCTAACTGCTGAAATCATCAATTATCCCCTTAAGGCCCTCAACTGATTGGATGAGACTTCTCTCATTGCTGAAGACAGTCCTCTTTGTTGATTGTAGATGTAATCAGCTGTAGATGCAATCAACTGACTAATGATTTAAATCCACAAAATAGCCCTCCCATGTGTATTAGTCTGGGTTCTCTAGGGAAACAGAATCAACAAGAGCTATCTGTCAACAGTAAGAGATTTTATCAGAGTATCTCCTGTGACTGTGGGGATGCACAAGTCCAGTTTCCGCAGACAGGCTGAAACCAGGGACTCCAATGAAAGTCCAGTGAAGGTCCTTGATGAGTTCAGGGAGACGTCGCTGTCCAAAGACGAGCTGGGAATCTCTCCTTCAATTCTGGATTCACTTTCCCTTTCAAGGCATTCAGCTGATTGGATAAATCATCAGTCATTGCTAATGGCAATCTCCCTGATTGATGGAAATGTAATCAGCTATGTATGATTTACCACTGCAGTAAAGTCAATGGTGACTAAAGTCCAGAAATGTCCTTGTATTACAATTACCCCAGTGCTTGCTTTACCAAAAACTCGGCACAATTACCTGGCCAAGTTGACACATCAGCCCCACCATCATATCATGAGTATTAATAATTATGCCTCAGGGTGTCTCATGCTGGGCAGATGCATATGAAAGGAAAATAATGATATTGCATACGTCCCTATTGTGGATTCAGAGGGGATTTTTGATGATTGTCCCCTTATCTCCGACACCAAGAAGCAAAGAATCAAAACCATAGTGTCTCTGAGCTAAGCCAGGAGCTTGGAGGAGAATATGGTTGTTTTAAGCATCGTTGGAGACACAGTAGAGACCAACCTTGCACTGCTCTCCTCCTGTACAAATGACTGTGGAGTCCAGCAGTGCCAGGCTGCCAAGGCCAGTTAGAGAGGAACCCCATCTATTGCAGCCATCATGGCTCCTTCAAGGGGCCCATAGAGATGGAGCACTGGCTCAAAGCTCATGTAACTTCAGGCCTGAGGATTGGGCATTGGCCCACACTGGGCTTCTGTCTTGTCCGTTGTGTCCCGCTAAACCAGGCTTCTCCTTCAAAAGCTTGGGTGCCAAGAGGGCTTGATGCCACTTGCTTGCAGGATGGATTAGCAAGGATGGGTTAGCAAGGATTAGCAAGGGTGTCACTGGTGTAACGCTCTCCAAGGATCTAAGGTGAATCAATTGTTAGATATCCAGGGAATGCCAGAGCTAGGAAACTTGAGTCCTACTGGAAGCTGAGGGGGCTGATGACCAGCATTTCCAAAAGATCCTGGTTAATGAATATGGCTCCACCCCAGCACTGAACTAGCCTGGGCTAGGATGGGAGCACTGAGAAATTTTGCATTTCATTGATTGACTCAGTGGATCAGAAGAGAGTCTGCCTATTTCTGGGGCTGTGTCATCTCCTTTACCTAGATCCAAGGACTTGGGGTCCCAGCAAAGCACATACTGATGATCTCAGAAGTGTACCTCTTGGTCATCCCTCTTGGGATCACAGGATGCCACACAAGGCACTTCAGTGTCAGTACTAAACTTGGCTCAGTACTCTCTCTGTGTCCTCCTTCCTCGCGTATGTTCATGACATCAGAGTACATCAGTCATCCAAGCTCAAAGCCTCTTCTCACAGATTGCATCCAAATGCCTACTAAATCTTATCCTTTTAGCCATTCACTTGCCATTGTCATTGGGCGCTTGTGTCATCATGAGGGTGGCCTGGTTGGTTTCTTGTTCTGGCCCCTGCCTTTCTCCAAGCAGCAACCAGACAATCCTTTACTCATTTCATCAGGTCATGCCTCATCTCCCACCTTGCTGTGATTGTCTTGCTCTCCAGGTTGAAGTGTAAATGCCTTTGGTGGGCTGCTGCCTTCTTTAAGCTCTGCCCTCCGCTAAACTCACAGTCTTGTTTCCAGCCCCCTCCTCACTACCTGCCTTGTAGCCTGGCCACACCCTCTATCCACATTCTGGTGTCCCCTGGAGGCATGGCCACATCCTCTCCATCACTAGACCTAGCTCTGCTCAGCACGCCGGGGTCAGGGGCTGGGTAGCTCTCAGCTACTCCAAGCCCTCTTTGGTATGGTCTCTGTAAGACCCCATGCCAAGGTGTAAGGTCCTCTTGGGCAGGAATCTTTGTTTCATTCACCAATAAATCCTCTTAGCCCCAAAAGGTGTTTGGCATGTAGTGGGCATGCAATAAACATTTGCTGAGGAATGAAATTAAAGGATTTATCCTTTGTAGTCCATTGCAGGTCCTAAAAACCTTTTCTATGAGTAAGTTTTTCTTTCTTCCAGATTAAACCCTCTCACTACAAAGCAAGCACGTTTCCTTGCCTGGGCTTTTGATGGCGCCAGTATACTAATTAGTGTCCCTTTGCCAGACAGAACAACAACCTGAATTCAAAGGGTTTTGTGATTCTTTGCTGACATTTTTCTCATCTACTCTGAATAGTTTTGATTTCCTGAATATTTCATCAGAAACATTTTAGTCTTTACACAGACCAGTCTGGAACTGGTCCATGTTAGGTAAGCAATTTCTGATGTGCACAAAACAGTACACGGTTTTGACTTGCCTCTTCCAAAACCTACAGCGTTCTTGAAAGCACCTTGAAAACACGCCTGGCATTGAAGTGGGTTTCACGGTATGCTTTGGTCTGGGAAAGTCTGTGAACCTGAATGCCTGTGGCTTTGGATTCAGTTTTAATGTTAATTATCTGAAAATAAAGTGGTCTCCCCTCGCACACACAAACACTCGTAGTGGAAAGTACTTCATTGGCAAATGCAGCCATTTAAGCTTTGTCCTCCCAAAGTTGGCTTGTGACCAGTAGAACTCTGTCTCCTGAGGGAGGATTGTCTTCAGAAATGCTTAAACTGGAAAAGAGATGGTGCCCTTTCTGGGCCCTTTGTCCACCTGCCTGCTGGCCTGACCATTGCACTGACAGTGGGGTGGGAAGGGAACGGAGGTGGAGGTGGAAGGAAGGGGCAAAGAGGGCAGGCTGTACTCAGGATGGTTGTGCTTCCTGTGAAACTGAGCCTTCAGGGTTTGAGTTGCCTCAAATACCAGGGCCCTGCGTTGCCTCATTTGACCTCACCAAGAAAGTCTCAGGTGGCCTTGGGATGGAAATAGTGCCAATGCCAGCCTGTGCTATGCATGTGTGGTGACCCAGAAGGGGCATCGGGCTGGCTTTACAGACTCCATTGACCTCCTACATGTCACCTTTCCTCTAGCTGCACCTCCTGTAGGACCATTTCCATTCTGAAGCCTGAACAGTCCTTCCTCAGAAGGGGGTCAGACCAAGGGCCCTTGGCTAGAGTTCTTCAATACTTCCATGGTCCACATACTGAGACCCACACCAATGGTCCTCCATTACCTGGCTGGTGTGCCCTCGTCTCTTCTGACTCCCGCCTACTGCATCAGAGCACACATCCTCCTGTTTCTTATGTCCATGGCTCCCCCCAGGTCATTTCTGCCCGGGAAGTCCTACTCCTGCCTTCCCTTACTAGACTACATTCAATCCAACCTTTTGGACTCCCATTCCAGGAAAACAATTCCCATTGTCTCTGTCCCAGCAAGAAGTGTTTTGTTCATTTGTAAGCACTGACTGAGTGCCTGCTGTATGCCAGGTATTAGAGATAGAGCAATGACAAAGACCCGGACTTCACCCTTGAGGAGTATATGGATTGGGTAGCCAAGTATCCCAGTCCTGTTCCATGACTCCAAAGAGGAAAGGAAAGCAGTGGGAATATCAGAACACTATCCCTCATATACAATAAGCATCTGATCATTTCAAGATGAATTTTGTTTAAAAGTTAAAAATGAAACATGAACTTTCAAAGTCACAGGAAATATGACACCACTCAGATATCAAAATATTATGTTCACTTTTATGGTGAATGTGGATGCTGGGATTATAACATATTTGATATCCATGAGGTGCTGTTTTGCCAGCATTCCAGGGTCTAGTGGGCACAAAAATGGAAATTTCTTCCAGTATGAATGTTTCGCCATGCCCTGCAAAAGGACTCCCAATCTGGGCTCATAATAAACACTGAAAGTTTGGAGTTTAAGTTTACTCTGACCCTGATGGTATACAATGCCTGCCATGGAAATCTGATATTGTTTATTAATAAATGAAGAGTAACAACCTAGCAAAATAAAACCTATAAAATATTGGTACTGGGTAATCATAGAATGTGGTTGCTCTGTTTTTGCTTCTCATGTTAGTCAGAAGCCAGTTGAGAAGAGCTTTCTACTTAGTGGAAGGAAAACACTGCATTTGTGTATCTGCTGGCCCCATGATGTAATTCATTTCTGATAATAATAGGAGCATTACCTAATTCAAACTTTTATTATGCTGGCCTATTGGAACACCATAAAAAGCTTAAAAGATTTATTGACCTCCTGATAATGAGGGACATGCCTAACCTGCTGGAAAGCTCTCCTTAGTCCATGGAGACTGATGGGCAGAATTGATTGCCTTCAGAGTATAGGTGTTAGCTTGGGAACCAATTAGTATTCTGAGCCCAGCAGTCCAAATGTTCCCATTGATATCCAATAGAATGTTAGATGCTGAGTTATACCTGGTGGGAGATCAACTCTCATATTTTCAAATTTTCTGTCAACAGCTGTTTGTCAAACTCAATAAGAAGATCAATAAAGATTTGGGATTGCTAAAATGGCATTCAGGAACTCTCAGGAAACTGGGGATGCTCATTGATCCTACAAGGATTGCTGGAAAAGTTTTTGGAATTAAACAAGATGGTTGAATTTGAAAGGCATGGCCCAGCCCTATAGAAAAGCAATTCATTTAGTTTTGGTTCTAAGCTGCTGTGATAAATATACTTGTAGTCTCCAGGAATAATGACACAGAGCATTCTCTGAGAAGGACAGTCAAAGTAAAGTGGCACTGCTGGCAGTCCTTGCAGCAGCCCCGCTTTTGGCAGGCCCCCCCAACTTGTGGGACCAATTCCTCCAAATAGAACAAAAGGGTGTATCAGTTCTCTGTGGAAATGTAGCCACTGCAAAACTCAGTGGCTCCGCAGAACAACCATGTTTTTGCTCATGATTCTGTGTGTCAGGGATTTGGGTGGGGCTTGTAGGGGCGGGGTGATGGTCCATCAGCTCCATGAGGTGTTGGCTGGGGCCTGGACCAGGCCTGGGTGTGGCCAAGATGCTCTCCCTCATGAACGTCGGGCTGTTAGCCTGGGCACCTCATTCTCCTCTCTGTGGTCTCTCTTCCCTAAAGTCTCTCCTCCTCCAGGGCTTCCTGCCCCACTCTGTGACCTCTCTCTGGAAGGTTAGCCTGGATGAAACAGGAAGCTGCCAGGCCTCTTAAGGCTTAGACGCAGAAATTCTACAACGCCACTCATGCAAATACTCTTTTGGTCAATGCAAGTCACAGGGCCAGTCCAGGCAGAAGGAGATGGGAAGTAGACTCCACTGTTGATGGAAGCATGGCAAAGTCACATTGCACAAGGCATGAGGGATGGGAGGGATTGTTGTGGTCGTCTTCAGAAACAATCTGCCCCAGATGATGAAACTTCAATCACTTTTGAATGTCCAATGAGCCTTCAAAGTAAGTCAGCGCTGTGCCTATTTGTCTCTGAGCCTCACTATGAAGGAAGCTGAGCCAAGGCAGCTTATATCTTCTGACAGCACCACTGTCCCAAGTTTAGTGGCCACTATGGAGTGAAC
Organism: Dasypus novemcinctus; assembly: GCF_030445035.2. Lineage (NCBI taxonomy): Eukaryota > Metazoa > Chordata > Mammalia > Cingulata > Dasypodidae > Dasypus > Dasypus novemcinctus. Next base: position 14,737,976 of record NC_080696.1, on the reverse strand, counting down.
ACCAGGATAGACAAAGGCGTCAGCAAGGTAATGACACAGAGTGGTCAGGGTCCTCATGGAGGACCCCTCTTGCCTGTTTCTTCATCAGCTGGTTTCCAGATATTTCTCAAAGAGATGACTGATTAAATTTACATTGAGTGGAACAATACTGAGCTGAAGTCAGTTATGTATGTCTCCCAGAATGACTCTAGGGGACTGGCTACCTGGTTATTTTTGAGACATTGCTTCATTGCCCTGGCTTGGACAGACCTGTGCTGCTTTATTAAAATCTTGAAACATTATTTTTAGGTTGGCTTAAGCTACTAACATTTTTATTTTAGTTCTGCCATCATTTCTCAGTATCACCTCTTCTCATTGCTAATAAATGACCCCAGAAGCCCTTCCGTGGTTGCCTAGCAACAATCTAGCTGGGACCAGGGGCTACTTAAGCTCCCAGAAGGAAGGGCTGCAGTTTCACCCAAAAGCAACTTTCCAAAAGGCTAGGGCCCTCTAAGAGTCATGGTCCTGGTTCAAGGCACCTTGTAATTTCTTTGCCTGTGAATTCCAGATCTGCTTTCGTGGCTATGAGAGTCAGCTATTTCTCCCAATCCAGGTTCCTATGGAACAGAATATATTAAAGTATGTGCAATTTTTGTACGGGCATTTAGATCTCTTTAAAGCTCTGTACTGCTGTTTATTTTCATGACCAGGTGTGAGTATACATATATTTTAAATAAATAAATGTACTCAGTGAATGCAATGAATCTGAACCTGGGTTAAAAGAGTGAGCAGCTGATGATTCCAAACCCTAACTATGGGTCACCCCAGTATATTCTTTCTGGAAGGTCCATAGAGAATTTCTCACATGGACCCACAAAGCAGTTCTGTTTGCTACCATCATCTGATCCATTATGGCCACAGTCTTTCTTCCGCCTATGATGCTGCCTGGAGATACCCTGTCCCTGCCCTTGACCTTTCTTACCATTCTTTCAAAGGCCCTGTGGAAGAATGATTCTAAAGCTTCCAGTATTTGGAGATTCTGAGGCTGGCGAAGGCACATTGTTGGGGCAAGTACGCCACAGTGTTGGGCCAGAATGTCACAAAGCCTCTCCTTAGCAGTGCTGTGCCAGCCCTGGTAGTCATCTTTATTCAACAACACTTTTATAGTGCTTACTATGGCCTAGAACTATGAAAAAACTCAACCTCAGTAACTTTGTGAGTCTTGTTTTGTTTCAACAGATAAGGATGCTCAGGTGCAGCTAGGAAGAGTGACCTGCCCGGGGTACCCAGCTACAAAGTGGTAGAGCCAGGAGTCACACCTAGGTAGTCTGCTCCAAAGTCTATGCTTTTGACCACTGTCTCTTGTGACTCTCATGGGCTCAAACACAGCCAGTGTGGCCAGAGAGAGCTCAGAGGACCCCCTATCTCCTCTAGGTTCCTAGTCACCCTTCTCCCCCACCCCACCAAAAGAGCCCTTCTCCTGTAGTTGTAAAACAAAAGTTATGCTGATTGATCAGCCTGTGGCGTGTGTGTGTATGTGTGTGGTGTCCATCTCTTTCTTTGCTGCATGTACTTGGACGCAGATTATTGCTTGTCTGAATCTAGGGATGACGGTAAGAACAGCAAATGTTTGTTACGAGAGAGGAAGCCCCAGCCCAACCAAGCCTAAAGGCATCTGGGTTTTTAAAAGCTTTCCAGGCCCTTTGACGAAACTCATCAGGCCAGAGTAATGATGCTGCAGTTTGCCATTCATTCTCATCAGGTTTAATAAAGATAAAGGGGCTCTCTTTATGTGTCCACTTGGGCTTAACAAATTAACCAGGCTGCCGAAGGGGTACATGCGAACAGAATATTTGTCCTCATAATGTTCATTAGGAGAGAGAAAGTTAACTAACCTTTCTTTCCGTGTTTCTTTCCCCAGGGCCCAGGGAAAGCTGTGGAGCCAAAACATCATCCCTAATCTGATTTCTGATGGGCTTTCTGCTAACTTCTCCTTTTACGATCTTTTCACAGCTGTTATATTGAATCAGTATCATTATGTGTTTAAAAAAATATTATGCTCTGTGTCTCAGAGCTAACTGCCCAGAACTAAATATCCTGCCTCTTTTTGGGAGTTGACAGACTGTTAGAAGCCTGGAAAGGGTGGCCGCTTTGTTTGTTTGCTTCTTGTGTCCTCTTGGCAGGTCCTGGTGAGTGAATGAAAGTTGTGGTTCTCAGTTTTTGCTACAGGAGCCTTGTAAGACCAAGAGCAACCATCTTCCCTGTGGTAGATTGCAAAAATGGCCCCCAATTCCTCTCTCCCCTGAATCCACACCCCTTTGCAATATGACTTTGTCAGTCGTCTCATCTAGAAGAGGAGTCTGTCACTCTGTACCTTGAATCTGATTGTAGTCACATGGTTTGTTTTGTCCAACAGGACCTTGACAGAGGCATGGAAAACACTTGTGCTTTGGAGTTAGCTCTCTCTTGCTGCTCCTGGAATGTTTGAAACCACTGTGTTATCTGGCCTGAGCTAGCCTGCTCAAGGATGAGAGACCATGTGGAGAAGAATCAAGCTTCTTGATAGTCACCCTTGTTAACTCACCTGACAGCCTGCCAACTGCCATGCATGTCTGTGAGGCCATTCTGGGTGATCTAACTACCAGCCAACCCGCTGACCAACCATAGACACAAGAGAGAGCCTAACAGAGAGAAGCTCAGCCAACCAGACTAGAACTGCCCACTTAACCCACAGAATTTTGAGCTAAATAAAATGGTTATGGTTTCAAACCATTACGTTTTGGGGTGGTTGTTACACAGCCAAAGCTAACTGATACACTCCCTTCTTTCTGAATATCTTGAAGTTTACCTTATTGGCATGCGTTTATGACAGGGAGCCTCTGAATAATGTAGAAACCCAAAGGCTCAAGAACTTGGTTGAGTTCCAAGAAGTTCGTCACCTCCATTCAAGGGTTATGCTTTTATCAGAGATAACCTCTAAGATTTTTTTTAACATTAAACGTACAATCAATACACATGTCAACTCTTACCCCTGACCTTGAAAATACAGGCCAGGGTGAAGCAAGTACATCTGATTCAAGTGAACTTGGCATGAGTTTGAAAGTCAATTACATAACAGAGTGAACAAAAAGTACACCAAAATTGTAACTGATTTGTTGGGTCCACATAGTTTAGATATATTAGGTTTATATTCCTAAAATGGTGTGGTAGCCCAAGTTTTTGGAAATAAATAAATCAGTTGAGAAGAAATAAAATCATATGGTTGATGAACCTAGTCCAGTTCTCAAAAACACTAGTTGAGAGACATGTGTTACATATATATCTCTGGGAAAAATGATAGAACAAAGATGGAGCCTCATTACTTACTATTTCCTCTTCAATTTGGGATTGTCAGACTTTTTTTGGTATGGATTGGTTGTCCTAGATATCTATTGCTGTGTAAGAAGCACCTCAAAGCTTAGCGGCTTATTGTCTCTTGTGGTTTCTGTGGGTGAGGGATTCCAAAAGGGCCTAGAGGGGTTTTTCTGGCTCAGGTTTCTCATGTGGTTGTGCCCAGAAGTGACTGGAGCAGGAGCAGCAGGGTCTGAGAGAGTCAGACCTCTCCCCCTCTGTTCGTGGAGGCTCAGAGCCTCTCACTGTCGTCTGTTTGCAAGTACTATCTTAGGCTTCCTCCCAGCTTGGCTACTTCAGGTAGCCAATCAGATTGCTTCCATGACAGCTCCGGGCACCAAGCCAGCAGCTCCTAAGAACATGGGCCTTATATAACCTGCCCTGAGAATTCACGTGGCATGACTTCTGCCATCGTGATAAACCCAGACTTGGAGAGGAGGTATAGACCCCACGTCTCCATGGGAGGAATATCAGGGTCCCGTTGTAATAACAGCGATGGGCGGGAGATATCTGGGGTGCCTTTGGGAATATGCTCTGCCACAGATGACCGCGTTTCCTTGGCATTTATGGAATTTACCTGATTGTTATCACTCGGGTTCTTTCTCTCAACTACCTTTCCCCATCATTGTCCAGCGACAAATCATTTATAAAATGAAAACCAGCCAACATGACAGCCAAGGGCAAAGATGAATAAAAATAGTCCAAGACCCAGGAGTTTTAGATGATCACTGAATAACTCTGCTCTTTTTAGTAGCCAAGAAATCCATAAGTCTGGGAGAACATTGCACTAAAAAACATTAATCAGAATAGCCTCGAATTCCACTCCTTTCAGGAGAAAGACAGCCGAAAGGGGCCATCTAGGTCTGGCCTAGTACATCTAGGTAATGTACACATCATTACCTCACAGGTTTTGAAGACGTGTGTGGAAATGATTTAATGTCTGTAAAGCTTCTAGTGGGATTATATACACTAGGGAAATATCACCCAACTAGCGCAAAAGCTAAATACAAAAGGAAAACAAAGGAGGGGGATGTTGCTCATAGTTTAAACGCTCTCATCTGTAGTTTCCCCCACAAGACCCTGCAGGAAAACAAAGAAACAGAGGTGGTTCTGTCAGGGGACGTACTATCTTCTGAACCATTTCCCTCCCATCACAGAACAAGGTGCCTCTACTTAAAAATGCAGCTCTTAGCAGGGCCTTTACAAGCATGCCTCGGAGTTTTGTAGATGTGTCTACAGGTTCACTGTCATACCATACTATAGATATATTTTTATCCTATTTTTGTTTTTAACATTTTTGTTGACATGAAGTAAGCTCTCAAATTGTTATTTCTCAAAATCTACAAGCTCTTTGAAGAAAAGGCACCATTTCTACTTCATTAATTACCCTGCTTACGAGAGTCTTCCACGCTGATCAGTTCAGAATGAATGTGTCATGCTGAGGATGGTGACAATGGCCACAGAAACAGTCTTCAAGCATGCTGGAACCCTCAGTAAGGCATCCTTGTATCTATTTTGTTTGTTTGCTTGTTGTTTGCTTTTTTGCTTTTAGGAGGCACCAGGAACCGAACCCAGGACCTACCATGTGGGAAACAGATGCTCAACCACTTGAACCATACCTGCTTTCTGCCATATTAATTTAATTTAGCTCATCTAGGAAATGTTATAAGTTTGGAATTATTTCCAAATAAATTTTAAAATTTTACTCTCATCAATGGTTTATTGAGGACCTAATATGCACCCACTGCTGGGAGAGACCCCATAGCAGATTTAAAACACTGATATTGTCATTTAAGTATGGTAAGTCCCCTTAAGAAGCTGGCAGTGATTTTTAAAGTGCAGTTATTCCTTGTGCTATAAATCAATTTTTGGTTCACAATCAACCTTTTCAACATAGTGTCTTGGTCTTTGCCTTGGTGCCTTTAAATTCTCACTATATCATGAACCAACAGGTAGTTCAAGGACACTTCTTTTTCCCAAGGAACTGTTCTGAAAAAGCATCTCTAAGAAGCCTTTCCTTGGCAGATCTTCAGAGCCTTGCCACTTTCTCCTCTGGAGACTATATCCAAATGGACTTTGCTTGGAGCTAGTTTTTTTTTTTAAGAGCTTAGTTGGCCCTCTCTGGCATTTCAAAGCTTCTATGTAAGCCGTCTTACTGCCCTCCATGGGGTTATAATACATTAAAAATCTTCTTTAATCATCTCACTTATTGTCTGAAGTTACATGGCACTGAAACAGTAGATTTCCTCTTCACCATGCCAGACTGATTTTAATGATTAACCAAGGAACTATTAAATTTTACATCACTCTCTCCACTGTCATTATGAAATTAGTATTAACAGCCATGATTGGGAGAATTCTAATGTGACCAAGGGGCTTGGAGAAGAGCAGGACAGGAGCGTCTTTGCTTCTAGAGTAGTAGAGGCATAGATCTTCTAAACACTGATCTTAAACTCTGCGTCTGGATGACTTTTCCAGAGGGGAGACTTGAAAAGTCTTTCCAGCTTCTCATTGATCCTGGAGTAGAAGCAGAAGATAGAAAGCCAACTTGTACAGTACCTCATGGTCAAAAGCTAGTGAAATTACTATTGTAAATCACATATTAATTTGGACCAATCAGGCCATATTCCTTTTCAGAGTGAACTATTTAAAAGCATAGGGCTTCAGACAGATGGAAAGAGGGAGATCGAGCACATGGAGTTCAATTGTTTTTCCTAAATCTTCTCAGGCAGGCTACTTCATGGGTGTTCACAGAGTTAACAGATTTTAAACGCCAGAGAGTAGCCAAGGAAGAAAGTCTTAGAGCTGCTTTCCTCTTTCCTCTCAGATTTTTATCTTTTTTTTTTTTTTTTTTTACTTTTTGCTCTTAATCCCACTTCTGTCTCTCCAGTTCTTAGTCATGGCCCATAGTCATCTTTGGAGGAAGACAACATTTTATTTCCAGTGAGGATTTTTCATGACCACCTGTAGCGGAAGCTTTTGGTGCTTCTCCCTCTCCCCCCAGCACCTCACATTCCAAGATATCCTATTGGAAGCACTTGTAAGTCTCCCAAGACATGCCAGGGAGTCAGCCCCCTTGGAGCAGCACTTAGCCAAGGACAAATGGAAGCTGGAGCTTCAATACATCAGCGTCCTCACTCCAGGGGTGGGACCTCTTTGAGGCATGTTCCACACTGCGTGATCTCCAGTGGGACTGAGCTCCAGTTGCTCACAGTGGAAACATGCTCATGGACTCAGCTGTATTAGCTCCTTCTTTTTCCTGTCCTACTTCCTTATCCCTCTACAGGTACATCCTGGGAACATCTCCCAAATAAATGCATGCATTCTTTGTAACGGGATCTGCTGCCATAAGAATCCAACTAATGACACACTTCTTAAAAAGGGAAATGCCATTTTGTTCATTCATTCCTGGTTCACTCTACATTTACTCTTAGCCCACCACATGTAAGGCAAAATGCAAGGAGCTGGGGATGGAGAGATGATAAGCATGTCTTTTTCTCATTCTTATAATTGACCAAAAACAACATAATGAGAGGGGCATATGAGCTCTCCCAAGATCTCTACCCCGTGAGTTCCACCTGTCTGTCTCCGTTACAGATTGTGAATCAATTGCTGCACAAATTGTGTTGATATTTTTCCTGCTCAGTGATTCCTCTTGGCTTATCTTTATCAGCTTCTATTTGGTTTGGGGATCTTGGAGATGTTTATCTTATTTTTGAACATAGCAATACCTTATTTAATTTTGTTGTTGAAATGCAATATAAATACAGAAAGATACAGGTATTAGGAGCTCGGTGGATTTTCACAAGAGCATAGTTTTGTAATTAGTGTCCAGACCAAGAAACAACATTATCAGTACCCAAGAAACCTTCCTCAGGCCCTCTTCAGGCATTCCTCACCTCTCCCCATAAGGTAGCCAATCTGTTGACTTCCCAGAGTGGAGAGTAATTTTACCTGTGTTTATACTTCATATTTGTGAGGGTCATCCTGAGTTTTGTACTCCATGTTCATTGCTGTGTAGTATTCCAATGTGTGACTATGCCATTAATTTAATTATCTGTTCTCTGGTTGGATGATTTTCAGAGGCCATTTTGAAGAGTGTGGCTATAATAATTCTAGTATATTTTTTGGTGAAAATACAGATATATTTCTTTTGGGCTTATGTCCAAGAGTGACACTGTTAGGTCTTAGGATGTATGTATTTTTTCTGCTTCAGTTGATGCTGACAGTTTTCCAAAGTGGTTGTACTGTATTACACTCCCACCAGCAGTGCTGAGTGTTCCATTACACCATATCCTCACCCATGCTTCTTCGTTCCATCTTTTTTTCATTTCAGCTCTTCCAATGGGTGTGGGCTATATCTTTTAAAAATTTTCTATAGAGAAACATTTGCACATTTTATCTGTGTTTGCAGCAGAAAGCCAAAATACTCATATGAGGGCTTTGTTGATTGCTATAAATGTGTACCTTCCATAAAGTCTTCTGTTTTGCATTATTTTTGTCCATAATTCTTTGAAATTGTGACTCATCTTGGACACTGCCTTTGCTAAACAATCTGAATACTTTAACCAGCATGTGTTTGTAACACTCCCTTTCTAATGACATGTGGGTCCACCCACCTGAGTGTCCCACTCTGGCAGTCCTTTCTGCCTCATTATCTCCTTGATGCATTCATTTTTCACTCCATTTTTCTGCTTGGTCGCCACTCTTCTTTTGAAACCTTCCATCCCCCAAAAGCAATGAGAATTTCTTTCATTTTCTTTTATTATGTGTTCATCTTTTCTCAGAAAGTCCTTGAGAGGTCATTCAAGTTAAGTTGCTTTCATAACTGCTGTCCTTTTCCTTCTAAACATTGATTTGTTCTCAAAGGTGATAAAATGGTGAAACATGGTTGAGAGTGTATTCCAGGTCAGAGAACCAGGGTCAAATGCCAGCTCTGCCACTTACCGCCATTTCAGCCTTGGGCAAATGTTATAACTTCTGCAAGCCTCAGTCTGTTCATCCGTAAAATGGAGAGAATAATATTAACTCTCTCATAAAGGTGGTGGAGATTGTGGTATTCACCTTGACATCAAGGTCTAGCATATACAATTATCCAATCAATGGATTCATTCCATGAATTTCTCTAACCATTTATTTATGGTTTCCATTCCCTTCCCTTTTTCCTCCCTTTTTCTTTAGCTTCTTCTTTCCTTTGTCCCTCCCTTCCTCTCTTCTTTCCTTCCTTTCTTCCTCAGAAATTACCATTTATTAAATGAAATCATTGAGCTCTATTACACATCAGATGGTAGGACTAGATTAGAACCAGTTTGCATTTTTATCTGAAGGAATCTTGGTGCCCGTGTTGCCTAATTCCCTTATTTTGCAGATGAGGAGAAAGCTCCCAGAGTAGGGACATGGTTTGCTAAAGTTTATACAGCTAAGCATTGGCTGAGATGAGACAAAATCCTCTTTCCTGGCTGAGATGATAACCATGAAGTCAAAAAGGACATTGACTATGGTGTTTATCTAGGCAGTCAAGAGAGCAGTTCAGCATAACTGAAGCCAGCCATCGTGGGCAAACTTCAGCTCCAGGTTGAGAGGCAAATGTAGAGTAGAGAAATTGAGCCAAGACATTGACCAGGTGTCTGGACAAAAGGTGTTGGGAGAAATGCCAATACAAGATCCTTAAATGAATCAGCCAACATAAAAGTGGGGGTTCCAGGAGTAGACATGGGCAACTTCAGTTAATTCCAGGGTCCAGATCCAGTGCTGGCCTTCTAGCTAACACTGCAACAACATCTTAAAAATGGCAGCCTCCACCCAACAGTGCCTGGTACTGCTCAGATGTGATAACAGGGCCCATTATTGGTATTTAAGGTCTTAAGTTGCTGACTCATCCTGGCCATTTGTTCTGAAGAACCTCCACTTGAGTAATGCCCTAATCACTTTGTCAATTTTAAGGCAGAGAAGGTGTTATACTTCCAGTTATCCTCAGCACGTAGCATGAGGCTGGGCACAGAATTATTGGGTATTGTATTATTCAGATAGGAGAGCGTCTTTCCAGTGGTGACAAAAATGCTTTAAAAGCCTAGAGCTTTCATACAACAAATAGTGATTTCTCTCTTATACAAAATCTGATGTGGATTGGCAGAGGCTCTCCTCCAAGCTGGCACTCAGATATCCAGGCTCTTCTACTTTGTGGCTCCCCCATTTAACACATGGCTTCCACAGTACTTTTCAAAGAGGAAGAGAGCCATGGCAGAAGCACAATGGCTCTTAAACTGTTTTTGGCCCAAAGTGCTCACATTGCTTCAACTCAAAACCCTGGTCATGTGGCTTAAACTGACCACAAGGAAGGCTTCAGAATAGAAAGGAGTATGGGTGGCCTTTAGTGAGGGCTCAGTGTCTTTGCCTCAGAGCAACAAAGATGTGTGGCTGATGGAGTTTTAATGATAGAACACACAACTGAGCCTTTTGGTTTCAGTTTTCTCATATGTAAAATGGATATAAAAATATTTTCTATTTTTAGATATTTTTGGAAGACCCATTGAGATGATGGGTGGAAAGGGCCTTGTAAGCATTAACTTTTTTTCTTTTTAATTTTCCCTCCAAGGCCCTTCATAACTGTTATGGTATTACAACACAGTACACTTGAGCTAGAGACTGGCGGTGAATGGGAGGGTTTACACAGGACGGGGTCCTGTTTATTATTCATTTTTTGTGTGTCCTCAGTGATCCAAAATAGTATCTGATAAGTGGATGGATGTTTGAGTGAGCAACCTTTAAACCTTAGCAACGCTGTAGAGAAGGGTGGCATACTCAAGATTCCTGCTTTTAACATTTAATATAAAGCTCTTACTCGTAAATCTCTACCCTGGTATTCCAAATGGCCTGACTATTACCCCTTCCCCTTTTACCTCCAACTATCTTGCCATCTCTTTCCTTTTACTCCATAAATGCTTTCCTAGTCTTCAATTACCAGAGTTGTAACCTGGCCCTTTGGGACAGAGACACAATCATATATTCTTTGTTGTGTTTTTCTTTTTCTCCAACCAAAATAATCATGCTAACTTCGTGAGCAGGCTGGAACAAACTTAACAATAGCAGGGACACCAATAGTCAGTTGTGGTAGACCAAGCAATCACCCTGGGCCAGGCACTGGGCTGAGATCCTTATATCCATTGTGTCTGTTAATCCAGGTGTAAAGTCTTCTTTCCATTTTAGAGATGATGCAATAGGTTTTCAGAATTAGTCAAGTGATAATAGGGCTACATTTTGAACCCGGGTAAGTCTGATTCCAAAACCCTGGCTCTTGTCCACTTTGCAATATTGCTCCTTTCAGAAAAAGCCACAACTCTCTTCTAGATGGAGATGCTGAAATTATCTACCTCCTTGTGATTTTTTTCCTTTGTAAGCCCTTCTTCTCTAAATATGACCCTTAGAAGTCATATTTTAAGCATCCATGACTGGCTGTTTCAAACACAAACCATCCATTGGGAAATTCCATGAGGCTACAGATAGATTTACACAGGAACAAATAGATTTCTCTGAGGGTTGCTACCCCGAAATTGCAGTCTCTTTGTTTCCTCTGCTGGTTTAGATAAATTCATTTTGCTGCCTTCCTATCTTAACTTGTATCCTTTAAATTATACTTCTTGTCATGGATCGTGTCTCCTAATTACATTGATTTTAGTCTGTGGTACTCCAGTTGCTGTTGCTGTACATAACCACCCAAACTTGGTGGTATATATCAACAACTCTTTTTATTTGCTCACAGATTCTGTGGAACAGGAATTCAAGCACGGCAGAGCAGAGAAGGCTCTTTTCTGCAGTATGATGACTGAAGCCTCGGCACAGAGGACTTGACTTGCAGGGGTTGGCTTGGGCATTTGGGGTGTGTGTTTGTGTGTGGCTGAAACATCTGGGGCTGAGGATCAACTTCCAAGTGGTTTCTTTCCTCACATGTCTGATGTAGGGGAAGGGATGGCAGAAGGACGAGCTGAGCTGGACAGTCCACCAGTGCACTTACACGTGGCCTCCCCATGTGGCATGGACTTCCACACAGCATGGCGGCCAAAGTACTGAGAGCGAGGACCCCAAGGCCAAGCCTTCAGAGAGAACCAGGCAGTTGCTTCCTGGCCTCTTTTGAACTAGCTTTAGGAGTCTACAGCACTGCTTCTGCCTTATTCTCTGTCATTCTCTCTGAGTCAAATATCCAGCCTATATTCAAGAAGAGGAGAATTATATTTCATCTCTTGATTAGAGGAGTGCTAAAGAATCTTCAGCTATTTAAAAAACTGCCACTGGTGACTCAAGAGCCCCTCATTCATTCATTGGCATTCTTCAGACCAACCAGGGATACCCCTGAGAGAAGAGAGGACAAAGTGATACAAACAATAAGAGCAAGAACAAAGAAAAGCCCAGGTAAATCTCAATTGGTAAACTAGTCCATGGCACAATCCTATGATACCCCTCTTGTAACCATAGAAATTATGTTTTCAAATGATACAAAAAGATAAGGGAAAATGTGCCAATGTATTATTAAGTTGAAAAATGTCACAAGATTGTATGTGGCACACAATCACCTTTACCTGCACGATAGGTCTCAGATGGAGGGAATTAGGCACTATGGGTGATTTCTCTTCTGCTTTCTGTTTGCATGAATATTTTTTATAATAAGCATATGCTACTTTTGTACTAAGGGAAAAGTAAGGAGGAAGAAGGAATTTGGAAAGATGAAAATATCTGCATTCATTTAAAAAAGCCAAGGAAGTGTTTGGAGTCAAGCCATTGCTTCCTCATGTGTGTGCAGAAAGCTAAGACCCTGCCGGCCTCCTGGGGCCTGAGGCGCTCCAGTAGTGGGCAGACTAAGGGGTGTTGTGAAGCTAGAAGGATGCTTGGAACCGTCGTGCACAGGCCCTCCTGTTGGAAAGGAGGATGTCAGACAGGGAGGTCGTGGTCGATCCAAGCCCGAAGCCCCTGCCTCTTAGTCCCAACCAGGACAGCTTCCCTCCATCTGCTGTCACCACTCTGCACTGACAAGCAGCACCTGCCTGCACTGTGCGTGGACTGACGCATTTCCACACTGGGTGGGAGGCTTGCCTGCAGCACTGCATCTACCGAGGACTCTTGGATACTTTCTGGCTTGGGCAAGTTGGGTGTGATTATATGGAAATTGCACTGGGTGTTGCCATAAACAGCCCTCATTGGTCACAGCGAATGACAGGTGACAATTTTATCCTGAAGGAAGCTGAACTTGAGAGTGAATAAGAAAGACCCAGCTTTCAGGGAGACTGTGGGGATACTTAGATGTTCTAAACATTTGGGGGGTGGGGTGGGAGGATGCAACTCAGAAAGATCATACCTTCTCTGCCCAAACATATTTTCCTTCCCTATCTCGAGGCACATGTTCTCTAGATCTTTAAAAATAGAGTGCAAAATTCAAATATTTTGTCATCAGTATTCTTTATTTTTGGCAATGCTCTTTCAATTTCCATCCCATTAGAGCAAAAGTCTCCTATAGGTATTGGTCACCACTTTCCTTTAATACTTGCTAATCTTTTAATAAAGAGGCAAGTGATGATGGAAATATGACAGTTGACAAGAGGAGAGAGAACTGAGGGAATCAGGAAAGAGCAAACACTTATAACCTGGACTTAATAATTCAGAAGGTTTCCTCGACTAGACCAATGCCAAAAATACTTCCAAGGACATGGACTGTGAAGCATGCCCTTGTTGTGCTGCTATCATGGACAGGAATAAAGGTTATTTTTCCCCCACAATTTTAATTTGGCTAGAAATAGCATTTTATAGGTTGCTTTCATAGCTTTTCTGGTTATTTTCGGAGACGAAATCAAAGAATGGTTGATTTTTTTCATAAGGTCATAGGCCCAGTTGATATGAGTGGTTTCTCCTAGTTCCTAGACACTATTCTTCTGTCTGTTCTGAAGTTCAGATGCCCTCTTCTGTCAAATAAAACTGACAATCCCCCCTTCTTCTTCCTCTTCCCTTTTTGAATGCCTCTCATGTTACCCACCCCTCCCCCCAATTTTCTCAAGAACCTTAGGTAGTTATGATTCTTTTCATTTAAAAAAACAGAGGAGCCTCTAGTCTAGTAAAAGATAGGTAAAGTTGTCCAAGGCCACCCAGTTACTAAGTTATCAAGGTATGATTTGAATCTGTGCTGTAAGGAGATGTTTGATTTCCTGACACTGGGGATCCTAGCCACTTTGGTGGTGGTAGGGGAGTGGGCTCCTCACAACAGAGAAAGGTTCTAGGAAGAGTTTTGAGTAAGGCAGATTCCATCTTTCCAGGGGAGGAGGGCTGGCTTGTTTGGGAAAGAAAAGCAGTTCACTCTCCCCAAGAGGGGAGGATCCTGTGCTGAGCATGAGGAAATGAATGTTTTAGGATGACATCGAGGCAGCAAGAGAAATGGGGAGTCTTGCAGCTGATGAGTAAGAAATGTTGGGCAATAAAAAGATGCCTAAAGATTTTTAAGAATTCTGTGGCCATGGTAATGCCTTTGTGCCATCCTCAAGAAAGTCTAGAATTAAGACAAGTGTTATTTTTTCGATGCCTAAAGAGAATTTTTTTAAAAATTATATATTGACAAGAAAAATCAAGCTTTGAGGATTCCCAGCTATACACAGGTTACAATCTGATAGAAAAGGTATTGAGGGATAGAGGCTAACATTTTGAACTCTTAATTAATATACCTTTCAATGTCCAGAGTACTTTTGAGTGAGAGGTGTCCACTAAGCTAATACAATGTGTCTCCAAATATCTGGAAGTGGCATGTGTTTATGGGGTGGTTCAAGCCAAGAGAGCTACAAACATTTAAAGTGATGACCTGCAGAAGTACTGCTTGACCTACTCATTTTTTATTTCATTGAGCCAAAGGACAAGCATCTAGAGATTGCCCCTTAAAATTGGGTTTCTAGCTTTTGGTGAAAATTCTGGAAGGTATGAGAATAACTTCCTACATGGCATGAATTGGCTGGGTCTGAGAAGTGGGTGTCGCTTCTCAATGCGACAAGTCTCTGGCACTCCTCCCTGCATTGCCAGGTCGGACTCATTCTTGTTGTCCTGCCCCTGTCAGCTCCAGACTGATTTGGAGCCTTGAGTACCAGGTACCTGGGTCTGTTTATGAATTATCATGATCAGGCCAAGGAAACGCTGAAGATGGGAACATCTCAGGATACCATACAGCGAGGACAAAACAGGGACTCCCATGCGTTACACACAAGTCTGGCAGTTTCACATGGCGACTGGAGGGAGAAGGTAGTGGGTGTTCCTGCGGTGGTGGGGAGGAAGGAAACAGAAGCAGATTGCAGGAAATAGAAAGCTCTCTGCAAGGGAATGATGGAGTGGAGTACAGCCAGGAAATAAACACGTATAAATATTTGATACAGAGTTCTCAAGCAGCAAGTAGGAATGGGGAGAGGACAATAAACAGAAATAAAAAAGAGATGAAGATGCTCCTAAAATGTATTCAAATGAAGCCAGACATCATTGGGCCAGTACAGTGTGAGAATGGGAAATGATAAATGAGGCTGAGAGGGCTGTGCATTGCATTTTAATTTATTCTTGGGGATTTATGCAAAAGCTAAGACCAGTTCTCCGAGTTTAGGCTGGAAGCTCCTCTAAGTATCATTTCTTAGGCCTTTTGTGAGTCACAGCAGAAAGCTGGAGAGGGGGTGGGAAGAGCAGTGCAGCAAGCCCAGTACTATCGCCCTCTGCCTGCCAGGTGCTGCTGAAGATAACAATGGTTCTGCGGAGGCGCGGGCCCCCCCAGGGCAGTGAGCGTCTGCAGCTGGTCCAGTGGAGGGATTAACCCCGCGGGCCTTGAAACTGTTCCCCGCATCCCAAAGAAAGTCGAAGTTCCGCTGAAGTCGGGAAACTTTCCCAAGAACTCAATCTAGATGCCACGCAAGCTCCAAGCTCTCCAAAGAAGGTGCCTCCAGGAAGAGAGCATCTTCCTGGGGGGTACTTGGGCCCTCAGACCTCCGAGTGTTGCCTTAAGGCAGAGAAGGATGGAGTAGAGTTCTACGTTGCATCAGTTGGGCCCTGGAGAAGTCACCTTGAGAAGAGCATATGTCAACTACATCCACTTAATTAAAGGAAGAAATCGCTCAGCTGGCTTTACTAAAAAGGCAGGAGCAATGCAGATGATTTAAGATGCTTCTGGTTAAAATAACAGCTATCATTCCAATTATTTAAACTCTCCAGGGACAACATAAAAGAGGGAGGTAAAAGGTAATTTAGGAGTGAAAATGGCTTCCAACCACAGGACAAAAAATGCCACTCAATTCTCTGAAATCATAACCACAACTAAAATTATCTTGAGTCCTGCGATTCTGAAGCCTTTGTTGAGAGAATGACAGAGAGGCCACTCATTCATTCATTCATTTATTTACTCATTCACTTCTTTGAACTGCGCCCTCCCTGGTCTCACTCCGCTTTCTTACCTCCCCTAACTAATTCAACAAGTGTTGCAGCTCTTACCTTCTAAATCTTTCTAAGCCTAACCCTCTCTGCCCTGGCATCTGTTCTTCACATCACAGTTATTGTCCTCTTTGCAAAATGAAAATCAGTCACTTAAAGTCCCTCTAGAGCACCCCATGGCTCTTTGGATAAAAATAAAAAGTAGAACTTCTTTAACATGCCCTATAACCTTGCTACTCAATGTGTGGTCCCTGGACCAGCAAACGTAGGCATTTCCTGTGAGCTTGTTAGAAATATTGAATCAGTGCTTGCATTTTCACAAGTCCTCAGGTAATACATAGATATATTAAAGATTGAGAGGCACTGATATGCAAGGCTTTGCGTTTTTTGGTCACTACCTACCTACCTACCATGCAAACTTGCCTAAGATTTGTGGAACCCTGGGTAAGAGTAGAAATGGAGACTCATATACTCTATGCAATAAATACTTAAAAGTAATAAATCAAGTTAACTGTTAAATAAAATGTGTTCCTTCTATCTTGGCAAATACACTTCCATAATAATCTGATAAGCCAGGCTTTCTGTAGACTTTCTGGGCTCCTTGACATTCCACATCATCACAAGCCAAAGAAACTTAGAAGATAAACAGCTGTTCCATTCCCCCTCCAACCTCTGTACACATCAGAGGTTCTTAACCAGGGTTCCATGGATGCCCAAGGGGCCCATGGAAAGATTTCAGAGGGGCTGTGAGCTTGAATTGAAAAAAAATTCAACTTATCTTTTTTTCTCTGACTTCTAACTGAAATCTAGCATTTCCTTCGCTTATGAAAGTGTGCAATAAATAAACTACAGTAATATTCATTTCACCTGACTGGCAAAGGGGTCTATGGAACAAAAATGGTAAAGAACCCCTGGTCTATAGCCTCATCAACCACTGTCCCTTGGCCACTTTTTATGCCTATGGATATCCACCTAGCAGCCAAGTCCACTCATGAGGGAAGAGGTTTCACTCAGGCCTTGGAAGCAGGGTGGAGGTTCTTCGAAGAAGGAATTCTGTGCTGCCTGTACCTGAAGAATGATCTACAAAGGGAGGAGAACAGGGGCTCTAGAAGGGCAGCATTTCTTTGGTCCCCTAAGCCCCTGGCCCCATGGAGAAGGAAGTCGGAGTGGGTCTTTTAAAGCTTGGGGCCTCTCTTGCCTTGGTCTGAGGTTGGTACTACTTTCTAAGCTCCTGTAGAGCTGTGGGCCTTACTACTTCCTGTCCTGGACATACTGGTCTTTTTACAGTCGCTTAGTTTGCTCACTTCCTCTCCCCCAAAGCAAGGCCTGTGCATCCATTGGCCCCTCTGCCTAGGCAAGAGTTTACTTTTCAAGCCATGGATTCAATGCCATGCATCCTTGAGCTAACAGCTCACACATTATTTCTGAAGGCAAGGCCTTCACGACCTCCCTGATGATGTCAAATTCTCCAGTTTTGGAATTGCAGTTACCTGTGTGGCACTTGTAACTTGTTATAGTCATTTCCTTTTTCTCCCTCTCTCCTTCCCTCCTTTCTTTCTGTCCTTCTATCTGATTAACATCAATCTTCCTTAGAAGAACATAAGCTCCATTAGGGCAGAACCATGACTGGTTCTGCTCTGACATGAAGCACGCTGCTCCAATGCACAGTATGTGTTGATACATATTTGTGGAATGGTTGCATGAATGCAGGTGGATGGACCACTTTCAGCAGTGAGATTAGGATTTTAGAATGACTAAAGAGAAAAGCACAATGTCAGCGATTAAGCAGGAAGATTTTGCTCTGTACTTCATATGGGCATCTTTCATGTGTCAATATCTATGTATTGTTGTCTAGAATGCCTTAGATGACCTTTTAACAATCTGCAAAATGGATATAGGGCCTTTCTCTGTTCATTCCAGACCTTTTTTTTTTTAAATAAGAAAGCCCTGTTTCCTAGAATTTCCTGTCATTTCATCATAAAACTTGTCCCAGCAACAAACTGAAATATAATTTTATTCTGCTTTGGAAAATGTATTAACTGGGCTTTAACTATATCTGAGAATAAAGAAAACATAATTGACCATATTTTCACTTCTTGCAGCTCTTTTAAATTGATGTGTTTTGAACTCTGTACTTTTGTTAAAGCACATTTTAATAATTGTACTATTAACTATAGTTCTTGGCTTAACTTAGGGTTCACTGTTTGTGTTACACAATTTTGAAAGGACCATGGCTCTCCATGGAAAAAGCCACTCTAACATTTACTGGCTTAAAATATCAACCATTTTATTTAGCTCATGATTCTCTGAGTTGGCTAGGAGGTTCTTCTGGACTTAGCCAGTTTGGTTTATCTCTGCTGGCCTCTGCCATGTGTCTGTGGTCACCTGGTAGATTGCCTGACAGTTGTTTGATGTAGGATGCCCTCACTCATTTGTCTTATGGTTTGGTGGCTAAAGGCTGGGGTGCCAAAATTTTCCTCCCCATGGTTCCTCATTTCCATCAGGCTAGTTAGTGTCCTTTTAAATGGTATTCTCAAGGTTTCAAGTGCATCCAAAGAAGACATGCCTCAATGCCTACTCTACAAGCTCCAGTTTGTATCACATTTACTAACGTCTGATTTTACCAAAGCATGTCATATTGACAAGCCTGATTCAATAGGTGGTGAAATTTCTCTTGAATGAAGGAATTGCAAAATATTGTGATCATTTTTGTGTGTGTGTGCAATTTATCACAACATGCTTAAGCAATGATCCCTCAAGATAATCCCTGATTTGTTCATTAGCATTGCCTTCAGAAAGATGACATTTCCTGCCTTGGTTTTGTCACCAACTGATATATTTAACAACCAAATAAAAGAACTTTGACTCAGCTGTGTAGTTTCAAAGTGACAAGAAATGAATAATAGGAAGCTTTGTGTGCCTGGAAGTGTTTAGGAGAGAATGGGTACCTGGTAGTAGTCCATACTGGAAAGTTTCATGGAATAAGATGGCACCAGTTGAATATACTCCAAGACCTTGGGCATCAGGGAGTGTAAAGAGCCTAGTTACAGGCTGTATTTCTAGAAGACAGTGCAATCTGCTCTGACAGATGGAAGGCACTGCATTTCATGTCTTAGGGTTGTGATGTTTTGGATATCTAATATTTGACTGTGTTGCCAGTACAAAATATACATCCGGGGGAAATGTGCATCTTATCTATAAAAATGTATTCATCTTGATTTTGGTATTACCTTGTGACTTGGTGAGGAAGTATCAGCATAGTGGTTAAGAGCATTGACTCTGGACTTGGACAGTCCAAGTTGAATCCAAGTTTCACCACTAACATGCAGCTTGACCTTTACTAAGTTATCTAAACTCTCTGTGCCTCAGTTTCTTCACATGTAAGACTGGGTAATGACAGCACCCATACCATTGGCTATTGTGAGAATAAAATGAGTAGATATGTCTAAAGCATTTCTAATAAGGGTTGGCACATGTTAGGGAATCAATAAATATTAGAACTTTAATTTGCCAGTGGAATAAGAGAACAAATAAGGACTCCATGGTGAAACTCCATCAAATAGATAATTTCCATATTGGACTTGTTTAATCCCCTGTACTCAAGCTGGATACTTGAGTTAGCACTCTTTCTTTTCTTTTATGCAAGATAAACAACTATGGGGTGGACCAAGTTCTTGCCATTCTTAGGAGAGTTAATAGTTACTAATTTCTTCTAGGCTAGACAGGAGGCAACAATTGAACCCATCTGTGAGTGGCTTTTTCTCTTTTCATATTTTAATTTTTAACATTTCCCAACTGATCATTAATTATGACATTGCCTAAAGTATATTTGGACCAGGTGTCAAAAGACCTTATTTCTAGATCTGTCCCTTTTAAAATGGAGGTGATAAGGCCTCATAGAGTGGTAAATTATTCACATGACAATTGATCTGTATTGGGAAGACCAAGAGCACACTGGTAAGTGGATGATGAATATTCTCTGGTGAGTGGTAAAATCATGAAGTTATATTCTTTTTTTCCATGTAATCAACTTTATTTAGAGAGAAGTTTTAGATTGCGTAAAAGTAACATAAAAAGTACAGGGGGGGAAGCAGCTGTGGCTCAATTAGTTGGGCTCCCATCTACCATATGGGAGGTTCTGGGTTCATGTCCTGCGGCCTCCTTGTGAAGGCAGACTCTCCTATCAGCTCTATGGAGAGCCGCCCGGCCCACCAGTGCTGCGGAGAACAGACTCAGCAAGGCGACACAACAAAAAAGGGAGACAAGCAAAAACACAGAAGAGTGCACAGCAAATGGACACAGAGAGCAGACAACAAGCAAGTCACTGGGGGGGGGGAGGGGATAAATAAAAAATAAATACAGACACAGAAGAACAGACAGCGAATGGACACAGAGAACAGATATCAAGCAAAAAGCCACAAGGGTGGGGGGGGCGGTGGAATTTTAAAAAAAAGTGTAGGGGATTCCCATATACCCCACCTTCTCCCCCTCCCACTTTTTCCCATTAATTGCATCTTACATGATTGTGGCACATCTGTTATACTTGATGAACACATACTGAAGCATTTTTACTAACCAAGTCTGTAGTTTACATTATGGTTTATACTTTTCACTGTACAGTTTTATAGGATTTGACAAAATGCATAATGGCCTGGATCTGTCATTGCAATATCATGCAGGACAATCCCAATGGCCTAAAAATACCCTATGTTCTACCTAATATTCCTTCCCACTCCCTTCAGAGACTCTGGTAACTACTATCATTATATCAGTGTTACAATTTCTTCTGTTTTAACAATAATAAGTCTACTTTTGTTCATGGGTGCATTCCCCCCTTATGTTTATTCATTCCTCAATCTTGAGGATTTGGGGATGGTGATGCCCACTCTGCTTCAGATTGAGAGGGGGCTTAGATCTTATAGGGCAGATGGAAGGAACTGTTTTGCTTGGTTGTAGGTACTCTGTTTTTTGGGATGGGCACTGTCCACCATCATCATTTTGTTAGTTGTCCTGGGCAAGTCTGACAAATTGGTGGGTAGGTATTAGCCACAACTCTGCTGAGATTCAGGGCTCAACAGACATATGAACAGACCATAGATTTAATTTTTTGAGACATATATTTAATGGGTATAGTGCTAATTGTAGTTTCAAATAAAGGAGTAGAAGAATCATGTGTAGGGAAGTTCTGAAAGAGTCTGTTATATTGAGGAAATAGATTATCATATATTCTAAGGTAAGGCCCACTGAAGGGGTGCGAATTTCATGATGGGGTGCTGATTTCATGGCATTGTGTGCCTTGTCTATAGTGTCTGGTTGTCTCTAGAGCCCTCAGGAGCATCCCTGTCTGGGTTTTGTTTACCATGGCAGTTAGTGAGATCTGCCTGGGGTGTGCATAAGTGTAACCTCTGAAAGGCCTTCCTGACTCACTTTGAAATCTCTTAGGCATAAAATCTCTTTTGTATTTGATGTTTCCCCCTTTTGGTCAAGATTTTTTTCCAAATGCATCATTGGTTGGCTGGCACTTGGTGCCAGAGAGACTCACCCCAGAGAGTCATGTCCCATGCTGGGGGTGGGGAAACATAGTGAGTTTAGCTTAGATAGAGGCCATGCTTGAGTAACAAGGAAGTTTTCAGGAGGTAACTCTTAGGCAATAGTTACCTACAAGAACTTACAAGAATAAGTTCGTAAGTTCAAGCTTTAATATCATAGGCTTGGCATATTGGTCTGTTTGCCTTTTATCAGACACTACCTATGTATTTCAGAGATTCTTCCCACTCCATATTTGAGAACACAGTAGTATTCCCAAGATGAAAGTTTGATATTTTGTTGGTTGTTGTCTGGGTCTCTGCCCACTGAGATAAGACCATATGATAACATGAACCCATTCATATTCCATAAAGACATGCCCCAGGTGTACCCCTCCCCATACATTCCCTCATCACCGACACCCTGCACCAGTGACCCTCCCTTGCCTTAGATACAGAAAGAACACTCCCACAATTGTATTCTCAACCACAGTCCTCATCCTCCCCAGATTTTACCTGTTCCTTCCTCCAGTCCTCCCCCAGGTCCATGGCTGACCCAACCCATACTTCCAAACCTGCTCACACTCACACTCCAGCTCCATCAACCCCACTCACACTGCTGCAGTCCCATTGTCCCTGTACTGCAAACCTCCACCATCTACCTTATCATAGAGTCTGATGAAGGCATATTCCAAGGTGTAGTATATTTACCCAATTTCTTTGTGAAGAGAGGAAGATGGGGATGGTATTGGGCTTCGAATAATGAAAAGAAATTCTGGTGAAATTGCAAGAAGAATTAGGGGTTCACTGTCTGAAATAATTTAGCTGGGAATCTGCCAATGACCAAGCCTGAGTGAACTGTGGGTAGGAGAGCCTGCTCTCGGGCCATTACAGTGCCAAGTTTCAGGACCTTGGTAATTACAGCATAATTTTGGCTTGTGGAAAGGTCAGCGATCATTCATTAGTATTTATTTTAATAAATATTTATGAAGTATCTACTTTGTTTTGGCACTCTGTGACAGGGTGACAGAAGGACAAAACACTCGGGTTTATAATTCTACAAGTGGCCGTAAAATATCATGCACCATCCTGAATCTCAGTTAGTAGATACGTTAGGACACCACATAGGGGATCTTGAGCAAGGACAATGATTGTGGAGCAATGAGTCTTAACTAGAGGTTTAGTGTCCTTAACTAGAGCTTAGGTGTCTATCATGATGAGTAAAGATGGGTGGGATATATGGGGGCTTGCAATTGTGAGGGTTTATTTCTGGTCTGAGGATGGTGGCTAAGTCCAGAACTTATACTTAGTCTGGCGCAACATATTCCTTGAGGTTGAGGATCCATGACAGTAGATCAAGTTAGAACTGAATGCTGACAACATTTTCTGGCTGTAGCCAACAAGATGATCATCTTAGTGGGAGTGTTGAATTCTAGGCCCCTTAACAGAATATGGACTTGTATTTCTTCAGTCTAGGCACATATTATACAAAGCTGCAGGTTGAGATATGGAAAGAATTTTGCCCACTCTTGTCCAATGTATTGCCTGATAATTCCATAGTCACTCCTATGGAAATGTGCATCTCTCCCAGGACACTCATGTTTTCTACCACATTTCCCCTTTCCACCAAGAGCAGAGCCTCATTGCACCAAGGGTTGACTCTCTAACACTGGGCAACCAATCCATAGCCTGACCTGTGACCAAGGACTTTACTAGAAGTGGAAAGTTGAACCAGGTTAATTAGGAATTATCAAAAGAATTAGTTGTTCAATCCCCAGGTGCTTCCAATGTTCAGCTGATATTAAGAACCACTGCTCTGAAACTAGGACCCTGAAGTCCTTAAAAAACCAGGGTCTGAGGAAAGATTTAGCTACTCAGAATCTCCAGGTGCACCCACCAGGGAGATTCGTGTTTCACTGTGGGGAATGAGTCTTTTGTGAGCTTGTGGCTTGTTTTTTATTTTTTTTTGTTTTTTGAGGTCCCCTTCCTCCATGTTACTGCTGCTGTCTTTCAGGTCAGGTTAGGAGTATTAGAGGCAGAGACCATTTCATACAGTGAAGCAAAAGGAATTGCTTTTACAGAAAGATAGAGGAAGAAGGATTAGCCTTGAGAATATTTCCAGGACTGTTTATGGAGGGTATAATTTGAGCTTGTTTATTTTTATTGCCCAATAACCTTAAAGAGTCAATTATAGACCCTTAGGTCAAAACATTCAGAAGTGGTAAGAGCTCTAATTTAAAAATTGATAGTTTTTATTTAACAGAAGCCAGTGATTAGTTGTGAGGGCTTGGGAAATAATTTAAATGATTACTCTGATAATCCCCTGATCTGTAAAATGGACATAATAACAATACCTCCATTTTATAGTTAGTTGGGAGGACTCATTACATATAAAGCACTTAGGTGATTCCTGAAGCATGGTAAGTTACAAATGAAACTGTTTTATATTATTCTTGATCAGGAACCTGAGCAATTCAGACTTAAATGGGCTTGAGTTTTTAACTGGTAAACATAAAAATTGCACAGGGCACATTTTCTTGGTGCTAAGATATATTTGGCATTTTACAGTCTAGCTTCTATGTATCTGTTAGGTCTATACAATGCAATTAAATTGATTTTTTTTTTCTATTCAATTTTGCATCTTGCCTTTGAACTGGGATAATGGCCAGTTGCAGATCTATTGATGGAAGTTACTGAGCTTAGGATCTAATTCAGTTAATAACAACCGTGCAAACTCATCCATCCATTGCTCCAGTAGAAACATTTGAGACTCCTCTGTTAGACAATTCTGTCTTCTTTTTTCCTATAACTCTTTGCTCTCAACCCTTTCTAATGGATTTGAGTAATTTGGAGACTCACTGGTATTTAACAGGAGAGTAGGAAGATGCATACATTATCTATTGCTCCCTAACAAACCACCCCAAAATTTAGCGGCCCCAAACAACAATTATTGTATTTGTCCATGATTCTGTGGGACAGTGATGTGGTCTGTTTCATGTGGGCAGTTCTTCTCCTGGACTTGCCTGGGGTCTTTCTGTGGCTGCAGACATCTGAAGGCTCAACCTTGGACAATCTAAGATGATCCCTCACATGTCTAGCAGGGTGGGGCTGGCTTGCAGCTTGGCCACACATATCCAGCAAGCTGACTCGCAACATTCTAAAAGGGCCAGAACAGAGGCTAAAAGCCTCTTGACCCTGAAGTTCAGAAGTTACAGGACATCAAAGCAAGTTACAAGGCCATCCCAGATTCAACATTTGATAGAAAGAGGTGCAAAGACTTTGTAGTCATTTTAATATACCACAGGAAGGAGAGGGAAGAAGGAAATAAGTGAAGGAAATAAATAGTTATTCTGTACGAAATACACACCACATCAAGCACCTTTTAATGGTAATAGCTAGCATTTATCAAGGGATCGCCATGTATTGGGCACACTAAACACTGTGTATGTAATCACATTAACATTCCTGACAACTCTAAGAGGTAAGCGACATCATCACCCCATTTCCCAGATAAGGGATCAGAGAATCTAAAATCTTTTTCAAAATGACATTGCTAGTCAATGGCAGCCTGGACGTTTGACTTGGGCTTTTTTTTCCCCTGGAAAGCAAGTTCTTAATCTGTATGCTCTTACAAATTGGAAAATTCACAGGAAACCTCTTGTCCTTCTTGTTTCCCATTCCCTGGGTAAGCTGCTGATTAACTGGCCATCAGCAAAGTGGCCATTTGAAAACAATTTTATTTGCTTATGGATCCTTTAAAAGGATCTGTGTAACTGTTTAATAGTCTCTGTATGATGTCTGCAAATGTCCTTTGGTATCATCTAGTCTTGGTACCACTTTCCCTTTTTAGAATTTCTCAGTCTGGGAAAAATTCTGGGCCAACCTGCAAAAGGTCCTAGAAGCGAGCTATCCACTGCCTCAGGCTGGTCTCAGCCCAGCACACCCCTCCTTGGTTTTAAAGTGCTGAAGTTGTCAGTCCTTAATACAGTCAGGATTGGTTGGTCACCTGTTGTGCCAGGCAGCTGGCAGGTAGTTTGGTTGTCAGTCCCTTTCCTTCTCCAGGGCCTGGCAGCTTCTCCTCTCTCAAGCACTCTGAACTTTTGTTTCACCCCCTTTTCTAGACCATTGCCTTACCTTTGTGGCTTCCAGTGGCTAAACTTCTGTTTCAGTTTCCTAGGCTGCTCCAGAAAATACCATAAAATGACTCAGATTAGACAACAGAAATTTATTTGTGTACAGTTTTAAGGCTGGGAAAAGGTCCAAATCAAGGCATCATCATGGCAATGCTTTCTTGCAAAGACTGGCTGCTGGCAATCCTTGGCTCCTCTGCCACATGGTAAGGCACATGGCAGCATCTGCTGGGCTCTCCAGTCTCTTCTGGGTTTCAGAGTTTCAGCTTCTCGTCTCTGTGGTTCTCTCTCTCTCTGCTTCTCTAGTCTGCTTCTAAAGGACTCCAGTAATAGGATTAAGACATGTCTTGAATGAGGTGGGTCATGACTTACCTGAAGTAGCCTCAACTAATCTCCTTCTTACAATAGGTCCACACCCACAGGGATGGATTAACTTTAAGAACATGTTTTTCTGGGGTCTATACAGCTTCAAACCACCACAGCTTTCCCAAGAGACACCTTTGTGCTCTATTGTTATTCACTCTCCTAAAAACAAAAGTGACTATCTCCAGAGTAGAGGAAAAAACAAAAACAAATAAAATATTCAGAGACATTTGCTACAATATTTGCTACAGTTTTTATTACCCTTTGGAATTGTTCTTAACTTTTTTTCAGTCAAGTTTATCACAGAGACTCTGACAAGAGGATCTTCTTAAGAAAATTTTATCTATCCAAACGCCAAATTTTGGCTAGGTTTGTAAGGGCTAGAGATTAACAGAGCCTGGGCATGCAGGAATCATGGGTTAAGAACACCTACTCTAGAAGAATTTGATTCAGAGCAGGCAGTAGATCAGAGGCATCTGATAAGCAGTTCACAATTCTGGCTGCTAACTCATCTGAGCAATTTTTAAAACTTCCAATGCCCTGGGTGGACCCTGGACTCGCTACAAAACGATCCCCCGGGTGGGTCCGGGGCTTCAGATTTTTAGAAAAGCCCCAAGGTGATTTCAAAGTGCAGCTGAGTTTAACAGACTGAAACCATTCAACACCCAACTCAGACACTTACTAACTACTCAAGTTAGGGAAGTCACTGTGTTCCCTCATGGCTCCCAGTCTCCTCTGCTACTGAGCAGTGCTCATAGTACTTATGTTGTAGTGTTGCTGAGCTGAAAAAACAAATAATTTAATATATTTAAAGTCCTTGGGCCAGGGCCCATCATATAGTAGGTGCTCAAAGTTATTAATATTTTTACTGAAAAATGTGAGCTTTCCACCATCCTTCCAAAACTCTCTCTCTCTCTTTCTTTCTTAACATGGGGAACAAACAAGAATGGAAATGTCTGGTTGATTGCTTCTGGGGTTAGTAAGGGTCAGTGTCTCATATTTTGCTGAAATATTTCTTTTTCCTTAGATTTACGGATTCAGCATTCTTGTTCTTCAATGTTCTTGATCAAAGTTGTCACTTAGAGCATCAGACTTGATTTAAAATAATTTTGGATTATAATCACTGTCCTATCTGGGCTATACTTTATTAGCAGAGTTTTGAAAAAAAAATAAACAGAACTTTTCATTTTTAAATAATCTCAAACTTAGAGGACAGTTGCAAAAATAATACAAACCCCATATGGAGAACTCCAGCACACCCCATCCTCCAGATGCCCAACTCTACTAAAATTAGCATGTTGCCACTTTTGCCCTTCCTCCCTCCCTCCCTCCCTTCCTTCCTCCCTTCCTCCCTTTCTTCCTTCCTCCCTCCCTTCCTCCCTCCCTATCCATCAAGCCACCAACCCACCTATTGCTAGCTACCTATGATCTTGATCAGTCACCTGTTTTCTGAACGTTTGAGAGCAGGTTGTATATGTCATACTCCCATGTACATTTCCTACAAACAAGGACATTCACTTATGTAATCACATTAAGTGCAGTTATCAAGTTCAAGAAATTTAGCATTGATTTAAAGTTTACATTCGCTATTCTAGTTTTTTCTTAAGTCCTAATAATATCCTTGTAAGCCTTTTCTACTCCATTCTTAGGTCCCATCCAGTATCATGTATCACATTTAATTGCCATTATATCTTACCTTCTATTTCTTTTTTAAAATTGTGTATAAATTTCCCATTCCAATACTTCCCAGTATACCATTCAGTGGGATCAATTGCATTCACCATTGCAATAACCTCATCATCATCCATTACTGGAACTTTACCTTCCCCGAAAAAATAAACCCTGTACTCATTTTGCCTTAACAAACTCATTTATTTTGATACCAACTTAACATCAATATGTTCGTACTAGATGTATACATACACTATATTCCTATACCCTCCCCTCCCCCATCTTTTTGTAGTTTTTCTCACAAATCACATTTTATATGTTTTTGGTCAAAACCTACTGATTTACCATTACATTTTGTGCATTTGCCCCTTAGACCTACAGTAGGTAAGAAGTGGAATTACAAGCTAAAAATACAATACAACTAGATTTCTATTTACCCATGTCATTATCTTTACCAGAAATCTTTATTTCTTCATGTGGCTTCAGTCAATTGTCGAATGTCCTCTCTTTTCAACGTGCAAAACTCCCTTCAGCATTTCTTGAAGGGTTGACCCAGTGGTGATGAAATCCCTTGGCTTCTGTTCATCTGGGAAAGTCTTAATCCCCCCCTCACTTTTGAAAGACAGTTTTGCTGATAAAAAAATTCTTGCTTGGCAATTTTTTGCTTTCAGCCTTTTAAACATGTCTTCCTGCTGTCCACTTGCCTCCATTGTTTCTGATAAAAATTTGGCATTTAATCTTATTAAGGCTTCCTTGTATGCAACATGTTGCTCATCTCTTGTGGCTTTCAGAATTCTCTATTTTTGAATTTTAAGTTTGTTTATAACATGGTGCAATGTGGGTCTATTTGACTTATCCTGTTTGGCATTCATTGAGCATATTGGACGTGTATATTCATCTTGCATTAAATTTGGCAATTTAATTATTTATTATTTCTTTGACTGTCCTCTCTGCTTGTTTCTCTCTTTCTTATCATTCTGGGGTTCACAATGCATTTATTGGTATGCTTGATGGTGTCTGTATTAGTCAGCCAAAGAGGTGCTGATGCCAAGTACCAAAAATCTGTTGGTTTTTATAAAGGGATAAAGCTTATAGTCCCAAGGTCCTAAAGAGTCAAGCTCAAGGTTGCTTTCTCACTAAAGCCAGTTGCCACATGTTGAGGCAAGATGGCGGGTGATCTCTGCCTGGTCTCTCTTTCCTTCTTCTTCATAAAGAATACATTTGAAGGGTATCATACCAGAGGAATAGATTAGTTTACAAACATAATCTCTCTTTTGGGGATTCATAAATAATCTCAAACTGCCATGTGTCCCACATGTTCTTTATGTTCTGTTCGCTTTTCTTCATTCTTTCTTCTGCTTCTAAAACTGAATGATCTCAGTTGTCTTCAAGTTAACTGATTTTTTCTTCTGCCAGCCCCAATCTGCTGTTGAACCCTTTAAGGAATTTTAATTTCTGTTACTGTGTTCTTCTCCTCTGTTTAGTTCCTTTTCATAATTCCATCTCACTATTGATATTATCTTGTGTTCGTCTATTGTTTTCCTGATTTCCTTTGTTACTTTGTCCGTGTTTTCCTTTAACACTTTGAACATATTTAAGACCATATATTTTTTAAGTCTTTGTCTGAAATGTCCCAGGTCTGAGTCTCCTCATGGATGGTTTCTAATACTTTAATCTTCTCCTTTGCCTGGGCCATCACTTCCTGTTTCTTTGCAATGTAATATTTTGTCGAAACCTGGACATTTGATATTTTAATGTTATCATTGGTATTTAGGTTCTGAGGTGCCTGCTCCTTAAGCTTGTATCCATCTTGTGTTACAATAAAGCTGTCCTTTGACTGCCAGGAGCTAACATAAAGATAAATAAGGAGAAACATAAAAATAAATAAGGAGAAAAAAGTAAACATACTTCTCAGTCTTTGCAAATTGACCTGTGCCAGTGCATTCCTTCAGAGCTTATCCCAGGGGTGTTTGACCCCCAAGGGTGGAAAGATTTCAGGGGGTCTGTGAGCTTGAACTGAAAAAAAATCAACTTATTATCTTTATTTTCTGTGACCTCTAACTGAAATCTAGCATTTTCTTCACTTATGAATGTATACAATAAATATATTACAGTAGTATTCATTTCACCTGACTGGCATAGGGTTCCATTGCACAAAAAAGGTTAAGAACCCCTAGCTTATCCATACAATGAGTTTAGAGAATAACTCCAGGCCAAAGCGTAGAGGCCTCCTGTCCATGAGTCTTGTCTTGGGCACGCATGTTTCGTTCTAGGAATTCTTTCATTTATGTGTATACAAATGTCCCCCTTTCCCTAGGAAACAGGTCCTCTTGTTTCACTGTATATCCTACAGCCAGCAATTCCTGTAGGAAAGTTCTGTGTGTTACCTTCTACACACAGAGTGCAATCCAGGAGAGTGAGTCTCTCAGGCTACCTCCAGACAGATTGGGCAGATACACATGCTCCTTGTAGGCACACAGAGCTTATTCTGCTCTGTCTGGACCAGGGATCTGCACTGAGCTGGCTCTGCACCAATCTACTGGTGGATGGGAGAGGGGCCAGCCAGGGTAACATGACATCCTATGGCTTAAAAAAAAAACACATATATATATATATATATATATATATATAATTTTTAAAGAAACTTTAGATTACATAAATGCTACATCAAAAATATAGGGGATTCCTATAAACCCCACCCTCTCCATCTCCCACTTTCTCCACATTAGCAACATCTTTCATTAGTGTGGTACATTTGTTATAACTGATGGACATATACTGAAGCACTGTACTAACTAAGGACTATAGTTTACATTATAGTTTACAGTTAGCTCCACACAATTTTGTACATTTTGACAAATGTATAATGCCTGTATCTGTCATTGCAATGTCATGCAGGACAATTCCAATGTCCTCATAGTACCTCATGTTATACCTTCTTCCCTCTTGCTCCCTTCAGAACCTCTGGTGACCACTGCCTTTATAGCTACGGTACAAATTCTTCCACTGCTAGAATAAAAAGTCTACTTTAGTCCATAGTTGCTTCCCCCATTATGTTTTTTCATTCCTCAACCTTGAGGATTTTGGGCTGGTGATGCCCACCTTGCTTCCAATTGAGAAGGGGCTTAGATCCCATAGGGCAGATGGATGGAACTGTATTAGTTGCAGTTGCAGAAACTCTCTGCTTTCTGGAATGGCATTGTCCATCATCATCCTTTTGTTAGTTGTCTTGGGTGAGTGCAATGAACTAGAGAGTAGGTGTTGCAACTATGCTGAGATTCAGGGCTCAACCAGAATATGAACAGACTGAAGATTTAAGTCTCTGGGACATATCTTTAGCAAGCATAGTGCTAATTACAGGCTCAAATAAAAGGGGCAGAAGAGCCATGTGTACGGAAATTCAAAATGAGTAACTTTTTTACATTGGGGAGCATATATTCCAAAGTATGGCCCATTGACAGAATGCCAAATTTCTGAGATTGTCTGTCCTGCCTATAGTGTCTAGATGTCTTTACAGTCCTCAAGAGCCTCCCCCCACCCCACTTGTTGTAGTCAATGAGAGCCTCCTGAGATGTTCATAAGCATAACCTCTGGAATGACCTCTGTATTCATGTTGAAATCTATTAGCCATAAAAATTCATTTGAGACAAGTTTAGCAAAGTGGCAGGATACAAGGTTAATATGCAAAAATCAATCAGCAGTGTTTCTATACCATACTGATGTGCAATTTGAGGAGGAAATCAGAAAAAAAAATTCCATTTATAATACTGACTAAAACAATCAAATATTTAGGAATAAATTTAACAGAGGACATAAAAGACTTATATTCAGGAAACTACAGAACATTACTAAAAGAAACTGGAGAAGACAAATAATTGAAAGGACATTCTGTGTTCATGGATTGGAAAATTAAATATCATTAAGATGGCAATTCTGCCAAAACTGATTTACAGATTCAATGTAATCCCAATAAAAATCCCAATAACCTTCTTTGCAGAAATTGAAAAGCCAATAATCAATTTTATTTGGAAGGGTAAGAGGTCTTGAATAGCAAAAAAAAAAAAAATCGTAAAAAAAGAGAAAGACATTGGAGGACTCTGACTTCTTGACTTTAAAGCATATTACTTAGCCACAGTGGTAAAAACAGCATGGGACTGGCATAAGGACAGACAGATTGACCAATGGAATTGAGTCAATAACTCAGAAATTGACACGTCTACAGTCAAGTGATTTTTGACAAGGCTACTATGAAAAAGTCAGAAAACTGTGAATGTTGGAGAGGATGTAGAGAGATAGGAATACTTATTCACTGTTGGTGGGAATGTAGAATGGTACAGGAACTGTTTGGCAGTTCCTAAGGAAACTGAATATAGACTTGCCATGGGACCTGGCAATATCACTGCTAGGTTTATACTCAGAAGACAGAGACACAAATAGATATCTGCACACTGATGTTCATAGCAGCGTTATTCACAATAGCCAAAAGTTGGAAGCAACCCAGAGGTGCATCAACTGATGAATGGATAAACAAATTGTGGAGTACACACACGATGGAATATTATGCAACAGCAAGAAGAAATGAAGTTGTGAAACATAGGACAACATGGATGAACCTGGGGGATATTATGTCGAGTGAAGTAAGCCAGACACAAAAGGACAAATACTGTATGATTGCTCTATTATGAAGTAAATATATTATGTGAAATATGAATACATTATATGAAATATGAATATGGGTATAATTGCATATATAAGACCATTTTTCTTTGAAACTGAACATATAAGTCAGTAGTGCAAAATGTTAATATCAGACAAAATAAACAAAGATTATGCTAACTGAAGGAGATCAGATGAGTCCTACATATTGTATGGTTCTATTTATATAAAATGAAAATATAAATCAATTTATAAAGATGAAAGGAAATGAGTGGTTATATAGGTCTGAGGGAGGAATGCTGAGGAGTTTGGAGTCTTCCTTTTTGGAGTAATGAAATTGCTCTAAAATTTTTGAGAAGATGAATGTATAACATTGTGATTTTACTGAAGTCATTGATTTTACAATTTGGATATAATAGCCAGAAACAGCAGCTATGTACAGTTGGGGAAGCATAGAGGGAATGAGAGGTGAGGAGTTTTCTTGTTTGTCTATTTTATGTTTTTTATTATTATTGAAATAATGAAAATGCTATAATAATGATTGAAGTGATGAATGCACAACTATGTGATTATGGCAAATATCATTAATTGTATACTCTGGATGAATTGTGTTTATTAATTTGTATTAATAACATTGATTTGTTATTAAAAACTCATTTGTATTTAATGTTTCCCCCTTTTGGTCAAGGTCTTTTTCCAGATTCATTGCTAGTCAATGCTTGGTAATTATCCCTCAGTGCCAGGGAAGCTCATCCCTGGAACTTGTGTCCCCTGCCAGGAGGAGTTTAGAGGAGTTTGGTCCCATTTGAGCAACAAGGAGGCAATGAAAGACACAATGAAAAAATTATTTTATTTTTGTATTTTGTTATTTTTATTATTATTTTATTTTATTATTTTTATTTGATTTTTGTTGTTGCTTTTTTGGGGGGAGGTTTTGGATCATGGAGGGGCCACAACTGTGGCAGGGAAGGATCACTGGTGTGGGTCGTTAGTAATGAGGGGATGTGTGGAGAAGGATGAGCCTGGGGCATGCCTTTGTGGCATATGAATATGTTCAAGTGGTCATGGGGTCTTGTCTCAGTGGGTGGGGACCCACACAATAACTTAAAGAATATTGAATTCCCATTCTGGGAAGTCCTGCTACATTCTCTAGTAGAGCAGCAAGAATCCCCCAAGTAAATGGGCAGTGCCTAATGAAGGACAACAGATCATTGTACCAGGCCCTTGATATTTATGGTTGTACTTGTGAAATTAAAACTTAGCCTAGTATTATACATTGCCTAAGAGTTACATACTATGGGATTTAAGTAGCTTTTTTATTGATTCAGTGCTCAGTGTGTTACTTTAGTTCTTTATTTTCTGGAGCTTTTTGGGAAAGTAGTTTCTGTCAATTCTTACTGGAAAGATGGAGCCCTGAAACTTCTCACTCTACCATCTTGATTCACCAACTTTCCCATAAAGTAAGTATCAACTACCACTTTATCTGAGACACTTTGATATTCTCTTCTGCTCAGCTTGTACACATATATTTCATGTTCTATTCTAAGCACACCTACAATAACCATAAACTAAAGGTGATTGCTGTGCTCTCACTAAATTTTCAAGCATGATGTGAAAACTATATTCTGGTTTGAACTAGCAATTTTAGAAAAACAGAATAGGCAGAAAATTTAGTCCGTTTCTGGCTTCAGGAGAAACATGGCTGAAATTAAAGGCTTAGAAGAGAGCTGGATTTGTCATTATAAAATAAATGAAATACACCTCTTAGTTATCTAAAACAGTGCTTCCAAAGTAAACCCATTACTTTGGCCTTGGAAATAGAAACACACAAGAAAGTCACTGAATAGAAAGTCCAAAAGAGGCTACTCTTAGGAAAACAGTAGTTCTTAGATGAAACCAGTGTTTCTTTCTTTCTTTTGTTCTTAGGAGGTACCAGGGATTGAACCCAAGACCTCATACATGGGAAGCAGGCACTCAACTACTGAGCTACATCTGTCCCCAGTGAAAGTTGGATTTTTTGTTTGTTTGTTTTGTTTTTAGCAGCTACTGAGGATTGAATCCAGGACCTCATACATGGGAAGTAGGAGCTCAACCACTTGAACTACCTCTGTTCCCCCAGTATTTCTTACATGTGGTTGCACATCAGGATTATCTAAGGATATTTACTGTTTTAAAGTGTACAATTCAATGGATTTTTAAAAGAATTTTTGTAAATTATCACATCTAAATCCAGACATTTTCATCACCCCCAAAAGAAACCCCTTACTCATAGTTACTCCCCATTCCTTTCATTCCCCCAGCCCATGGCAACCACTAATCTGCTTTCTGTGTCTGGATTTGTTTGTTTTGGATATTCCATATAAATGGAATCATACAATATGTGGCCTTTTTCTGTCTGGCTTTTAAAATTTAGCTCCTTTGTTTTAAAGTTCATCCATGTTCCGTATATCTTAGTACTTCTTTCCCTTTAAATAGATGAATAAAATTCCAATTTTGTTTTCAATTTTCATGAAATACCTAGGAGTAGAATTGCTGAGTCATATGGTAATTCTATCTTTAAGCTTTTAAGGAACTGCCAGAAAGTTTTCCACTGTAGCTGTATCATTTTATCTTCCCACTGGAAATGTATTAAGTTTCCAATTCCTCCACATCCTGTCAACACTTGTTACTGCTTTCTTACTTATTATAGTCATCCTAATGAGTGTGAAGTGGTATCTCATGGTTTTGATTTGACCTTCCCTAATGGCTAATGATTTTGAACACCTTTTCATGAGCTTATTGAATATTTGTAGATTTTATTTCGAGAAATAGTCAAATTGTTTGCCCCTTTTAAAATTGAGTTATTTTTCTTTCTATCATTGAATTGTAAGTGTTCCTTTACATTCTCCAGATACAAGTCCTTCATCAGATATATTTTTAATCTTTTTCTTCAAGCCTGTGGGTGGTCTTTTCACTTTGTTAGTATTGATCTTGGAAGTACAAGAATTTTTAATTTTGATGAGTCCATTTGATCTATTTTTCTTTTGTTGCTTGTGCTTTTGGGGTTATATCTAAGAAAACTTTGTCTAATCCTAGGTTATGAGATTTATACTTAAAAGTTTTTTAAAGAGTTTTAGCTCTTACAGTTATGTCTTTGATGCATTTTGATTTAATTTTTTATATATGATGTGAGGTAGAGTTCAACTTCATTTTTTTGCTCATGGATATCCTGTTATCTTAATACAATTTGTTGAAAAGGCTACTTTCCCTATCAAATTGTTTCACCACTCTTGTCAAAAATCAATTGCCCATAGGGAAGCGGCTGTGGCTTAGTCATTGCGCTCCTGTCTGCCATGTGGGGGGGGGCCCTGGGGTTGCATCCTGGGGGCTCCTTGTGAAGGCAAGCTGGCTCTTGCCCATGGATAGCTGATGGCTGGTGCCCATGGAAAGCTGGCACAGCAAGATGACCCAACAAAGGGAGACAAGCAGACACAGAAGATTGCACAGTGAATGGACACAGAGAGCAAACAGCAAGCAAGCTGTGTGTGTGTGGGGAAATAAACAAAAAATAAATCTTAAAAAAAAACAATTGGCCATAAATATAAGGGATTATTTATTGAATCTTGGTTTTATTCCCTTTGTCTATATGTCTATCTTTCTTTTTTAAAGGAGGTACCTGGGATTGAATCAGGACTTTGTATGTGTGAGGCAGGTACTCAGCCATTGAGCTTCATCTGCTCCCCAGGGATTATGGGTTTTTGTTGTTGTTTTTTAGAAGGTACCAAGACCTTGTACATGGGAGAGAGGCACTCAACCATTGAGCGACATCCACTCCCTTTATATGTCTATCTTTATATTGTACCACAGTCTTGACTACTGTAGCTTTATAGTAAATTCTGAAATTGGTGTGTGTTTTATTTTGCTAAAGCCTGCCAAGGAAAGAAAAGAAAAGAAAACAAAACAAAAAACAAGGAAAAAAGAGAAAAACAAAACAAAACAAAAAGAAAAAAGACATAAAAAATATAAATAAATAAATAAATAAAGGCTGCCAAGTCAATGGATTAACTTTTACAATGGGAATTTATTAACTTACAAGTTTACAGTTCTGAGGCTGTGAAAGTGTCTAAATCAAGGCATCATCAGGAGATCTTTCTCCCTGAGCTGCAGCTGTGGGCAATAAGGCACATGGTGGCACATGCTGGTCTCTGCCTTCTCCTCCGGGCTCTGCTGCTTTCAGCTTCTGGCTTCCTTTCCCCTGAGTTCCACTGATTTCAGCTTCTTGCTTTCATGGCTTTCTCTCTCAGCCTTTGTGGGTTACTCTCTGTCTCTGTGGCCTCTGCCAACTCTGGTTAAAAAGGACTTCATTAAAAGGCTTAAGACCCACCCTGGGCTATATCTGACTGGAGTAATATAATCAAATGGTCCTTAACTGAATCTAAGTTAATCAAAGGTCAACAAAATGTTTACACCCACAGGAATGGACCAATTTAACAACCTAACTGTCCACAAAATCCTCAAACTATCACTTTATGTGTGAGCTCACCAACATTTTTCTTTTCACTATTGTTTTGCTTATTTTGGGTCTCTTATATTTTCATATAAATTTTGGCATCAGTGGGTCAATTTCTAAATAAACCACACTGGGACTTTGATAGGTATCATGCTGAATTTGTAGATCAGTGTTTACCCATTTAACAACATAATGTATTCCAATTTTAAAAAAATATTCCTTTTTATATGTTGCTGGATTCAGTTTGCTGGTATCTTGCGGAAAATGTTTTTATCTATTTTATAAGGGAAATTGTCTATATAAGGAAATCGTGGTGTCTTTGTCTGGTTTTGGTATCAGGGTAATACCTCATAGAATGAACTGGGAAGTGTTCTCTCCTATATTTTTGGAAGAGATTTTGAAGCACTGACATTAATTCTTCTTTAAATATTAAATAGAATTCAACAGTGAAGCCATCTTTTCTTTGTGGGGAGTTTTTCTATTACTAATTCAATCTCTTTACTTATTATAGGCCTATTCAGATTTTCTTTTTTCCTCTCTTTCTTTTTTTTTTAGGTACTGGGGCCTAGAATGAATGCAGGACCTTCTAAGTGGGAAGCTGGTGCTAAAGTACTGAGTCACATTGGCTTCCCTGTGTTGGTTTTTTTGTTTGTTTGCTTGTTTTATTTTGTTTTTAGGAGGCACCAGGACCCGAGCCTGGGACATCTCATCTGGGAAGCAGGAGCTCAACTGCTTGAACCATATCCACTCCACTTCTATTTCTTTTTGAGTCAGCTTCAATGGTTTATAACTTTCTAGGAATTCATCCATTTCATCTAGCTTTCTAATTTATTGGCATAAATTAGATTCCCCTATAATGTTTTTGTTTCTGTAAGATGAATTCTAATGGCCCCTTTTTCATTCCTGGGTTTTATAAATTTAGTCCTCTATCTTTTTTCTTGATCAGTCTAGCTAAAGATTTGACAATTTTGTTGATCTTATTAAAGAAACAAATTTTGTTATATTACTGACTTCTTTATTATTTTTCTGTTAATATTTATTTCTGCTCTAATCTTAATATTTCCTTCTAATTTTGGATCAAATTTGTTCTTTTTTTAGTTTCTTAAGGAGGAAGTTTAGGTCATTGAATTGAGATATTTCTTCTTTTTTGACATAGGTGTTGTAGCTATAAATTTCTTGTAAACACTGCTTTAGCTGCAACCCACATATTTTGATTTGTTGTGTTTTCATTTTCATTCATCTCAATGTGTTTTTATAATTTCCCGTATATCTTCTTTGACCCACTGGTTATTAAGAAAATACTCTTTTTAATTTCTATATATTGAGAATTTCTCAGATTTCTTTATTTTATTGATTTCTAATTCCATGCCATTGTATCCAGAGAATAGGGTTTGTATGATTTCCATCCTTTCAAATGTATTGAGAGTTCTCTTATGGCTTAACATATTGTCTGTCTTCCAGAATGCAACTTGTGCATTTGAGAAGAATGTACATTCTGCTGTTGTTGAGTGGGGTATTCTAAAGATGTCTTTTAGGTCAAGTTGGCTTATACTGTTCAAGTATTCTGTTTTCTTGCAGATTGGCCATTATTGAAAATGAGGTGCTGAGTTGTCCAACAATTATTATTAAATTGTTTGTTTCCCCCATTAAATTCTGATAGTTTTGCTTCATGTATTTTGGGGTGCTGTTGTTAGGTGCATATATGTTTATAATTGTTACATATGGATTGACACTTTCATCATTAGAAAATGTTTTTCTTCATTGCTAGAAACCATATTGCTAGAAACCATTTTTATCTTAAAGTCTAATTTTTTCTGATATTAGTATCACAACTCCATCTCTCTGTTACTGTTTGCATGGCATATCTCCCCCCCCCATACACACACTTTTTGCTTTCAACTTATTTGTTTCTTTGAGCCTAAAATGTGCCATAGTTGGATGGTATTTTTTCTTTAATCCATCCTGACACTATCTCTTTTTATATGAGTGTTCAAGCCATACATTTAATGTAATTACTGATAAGGTAAGATTTATGTTTGTCAATTTCTATTTGTTATCTATGAATCGCGTCTTTTTTGTTCCTTTTCCTTCATTACAGCCTTATTTTATATTAAATAGGTATTTTCCAGTGTATTATTTTAATTCCCAGGCTATTTCTTTGAAAAATTTTTGTGTTTTTTTTAGTGGTTGCACTAGGGATTACAATTAACAATTTATAGCATCTAGTTTAGATGAATACCTACTTACTTTCTTTTCTTTTTTTTTGCCAATTGTAACAAAAAGCTTTATTGAAAACACCAACAGACTCAGATAGAGAACTATATGTTAACACAATGAATAAAAGTATAGCTTACTTAGGTGACTCAGTTCACTGGAAGCTCAGTACAAAAATTATGCAATCTAAACAGCAAGACAAGTATCAACAAATGCATTTTCAGTTCTAATTTTCATTTGGCATCCACAAAATGATCCCTTTAAACCAAGACTTGGACAAAGCTAACAACAGCATTAAAAATACAAGTTACCACATAATACCAGACTGTGAAAACCAAAGCTCTACTCAGGACTCTTTGGGAAAATAAGGCTGATCAGAGGCAGCTAATCTTGTTGTCCCACTTCAGGATCATTTTGACTGTCTATTTGGACTTGTAGTTCCTTAACTAATTCATGAAACGCAGAAATGAATGGTTCAAGACCGAAATCATCATCAATTAAGGACATCACTCTCCCTTTTATATTATTACCATATTCTGAAATATTTTAATAACAATTTGAATATTATCATTTGATTCTTGTATGTTAAAAAGACCTATAAATATTGATAAAGCTTTGGCACTGAAAAGCTTGTTTGCCATGACAGGATTTTCAGACAAATTCAGTAACATTTTCAGAACATGGAACTTTGTTTTTCTATTGCCTACCCACTTACTTTCTATAGTTTTCAAAATGCTCCAGTATATCTCCCCATTTTCTTTTGCTATTTCCACCACACAAATTACATCTTTATATGATGTATGTTTATAAAACATATTTACAATTATTTTGATCTAGTATTTATATCAGATAGGAGAAAATAAATATTATATACAAAAATATATTATACTTCATTTATATTTACCTTTCTACCTTTATCAGTACTCTTTATTTTTTAATATGGATTCAAATTATTACTATCTAGTGTTTTTCATTTCAGTCTGAAGGACTCACTTTATTATTTCTTATAGGGCAGGACTGGTAGTGACATATTTTCTGTTTTTCATTATCTAAGAATGTCTTAATTTCTCTTTTATATCTGAAGTACAGTTTTACTGGATATAGAATTTTTAGTTGACAGTCTCTCACCACTTGGAATATGTCATCCCACTCCCTACAGGCATTCATGGTTTCTGATAAGAAATAAGCTGTTAATATTGTTTAGCATTTCTTGTACACCATGAGTCACTTCTGTCTTGCTTCTTTCAAGTTTCTCTCTTTGGCTTTTGACACTTTGATTATGATGTATCTGGGTGTGGGTCCATTTGATTTTATCCTATTTAAAGTTTGTTGAGCTTCTTGGATGTGTAGATTAATATTTTCTTAATCAAATTTGTGACTTTTTCAACATTATTTCTTCAAAGAGTCTTTCTGCACTCTCTCCTATTGGTATGCCAATTATACTGCTATGCTTGATGTTGTCCCACAGGTCCCTTAGGTTATATTCATTTCTCTCCATTTTCTTTATGCTCTTCAGACTAGATAATTTCAATGGGTCTATCTTCAAGTTTGCTGACTCTTCCTTCCACCTTCTCATACCTGCTGTGGAAACTCTCTAGTGATATTTTCACTTGTTATTGTACTTTACAGTTCCATAATATTTGCTTGGTTCTGTTTCATAAATTCTATCTCTGTATTGATATTCTGTATTTATTGAGACATTGTTTTCTTGCTTTCATTTAGCTCTTTGTCCATTTTTTAAGCTCTCTGAACATATTTAAGACATCTAAACTAAAGGCTCTGTCTAGTTAAGTTCAGTGTGTGCTTCTTCTGGGACAGATTTTGTTGTCAATGTTCATTTCTACTGCAAATGAGCTGTACTCTTTTGTTTCTTTGCATGCTTCATAATTTTTTTGTTGAAAACTGGTCATTTTGAATATTATAACGTGTAATTCTGGAAGTCAGATTTCTCCATCCAAATATGATGCTGTTGTTGCTGTTTATAGGTGTTGTTCCTGTTTGTTTAGTAACAAATTAGCTTCTGAACTAGTTCTGTAAAGTCTGTATTCTTTGTCATGTATAGCCAGTAAAATTTCTCCTTGTTTAGCTTATTGGTCAAATAATTATTGAATAGAGATTTACTTAAATTCCTGGAAACAATAAATCTCCAAGCTTATGCCTAGGGGCTCTGTGTGCATGTTGAGCATATTTTCAATGCTTCAGCAAACAATTTACAATTCCGCTTTATGCTTCACTTCCTGCTTGCATGGAGCCAACAGGTTAGCTGGAGGTGAGAGTTTATGGCCCTCTTAGGTTTTTCCTGTGTCTACACACAGTCTCATGCATGAGTGTGGTCTTCTTGAGTCCCAAGAATATATAGGATTTTTTTCAAAGCCCCATATGGACATCTCATCCCCCAGCTTTTCCTTTTAGGTCTTTTTGGTCAGCTTGTCATTTCCCCACCTGTTTTCAACACCTCAGACAGATGTGATGTTAAATAATTGCCACTAATTATATTCAAGGTACACGCCTATGTAAAAAGCTATTTATACTGGGTGAGCTTTGAGTCAGGTAAAGTACAAACAAGGCTTGTGAGTGAGATTTTCTAGAGAACAGGAGACAGGTGAAATAATGATAGCTCTTCATAGTTATCTGAGAATAGAGCCTTGGAGGATCTCCAAGGCCATTTTACCTCCTCCAGTGAAGGCTAGACTGCTGGCTTATGATTGTTGGGATGCTGGTTTTCAAGGTTACCATGAAGCTGAGGGTCAAGGGGTGTATATAGGACAAATTAAAGCACCACAAACCTCTCTGTTCTCACTGATATTTAGCCATTTATCTAAAATAAATGCTCTTCTATTTGTTTTAAGCCTTTGTTTACTTTCTTGAATTCTGAAAAAGTTGACTTAGGAAAATTTTGCCAGTGTTTCCTTCGTTTTTGTGCAAGAAAGAATTTTCAGAGGTCATTATTTTATCATTCCTGCTGACAGGACTCACAGTTCATTTACCTTTTCAACTAAACTTCAAAAATGCATGGGCTTTCAGATCAGAAAATCCTACAGACCAATTCTGGATTAATTATCAACCAGCTGGTTACCTTGGGAAAGTTATTTATCCTCTAAAAACCTCAGCTTTTTCTCCTGTCAAATGAAGACCCTGAAGTCATCACCATTGGAGGAAATGTGGAAATATTAAATGATATATGAGATTGCAATGTAATCTCTAAGAGTGTGGCGTATGTAAGTTATTTCCCTTTCTAACCTTCATTTCAAAGTGCAATTCAATAATACCAATATTTTTGGATCTTTTTTCTTCTTCTGGGTCTCAACACATTGAGTATCTAATCTTCTCTT
This sequence comes from Dasypus novemcinctus, assembly GCF_030445035.2. Classification (NCBI taxonomy): domain Eukaryota; kingdom Metazoa; phylum Chordata; class Mammalia; order Cingulata; family Dasypodidae; genus Dasypus; species Dasypus novemcinctus. Next base: position 14,695,801 of record NC_080696.1, on the reverse strand, counting down.
GACATTTGCAGCTCTCTAAGTTGTGCCTTCTTTTTTTCACTGTGATGGATAGATTTTAAGAGGCATCCGTGATTCCTGCCTCCTACTGTTCATGCCTTTATATGATCTCCTTCCCTTGAACGTGGGTGGAACTTGTGACTTTCTTCAAACCGGTAGGCTATACAATAGGAGATAACATGCCCCTACCATGATGATCTTACTTATACAAGGCTCTGTCCCACTAGCAGACATTCTCTTTTTCTCCTTTGCTGGCTTTGAAGAAGCAAACTTCCATGTTGTGAGACATGGCCCATGGAGGGGGCCACCTGACAAGGACTCTAGGGGTTGTCTAGTAGCTGAGCATAGCCTCTGCTCAACACCTTGCAGGTAATTAGGGCCTTCAGTTTTACAGATGCAAGGAAATGAACGCTGTCAACAACCTGAGTGAGTATGAAAGTAGGCACAATAGTAGTCAAGCCTCAACATGAGAACTGAGCCAAATATACCTTAATTGCAAACTTGAAAAGGACCTAGTGAATCTGTGCCCCACAGAAAATGAGTGACAATTACTGTGTAATTTTTTTTTTGTTTAAAACACCAATACTAATTTATTATCTCTTGTGATTCTTTTTTAGCTATTTTGTTGAGATATAGTCATATATCATACAAACCATCCAAAATATCCATTCAGTGGATTCTGGTATAATCACAGAATTGCGCTTTCATAACCATAATCACTATTAGAACATTTTCATTACTCCAAAAAGAAAACCTTCCCACTCCTTAGCAGTTACCTTTAATCCCTCTATCTAGCCCGTGTCTTAGTTTGTCACAGGGCTGCTGATGCAAAGTACCAAAAATGGGTTAGCTTTTATAAAGGGGATATATTTTGGATAAAAGCTAACGGTTCAGAGGCCAAGAAATGTCCAAATCAAGGCAACAGCAGAGAAATGTTCTCTTCAAAGTCAGCTACTAGTGATCCTGGGGTCCTGCCATGTGGCAAAGCAAGATGGCCGCTGGTCCCTGCTGAGGTCCCTGCCTACCCCTCTAGAATTTACCTTCTCTCAGAGCTCAGCTGTGGGCAACCAGGCATATGGCTGGTCTCTTCAGCCCTTAGGTGTTTCATGGGCCCTGCCTCTTGGGAACTTCATGCTTCAGCTTTGGCTGATAGTGATCTTTGAGTCCTCTCACATGTCAGGATCAAAGGTGGCAGCTTCCTTTTTCTCTGTGTCCTTTTGTCCGTGTCTCTGTTTATATATGACCCAGCAAGAGGGGGGAGACGCAACCTGAGTCATGCCTCACTGATGTAGTTCAACCGAAAGGGTCCCACACCCACAGGAATGGATTAATTTGAGAACAATATTTGGCATTCGAGAAAGAACTTCAAACCATCATACCCTGCCATACATATCTGCTAATCTATTTCCATCTCTGTAAATTTATTTATATTTACAATTTATATAAATGGAGTCAAATAAATATGCAGTACATTGTGCCTGGTTTCTGTCACTTATGATAATTATCTCTTTTTTTAACCAATTAATGAAAAAATATTAATAAACTACAGTCCGTAGTTTGCTTTAAGTGCATTTTAGCTCAGATATCACCCTATTATTAACATCTTGTACTATTAATGTACACTTGTTCTAATTCATTGAAGAGCATTCTTGTATTTGTACTATTAAACATAATCATTGTTTGCAACAGAGTTCACTATGCTATATAGTCCCATGTTTCATCCTTTAGCTTTTCTTCTGGTGGTATACGCAACCCTAAGTTTTCCCTTCAAACACAATCATAGCCCCATACTGGTAATGTTATTTACATTCATCCTAATATTCTATCATCACCTCTATCCAATTCCAAGCATTTACAATCAACCTTATTACACTTTCTGCAAACATTAAGCCACTGCTCCCCATTCTCTTTCCTCTTTCTGTCTTCTGGTGACAAACCTTCTAGCTATTAATTCCATAGCTCATTTTATTTAGTTCATATTAGTGGGATCATACAATATTTGTCATTTTGTGTCTGGATTGTTTCATTCAATGTAATATCCTCAAGGTTCATCCATGTTGTCATGTGTGTTACAGTTTCATTTCATCTTACAGCTGCATAATATTCCATCATATACATATACAACATTTTATTTATCCATTCATCTGTTGATAGACATCTGGGTTGTTTCCATCTTTTAGCAATTATGAATAATGCTGCTATGAACATTAGTGTGCAAATGTCTGTTTATGTCCCTACTTTCAGTTCTTCTGAGTATATACGTACGAGGAGGATAGCCAGATGGTGTGGGAGCTCTATATTTAATTTCCTGAGGAACCACCAAACAGTCTTCTGCAGTGGCTGCACCATTCTACATTCCCATCAGCAATGAATAAGCATTCCTATTTCTCCACATGATCGCCAACACTTGCTGTTTTCTGTTTCTGTAATAGTGACCTTTCTAATAGGTGCGAAATGATAGCCATAGTTTTGATTTGCAGTTCCCTAATAGATAGTGATATTGAACATCTTTTCATGTGTTTTTTTGCCATTTGTATTTCCTCTTTTGGAAAATGTCTCTATCATGTCTTTTGCCCATTATTTAATTAGGTAATTTGTCTTTTTATGCTTGAGTCGTAGGATCTCCTTATATGTCATGGATATTAAACCCTTATCAGATATGTGGTTTCCAAATATTTTCTCCCATTGAGTAGGCTGCCTTTTTACCTTCTTGACAAAGTCCTTTGAAATACACAAGCATTTAATTTAGAGACGGTTCCTCTATTAGTCTGCCAATGGGGTGTCCATGCAAAGTTCCAGAAATCTGTTGGCTTTTATAAAGGATATTTATTTGGGATAAAAGCTTATACTTACAAGGCCCTAAAGAGTCCAACTCAAGGTTGCTTTCTCACCAAAGTCAATGGCCACATATTGAAGCAAGATGGACGCTTATCTCTGCAAAGGTTCAGCCTTTACCTTTGGGCTTCCTTTCTCTCAGCTGCAGGCTGGTGCAGGACTTGTCTCTTAGGGTTTCCTCTCTCTCCTGGCATACAGCTTGTGTCTTTCTGGGCTTTCTATGTCAGTCTCAGCTCTCTTCCCAAGGTCAGCTGCAAACTATCAGGTGAATGGCTCATATCTCCCCAGGGCTCAAGGATCAAGTGACAGAACTCTCTCTGCTCCTGTGTGTCTTCTTGAGTGATTGTCCATTTACATCAGCCCACCAAGGGTGTGGGGACTAAACCTTAGTTATACTTTACTGACGTAACCCAATCAGAAGTCCTAAATTGATTTTATCAAGTAAACTTAATCAGAGGCCTCTCAATGAATTTAATACAATCAAAGGGTATCACACCCAGAGGAATAGATTAGTTTACAAACAATTTTTCTCTTTTTGGGATTCATAAATAATTTCAAACTGTCACCATCCCATTTATCTGTTTTTTTCTTTCATTGTTTGTTCTTTGAGTGTAAGATTTAAGAAACCACCTCTTACCACATGGTCTTGGAGATTCTTTCCTACATTTTCTTCTGAGAGTTTTATGGTTCTGGCTTTTATGTTTAGGCCTTTGATCCATTTTGAGTTGATTCTTGTACAGGGAGTGAGATAGGGGTCCTCTTTTATTCTTTTATATGGGGATCCTATTCTCCCAACACCATTCTTTGAAGAGACAATTCTGTTTCCATTGAATGTGCTTGGTAGCCTTGTTGAAAATCAATTGAGGGAGCAGATGTGGCTCAAGTGGTTGAGCGCCTGCTTCCCACATGGGAGGTCCCAGGTTTTGTTCCTGGTGCCTCCTAAAACAACAAGAACAACAACAACAACAAAAAACCCAAACAAATGAAAAAAAAAAGCCAACATACTGTGTAATTTTTAAGCTGATCAGTTTGTGGTTATTTTTACATAGCAATTGAAAACTATTTTATTCTCCACAACTCCCAATATCTGACCTCCTCTTTTTGACCCCATGTGGTCTTGAAAGTCTGATTACCTCCTCTTGATACCCATAGACCCACACAGCTGATGTCCTTCATTAGAAGTCTAGAGCACTAAATGTCTGACCTTTGGATACATGTGTCTGAATCTTCATTTGCTTTTTAAAATATATTTTCTTTTTTTAATGAAAATTTTTGCTGTCTTTTCTTAAACATACATAGATCATGCAAAAGGTTACATTAAAAAATATAACAGGTCCCATATACCCCATTCCCCCTTCCTCACTCCTCCCACAGCAACAACCTCTTTCATTTGTGTGGTACATTCATTGCATTTGATGAACACATCTTTGAGCACTACTACACCACATGGATTATGGTTTACATTGTAGTTTACACTCTCTCCCAGTCCACCCAGTGGGTTATGGCAGGATACATAATGTCCTGCATCTGTCTCTGCAATATCATTCAGGACAACTCCAAGTCCAGAAAATGTCCCCACATCACACCTCTTCTTCCCTTTCCCTGCCCTCAGAAACTCCCATGGCCACTTTCTCCACATCAATGATAAAATTTCTTCCATTGCTAGAGTCACAATAATTCTATAGTAGAATACCAGTAAGTCCACTCTAATCCATATCTTATTCTTCCATCCTGTGGACCCTGGGATGGTGATGTCCACTCCACCTCTAAATTGAGAGGGACCTTAGATCCCACTTGGCTGATGGATGTGATTCTTCTGCTTGCAGTTGTAGACTCTCTTGGTTCCCTGGTATGGAGGTTGACCATCCTCACCCCCTGTTAGCTGACCTGGGTAAGTCCAGTGAATCAGAGAGTAAGTATTGCAATTCTGCTGAGGCTCAGGATTCAGCTGGCACATACACAGTCCAGAGATTCAAGTCTCCTGAGCATACACGAACCCCAGCACCAACCACAGGTTCAGTAAAAGTGACAGAAGAGGCATGCATAGAGAGGTCACATCTGAGTCCAACTCCATCACACTCAGGAGGATAAACGTGATACTAGGGCCCACTGGCAAGGCACTGAATTCCAGGGCCATCTGCCATGACCATAGGAACTGGGTGTCTCCACAGCCCTCAGGAGCACCACTACCTGGGGTTGTATCTACCTTGGCCGTCTCTGAGATCCTGCAGAGATGTACATAAGCGTGACCCCTCCAATGACCTCCTGACTCATTTTGAAGTCTCTTAGCCATATAAACTCATTTGTCTCTACCATTTCCCCCCTTTATTCAACATCTTTTTCTAGTTGCATCACCAGCTGGTGATTGGTAGTAATCCTTTGGTGCCAGGGATGCTCATCCCTGGGAGTCATGTCCTACACTGGAGGGAAGGTAATGCATTCACATGTTGAGTTTGGTTTAGAGAGTGGCCACATTTGAGCAACATGGAGGTTCTTAGGAGGTAACTCTTAGGCATCTTGCAGCTCTACGCCTAGTGAAATTTCAAGCACACAGGTTCATAAGCATAGTTATCAATATCAAGGGCCCATCATTGGACCATCCTTCTTCACTGTTCTTTGTCCTTGCACTTGGGGGATTGTTGCTGTTCCATTGGGTTCATTGAGATATTGGCCACATTTTTTACTTTTGCTGTTAGTGGCTGCCTTACCCATTTTAGATTAGGTTCCACTGGATTTTAGTTCCTTAAGTTCAGAGACCAATATTCACTTATCTGTGACTTTCAGTATATCTAGGTAGTACCTGGCACATAATATCCTCTCACAAATGATTGCTTAGTAGAACAAAAAGTGAACTCAATATACCCCCTTCTCTCTTCTCTCAAATGCCACTGCATGGAGCCTCCCTTCCTATACCTTTCCTTTCCCTTTGGAATCTCACTTTCCTTGTGTCTGAGCTTTTCTCACTTCTGTTCAGCTTTTCCCCAATGTTCAGCTCACTCCATTGCCTTTACAAGAATTTACTGGGAATCTCTAGTGGTCAAAATTTGAGAATAAAGGAGGATATATGTGTTTGGGGAGGGAGAATGGGTGGGTGGGAAGAAAGAGACAAGACTACTCTACTCTTTCAGTTTCCCAGCTGCTAAAACAAATATCATACCCTGGGTTGGCTTAAACAATGGGAATTTATTGGCTTATGGATTTGAGGCTAGGAGATGTCCAAAATTCAAGTGTTAGCAAGGCAATGCTTTCTCTTAAAGTACCATGGCATTCCGGGGCTGGCTGCCAAAGATCCTTGGTCCTTGGCTTTTCTGTCATGTGACAATGCATATGGCAGCCTCTTCTCCTTTCTCTTCTGGGTTTCATTGATTTCCAGCTTTTGCGTCCTCCCTGTTGCTTCCTCACTGTGGCCTTCTCTATAAGGTCTCCATTAATAGGATTAAGACCCATACTGATTCAATTGGGACACAACCTTAACAGAGGTAACCTCATAGAAAGGACCTACTTAAAATGGATTTACACCCACAAGATGGATTAAGAGTAAGAACACATTTTTCTGGGGGTACATAACTCCGAGACACAATACCTACCTTCTCCTGGCCTTGAAGGAAGTAATCCAGTTCTAGGCCACATCCTCTAGTCCAGTGATTCTGAACTGAGGCTCATTTTGTCCCCCAGGAGTCATGTGGCTGTATCTAGAGACATTTTTGATTGTTAAAAATGAGTGTGGTGATGATTCTACTGGCATCTTGTGGATAGAGGACAGAGATGCTGTTAAACATTCTATAACACACAGGACAGAGTAAAGAATTCTCTGGCCCAAAACATCAATAGTGTCACAGTTGAGAAACCCTGCAGTCTGCGGTCAATTTTAACTTCAGATCCTTTCCCTTTAATCCCTGGAGACTCATAGAAATGTTTTCTTAACATGTCAGAAAATCTTCAAACTCTGTATCTACCCCCAAACCATCATTAGTCTTATGATTAACTTTAAATAAAAAATTTCCATGTGTTCCTAGTAAAAACAACAGAAAGAGAGTATCACAGGTGTGCCTGTGTTTTGTCCACTCTGTACAGCTGTTACCTGGTTTGTTGTTCAAAGTTGATTTTTGAGGTATAGGAGCTGTGCTTTCAACCACAATTTCTCCATTCAACTGAGTGTAGAACTGTCTCCATTTCACATTAAAGGCTTAAGAAGCAGTTTTTGAATGAATGATTCACCTTCCTACTTTCCATTTAAAAATTACATTTTTTTTTCACAATCAATGGTATTTGGTATAATCACATAGCTGTGTATTCATCACTTCAATCATTATTTGAGCAGTTTCATTATTTAAATAATCATAAACAAAAACCAAACGAACAAGAAAATTCTTCACCTCTCAATCTCTCTGTGTTTCCTCTGCTGTACATAGCTGCTATTTCTGGCTATTATTGTACATTTATTTATTTATTAAACAGTTTTGTTGAGATATATTCACATACCATACAATCTATCCAAAGTGTATAATCAATGGTGTTGCTGCATCCCTTCCCCCAGCCTTTGTTATCTCCTTCCTCCAGCCGTTGCTGTCCTTCCCGCCAGTCCCGCCCACGTTGCCAACATATAATCTGCCTTCTTCCCTAGCTACTGCCTACCTCATAGCCGCCTGCACAACTCCGCCTATCCACTACTGCCCCGTAGTTAACCCGCCCCAGCTCCTGCCCCTCCCTCTACCCAACCCTATATAACCAAGTGTATTTCCGCAATAAAGCAGACTTGTTCCTGCGCTCAGGCTGTCTCTGTGGTTTTTACCGCGCATCCCCCACGCCTGGAGAACCTAGGCCTACGCGCTGGCCTAGGGGCTTCCCGCCGAGCCGTGGAAGGCTGCCTGGACCTCGTGGGCCGCTAATCACTGCCAGCGAGCCCACACTTGGGGGCTCGTCCGGGATCCTTTCCTTCCACCGCCTTACGGCCCCTGTTGTCTGCTGTTGCTGTTGTCTACTGGCGACCATTTCAGCTCTCCAGGTAGGGACCCCGTCGCCGTCTTTTCTTCTCCCACTATGGGCACCTCCCTCTCTTCACACCATACCCCTCAGGTTCGGCTTTTAGCCGCCCTGCTTGATACCAATGGGGTTCGCGTTTCCCTGAAACAGCTCCAAAAATATTGGGACTTACTACTCCCCTTCAATCCGTGGCTCGCCACCTGCCAGCTCTGGAGCCCGGACACGTACTCACGGCTAATAGATCGAGTTACCTCTGCCATAGAGCATGAAAGGCGGTCTTTTCCGCCCGGCCTGCTGCCTACTCTTGTGGCCGTTCGTGCCTGCCTCCTTGGTGCACCATCCGAAGTCATCTGGGACAAATCGATCAAACAACCCAATGATTATGAGCCCGATGATCTTAGAGACACGAATTCTCTGTCTGACCAGCTCGCCGCAGCTCTCGAGCGCGAGCCTCCCCGCTCGCGCTCCCCGCCGCCTACAGAAACCGTTTCTGTGGCTCCTCAGAATGGCGGACCTCCTCCTCCTTCCTCCACCCCTGCCCAAGATGGCGTGCTTCCTGCTTCTTCCTCACCCGGATTAGAGCCCACCGGCGGGAACAAAGGCGCTTCCTCTCGCCTTTACCCGCCCCTTCCTGTCTCGTCATCCCCCGGGCCGGCCCCCGGAAATGATGTAGCTTCGCCGCCATCTTGGCCGGCCCCCGGAAATGATGTAGCTTCGCCGCCATCTTGGCCGGCCCCCGGAAATGATGTAACTCCGCCGCCATCTTGGCCGGCCCCCAGAAATGACGTAACTCCGCCGCCATCTTGGCCGGCTCCCGGAAATGACGTGGCTTCACCGCCATCTTGTCCGACGCTCAAAAGGGTCCCGCCGCCAGCTTGTTGCCGCCTTGACGCTGCTAAGCTGCCACTCCCTCACTTGTTTCCCGCTACCGCTCATCCCTCGCCACCACCATATAACGGCGATTCCGGAAGAGTGCACCCTTCCACCCCTCAGCTTTACCTGCTCAACCCGCTGCCTACGCCACAGCGCCCTCAGACCTGGCTTCCCTTTACGGCCGAAGAGATCAAGACACTGCGAAAGGCCGTGAAAGAAGATGGTATAGGTAGCCCATATGTCCAACAATTGTTAGAAGAACTGGGAGTTCAACTTGCGCTCCCCTATGACTGGATTTCCTTAGCCCACGCCATCCTTCCGCCCGGTCAGTTTCTTGAATGGCGTGCCTATTATCAGCATGCTGTTGAGCAGCAAGTAGCAGAGAACGCCCGCATCGGTGTCAGAGATCCACCGGACGCCTACACCGGAATCAACGGCTTTGCTAATCCTCAGTCTTATGTCAATATAGATCCAGGGTTTTGGCAACGAGCAAAGAACCTTGTCCAGCGGTCATTTTCGCTAGTCTCCTCCAAGCAATCTACCAAATTTGCGCAAATGCTTCAAGACCCACAAGAGACCTTTCCTGCATTTGTCGCACGCGTTCTAGAAGCCTGTCAGCGGAAAATCACCAATGAAGACGCCCAATTTATGTTAGCAAAAGAGCTTATTCTTGACGGATGCCTCGCACCCTTCCGGACTGTCATCCTCCCTCTTCGCGACAAGCAGATACACGAGTGGGTCTTAGCCTGCCGAGATATTGACCCTCAAACTAAAGCGCTTACTACTGCCTTCGCCTCCGCCATGGCTGTGTCCTCTGCCTCTGCTTCTGCCTGCTTTCGATGTGGTCAATCTGGTCATTTCATCCGCGAGTGCCCTCAACAAGTGGCTCCCCGCCCTGCCGAGGCACTGCGCCGACCGAGAGGCCCCCCCACACCATGCCCGCGCTGTGGAAAAGGGTACCATTGGGCTCGCGATTGCCTTTCCTCGCAACAGCCTTTAAACTTCCAACGGGGCAGGCCTCAGCCCCTCTCCCAAGAGGCCTTCAAGAGAGCTCCAAAGCCCTAATGTGGACAATGCCTATCACACGTCACCAGAAACCTTCCCTCGAGCTCAAAATCAACGGGCAGTGGCTTGAAGGGCTCTTAGACTCTGGTGCTGAAATCTCTTGTATTCCCTTTGAAATCGCTGCCTTCAACCACTGGCCCCTCGAAACCGGCCCTCAAGTCATTGGCGCCACGGGAGCTGCTACCTCCTGGAAGACATCACAGCCTTTGCATTGGAACGATCGAGAAGGTCACGAAGGCCAAATTCGTCCACTCGTCCTTTCCTCAGTTCAAACCATCCTGTGGGGACGAGATGTCCTCAGCCAGCTAAAAGCTCGAATCACCACAGAAGCCTTCTCAGCCGCGCTGCCCCCCCCCCCTTCTAGGGGCCACTGCTCCTGTCTCAAGACCTGACCCTATCCCTCTGGAATGGGACACAGAGGAGCCCATCTGGGTCGAGCAGTGGCCCTTGCCCGTGCACAAGTTACAGGCTCTCTCTGCCCTCGTCGAGGAACAACTACAAGCGGGGCACATTGAGCCGTCCACCAGTCCCTACAACTCACCAATCTTTGTCATTAACAAGAAGAACACTAGCAAGTTCCGCCTTCTCCACGACCTTCGAGAAATCAACAAGCACATCAAGCCGATGGGGTCACCTCAGCCAGGCTGCCCCTATCCTACTGCAGTCCCCCAGCATTTTCATGCGGCGACCATCGACATCAAGGACTGTTTTTTCTCCATTCCTCTTCACCCGCAGGACTCCCCACGATTTGCATTTACAGTCCCACGCACCAACAACCAGGGCGCAGCACGCCGATTCCAGTGGAGAGTGCTACCACAAGGTATGCGGAATAGCCCCACCATGTGCCAGCTTTATGTCAACTGTGCCCTCGAGCCGTTGCGCTCTCATTTCCAGCCTGAAGAAACATACATCATCCATTATATGGACGATCTTCTCTTAGCAGCGAGTTCTAGCACCCTTCTCAATGACCTGCTTTCTGCAGTGATGACCAACCTTTCGAGTCTCGGGCTTACCGTACAGTCAGACAAAATAAACCTCAAACCTCCTTTTCAATTCTTGGGCTTTCATTTCCATCACTCCATACAACCGTCAAGCCCTCGGCTGCACATCTCTCCCACTATGACACTGACTGAACTTCAGCAACTTTGTGGGCAAATCAATTGGCTTCGATCAGCACTTCCCATCACGACAGCACAAATGCAGCCTCTCTTCGAGATTCTGCAAACCAAAGATAGCCCACCTGCTGCAGTCCGGCAAAAGATCACCATCACCCGCGCTGCACAAGAAGCCGTCCAACAAGTCAGTGATGCGCTTCAGCAATGCCGCCTCGAGCGATTCTCTCCAGATCTTCCAATCCTTGCCCTGGTTCTACCGACACCGGTCACCCCGACAGGTCTCCTGTGGCAAGATGGTCCTCTTCTTTTTCTGCACACGTCAAAGAGCAAACTCCCAAAAATCTGCCCTTTCCTAAGGGCCTGGATTGCGTTGGCCACTGACTTAGTCCTCCATACAAACGTATGGTATCCCACCACACACTATTGTTTGGCCTCTTGATGCCAAAGAAGTTTCTTCCCTTATTATGAACAATACCCAGATGCAGAGCTTAGTAGAGCTCTTTCGCGGCTCCTTTGATAATCACTACCCTCATCACCGTTTGCTGCAAGGGGTGTCTCAGTTAGCATTCTCTAACCCGTTCCGCCCGTTGCCTGCGCGGAACCCCATTCCATCAGCCATCACTGCCTTCACAGATGCCTCAAAAACAGCGTTTGCAGCCGTTATCTACACTCCTGGAAAACCTGAGCCCCAGCACTTAGTATTCGCCAATGACTTCTCTGTTCAAGTAGGCGAGCTCCTAGCGGTCGCAGCGGTCCTCAATCTCCACCCAAGCCAGCCTCTCAATATCTTTACAGACAGCCTATACACGCTACAAGTTTGCCGCAGCCTGCCACTTGCCACCTTTTTGCCAGGCGATTCAAACATTGACCTAGCGCTTGCCTTCATGCAGCGCTTACTTGAAACGAGACAGCAGCCTTGGTTCATCACACATTTGCGAAGTCATTCCAACCTTCCGGGGCCCCTTGCCCACGGCAACAACCTTGCCGATGCGGCGGTGTCAAGCTTTAAAGTATTTCCTTTAGCCTGCAAAGATTATGTTGTGGATGAAAATCTGCTTGGAGACCCCATCAACCACGCTAAGTTGCTGCACTCGCGGTTTCATTACTCGGCGCGGACAATTCGCAAGCTCTATCCAGAATTACCCGCTGAAACCTGCAAACACCTAGTGCACTCGTGCCGCGTGTGCGCCCCTCTCCTCCCTCTGGGGCCCCTGCAACCCCGAGGTGTCAACCCTCGCGGCCTCTGGCCTAACTCGCGGTGGCAATTAGATGTCACTCATGTCAGCGCCTTCGGCCGCTTCAAGTATCTTCACGTAGCCATTGACACCTTTTCCCATCTGTGCTACGCGGCGCCCCTCGCAGGGGAGAGTGCCAAACATTGCATCAAGGCTCTTCGCCAAGCCATTCTGTTCATGGGAGTCCCGTGGGACCTCAAAACAGATAACGGGCCAGCATACCGCAGTGCTTCCTTCGCCAACTTTGTGCAAATGTATCACATCACACATCACTTCGGCATTCCGTATAACCCACAAGGACAAGGAATTGTCGAACGCACTCATCAACAGCTCAAGCTACTCATTCAAAAAGAGAAAGCCTCTTCCCCCCACAAAGCTCCAGCAGATGTTGTAACAGCTTGTCTCATCCATCACAATCTCCTAACTTTTGATAGTCAAGGACTCTTTCCCACGCATAAGCATTGGGGACCTATGTGGCCGCCTTCTCAAACTCCTGTGGTCTACTGGAAAGACCCAGCTTCCAATCGCTGGCAAGAAGAACCTGCCCCTCTGCTAGCACAAGGAAGAGGGTTCGCCTGTATTTTCCCAGAAACAGAACGACAGCCTCTTTGGGTCCCAGGAAGGTACATCCGGCCTGCAACACAGCAGCTTGACCTAGATGATATCCCGCGCCCACTAGCGCCAGACCCCGAAGACATCCCACGTCCTTTGATACCAGAACACAATGCTAATGGCAATGATTGAGACATCGGCCAAGCCCCCTCCTAAAAATGTTTCTATTCCAATAGTGCTCTCTCTAAGTTTCTTTCTGCTGATTGCCCCTCCTCTATGGGGGCTCTTTTTTCCTTTTTGTCATTTCAGATCTTTCTAAGGACCCAACTCTGCACAAGAGAAGCCTTTGCTACCTCCGCAACCCGCCGTTGACAAGTGACTGACCTTCACCAAAACGTGCCTTATAACCTATCAATAAAGGGAACTCACCGTGCAAATGCTCCTCAAGCTCCCCTCCCACCCACTCTTACTTTGCTTTTTTCTTGCAATTTTCATTTTTCTAACAATCTTTTCAGCTGTCTGTCTCGCAGCCACAGCCCCAACAGACTGGAACCTTCGTCAACGTCTTCTCCTTGCTATTGCCTGGTTGCTTCTAATTGCTATCCTCATCTCTCTTGTAGTCCTTCTCCCATGACCACTATGCGCCCCCAAGTACATTCATCTGAGCCTACTACCCCAACACCGTCGCCCATGGGGACCACACCAGCTCTCTCTCGCCGCGAACGACGTCGACAACGCTTCTTTGCCCGCCGCCTAAGCCGACTTTCTCTTGAAGATGATGACCCCATCGAACGTCAAGTTCTTCAACTCCTCAGACAAGCCCGCTCTATCCAGACCCCCGCCTCCTGCCCCTCCACCCTCCCCCGTCTCATTCATCTCCTTATCCTCATGCTGTCTCTAGCCTCCTCTGCTACCGCCAACCTGAATCACCAGCCCTTCAATTGGACCCTCAGCCTCTGGCAGTTTGAAAAACTTCTCGCCTTCAACGTGACTGCTGGAGCCCCCTCCTTCACGCTGCACGTTTGCCGGCTAGCTGGATACGATCACACAGATACTAAAATCTCAGGCTCTGTTATAAATACATTTAACATGGGATACATCAGTAATAAGTTGCCACCCCGACCCAAGTGCTCAGGCACCCCTAGCAGTGGCCTTACTGGCCCCTACGGGAAAACTCTTTCCAGTTACTATATATGCCCCCCTTCAGTGAGAGGCTGTCATGATCCAACACATTACTACTGCCCATCCTGGGGCTGTGAAACCATAGCCTATGGCCTGTCTACAACCCCAAAAGACAAAGACCCATATCTCACCCTCAAGTATGGAAATCGATGGGACCGCGTCACACTTTCTGTCAAAGACCCTAATTCAGATCAGTGGTTCACAGGCCGCACTTGGGGGATCCGTCTGTATATGACCGAGTATGACCCTGGTGCCTTTTTTATTATAATGAAAAGACCTGTCTCCGCCCCACTCTCTGCTATTGGTCCCAACCACATCCTTAACCCTCCTCCCCCACCCACTGTTCACCTTCTTCCGTCCTCATCTACTCCCCTCAAAATCTCTTCCACCTCGACCGCCTTCGTTCCTTCTACTAGGTCCACTTCCCCCTCTGCTTTAGATATACAGCCACATCCTCTCATCTCCTCTAGTCCCTACTTCAAGCTCCTAAACGCCTCCTATTTCTCTCTCAACGCCTCCCACCCCAACCTCACTCGCTCTTGCTGGTTGTGTCTTTCCCCCAGCCTCCCCCTCTATGATCCACTTGCTATTCCTTCACCACTCTTTACTTCCTCCACCGACGATTCCCCCTCTTCATGCGATTGGAATCAATCTACTCATGTCCCACTCACTTTTACGCACATCTCTTCCAAAGGTATATGCATTCACCCCCGTTCTTCCCACACTCCTAGCCTTACTGCCTGTGCCAACTATACCTCCCCACACATCTCTGCCAAATATTTAATTCCCCTAAACACCACCCTATGGCTCTGCTCTTCCACTGGACTTACTCCATGCTTATCTGTTGCCACACTTAACAAGACCAAAGAAACGTGTGCTCTCATCCTCCTCACGCCTCGAGTCATCTATCGCACTCCTCTGCATTTCTTTGAGGCCTTTGACCATACACAAGAAGCTATTTACCTCCACAAACGCGAACCTATTACTGCTGTACTCACTGTCACTTCCCTCCTAGCTGCAGCTGGAGCTGCCACTGGTGTTGCAGCTCTAGCCACACAAGCATCCGCCCTCCAAAACCTCAGACAAGCAGTAGACTCTGATATTATCTACCTCCGAGACGCAGTCAAATATCTTAAAGACTCTCTCAACTCTCTCTCTGAAGTCGTTCTGCAAAACCGCCGAGGCCTTGACCTCCTTCTCCTTAAAGAAGGTGGCTTATGTGCAGCTCTAGGAGAAGAATGCTGCGTCTATGCCAACTATACCGGTTTAGTAGACTCCAGCTTAAAAGAACTTGAAAAAGGTCTCAACCAACGCCGACTTGAACGAGCCCAAACTGCTGGTTCCTGGGGCTTCCTGCAGCCCCTCCTCCCCTATCTCCTCCCGTTACTAACCCCAGTTCTGCTCATTGTCCTGGGCCTCACCGTCGGTCCCTGGGCCATTCGACGAATCATTCGCCTTGCCAAAGATCATGCTGACAATGTATTCTCCTCATTTGTCCAAATCCATTACCAACATCTCGTTGCTTCTGATTCCATTCCTCAATCTCGACCACATCCTCGCCCCCCTTCCCACCGTACTTCCTGCCTGTAAGCTGCTTACTGTAGAACTCCCTGACCATAGCCGCCGGCACGGGTTTGTTTCCCTCGGTGTAAAGGGCTTGGGTGCACCCTCCGCCCCCCTTTATTGCTATACGTCAGAGAAATTTTGCAGTTAAGTTAGCCACAGTGCTATCCACCCCAAAAAGCAACATCAGGTTAGATATTTCATCTAGCACTAGCGCGTACCGACCCTAAGGGCTATACATGCATCCTGATCAAATGCTATGTCATTTGCCCTTAGCCAGTCAATTCTGCCCCCTCACCCCTCGTCCTCCCCAGAGATACTCCGTTTTCATCTACTCTCCCTTAAAAAACAGAAGGAGCAATTGTTGCTGCATCCCTTCCCCCAGCCTTTGTTATCTCCTTCCTCCAGCCGTTGCTGTCCTTCCCGCCAGTCCCGCCCACGTTGCCAACATATAATCTGCCTTCTTCCCTAGCTACTGCCTACCTCATAGCCGCCTGCACAACTCCGCCTATCCACTACCGCCCCGTAGTTAACCCGCCCCAGCTCCTGCCCCTCCCTCTACCCAACCCTATATAACCAAGTGTATTTCCGCAATAAAGCAGACTTGTTCCTGCGCTCAGGCTGTCTCCGTGGTTTTTACCGCGCGTCCCCCACGCCTGGAGAACCTAGGCCTACGCGCTGGCCTAGGGGCTTCCCGCCGAGCCGTGGAAGGCTGCTCGGACCTCGTGGGCCGCTAATCACTGCCAGCGAGCCCACACAATGGTTTTCAATATAATCACAAAGTTGTGCATTTATCACCACAAAAATTTTTAGAACAATTTCATTACTCCAAAAAGAAAATCTACACACCCCTTAGCAGTCCTTCCCCAGCACTATATAATACAAATTTAATGAAAATTTTAGTTAATATTAATATTTAATTTTTTCATTTTTTATTGCTGTCAAAACTCTATTTTGTTTCAATCAGTGCACAAAGGCAACCTAGACATTAACTTTCTTCAGGAATATGAATTTATAAGAGAAAAAGTACTGAGAATACGTATTGCCCTTCAGAAAGAGAAGGCTAACAGACTTTATCTGAAGCTAATAAGTGATGATAGAGTATTGAAGATAATATGTGGAGTCTTCAGAAGAAAATATGGTACCAGGGAGTGGGCTTGATGGCATGGTCCCCATTACTATAACAGCAGCAGACTCTGTACCCTCTAAAGTTTCTCTACTCATCATTAGGAGATTGAATCTACTTAGATTGACTATTGCTTATAAATTATCCTAGATAAACCTTATCTAGATCTATGGGCCAAACAGAACACCTATAATTTTTAGCTGCTGGGAGTGAGTCCAGGATAGAGTACTACTCCAAAATTGAGTTCCTCAGAATTCCAGTCCCTGGAAAGTAATACATTAAAAAAAAAAAAAAAAGTTATATGATCAAATTAGTTTGTGGAATGGCACATGCTATCCTTACTTGGAAATCCACATGTGCTACATCAATGGCATTAAGAAATCCCATAGGAAACAAACCATTTAATTTTATGGAACTCAGGATACCCAGCCCTAATTGTCCACACTTTCCACATGGTGTCCATGAACAATCAGGGAAGTGATGTTCCTCAGATTTTTGGTTCAATCATGTGGAGGAAAGAACACTGGAAATATATAGTTTCTAAACTTAAGTCTGCCATTTTAAAGCTGAGTAACCCATAACAAGAACATCCATTATCTTACCCACGTTTTCTTCATCCATAATATGGGTTTGATAATATCTACCCTACATTTTTTGCAAGGGTCTTATGTCTGTGCACCACATCAAATGGCAGAATGGCTGAGAAACTTCAATCTGTCCAATGCTGTACCTGTACAAACTACTATGATGTAAGCTCTTGTGGGCTGGCCTTGTTCGCCATAGATCACATAGAATGTTGATCAAATTGGAAACATGTCTTCTGAGTTTTAAATAAACTCTTCCCAGGATACCTGCCACTGATTATTTTCTGCTAAATCACAGATTATCCATTTTTAATACACTCATTTGTAATTTGGAGCAGCTGATATTTAATTTAGTTCCATACAAGTTCAGAAGCCTTGGTGATGGTATCATGCTTATATAATTCTTTGTTTTCACTTTCAGATCTATCAGACCTCTGTATACATAAGCGGTTCTCAAATACTAAATGAATAAATACATGCTTACAGTCATGGTTCAACAAAGGCTATCTCATATCCTTTTTTGGAAGAAGGTGGGGTATATAAATAAATTAATGAAAGATATGACTCTCATAAAAAACCCCAAAGCCAGACAGAGTGAGAATGATGATCATTATACTTAGGAAAAAAAGGTTCTGAGATGGGAAGGTTTGTATGATCCTTCCCCTGCAATAAGAAGAAGGCATCAGAAAATAATAATCTCAATTGACTTCCTGTAGAGAAAAAGTGAGAATATGAGAGACTATCACATCCTCCAAAGCAAATCACAAAGCTTCCTCCACCTGCTCCATGTGTTGGACAGCAAATCCTCAATTCCCAGTAATTGGATGAAGAGCCCTCAGCCAGATTCCCGTGAGGCTGCAGTGCAAGGAAACATCTCCATGCATCTCACAGCAGCGTGGGCACAGGCAGGCATCTGCTCCCGCCTTCCGACAGGTGTGGAGGAGGTCTGTGCATCACACCAAGGAATACATCATACACCTGTCTGGTGGAGATGGGCCGGCGCCTCCCCAGCTGCCTGGTGCGTGACTGCCCCTGGTTCTCACAAACGGTGTACCTCCAGGGAGGCCAGCTGTGCTCCAGCAAATGACAAACGGTCTCTGAAGGCAGATGACACAAATGCATTTGAAGAGCCATTATCCCAGCCGCCCTTGCCCAGCACTGCTGCTTCCGTCTCCACACGAGGGCACAAGCTCCAGCTGGCGGGTTGGTGTCGTCCCACAGCAGAAGCCGTTCATCGCTGTCCCTGCGTTACTCCCTGCATCCCATCACCTGGCAAGTTAGTGTGGAAGCCAGTACCATTAGATGTCAGTTTGTCACCCAGCTGGCAGAGCCCCTGAAGGCTGTTGATTGCTGTCTGCAAGGCAAGCGGGATTGCTGTATGCCAGCTCTTTGAGCATTCTCAGGTCTTCAGAGCCAGCTCAGGGCTGCCATGCTATTTTGATGCCTTAACAGCAAGAACTGGGGTCCACAATGGGCTTCAGGGAGAGTCCTGATTCCCCTAGTATTCTGTTTCAATGTGTGCGATGACTTACTTGAATGAGTCTATTTGGAAAATAACATTACTTCCCCCTTCCGGGCAGCTCGAGAAAGGTTCTTGCCAGAGAAATGGTTGTATCTATTTTCATCCACCAATGTGATGCGTGGTATAACCTTTACAAATGACTTGCTCTGGAACACATTTCTGCATTTAAAAAATGCCTTCTCTCCTTTTCTCACTCCTCCCCATCTTCTTTCATTCTTCAGTGTTTTCTTTTGAGGTCAAATGTACTAATTTAAACTATATAGACTCATGAAATTTTTCATACATACACATGCATGTAACCATCTTTCAGATCATGATATAGAACAGAGGGCCAGATGGTAAATATTTTGCATGGTCTTCACTGCACTAGTCAGCTCTGGCACTGCAGCTCAAATGAAGCCTTGGACAATATGTAAATAAATACAAATAAATGGGTGTCACTGTGTTCCAATAAAACTTTATTTACAAAATCAGGCAGTGGGTTGGATTGGACCATGGAGCATAGTTTGTTGAACCTTGATCAAGAATATTCCCAGCACTTCATATCAATCCCTTGTGCCCCTTCTTATCAATTCTAATCCTCCCCACCCATCCAGATGTAACCACCCTTTTGACATCTATCACAATATATTTGTTTCTCCTGTTTTTGGACTTCATGTAAATGGGATCATACAGTACAAGTTCATTTGCATCCTGCTTTGCTTGCTCAACATCATGTCTGTGAGATTCATCTGTGTTGCATGTGGTAGTAATTCATTTATTATTGTTGCACTGTGGGGTATAGGATTCCATTTACTTATCTGTTCTCCTGTCAATGGAAATTTGGGTTGTTTCAAGTCTGGGGCTATTATGAATACTCCTTGGGGTAAAAAATCATCTTCAGTTCCTTTTGTGGAGTCTATAAAAAGGCAAACAAAATCCTGCATGATATCTTGATCAGTCCCCATGCTACATTAAATTAATAAATTGCCCTGTTGCATACTTTGAGAATGTACATGTGAATAGACTCTTACAAGTCTGCTTATATTACAGATCCTTGCACCTTCCCATATTCTTGTTTGGAAAGGGTAAGAACACATTTCAGTGATTATATGAGTGTCTGCTCAGTACAAGGACATGGGCCTGGAACCAGGAGGCCTGGCATCCCAACTGGGAGATCTATGGCTATGAAAGGCAACCTCTCTGAGCCTCTTTCCTCACCTGTCAAATGGGAAGGCACTTTGTGAAAATAAAAATGCATTTGAGCTGCAAATTTCTGTCCCACATGAAGTGGTATTATTATATGAAGATAAATAAATGGTGGCCCCTGTCCTCAAAGAGTATGCGGTGTAGTAAAAATAAGTACAACAAAGTATGGTATGTGGTAATGTCAAATCAGAGACCATGGATGCTTCCTGCTTGGAACAGCAGCAGCGTTATGAGGCCACCAGGATGCTGATGAACTGAATGTGGGGTGTGAAAGAATGAAGGATGTTTCCAGGCTTTTTTTTTTGCCTGAGCCATGAGACCAGTGGAGTTGCCATTGCCTGGGTTGGGAAGACTAGAAGGAGAAGGTTTCAATCTGAGCTGGACTTTGGAGGATGGCCAGGATTTCCCTAAGAGAGGGTGATGGAGGTCATGCCAAATGGGCAGAATTTCTCAAACAAAGGATTTGGGTCAGGGGAACTTCGGGGAGACCACTTGGCCACTGCTAAGAATATATGAAAAATGAGACAAATCTATCTGATAAATATTGGTGGATCATGTCAACCATACCAAAGGACATGATCATTGTCCTGTGTCTACCAATAAACAACTGGAGACTTTTGAGCCACAGGACTCTCTATACCCTTGAAAATGACAAAATGAGACCTTAAATGCTTCTTACTGAATCTCTCCTTCAGACCAATTTAATTGATAATTTGTATTCCCTGAGAGGTATCTAACAGTATTTGTGAAGATAGAAGCAAGTACTGTGCTACTGTGTTGATTTTCACAGGTCACATGTTGGTCCACATAAACCACAGCAGGAATCCTTTTTGGTGTCTTATTTGTGGCTGTATGAATTCAAGTAGGGAGGAGGAGGATGCCATACTTAAAATTTCAGAAACACACATTACCTTGGATTATTAATGAATAAAGTCTGTCCAAGGAAGGCCAATCACAAGAGAGTATTAAAAGCAAAATGAAACATAAACCATAGTACCAGAACAAATGAATTATCTAGGGCAAGTTCCCCATGAACTCAGTGCCTTCATTTGCCAGCCTTACTTCCAGGGCTGTAATAAAAGTACAATAAGATGCTGTAAGTCATATACCTGACATGATGCAATGCACTAATCAAAGTCTTCTCCTAAGTGCAATGAATTGGGGCAGCAAACTGGTTCTGCTTCCAGGCCCTGTTCATTTCCCACAGATTGAGCTGGCCTGGCTTTCCAGGCACCAGTGAAAAAGCTGTGGTTGCTAATTCTGCAGGCTCCTGGTAGGACTAGACTGGGATACACAAAGCAAAGTGGCGAGACCCAAAGAACTCACCTTGGAGAAAGACACTGCAGGGTGAGCCAAGATGGGACAGTGGCTTTCTTTCTGCAGGTGGAAACTGGAAGTTTAGAATCTGAAGTGCTTGACCTTTAGGGTTCTCATCCAAGAGCACTGAGTTCTCCTAGGGTATGTTTTACCTTCCCAGCTCTTGGCCCGTCTTTGCCAATACCGAGCTGTCTGTGAGGGAAACTTCAGGAAGTCTGGCTTTGACTTCTTGGAGAGTGAGACAATGTGCACCCCTTTTGTGTGTTCAGTGTGTCCTGCCACATCCTTGAGGATGTCCACAGCACCTCTCAACACTGAAGGGGGACCTCTTACAGATGTTGTAGCCTCCACAGTTCCCCTGTGCTCTCCGCCCCACTTCAGAAGAGGCCTGAGGGCAAAGCTGGGCCTTTTAACTATCTTCACAGTTGAGCTTCCCTGGCCTTTGAGCAAGAACCTTCTCCTGGAAACAGACACATTTGCCTGTGGTAATATATGTATAGTAATTGCCATCCTTTTGAACGTATTACCTGAAACCTCATAATTGAAAAGAAACCCACCAAATCATTTTTAAAAACATTTAGTGGTTTGGGGAAAGGTGTTGAATAATAGATTGTAGGGTGTTGAATAATAGATTGTTAAGAGCCCTAATCCTAGCTCTGTCACTCACAGAACCAAGGCAATTATGGATGAGTCACTTCACTGTCTGAGCCTCATTTCCCTCATCTGAAGTAGATACAATAGCACCTTCCCTGTAAAATTATTGTATGGATTATATAACAAATGTAAAATGCCTCCAATCATGCTTGATACTTGGAAGACATCCAGCAGATAGTATTTGACAGTGAAAGATAAGCAGGAACTCAAGTCCATGCTGCACAAAAATTAGCTAAAATGATGGCGCATGGGGAGAATAAAACTATGGCTAAAGAATCAAGGTCACAGGGTACGTTGTGGCAATATTGGACCCTGGTTTGTTCATTCCTCCCTGTATCCATGCCATTAGGTAATTCCCTCCCACACTGATTTTGAGCTTGGCCATGTGACTTGCTTTGGCCAAAGGGACAAGAACAAGCATGAAGCAAACCAAAGACTTGGAAAGCACCTGTGAGTTGGGGTTGACTTCTCTTGTGGGCCTTGTGGCCTGCTGAACAGCCATGTGAATGAGTTGTGCTAACCTGCTGGAGGATGAGGTCACATGGAAAAGAGATATAAGCCATTACAGCAGAGGCCATCCTAAACCAACCAAACCCTAGCTGAGCTGGCTGTGAACTGCATATGCAGGATAGAGCCCAGCTGAGCCCAGCAGAACTAACCACCTGAGCCCAGCCCAGAATGCCATCAGGCAAGATCAGAAGCTGAATAAAGGGTGGCTGTGCTCAGCCACCATTAGTTGGGTGGTTTATTAGGCAGTTATGGATAACTGATGTGCCAACTTTCCTGAATCTGAGAACACTAGTGAAATCTGAGAAAGGACTAGTTTGGATCTTCTTTCCCAGGAAACCAAGGGGTCCTTGTATCTCCAGCCTAGGATTTTGCCTTCTGGAACACAGAGGAATCCATTAAAGACCTCTGGTGGAAGCACCTGTCTGTGCTCAGTCAACCTTCCCACTTATAATCAGAGCATATTCACATCCCATGAAGCATTATAAGGCTTGGTTCATCAGCTCTAGCATGCATCAGAAACCTTAACGGGAATGATGGACTAGTGCTGAGCTGAGAGTAATCGATAAAGCACCACTCAGAAGAGATAATCATTTTAGACTTAATTTGAAGTGGCTTGGTTGACACACCAAGGCTATTTAGAGGCAGTACATGGGTTCAATTTGATTTTTAATTTCCAGCTGAGAAAATTGGGCTCTGACTTTTTTCATCTCTCAGAGTTGGGAAAGAGATTTCAAGATTAGTTACATGAAACTGAATTAACCTTCTAAAATATGATCTTGGGGAAACTGAAAGGACAGTGAAGTTGAGAGAAATCCATGAATGAGTTGAGACTGGGTCACCTCTGGTGGTACTTAGGGGTTGGTGGTCAGAAACCAGCCCACTCACATCTGCTCTGGACCATTTTTGGAACATTCTCACATGCACAACTCCTGCTGGAGGGAGGGAAAACCTTTCAGCTGCTAGGCCAGTCAACTCTCTTGCTTGTCCAGGTTTGACAAGAGACTGAGGAGCAATGGTGTTTTATCTTCACAGTGTTAACAAGAAGTACTAATAACAATCACTATCAGTTGCTGATCAGGTTCTATGGGTCAGGCCCTTTATGATTATTATCTCTAATCCATATAACAACATAACAGGTGTTGTTATCGACCTTCTCATATGGAGGGGAAACCTGCTGCTGAGGGATATTAAATATCTCGCTCAAGGTTACACCGCCAGTTATGACTTGAACCCGAAAAGCTCATTTACCTCCATTATACCCCACTACTCTATCAATAAGTCAAGCTGGCCTAGAAACGTCTCCAAATAGCATGAAGTTCAGCTCCTGCCTCTAGTAAGGGTAAATCGAGAACATTTTATCTTCATAAAATGCACTGCTCTGAGTCTGATCAACAGAGAGAATTCAAATGTTCTTAGAGAATATTCCAGGCCCTCCCTTTTTTAGTGAGAGTTTCTTCTGCATTCCTAGCCCAAATAGCTAAGCCTGTTTCCTTGGATTCTGCTCTCAGTGGAGATGGAAAACCTATACACATTGATCTCATGGTAAAGAGGGCAGACAGCAGTCCAGGTAGTATAATTCAGAAGTTCATTAATGGTCCTTTTCCTTAAGACATGCTTTCATTTTTTATTCATTAATCCATTCAGTCATTTGTTCTACAAATATTTATCTTCTGTCCCAAAATTTCTTCTAACCCTGTTTCTATCCTTAACCTTGTTGTCATCTGAAAGTCACAATTCATTTTATGTAGTTTGTAAAATGAATATAATAAAATGGACTCTAACTGAGGCCAAACAGAATTGGAAATTGATAGGGATGGGAATCTTAGTTACAGCATCCTTTCTGTAGTCTGAAGTGCTTGACATGTAATTGAGGGCTAACTTAGTCACACCTAGAGCAGATGAGATTTGTGGTTCTAAAGAAGGACACAATAGCTGTCATGATTTTTCACAGTGCCTGGCATATATTAGGTGTTCAATAAAGGGCAGCTACCAAGATTGTTATTTAGTCAAACTGCCTATAACCAACCCAGTGTTAATGCATTGAATTTCTGAGAATTAAAAAAATTAATCTGGTGCTTTATATGACTCATGAGTAAGAGAATATGAATTTGGTTAATGACTCTATTATTTACTAACTTTACTAAGTTTATGTCCCTCGGAAAAATTTTAACCCTCAGTTTTCTCATCTTCCCACTTGCAGGAGGATTACTGAGCATTTTTAAAAAGTTTTTTGTTTTTTAAAAATTTATCGGGAAACGGACTTTGGCCCAGTGGTTAGGGCGTCCGTCTACCACATGGGAGGTCCGCGGTTCAAGCCCTGGGCCTCCTTGACCCGTGTGGAGCTGGCCCATGCGCAGTGCTGATGCGCGCAAGGAGTGCCCTGCCAGGCAGGGGTGTCCCTGCACAGGGGAGCCCCACGCGCAAGGAGTGCACCCATAAGGAGAGCCGCCCAGCACGAAGGAGGGAGCAGCCTGCCGAGGAATGGCGCCGCCCACACTTCCCGCGCCGCTGACGACAACAGAAGCGGACAAAGAAACAAGACGCAGCAAATAGACACAGAAAACAGACAACCAGGGGAGGGGAGGGGAATTAAATAAATAAAAAATAAATCTTAAAAAAAATAAAAAATAAAAAATAAAAA
Organism: Dasypus novemcinctus; assembly: GCF_030445035.2. Classification (NCBI taxonomy): domain Eukaryota; kingdom Metazoa; phylum Chordata; class Mammalia; order Cingulata; family Dasypodidae; genus Dasypus; species Dasypus novemcinctus. The sequence continues at coordinate 14,670,859 of NC_080696.1, read as the reverse complement.
AAATTTATCAAAGTATATCACTTATATATAAACATACATAAAGAATAAGTGTATAGTAATAATTGTGAACTTACCAAACAAACATACATAACATCATACAGGGCTCTCATACCTCACCCTACACCCAATACCCTGCATTGTTGTTAAACATCAAGGATAATAAAGAGCATCCTCAAAATATTACTCCTAACCAAAGTATTTTCCCCCAACTCACCCTTTTTATTATTATTTTATCATTTATACATGAGCACTAGATGTATAGTAAAAGTTGTAAACTTGCAAAGGAAACGTGCATTACATCATACAGAGGTCCCATACATCACCCCACCAACAACACCTTGCATTGGTGTGAGACGTTTGTTACAAATTATGAAAGAATATTTTCAAAATCTTACTACTAATTATATTTCTTATCTTACATTTGGTGTATTTCCCCCTCAACCCACACTATAATTATTTTTAAATATATTTTATGATAGAAGTTATAAATTTACAAAACAATCATGTACATGTGCAGAATTCCCAAACAATACCCCTCTATCAACACACCACACCATGGTGGAGCATTTGTTACAGATAATGAGATAATATCATCTGATTATTACCAGGTCCATAGTATACATTTGGCACACTTTTTCCATACTCCCCCATTATCAACACAGTATATCTTTGGCATAGATGCATGAATGTTACATTATTACTGTTTACCACAATCCACAGATAACTCCAGTTATATTTTTCTCGTGCTTCCCATATTCACACCACCTTGCAATAGTGATGTACATTTGCTCTAGCTCACAAAGGACACTTTTGCATCTGTACCATCAGTCACAATTCTCATCTACCTCTTGGTTTACTGTGCTGTTCAGTCCCTAGATTATTCTCTGGCTTTCTGTCAATTGGCATTTACGTCCCTAGACTACCATTTTCAGCCACATCCCCATTTATAAACTAGCTGTTACTCACTATACTGTTACCATCAATTCTGTACATTTCCACACTTTTACAATAAAGCTAATTAAGACTTCTACATACAATAAACATCAGTAGTCCATCTCAATTGTCCTCTTATCTCCTTTAAGAATCCACCACCTACCACTGGGTCTTGAAGATATTTTCCTATATTTTCTTCTAGAAGCTTTATGGTTTTTGTTTTTATATTTAGGTTTTTGATCCATTTTGAGTTAATTTTTGTATAAGATGTGAGATAGGGGGTCCTCTTTCCTTTATTTGGCTATGGATATCCAGTTCTCTCAGCACCATTTACAGAATTGACTGTTCTGCCTGAGCTGGGTGGGTTTGACAGGCTAGTCAAAAATCACTTGACTATGGATGTGAGGGTCTGTTTCTGAATCATTTCAGTTCCATTAGTCTACGTGTCTGTCTTTATGCCAGTACCATGCTGTTTTTTTGTTTGTTTGTTTTTGCCACTGTAGCTAGGTAATATGATTTAAACTCTGGAAATGAGAGTCCTCCAAATTCACTTTTCCTTTTTCAGATATTTCTGGCTCTTCAGGACCACTTACCCTTCCAAATAAATTTGGTAATCATATTTTCTATTTATTTTTAAAATGGTGGTGGAATTTTTAAATCAGGATTGCATTGTATCTGTATATCAATTTGAGGAAAATTGACATCTTAATGATATTTAATCTTCCAATCTGTAAGCATGGAATGTTCTTCCAATTGTTTAGGTCTTTTTAAATTCCTTTTAACAATGAGTTATAACTACAACTCTGAATATAAGTGCTTCACATATTTGGTTAAATTTGTTCCTCAATACTGGGGTTCTATCTGTCACATTTTATTGTCACCACTCTTTTGACACTTTTAGTTACTTTTATTGATATAATCTTCATTTCTAGATTCTCTTCCAGGCCCCTCTTTCCTGTCTTTCCTTTTCAGGTTGTAGCACACCTGTTAGTTTTTCCTGCAAAGTTGGTGTCTTGGTTATAAACTCTCTCAGTTTTGGTTTGTATGTGAATATTCTAAACTCACCCTCATTTTTGAAAGGCAATCTTGCTGGATATAAGATTCTTGCTTGGAAGTTTTTCTCTTGCAGTATCTTAAATATATCATACCACTGCCTTCTTGCTTCCATGGTTTCTGATGAGAAATCGGCACTTCATTTTATTGGGTAGCTCTTATATGTTATGCATTGTTTTTCTCTTGCTGCTCTCAGAATTCTCTCTTTGTCTTTGGCATTTGACATTCTGATTACTATGTGTCTTGGAGTTGGTCTATTTGGATTTATTCTTATGGGAGTACATTGTGCTTCTTGGACATGGCTATCTATGTCCTTCAATAGGGTTAGGAAATTTTCTACCATTATTTCTTCAAATATTCCTTCTGCCCTCTTTCCCTTATTTTCTCCTTCTGGGACACCCATGACACATATGTTTGCATATCTCTTGCAGTCATTTAGTTCCCTGAGACCTTGTTCAATGTTTTCCATTCTTTTCTTCATCTGTTCTTTTTTATGTTCACTTTCAGAGGCCATTTCTTCAAGCTCACTAATACTTTCTTCTGCCTCCTTAAATCTGCTATTATATGATTTCAGTGTATCTTTAATTTCATTTATTGTGTCTTTCATTCCCATAAGATGTGCTATTTTTCTATGTATGGTTTCAAATTTTTCTTTGTGCTCATCCCAGTGTCTTCTTAACATCCTTAATCTCTTTAGCCAGCTCATTGAATTTGTTAAGGAGATTTGTTTGAACATCTATGATTTGTTGTCTCAACTCCTTTTTGTCATCTGGAGGCTTAACTTGTTCCTTTAATTGGGCCATATCTTCCTATTTCTTGGTGTGGATTGTAATTTTTTGTTGGTGCCTTGGCATCTGGTTTACTGGAGTATTTATTCTGGGTGCAGTTTCTCTCTTTAGTTGAGGGCTTTCTTACCCTTTTTCCCTTGCTGGTTATGTAGTAGGAGCCAAGGATGTAGTGGGTGCTGTAAGCTGTGGAGGCTCAAGCTGCCTGCCTTGCCCCAGGGACTGATGAATCTTCTCTCCCCTTTCTCCTTTGTCAGGGGTAGGGACAGAGCCACAGTTGTGTGAAATAATCCAAGTTGTGTGGGTCTAGACTGTAGTTTCCCAGAGACTAATGAAGCTTCAAGCCTCTTTCTCCCCTGCCTGGGGCAGGGATGGGGCTGCAGCTGTGAGCAGCAATCTATGCCATGCGGGTCCAAGTTGACCACAGTTGCTCCAGTAAACTTCCAATTATTCAGTCTGTGCCAGCTGAATGTACCTACAGTTATCTGGAGAGGCTGGTGTAGGGCGTGCAAGTTTCTTCCTTGCTAGAGGTAGGCCTAAAGCCTAGGCTAGGGCTGCAGGCCGATCTGGGTGAATGAAACCAGTCTCTACAGTCACCATGATTTTCAGTCAGCCTGGATTCCCCTCATGCTGGGGGTAGAGTCAAAATGGCAGCTACCAGCCTCTTTCCAACTGGGATAGTTTCAAACTTTAGCTGTTCTTATGGTTATACTTTAGGCAGCTGAATTTACTAATCAGTAGCTGAAATTGGTGGCCAATCCTCTTTTTCCTCCCTGTTTTTGGGAAATAGAGCTTTCAATTCCAGCCACAGAATAGGTCCTGAGGCAGCTCGCACTTCTGGAGTAGGATGATCACCAGACTCTGTGATGTGGCCTGTAGTTTCTTGGAGAGGCTGGCATAGGTCCCCCCAGTGTCCTCCCTGCCTGAGGTGGAGCTGGGGCTTATGCCAGAGCTGCAATCTGATCTAGATGGAAAGAAGCTTGTCCCTACCAGCACTGTGATTTTTAGTTGGCCCAGGTTCTCCTTGTGCCAGGGGTGGAGTTAAGATGGCAGCTACTGGCCTCTTTCTGACTAGGACAGGTTCAAACACTAGCTGTATTTAGGATTATACTTTAGCCCACCAAATTTTCTAATCAGTAGCTGAAGTTGGCGCCCTACCATCTCTTCCTTCCCCATTTTTGGGAAATGCACCTTCCAATTGCAGCCAGGAAATAGCTCCCGAGGCAGCTTATGCTGTTAGTGGAGGATGGGCATCAGTCTCCAGGACATGGGGTTCTCTACTTACAAATCTTCTCTACAGATGGGCAGTCTCCTTCTTCTGTTCTTTCAAGGATGTTGCAGGATACTCTTTTGGTCGCCTGGAGCCCCTGAAGAGGTGTTTTAGATAGCTTTGGATGATTACTAACTGCCCTGTAGAGCAAGCTGACTCTAGGAGCTCCTTACTCTGCAGCCATCTTGCTGGTTGTCCATGGAGTTTTCTGAGTATTTTTTGATGAACTCAACTTTTAGAGATAAGAACTAGCCTCTACCTTAGGGATTCTTATAGCATGGCTGGGAAACTGAGGGTGAAATACAGAAAGACAATTGTGACAGTTTGAAGTATTTTGTGAATGCCAGAAAAGATTATGTTGTTAAAACTAATACATTCCTGTGGGTGTAAGACCAATTGATTGCATTAGGTTAGTTAAGGGACCTTTAATTAGATCACTTTAGGGTTTTTGATTGGACTATATCAGGTTGGGTCTTTGCCCTCTTGATGGGTCTTATATAAGCTGAGAACAATGGAGCTCTGCCATTTTGACCCTGCCATGTGAGAGGGACAGCAACCCCCATTTTGCCTACAATTGCAGAAAGACAGAGAAGCCCCAAGAGGCTCAAGGAGACAATGCCCAGGGGGAGATGCCTGATCACCCCCAGCTGAGCTCTGGAAGGAAGTGGCACAGCCTAGACTGAGAGAGGAAGCCTGGAAAGAAATAAGCCATATGCCTGATCACCCACAGCTGAGCTCTGGGAGGTGGTAAGTGGGCGTGGAAAGGGTAGGGATTGGGGGGGCAGGGACCTTGGCAGATATGGGCCTCCATCTTGCCTTGCAACATGGCAGGATGCCAGGATCATCAGTAGCCAACCTTGGTGAGAAAGCCTCTCTGATGGTGCTTTAATTTGGACATTTCCTCAGCCTTGGAACTGTAAACTTTTACCCCAAATAAATCCCTTTTATAAAAGCCAACACATTTCTGGATTTTTTGCTTTGGCAGCTTTTGGCAAACTAAGACAATGAATTGTGTGTGATGGGGAGACATGTAGGCAAGAGGGACATGAAATAGGACTTCATGAATGGTGGGGCATCAGCTGAGCCTCAAAGGTGATTTCAGAAGGGTGTTCCCAAATAAGAGATGGGGCCAGAACAGTACGGACTCAGGTTGGGATATTAAGGTGTATTAAGGGAACACTGAGAAGACTGGCCGTCACAGCAAAGGTCTGCAGTTGGAATTGGTGAGTGATGAACGTGTATGGGAAGAGATGGGTCATTTTAGAAGCCTTGTGGCAGTTTGGATTGTTTATGAATTCCAAAAATAGAAATTCGATTGTGCTTGTAAATTGATCTGTTCCTCTAGGCGTATTAGATTGTATTAGGTTCAGAAGTTTCACTTTCACTTGATTAAATTATGATGGGGGCTTTGATTCTGCCACATCAGTGAGATGTTTAGTCCCCACCCTCTTGTTGGACAGGAACTCACAAAGAAAACAACATGGCAGAGGAGAGAGTTAGAGTTTTGATGCTGAAGCCCCAGGAAGTAAAGATACACAGGAGAAGAACACAGAAGAATAGAGACGGCTCCATAGACATGGCAGAGGCCCCAGGAAGAGAGAGAGCTAGATAGTCCACAGCTGACCTCGTGGAGCGAACAGAACAGCTGAGCTTGGGAAGAAAAGAGCCCTGGGGAGAGTGACAAACCTTATACGAGGCTACAGCTGAGATCAGAAGCTGGGACCACGGAGCCTTAAGAGAAAGAAGGAAGGTTGAAATCCTGCAGACATCACCTGCTATCTTGCTCCAAAATGTGGCCAATGACTTTGGGTGAGAAAGTACCTCTTATAGTACCTTGAGGTGGACTCTTTAGGGCCTTGTGATTGTAAGCTTCTACCCCAAATAAATACCCTTTATAAAAGCCAGCAGAATACTAGTACTTTGCCTCAGCAACCCTTTGGATGACTAATGCAGGCCTATGAAAGTAAAGCCTACAAACTGAATTTTTCCTCTTTTCTGTTCAGATCATCTTCTCTTTGATGAACCAGAAGTAGCTTCATTTTTTTTTTTTTTTTGCTTTGAAACAACCTTCAAAGGAGAAGGCCATGATGGAGTTGTTCCAAGGAGTGTAGTTTTCCTTTCTTAGGGGATTAGTCAGAAAGCAACAAAGCTGGCTGCAAGGACGTTGCCCACTGTGTGGCCCACAGGTGGTGGTATCCATGGGATCTCAGAACCCATACTCAAAGGCAATTGGTCTCAAAGAGACAGGCTAGGCTTCCTATTTTCATCTTAGAAACTCCATTTCTGGACTTACTAAACTTTTAAGGTCCTTTCCCCAAGTCTCTACTCCCTGAAAAATTTCCAAAGAAATGTCAATAGCAAATTTTCTTTCTTTTCTTTCAGATTTTTGTATTTGATTCTTTTGGGGGGGCTTCTCTTCTCTTTGTTAAATTTGGATGGATATATGTTCTACCTCCTTGAAAATGTACCAGGGGAGAAGATTGGGCCTTACCATGTCAGATTCAAGACTTCTGAAAAACATATTCTGGCTACTGGGTGGAAACAGCTCAAATGCTGTGCTTGGCTCTGACATGGGGTTATTGTCAATGTGGGAAGTGTGTCAAGCATACTGAGCCTCTTAATCTTTCCTTAACCCTTCTTTATAGCTCTGACAGCCTGCGTCCAAGAACACACATAAAAAGTAAGTTGGAGCATAAGTGGCATTTTAGTATCAGGTTAACAATGAATATGACTATCAGCCTTCAGGGTTGGAGGAGCGTGTTGCCAGCCTCTGAGCCCACAGAAGGTCTGTGAAAGACTAGAGGACAAGCTAAAGCCGATCAATAGCTGTGAGCAAATGAGGTCACTGTCCTGCCTTCCCCAAGCTTTCCTATTAAATGTTTGAGAATAGGTTGGTCATAGCTTTAAAAATCAAAACAGGTAAGGAAAAACATATACACAGTCACCACCTTGCCTCTCCCCCCATTTTTAAAATAGAAAATGAGAATAAATATCTAAAAAAAAAAATACTGGGCTCCTGGTTTCATCAAAGAACAGTTTCCTCTTTTCTCAGGATTATTGAGGAGGTTGTTCCTATACAATGGTGGCTTTTCCAGATCTTTTTCCATCTCTTGTTCTCCCCACACCAGTTGAAAGATGAAGAGAATGAACACACCAAAAGGAGAAGGTAAGGTTTGGGACTGTATTCTCCCACTGTGTTCTCACAGATGCCTCTCCCTTCCATATGATAGTTATATTCTAATGTAACTTTTGCATACCTATGACAAAATATGATGGAATAAGCCTCAGATTTTTGTGCCATGAACTTTGAGAATATATTTGAAACTATAGCTACAGGTCAAATTGTGGCTTGGACATTGGGTAACATTTTATTTAATAAGTCAAAAGGAATTGGTAAGCGGAAATCCTGGGTGGCTTTTCATGGGTCATCCTACTAATGGCTTGAGCCCTGAGAAAACACTTCCACTGGATAATGCAATGGGCTGAAACCCATGTACACACAATGGTATTGATGGACAACAAGGGTATTTATTAAAAGACGGTAGAGGGGAAGTGGCTGTGGCTCAGTCAGTTTGGCTCCTTCCTACCAGATGGGAGGCCCTCGGTTCAAGTCCTGGGGCCTCCTTGTGAAGGCAGGCTCGCCTGCAAGCGCAGCAGAGAGCCGACTCAGCAAGGTGATGCAACAAACACAAACAAACAAAAAAAGGGAGACAAGTAAAAACACAGAAGAATGCATAGTGAATGGACACAGAGCAGACAGCAAGCAAGCTGCAAGGCGGGGGGGGGGGGGGGGGGAAGGATAAAAAAAGAAGGTAGGGAATACTTAGATACTTGGGGAACCAACAGTTACATTTTCCCTTGCAGCAGGCAAATCAGAACAGAATCAGTGGTGTGCTGGAGCTAGCTCATTCTGACTCACAAGAACTAACTCTTAGATTTTGTGAGCCCTTGATAACTTGAAATTGACCACAATGGAATTTGCCAGAAATTGGCAAATGCTCCCCACCTCCACTCCCAGAAAGCTAATTGTTATTTGCCAGCACGCCACTGCAAGAAGTCCAGATCATCCTCCTTAAAGATTTCCCAGTGCTCCACAGTCCCTGGGGAAATGTCAGACAGAGGTTTTTCCTCAAAGATTTGTTAGACTTGGGAAGGCTACTCTGGCCTGCTCTGTGCTAGACCATTTTTTTTTTTCATTTCAGATGAGTAATGTGCTGACGTCGTAACAAGGTTTGAGGGAGGCACATCTCACACAAAAACATCAGCACCCATTCATCATGCTTATGAACCACAAAAGGATCTTAGATCATTTTTTCTTAGGCTTTTGGTCACAGTGAAATAGACATCATAAGACTAAGAAAAAGTGGTGGGTCAAAAGTTTGCACATGCACCCATCAAATACAAAGCCAAAGAACATTCAGACACTACCCACACTGCCTCTGGCCCTCTTTTTATCTGAACTCGCCTGAGCCCTAGAGAAAATGGTGCTCACTCCATGTTTGGGGCTAAGAGGAGAGGGACCTAATCCACTATCTGCAACCAACTCCATGGATGGATGATCAAACATAAAATTCCTCTCCCTCTATATCTTTCTCTCTCTCTGCTTAGATTTCCCTGGGGTGAAAATCATAGAACCATAGTGAAATCCAATTAGTTTGTATTTTTGCCTAATTTGGGATGGAAAACGAAAAAGGACAAGTGTTTTTCCTTATCTGCCTATGAAAACATACATATCAAAAAGTGTATGTTGGATCCTTAAATACAGGTGCTTGGGATATTTGCAGATCTGTCCATTTCTCCTCAGGATGAATATAATAATGATGTTAAGTGACATTTATTGAGCACTGACAATATTCCAAGCACTGCTTTAAAGCACTTTTTGTGTATTTATGTCTATGATATACGTAGGCTGTAATCAGTCTAATTTCCATTCAAGGATGTAGCAACTTTACTTAAGAAATGCCCTTCTTCAAGTAAGGAAAACATTGCATGATTGTGCTGGGGATAGCAAGCTGATTTGGAGATTTTCTCCTAAAATCTACCGTATGGCCCTTTTGGATCCTCTCAGCCTCATGATGAGGGTTCCTCCATTAAAGAACTTTGGAGTGTCTGATGCTGGACTTTTCTCTGCTCAGCCCACTAACTTGATCCCTGTTATAGTATGCCAGGCTTCTAACACAAATACCACACAGTGGGGTGGCTTAAACAGTGGGAAGTTATTGTCTCACAATTTTGGAAGCCAGAAGTCCAAAATCAAGGCACTGGCAAAACCATGCTCTCTCCCTGGAGTCTGCAAGCATTCAGCCGCTGGCTCGCGGCGTCCTTGGGCTTCCTTGGCTTGCACCTCCGCCTCAATCACATGGGGATCTCTCGCTCTTTGCCTCTGTTCTTCTGGTTTCTGCTGATTCCGTTTTCTGGCTTCTCTCTGTGACCATTTTTTTGTTAGGCTCTCCATAATCCCATAGATTTAGACCCACTCTCCTTCAGTTGGCCGCACCTAAGGAGGCCCTTCCAAGATCCTGTTCACAAACGAGTCCACACCCTGACATACTTTAACATATTCAAAGATGCTTTTTAACAAATAGGGATATGATCACAGGAACATGGATTAAATTAAGAACACGTATTCCATGGGCTACAGTAATTAAATCTACCGCATCTCCATCTCCTAGTCTTCCAAAGCTATTTTTTGGCACCCTCTCAAAGGGCTTGGGGATTCTATCAGCAAGGTTGTTTTCCCCTTACATTAGGATGCTAGTCTTCTCTTTGAGGCTGTGTTCTCTGATGGCAGCTGGACTGTAAGTATATTGATGGTAAATACACTTACAAAGATCAGATCCCAGAATCAGGGTCTTTGCAGATTCTCACTTATACCCTCCCTCTCTGGAGATGCAGGGGGTACATATCTCTGTCTCTGAACACAGATAGGGTGTCTGAAATTTACCCCAGGCCTATGTTTTTCCAGATTTTTTAGGGCCAGTGTTATGTCCTGATTCCCAAAAGCAACAGTCCTTTTGATCATTGCCTAGAAGAGTTTGTCCACATCAATCCCTCATCCACTGCACAGCATTCACATGCAAAGACCTCTCTGGAGGTAGCCCTCTTCATTTGAAGACGGTACTGACTTTCTTTTTTTAATCACACAAAATCTTATTCCCAATGCCCCCAAAACTTGCAACACTCCAATGTCCCTCAAATATGAGTGGAAATACAAACTGTAGTTCCTCCATACCGTGAAATAATACTTGGCAAAGAAAAGAACAAACTATCGATACACATAACGAAATGGATAAATCTCAAAAATATGCTAAGTGAAAGAAGCCATACTCAAAAAGTAATGATTTTTAAACATGTCTTCCTATCAGTAAGTTGAACTTTCTGTCTCTTCCTCTTACTTTTCTTGGTTACAGCCTTTGAAGCTCTGTGGAAATAGCCTTAGATACTCTTCCTTATCAGAGTCCTGCACACACTGAAACACAATCATTCTGCCCTGCTCCCATCTTTCCCAGTTAGTGTACCATTACACTGCATGGTCTTGTTTCACAAGGGAAGCTCCATTTTAGTGATAACCTATATTAAGAATATGGGGAAGTGGACTTGGCCGAATGGATAGGGCATCTGTCTACCACATGGGAGGTCCACGGTTCAAACCCAGGACCTCCTTGACCTGTATGGAGCTGGCCCATGCGCAGTGCTGATGCGCGCAAGGAGTGCCATGCCACACAGGGGTGTCCCCTGTGTTGGGGAGCCCCACGTGCAAGGAATGTGCCCCGTAAGGAGAGCTGCCCAGTGCGAAAGAAAGTTCAACCTGCCCAGGAGTGGCAGCTGCACACATGGAGAGCTGATGCAGCAAGATGACAAGCATGGGACTGTGTAACAGGGAATCTAGTGGTGGAAGAAGGACTATGGTTAACACAACAAATATGAGAACATTCTCTCATGAATGATAACAAAAATGTAACACTAACCCAGGGTGTTAATAATCAGGTGGGTTGGGGGAAAAATATACCAAAGGTAAGATATGGGCAATAGTTAGCTTATAGTTTGTAAAAACTATTTCACAGCAATGCAAGGTGGTGGAGTCCTGCATGATGATGTGCAATGCAAGTTTGTTTTGTAAGTTCACAACTTCTACTTTACACTTACTGTTTATGGGCATGTATGTATGATTTACTTCAATAAATTTTTGTTTTTAAAGAATATAGGCTTAATATTAAAACCAAGCGGAAGAAATGGTGCTGGGAAATAGGAGCACTTTAGAATTTCCCCCAACCTCCATCTCACTAAGGACTTGTCAGTTCTCTAGAGGCCAGATCACCTAACTTTCCAGATACCCCCACAGAGACTTGCCCTGTGCACCTTCCATCAGTCCAGCTAATTTTTTTAGGCCCTTTCTAATCTCTCTTTTCCATTCCCACTTTCATAAAGTATTTTATAACAATGATTGAGAACATGTTTTAGTTTTCTGACTGCTAAAGAAAATATCATGCAATGGATTTGCTTAAACAATGGGAATTTATTCACTCACAGTTTAGGGACTAGGAGAAGTCAAAATCAAGGTGCCAACGAGGCAATACTTTCTTCCAGAAGATTGGGGCCTTCTAGGGCTGGCTGACAGTGATCCTTGGTCCTTGGCTTTTCTGTCACTTGGCAATCCACGCAGCCTCTCCTGGCTTTTCCCTCCCCTTCTAGGTTCTGTTGAGTTTCAGCTTCTGGCTTCTCCATGTGACTTTCTCTCTGTGTGTGAATTTCATTCTGCTTATTAAGGGCTCTAGTAAAAGGATTAAGAGCCATCCTCATTCAGTTGTGCCACATCATAACTGATGGAATCTTCTCAAAAGGTCCAATTTGCAATGGGTTCACACGCAGAGGAATGGGTTAAGATTAAGAACATATTTTTCTGGGGTACATAGCTCCAAGCTACTACAGAACTAGATTTTGTTCTGCAAAATATCTAAGTTAAGACAAAGTTAAGATCCTAATAGTGTGCTGCTGTCTGTTGCAGGAAATCTGGGTGGGGTGAAGATATTTGAAAGTGCTGCTAGGAGCAAGGATGATGAAGGATAAGGGGCTTTGGGGAGGATGGGTTCTGGAGCCTATCAACAGCCTGGGGAGAAGAAGCTTTTGTGAGCTGTATAAACCTGTGCAACATTCTATTGCTTTATGAGCTTAACATAATGTATTGCTTTTTCCCCCATCAGTTCTTGACTTCAAGAAAATATTTCCCAACTTGCAATAAAATTTCTTTTAGTTTGTCTTGCAAATTTAACTGTCTTTAGCACTAAGTAGTTTTAATCAATTAAGCAGTTATGACTTCTAAATATTGTGAGTCTAGAAAAAAACTGACTCAGAGTTTTGTGTCTTTGCAATATTCACACACACATACTCCTCTTTTTGGTATACTTGGGGGGCTCCTAAAGGCTGGAAGGATGTGGAGTCAAAAGACATACAAAATGGTTATTTAGGGATTAGAGAAGATAGGTACTAAAGAAATTCAGAGGAGAGACTACTTCCATTTGGACTAAGCAGGCAGAGCTTTCTGAAGAAGATGGCGTCTGGGACGTTAAAGGATTGTTTGAATTTTTATAGATGGAAAGGATTTGTCAGGCCATTTGGGAGGAATGAAGATGTAAGCAAAAGAAGTATAGAAAAGAGTGTGGTGGGCAGAATAATGGCCCTCCCCAAAGGGGCCCACTTCCTAAACCCAGGAACCTGTGACTATGTTACCTTACATGGCAGAAGAACTTTGCAGCTGTGATTAAGAATAAGGACACCGAGATGGGGAGATTATTCTAGAATATCTGGATCGGCCCACTCTAATCACATGAGCCCTTAAAGCAGAGAATTTTTCCTGTTTGTGGTCAGAAAGAAATGTGATGATGGAGGAAGGGTCAGAGAGATGAGATGTTGCCAATTTTGAGTATGGAGGAAGGGGACATGAGTCAGGGAATACAGCTGGCTCTAGAGCAGAAAAGACCATGAAAGTGGACTGTCCCCTAGAGACTCCGGAAAGGAACTGACACATTGGTTTTAGCCCAGTGAGACCCATGTTGGATTTCTGACCTATGGAATAATAAGATAATACATTTAAATTATTTTAAGCCACTAAACTTGGCTACTTTGTTATGCAGCAGTAGAAAACTAACATAATGGGGACTGGGGGAGAGTGAGTGAATCTACTGAGGCAGAACTGGGGAACATGGAGATTTGGAACAGAGATTTGAAATGAAGGATGGAAATAGGTTATGCAAGATTTTGGTGTCTTCTAAAATTATATAGAACTAGTGACAGTTTCAAATCATTGATTAAAATGGATTCAAAGATATGTATGTTTTTGTAACAAATGTTTCACGTTGTGTTGTTGGTGGGATGATACAGAGAGTCCTGTATGATGGTATGCATGTTTGCATTATAAGTCCACAGCTTTTACTATATACTTATTGTTTATGTATATTCATGTATGAATCATACACTTCAAATAAAATTTTATTTTCAAAAGTACATATGTCTTAAGAAATTGTTAAGTCTCTTGTTATATCTCTTGTTAAGTCTCCTCAGAAGCTACGTACCACATTAAATGGCCCAACTAGCTGTTGTAGGACAAAAGCCCATTAAAGCAAGACCTCAACATAACTACAACCCAAACTGGCCTATTTTGTGTTGCAATTTCTTATACAACTATTTTCTATTGCAAAGAATCTGGATGGTCTTCTAGTCTGAAGGAAGTCTAGATTTTACTTTTCAATATAGACTCTATTTAATACTACCCTTCCCAATTGTCTAGATTGAAAAATGGGCCTGACCCTCTGTATTTGAAAATGCAGTACCTCAGGCCCCGGGGGGAAATCAGTGAGCTGGGCATTAAGAGTGTTGAGACTCAGCAAGATCAAGTGAGGTGCTTAGCTTCGCAAAGCCTTTGCATGAGAATGGGTACTTGGACCCCAGTTATTCTCCAGGAGTGCTGCCTGTTGTCTAGGTTATGGAGAGGAGCCTGGCTGTTCTTTGGGTCACAGGAATGGTAATTTTCAGGCAAATCCCTGGGCCTCCTGATGCCCACCTGTGAAAGACTCTGATGAAAGGACAGGAGCCTCTCTCCTTCTAAGTTGGTATTGACGATGGAGCAATACTATGGCCCCTTTCCACTACTGGCACCCTTTGAAAGGCTCTTCCTACCCCGTTGTAAAGAGGCTGCTTTTTGGGAGCTCATGAGGGAATATTCTCTGTAATGCTGTCTGAAAAAATGAATAAATGCTGCAAGCTGAGTCCTACTATACTGCATGTTGCCTCGATGTGTCTTCTTTTCAAACCGTGTGTCTCCCTTCCCTGCTGTGCTGTCTTAGCTTCGTTCAGCTCACGGTACCCAGTGTTGGGGAAAGGGCGAGAAGTGGAGTATTATGTGCACTCAGTGGGGTGAGCCAGAGTTGCTTTGAATGGGTTCAGGATATGATTCTACACACCCCTTTGTCTTGGTCTTTCCACAAGTAATGAGACTCCAAGACAATGTGAGAGGAAAATGGCGGCCTTTGTTTCATCTCAAACTAAAATCTACAAATAAAGGATCATACTTTGGAATGGAAAATTCTGTTTGCAAGAGACAAGTAGTTATCAGACTTACTTAAGGCCTACATTAAAATGAATTTGTTGGCATTTGTAATGTAGCAAGGATATATTGTCACATGGCAAGAGGCTGGGTGCTACTGGTTCTGAGTCTGTGCCTTGAAGGCTTCTGAAAGGAGAGGGCATTGCCTGTGGCCTCGATGGTACAGTGTGTTGATATTAACTTCATTCTATTTAGAATCTATATATGTATCAATTAACTTTTGCTGCATCACCAACTACCCCTAAACATAATGGCCCAAAAACAATCATTGTATTTAGAACATGATTCTTTAGGTTGGCTAATGGTTTTAGTGATATTTTCTGGGCTCTTTTATGTGTTCCTGGTTACCTGGCAGCTGGACGGTCTAGGACGGCCTCACTTACATGTCTGACAATGGGCAAGCTGGTTGGTTTTGGGGGAAGTCAGATGGAGAGTCTCATTTCTGCCCCATGTTTTCTCTCCCAGGCATCTTCACACAGTGGTTCAGTTCAAAAGGCATCCAGAGGGAAGCCTCCATGAACAAACATTTTTCAAGCCTCTGTTTGCATCATGTTTGCTAATGTCCCATTGGCCAAACCCAGATTCAAAGGGTAGAAGGACAAACTCCCTGTCTTGATGGAAGTCACACTGCAGAAAGGTATGCAAACAGGAGTGGAAAAAATTTACAAGGGAGTGGTTGTAGCTTGGTGGTTGAGCACCTGCCTCCTATGTACAAAGTCTGGGGTTCAATCCCTGGTACTTCCTTCAAAAAAAAGAATTTATGGCTATGTTGGTAATCTCCCACTATATGCAATGTTGTCATAAGAGCAGGCAGATCACAAAGAAACATAAACTCTGTGCTGATCAATAGCTCAATTTCCCTTCCTCTTACTAAATTTGGTTGTCATACCTGAATTCTCAACCTAATAGTGGTGAATTTAATATTATATAAGAGTCATTAAAAATTCAGACTCTTTGCCCCAGGAATTCTACTTCTTAAAATCTTTTCTAAGCAAATAATTCTAAATATGGAAAAAGTTATATGAAAGAAGATATTTCTCAATCTTTATAAATACAGGAATGGAAAATTGTAAATAGTTTAAATTGCCAACAAAAGAGGAATGGTTAACTGTATATCTATTTGGGAAAATATGATAAAAATTAAATTTATATGTATAATCATAAGAAAAAGTATTTAACTATAACAACAATTTTAAATGATATATAAAATACTGACAGAAAATGAAAATATATATAGATATTATTTGGGGGATAATGGGATTTGGGGTGACAATTTTTCCCCCATTTTCTACCTTTTTCTTTTCTTTTTTTTTCCCAGTAGCCATACTTACTTTTATAAAGGGAAACAACCTTTTTTATTAAAATTATTCTTCACTCCTGTAATGTGGAAGAATAACTTCCATTGTTATATGCCTTCTCTGGGGTGGTTACATACTGAGTAAGTTGCTTTGTTTAAGGTTGGTTGGGATGGGATTTCTTTCTTTCTTGGACTCTACCTGCTCTCAGATATGAAAAATCCAAGGATTGTGCTATCATGTGACCAAAAACTCAAACAAGATGCTCCTCCTTATGTTATCTTTATCTTGTCTTTCCCTGTGTGCTTTGACTTTCCATCCCAGAGAACATCAAATGTTCAAATTGTCCAGGGAGTCTGCAAAATGCCACCTGAAAAGGTGAGATAAGACATCACTAGTCAACCATTTGACTCTGACCAATGTTCCTGATGTAGTTGGTACAAGCCATGCTTGCTCAGACTAAGGCAGTACAACGTTGACTCCCAAGGGTTTACAACCTAGTCCAAGAAGCTCGCGTGTCAACTCGTAGTTTGTGGGAAGGCAAATGGTGAGCAGTGAAAAAGAGGCCCAGTTTCTGAGACAGCATAGGAAAAGGAGAGGTGAGTTTTATTTAAGGGTTGGTAGAAATGGAAAACCCTTTTGGAAGGGTTTGTGAGCACTCAAAATATATTTCATGTGACTTAGAAATTGTGTTTTTAAATTTTAATTTAAATAGCCATATGCACTCATGGCTGCTGTATAGGACATGGCAGCAGTAGGTCTTCCCAGCTATCCTGGCTGATGTTCTCAGCTCCAGGGTCACCAGGACTGAGGCAGGTGATGAAATGAACAAAAGTGGGAGGTAAGTATTGGAGAACACTAGACAGGGCTATAGAAATATAGATGCAGTGTGGATCTAACTCAATGATCTTTCCAGCATAAGGGGAAGGTTGGGTGAGTGGGACGCTGGAAGGAGAGCTTGAGGTCACACCCTGGAAGGTCTTAAATGGTAGGTTGAAAGTTTGGGCTTTATTCATAGGTAATTGAGAACTTTTTGGAGCAGAGTTATAACAAAGTTGTGTCTGCCCTTAGGAAGGTAACTAGAGAAGAGGCTGTAAACTGGTGGCCCACGGGCTGGATGGGCATGCCAGCAGGAGGTTGGTTTGGTTTCAAGGTATTTTATTTAATTAACTTCTTAACAACAGAGATTTTATATTATAAAAATAAATTCAGATTCCAAGCTTTCATTTAAAAAGCAAAAACCAAAAAGCAATATAGATCTATGAATGCTGCATCCATATTTCTATAGCCCTGTCTAGTGTTCTCCAATACTTACCTCCCACTTTTGTTCATTTCATCACCTGCCTCAGTCCTGGTGACCCTGGAGCTGAGAACATCAGCCAGGATAGCTGGGAAGACCTACTGCTGCCATGTCCTATACAGCAGCCATGAGTGCATATGGCTATTTAAATTAAAATTTAAAAACAAAATAAAAACACAATTTCTAAGTCACATGAAATATACTCTGAGTGCTCACAAAACTGTATGTGGCTCGTCTTCTGCAGTGAACAGTGCAGATATGAAGCATTTCCAACATCACAGAAAGTTCTATAGGACAGTGGTGGTATGGAGCCTAGTTAGGAGGCTCTTGCTACAAGCCAGGGGAGAAACACCAGGGCCTCTAACACAGACACTGGAAATGGAGTGTGATATCTTTCCTTTTTAGAGTATTCTTTTAGTTGACTTCTCACTGGCACAATTAAGCTGAAGTCTGCTGTGGAGCTCTTATTTTCTTGAGTGTTTGAAAGTACATTTTTGTTGCTTGTGGGACAATGTTTGACAAGTGTTCCAGGAGTGTGTATTGTGTGTATTTAACAATACTGATAATTTTCATCCTAAGTTAGTTTCTTTGAAATGTTTCCTCTTAGGTGCCTGAGAAACCTGAAGAGCTAAGTGCTATAAATGCTCATGAAAGCACCAAGTGGTAAGTATTTTGAGTGCTTTAGTGGAATAGTGCTCCAAATATTTGAAGCATTATTATTCTCAAAAAACACTCTCAAGATGCTTCTATTTATGACTTCCATCTATTAAGACTGGGCAGAGGGAGCTTGCTGATAATGATACGAGTGGTTCTGCCAGGTTTATTATGTTTCTGTGAAGCTCAAGGACCTGTGAACATGGAGTCACATGCATTGCTCCTCAGTCATCAGAGAAACACCAACCCTGGCTGAAGTCAGAAGGGCTCCTAGCTGGAGCTCAACAGGAAACTCAGCTTGGCTACAACCTAGTGAGTGAGAGATGGTGCTCACTCAATTATTCGTTACAAATGAATGTTGGGAGTCGTGTGCTACATGAGAGATGGTCAAAAAGGAAAAAATGCTCAGGCTTTGCCTTTGAGAAGCATCAGACTGGAAGACAGGAGAGCCAGAGATTAACTGTGGGGCTTGTGGGAAGCCCAGATTCCTAGCCCCGTCCCTTTGACTCTTGACAAGGTTGGTGGGAACCTCGTGGGAACCTTGCATGTAAAGAGAGTCAGTGACTCTCGCACCTTCCTAAGTTTTTTTTTTGTTGGAGAATAATGAACCTCATTCCTTGACTCAATGTCCCTTCTTTCAGTGGATAAGATAGTTGTTAACTTGCCCAAGTAATCATCTTCAAACAGCTTAAAGATTTTCTCCTTTGGCTAAGTTTATTCCTTCAACTATTTGGTAGACATGATGATGTCTTCCATAGCAAAAATTCCTTAGAGACTGTGTCACTGATTTTCCCTTATACCTATGTCTGGCAGGGAATGTGACATTTAAGAAATTAATTTGAGAAACTTAATACATCTTTTAAGGAAGTGTAATATGCCTACAGAAAAGTACACAAATGATAAATGTTCAGGTCAATTCATTTTAAGAAAGCAATTACACGTGCATATCCAATGCCCAGGTGAAGATGAAGATTTTTTTTTTTTAAGATTCGTTTTTTTATTTATTTCTCTCCCCTTCCCTCCTCCCTGTTGTCTGCTCTCTGTGTCCATTCCCTTTGTGTTCTTCTGTGTCCGCTTGCATTCTTGTCAGGTGGCACTGGGAATTTGTATCTCTTTTTGTTGCATCATCTTGCTGTGTCAGCTCTCTGTGTGTGCGGTGCCACTCCTGGGTGGGTTGCATTTTTTGTGGGGGGTGGGTCTCCTTGTGGGGCGCACTTCTTGCGCATGGGGCACCCCTACACAGGGGGCACCCCTGCATGGCATGGCACTCCTTATATGGGGCAGCACTGCGTGTGGGCCAGTGTACCACACAGACCAGGGGGCCCTGGGGATTGAACCCTGGACCTTCTATATGGTAGGTAGATGCTCTATCAGTTGAGCCACATCAACTTCCCAAGATGTAGATTGTTAATGACATTCCAGAAGCTTCCTCCTGTCCCACTCCATCACTGCCCGCTCCTCTTTTCTCCCTGAAGGTTACCGCTATCCAGAAATATAATATCACAATGAATTTTACCTGTTTTTGTACTTCACAAGCAATCATATGGTATGTACGGTTTTGTTATTGACTTTTTTTAGTCCATATTATGAATGTGAGATTTATCCATATTGTTATAAAGATCATTCATTTTACTGAAATTGATATTCATGCTATATGATATTGCATTGTATGATTATACCATAGTTTATTTATCCGCTTCACTGTTGATGGACTTTGATTGCTACCAGGTTTATGCTATTACAGTAATGCTGTGGTGAGCATTCTTGGGCATGTTTTTGGTGCGTGTATTCTACAGTGGAATTGCTGGCTCCAATTTATACTCTCACCAATTCTAGCTGTTGCATATCCTTCTCAACACTTGGCATTATCAATAGTTTAAATTTTAAAATTCTAAAGTATATATAGTTGTATCTCTTTCTGTTTTTAATTTGCAATCTCTTGCTGACTAATGAGGTTGAATAACCTTTCATGTGTTTATAACTACTTAGCTATCCTCTTTAACTAAATGCTTACTCAAATATTTTGCCCATAATTCTCTTGGGTTCTCCATCATGTTAATGATTTGTGGGAGCTCTTTATGTAGTTTGAATCTGAACCCTTTGTCATTTGTATCTGTTGCAAATATCTTCTCTGATTCTGTGGTTTTCCTTTTTACCTGATTTCTTTTGATTAACAATGGTTTCTAATTTTAATATAGTCAATATATCATTTTTCCTTTACAGTTAGTACTTTTTGCATTCTATTAAAAGAATCTTTGCCTACTCCAAGGTCATGATGATACAATTTGTGTATTATTATTATTATTTTTAGGAGGTAACAGAGATTGAACTTAGGACCTTGTACATGGGAAGCAGGAACTCAACTACTGAGCTACATCCACTCCCTGCTGTGTTTTCATTTATTTGCTTGTTTTTAGGAGGTATCAGGGATCAAACCCAGGACTACATATGTGGGAAGGAGGTGCTCAACCGCTTAAGCTAAATCCTGTTCCCCTTTTATGTATTTTTGAGGAATTTATTACTTTAGTTTTTCCTTTAGATATTCAATCCACCTGGAACTGATTAAATGATTTTTGTGTACTATTTTTCACGTCTTCCATATGGATAGGAATACTTTATTCCTATAAAGCCTAATTTTCTTCCATGTGGATTGTGGTGGTTTGTACCCCAGAAAAGCATGTTCTTAGAATCAATCCATTCCTGTGCATAAGAACCTATTGTATGTAGGACCTTTTCAATTAAGTTGTGTCCCAGGTTGGTCTTAATCCTCTTACTGGAATCCTTTATAGGAGAATAAAATTCAGAAAGAGAGAGAAAGCCATGGAATCAAGAAGCTGAAAGCAAGGAAACTCGAAAGAGAAGGGAGAGACCTTCAGGCACCACCATGTGCCTTGTCATGTGACAGAGGAGTCCAGGATTGCCCTGCAGCTCGTCTTCAGGGAGAAAGTATCACCTAATGGTAAATTGATTTGGACATCTCCATGGCCTTACAACTGTAAGATGTAAGCTAATAAATTCCCTTTGTTAAAAGACAACCCATTTTATGGCCCCTACTTTTAGCAGCTTAGCAAAAAAACATGGATACTCAGTTAATCTAGTTCCATTAAATGTAATGACCATCCTTTCTTCACTATGCTGTAGTGCAAATTTTGTCATAAATCAAGTATCCATACATACATGGGTCTGTTTCCCAACTCCATTCTGTCTCATCACGCTCTTTATCTATTCTTATTTTATTATTTACTGTAGGCTCATAATTTTTTATATCTGAAAGAGTAAATCACTCAGCTTTGTTCTTGTTCAGAATTATCTTGGCCCTATATATTTGCATTTAGTTTTAAAACCAGTTCGTGAATTATAACACACTCACACACACAGACTGTTGGGAATGTTATAGATCAATTTAGTAAGCATTTACATATTGTAATATAGTCTTCCAAGTCCATTTTGGGGTATTCTTTCATTTCTCTTAGTAAAATTTTATAATTTTGTTTGTAGAGGTCTCAGACATCTTTCATTATTTTTATTCTGAGGAATTCCTAATCTATTGCCCCATCTCAAAGGGAATGGATTCATCATTTACCACCAAGAATGATGTTGGGTGACTTCTGGGTTATTGTTTTGCTTTGTTATTAGATATCCTTTATCAGGTTAAGGCATGGGAACATGACATTTTGACATTTTGTCATGTTAGTTTTGATCTTAGGTATTTTTGAAGGACCAAAAATAAGGTACTAATATTTAAGCTGTGTGTCTGCTGCATTTGGCCTCTGAGGTCTACCCTATCTTTCACATTATCCTTGAGCCCCAGTCTTCCCTGGATTTCACATTTCTGAGCCTCACCCCTTAAAGTCCTCAGGACTGGAGTGAGATAGGGATGAACTGAAAGAGCTTGTTACATGTGTTACTTAATGAAAGCTGTTTTGCACCTGGGACACTGCTCCTATGAGAGTGATTCTGTGGAAACATGCATCCCAAAATCTGAGGTTAATGGATATCCCTTAAATAATAGTTGAAGTGCTGGCTAATGATCTGTCATATGCTATACCCAATTATTTGTATCATCTCAATGATTCTTCACTGACCGTCCAAATATAATTCGTTGTTTTGAATTCCATGCCTGAATCTCTGCAAGCCATTTTTGGGTTGCCTTGTTCCTTTTTGACTTCATCATCCACCTGGCAACTCTTGTCCCAGGAGAATCCCTATCTCTTTACCTATGGTCAGGTAAGTGTGGGTGAAAGCAATTGGATGGAATGGAATAATCCACAAAGGGTCAGGATTGAAAGGTTCTCTTCTTTCCTCCAATGAGAAGTTCCAAACACCTGTTTCCTCTTTATTTTTAAATTCTGGTCGCCTACTTTGGCCACCAAATGTCTCTTTGAAAATTAGTCCCAGGAGGCCTACCTTCTCTAAGACCCTTTCAGTCTAATTTTATTCTCTTACTAGTTGAGGACAGGCACATATATTCTTACTTGGTAGGAGGAGGATGGAAAATAGGAAGGGGTAAGAGATTGGGAGAAACCTCTTATTTTTGGCCTTCCTGCTTCCCCTTCACTGTTTATCTCTTCCATCAAAGTTCAACTCAAACATCACCCCTCCCCCCAAATCCTCTTTCTTTCCTTTTTCTGCACTCCCGCATCCTGAAGAAAATTAACTCCTTTCCCAAAACTCATGTGGTAGCCAGCCTCCAATGTGGTCCGCAATGATTTTCACCTCTTGGTATTGACACCTTTTGTAGTCACCTCCCATATGGAATAAAATATTGAGGAAATGACAGTATATGACTTCGATCATAAAAAACATTATGACCTCCACCTTTCTATCTTTGATCACTCAGGGTGAAGCCAGCTGCCATGTTGTGAAGCTGCTCAGGGAACCCTATAGAGCAGTCCATGTGGTAGGGAACAAAGACCTTCTGCCAACAGACAGCATCATTTTGCCAGTCATGTGAGTAAGCCCTTTTGGAAGCAGATCCTTCAGCTCCATTCAAACCTTACAATGACTGTAGAACTGACCAATATCTTAACTATCTCCGAGAGATCCTATGCCAGAAACACCCAGTTAAGTCACCCCCAAATATCTAATCCACAAAAACTGTGTGAGATAATAAATGTTATTTAAATCACTAACTTTTCGTGTAATTTTTTTTAATAACAATAGTCAACTAATACAACTCAGCTCAGGTCTTATCTCCTCTATGAAGTCTTGTCTGAGTCTCCCATGTAGTCTTGACTACTCCCTTCTTTGGGCCCCAACCACTTGCTCTACAAACTTTTCTAATAGCACCTCTGAGACTTTTTTCACTTAACAATTTATATGTCTGCTTCACAGGGGTGGACAGGTGGTGTTTTTCCAGTTAGCATCATTCGCCATTCTTTTCTTTTGGCAGCAACCCCACTTTTATCTCGGGGAACTGCTCCACCCCTGTGTTTTTCCTCTCGTCTCTCGACAGTCCAGGAACTCTGCCTTCCTTGCTCTGTGCAATTAATTCATGCTTGGGCCATCAGAGTACCTTGTTGCTCTGGTTACTGATTGGCTCAACAACTGGCACATGGTCCTGGCTGGGTGTTTCAGTTGGGATGATTTAGGCTGTAAGGAACAGAAAACTGACTCAATTTACAATAAACAGATTTACTTTTTGTTGCATAATAGGAAATGTACAGAGAAGGGAGGCCCAAGAGCTTTGGCTCTTTCTCTCTTTTTCTCAGCTCTGTCCTCTCTTGATGACTTTGTTTTTAGGCCTGGCTTCTGTCATGGCCACAAGATAATTACACAGAAACAGGGGCATTGTGTTTCACTGTGAATGTTTAGAGAGGAAGAGAGTGAAGAGGAGACAGAGTGAGTGAGAAAGAATGTTTCCTAAACATGGACTAAAATATCCTTTTCTTCAGCCTGATAAAACCAATTTGGGTCCAAGAACAATAGCCAAGAAAATGCCCTATAGTGACCAGCCTAGGTCTGGATTCTTGAACCAATCATTGTCAAGGACAAAAGGATTACTGAACTGGCTTAGAGAATTAGCATGGAGGGTGGGGTTGGAGTCAGCCTCCCCAGAGTTCTATGAGCTGCTTGGTGGGGAAATGGAGATTGAACATGGAAGGTCTCAGTAACTACCAGGATCCACCACAGAGCCATCCTTGGTATTTTTCAAACTGAACCTAGGAGAGAGAAGATCTCTTTAATCTCGAGGTGCTAATGTGGAAGGATGCAAGACTAGAGCACCTCTGGCCATTCAATGACATTTGGTGAAAGTTTGTGTTTAGTAGAAGAGAATGAGTGCAGAAGGAAAGAAAAGATGAGAGACTATGAGAATCCTTCCAATGCCCCCAGCCCCTGGGTCCAGCCATCTCAGAGGTAAGAGTCAAATTTTCTATAACTTGTTTTTTCCCCCCTGAACTTTCAAATAATAATTCACGTTTTTAAAGGATCCTCAGGTGATCGATACAGGAATTACAGTGGCAATGGCTTAGAAGTTGGCCTGGGGGTTAGGGCAGATGCGTGATCTAACTGTGCTGTTCTGACCTCTTGACCCAACCATTGCCTCTTTGGAACCCTGCATAGATTCCTACTGCGACCCCTATGGTATATAAAGGAACCTTGACATTTCTGGCCTCTGATTATTCTGGTCCTTTTTTGTGTCATGCTACAAGTCAGAAATGAACCCAAACTTAGGGGTGAATATCCAACCCAGTTGCCCACCACTAGATGTATTCACCATATGTGGGAAAGGCCAACCTAGAGATTTCTTTCTATACCCTGGCCTCTTGGCCTGTCTTGGCTTTACCCATGCCCTACTTGAAAATTGGGCTTCAGAATGAGGGGGTAGGAAGGGCGCTGTTACCACCTCCTAAATTGCCTCACCATTTCCTCTCTGGTCCCTGTCCCTGCTCTCTTCTTCCTTAACAAGTCCTCCATAAGGGTACCAAGGAAAAGGTGTAACTGGCCCTGCTCCCAAATGACAAGGAACCAAAAGCTGAGTTGGGAAGTGTGCTGAGCTGGAGTAGGGCAGGGGCCACTGGGAGCCGAGGCTGCCTCTGCTGGGAGGTGAGGTTATCCACTGACAAGACACTGGCTTGTCTTTGCTACTCCAGTCCCCTGCCCTGGGCTGGCCTTGCTCCTGGCACCTCCTTCCCCACTTTCCACATGCTGCTGGCACTCTGGTTCATGGGGTTGCCAATGGAGGCCACTGTCTGCTGCTTGGAGCTGCTTCCTTCCTGCTGTTTGTGAAAGCAGTTCTTCATGGGAGCCCAGCCTGATGCCTTCCACAAAGAGTGACTTTCATCAAAGCCGTGATGAGGCGCTTCACAGTGGGGCTGCTGGACAGAGGGCCAGGAGGGCGGGAGGAGAGCTGGCTACAGTGGCAGATGGAATCTGGCCCAGGGCGGATGTCAAGTGCCTTCTCCAATATGCCTTTTCCCTTTTAATCTCCTCTTGAGCAGAGCTGATCAATTAGAGCTGTAATTATTTTAATCTTCTTCTTTGCTGTCCCTGTCTGACTGCCCGCCACTGCCCATCGACTCTTGGTGCTAACAATGTACTTAGGGGGCAGCTTTGCAGAGGCTGTTTGAGGCAAGCCAGCTTTGTATTAGGCGAAACCCTAAACCATGATGTAAGATTGCCCAGCCAGGGGCCATCCACTTCCCATGCTGTACAAGCTTTGGCAAGGCTGTCACCTCTCTATTTCCTTTGCAAAGTGAATCAGCTCTATGGGGTGGGTGAGAGAAACAAGATATCAAAATGATAGCTATAAAGTGATTATTATTTCAACACCACAGTGGTTGATAGCATCGGCTTTGGAATTAGAAAGACCTGGCTCTTCTACCTGTGTGTTGATCTTTTCATCTCTGAGTCTGAGCCCTCATCTGTTAAGTGGGTAGCATAATTTCTCAGAGAGTTGAAAAGATTGAGCAAGGTGATGCATTTACAGCTCAGAGGACAGTGCTGGAGCCCAGTGACAGCTGGATTAGGGTGAGCTATTTCTCATCCTTAGTTGCATCCAACTCTTCCCTTGATTGAGAGAAACAGGTATTTGGACAATGACATCAGATTGGTAATACAGGATTCGTGATGTGTCATTATGCGTAAACAGATCCCTTCCCAGTCTCATCATGGGTGGGGACATGAGAAGAATCAAACAAATTAGAAAACTTAGGAATTTTTGAATAAAACAGATCTCCTTCCCCCTTACCCCCCACAAACTCTTATGAAGTTAAGGAGGCACACAGTCCATGGGCAAAGACAAAGACTTCCAAGGTTTGGTGGGTTCTGGGACAGATGAGCAACAGCTCCTTTGGACCTTGTGAGCTTGGTGGTGTTTATTGTTTTGGGGGTGGGGGGACATTCTAGGCTCCAACCTGTGAATAGTGCAAGCCATTGCTGGTTGTTCTCCCCATGCCACCCCACCCTACCCCGCGTCCCTCTTAATGAAGCATTACATTTGGTTCAGCTCAGCAAAACAAACAAGGAAATGAGTTAGAGGATTAAAATATAAAGACAATTAAGACATGGACCCTGCCCTCTAAGATCTCACAGTCAGGGTGAGAGGGACATGCAGATAAGCATAACCGGAATTCCAAATAGTGACAGGTATTGGGCAGATGTAATGCTGAATGTTTAGGAGAACTTATCAGGGGTCACCAGCAAAGCATGTGGGGAGTATATGGGAAAGAGATGTTCAGGGGAGGCATCCCAGAGGAGGTGATATCACTTCTGAGATGATTTCTCTTTCCAGATTATTTTTAGATGTAATTATGGTTATCTTCAGTGTACTTGAGTGCAGTTGTTAGTTTTTACTGCATAACAAATAACCCAAATGCTGTTTAATGGCTCCAAACAACAACCATCTGTTTAGTTCACAGTTTGAGTGGTTGTTCTGCCTGGATCAGCTTTGTTCATCTCTGCTGGGCTTATTCACCTGTGGCTTGGCAAGGTGACTGGTTAAGTGGTCTAGAATAGCCTCACTCATAGTAGAGCAGGTTGGTTCTCCTCCATTGCGCCTCTCATTCTCAAGAGCTATCTTGGGCTCATTTACATAGCAATCTCAGCAAGAAAGCAAGCCCCAATGCTCAAGTGCTCTTCAAATCTCTGCTTACAAATAGTTTCTAATGTCCCATTAGCCCAAGCAAGTCACAAGTCAACCCAAATGTGGGAAATGGTAACAGACTATACCACTTGATGGGAGGGGACAAATTTTTAGGCATTTTTTGTAATGGACTATATTGTTTATATGTAGGACATAGGGCAAAAAGGGAGAGAGATATATGAAATCTAGGGCAGAGAGAGCTCAAGGCTAAAGAAATAGGCAATTATCTAAATGACATGACACCAACTATGTGTCAATTGCCCAATATTCCATCTTTGAAGACAAGTTCTTGTAAGGAGTACCTATCCTAGTTGTCCTCTTTTTGAATGAATATACCTTTGGGAGATGGTACAACATTCAAGTATAATCAGTCACTTGTTTGCACTGTCCTTTGGGCAGGAATAACATAATAACAATGAAGGTCACAGTTAGCAACTTAGTTGGACAATTGAAGGTATTAAAAGATGGGTAGAAGGGAGCTAGGTAAGGCAAAGGGGGAAGACCCAAGATTGGATTTCTCTACTTCCCAATTTTGCCTGAAGCTGGACTTGCATCTAAGTGTTCAGGAGCCAAATCCATTACAAAGTCATTTGCAGAACTTATCTCCCAGAGCTTAGAAGCCAGATGTCCTGGAAATATTGTTAGCAGCGTGTCACAGCACCTCACTGACAGCCTGATAAATGGCCTTCTTCCTTGTTCCTCGGCCAACACTGCTACTGACAGAGCAGTAATGTTGGTGCATCTGGGCTGTTGTGGGGCCCTGCCACAGTTGCCACCCCCAGAGAAGAGTCCACCTTGCAGGGAATAGATTGGAGAGAAGCCAAGAGTTTAGGGTAACAGTTCTCAAATTCTAGCAGGCTTCAAGCTCACCTGAATGGCTTGTTCAAACAGATTGCTGGGCTCATCCCCAGAGTTTCGGATTCTATAGATCTGGGGCTAGGTCCATGAATTGCCATTTCTAACAAGTTCCCAGGTGATGTTGTCTTTGCTGGTCTAGGGATCACAATTTGAGAGTGGCCTCTCTAGGGGTTTCACTAGCTTATGAAGCTACTTAGGTTCCTCTTATTGCAAAGATTCTCAACCTGGGATGTAGCTTAAAGTCACCTGGGGACCTTTTTAAAATCACTAATGCCTGGGCCTCACTCTCCAGAGAAACTGATTTAACTGATCTGGGATGGAGCCCAGGATTAACAGTTTTGAAGACCCCTAGGTGATTCTAATTCACAGTCAAGGCTGAAAACCACTGTCTTCAGGCAGTCACATCAGCACCCCTTGGGAACTTGCTAGAGATACACATACTCTGGCCCTACCCCCAGACATTTTGGATCAGAAATTCTGGGGATGAGGTCCAGCAGTCTTTGTCTTAATAAGCCCTCCAGGTGATGCTGATGGACACTGAAGTTTGATTAACCAGGTTTTCCAAATAAAATAAGGGCTGCGGGAACCAGCTCAAAGGCAGTCCCTCAGGTCCCGGGTCCCTAGAAGAAAGGTGCTGGAGAAGCCATAAGGCAGTTTGTGGTTTTGCATCTTCCATCATGGTCTTAGAAGTAAAATCTTAAAAATGTGGGGGGTGTGTACAGACCTAAAGCGATTTCTTAGGCATGTGGACCTCACTGTGACCTCCATGCCCTCATCAAGAGGGGAAATCTGGAAAGGCAGCCCTAACTCCGGCACTAAGTTGATTCCAGGACTTCTCTGTGTTTCTGCTTCCTCATCCAGAATATGCGGCCCGGTTTGCATCAACTGACTCATCTACCTTATAAACCGGTCAACCGAGGTTTCACAGGTAGGGCTGTTTTCTAAGGTTTTATGATCATTCTAGGTGGGGAGAAGACTAATGGAAACCTTGTTCTTGCCTCATGGACGATGCAACCTGCATATCTTTGGGAGAAACCCAAAGTTAAACATTTCTCTCTCTCTGATGTCAGATAATAACTGCTCTGAACTCTTACAGGCCAAGAGTAGCAAGGAATACCTCCATGCCAAGTTGTCTGAGATCTCCTAAGATTTACTGGATCTGAAGGTGTCAGGTCTGCTTCCAGCTATTGCTCAGCTGGAGAACTGGAGAGAGATCCAGGCACCAAGGCTGCTTCTGCCCCTTCTGCTCCGGTCGAACTGTGCAGCCTAGAGGTCAACACTTCACTGCTTTGTGACCTTCTTGCCGATCTTGACAGGTTCTAGACATGCCCCTTCTTGGGCCCCAAAGACATGTCAAATAAAAAAAATCTGGTATTGATAAGGAGAGGCTTTATTCAAAAGGATACTGTACGGGGAGAAAAGGACCATTGCAATTAAGGCAGGGGGACTACTGAAATAGGGAGAATGCTCTGACCATAAGGTCTGCAACCTCTCAAGAGTCAGACAAAAAGGGTTTCTCTCATGGAGGAAAGAACCAGGTGTGGGGAGTGGGATGAAAGTAGATTTGAGAATACTTTTTGCTGGAACAGCTTGTTTTCTGGGATGTCCCTTAGTGTTCACTGACCCGGGAGAAGGAGAGAAGCTTAAGTAACTGATGCTTGGTTGACCAACATTTTGTTTGAGCAGTTCAGTTTATTAATTATGAGACAAACAATGGGAATATGGAGAGTGTGTGTCAGCCTTGTCATAAGTAATTGGGGTGGGAAGCATCAGTAAGCATTTTTCTCGGAAGATAAAGGGCAGATTTCTTAACCCCCCTTGGCTGTTTTCCAGGATCACAGGACTCAGGTAAGAACTTAGAACTGTCACACTGCTCTTTCAGAGACAACATCCACCCCCATTTTACACTCACAAGGTCAGAGTCTGGAGGGGCTTTTAGCCTTGGTCTTGGTTCTGGTTGGGCCAAAGCCTCTTACAGGTGTGTGCTGAGAGGTGGCAGGATACAAACGTGAGAATCAAGGTCAGAAGCCATAGACTTAAATCTGGTCCATTCTCATTGCATATCTAAAAACAAGACTTGGAACCCAAGAGCTTCCATGGGGCCTAAGGGACAAGACAGTATGTTCCTCCCCCTCTCCTCCCACCATTTCACTAGATGTTGACTCTATTTGATGCCAGCTTTTTAGGCACTGTCCTTGGAGCCAGATCAGCACTTTAAAGGATATATGTTTGCACTCAGTGGTTCTCAAAGGGTGGTGCCTAGGCCAGCAGCTTCGACATCACCTGTGAACTTCTGGAGCTGTGACCTTAACCTGCCCTTGCAGAATCAGAAACCCTAGGGGCGGGCCCCTGCAATCTTCATGCTATCAAGTCTGCTGGGTTGTTCTGGAGCATGCCAAATGAAACCACTGCTTTAAGCCAGTTGAATTTCATCCTTGGCTGCATGTTATAATCACCAGGAGAGACTTAAAAAGTCTCCATGTCCAAGACATCCCCAGACCAATTAAAATCTCTGGAGGGTGAAACCCAGGCCATCAGTATTTTACAAAAACTAGATGATTCCAATGTGAGCTGAGTCTCATAGGCAAGGTATAGCAGGGAATTGGGCATCAACTCAAATTTTATCACCATCGAGCTCCCACTGATAACTCGGGCATTTTCCCCTTTTGTCTCCTGCAATTTCTTGGTGTGGGAGAATCACTTAACAGTGCAAGGCAGAGAGAAAGGGCAGGTTCTCATAAGGATCAAATACATAATAGATGTGAAACTTTAATATAGCAGTTTAGTCCCAGGTGGGATTTAGTTTTTCTAGAAGCCAAGTTCAGAAAAGGCAGTTCTTATTCCTAAACGCCTTTGCCGATTAAAGACCCTTCGTCTTAGCAGCACTGAGTTTAATCCAAGGGTTTATAAAAGAGCCCCTCCCCTCAGCTTTTACCACCTGGCTCAGTGAGGTCATCCTGCTGCTTTCTGCCGCACCTTCTCTCTGGGGATCTGAGGATGAAGCAACGAGCCTAACTCTTTGACGCTGTCAGGCTCAGCTGTTGCAACGCTGTCTCTATAGCAACTCCGGCCTTAAGAGCTGTGCCCAGTAACCTTAACTTCAAGTTAGAAAATCAAGCCCTCTGATTTGGATGGCTACCCCGATGGGCAATTCACCTGTGTGATTGATTTCATGAATCTGTTCTGGTGCTGCTTGGGTATTGCCAGCTTGAAAGCAGTAGACACTGGGGAAAAAGAGAGGATGGGAAGAGGAGGAGAGAGGAATGAAAGTCTTGGAACTGGGCTGCCTGGACCCAGGACAAGCAGACAGTTCTCTATTCTAACCTCGAGCTGCCTTTAATGACACTAATGGTCTCAATTGCCTTAGCAGTGTGTACCCAAAGGTCAGTTGTCCCTTCAACTGTTCTCTCTGCACGAGCCTGGCTACAGATCTCATTACACCTTTGAGTTTCCCTAGAGGATCTACTCTCATGAAAGAAGAAGAGGTCTTATGGGTTTTCCTGAATAATTTATATAGGAATGGAGGAGGGGGGTTTCAGTTGCATATTTCAAGGCAAATGGTTTAAAAATCTCCACTGGAAATTTCTGCTCTCTAACATTTCTCTACATCAAGAGAGGGCTGCATTTTGGACTTGTACTCCTCCATAGGATTTTTTTCCCCCTGGGACTTTCAAATATTTCCTCTCTGACTTTTTCTGGAAGTGATGGGGTGAAGGGAAGGTAAAGTGGAAGAGTAGGGAGGGTGCTGTAGCATGCCTACCCCTGCCCCATGTGCTGCTCCCCACGTTTTCTACTTTGGTCCCTTTGTCATTGATGTCCTTGACTTTGGCTACCAACCAAAGGCTCTTGACAACTGAGGCTGACTTTGGAAGGCACCATTCTCTCTGGAAGAATGCCCTAGCTGGCCTTTGCTGTGACTTGGTCCTCAGGTGGTGGCTGGCATTTCCTCACAGAAGTCTTGCCCAGCACATAGCCTAAATCACGGTAGTCGGGAGTGAGGTTCTTTCCCCTTTGTTTTGCCCTTCTTGGGGGAGAGCACCCATCTTCACAATTCATCTTGCCAGATTGACCAGGGGAAGTTCACATTTGTATTTGAAGATGCTGGTTTTCATCAGTCTTCTTTGAGGTGAAGAATTACTAGAGGTCTTGGGCTCATGTAGAAGACATGGCTTCTTAATTCTTGTGACACTTGTCACCTTATCAAGGGTACCAGGTGAACATCTCCAAGTTGAGTTGACAGCAACTATGTATCATTGTGGAAAAGAGACCAAAAATAGTGGGAAGATGTCTTTCAATGTTCTCCCTTGGCCTTGCATTTTGGGCTAAAAGTATAAAGGAGTGAAGGCAAGAGCACAGCTTAGCCTGTTACAATGCCAAAAAAAAAAAAAAAAAGTTAAAAATGAAGCTGAAGAGAAGGTGTAGAGCTAAAACAATTCTTAAAATGCATGCATTCTAAATTTGTCAGAAACATGGCCCTCCTCTCTTCCAGCAGGGAAAATAGGGAATTTGTTGCAATGTAAGGGTACGGTTCAATTTTTAAGACTTCAGAACTGATAGGGGAAAACATGCACAAGCAAACTCTATCTTGGTTTTGAGCAAAGAAGATAAATTTGAAGGACCTTTCCTTCACAGCCAGGACTGTTTACAAGGGTTGCTCAAATCAATCTTTCCTAAACATGCTTGTTGCCTGCCACTCATAATGCCTGATTCCTCTCATCTCTGTTCACTCCACTTCTCCCAGTGCAGCTTTCTCTGCTGGTTAGAATTGTGGCTTGGTTTGTTTTTTAACTGACTTTACCTCTTGTAATCAAAGCTTTCTTCTAAACCAGATATAAGAAGGGGTTTGTATTAAAAAGTGCCTTTCTAGCCAGCCTGCATGAAGTGTCTGCTCACCAAGGACAAGAATGATCTTGACACTTACTAATGGAGCTGGTATCACTTCAAAGGCAGGGCTGGCCAGGGTAGACCCAGTTTGTCCAGTGCCCCTGGATTTCCTCTGTTTGCTGGATTGGAGACACTCCAAATAAGCCAGTGTGTGGAGAATTAAACAAATCTAAGCATCACAGGAGGTGTACGTCTTCTGACTAGTACATTTTCCAGGTTGTTGTAGTCAATACACTCATTCACCAAGATGAGGCCAGAGAGGCAGCCAAAGGAGGAGCAGGAGCTAGGCTCTGCCAGGATGGCTGGCAAAGAACCAAAGCTTTTATTTTTCCCTTTTAAAAAGATATTTGAATATATATTTATTTTTTTCTTTTTTTTTAAAAAGATGTATAGATCACAAAAAGTGTTACGTTAAAAAAATATGAGGTTCCCATATACCTCCCCACCTCCCCTCACCCCACTTCTCCCACATCAACAACCTCTTTCAGCATTGTGGCACATTCATTGCATTTGGTGAATACATTTTGGAGCACTGCTGCACCACATGGATTATAGTTTCCATTGTAGTTTACACTCCCCCAATACATTCAGTGGATTATGGCAGGATATATAATGTCCAGCATCTGTCTGTGTAGTATCATTTAGGACAACTCCAAGTCTCAAAAATGCCCCCATGTCACAGCTCTTCTTCCCTCTCCCTGCCTTCAGCAAGTACTGTGTCCTCTTTCTCTATATCAATGCTACAATTTCTTCCATTACTAGTCACAATAGTTCCATAGTAGAATACCAGTATGTCCACTCTAATCCATATTTTATTTCTCCATCCTGTGGGCCCTGGGATGGTGATGTCCACTTCACCTCTAAATCGAGAGGGGGCTTAGATCTCACATGGCTGATGGATGTGATTATCTGGCTTGCAGTTATAGGCACTCTGGGTTCCCTGGTGTGGTGGTTGACCATCTTCACCTCCCTGTTAGCTGATCTGGTAAGTCCAACAAACAAGAGAGTAGGTGTTGCAACTCTGCTGAAGCTCAGGGCCTAGCTGGCCCATGGCCAGTCCAGAGTATCAAGTCTTGTGAGTATACACCAACCCCAGCGTCAACCACAGATTCAGTAAAAGTGACAGAAGAAGCATGCATAGAAAGGTAACATCTGAGTCCAACTCCATCACACTTAGGAACACGAATTCCAAAGTAGAGCCCACTGAACTCCAAAGCTATCTGCCATGACCATAGAATCTGTGTGTCTCTGTAGCCCTCAGGAGCACCACTACCTGGGGTTGTATCTACTCTGGCTATCTCTGGGATCCTGCTGAGATGTGCGTAAGCCTCTGATGACCTCCCAATTCATTTTGAAGTCTCTTAGCCATATAAACTCATTTGTCTTTACCATTTCCCCCCTTTATTCAACATCTTTTTCTAGTTGTATCACCAGCTGGTGATTGGTAGTAACCCTCAGTGCAAGGGAGGCTCATCCCTGGAGTCAACCCTGAGTTTGGCTTAGAGAGTGGCCACATTTGAGCAACATGGAGGCTCTCAGGAGGTAACTCTTAAGCACCCTGAAGCTCTAGGCCTAGTTAGAATTTCAGGCACACAAGCTCATAAGCATTGTCTTTAGTATCAAAGGCTCATCATTGGACCATCCTTCACTGGTCTTTGCCCTTGCACTTGGGGGATTGTTGCTGTTCCATTGGGAAATGTGACAGAGCTCTCCTGGCTGGGAACTCAGCACTCCATCAGTTGTCATTTGTAACTCTAACTACTATGAAAATACCCAACGAATATCCAAACATTTTTATATACCCTATATACACGCCCTGGAGAATACCCTCCCCACCATGTGTTCCCCTTCCGTAGCATCCCACACTAGTGTTTCTCCCCGGTCATAATTGAACCCCTCTGTAGTCCAAAACTTTAAAAATGAGGCCTAATATATTGCCAAATTCAATCAGTAGGAAAATCAAATAGTAGTGATAGGCTTAAAGATTAGAAATAGAATACATACTGATATAGAAAAACTGAAAGTAAAAAATTTGGGTATTAAAGATGAAAAATATCATAAAGCTTTGTTTTTGACATTTTGCTTTTTAATCATTGTAATAGGTATTACCCTGTATGTACAGTGGCAAGGCGATTTCTTTCCTCAGTGTCTACATCCATTTTTTTAAATTTTAAATTTTGTTTTCAAAAAAGTTTTAGATTACAGTAAAGTCACATATACAATATAGGGGACTCCCATATAACCAGCATCAAACCCTTTTTCCCTCTTCCCCAACAGTGATCTTTTTACATGTTCATGTTATATTTGCTGCAGCTGATGTACAGATATTGAAACATAGCTACCAAACATAGTTCCATTTTGTTTTATGTTATGGTTTATATTTTAGTCTTTACAGTTTTCTAAATTTTTAGTTCCATTATGGTTTACATAATGGCTCACGTTTTAGAGTATACACTTTCATAAATTTTTGGTGAAATTTAACATGTCCTATATCCATCACAATGCACAATTTGTGGAACACTTCCATTGCCCCCCAATTACCCCTGTTTTCATCTACTCTATTCCTCTCTCTCCCTCCCCTCAGAGCCCACAGTGACAACCAACTAACCCCAAAAGAAGAAGAAAGAAAGAAATAACAAAGATCAGAACAGAACTAAATGAAATAGAAAATAAGAAAGCACTAGAAAAAATAAAACAAAGAGCTGGTTCCTTGAGAAATCAATAAAATTGATAAACCCTTAGCTAGACTAACAAAGAAAAAAGAGAGAAGATGCTAATGGATGTGATCTTTGTCCACAAGCCTCTCCTGTTACTTTTACTGGAACTGTAGTTGGTGTTGGGGTTTAATGTATACCCAGGGGACCTGAATCTCTGGACTGACCATGTGATAGCCAGGCCCTGAGCCTCAACAGACTTGCAACTCCTACAGTCTGGTTTATTGGACTTACCCTACTCAGCTAACATGGAGGTGAAGAAGGTCAACCACCACACCAGGGAGCCAAGAGTGCCTACAACTGAAAGCAGGAGAATTGCATCCAGCGTCCATGTGGACTCTAAGCCCCCTCTTGATATAGATGTGGAGTGGACACAACCATTCCAAGGTCCACAGGATGGAGAAATAGAGTATGGATTAGAGTGGACTTACTGATATTCTATTCATGAACTATTGTTATTAGTAATCAAAGAAAATGTGGCATTGGTGTGGAGAAAGTGGCCATGGTGGCTGCTGGGGGTGGGGAGTGGGAG
Organism: Dasypus novemcinctus; assembly: GCF_030445035.2. Classification (NCBI taxonomy): domain Eukaryota; kingdom Metazoa; phylum Chordata; class Mammalia; order Cingulata; family Dasypodidae; genus Dasypus; species Dasypus novemcinctus. Next base: position 14,634,896 of record NC_080696.1, on the reverse strand, counting down.
GAAGAGATGTGATGTGGGGGCATTTTCAGGAGTTGGAGTTGTCCTGGGTGATGCTGCAGGGATGGTTACCGGACATTGTGTGTCTTCCCATGGCCCACTGGGTGGACTGTGGGAGAGTATGGGCTATGGTGTGGACCATTGACCACGGGGTGTAGCGGTGCTCAGAGATGTATTCACCAAATGCAATGAATATCTCATGATGATGGAGGAGGTTGTTATGGGGGGAGGAGTGGGGTGAGGGGGGTGGGGGATATATGGGGACCTCATATTTTTTGAATATAACATTAAAAAAACAAAGACAAAAAAAAAAAATGAAAAAGGGGATATCACCACTGACCCCACAGAAATAAAGACTATCTTAAGAGGATACTTTGAAAAACTGTATGCCTACAAGAAGGACAATTTAGAGGAAATGGACAAATTCCTGGAAACACATAAGCAGGCTACATTGATGAAAGAAGAAACGATCTCAACAAACCAAATTGTATTCAACAACACATTAAATGAATTATGCACCATGACCAAGTAGGTTTCATCCCTGGTATGCAATGTAATACATACACCACATAAACAGGTCAAAGGAAAAAATCACATGATCATATCTAGACGCAGAAAAAGCATTTAACAAAATACAGCACCCTTTCTTGATGAAAACACTGCAAAAGATAGGAATGGAAGGAAACTTTCTGAACATGATAAATGGTATATATGAAAAACCCACAGCTAACAGCATTTACAACGAATATATTTGCCATTTTTCAGTTTACGATGCCATCCATTAAATATCATAAATCTCTAATCCTTCCCCATCTTTTCCGTTTGTATTAGAGTAATACAAAAATTATGTATTTAATATTTTTTATTTTATAAGTATGAACTCAACATAAGTTGCTTAGAGGACCCTGAAACATAAAAAGAAAAAATAACCACTACTAACATATTGGCAATCTTCTATTTTTATATACCTGTCTATGCATTTATTTTATTTAGATCAATTTTATTGACACATATTCATAAAGCATACAATCCATCCAAAGTACATAATCAGTGGGATTTGATATAGTCACACAATTGTGTACTCATCACCCCAAACATTACTAGAGCATCTTCATTATTCCAATGATAATAAAAAACAAAACAGACAAAATTCTAACCCTAAATAATTGCCTCTGAATCTCTCTATCCTTCCTCTGCTGTACATAGCTGCTATTGTCTAATTTATTTGTATTTATATATATAGTACCTATTGTCTAGTTTCTTTCACTTAGTATATTCCTTTTTTTTTTTATCCTTAGTGGAAGACTAGTAATTTATTACTTTACACTATAGTCCATAATTTACTTTAGTTGTATTTTTGCCTCCTGTAGTATTAATGCACATTTGTTCAGTTTCAAAGAAATTCTTATATATGGGTTACGTTAATTGACTTTCTTGTGTTGAACTACCCTTGCATACCAGGAATAAATCCTACTTGATTGTGGTGTATAAATCTTTTAATATGCCATTGGATTCTATATGCAGGTATTTTGTTGAGAATTTTTGTATCATTGTATCTTTATCTGGCTTTGGTATGAGGGTGATCTGACTTTGGTATTAGGGTGATGTTGGCTCCATAAAATGTGTTAAGTAATTTTCCCTCTTCAATGTTTTGAAGGGTTTAAGCAGTATTGGTGTTAGTTCTTCTCAGTGCTTGATAGATTTCACCTGTGAAGCCATCTGGTCCTGGACTTTTCTTTGGGACATTTTTAATGACTGATCCAATCTTTTAAAATGTAATTGGTTTGAGTTCCTATATTTCTTGTAGCATCAATGCAGGGTGTTTGTACATTTCTAGGAATTTTTCCTTTTCATCTGGGTTGTCTAGTTTGGTTTACAGTTTCTCATAATATCCTCATCCTCTATTTCTGTGGGGTCTGTCATAACATTCTCCTTTCCTTTCTGATTTTATTTGTATCTTTTCATTGTTGATAGTCTGCCTAAGGGTTTGTCAATTTTATTGATCTTCTCAAAGAAACTGCTTTTGATTTTGTTGACTTTTCTCTGTTGCTTTTTGTTCTCTTTCATTTATTTATGCTTGAATCTTTTCCTTCTTGCTTTGGGATTGGTTTGTTCTTTTTCTAGTTCCTCCATGTGTTCAGTTAGATTTTTTTATTTTAGCTTTTTTATCAGTCTGCCAAAGGGTTGCTGACACAAAGTGTGAGAAATCTGTTGGCTTTTATAAAGAGTATTTATTTGGGGCAAAAGCTTATAGTTACAAGGCCCTAAAGGGTCCAGTCCAAGGTTTCTTTCTCACCAAAGTCAGTTACCACATGTTGAAGCAAGACGTAGCTGATCTCAGCTGCAGGCTGGCTTAGGGCTTGTCTCTCAGGGCTTCCCCTCCTCTTGAGGCTCCGTGGGCCCAGCTTCTTTCCGATCTCAGCAGCAGGCTATCAGACTAATAGCTCATCTCTTCTTGGGGCTCCAGGATAAAAAATGACAGCTCTCTCTCTTCTGGTTGTCTTCTTCTGTCTCTTGGGTGAGTGTCTATTTGTATCAACCCACCAAGGGGGTGGGACTCAACGTAAGTTACAACCATTCAGAAACCCTAAATTAATTTTACTAAGTAAACTTAATCAGAGGCTCTTCATTGAATTTAATGCAATCAAAGGGTATCATGCCCAGAGGAATATATTGGTTTACAAACATAATCTTTCTCTTTTTGGGATTCATAAAATAATCTCAAACTATCACACTTTCTAAAAAAATATAGGCATTTAGGGCTATAAATTTCCCTCTGAGTATTGCCTTCACTGTATCCAGAAAGTTTTCTTTTTGATAAATTCTTTTTCTGCTTTCATTCATCTTATTTACTAATTTCTCTTATAATTTCTTCTTTGACCAACTGATTGTTTAGAAGTGTGTTGCTTAGCCTCCACACATTTGTGGAATTTCCCCTTCCTGTCTATTATTGATTTCCAGTTTCATTCCATTACGATCAGAGAAAGTATTCTGTACAATTTCGATCTTTTTATATTTACTGAGGCTTGCTTTGTGACCTAACATGTGGTCTCTCCTGGAGAAAGACCCTTGAGGACTTGAAAAGAACATACAACCTGCTGATTTGGGATGGAGCATTCTGTGTATGTCCCTTTAGGTCTAGCTCATTCATCATATTGCTCAAGTTCTGTTTCCTCGATGATCTTCTATCTAATGTGAGTGGTATGTTGAAATGTCCAACTATTGTAGAGATGTCTATTTCTCCCTTCTGTTTTGCCAGAGTTTGCCACATGTATTTTGGGGCAACCAGTTAGATGCATAGACATTTGACTGTTACTTCTTCCTGGTGGATTATCCCTTTTATTAATATATAATGTATAATGGCCTTCTGCATCTTAAAAATATTTTTTTCCATTCGTTAAAAGTCTGTTTTGTCTGATAGTATAGGTAATCCTGTTCTTTTTTTTTTTTTTTTAATTACTGTTTGCATGGAGTAACTTTTTCAACCTTTTACTTTCAGGCAATTTGTATTCCTGGATCTATGGTGAGTCTCTTGTAGATAGCATATGGATGGCTCCTGTTTTTTAATCCCATCTATCAGCCTGTATCTTTTGATTGTGGAGTTTAATCCATTCATATTCCATGATATTACTCTAAATGCAATGTTTACTTCCACCTTTTTATTCTTTGGCTTTCATATGTCATATCTTATTTTTGTCTGTCTTTTTATTGTTTTTATTACACTTTTTGATAGTTTTCCCTTCTACACTGTCTTCCAAGTCTCTCTCCCTGTCTTTTCTTTTGGGCTGTAAGACTTCCTTTAGTTCTTACTGCAAACGCAGATTCTTTTTCACAAACTCTCAGCTTCTGATTATTTTTTAGTATTTTAAACTCACCTTCATATTTGAAAGACAATTTTGTTGAATAGAGAATTCTTGGCTGGCAATTTTTCTCTTGTAGTATCCTAATTAAATCATACCACTGTCTCCTTCCCTCCATGGTTTCTGATGAGAAATCCACATCAAGTCTTATTGGCCATCCCTTGTGTGGGTTGGTTTGCTTCTCCCTTGCTGCTCTCAGAATGTTCTCCTTATCTTTGACATTTGATGTTCTGAGAGTATAATGCATCTTGGAGTAGATCTAATCAGATTTTTTTCTGGTTGGAGTACATTATGCTTCTTGGACATGTAAATTCATTCATGAAAGTTGGGAACTTTTCAGCCATTATTTCCTCAAATGCTCTTTCTGCCCCTTTTCCCTTCTCTTCACCTTCTGGAACTCCCAAGACACATATGTTGTTGGGTTTCATGTTGTCATTAAACTCCCTGAGCACCTGCCCCAAATTTTCCATCTTTTTCTCTTTGTTCTTCTCTCTTCAGTTTCAGCTGTTCAGTCTTCTGCATCACTTATTCATTCTTCTATCATTTCTAGTCTGCTTTTATATGCCTCAGCTGTGTTTTTTATCTCACCTATTGTGTCTTTCATTCCCATAAGCTGTTATTTTTCTACTCAGGTTCACAAATTTTTCTTGTGCTCACTGAGTGTCATCTTGATCTCCTTTATCTCTTTAGCCATATTGCATTTCAACTTGTTGACTTGATTCAGGAGATTTGAATGAAACTCACTGATTAGCTGTTTCAAATCCTTTGTCTCATTTGGGGCTTTGATATATATATATTTTTGCTTGGGTCATATCTTCCATTTTCTTAGTATGGATTGTAATTTTTTTTGCTTTTGTCTAGGCACCTGATTAGGATGGTGAGTTTACTCTGATGCTCAATTTCTCTCTTGTGAATGGAATTAGTAGCAGGAGGCTGTGTATTACTTCCATTCTTTGAGTCTTGAATCAATGTTTTAGCTATTTAGGATTTTTTCTGTTTAGTTCCTCAAATATAGGCCACAGACCCAGTAATGGTTTGCAGACCTGCTTCCAAGGGCCTTGGGGAGGAAGACTATAAGGCCCGAAAAAGCATTTCATTTATTAACTTTTAATTTCCTTGCATGCATTTCCTTCTACTGCCAGAAGATGGCACTCTTCAGACCTTTTAGTTCAGACCTTGGTCAGAATGTGTTTGCTGTAATCCCCTCCCAGAACAACATGACAGGATCCTGCCTCAGGGCTATTCAGAGCCTTGGAAATCAAACTTTTCTTAGAAGCCATTCTCTAACATTTGCCAGCAACCCTCTCCCTTTCCCAGGTAGGAAATAATTCCACTTCCCTCTACAGTCAGTCTCAATCAGTAGGGAGGGTGATTGAGAGGGTCAGCTCTCTTTAGGATCTCCTTAGTCCCATGCCAGCACCTAGGGTAAACAGTGGCAACCTGGAAGGGCTCATGGGACTCAGCAGACCAAATTTGTTGGCCAAAACCAGAATCAGTCTTAGGCTGCATCCTTTACTTTCTCCTTTCCTAGGGAGGTGGACCCCTGTGGTCCCTTATGTCCATAGATGTTGGCCAGAGGCCAGGAATTCAAAGCTGTCTGTCCCAAGGGTGAGGGGATGGGCACATGCAGCTGTAGCTTTTACTCAGAGTTTCCTGTTGAGATTCTTTTCCTTTGACCCTCTCTCTTCTGAGTGGTTTCTAGCCTAGGTTTTGGGCATGGAGCAGATATGAATATAAGAGGGCCCCTGCCCTGGTTTCCTAAGACCTAGAACAGTTTCTCTTAGGCTATTTATACCTGTCCTCTAGCTATTTTTCTGGTAAAGAAGTGTGTCCTGTGCCTCTCCAGTCCTCCATCTTCCCAGAAGTCAAGAACCAAAGTTTTGTTTCAGTCATTTGAGCATGAACTCTCTTATCACTTTGGGAACAGTCTTCCAAAATGTGGTATATTGGTGTTCTCAAACACTTTCATCTCAGGACCCTTTACAGATCCCAAAGAGCTTTTGCTTTTGTGGCTAAATCTGTTAATATTTATCATGTTAGAAATTAAAATTGAGAAATTTAAATCTTATTCACTTAAAATAACAAATCCATTATGTTATAAATAACATTAACCTATGTTTTCCAAATAAAATAATTTATGGAGGAGAATAGCATTGCATTTTTGCAAATCTCTGACCTAATAAATAGCTGGATGCTCATGTCTGCTTTGCATTAAGTCTATTGTGTTAGCCCATTACATAGCTTCTAGAAAACTCTACTACACCCTCATGAGATTAACAAGAATGAAAAAGGCAAGTAACGACTTCAGATGATGAAAATAATTTTCATCTTGTAGACCTATAAGAGTCTTGGAAGTCCCCAGGGATCTCTGGATCATGTTCTAAGATCCACAGTAGTATGTGAACACAGGTTGTTTGAGATTATTTTAGTTGGTGTACAGATGCTCATTTTTCACTTTTTAAATATATATTAAGATGGATATATGCTATTTTTATCAAGAGAATAAGTGGTGTTTTTTTGTTATTAGTAGAAAGATACCTAAAATTTAGTTTGCAAAAGGTGATCTACTATGTAATTACACTTATGCAAAGTTTTAAATGGTAGGAAGAAAAAAACATCAGTATGGTGATTTGCATCTGGGTTTTGTGGCGGAGAAGGGGAAGGGCATGGGGAACCTTCTGGGGTGATGATAATGTTCTATATTGCTAGGGATTTGGGTAAAAATTCATCAAATACTACACTTAAGTTTTACATAAAATCAAATGCAAAAATCTTATCAAAAATAACTTGTAAAAGGTATTTAATTCCTGTTAATAAAGTAATAAAGTTTAATGATGTCTACAACTTATAGATGTATCATAAATAAGAGGAATTGATAGACCTGTGATAAAACTAAATGTTAATGGTAGAATCTAGGTGGTGCTAATAGAGATGTTAAATGTAAAACTCTTTCAACTTACTGTTTATGAATATTTTTACAATAAAATAGGGGAAAGTGAGTAGCTGTAAAGAAAAATATGAAATAAAATAATAGTGGTGAACCTGGATGGGACAAACATGATTATACTCATGTGACTGCAGTTGGGGAACAATGACTTGTAATAGAAAATGCATTTGCTTCCCCCTATTCCATGCCTATCTTGGGTTACATGTTCTGATCCAGCCAGGGGATATCAAGGGCCTGGCAGGTGGTACATGTTGGGGCATGGAGCAGATAGGAATACAGCAGGGCCCTTCCCTCATTGAGCTTACAATTGGGTGGGGCAAAGAAATGGCTAGAAAAGTAAGTATTTTATTGTGAATGTTTACTGGAATTTTTATAACAACTTTCAAGTTGGATTTTATATTAGATGTGTAGCTATAATCAAAGCCTACCCAAATGGGAACAAGCAAAGGCTGTCTATTCAAGCTTGCTCTAGTAAGGGAGTCAGCCATCAACATGCACCTTTGGCAGAGACTCAAAGGCAGGCAGGGGAGTGGGAAAGCTACACAGGGGATAAAGGGAAAACTTCAGGCATGCTGTACTTGGAGGTTGTTGGCACTGGGAAGATGGAAATGGGCTAACTAGAAGTAGAAGTAGAAGTAGACATCCTATGTGACTGGTTAGGGGAGCATATTTGTCTTTCTCTGGCCGGTCCTAAATTGGGAGTGGGACTAAAATTAGTGAAACTGGCAGTTATTGGTCAAGTGCCAGCTATTTTGGGTTGGATGTTATAGGGATTGGTATTTAGCTATCTGGAGTGGTTACTGCAGATAGGTCAGAGTTTTGTTTTTGTGTAGGGTCTGGGCATTGTCCATTTTTATATTCAGATTTTTGGATGGAGAAGCTAAGGCTCAGAGCAGCTTGTAAGTAATGGCTGTATGGCTTAGTAAGTGATGGAACTGGACTTTAGCTCATGACTATATGGCTCCTACTTATAACTATTTTATGAACTAATTGTAATAAAAGGTGGCATTAGATATAGACAAAATAGTGGTAGAAGTGAGTTGGTATAGAAATATAAAGGAAAGAGAGGTGGATTCTGACTTGATGAAGGAAGCCTTGACAATGAATATGTCTTTTTGATGAAGATAGGGAGAGAGGAAAGTCTGTCTAGATCAAGAGAACGGCATGAATTATGGCTGGTATCGAGGCCACTGAAGATGGCTAGCTGGTGGGAAGTCTGGCTTCAACATCACCAGCCGTGTGATCTTAGAACATGCCACAGGCTCGGTTTCCTCACCTATAAATGCTGATAACAAAACTTCAAATGGTTTTTATGAGAATTCAGTGAAATGATGCATGAAAAGTATTTAGTTTAATGCTTGGCCCTTTTTAAGAGCTTGATGAATAAACTGTTTCAGCTACAGGCATGAAAGGACATGCCATGTTGTGCTGTTAATTCCTGTTGTATTAATTTTGGCCAAAACGCATAGTACTTTGGAGCATGGTGGAAGAACACACAGAGCTACTTGCCCTGAGTAGGAAATGTCTTGATCATGAGCCCCAAAGAGATTCTAGAAGGCAGCATCACTTTTTGTCTTTATATTATGCTCACTCTGGTGCTGGTTCTAAGTGCTGGTTCTAAGTAAGCAGAAGCTTAAACATATTCAGCCAATTGTATTGTGAATTCCAAATTCCAGCTAGCCCGCCTAGTGACACATTCTTGAATGCAAGGGTTATTTTCAGACTCTCTTTATCCCCATTCTCAGTTCTCCTGCAGCTTTCCTCTTCTAGGACCCTTCTCCAAGCCCCCTTGAAATGTTTAATTTTTTTTTTTTAATCTCTACACCCTAGTGCATCCACTGAATTGCCCTGCTCTCAAACCTGTCCTTTCTCAAAGCTACTTGCTCTTTGTCCAGGTGACCCCTCTTACAGTTCCAGTCCCCTCCCATACCCCTCTCTCACTATTGAGTTGGTGCTGGGTGGGAGGACAAGTGCTGTAATTCTCGGGGATGGTGTCTCAGGGCTGGTGGCTGGAGTGGGGAATCACTCACTTAAGGAATGATGAATGCAGAGGACCAGAAAATAGCAGGAACATCCTATGGATTGGGGGGGAGGGATGTGAAGTTGGGGCATTAAACCAGAACACAGGTAATAGGGATAGAAGAATGCTAGGGCAGAGTGTGGAGGCCATATAGGTCATTTGTTCTTCTCTAACATTGATTGCCCTGTGGTTACGGTGTGTTCTATACTGCAGAAGGCCAGCTGACGTCTCTTATCATGGAAATTATACCCTGGGGAGCAAGCAGAGTGCACAATACACAAGGAAATACATCCATGTTCAAGGTCATATGGTAACAGGAGAGGGAGGGAGAGGTGCTTAGGAGTGACTTTTCCGTGAATGGGGCTTACTCCGCGGTCAGAGGAGCTGAGGCTGAGGGTGGGAAGGAGCCATTCACAGTAATGTGGGGAAGAGTAGCTGCCAGAAGGCACTGCAAGAGGGAAGGTCCTAAAGGAGACATTGGCATTTTCAAACTAAAGAAAGACGTTACGGTTGATATGTCACTTCCTGGCTTCTAGCATTGAGCCCATTTCCTAACTTTGGAGGGATCTTCCCATTGACCGGAGGCAGAGTCCACATCTCACTAAGCAAGAAGACGAGGGTGCTCCTAGCTCTCATCTTAACAGCGCAAGCAAAGTATATGGCTTCGGCCAACTGATGTCCCTGCCTGGCCTTTGAGCCAGGAGCAAGTTAAGGCTTAGAAAGATTAAGGCCTAACCTGTCACTGGGAAATAAATGCTGAGCACAGTCACTTTGAAGACATTTGCATTTAACAAACAAGCAAGAAGGAAAGGGAATGCCAGAAACCTGTGGGTAGGCCAGGAGGGGACCAGGCATCTCCCTCTACCTCGTAGGGGTGGCCGCCTTCCCTTGCACAGAGGCCTGCTCAGTGACCTACACCACTGTCTTCATTTGCTAGGGCTGCTGTAACGTAGTACCACCAACTGGATGGCGTCAACCTGTGGAAACCTGTAGGGAGAAGTCCTCCTTGCTCTTCCGAGTGTCTGGCAGCTCTTTAGCAATCCTTGGGCTTCAGTCTCTGCCTCGGTTGTCTCCTGGCCTTCTCTCTCCCCTGTGTCTCTCCTTATGGGGACACCAGTTATACTGGATTAGGACACCTCCTAATCCAGTTTGGCTTCATCTTAACTAAAAACATCTTCGAAGACCCTATTTGTGAAAGTCCCATTCTGAGGTACTTGGGCTTAGAACTTCGACTTGTCTTCTTGGGGGTACAGAATTTAACTGATACCAACCACTGAAACCACCTGGACAAGGGTCCCCCTTCATAAAGGCCTTTCCCTTCTACATGCCAGGGGCCTGCTGTGGATTAATGTCTGTGTTGTGTTATTGTGGTTGCACCTTGGGACAAGTTTAAGGTAGAAGAAACCCTAAGCACCCTTGCTGCAATAAAGGGGTCTTGTCACAATTCTGCTTGCTTTTCATTAATGCTTTGAAATTGCGATCTGATAACTGACTTAAGAGTGCCATTGTTTGGTGCCAATGTTGAAGCTTAATAACTGTCTTTATGGGATTGGTGGTCCTTCCGTGAAAAGACTTGATCTCTGGCAGTTCACTCATTTGGTGTCTATGGTTTTACTTGTTGGGCTTTTAATCAAAATATTTAAACATGTAAATTAACTTGAAAAATGTTGTAAGTAAACAAATTTTTAAAATGCTGTTGTGATTCTGTTTTAGGATTTTTGGTTGCAAAGCGTCATTCCAGACTGATGCCTGGTTGTCAGGAAAGCAAGTCAGGGGCCCTGGAAAGAGTATCGTGGACACTGAGGTTTGAAGGGGCCTTTAGCAGATCATCTACAGGGACTCTATTTGGTCCTATCAAGGTAAACAAGCCTCTCCCCATACAGCCCTCTGAATATTGTCTTTTGATTTGGAGAGCCATCACTGCTGTTGCTTAAATAAAAGCAGCTCAGGAAGCAAGACTGTATCATTTTGAATTGCAACCACATTTGGTGTATTTAATGAAAATTGCCCTCCACACTCGACTTTAACCTAGCAATTCTTATCAACGCCAGAAACCTGGCTCATTAATTAAAGCTGCCCTTGAAGTGAGCTGCATCCCAAATGACAACTGGCTAGAGAGAAACAATAAAAGGCCTGCTGAGGAAGGAGGAGAGTTGGACGGGCTTTTGGAGCTAATGGCATTGGTGCATCTGGTCACTTGAAGGTTCTGGGACCTCAGGCTGACACCCAAGGACTTGGAAGCCTCAACTTCACTTAGGACATTTCACTATGATGCCCCAAAGTCTAGAAATCACCTGTAAACAGAAGCAAAGCAAATGTGAGAGCATCACGGTATAGCAAAAAGATGCCTTAATTTTATACAGTACTTTACTCTTGAGAAGCAAAGAATTTGGGCTTGGAGATCAAGGTCATGCAAATAACAGGTTGGGAAATCACAATTTGAACCCAGGTCTGTGTGACTTCATAATGTGTGTTAAACACTTAGTGCAGTGCTGGCTTTTAGTAAATGCTCAAATCTTATCTATTGTTAGCAGTCTTAGTAAAACATTGGGATTCTGAAAGGTTTCTGACCAGCGGGTGATGGCAAATGGAAATGAATACTGCCGCGCCTGCTGTTACTAATTCAAGATGTGGAAAATATAAATATCCTTCCAATCAGCATTTCATATTTTTAAACTTTTTTTAGTGAATGAGATGAATTTATAAGGACATTCATAGCCTCATTTTCAACTTCCATCCCCAATGAAACACTCTTCCTGAGTGTTTGGATTAGTGTGAATTCTGCTTACTGGGTTTTAAAGGATCTTAAAGCTCGACATTGGACAAGGTGTGGATTTATGTGATAGAAGATGACTGATGCCCCAGCATTCAATAGCATCTGGGAACATGGGTCTGAGATTTAGCTGAAGATATGCATCTTGAAAGCATTTTTTTTCCTTCAAATATCATTTGCCAGTTATTTCCGCCTTTCAGGAGGCTATAATTGCATTTTCCTATGGAAATGTCAAATCAGGCCATGAATACAGCATAATTACTGCCTAGGAAGGAAGCTAAACAGGTGTCTGCTGGTGTTAGAGAAATTGGAAGCTGGCTTTCCCCGGAGCCAGGTGCCGGGCAGCAGGCTGGAGGTGCAAGGGCTGCCCGGACAGTGAGCAAGGCAGATAATGCAGAGGGAGAAGGTCAGAGGGAGGAGGTGGAGGACCCAGACGAGTGGGGTTCAGTGCGAGTGTTGGTGGCAGGAAGTGATGTTCAGGCAGGTCACTGCAAATCGGCAGGCTGCCCTAGTAAAGCAGATGATGTTGCAAACTGCTTAAAAAGTCAAGAGGGTAGAAGAATTGGAACCGACGAGTCCCCTCAGCAAGACCAAGTCAGTTCTTGCAATTGAAAAGTGCAGCAAACACTGCTGGTGCAGCTTTGCACGAGTGGTGCCATCAGGCTGTGGAGTAAAACGCCTTTAACACCCAAACCCTGTGACGGCTTCATGCCCTCAGTTTTATCTCCATGGCTTTTTCACTAGTTTTATTGACTACCGAGTTTTACACTTTACTAAAATAATTACATACTGTACAATTCACCCACTTAAAGTACACAACTTTAAGTATATTCACCAAGCTGTGCAAGTATCAATATAATCAATTTTAGAAAAAAAAATTTTCTTTTTTTTTTTACTATTTTAAACAAAACCTCTAACCATTGGAAATCACTCCTTATTTACCCCAACAATCCACATCCCAGGCCTAGGCAGCCACGACCCTATTTTCTGTATATTCTGGAAATGTCTTATACATGGAATCTTACAATGTCTGGTCTTTTGTACCTGGCTTCTTTTGCTTAGCGTAATATTAAGGTTCCTCCATGCTGTTGCATGTGCGTGCTTTCTTTTTATTGTCAAATAATGTTCTATTGCATGGATATACAACCATTTCTTATGCCTTCATCAACTAGACATTTTCGTGGTTTCCCCTCTTTGAAACTGCCAGATTGTTTTCTAAAGTAACTCTACCATTTCACATTCCCACAAGCAACATATGGAGATTCCAATTTCTCCACATCCTCCCTTATACGTATTTTCCTTTATATATATATATATATATATATATATAAAATTATTACTGCCATATTAGGTTTGAGGCAATATCTCATTGTGGTTTTCATTGGCCTGGTACCAATGGCTAATGATGTTGAGTATCTTTAGTTGCTTACTGGCTATTTGTATGTCTTCTTGGCAGAAATATTTATTCATATTCTTTGTCCAACTGTTTTTTTGGAGGCACCAGGTTTTGAACCTACGACCTCATACGTGGGAAGCAGGAGCTCAACCACTTGAGCTACATCTGCTCCCTATCCTGTTTTGATTTTTTTTTAATTGGGTCATTTATCATTGTATGAACTTGTAAGAGTCTTTAATCAAATATGATATGCAAATATTTTCTCCCATTTTTGGGTTGTCTTTACACTTTTTTGTTGGGGTCCTTTGAAGCCCCAAAGTTCTTCAATTTTGATGTCCAATTTATTTCTTTTGTCATTGTTTGTGCTTTTGGGAGAAAAAAAAACATAACCTGATCCAAAGATATCAAGACTTAATCCTATGCTTTCTTTGAAGAGTTTTATAGTTTTGTTTCTAATATATTTTTAGGTCTTTGACCCATTCTGAGTTAGTTTTTGTATGTGGTTTGAAGTAATAGTCCAACTTCATTCTTTTGTGTGTGGACATCCACTTGTCCCAGAACTATTTGCTAATAAACCTGTCCTTTTCCCCACTAAATTGTGGCACCCTTCTTGAAAATCAGTTGACCACAGATAAACGAGTTTATTTCTGAACTGTACATTCTGTTCCCTTGGTCTATATGTCTGTCGTTAATGCCAGTACCATGCTGTCTTGACTGATATAGCTTTGTGGTAAGTTTTGAATCTGGAAGTGAGAAAATTTCCTCTTGATTTTGCAATATTTTTTGGCTTTTCTGGTTCCTTGTACTTCCATATGAATTTTGACCATCAGCTTGTCAGTTTCTTCCAAGAAGTCAGTTGAGATGGGATTTTATTCAATTTGTAGGTCAAATTGGGGAGTATTGCCATCATCACATTGCCACCTTAGCAATGTTAAATCTTCCAATTCACGAACATGGGATGTCTTTGAAATTTGGGGGTCTTTAATTAGTCCAAGAATGACTGTGTTCAGAAAGTAAGTTTTATACCTTTTCTGTTACATGTACTCCTAAGTATTTTGTTTTGATGCTATTATAGAGATGGCATTGTGGTCTTCATTTTTGTTTCATTCATTGCTACTATGTGGAAATAAAATTGAAAATGATTTTCATATATTGACCTTGTATCCTACAACCCGTTGAACACATTTATTAGTTCTAATGATTTTTTTAGTGGATTCCTTAGGATTTTCTAGGTACAAGATCATATCTGCAAATAGAGATAGTTTTACTTTCTTTCCAGTCTGGATACATTTTATTTCATTTTCTTTCCCAATTGTCCTGGCTGGAAACTCCAGTATAATGCTGAATAGAAGGGACAATTTACAGAGAGAACATTGTCTTTCATCATTAAGTGTGGTGTAGACTCTATATCAGGTTGAGGAACTCCCCTTCTATTCCCTATTTGTTTAGAGTTTTTTTCATGAAATTTTGTCAAATGCTTTTTCTGCATCTGTTGATCATTATATGCTTTCTGTCCTTTATTGATATGCTGTATTTGACTTTTGAATGCCTTCTCCTACTGTGGTGAAATTTGAAAAGTGTGGGTAAGAAAAATCAATGATGGTGTATTTAATGACATTTTTTTCTAAAAGGATCTTGCTTAATTAGCTGGTATAGATATTAACACCTACAAAAATGTTTAATCCATTTAAATTAAGAAAATTTAATCCATTTAAATTAAGGAAACATTGCTTTAAGGAGAAAATACTATATGGAGGACGTTCCTCTCTTTTGGGATATTTAAAGGGACTCTTTCCTATTTAGGTCACCTGAGGTAACACAAGTTTGAGTTTAATTTATTCAAGCAATGCTCTAGCTCCCTTATCAGACTCCCCCTTTTATTTTTTACAGAGATTGAAAACCAAACATAAAAATGCTGTGACATGGATCTGGGTAAACTCTGTAAAATTCATTACCCCTAAAGAATGTGGCAGTGAATACAAAGGACCAGTTCAAGCTTTCTTCATATATGTATGTCCACTCACTATACTTATTTAATCATACATTTGCCATTCAACAAAAATTTGGGCTTCGCTTATATGTGGATTTACTAACTCTTCCCTTGACTAAATGCTATGTATGCTTCCTACTACTGTAACACTTAACACAATATTAAAACTGTGTTATAACCATTGTGTCCGTCTACACAGTAGATTATGATATCTCAAAGAACTCTCATTTTTTTAATATTCCCCAATTTAATACAGTGTGGCATATAGTAAATGACCAGTGTTTTAAAGAATGAACAAATGCATGGGTAAATGAATGGGTAACAGAGGAGTTATCCTATTGGAGATACATGGCCTCAAAGAGGTTTGACATCAACATGGGAATTGTGGTAGATATTGTTTGCCTACCCAACAGCCGTCTTCCTTTCCTCCCTGCTAATTGAATCCAGATTTCATAATGGGTGGCAATTCCTTGATTCTTTTTGTGGTTGTGATTGCTGTTTTTATGTTTATTTCTGAGTTGCAAAGATTATTTCCCCTTTCCTGTTTTTAGAATTTCCTATATTCCCCATTCAATCTTGGCTGCCACAACCAGCTAGACAGAAAGTGTGAGGACCTTCTTTTTCTTGCATCCGTAGTGGAAACCTTAGCAGCAGACTAACTGCTCCAGGTCTGTCAGAGATGCATTTTCATGTCAATTCCTTGAATTTTCAGGAAGGCTGGCCCCATCCCAGCAATGAGTCATGAGGGACCTCTTCTGAGGAAGTGAGTTTACTCTTCACAGGAAAATTAGAAACGTGTGAAGATAAAACCTTTTGTCTCATGCCCTTTCCCTATTCCTTGGAAGGTCTACGATGTGCCTGGCATTACTATGGACTCTTGAGAATACAGTGGTGAAAGACAGCCCATGTCTCAAACCTTATGGGGATAATATCCTAGCAGAAAAGAAAGAAAATAAACAATGAACACGTATATAGATAGGTCATAATGTTAAGTACTATGAGGGAAAATTATTCTTTGCATAGACAAAGATGGTATCGGAGGGATGGTCTTTCAAGATGAAACCAAGGAGCTTGCCATGTAAATATCTGGGGAAAGAATATTCCAGCAAGTGAAAAGGTTGTTCTAGAAACATAAAGTAGGACATTTGAATATGGAGAGTGTAGGGGAGAGAAGGAAAGGAGGGAAAGTTATGGGAGATAGGAAAGAAACAGACTATGTGGGATGTTAGAGGCCATTACAAGGAGTTTGGATCTATTTTCAATGTGACAGGAGTCACTGGAGGGTTTTAAGCTGAAGACTTATTTCCAGGAAAGTTAATGCAAACTAAGTATATGATTAATTGCTGTGAATCTTGAAGTCCTTGAGTTGAAAGAGAATAATCTAAGTAGAAAACACCTGATTTACAAGCAATCCTTGTTTAGGCTTGCTTATTTATCCAGTGGCATTTTCTATTAATCTTATTTGATAATCTGGGTATTTAGAAACAATTGGGTTTAGTTTGCATTGTGATAGTGTTCAGTTAAAGCTATTTAGACTTGTGGATGCTTTAAGAGAGCAATGGATATAACGCATACTTAGCTGCAGGGTTGACAGGTTTTGGCAAATTACCAAGCGTGGAGGATGAAGTAGAGTAATGCAAAGATCACAC
The DNA here is from genome assembly GCF_030445035.2 of Dasypus novemcinctus. Taxonomy (NCBI): domain Eukaryota; kingdom Metazoa; phylum Chordata; class Mammalia; order Cingulata; family Dasypodidae; genus Dasypus; species Dasypus novemcinctus. The sequence continues at coordinate 14,618,264 of NC_080696.1, read as the reverse complement.
TGTGTCTTCAGGTCTGCCCTCTGTTGTGGCATCCTCCAGTTTTACTGCTGTACACTTTTTCCCAGCTCATGTCCCCTGAAAATAGTTTAGGCAAAAGTTTGTGCCTTTCTAGTGTTTTCTCAAAGCCCAGCATGGTGCCTCACAAGAAGGAAATGCCTACAGATTTGGTTGACTAATTAACGAATGGTTGAGAATATACTGTCGGTGTACCTAGGCCATGAATAGGGCTGCAGATACCCCCAGGTCTGTCTTCCTGTCTCTGCTTATAACTTGTGTCTACTTCATTATGCCAACCCAGCTTTCCCAAATGGAGAGTCATGGAGTCTTTGTGGATCCAAGTTAAAAAGGCCTAAGGAGAGCTCTGAGTCCTGATGTTTGTGTCAGATGCCCACCCTTGGACCAGTCACTGGAGTTAGGGAGTGTCACCCAGCTTGTCATGTGACTCCCCCTCCCAAGGAGTGGGGGGCTACATGAAGACGGCAGGTTCAGTTTGAACCACCAGGTTTGGAGGCCTTGATTGTATATTAGTATCTTCTGGGGAGCTTTAAACATACTGCTACCTGGGTCCTCTGCCCAGAGACTTATTTAATTGGACAGTATTGTTAAAAGCCTCCCGGGTGATGCTGATGTTTGGCCAACTGGTATAGGACAGCTTTTCTGAAAGTTTAATGTGCAAATAGACTCCCCTGGAGGGTTTGTTAAAACATTGCTGCGTCCTGCCTCCAGAGTGGCTGCTAGCTCTGAGGCAAGGCCTGAGAATTTGCTTTTCTAACAATTCCCAGGTAATGTGGATCAGTCTGGGATCACGTGTTGAGAACGTCTGGTCTAGGAGCAAAAACAGGCATGGAAACAGATGACTTGCAGTAAAGTATGGTAATTTCAACAATCCATGAACAGCAGTCATAGGAAAGGGCAGAAAGGTACTGGAAGTGATGTCTGAGCTGGGCATAGAAGACAAGGAAGAAGATGGGAAGGGGTGGTGAAGAAATTTTAGCCAGAGAGAACATGCACGGAGAGCAGGGTGCATTTGGGGAACTCTAGTAAGTTTGATATTGAGAGCATGAACTTAGAGCAAGGTACTGTAAGACACAAGTAACTGCTTTGTGTATGCACTGGGGATGTGTGGTAGACCATTAGCCAGCCAGCTCTGTAGCTCAAGAGGGCCATCCAAACAGATGGTAATTTAAATAATGGGAGGGATCAGATTGCTCAGAGTATAGAGTGGAAAGACCCAGGGAATAGTTAAAGCCACAGCCCCAATACTTTCGTTGTATTAAAAAATACCCCAAATTTTGAGGCTTAGAGGAACAAGGATTATTTTGCTCACCAGTCTGCAGCTTGGGCAGGGCTGGCTGGCAATGGCTCAACTCTATTTCACAAAGCTCCAGGGAGGGGATCCCCTTCCAAGATGGACCCAGGGAGCTCTTAGGGTGCAGTCTACTTCTATGGTTTGCAAGGCGGTATTGGCTGTCTGGGAGGTCATCTGGAGTGTGGGCAAGGGGGCCTCAATTCTCCTTGGCAAGTCCAGCCAGAATGCAGGGGAGGGAACTGAGACCCTGCCCCCCAGTGGGAGGAGCGTCCGCCTCCTCCCATTGATGAAGAGCAGCGGGGCAGATGCTCCCATGGCCATCTTGAGAGGATCAGCCGTGCCCCCTACTTCTAAGGGATGCCTCCAGGAGAGGATGAGCCTGGCTGTTCCAAGTCTAGAGCTTTTCCCTCTACGATCTGCACCGCAGCAGCATTAACCTCACTTGGAATTTGTTAGGAATGCAGAGTCCCAGGCCCAGCTGTGGGCACCCTAGGAAGATCCCAGGTGCCTTGAGGACTGTTTCTCCAGGCTGCGATGGCTCCTCTGGCAGCTGCTGCCCACGGCCTTGCCCCAGTTCCCAGGTGCTGGGTGGATTTCCGCCTCCTGCCTCCTGCCAAAGTCTCACTATACACGATGTGTCAAAATCACATCCCACAGAGACATCGCAGAGGCAGCTGCAAGGGATCATGTAGCCGTGTGTACACACTTCCCCTCTCCCGCTAATCACTCTCAGGGCTTTGGGGAGAAGCGTTTTTCTGGGGCGTGGGCAAACATCCGCCGACAACTGGCTCGTCCCAGCAGACTGGCAGATGGTGCTTGGAGAAGGCGTTCAGCTCATTACCTTCCCTGGGCACCAGCACAGCCAGGCTGGAGGGAAAACGACAGGCTGGAAGCCTTGCGAAGTCCCATTAACGCTTTTGGGCCAGGATAAGGGTCTTGGGCCACCTGCTCCTGGCAACAGTTTACAAAGTAAGTTCCTTTGTGACTTTTCAGGTCTGCGACAAGCAAGGAAAACGTAAAACGCCTGGCTCTTTCCCATGCTGACATGTGAGGGCCAGAAGTCAATTATGAACCCTTCTGACGCGAAGATTGAAATCTCCAAAAACTGAGACTCTGACCCTCTCTGTCCATTTATCCATCAGGTTAAAAAAAAATTTTTTTTTTAGCTCTGATATTGTGCCAGGCTCTGGAGATTCGATGTAGCAGGGACCTACACCAAAGCAGACAGCCCCACACTAGGTGATGATGCCAGGTGGGTGGCCCTGAGTCTCGCCAGCCCCTTCCAAGCCTGAGCTCTTCAGACTGGCTGTAAATGCCCCGGCTCTGCAGTGGAGCAGCTGCAAGTGGACGTGGGGGGACCTGGCAGGGACTTGACCTCGGCAGTGAGGGCCTGAGCTGGCCAGCCTTTCCCGTGCCAGCAAGACTGGAGGACGGGAGGTGAGCACCTGCCTGAGGGACAGCTCCCCCTGCTGGCAGGAGGCCAGGGTTCTCACGCCCGCGTGTTGACAATTCCCACTCCTAAGGCATTTTGTTTTAATGCATTTTGAAATCCTCCTACAGTGAAATGCCCTGGAACTTTCAACCCCCAGTGTCAAGCAGGACAGTTTTATGGAAGCAGGAGTTGGTGGGTTCCAAGACTCAGCCCCTCCCTCCCCCCCAGTTCCCAATCCTGGCTGTGTCTTGGCATCTTTCACCTGATCTCTGCTTTTCTGACTCTGATGTGCTAAGATCATCTGGGGACCTTGTTGAAACACGGCTGGCTCAAGAAGGTTCTGGGACGTGGCCAGAGAGCTGGTGTTGTTAATCAAGCTGCCACGTGATGCTGCGGCTGCTGCTGGACTGGGGACCACACGGGACAGCAGGAGTCTAGAGCAGGGCTTGCAAACTGTTGTTGTGAATAAGGATTTTCTGGACACAGCCAGGCCTACTCGGTTACATATTGTCCATGGCTATTCTCTGGCTACTACAGCAGAACTGAACAGTTCTGACAGAGACTGTGTGGCCCCCAGGGCAGCAAAGCTCACTCTACGAAGGGTTTGCCCATCTCTGTTCTAGAGCTCACCTGCTGCTCAACCAGAGCTGCTCATTCAGGGCACTTGGGACATTTTCAGAAACACTCATGCCTGTACCCCGTTTCCCCCTAAGATTCCGATTCAATTGCTCCTCCCTGGCGCGGCCGGGGTCTTGGGGTTTTGAAAGGCTGCCAGGCAATGCCTGTGGGCTGCAGGTGCCCGTGGGTTAAATGGAGTACAATTTGGAGATCTCGCCTCGCTCCTCTCCTTGCCTCCACCCCAATCAGGCCACGTGACATTCATTTTTAGACCTGGAATTTGCAGCTGATTTCTGCAGCTGCTTTGGGAACAGATTTCGAGGAGAAAGTTAGAAGAATACACAGCTGAGTACTGTGGCTCCCCCGCCCCCTGCACATTTATATGCAAATAGCCAAGAGCCTTGTTTTTGCAACCACTCAAATCAGAATCCAGAGGTCTTTTTATGTTGTCTAACCTTCTGTGATTTTTCCCCCCCTTTGAGTTTCTGGGCATACTCCTACCTGTCTTTTGTTTTTCCCTTTAGCATCTTCCAGCTCATGGTCAGTCTCTTTGTAGCCTCCTTATTAGTCAAAGCAGATTGAGCCTCATTTTCTTAGCTGCATATGCGGGGAGTGGTTGGGATTTAACGTCTGCCAATATCCACGGGGAATGTCACATCCTACTGTGTAGCAAAGAGGTAAATGTTTGAAAAAGTAATATTCCTGTGGCTGAGAAGGGAGGCCAGCAAGTGTCTGAGGCTGGCGGTGATCTTAGATGCCATCTGAACATTCCCCTTTCTGCAGAGGGGAGGGTTTGGGGAACGAGGGCTGCCTTTCTTAATTGGCGTTTCCAAGAGGAAAACAGATTCTTCTAGACGAACGCCTTCGGGGTTTTGATGGATTCTCTTCTTGTGACTGTGTGAGCCTTTTCTGCCCTGTTTCAACCTCGTTTCTGATCCTACCCAGATGCGATGCTAATTTTGACAAGCGCTGGCCTAGGTGTTATGGAGGAGGAACTCCATAGATGGGATTAGCATCTACCTTGACTGTAAATCAAGGGGATTACCTGGATAATGTGCTGGGCCTCATCCAATCAGTTGGAGGCCTTAAGAGCTGAGCTGAGCTGAGCTGTTTCAAAAAGACAGAACTCTGCTTGCAGACCACAGCTTCTCTCGCCTGCCGATCTGGCCTGTTGCCTGTTCTATGTATGAATTTTGGACTTGTCACCAGTCCACAATTGTGCATGCCAACTCCTTAAGACAAATCTCTTGATCCATAACATCAACTGGTTTCTCTGGAGAACCCTGACCCACGTACTTGAGGCAGTTCCCTTTGGGTCCCCACAACAAATGCTCTTGGGAGGCGATGATGCAATCTCCTAAGTGAGCGGCGAGTCCACAGGCAGCTGGAGGGGCTGGTTTGTGGCCCTTGCACATTTTGTCCTGGGCAGAGAGAAACCTTAAAGCAAAGCCTCCTGAATTTAAAAATCCATGGTCATGATCCTCAACCCTGGATCCACTTAGGAATCATGTGGGCAGCTTTTAAAAACTGCCCCTGACCAGGCCCTGGTGCTCAAGATGGTGATTTAATTGGCCTTGGGTGTGGCCTGGGCAATAGTACTTTTTTTTTCCTTACATTTTATTTTGAAATAATGTGGACTTTCAGAACAGTTGCAAAAATAGTACAAAGTACTTCTTTGCAGCCTTCACCCAGCTTCCCCAAATGTTAACAATTCACATAATTACAGTATGATGATCAAAAGCAGGAAATTGACATTGACACAAGATAACTATTCTATAGACTTTATTCAAATTCTGCCAAATGTCTTCCTGAAGTCCTTTGCTGGGATCCCACACTGCATTTAGTGTCTTCTTTAATCCGAGAGGATTCCTTAGTCTTTCTTAAATCTTTCATGACCTTGACACCCTTGAAGTGTATTAGCCAGCTGTTTTTGTATACAGTCCCTTAACTTAGTTGAAATAGCTCCGGAAGTGATCAAAATGTGCAGCTAAAATTCAGGACCCTGATCCAAGGTCAACAGGACAAGGCGACTGATCTACCTCTGGCTTGGCCTCTACCCAGGTTTTCCTCCTAGATCTTTAGTCTCTTTTCTCTTTCCTTCTCTTTATCCAAGTCCCCATTTATCAGCCCTACATCCTCGTGCCGTGTGACATAAATCACATTAAAGCCAATTCATGCCCCTTCTCTGCTTAAAAGTTGGCAAATGTCAACCTATGTGCTTCAGAGAAACCCCAGGGTTCTACCACGTGCCACTCCCCAGGTATCTGCAACGGGACCCAGCCTCTGCTCCCCACCTCACCACCCCCCACCCTCTGCTCCTTCAGGCGGCCAGTGCACAGAGCCAGCAGACACTGACCTGCCTCCAGTCCTTTGCATCCTCTGCTCCTTCTGCCAGCACACGCTTCCCTCTGGTGCCCGTGCATCCGGCCATTTGGTCTTTCTCCCCCCTGCTTGCCCACATGTCCCCCACGGTTTCCCATCCCCTCCCTGCCCCATCTGCAGGGGGTCTTTATCTGTTTGTATCCCCTCTGTCTTCTACATCTCATAAGAATGGCTGATGCTTAGCAGGGGCTAAATATATATTTGTTAAGGAACTGAATGCAATAGCAGTTAAAGAGAATTTAAATGTAGTTTAATTATTGACTGAGGGGAGATGCCCTTTACAGCACTGAATAAAATTACTTCAAGTTCCCTCTTATTCTTTACCTCCCATGGTGTAGGCTGCCTCTGCTCTCTGGCCCCTTCTGAATCCCAGTTTGTTTCTTCTGCATAACAAGAGATGGCCCTGAGAAGCGCCAATGTCTCCTCTCCTCTTACCAGGTGTAGGGTGGGGAGCAGATGGCCAAAAACATACCTCCTTTTATCCTTGTTGTGGTTATGAGCTGTAAAGATTTGTGACATTTGGATGTCCAATGGGACTCTGTAATATCTGATTGCAGAGGCTTTTCAAAGTTAATTTCCTCTGCTGACCTCAGAGGAAAAGACCAGATTCTGTGTTCTTTTAAATACAAATAATCACCATCGTTTTTAATGTGCCAGGCATTAAAATTCTAAGTGGTAAATAATTATCACTATTTGATAGATGTGGTAACAAAGGCTTAGGTTGCCAGCTGGTCAAAGACGAAGCTGAGATTTCAACCCAAGTTGGGTGCTGTGGAAACCAGTGTGCTTAGCCTGCGCCAATATTTAGACAGCTGTTTGTAAACCAAAGGGGAACAGGCGGAGGGTGGCACCTTGCTGGCAAGGCAGCCTTGGGTTGCTTTAGAGACAGGAAGAATGTGGATATTCTGGCTCTAGAAACTGCAAATGAGCTGCCTGGCTTCACCCCACTCCAAGTCTGTTCATCCTATCTTGCCTTCACCAGCACACACGTCGCTCACTTCAGTGTTCTGTGGTTTGGTGAATCTCAAAGCCGTGTCTCTGGGGCAGCAGCAGCAGCGTTACCTGGGAATTTTTAGATGTACCAATCCCGGCCTCCCACCCCTGGCCCTGTGAAAGATAGACCTGGGGATGGGGCCCGGCAATCTGTGATTTCACAAGCCCGCTGCCTGCCCGAGTCCAAGAGCCCAGTACAGTGGTTAAAATGGTCATCGCTGGCTCCAGACTTCTCAGGTTCAAATTATAGTCCTGCTGCTCACTAGCTGTGACCTTGTAAAAACTATGTTCCTGTTGCCTCAGTTTCCCCATCTGTAAAGTGGGGCTCATCATAGCACTTCTCTGACTGTTGTCGAGATTAAACATGTTAATACATCTAAAGTTGTTTGAACAGTGACTAGGGCTCTTCAGTGTTAACTTTCTCTATTTTTTGTCCATATTTATTGTGCTTTCTGTTCATCAAACAGACTGTTCTTTACTGGTTGGCCTGGATCCCTTGACACAGGACCCAGTATCGTAGAGGATGCCAGGGGTTTAGTCTTTGCCAGGCCAGGCTGCTAATGCTCACGGCTCAGCCGTATAATGCAGCATCTGATAATAGGTAGAATGGACCCAAAAGGCCGGGCACTGCATTTCATTTTGATTCAGGAATTGCTCAGACCTGCGCAGTGGGAGCAGGAAGCATTTGATGACCAAATGCTGTACTCATGTGTCTTTGGGCCCACCAGATAATTTTGCGGAGAGGACCAGCTATGTTGAGTGGGATTGACAAGCACTCGTTTGCAAAGTGAATGGTGACTGCAAGAGGATGATGACTCAAGACACAGTGATATTTACCTAGCTTTTGCTTCCTGACTCACAGCAGAACCAAATGGCTGGGCTGAGATGGACGGGACTGAAGGCCAAGACTGGCAGAAAAAGGGATCCTGAGCAGAATATTCAAAAGCTGATTGTTATTCAGACCACAGCCCAGCGTTGTCAGGAGGCCAGAGATGCACAGGAATGTTGATCTTCTCTGGAACATGTCCCTAGTTGCATGTGTAATAGCTGGCCTCTCCCTGGACATTCTGAACTAAACTTGGGCCAACTCACTGACTGGATCCTCCATTTTTCTGGGGATGTTTAGAGAGGGAAACTTAAAAGGGGGGCGGGAGGTGATTTTCTACAGGGTAAAAATAAGATGAAGTTATTTTAAGGTTTGTCTGGAACACTATAAACAATGAGTCATAGCTAAGACAATTTGAAAATGAGGAAGAGTGGAGACAGTGAATTTGCCTTCATAGAGATCAGCACATTTTATAAAACTGCAGTAATTGCAACAGAGTGGCACAGAGGAAACCAAAAGAAAAGGTAGCCAAGAAAACATATCCTTGCATAGATGTTGAGTAAGTGTGTTAAGGGAACAAACTAGGATCTGTGGGAGCTGGGTGTGTTGGTTAATAATTGGTGTTAGGACTCTTTTAAAGCACTCAATCAAGTTAATTCCCACCAAATACCAAAGGATATTCTAGGTGCATTAATGATATGGCTCTAAAGCTCTAAAAATGGAACCAAAGAAAGAATAAAATACAGCTGAATATCTGGAATCTTTTCCTATCTCTAGACAGGGAAGGATTTTTGATGTTCAAAAGCTATAAATTCTAGGACCTAGAAAAATCAGGTATACACACTTCCTCCAGACAAGGTCCTCTGCTGATTTTTTCTTAGAATCAGCTGAAAGGTCAATTCCAGCATCACGGGGATAAAGGCCAGTCAAAAACTTATTCTGCTAAGTTCTTAAGGTTTTCTCTAAGGCTACGCAGAGTAACATTTGGATTTTTCCTACCCCACTGTTAACTTTCTGCCTAAGGTGGGGTCCTTTGATAGTCTAAGCTGTCTTAGGCTACGTCCCCTCCCTAAGTTGATGTGGACATAGGGGGTGGAAATGAGGTCTTGTCCACATGTGGTCAACCTCCATTTTCCAGACGTTTGTGTGGGGCTAGGTGACTGAGTTGTGCCCAATAAAACATGGGCAGAGGTGATTGCAATCACTTCTAGGCTTGGCTCATGACAATTTCCATTCTTGCTTGTTCCATGGCGACCTTGGAGACCACATGCTGAAGGTGATTGTGCCACAGACAGGAAGAAACAGCATTTCTTATGTCACTGCCTGCAGGAAAACTTCCCAACCTGCAAATAGGTGGGATGCAAGTGAAAAGTCAGTCTTCAATGTGTTTGGCCATTGAGAATCTTTGTTTTAGCAGTGAAGACTAGCCAATCCTACCTAATAGAGTCCCCTTTCATCATCTACCCTTGGACAAAATTGTGGACCAAAGTAACTTCAAAACACAATCCTTGTGGGAGCTGATGTGGCTCAAGCCAGTTGAGTTCCCATTTCCCACATGGAAGGTACCAGTTAGTTTCCTGGTGCCTCATGAAAAAAACACAAACACAATAAGCAAAACAAATGAATAAAAAACCAATTCAGGGAAGCTGATGTGGCTTGGTAGTTGAGTGCCGACTTCCCACATACAAGGTCCCAGGTTCAATCCATCCTCCCTGGTGCCTCAAAAAAAAGAAACAAAACAAAACAAAACCTACAATCCTTGCTTTGTTTGAGGTGGAATCAATGGACAGATCCCTTTCCCTTTTCTTTACATTAAGTGGGAGGAGGCACAATTTCTAAACCAAAAGAGGTCTCTCAATAATTTTGCAGCTGTTATTAGCTCTTCCATTTTCTGATACTTAGCTTGTGGGACAAGGTATAGCGCCTCTTGTTAATAATAGTCACAGTTGAATTTCTTCCTCCTGTTTATAATTTTCCCCTAAGAGAAAGGTGTGATACGTGCACAATCAAGTAGTCCCAATCTTATAAAAGAGAATTTGCTGAGTTTCCTGGAACAAAGCATTGAGCAGAATTCCTTCATTTGCTCAACTAATATTTAATGAGCACCTAGAATGGGCGAGGAATTGCTCTGGTGCTAGTGATGCTTCAGTGAATGAAACAGACAGGAATCCCTGCCCTGGCAGAACCTACCTTGGAGCAGGGAGAACTTTGCAATAATTTTTTTAAAAAAGCTTACTGGATGCTCCTCAGTGTGATGGAGTTGGACTCAGGCATGATCTCTCTATGCATACCTCTTCTGTTACTTTTCTGAACCTGTGGTTGGTGCTGGGGTTGGTGTATGCTCAGGAGACTTGAATCTCTGGATTGCCCATGTGCCAGTTGGGCCCTGAGCCTCAGCAGAGTTGCAACATGTACTCTCTGGTTCATTGGACTTACCCAGGTCAGCTAACAGGGAGGTAAGGACAGTCAACCACCATGCCAGGGAACCGAGAGAGTCTACAGCTGCAAACAGGAGGATTCCATCCTTCAGTCATGTGGGATCTAAGCCCTCTCTCAATTTAGAGGTGGCATGGACATTATCATCCCAGAGTTCTCAGGATGGAGGACTAAAATATGGATTAAAGTGGACTTACTGGTATTCTTTTATAGAATTATTGTCACTCTAGCAATGGAAGAAATTATATCATTGATGTGGAGATAGTGGCCATGGGAGTTGCTGACAGCAGGGAAAGGGAAAAAGAGTGATATGGGGACATTTTCAGGACTTGGAGTTGTCCTCAATGATATTGCAGGGACAGATGCAGGACATTGTATATCCTGTCATAACCCACTGAATGGACTGGGGGAGAGTGTCAAATACAACATAAACTATATTCCATGCTGTGTGGCAATGCTCCAAAATATACTCATCAAATGCAATGAATGTACCCCCCCCCCCAAAAAAAAGCATAGTGAATAAGTTATATGATATATTAGAAAGTGATAAGTAGCACATTGGGGGCTGTCTACAGCAGTGGTAGGGTGGTTGTGGTCAGACTCCTGGAGAAAGCTTTGAGCAAGTTTGGGGGGAGTGAGCAAAGCTGTCATGTGTATCCTGTGAAAGAAAACCCTGCAAGAGCTAGCGCAAGGCTTTGAGGTGATTCATACCTGAGGAGGTCGGGGAGGCTGGTGTGGAGAAGTCCTTGGGAGAAGATGAGTCTGCAGGTAAGAGGGGTAGAGGCATCAGGTGAGAGCCCAGGACATTGTGAGAATTGATCTACTCTCAGAGAAGTGGGGAGCCATTCAGTTATAAGAGCCAGACACCTAATTCAAATTTGTTTTAATTTGATTAAGGCTGATGGCATAACTGAGCCAGGGAGAAGGCTGCCAAAATCTTTAGGCTTACTGCTCATGTGGCTTGTGGATTTGTCTCTCTCCTGATATCCACAGATCAAGTCTTTGGGAAGACTCTAGCCTAGTTTAGGTCCTGTGAGATAAACCAGTCACTGAGGTCAGGAGATGAAGCCCTTTAACTGGCCAGCCTGGGTCCCCTGCCTATTCTCTCTGGCCATCAAACCCGTAAAATGGGTTTTCTACTGATCTAAAGGCCTGGGTCACCAGAAGCAGCAATACTGGGTGCTCAGAAGACAAAAAGGCTAAATGTGAACTACAAAAGTAAGGAAAGCCAGCACAAAAAGAGAGAGATGATTGTGCAGAAATATAAGAAGCCCTACCTGAGGGTGTCAGAAAATATCAAAATTATAAAGCAAAGAACAAGTAGAAAATCATAGGCAGGAAATATGACAATGATCATATTAGCTCTATGTAGATAACTTATTAATATCAAAAAGATCAAAATCCCAATTGATAAATGACTAAAGAAGATGAACAGACAATTCCCCATTCACGAAATACTAAGAGCTGACAAAAATCTGTCCACCCTCATTGGTATAACTTAAGAAATGTTAGTTAAAACAACCTTTTCTCACAATGACTATTTAAAGGTGTTGATAGAACACCAAGGCCAGTGAGCATTCTACAAAATGGAAATTCCCATTTTATAACTGCTAGCAGCAGGACTTTGTTATTTGGTAATATGTATCACATGCTCACAATGTCTAGCCCTGGCAGTGCTCTCCTGGAAGTACATTCTGATGTAGACAACTTTATGTCCAAAAGTGTTCATTGTATTTTTATTTAAAATAGGGAAAACCTACAAGTACCCTGTCACAAAATAGAGAAGTAGTAATGTATATTAAAGCCTTATGATGGAATATTATTTTTAAATAACTTAATCTATAACAAGTGTTTGTAGTATAGTCAAGTGAGAAAGTGGCACACAGAAGTGATTTTGATTTCAATTATGAAAATAATATTAAATGAAAACAAATTGAGAATATTACCTGTGACTATTCCTAGTGTCAACAGTTTGCACACATTGCTTAGGAAGAGAGAGAGACCATGGGAAGCTTTTTGAAATATTTTCTAATTTCTGCAATGAGTATTTTCTTGTATCAATTATGGTAATTTTTTTCTAAAATACCTTTTAATTTGACTTGTTATTGGTTAGATATTTATGCATAAAATTTAATTGTGATGAAAACATGTCTTATACTTTAAAAGTTATTCATGATAGTTACTGAAATATCTATATTAATGGATATTTCAAAGAACCAGCTGAGTTTTATTTTAATATTTTCCTTTTAAAAACAATTGCTCAGTGTACTATAAATGTATTAGGTCCTTATTTTCTAAAATCTTAATTTGAATTTTTAAAATGTTTTCTTTTTCCACTTTAAACAATTAAATCACTAAATACTGAACTTTCCTGTAAGTAGAACTTTGGCCATAGCTCTTCTGAAATTTAGCATTTCTGTTTGTGTTGTTTTCTAATTACTCCATCAGTTTATTCTTGACCCTCCTTGACAAAAATGTTTAGAAATTTGCTCTTTAAATATTGTAACAATTTTTAAATATTTAATAGTGTTTAAATTGTTAATCTAGCTGTATTGCAGTGACTAAAAAACTCTTCGTATTTACTTCATGTACAATTATATATTCTATAAACATATACACATTTTAATGTGGACAGCAATTTTCAAAATCATGGGTTTTGCCATTCCCATATTGGTTGATTCAGCAATGCCTCTCTTGGCTGACGTAGCAATACTAGGTTTGAGTGGTAGAGGAGCAAGCTGGTTCCCACGGGAGAGACAGAACTACAAAAAAGATGCAATCATGATAATTCTGCTTACTAGGCTGATTAAACTGCTGTATTTACCTTATACCATACCTAGTGTTTCTGTCACAGTCTTTCAATGATCTGGGTTAAACACAGATATTCACCAATCTCTAGGGAATGAGAGGGAATAATTTGTGCTTAGTACATAGAAAACAGTTTCTAAAAATTCCAAACATTTTCATTTTATAATAGAAGGAAAACTGTACTGTCATAAACTTTATGATAGTACACATAGTTATGAGTTCTTTCCACCTATAAAGTTTATAGGTGGAAAGAACTCAGGATGAGTCATATGAACGTTCCCACTCACCAAGAGAAAAATTGGGGAGAGGAGCGTAATCAGGCAGAGGTAGAAAAGAAGGCGGAAGAAGTGATCTCACTCCTCCAGGATGAAACCCTGGCTATGGAGTGGTGGAAAGAGCTGGTGAGCTTTCCAGAATTTACAGCATGTGGAATATGGCTTGCTGCTTACTTGTCAGGGCATTACCCAGGAAAATTGCAAGATAGATCCCCACTTTCAGTACAGCATAAGGGTACTGTCCACCAGGAGTAGATGAGAAGTGGCTGAGGGAGGTGTCTGGAATGCACCAGGATTGGAGACTGCTGTCCCTTTGTCAGTGTAGGTGGTATGGGGACCAGAAGTTCTTGGATGCTTCCATGGGTGGAAATGTAGAAGGAGCTTGGAGTTGAAAGCCAGTAAGCATGCCAGGGGGTCCCTGCAGTGTGGAGAGAAGGCCATTCCATAGCAGATGATCTATCTTGGCAGCCTCAGCCAGGGCCTCTTGGTGTGTTTGCCTAAGACTCAGAGAACTGAAGTGCATTGAGCTCTGAGCTAGGCTAGGCTCATGAGGGGGCTGCATGGAAAGGATGGTCCGTGAATTTCATCAACCTGAGCACCCACGAGACAAAAATTAAGATCTCATGGGGTAACAATAACCTTGAAGTGCAAACCAGCCACTTCTCTATTTGCCAGAAATGTTTCCTTCTATTCACGGCCTTAAAGTGGGGGGGGGGGGGGGGGGCACACAAATGTTGCGAAAAATAGAGTTGGTGGGGAGTTTAAACCTTGATCTGACTCCTCTTTGACCCAAAATGGTTATTTTAAACTGGACAAGACAGATACTTTTAATTGATAGATTTAAATTTTTGCACCATAATTCCCTCTAACCAGTTGGGTGGAGGACTGCAAACAACATAAACTCAGTTATTGGGGGAGTGGGAGAGGGGCACATTATTTTGCACATTTTTGAGTAGTGATGAAAGGATTTTTATCCGTGCCCTGTAAATAAACAACCATAACTTATTGTGAGTGTTCTGTAGTGGCAAATATGGGACTGGATAGGCAAACCAGGTCGGGGAGGGCAACCTTTTTGAAAAAAGGTAGTTAAGGAAGGTGGCTCTAGGAAGAACACTGCAGCTGAGAGCTCAGTGATGACAGGTACCAGCCAAGCAAGCATAGGAAGAAAGCACTTTCAAGTTCTAAGGCCTAATGGCTGGAAAGTACTTGGCATGTTCCAGGAATGGATGGAAGGTCAATGTGCTGGCAGCATTTTCAGTCAAGTTGAGAGTCGCAAGGTAAGGTGCTGCTTTTTAACGCTTTGATGGCATAGATATGTTAGTGTGGGCTAGGTTATGCCATTCTGAAAAATGACCCCCTGAATCTCAAAACACAAGTTTATTTCTTATTCCTATCACCTGCCCAAGGTAGATTGCTGAAACGCAACTCTGCATCTTTAATCCAGGATCTGGGCTGAGGGAACAGCCTCTGTCTGGGAGGTTGCTGGTTCTATTGTACAGAGGGAAAAGAGCATTTAAGCTCTTCCAGCTTCTTCCGGAAATGGCAAATATCAATGACTAAAGCAAGTGGCACCCAAGTCCAGTTTCATAGGGGAGGGGAAGTGTATTTTAGTATACTTATCTTTTTTTTTTAATATATATATTTTTAAAGATTCATTTATTTATTTCTCTCCCCTTCCCCCCCCCCCCCCCCGGTTGTCTGTTCTCTGTGTCTATTTGCTGCATCTTCTTCTTTGTCCGCTTCTGTTGTTGTCAGCGGCATGGGAATCTGTGTTTCTTTTTGTTGCGTCATCTTGCTGTGTCAGCTCTCCATGTGTGCGGTGCCATTCCTGGGCAGGCTGCACTTTCTTTTGCGCTGGGTGGCTCTCCTTACGGGGTGCACTCCTTGCTCATGGGGCTCCCCTACGCGGGAGACACCCCTGCGTGGCAGGGCACTCCTTGTGCGCATCAGCACTGCGCATGGGCCAGCTGCACACGGGTCAAGGAGGCCTGGGGTTTGAACCGCGGACCTCCCATGTGGTAGACGGATGCCCTAACCACTGGGCCAAGTCTGCTGCCTATACTTATCTCTTTATAATTTTATATTCTATGCACTAACCAAGAGAGAGAGAGCTGTACTTTCTTTTTCTGTATTCATATTCACTAATTAATATTAGAGAAAAGATAAAGATTTATGCTGTCAGTATTTTGTGTCTGTATTTTAAGAACTCAAATCACCCATTTCTCTAAATTATAATAAAACAATTTCTTTTATCCTCGTGGGTCTTTAATTTTGGAGCAAAGTTTAAATCGGCTTCAATTGATTTCAAATTTACTACTCAACTGCAAAGATCATTTATCCTTTTGGTAAAGGGCCTTGAGCTGGAGAAAGGGCCTTGCTGAGAAATAGAGGGGCTTCATTTCTCAAAGGCTCATAGGTAGATTGGAATCTTGGCAAGAACAACTTCAAGGGATTCCATTATCCCGTGTAGTCCTGAGACCCACAAGTAGAGCTCAGCAGTGCCTAATAGCGTCTGTGGTTGATGTAAGGCAAAGGGACAGAGGTGTTGGAGGAGAAACATAAGAGAGACAGTCAGGCAGAGAGATGAAAAACAGGATGCAGATGAGAAACTGTATCTGGCCATGCTGGAATTGTGTCAAATGATCTATACTGCCACTCGGCAGCATTTGTGTTGAGCTTGCTCATTGCAGCATAAGACCTAAATTGTATTGCAGCATCCTGCCTAAAATGTTTTCTTGGTTACTACAGGAAAGATGCTCCTTGAGTTACAACATTTTAAAAAATGCTTATTCTTCTTTAACGACTAAGTCTCTGGCTTCAATTGGTAAAGAGGATGACTTCATGCCTTCTAGGCTAATATGAACCTGATAGCACCTTTTCCACAGGACAGAAAGGATATTTAAATTTGATAGTATACATATTTCCATTTTCAAAAGAACATTGCCTTTCTCCCATGGTGAACTTTGGTGGTCCCTTGCCAAACCCTTAACAATTATGTGATGCTATCATAATTATGCTAACAGAAGTTGAAGAATCCATGCCATGTTCATGCAGAACAATGACTAGCTTATCAAAGGTACTGAAAAAAAATTCAGGAATGCTTGATGGGTTCTGAAAGATGGACCAGTGCTCATGGGACCATTGGTTTGATCTCAACAACTTATATCTTGAATCTGAGAGGCTGTTACCAGGGCAATTCATTATCTACTATTCAGAGAAAACTTAGAGGTTGGAATTTGTGTTTTCCTTTGTGAACTCTATAGTTTAAATTTTTGAAAAGCATGGCCAAAACTGGGGTGGGGGGGCACTATTGACCAGTCTTAGTAAAGGAAGATTAGTAAGTTAAGGTTGATTTATAGGGGCAATTTGAGATGCACATATTTGCATAGCTCATGGCTAAAGAACAAATTTCACAAAACACGGATAATTCCACCTTGTCCTCTCAAACAAACTTTATTTGTGTTCTGTTCTAACAAATATAGTATGAAGGCAACAGTTGTTTAAGTTTCTCAGTGTATGGGACAGATGAAAATAAACAGATTTAGAAGCAGTCCAACATTTAAATGCTGGTTTAACGAGAGGCACATATTATCCTATTTAGCTGATATCAGAAGACATTTTTTCCTTGCAAGCAACAGACTACATTTATTTGTATTAAGTAAAAACAGATCTTGATCAAGAAAATTACTTTTTTTCTGATATTCCTTTATATCATAAATGTCCAGGGTAAGGCAAATCCTTAATGAATCATGTGATAAAAACCTATTCCCCAAGAAAATATATTGAACGTATTCTGCCAACTTAGTTATTTTTCAAAGCAAAGCCGACATGCACCACATATGGAGAAATGTCTTTTCAAATCAAGTGCATCAAGCAGAACTGTATTAATTCACAAAGAGGCTTTTCAGTGTTTCACAGAAAGATTTGCAATTAACGGCGGTGATTAATATGTGACCCAGTATCACAGACAGTGCTTTGGATGCCTTCTTTGTTAGCTTTTATGAAAGAAGACTTGTCCATCATCTGAATAGTTACCAGCTAGAGGAAATATCCCTTTGTCTCTCCTATAATGGGTACCTTTTTAATGAGAACTATTATGTCAAAAGTCTGTTTCGACCCTCTGTGCGCAAACACCACTAATGTAGGACTATTTTCTTCTATCCCCCACCCCCATCACCCCTCTTGCTAGATAGCCTGGTTGAAGAGTCATTGGAAATTCATGTGCAGAATTCATGAGTGGGAGAATCAATCAGTTTTTCAAATTTATCCCATAGTACAGCTTGGGCAGTAACAGCAGCAATGGAATAAAGGTTTCTTGTGTGGAGGTGTCTTTGATCTGGCCAATAGCTAGGTTTTTAATATTTTCCTATGGAAATGGAAATTACCTTCATTATTGGTCTGAAAGCATAAAATCATATAGCCAAGTAGCCAACAAGCATAACAAAGCAAAAACAGTCTAATCATAAAATGAAGTTTAAAGAAATTCAGGAGTGAGCCTGCTCTTTACTCCTTATTCTCTCAGTACCCAGGATTGAAAGCTTACTTTATCTTTCTACAGATTTCAGGTAGCAGACTCTCTCTTCCCATTCCTGTCCCAACCTACACTTAACAATGGATGAAAACCATGACTATTTTTAATGACAAGGAGAACTCCAGGACTGAAATAATGCCAATGCTGGATCTTCCTAGCAGGGACATTAGGTCTCTTTCATCTTTGTCCATTAAAAAAAAACCTTGTTCCTCTTATCTGATGTTGTTTTCAACTGTAACTCATTACGGATCCTGAGTAGCATTAGCATTTGGAAGTCACAGGAAAATGTGCTCAGAGCAGTTTGCCCTTGCCAAGCATGTTGCAAGAATGACAGCCACTTTCAATTAAGTTATAAAGGTGACATGAAATAGAGAAGCTCTTAGTATTTGGATGGCATCATTTTTTTGAAATTATTAAAAAATAACCTTTTTCTTTTTGAGGAAGCTATGTCTAATGGCAATAAAGGAAGTATGCATGCTTCCATATTAAACTGTAGAATAATGACAAAAGAGAAATGGCTATCTTCCAACTTCATGAGCTCACTTAAGTATCGTTGTTGCTGGGTTGATGAGCAGCTTTAAAGAAATATAAGATATTAAAACATATGCAGAAATAAAACTTGCTAATTATTCTAATATTCCAAATAAGTCATCCAGAAGGGGCAACAAATTCATACGGAACAAAACCAAATTGATAGAAAGTCAAGAGGGTGACTTTTCTATGAAGGGCAGGGCAAAACTGAAGAATAGAAAGAACAACTTTTTCTTCTGAATGTATTCAATTTGATCCACTATATTTCTCCTTCTGCCAAAAAAAACCCAAATAATATAATTTCTGAAGTCCTTTGAGGCCAGATGGAATTAAGAAGATACATGAGAAATAGCAGTTTCCACACACACACAGAGTGAAGAGGGAAGCTGTGGGAAGCTCATGTGTAGCCTCATGGGGGTTGCTGTCCTTGACCACTGTGGGGTAGACATTCCTGAGAACTTCTGACCCCTTGCTGTGCCCACGATCCTCTGTGCCTCCTGTGCACTGGCATCTCAGGTTACGCTACTGCTGTTCTACTTCACAGCTGCAATCAGTGGTTTGCTGAGTGAAGGGACCAGTTATCAATTTAGTTTTAGACCTGACACGAGCAAACCATGCCACTTAAAAGCAAACCAGAGCTCCAGTCGCCTTTGACTTCACATGAGCGCATAGTTTTGTGGGCCATCAAACCTTGGGTAAAGAAAGTATGTTCTTTCATGACCAGCATAAATTCAGGAGAGATTTCTAGTAGACCTGTTAATATCGCTAGGCATATGGTTGGATCCTAACTGCAGAGGCACCCTCTCAAGAGTATTTAACGAAAATGTCTAGAAAAGTGCCATCTCTTCAAATGGGCCCATCTTGTTGGTGGGCTCCACACAGAAGAACACGGTCAAGACCCCATGAAACATGAGCTCAGGACACACCATCTGGCTATGAAGGAAGAGACTGCAGGGCTGCCAGGCCCACCTGCCTTGTTATACCTTTGCTTTCTGCTCTGGATTAACTCCTGCTTCCATATTTCTCACATATTACACGGAACAAAACCGCATGTTGGGAACCCCTAAAGAAGGTCTCATTTTCAATTTTTTGTCCCAGACCTTTTCCACGTGATTTGTGAGGATTTTGCCCATTTCTATCCTGCCTTCTTTGTCTGTGGGTTATACTAGGCTTGGTGCCTCCTGAAATTTAGCCTGTAACTTATTAAATAACTGTCTTTCTCTTTCTTGGAAGAAATCACTGGATGACCAGCTTTGTGAAATAACAGAGAAAGCAGAGACAAGGGACAGGATACACATGTGGGTGCTCAACTGTGCCACTGTGACTCTGGGGCAGGGTTGTGAGAACAGACAGATGACAGGCACAGGCCTAAATGATAGGTGAACATGGGTCCCCCCCACCACCAAAGTAAAGGAAAGAGTTTCCTTTTTCTTTTCTTTTTCTGCAGGTAGACAGAATAAAATGCAGCTGGAGAAATTAGAGCAAAGGATCCCCTGCCCTTCCGTCAGACTTTCCACCCCCCCACCCCACCCTCCTCCGCAGTGTGCTACCATCTGCCCCCAGGCCCCCAGTCCAGGAGGGGCCTCAATGCCCGAGGACTGTCTTTAGTTCCACTTCGTTGTTCCTTTGCTTCATCTTGTGTCCCTGTTGAAGACAAAGAGAAACCATTGGTTAGGTTAAAGATAGGTATTTTGTGGTCCTAGCAAGAAAGATCTTTCTAATACAGCTATTTAAATGTGTTTCACCCTTCAAACAAGCCAGAGGAATATATTATTTCCTATAGCTATTAAAAAGCTGTGTATATTGGAGCTGTAATTGTTGGCACGGGATATCTTTAAAACAGCATGTAAATCACTGCTAACAAATGTAAACTGCCTTGACAACTTGCTTGGGCTGGTGGGAATGGTTAACTCTTGAAAGTACTCTTTGGCAAATCTAATCTTGAAGTAATATCTTCCCTTTTCAGTTCCATTCATACACTCTAGTTTCCAGGGATCAACATAAAAATAATCTAGGTAATGCGGATTTGCAAAAGTCATTGGTTGGCGTCTTACTTTTGAAAGTTCTATGTCCTCCACAGGTGGGAGAACTTTAAGAAGATACCATGTCCTGGAGAGTCTACACACTTTGTTTTTTAATGAGCTTTAAAAACCGAGGTTTAATTCACTTATCAGGAAATGCATGGATTGGACTCATTCAGTTCAAACAATTTTGAAGAAGCATACATTTAATCCATACTACTATCCAGCTATAAAATATTTCTATCACCTCAGAAAGTTCCCTCATTTCCCATCTCTCTTAACATCCCACCTCTGCTAGAAGAAACAACTGATCTGATTTCTAAAACCAGGGATGTTTTACCTGTCCTAGAACTCAATAAAAATGGACTCATACAAGTCTCTTTTGTGCCTGGCTCTTCATACAGCACAGTGTTTTTGGAGATCCGTCCATGTTGCTGCTTACCGCAGTCTGTTCCTTCTGATTCCTGACAGCCATTCCATCGTGTGCCCACATCACATTTTCTTGATCCTTCTGTCAAGTTTTGGGATATGAATAATCCTGGTATGAATATTTTTTCAAGGTTTTTGTGGACACATGCTTTCATTTATCTCAGACAAATACCTGGGGGTGGAATTGTTGGTTCATAGAGTAGATGGGCACTTAACTTTATAAGAAGCTGACAGTTTTCTAAAGCAGTCATATCAGTTTACACTTCCACCAGCTGTGCATGACAGTTTCAGCCACTCCACACCCTCTGCAAGGGTTGGTACTGTTAAGTTTGTAGTTTGTATCCAAAAGTAGACAAATGAAAAAATATGAGCAATGACTTTTATAGTTAAAACTTTGAGATCTTTTCTTCTATTGGAGTATGAGTATTTTCCTGTATCTTCTCAATTTTGATCTTGAAAATTGCAAGTAGGGTGAAAATTACAGAAAATAGCAAAATGCATCTAGTATATAATACTCTCAATTCTCCAGATTGATTTTTTGGTCTTTGTTTTATTATAAATATTATAAAGATAGAAAAAGTTATAGATACAATTAAACCTATTTCTCTTATTTCTGAGAGAAAACTCAAGTCCTGACATTAGTGTGAATCAATAACTTCTATGTTTTTATACTTTTACTCATGTTTTTACAAACACACAGATATAATAGAAAATATATAATATGGTTTTGTGCAATATAAAATGCACATAAACAGCAATTTAGTTTCATCTTGTTTTTAACCATCAATTATAATTTTTCAGGGTCAATTCAATGTATGTTTAGAGTTGACTGTACAATATTCTTGGTACAACTGCTTCATGCACTCCTTTCTTCTTCCTGGGTTCAATTTCCTTCTTACTATTTTACATTCTTTGGTAGTGTCCATAGATGGGGATATGAATAGTACACTTTTTCATGAAAACATAAATTTTGTAAAAGATAGTATAGTTGGTATAGACCTCTCTATTGGTGATTATTTTTCCTCCGTCTGTGAAGACTCAGTATTTTTCCATTTTCTTGTGATCTAAACTATTGATGTTGAGAAGACTATTGTCAATCAAAGTTATTCTCCATAGGTAAACTGACCTTTCATTCTGCTTGCTTTAAAACTTTTCTCTGTCTCTGTTGTTCAAAGACATAGTCTTTACCCTTCTAAAACTTAAAATTAATGACTTTCATTATTTCTGAAATTCTTATCCATTACCTTTTCAAATATTGGTTATTCATCTTATTTTAGAACTCTTATTGAATATGAAATTTCTTGGATATTCTATCTTTATGAGTCTTTTATATTTTTCTTTATTCTGAATAGAATTTTGAATTACTTTTCAATACTATTCTTCCAGTTCATTAATACACTCCTCTCTGTATATTGTATTTATTGCTTAGTAGTAAACTGAGTGCCATTACTAACATTTTGTTTGCTTTTTGCAAAAATTTTTGCAAATTGCTTGTTCATTTTCATTGTTTCTTATAGTTTTTTTTTCATTTAAACAGTAATTTTATAAAATCCTTCAAATTTTCCTATTATTTTTTTAAGTTATCATGGTATGCTAATCCTCCTGTTTATTTTCAACCCATGGCCTCTCAGTTATAGTGGATCATTTCCTTGTATATTTGTTTTAATTTTTAAGATTATGAACTCATCTTCAGATTTTTCATCTGTAGGAATTCTATATGGTAATAATTCTCCAGGAATTTCACATTTCCATTTGTTATGTACCCCAAGGGGTAACACTGGTATGGGTAATTATTAATTTCTCAGTTTCTATGTTACTACATGACTTTGGGTTGAATAAATTTGTGCTTCAAACTGGTGTACTTATGGTTTCTATTTGTTACATGAGCTTTTTTCTTTCCTTTTCAGAGTCCTTGGCAGAAAAAACTCCCTTTGTTAACTCCTTTAACTTCTTAGGCAGCTTTCCTTATACAGAAGTATCAGTTCCAACCCCTTACCTGGAGTAGCCCAGGTCCTCAAATGGGCACTGGAATCCAAGCTCCTAGAATAGGGCCTATCTCTGAATTGGCAACCAGTCCATAGCCCTTAGAGGTGTTGCATCTTAAGTTCACTAGATTGTTGCTTTGGTTTTCAGACTCCTCTTCATTTCTGACACCTTTGCTTTCATGCCAATTGAGTTGTATATTTTAAAATATTTTTGTTGTGGTTTCTCATATCTAAGCATTTTGTAAGGAGGGGTTCTGCATTACTTCACTGTTTTAGTTACCTCTTGTTACATGACACGCCACCCAAAACTTAGTAGCTAAAAAGGGAGTGATTTATTATGTCTCAAGATTGCGCAATCTGGCCCAGGCTCAGCTGGGCAGTTCCTGGGTTCCAGGAGGTGAGCATGGGGCTGAAACATCTAAGATGACCTCTCAGCTTCTAAGACCTCTCTATGTAGCCATAATACAGTAGTTTGGTACTGTGTAGGAGAGCCTGAACTTCAGTCAAGGTGTTTGGATTGCAAGAGCAAGTATTCTGAGAGTGCAAAAACAGGAGTAGCATAGCCACTTAAAGCTGAGCCTGGAAACCACAACCAGCCTACCATCTCTATCCAGAACCAAAGATTTGGAGCCTGTGTCTTTACATACTCTTAAATATTTTGCTGAAAAGTTATTTTTACATTTGCAGAGTATTTTTATACTGCAGAATTCTACTGATTCATTTAAACTTATCCATATTTTTGTCTTTGATGATATTCCTGATTTTTTAATGCTTAGAAATTCTACAACACAAAACATTCCTGTACTACTCCTTTTAATTCTGTAATTATATTTCACTGTATTCTGTTTATTAGAGAAGACATAGGTTTACAGAAAAATCATGTATAAAATACAGTTTCCATATACTACCTATTAACAACTTGCATTAGTGGAGTAAATTTGTTATAATTCATAGAAGCATTTTTTATAATGGTCCTAAGTAAATCCATCATTTATGTTAGGGTTCACTGTGTTATATAGTCTTATGCCTTTTTTTCCCTAAGATTTATGTATTTATTTCTCCCACCCCCTCATTGCTTGCACTTACTATGTCTATTTGTCTTCCTTATTTCTTTAGGAGGCACCAGGGCCCCAATGTGGAAACTCTGATGTGGGAGGGAGGCATCTAATTGCTTAAGCCCCCTACCTTCCCTGCTTTTGTTGTGTCTCTCATTGTTTTTCTTCTTGCATCTCTTGTTGTGTTATCTTGTTGCATCAGCTTATTGTGCATCAGCAACAACATCTTGTCACATCAACTTGCTGTCTTGCTCATCTTCTGTAGGAGGCACTGGGAAAGTCTGTTTCCTGCTTTGTTTTGCCTCTCATTATGTTTTTCTTCTCGAGTCTCTTGTTGCATAATCTTGTTGTGTCAGCTGGCCATGCCTGCCTGTTGTGCCAGCTCACTGTCTACTTTAGGTGGCACCAGGAACTGAACCAGGGACATCCCATGTGTTAGGTGGGAGCCCTATCCCTTGAGCCACATCCGCTTCCCCCTATGCCTTTTATTTTTTTATTTTCTTTTAAATGTTACATTCAAAAAATATGAGGTCCCCATATACCCCCCATATACCCAACCATCCCTCCCCTCACACATCAACAACCTCTTCCATCATTGCAGTACATCCACTGCACCTGGCGAATACATTCTGGAACACTGCTGCAACACATAGGCAGTGGTCCACATTGTAGTCCACACTCTCCCCCAGCCCACCCAGTGGGCCATGGCAGGACACACAATGCCCAGCGTCTGTCCCTGGAGCACCACCCAGGATAACTCCAAATCCTGAAAATGCCCCCACACCATATCTCTTCTTCTGTCTCCCTACCATCAGCAGCCATCATGGCCACCCTCTACATATCACTATTACAATTTCTTCCCTTACTAATCACAATAGTTCCCCTGCAGAACTCCAGTAAGTTCACTCTAATCCATACTCTATTCCTTCATCCTGTAGACCCTGGGATGGTTATGTCCAGTCCCCCTCTACATCAAGAGGGGGCTTAGATTCCACATGGATGATGGATGCAATTCTCCTGCTTGCAGCTGTAGGCACTCTTTGCTCCCTGGTGTGGTGGTTGACCCTCTTCACCACCTTGTCAGCTGGCCAGGGTAAGTCCAACAAACCAGAGTGTAGGAGCTGCAAGTCTGTTGAGGCCCAGGGCCTGGCCATCACATGGACAGTCCAGAGATTCAGGTCTCCTGAGTATACACCAACCCAAATGTCAACCACACGTCCAGTAAAAGTAACAGAAGAAGCATATGTAGAAAAGTCATATCTGAGTCCAACTCTATCACACTCAGGAACACAAACTCCAAAGTAGGGCCAACTGACATGGCCCTGAACTCCAGAGCCATCTGCTATGACCATAGAACCTGTGGGTCTCCGCAGCCCTCAGGAGAACCAGCACCTGGGTTTCCATCTATCTTGGCTGTCTCTGGTACCCTACTGAGGCATGTATACGCATCACCCCTCTGATGACCTCCTGACTCTTTATTGGAGACTCATAGCCATATAAACTCATTTGTCCTTTCCATTTCCCCCTTTTATCCAAAGTCAAAAAGCAGTTTTTAATACCCGATATTACATGTAGGCTAAGATATTCTACTGGTCTGAGTTGACCCCTTTATTCAAGGTCTTTTTCTAGTTACATCATCAGCTGGTCCTTGGTAGTAATCCCTCAGCACCAGAGAGGCTCATCCCCAGGAGTCATGTCCCACACTGGGGTGAAGGCAATGCATCTACATGCTGAGTTTGGCTTAGAGAGTGGCCACATTTGAGCAACATGGAGGCATGGAGGTAACTCTTAGGCACCCCACAGCTCTAGCAACATATGCACAACTTAAAATTTTCCATTTTAATCACATTCAAATACGTAATTCAATGCTGTTAAATATATTCACAGTATGCTACCATCACCACTGTCCTTTACCAAAACAGTAAAAACATCCCAAATAGAAGCTCTGTAAAATCTAATTATTAACTCTCCATTCCGTACCCCCATCCTGGCTCATGGTAACCTATGAGTTTGGTTATTCTAATTATTTCATATCACTGAGATCATACAATATTTGTCTTCTTGTGTCTGTCTTATTTCACTCAATATGATATCTTGAAGGTTCATCCATGTTGTCACATCAAAACTTCATTCCTCCTTAATTTGAATAATATTCCATTGTATGTATATATCATGTTTATTCATTCATCAATTGATTGACACTTGGATTGTGTCTATCTTTGGCAATTGTGAATAATGTTGCTATGAATATTGGTGAGCAAATACCTGTTCCGTTCCTGCTTTCAAATCTTTTGGGTATAAACCTAGAAGTGGGATTGCTGGGTCATATGGTAATTCTATACTTTTTGAGGAACCGCCAAACTGTCTTCCACAGTGGCTTCACCATTTTATATTCTCACCAACAATGAATCAATGTTCCTATTTCTTCACATCCTCTCCAATACTTGTAATTTTCCATTTTTAAAAATAGTTGTTATTCCTAATGGGTGTGAAATTGTATCTCTTTGTGGTTTTGATTTGCATTTCCCTAATAGCTAGTGCTGTTGAGTTTCTTTTCATGTGCCTTTTAGTCATTTGTATACCACCTATGGAGAAATGTCTATTCAAATTTCTAGCCCATTTTTAAAAAGGGTGGTTAGACTTTTTATGGATATGACAGGATTTTTTAAATATATTCTGGATAGTAAACCATTATCAGACAGGTGGGTTTCAAATACTTTTTCCCTTTGTGTAGGTTGTTGTTTTTTTTTACTTTCATGGTAAATTTGTTTGCACAAAAGCTTTTAATTTGGCTGAGGTCCTCTTTATTACATATTTTTCTTTTGTCAGTTGTGCTTTGTGTGTAAACTCTAAGAAAACATTATTAACACAACGTCCTAGGATGCTTCCTAACATTTTCTTCCAGGAGTTTTTTAGTTCTGGTCCTAATGTTAAGGCTTATCATCCATTTTGAGTTGATTTTTTACAAATTGTATGAGGTAGGGGATCACCATCATACTTTTGCACCCTGACATTCAGTTTTCTTTCCCAGACCATTAGTTGAAGAGACTGTTCTTTCCCTATAGAGTGAAGTTGGCATCCTTGTCAAAAATCAGTTGACTTCTGAACCTTTAATTTGATTCCATTGTTCTATATCCCTGTCCTTGTGCCAGTACCATGCTGTTTTGATTACTATGGATTTGTATTATGTTTTAAGATTTAGAAGTGTGAATCCTTCAACTTTGTTCTTTTTCAAGATAGCTGTGGTTATTTAGGGCCCCTTGACTTTTCCGAGTAAATTTGGTGATTGGCTTTTCTACTTCTGCCCAGGAGGTTGTTGAATTTTGATTGGGATTGCATTGAATCTGTAAATTACTTTGGTATAATTGAAATCTTAAAAATATTTAGTCTTCCAATCCATGAACATGAAATGTCTTTCCATTTATTGAGGTCTTCTTTGATTTCTTTTAGCAATGTCTTTTAGTTTTCTGAGTACAAGTCCTTTACATTCTTGCTTAAATGCATTCCTAGATAATTCTTTTAGTTGCTATTGTAGATGGAATTTGTTTCTTGATTTCTTCTGATTTTTCATTGCTTGTGTATCAAATTACCACTGATTTTGGGGGGTTGTACTTCACCACTTTGCTGAATTCATTTATTCTAGTAATTTTGTTGTAGGTTTTTCAGAATTTTCTGTATATAAGATCATGTCATCTACAAAGAGGGAAGATTTTACTTCCTACTTTCCAATTTGGATGCCTTTTCTTTCTTTCTTTTGCTTAACTGCCCTGGCTAGAACTTCCAGTAAAATGTTGAATTATACTGGTGACAGTGAGCATCCTTGTCTTGTTCCTGGTCTTAAAGGGAAAGCTTTCAGTCTTTTACCATTAAGTGGGATATATTCCCTTCATCATGTTGAGGAAGTTTCCTTCTATTCCTAGTTTTCTAAATGTTTTTTTATTTTTAATAAAAAAGGGGCTAGATTTTGTCAAATGCCTTTTCTCCATCAATTGAGATGATCATGTGGTTAATTTCCTTTGTTCTGTTAATATGGTGTATTACACTTATTTTATTATGTCGAACCACCTTGCATAACTGGGATGAATCCCACTTGATCATGATTTATGTTTTTGATGTGCTGTTGTATTTGGTTTCCTAGTATTTTGTTGAGGATTTTTGCATCTATGTTAATAAGGGACTTTAGTTTGTAGTTTTCTTATGGTAACTTTATTTGATTTTAGTATAAGAGTGATGCTGGCCTCAGAATGATTTAGGGAGGGTCCCTCCTTTTCAGTTTTTTTGAAAACTAAGTTTGACAGGTATTAATTCTTCTTGAAGTGTTTGGTAAAACTCACCTGTGAAGCATCTACTCCTGGGCTTTTCTGTTGGAAGATTTTTTTAACTACTGACTCAATCTCTTTAGTAGTTCTTGGTTTGTTGAGCTCTTCTATTTCTTTATGAGTCAGTGTAAGTAGTTTGTATGTTCCTAGGAAGTGGCCATTTTATCTGGGTTATCAGATTTGGTTGTTGTACAGTTCATAATATCCTCTAACGTCCCTTTTATTTCTGTGTGGTCAGTAGTAATGTCCCTCTTTTCTTTTTCTTTTTTTTTTTTTCTTTCTATTGATTACACTATTTTTTTTATTCATTTTAAAAAAATATTACATTAAAAAAATATGAAGTCCCATTCAACCCCACCGCCCCCACCCCCTATTCCCCCACCCCCTATTCCCCCCACAGCAACACTCTCTCTCATCATCATGACACATCCATTGCATTTGGTAAGTACGTCTCTGGCCATCGCTGCACCTCATGGTCAATGGTCCACATCATAGCCCATACTCTCCCACTTTCCATCCAGTGCGCCCTGGGGGGATCTACAATGTCCCGTAGTTGTCCATGAAGCACCACCCAGGACAACTCCAAGTCCCAAAAATGCCTCCACATCTCATCTCTTCCTCCCATTCCCCGCACCCAGCAGCCACCATGGCCACTTTTCCCACACCAATGCCACATTTTCTCTGTGGACATTGGATTGGTTGTGTCCAATTGCACTTCTATGTCAAGAGGGGGCTTAGATTCCACGTGGATGCTGGATGCAATCCTCCTGCTTTCAGTTGTAGGCACTCTAGGCTCCATGGTATGGTGGTTGACATTCTTCAACTCCATGTTAGCTGAGTGGGGTAAGTCCAATAAATCAGAGTGTAGGAGTTGAAGTCTGTTGAGGTTCAGTGTGTGGCTATCATATTGTCAGTCCAGAGATTCAAATCCCCTAGATATATCTTAAACCCCAGCACCAACTACAATTCCAGTAAAGTAACATGAAAGTCTTGTGAAAAGAGATCCCATCTGAGTCCAGTTCCATCACACAGAAACACCAGCTCCAAAGAAGGGCCAACTGACATGGCAGTGAACCCCATCTGCCATGGCCATAGAACCTGTGGGTATCTTTAGCCCTCAAAAGAGCCAATACCTGGGGTTGTATCTACTTTATCTGTCTCTGAGACTCTGCTCAGATGTGCATAAGGGCAATCCTTCTGACAACCTCCAGACTCTTTTTTAGAGACTCATAGCCATATAAACTCATTTCTCCTTTCCTTTTCCCCCTTACATTAGGTCAAATGGCATTTTAAACTCCTGTTATTATATGTAGACAGGGATATTCTGCTGGTCCGCGTTGAACCTTTAATTCAAGGTCATTTTCTAGTTGCATCATCAGCTGGTATTTGGTAGTGATCCCTCGGTGCCAGGGAGGCTCATCCCCGGGTGTCATGTCCCATGCTGGGGGGAATGCTCTGCATCTACATGCTGAGTTTGGCTTCGAGAGTGGCCACATTTGAGTAACATGAAGGCTGTCAGGAGGAAACTCCCAGGCACAGTGCTGCTCTAGGCCTTGTTCTTATTTCAGGCGTATAGGCTCACAAGCATAGTCATTAGTATCAGGGGCTCACTGTTGGACCCTCATTCCTTCCTGGTTCTTACCATTGCACCTGGGGGACTGCTGCTGCTCCCCTAGGGACCACGACAGAGCACCCCTGGCCAGGAACCCAGTACCTCCCCAGCTGTTGTTTTTAATTGTTTCCACTATGAGCATATCCAAACATTACCATGCACCCTGGACATATGCCCTGTATAACTCCCTGTCAACCATATATCGCCTGTCAATAACATCCCATACCAGTATTCCTCTGCCACCATTGTTGAACCACTCTGTGATCCAAAACTTCCTGAAAAGTGAAGCCCAATATAATGTCAGGTTCCCTTACTAGTAAAATGGAATATAGCGATTAGTTTAAAGGTTAGATCTAGAATACGTATTGATTTGGAAAAATTCTACATCCTATCTTTTTTTTTTCTTTTTTCCTAATTATTGAGCTTCTCTTCACAAGAGCCTTAGATCACAGTAATTCATATATACAATATACAGTACTCCCACACATCCACCATAAAACCTTTTCCCTTCCACAGCGATAATCTTATAACTTATTCATATCATATTTACTTAAACTGATGTACAGACTCTGAGACAATAGCTTTCAAACAAGGTGACATCTGTGCTTACATTGTGGTCCATACTTTAGGATATACAGTTTTCTAAATTTTTAGTTATCCTATGTTTTACATTATGGTTTACATTATTAGTCTGTCATCCCCTATAAATTTTATGGTGTAATATTACATGTTTTATATCCATTCTAGTGTACTCTCATGAAACTCCTCTCTTGCCCCTACATTTACCTTGGTTCCATCCATTCAACATCCATTTTCCCCTCCCCTTGGGGCCCACAGCGACAGCCAATCTCCATTTCCCAAGAAGCCATGTCCAGAGATACTTGCAACAGTGTTGAGGGCCTGACTTGCTCAACTGCCCTAATGCCCTGGGAGCCACCCTTTCTCTCGAGAGATACAGTTCCCTCTATTTGATAGCATTAGTCCTCCCCAGGATGTGGGTCCACCCCCACTCTCACTACTTGGGTCTCTACCCAATGGTACAACCCACCCTTAATGTCCCTCTTTTCATATCTGACTTCAGTTATTTGCATCCTCTTTTTTTTCTTTGTCAGTCTAGCTAAAGGTTGTTTTAAATGCTGCCAAATCAATATATCTAGAAATGGGCTGGCTTTTACAGTGGGAATTTATTAGGTTAAAAGCTTATAGTTCTGAGGCCATGGAAGTGTCCAAATCAAGGCATCATCAGAAACACCTTCTTCCCTAGCCACAGCTAGGGAAGCATCTAACCATGCTTTTGTTCCAAGTTGCAGCTATGGGATATCAGGCACATGGCAGTCCACAATACTTGTCTTTCCCCTTGCCTCAATGCCTTCAGCTTTGGGTTACTCTACCTGTGGCTGTTCTCTCTCCTGGGTTTAACTTTGGGAGGCTTCTTTGTCTCAGAGGCTTTTTCCTGTGTTTGCAGTTTTTTATTCCTCCTCTTATAAAGGACTCCAGTGAGAGGATTAAGACCAAAGGCCCTCAATTTATGTAATTTAATCAAATGGTCCTGCCTGCAATAGGTTTATATGCACAGAAATGGATTTGCTCTAAGGTCATGATTTTCTGGAGTTCACCTAGCTTAAAACATCACAAGGTTTGTCAATTTTATTGATCTTTTTGATGAACCAATTTTTGATTTTATTGATTCTATTGTTTTTAATTCTCTATTATATTTATTTCTGCTCTAATCTTTGTAATTTCCTTCCTTCTGCTTACTTTGGGTTTAGTTTGTTCTTTTTCTAACTTTTCTAGTTTTAAGGTAAGGTCTCTGATTTTAGATGTTTCTTCCTTTTTAATGGAATCATTTAGAGCTAGGAATTCCCCTCTCAGCACTGACTTTTCTGTCTCCTGTAAGTTTTGGTATGTTATGTTTTCATTTTCATTGCCTCAATATAATTTCTAATTTCCCTTTTGATTTTTTTTTTGACCCATAGGTTGTTTGAGAGTACATTGTTTAACTTGCCCCTATTTGTGAATTTTCCATTTTCTCTGCTGTTATTGATTTATAACTTCATTCCATTGTGGTTGAAGATACATTGCATGATATCAGTATTTTTTGTTTAGATTTTTTTTTTGTAACCAAATGTGTTCTATCCTGGAGAATGAATCCATGTGCACTAGTTAAGAATGTGTATACCACTAATTCTGGGTGAAGTGTTCTACGTATATCTGTTAGGTCTAGCTAGTTTAGAGCATCAATCAAGTCTTCTGTTTCCTTGATCCACTGCCTAGTATCTTTCTGTTTCAGTCTGAAGAACTCCCTTTAGTACTACTTGTAGGACATGTCTAGTGGTAAAGAACTTCCTCAGTTTTTTATTTTCTGTCTAGATGCTCTATCCATTATTGAAATTCTTGTACTGAAACCTCCTATTGTAGAACTTTTCTCCCTTCAAATTTGCCAATATTTGCTTCAAATATATTTGGAGGCTCTGCTGTTAGGTGAATATGTAGTTATGTCTTTTGTTGAATTGACCCCTTTATCAGTATATAGTGACCATCTTTATTCCTTATAACAGTTTTTTACTTATATATTCCCATTATATATATATTTCCATTCTTTCACTTTCAATCTACTTATGTCTTTAAATTTAAGTCTCTTGTAAACAGCATGAAGTTGGGTCTTGAGTTTTAGCCATTCTCTCAATCTCTGCCTGTTGATCAGAGAGTTTAATCCATTTGCATTTAAAGTAACTACTGATAATACAGGACTTTAATTTGCCATTGTTTCTAAGTCTTATACCTTTTTTGATCCTCAACTCTTCCATTAATGCCTACTTCTATATTTATTTGACTTTTTGTATTGTACCATTTTGAGTCCCTTCTTAATTCTTTCTGAATGTATTACTCATGTATTTTCTTTGTGCTTACTATGGGGCTAAAATTTAATATACTAAATCTATAGCAATCATATTGGATTTGATACCAATTTATCTTCAATAGCACACACATACAGTTCCTATATCCCTCCATCCCTCCACCTTTCTTTTTTTGTACTTGTTACAAACTATATTTTTGTATATTGTCTGTTAAAACCATAAATTTATCATAGCTCTTATACATTTGCATTTTATAACCTGTTGACACAAGAAGTGGAGTTACGTAACACACTACAATATAATGATATTGGCATTTATAATTACCAATATGGTTATGTTTATTGCAAATCTATTTCTTTATGCTATTTAAATCCACTGTCTAGTGTAGTTTCCTTTCCGGCAAAGAACTCCCTTTAGCATTGTTTGTTGGGCAGGTCTAGTGGTAAAGAACTCCCTCAGCTTTTGTTTATCTGGGAATATCTTAATCTCTCCCTCATA
The DNA here is from genome assembly GCF_030445035.2 of Dasypus novemcinctus. Taxonomy (NCBI): domain Eukaryota; kingdom Metazoa; phylum Chordata; class Mammalia; order Cingulata; family Dasypodidae; genus Dasypus; species Dasypus novemcinctus. The sequence goes on along the minus strand of NC_080696.1, from coordinate 14,585,346 downwards.
TTTTAAAAGAAAGTCTTGCCAGATATAAAATTTTGGGTTGGCAATTGTTTTCTTTCAGCACTTTAAATGTTTTCTACCACTGTCTTTTTGCCTTCAGGGTTTCTGATGAGAAATCAGTACTTAATCTTGTTGGGATTTCCTTGTACATAACTCATTTCTTTTCTTTTATATTTCAACTTGTTTCTCATATTGTCCCTGCTGTCTGCAAAAGGATTCTTGGCCCTCTGGACAAACTCTAGGAGGGCAAGCAGGAGATGCATTCCAGGCTCAGTCTCTCCGACTTTCACTTACTATATTGGCATTGACATATATGCATCCCGCGATGCATACAGAAGCCACTGTGCACACAGAAGCCACTATCCTCCCTCTGGAACAGGACCAGGGACCCACAGCAGAAACCACTGCCCAGTTAGTGCAGCCTTTTCACTATTTTCTATAGCTTTGAGGAAGGTTACTGTCTTTAAGATTCCTTTGCTGCCATTGTGCTGGGGGGTGGGGGTGGGGGTTGGAACAATGGCTGCCTTCAGAGTGGGCCCCCAGCAATCTGAAGTAGCTGACCAAAGGTAGAGATGTGCCATCAGACCACACATCTCCAGAGTTTGGAGGACTAGTTCTTTTTGTTCCAACCTGGTAACAGCAAGCTAAGCCAGGAACCAGAGCAGCAGTCCTCATTCCTGCCAGCCATGAGGCTGGGGGAAGTGGGATGGTAGCCACTGTTGGGAGGATGAAATTCTCTGTTCTTTGTCACAGTTTACCAGCTTCTTCCTTCTCCTCCCTGGATGCTGTACAGTGATCTCCTAGACTCCAGAGTTTCAGAGTGGTTGATTCAGACGGTTCCTGCCTTGTTTTGGTTGAACAGACTGATTCCTGAATCTTCCTACTCTGCCATCTTCCCACAACTCTCTATTTGACTACATTTTAACAATTTATGTGAAGGTATGCTGCACAGAACTAAAGGTTCCTTCTTCTTGGTGAATTACCAAAAAATCTGTACAAACTCAGCTCTGTGAATAAATCAGAAGCTGCCACACTATACCCTGGGACAACTGTGTAAAAAAATTATTGTTTAGGGAGCAGTGTGGTACGATCAAAAATTTGAAACTGGACATACTTGAGCTTATCGCTAAGTGACACTGCATTTCCATTTCCTGGACCTCACTTTTGTTAAACTTGGGATTTGACAATTTAATGACTTATTCATTTGGATTAAGGTATTTATAAGCATATGGATTCATGTTTATGAGTAAAGGAAAATACTCATTTTGACATTAATCAAAGAAAACAGACTTATCCTGATACTTTAACTGGATATTGCTCATAAAAGATAAATAATGGCAAAAGCAATTTTAAAAACTAGACAAGAAGTCCATAGTTTGACAAAAAAAGGGGGGGGGGGCAAAAGGAAAGGCACACTGGGGAGGTGATATTTAAATGGTTCTGGTATAGACTCACTTCATTACTTTTTAATGGAAACTTCTCTGCCATATCATTTCTGCAACTTAGCAGGATATTTTAAATACATGGACAAGGTCAAAATGAGGAACAGTTATAAGATCATATTTGAATGAATTTATATTTTCTAGCATTCCTATGCTGTACACGTATTACATAAATGCTATTGCCCTTAGTTTTAAATGATGTTCAAGATAATTATGGGAAGGACAGATACATACTTTCACATAAACATTTTTTTCTGCTGTGATGTTGGCGTGCAAGATTCTGGTGCAGTATGGCCTCCAGGGAGAGTCTAGAGACCACCAAGAAGATGCAGGAAGTAGTGGGGGCCAAATATGTCAACACATCTTATGAGTCATATACTTGAAGATCCATGATTCATGTATTTCATAAATTCTTTGTAGTCAAGTATTTTAAGCTAGGGATTGGAATAGTTATAGGGACGAGATTGACTTCCTTCTCCAGCCCTCAAGATATGGATAAGCTTTAGGAACCACTCATCTTTCCAGTTATACTTAGGCTGAGAGATTCACTATGTCGTCTGCACAGACTCCTCAACATGATCTGGGCCAGACTGTTTACATCTTCCTGGGACTCATTGCACTCAACAAACCTTTGTCCAGGTACAGAGGATCTACCAGCTGTGTTGTGAGAGGACAGGGACCAAGGTAGAATTTTTCCACCAGAACGTGCTCATGTGCCTTTATGCATTCTCCAGGGTAAAGATTTAGTTTGTTTAAAAACAGATATAACAGAAAACTCAGCAGGCAGCTTCTGGAAAAGGAATGCTTGAGAATCAGCTTGGGTCTTCTGAAATAATTTGTTCACTCTAGGAGTTGAAGGGATGAGACAGATGGGGGATTATTTATTTTTTTCTTATCATCGCTCAGAAAACCTGGGTGCTGCATGATTTGGATATGCTGTGGCTTATCTTTTTTCCTTAAACAAGGCAAGCTTCTGGGGTAATTCTTCTTTATACCAGTGTTGTTTGGTAAAAAGATTTTAAAAGTTCAACCAGAGCCATGCTGTGGGACTTGGCAGAAAAGAGGAAAATTCAATACGCTATTTACAAACAGTTCCTATGGCCGGTTGAGCAATTGAAAATCCCACCCCATGGTGCATCTTACCTATTAGTTAATCTTCTTGCTCACTCTCTGTTGGGTCATTTATACTGTCAACCTGACTGTTCATTTCAACTGTAATAAATAAGAAAAAATAAAGTTAAACTTTTTTTTATGCCAAAAATTTTCAAGCACATTAAAATGGACTGCAATTTGATACTTTTCTGATTTTCTTGCTTATACCTTTTTTTGGTTTATGTTCATTCATTCAAGATTTGAGCACCATTCTTGTGACTTTTTGCTGGTGGAATTAAGGGGTGGGCAGAAGTGCCTCTCTACTAACAGTAAAGATGATATTGTGCTGTGCAATTTCATACGAGTTTTTTTGATTAACAGTGGATGTTTCTATTATCCTTCTTAGGTAAATTACAAAGCATTAATAGATGTCTAAGAAAATAGAGAAAGCAAAGCAAAACATATCACTGCCATGCAAAGAAGGAAGTAGCTCCCTCTCTAGCAGGGCAATGTCAACAAGATCATTTGGTTTTCCATATTTTCTATCTCAGAATTCAAAACAGACCCTGTAAACCTGTCAGGGAGAGCACTGGCCAGGGAACATCATGGGCTAGATAAACAAAGCATCCAAACAGATTACACAGCTCTGGTAAAATGCACTTTTCCCTGAATCTGTGGATTGTTTTATTTGCACATTTGCATAAAAACAGAATGGCTAATTAGCACCATTGTCCAGAAGTAGCCCAGGGCAGGCACAGGTGCCACTCTAGAAATTTCCAAGGGTCAGAAGCTTTAGATTGATATTTTAAAGCCTCAAAGCCCACATTATAAAATGGGAGACTGAATATACAAATGGATGGTGGCCAAATAGTATATGACAATGGAGCTCAGATCTCCAACATCTGCAGCATCCAGAGCAGGAAGCCAAGCTGCGAACTCTGTAGCAACTGGCCCAGAACAGTCAGGGCTTGGTCAATGACTGCCAGCTTCCCTCATTTTTTGCTTCACTTTCAACTCGTGACCAACCAGAAAAAGCCAGATTTGCTACCGAAACCAATGGTATAAGATGCCCACTTGTAGTTGTTGGCTGCTTCTTGCCAACAACCTCTAATCAGAGGATATTTGAAGCCTAGCCTGTTTCCACTCTCAAGCTTTTCCACTTCTCTGCCTACCTTTGGGTCTGCCAAATAGAATTGACGGTGGTGAACTCCCTTGCTATAGTAAGCTCTGAATAAATAGCCTCTGTTTGTTCTCATTTGGGTAGTCTTTGTTTATTTCCACCAAACCAACAACCCAAATATCTTTTTCTCAAACATGAAAGCTTAACTAGAGTAAAAGAGTGGCAGATGCTGGTTTTCACATCCAAAGACGATTGAAAGTGGAAATGACACCTAAAACTCTCCTAATCATGAAGGTTTTAAAACCTGATCTCTGCATTCTCACAGCAAACTATCTTGGGTTTCTAATGATAAATGAGCTCATTCTAAACTGCACATATGAAGTAGCAACTCTACCTGTGTAAAGTGCATCCATTTTCTAACCTGGACCACAGAATTATTGTAAGCTCCCCCATCTCAGTGAAGGAGTGTGCAGAATAAAATACAGGAGAGCATTCTCATTCTGTCTCCTCCTCCAGCTCAAGGAGCACTGTTTCCAAAAACTATTAAAGTGTTACTATAAAAAGTAGTCCATGTTCAACAAAGTTTAGGAAAAGCAACATTAAACCACATTAAACACATTTCTTTACTGCTGAGACTTCTGAGGGCTTGTAGCTGTCGAATATTCATGTTGAATTTTCAAGTGAGGACTAAAACTCAGTATTTTGCATGTTTATTTCCCTTTGAATTAAGGAGCATGAGATGGGCCAGGCATTTCTGAGAACTTGCTTTGTTAAGAACCATATCTAAGATTCAAAACCAGATTAGGGCAAGTTAAGTTCAATTGGGCGTGGCTAACATGTGGTACCTGTTAATGGATGGGTCTGGGGCTTAAAGAGAATTTTCTCCTAGGTACCACCTGACCAGTTGGTGCAGAAGGGCTTGTAATTGTAGGAGGCAATTCAGGGGATGGTATGTCTGTGGGAGTGGGGAATGCCTGATATAGGAAACTCTGTTTAAAACTACTAAGTAAATTCTTCCACTGGCTAAATTTTTCCCAAGGTCATTATCAACTCAAACTTGCTTTTTTTTTTTCCTTTGGCTGTAAGAACCCAAATAGCAAGTATGTAAACAGTTGATCACCTGACCCATTCTGGTTCTCCTCAACTCTAAAGGCCAGTGGAATCAAATATTTACTGAATTGTGTGTGTTCAAAGAACTGCTTTCCTGATGCAAGCAGTGTTATTCCAAGCACTCATAGCAATATCGTGGGTGGGTAGGGAGGTGTTGATATTCCCGAGGCCCAGAATCTCCTGGAAGCCTTTAAAATTAGATGTGAATAAAGAAATGCTTTTGCCAAGGTATTTTGAAGGTACCTACAAAGACTGACTATGTTTTTGACTAAGTTGCCTGATCTGATGAGCTAGGACTCCCCTGAAGGCTGAATGGATAACAGTAGGGCAAGTATCTTTTGCAGAAGTGGGTGATATTTACTCAGATTTCCTCAGCCAGACTTCATTTCTGTTTGGCTTTGGAATCGCCCACCCTGGCCTTGGTATTGTGAGGTGTGGTTAACCTGAAGCACATGCTGTTTTAAATCACCTAGCTTCAGTGAAAAAACAAAAAACAAAAAACAGCCGTTTTTATTAGTTCCTAACATGCATTGGTTTTTGAAATTTACCTTGTTTTGACAGAGTATGTTGATTCATAGAACAGATAGCTCCCTGAACGTAATCCTATGTTATATGCAAAGAATGTGCCAGATTCGTATTTTGCATGAGCTCAAATAGCTCAGAGCCTTACCATCAGCACCAGTTGCATTTTCTGTGTCCCTGGAGGCTTCACTTTTCACAGGCACTCTAGGCATGTCCTCATCTTGAGCTGAAAGAGGGAACAGACAGTCCCTGAGTAATAGGGAATTATAACAGCCTGACTGTCAATTGTTCTGTCACCCTCCATTGCCCTCTGAAATTTAAAAATACTCCTGAACTCAACTTCTTTTGCTGACAAGGTTAAAGGAGGAAATAATGGGTTGAGTTGCTTGACTACTTTAGCTCTGTCTTCTAAGTTCTCTTTAATTTGTGAGGTAATCACATACATACATACACAATTCCTCAAATTATAAATCTGGTAGCATGAAAGTAGAAAAAGTTGGTTTAATCAGAACAACCTACAATTTAAATGTAGGGAAATGTTTGTCAGTGTGTGTGTGTGTGCCCGTGTGCAGTGTTTATGTAGATAACCTTTGAAGTTAAAAAAAAACACACAAATCTGTTTTATCTTAGGCATGCCTGAAAACAAATATTCATTCTTCTGGTAATGAGGTTTTTTTGTTTGTTTGTTTAAACACAAATGAGTGACTTATTTCCTTCTCTATGAGACCCTCTCACATGCTGCCATTTTGAATTGCTGAGAATCCAGTCTTTAGTTAATGGCCATCATTGTCATTCTCCACTTTTACAGCTTCAGGTGTGCCATCTGTACACTGTGGCTGAATCTGCATAATATGCTTGACATAAGCAGAAAGAGATTGTTTTCTTGTGAGAAAACTTCCAAATAGCCAAAAGGATGATAATCTCTTATGTAGTTAAGTATCTAGTATGTTTTTACAACTTGAGCAAGGGCATTTGTAAATTCAAGTACAGATAGAGATAAAGCATAAGAAAACCAATCATTTTCAAGTTTTGAATCTTTCTGTACTTTTCTCAACTGAAGATTAAATTTGTTTTCATTACATGTACTTATTGAGCCCACAGTATGTTCAATTCAGTGTGCTCCTTGGTGAGGATGAAACAAAGAGATAGAACTCAAAGGTAGAATTTGCACTCATGGGAATGAGTTACTGAATCTGACAACCTGAGCCTGAGTGGACATGTGGGAGAATCATCAGTGTTTGAAGACATAAAACAAGCAGAGTGGGAGAAGATACAGAAAATAATTGTAGACTTGAGGGTTAAAGGGTTAAATGGGGGTACCAAGCAATCTTTCGCTGCCAGTGCTGAGGAAGAGAACTGTGAATCAGAGATGTGTGTACTTGCACAGTGACTGTATAGAAGAAGAATGGAATATATGAGTACATGAGAGAACCCAGGGGAAGGATTACAAGAAAAATGACTTATGGGCTCCCAAGCCTCTAAGGATAACAAGAAAGTAACTGTGTCCATGGGTTCTTTCATTAGCTCTTGAGGATATGTTTCTTGAAGCTCCTAGTTGGCCTTGTTAACAATATATCACGTTTTCTCACTACGCCAAGTCTAGAAAGATGACCATTTTTCAATTGCTCAACATATTCTTTGAAGGCACAATTCCAGAAGAAAACATTGATTAATTCCTCTAAGCCTGGGAACAGGAAAATGTTGCTAATTATGATTCAAAACCCAGATAAAATGAGGAAAAACAGCATTGAAATATTTCACTGTATATACATAATTTTTGAATGATAGAAACTCTATAAGAAATGTTAAAAAAGACATAGATTGAAGAAATCTATTTGCACCATTTACAATAGACAAATAGTTAATATCTGTAATATATAAAGGTCTTCTAAAAATAAATTAAGATCAACAGCCCAACAAAAAAGGGAAAGAGATTTAATAGGACATTAAAAAAAAAGAAATAAAAATGGGAAAGGGATGTGGTTCAAGCAGTTGAGTGCCACCTCCCACATGGGCGGTCCCAGATTTGGTTCCCAGTGCCTCCTGAAAAAACAAAAACAAACAATAAGCAAAACAAATGAGAAAACCAACTCAGGGAAGCCAATGTGGCTCAGTGGTTGAGTGCCAGCTTCCCACTCACAAGGCCCTGGGTTCAATCCCTGATAGAAATGCAAATTAAAATCATTCTAAGAATGGGATTTCTGCCTCCACCTGAAGTAGACTGGCATGTTGAAAATTAACCCTATTTTTATCAGCAGACCTACACTAAAGAAAATAGTTTTTACCATATAAAAATAAATTCCAGTTGGATTATAGAACTAAATATCAAAGATAACATGAGAAAAGACTGTTATAACATTAGGTAAAAATTTCTTATATGGGACTGCGGTCACCCCTCGGGCTGAAGTGTGGTTTGCTGGCCTGGCAGGGGAGCGGCCGCGGTAGGCCTAATTCCGCTGCCCCCATAATAGGGTGGTTGGTCGGGCCCACCGCCACCCCTGAAGGAAGCTCGGCATGGGCGCAGAGTGCCCTCGGGTCTCCCCTTCCCGGCAGCCATGCTTCCGCGGCCGCCCCTCCTCCCAGATGGCGCCACCCGATGCCTTGTGGGGCGGCACCCTTCTTCTTCCTTCTCCCTGCGCAGGCGCAGGGCAGAAAATTCCATTCTGCCCTTTTCCCCTCCCCCGACAGCAGCAACAGCCAGGTGTGGGCGGAAAAATCCAGCCCGCCCTTTTCCCTTCCCCCGACAGCAACAACAGCCAGGCGTGGGCGGGAAACTCAAGTCTGCCCTCCACCCCAGCAACAGCAGCCACCAATCCCTAAACCCTGCCCCTTCCCCCAGCAACAGCGACAGCCAATCCCTAACCACCACCCCTCCCCCATCCGGTACCGCCCACTGACCTTTCGCCGGCAACCAATCAGAACGGGGCGTGGCTTTGACCAATCAGCCTTCCCCAGCCCCTATAAAACTGTTGCCTCTCCCTCAATAAAGTGGACTTGCGTGTTTACCTTGTCTCCACGGTAGTTCTTCTGCCGTGCGCCCTCCAGTCCTGAGAGCCCCCGACAAGGGCCTGGCCTCCCTTGTCCCCAGTTCGTCGCCTGCTTCGCCAGGCGACCCCTTCGTCACCGGCTTCGCCGGGCGACCCCGTCAGCCGAACCGCGCAACCCCTTGTGAGACCGATCCCTCGTCTGCTGCCGGACCGACCCCTCGTCCCAGGTGGGACCGACCCCTCGTCCCAAGCGGGACCGACCCCTCATCCAGAGCTGGACCGACCCCTCGTCCGCAGCCAGACCCCACCTCTACCGACCGAGCAAGCCGCCGAATGGGACAAACAAAAACACTATTAGGAAAGATGTAATTTGGAAAACATTAAAATTAACTATAAGCTTATTAGAATATTGTTAAGAGAGTATATAATAAGTTAAAGATTGGAAGAAGCCATTTGTAATGTATGTTACTTTTTTTAAAGGACTGTTGTACAGAATATATAAGGAAATCAATATTCAAAATAACAGGAAATCTTGGGGAACCTAACAGAAAATGGGCAAAACACAAACAGGCATGTCACAAAAGATAACCTGTGATTTTTTTCTTTTCTTTTTTTTTTCGCATTACTTTTACCAAATCTCATGGATTTAAAAGCCTTGTTTTTTTCACTAGTAAAATGACTTAAGATGTTATGACTCCTTGTTCAGTTACCTAGGACACCATCAGAATTAATTAAAACAATTAATATTTATAAGAAATGATTACTATAGTAGGAAATTAATAATAAAACTAGCTTTATGTGAACTTTACTTCCTTGACTTTCTCCTTAGGGTTGCTTTTGCCATGGGATCTAGAGATACCTGTAGCTGATTCTTCCAAGAAATCTCTTCTAACGTAGCCATTGCTAGCCATGGCAAATAAACCTGGAAACTTTACTATGGAGAAACCCCCTCTTGCATCATGGGAAACTTTCTAATAGGTAGGATGCCAGTCAATTGAATGACACTGAATGAATATGAAAAACAATATAAAAAGCTTTTAAGAACTGGGCAAGAGAGGAAGACTTGAAGAAAGTCCAAGAGGTAAATCAGAAAACATTGATATATAATTATATTTATATTGTTTATAAAATGTTTTGTCTTTTTGACCTCATTATCTTACAGTGGAGGCTATGAGAAGTCTCAGTTTGCCATCCACTACAGTAGTACAAATTAACATGAGAGAAAATGGCAGGTTTGTGATCACAAGAGAGTAGGGAAAAGAGAAATCAAGTTTCGTGTCTCTGCACACGGCTGCATGCCTACGGCAGGGGGAGGCATCATGTGTTACATTCACTTTTTTAAAAAATTTATTAAAATATATCACTCATACATAAATATACATAAACAATAAGTGTATAATAGTTGTGAACTTAAAAAACAAACATTATAACATCTCACCCTATCACCAATAACTTGCATTGTTATTAAACCTTTTCTACTAATGATTAAAGAGCATTGTTAAAATATTACTATTAAAGTAGTTTTCCCTAACCAATCCGATTATTATCCTTATATCATTTATATGTGAACATACATAAACAATTAAGTGTATAGTAAAAGTTGTGAACTTACAAAGCAAACATGCATAACATCATACATATATCAATCCTCCACCAACACTTTGCATTGTCATGAGGCAATTGTTACAAACTGTGAAAGAACACTGTCAAAATCTTACTACTAATCATAGTCCTTATCTTACATTTGGTGTGTTTTTCCCCCAACCAACGCTATTATTTTTAAGTATTTTTTATGACAGTTTTAAACTTATAAAACAGTCATGTACATGTGCAGAATTCCCAAACACCCCTCCATCAGTACACCACAATGTGGTGTGTCATTTGCTACAAATAATATCATCTGATTGTTACTATGTCCATAGTGTACATTTGGCTCACATTTTCCATACTGCCTCAGTATCATCTTTTGCATAGATGGAAGAATATTATATTATTACTACTAACCACAGTCCATAGGTCACTCCAGCTGTATTTTTCCCATGCTTCTCCAAATTCTCATCACCCTGCAGTAGCGATGTACATTCATTCTAGCTAACAAAGGACACTCTTGCACTTGTACCATCAACCACAATTCTCACCCACCTCTTGGTTTACTGTGCTATACAGTTCCTAGGTTATTCTCAAGCATTCTGTCAATTGGCATTTACATAACTAGACTACCATTTTCAATCACATCCCCATTTATAAACTAGCTGTTACTCACTGTGTATTACCATCCACTCTATACATTTCCACACTTTTACAGTAAAGCTAATTAAAACTTCTACACACATTAAACATCAGTAGTCCACTCAGTCCTTCTTTTATCTCCTTCAAGAATCCATCACCTACCACAAGGTCTTGAAGATATTTTCCAATAATTTCTTCTAGAAGTTTTATGGTTACTTTTATTTTTAGTTTTTTGATCCATTTTGAGTTAATTTTTGAATAAGGTGTGAGATAGGGGTCCTTTTTCCTTCTTTCAGGTATGGGTGTCCAATTCTTTCAGCACCATTTGTTGAATGGACTGTTCTGCCTGAGCTGTGCATTTGACAGGCTAGTCAACAATCACTTGACCATACCTGTGAGGGTCTGTTTCTGAGCCATAAATTTGGTTCCATTGGTCTATGTGTCTGTCTTTAGGCCAGTACCATGCTGTTTTTACCACTATAGGTAAGTGTTATGATTTAAAGCCTGGAGATAAGGGTTTATGTTTCCTTTTTATGATGTTTCTGGCTATTCAGGACTCCTTACTCTTCCAAATAAATTTAATGATCGTGATTTCAATTTTTTCTTTAATGCTGGTGTTATTTTTATTGGGATTGCATTAAATCTGTATATCAATTTGAGTAGAATTGGAATCTTAATGATATTTAGTCTCCTAATCCACGAGCATGGAATGTTCTTGCAGTTATTTAGGGGATTAGAGTTTTTTTATTTGTTTTAACATTGAGTTGCATTTTTCTGAATACAAGTGCTTTACATTGTTGGTTAAGTTTATTCCTATTTGAGTTTTATCTGTCATATTTTATTTTCACTACTCTTTGCCACTTTTAGTTTTATTGATATAATCTTCATTTCTAGACTCTCTTCCAGGCCTCTCTCTCCTGTCTTTTCTTTTCAGGCTCTAGCACATCCTTTAGTATTTCCTAAAATTCTGGTCTCTTGCTTAGAAATTCTCTCAGTTTCTGTTTATCTGTGAATATTCTAATTTTGCCCTAATTTTGAAAGTCTTGCTGGATATAAGATTCTTGGTTGGAAGTTTTTGTCTTTTGGTGTCTTAAATATATCAGACCACTGTCTTCTTGCCTCCATGGTTTCTGGTGAGAAATCAGCACTTAATCTTATTGGATATCCCTTATATGTTATGCATTGCTTTTTTCTTGCTGCTCTCAGAATTCTCTCTTTGTCTTTGGCCTTTGACATTCTGATGAGTATGTGTCTTGGAGTTGGTCTATTTGGATTTTTTCAGATGGGAGTATATTGTGCTTCTTGGACAGGGATATCTATGTCCTTCAATAGTGTTGGGAAATTTTCTACCATTATTTCTTCAAATATTCCTTCTGCCTCTTTTTCCTTCTCTTCTCCTTCTGGGACACGCATGACATGTATGTTTGCATGCATTTTGCTGTCGTTTAGTTCCCTGAGACCTTGTTCACTGTTTTCCATTCTTTTCTTCATCTGTTCTTTTGTATGTTCATTTTCAGAGGCCATTTCTTCAAGCTCACCAATCCTTTCTTCTACCTCCTCAAATCTACTATTATATGATTCCAATTTTAGTTTTTTTAAAAGATTTATTTATTTTTATTTATTTCTCTCCCCTCTCCCCCCCACCCCCCAGTTGTCTGCTCTCTGTGTCCATTCGCTGTGTGTTCTTCTGTGACTGCTTCTATCCTTATCAGCGGCATCAGGAATCTGTGTTTCTCTTTGTTGTGTCACCTCTCCGTGTGTGCGGTGCCATTCTTGGGCAGGCTGCACTTTCTTTCACGCTGGGCAGCTCTCCTTATGGGGCGCACTCCTTGCACATGGGGCTCCCCTATGTGTGGGACACCCCTGTGGTGCAATGTTTTTATAATTTCATTGATTGCATCTTTCATTCCCATAAGATCTTCTGTTTTTCTACATATGCTTTCATATTCTTCTTTGTGCTCATCCAGTGTCGTCTTAATATCCTTAATCTCCTTCACCATCTCATTGAATTTATTAAGGTTATTTGTTTGAACACCTATAATTAGTTATCTCAATTCCTTTATGTCATCTGGAGGCTTATCTTGTTCCTTTAACTGGGCCATAGCTTCCTGTTTTTTGGTGTGGATTGTAATTTTTTGTTGGTGTCTTCGCATCTGGCTTACTATAATATTTATTTTGGTGCAGTTTTTCTCTCTAGGTTAGGGCTTCCTATCATTTCTCCCTTGCTGGTTGTGCAGTAGGAGTGAAGCATGTAGTTGGTGCTGTAAGCTGTGGAGGCTCAAGCTGCCCTCATTGCACCAGGGACCAATGAAGCTTCTTCCAACTTTCTCCTTTGCCGGGGGTAGGGACAGAGACTCAACTGTGTGGAATAATTCACGTGCAGGCCTAGACTGTAGCTGCCCAGAGAGACTGATGAAGCTTCGCATCCCTTTCTCCCCTGCCTGGGGCAGGGATGGAGCTGCAGGTGTGGGCAGCAATCTATGCAGTGCGGGTCCAAGTCGACCGCAGTTACCCTGACAGACTTCTGATTTTCAGTCTACGGCAGCCAAAGTTACCTGCAGTTACCTGTATAGGCTGGTGTAGGGCTCCTCAGCCGCCTCCTGGCCAGAGGTTGGGCTGAAGCCTAGGCAGGCTGCAGGCTGATCTGCGTGAAAGAAACTGGTTTCTGCCAGCACTGAGAGTTTCAGTCAGCCTGGCTTCCCCTCAGGTTGGAGGTGGAGCCAAAATTGTGGCTACTGACCTCTTTCTGACTTGGGCTGGTTCATAACCCCCTGTTCCCAGGGTTATCTCTTAGGCAGCCCAGTCTACCAATCTGTAGCCGAAATTGGCAGCCAACCGTCTCCCCCTCCTCTGTTTTTGGGAAATGGAGCTTCCAATTCCTGTCACAGAGCAGTTCCTGAAGTAGGACAATCCCCAGCCTCTGTGATTTGGCCGGTAATTTCCCAGAGAGGCTGGTGCAGGTCCCCACAGCTTCCTCCCAGCTGGAGGTGGCACTGGGGCCTAGGCTAGAGCTGCAATGTGATCTGGATGGGAAGAAGCCAGTCCCCACCAGCACTGGAATTCTCAGTCCGCCCCGCTTCCCCTCGTGCCAGGCATGGAGTTAAGATTGCGGCTCCCAGTCTCTTTCTGACCTGGATAGGCTCAAACCTTAGCTCTTCTCAGGATCATACAGTAGCCCACTGAATTTCCTCATCATAGCTGAAATTGGTGCCCAGCAGTCTCTTCCTCCCCCATTTTGGGGAAGTGGAGCTTTGAATTCCAACCGTGGAACAGCTCCCCAGGTGGCTTGTGCTCCAGTGGAGGATGGGCACCGGCCTCCATGGCATGGAGCACTCTACTTATGAGTCTTCTCTGCAGACGGGCAGTCTCCTCCTTCCACTCCTTCAAAGACATTGCAGGATGCTCTTCTGGTCTCCCGGAGCCCCCAGACAGGTGCTTCAGCCAGCTCCAGAGAGCTCTGGGTGTTTACTAACTGCCCTGTAGCAGGAGCTGACTCCAGGAGCTCCTTACTCCACCGCCATCTTGCTGTTTGTTGTTACATCTGCTTTTGAAAACTGTAAAGGTCTGTTTGGTAGACAGTATTTTTTAAAAACATTTTTTTACTAGAGAAGTTTTACATTTACAGAACAATCAGGTGTAAAGTACTAAATCCCATATAACACCTTGCATTGGTGTGGAACATTTATTACAAGTGAGGATAGAACACTTAATAATTGTGCTATTAACTATAGTTCATGGTTTAAATTAGGATTCACTGTATAGTATAGTTGTATGGATTTAAAAAATTTTTTTTATTACCACATATACAATCTAACATTTCCCCCTTTAATCACATTCAGATATATATTTCAGTGCTGTTGATTACGTTCACAATGTGTTACCTCCTAATGCATGGTGGAGATGGTGGCATTACTTATTTAATAGCATGAGCATGCATGGTGTGCACCTGTGTGTGTGAATGTGGTATGAACATGAGTGTGTGCTGTGGCATGCTCATGTGAACATGCATGTGCATATGTGTATGCATGTGCAAGTGTTCGCATATGAATGTGGGGGTTATTTGGAAAGAAGTAGAGGAACAACAGGCATTTGTCGCTGTGCCATGCCTGTGGATAAGGTATTGTCCCTGGCGGCTTCTCCCCTGCAGGATGATGCAACTGAGAGCCCCAGAGAAATGATTCCATTTCACTTAGACAACAGAGAATCTGATCAAAACGAAAATTACCTCAGCAACCTATTTATCCCAGTTGGCCTGGGACCCCTCCCATTTTGTGATGGCTGCTTCTTGGAACACAGACATGAGGACATATCAGGGCCCCTAGTGGGAGATTAAAGATGTGGAAATAGAAATAGTCTCAAACATTCAATACCGTTTTCATTTTCAATTACCCACTGCAATTGTCCTTCTCAAGGCCTTGATTATGGTAACCTTTTGTAGGTCAGTGGTATTACATGAAAAATAATAAATGAAACAGATCCCATCACAGAAGAAAAGATACTGTGATGCATACAGAATGCAGCCAAACAGGTTTAAAAATACATCAACAAGGAGAGATGCTGGCAGATCCCCCAAGTTTTTCTACTGAGATTTGTGTTGGCAAACTCCACATAACAGAGTTATTATAAACTCTACAAAGAAATAATTACAGCTAGAACTATATGTAAAATATATGTAGAATATGTAGTTACATAGGTTTCACAACAGAGAAAGCAGGGCCTTTATGGGTTCAATTTCATTGAATTAAAGTGGTATTGACCCAAATCAAACATTCCTGAGCCACCTTAATAACTTGCATCACATCTATGTTACTTTATTAATGTAGTATGTTACATAATTGTAAAGTGCTTGCTTCTTCCATATTACCCTCATGGAAGTGTAGTTCACTGTCCCTTGGCATTGGGCTTGGCCATGAAACTTGACGGAAACTGGCTTTGGCCGATGGGATATTTGCAGAAGCTAGTCAGGTAGAGGCTAGAAATGTACTTGCCCTTTTGTACTCCTGCCTCTCACCACAAGAACAGCACCCTTTAGGGAGCCACTGATCCAAAAAAGATTCAACCTGGACCCAACCCACAGCCTGAAGGCCTTCCTGCCCTAGAGGAGAGTAGCTGATCCTCCTGTTCCATAGCACGAGAATATGATTGTGAGACCCCAGGAGAACTGCTGGGGAGGATGGCAGAGTAGGGAGCTCCAGGACTCAGTCCTTCCACCAAAACAACTATTAAACAGGCAGGAGTTGTCTGAAACAACTGTTTTGAAATTCAAAAGGCCAGAAGAAAACTGTACAGCATCCAGGGAAGACTGAGAGGAAGAGGCTAGTGAATTACAGTAAAGTTCTGTAAATTGCTGTCTCTGCCCCAGGGAATACCCATCCCTATCCCCCACGCGCACAGCAGCCCACTGCAGGGTCCAGCCACTGGTGAGCTGCTGGTGACAAGAACAGGGTGTGCACAGCCAATCACTGATGGTTGCTTTTGCTTAGTGAATTTGGATTGCTGGGTCCCGGCTCTGAGGACAGCTATTGTTTTGACCAGCACAGACTTTAAGTCCATAAAATGAATTTTAAGTGAAATACAGTTATGAGGGACAAGATGGTTATTACATGTTGATAAAGGGGACAAATCGGCAGGAAGATGTAACAATTATAAATACAAATGCATCTATGATCAGAGTTCCCAAATCTATGCAGCAAATACAGTGTTAAAGGCAGAAACTAATGGTTCTCCATTAATAGTAGGAGACTTTAACACACCACTCTCAATAACAGATACATCTTGTCAGTAGGTCAATAAACAAGTACAGGACTTGAATGATACACTAAACCAACTAGACCTAACAGAGATGCATTGAACACTGCACCCAACAAAAACAGAGAAAACATTTTTCCTGAGTGCACATTGCTCATTCTCCAGGATAGACCATGTATTGGGTCACAAAACAAGTCTCAGTAAATTAAAAAATACTGAAATCATACAATGTATATTCTCCTGCCACAATGAAAGGAAACTAGAAATCCATAACAGAGAAAGAAAAAATTCATAACTATGTGGAAATTAAACAACATTCTTAAACAACCAATGGGTTAAAGAGGAAATCAGAAGTGAAATTAGGAAATAGCTGTAGGCAAATAAGAATGAAAATATAACATACCTAAACCTATGAGATACAGCAAAATCAGCACTAAGAGGGAAATCTATAGCTCTAAATACATTAAAAAAGAAGAAAATACATTTAAAAAGACTTCAAATCACAGACCTAACCTCAAAACTGGAAGAACTAGACAAAGAAGAGCAGAAGGAAAAAATGAGCAGAGGTAAGGAAATAACAAAAATTAGAGTGGAGCTAAACATAAAACAAAAAATGAGTGAATAAAGAAAACCAAAATTGGTTCTTTAAAAAGAACAATAAAATTGACAAATCTCTACCTAGACTAACAGAAGGGAGAGTATACAAAGAATGAAAGTCCCAGAAATGAAAAGGGGAGTGTTACTAACAGTGCTGAAGTAAAAAGGACTATAAATGGATTCTATGAATAACTGTATGCCAATAAATTAGATAATCAAGATGAAATGGACAAATTCTTAGAAACACACAAACTACCTAGACTGACTCAAGAAGTAGAACATCTCAACAAACCAATTACTAGTAAAGAGATTGAATCAGTAATCAAAAACCTAGAAACCAAGAAAAGCCTAGGACCAGATGATTCTATAATGTAATTCTACCAAACATTCCATGAAGACTTAACTCCAATTCTGTTCAACCTCTTCCATAAAACTGAAGAGAAGCGATCACTCCCTAATGCATTCTAAGAGGCCAATATCACCATCATACCAAAGCTGGGGAAAAAAAAACCCTACAGAGCAAGATTTCTTATGAATATTTACGTAAAAATCCTCAATAATAAAATATTAGCAAACTGAATCCAACAGCATAGTAAAGGAATTATATACCTTGATCAAGTGGGATTTCTCCCTGCTATGCAAGGTTGGTTTGATATAAGAAAATCAATGTAATAAACCACACTAACAGAATGAAGGGGGGAAAAAACACATGATCATCTCTATTGACGCAGAAAAGGCATTTGACAAAATCGATCACCCTTTTTGATAAAAACACCTTGAAAACTAGGAATAGAAGGAAACTACCTCTGCATGATAAAGGGCATATATGAAAAACCCAGAGCAAATATCCTACTTATTAGGTAAAAGACTGAAAGCTTTCCTTCTAAGAAGAGGAACAGGGCAAGGATGCCCACTGTCACCACTGATATTCAACATTGTTCTGGAGGTTCTTGCCAGAGCAATTACACACGAAATAAAAAGCATTCAAATTGATTAGGAAGAAGTAAAACTTGCCTGATTTACAGATGATATGATCCTATATACAGAAAATCCTGAAAAATCCACAAAGCTCATAGAGCTAATAAATGAATTCAGCAAAATGACAGGGTTAAAGATCAACACTCAAATTCATAGTGGTATGCATAATTGCTTTATAAATTCACAATTCCTCTAATAAAAAAGGGTTGAAAAAACCAGTAGTGTTTCTATACACAAACCAGTTGTGAGCATTTCAAACAAGAAATCAAGAAAAAAATTCCATTCAAAATAGCAACTGAAAGAATCAAATATCTAGGAGTAAATCTAAAGGATTAAATCTAAATCTAAATGTTTTGTACAAAGAAAGCTACAAAATGTTGTGAAAAGAAATTAAAGAAGACCTAAATAAATGGACAGATATTCCTTGTTCATGGATTGGAAGACTTACTATCACTAAGATGTTAATGATACCCAAAGCATTCTTTAGATTCAATGTAATCCTAAAAAAATTCCAACAATGTTTTATGCAGTAATGGAAAGCCAGTCACCAAACTTATATGGACAAGTAATGTGCCCTGGATAGCCAAAGCCATCTTGAAAAACACGCTGGAGGACTCTCACTTCCTGATCTTGAAACTTATTACAGGGAAGCAGATGTGGCTCAAGTGACTGGGTTTCCATCTGTCATATGGAAGGGCCTGGGTTCAATCCATGGGGCCTCCTGGTAAAGGCATGCCAGGCCTGCATGGAGAGTAACACAGCAAGATGATGCAACAAAAGAGACACAGGGGAGAGCCAAGGAGAGACACGACAGAAACTAGGAACTGAGGTGGCACAAGTGTTGGGAAACCTCTTTCCCACATTGAAGGTCCCCAGGATGGAATCCTAGTGAAGCCTAGAGGAGAAAACAAGAAGAGAAGACAAAAGGAAACAGTCACAGAAGATCACACAACGAATGGACACAGACAGCAAAACAGCCAGGTGGGGGGAAGGTAGAGAAAAAAAGTATTAGCACTGAAAATGACAATTTCTTAGGCAGCCACATTACACTGAGAGATAAATGAGAATGTAACTATTAAAAAAAAACTTATTACAAACTATAGTAATCAAAACAATTTGGTACTGGTACAAGGGCAAAGTTTTGGACCAATGGAATAGTATTGAGAACTCAGAAATCAATCCTCACATTTATGGCCAACTGACTTCTGACAAGGTAGTAAAGATTACTCAGTTGGGAAAAAATAGTATCTTCAGCAAATAGTGCTAGGAAAACTGGATTTCCTTTTGCCAAAAAAAAAAAAGGAGGGCCCTTACTTCATACTACATACAGCAATCAAGTCAAAATGGATCAGAGGCCCAAGTTTCAGAGCTATAATATCAAACTCCTAGAACATAGGGTAGCATTTTCAAAGTATTGTGGTAGGCAATAGGTTTTAGACTTTATGTCCAAAGCCAAGAAAAAAAAAATACATTAATGGGACTTCGTCAAAATTAAAAACTTTTGTGCCCCAAAAGTTTTATCATGGAAGGAAAATGACAGCTGTTTTAGTTTGCCACAGGGCTGCTAATGCAAAGTCCAAGTAATGTTTTGGGCTTTATAATGGGAATTTTATTTGGGGTAAAAGGCTTATAGTTCTGAGGCTGTGAAATGTCCAAATCAAGGCACCAGCAGAGATGCTTTCTCATCAAAGTTAGCTCCTGGGGTCCTGCCATGTGGCAAAATGAGATGGCTGCAGGATCTCTGCTTAGGTCCCTCCCTTTGCTTCCAGAATCTACCATCTCCTGGAGCCCAGCTTTGGGCTACCAGGCATAGGGTTTGTCTCTTTACCCACCTCCTCTCTGTCTTGGCTGCTCTGCTTTCTTCTTGAGTTCAGCTCAGAGCTGTCAGGCAGATGGCTCTTCTCTCCAGCCTTGAGCTGTTCCTGGGACCAGCCTTTTGGGGGCTTTGTGCTTAAGTGTTGGCTGCTAGTGTTTCTGGAGTTCCCCCTCATATGCTCCCTTTTACTAGGTCTCTCTGTGTCTTCATTTATATAAAACCCAGCAAAAGGGCAGACACTCAACCTGAGTCATGCCTCACTGATGTGTCCAGTCAAAGGATCTCACATCCATGGGAATAGATTAGTTCAAAAACAATATCTGAAAGTCACAAATCCAATAAAGGATTAATATCCAGAATATAAAACAAATCCTTCAATGAAACAACACTTGTTAACTGACAAACATTCCAATTAAAAAGGGGTCAAAGATTTGTCTAGATATCTTTCCAAAGAAGATATAATAATGACCAGAAAGCACATGGAGAGATGTTCATCATCATTAGCCATCAGGGAAACGCAAATCAAAGACAAAATGATTCATACCCATTAAGAATGACTACACTTTTAAAAATGGAGACAAACAAGTATTGGAGAGGCTGAATTAACATATCCAAAAGAGAAGTCCCTTAACAGACATACCCTGACTCAGTAATGCTACCAAAATAGAAGAAAACTGGACTTGGAGTCTAGGGCAAATGGGAGAAAGTTTTTATTCCACTTGCATAGATACCAATTTCTGTTCTGTTTAAGCTACTGATATTACAGAAGAAGAGCTCAATTAGAGCTTATGTTTCCATGGACCACCAAGTTCACTATCAATGTGGAGGATTCAAGTGCAATGCAGTAAAAGGAGGTCAAAGACCAATTAACCCAGGAAGAACAGACTGTCAAGGTAAACACAGAACTTAGAAGTTGTCTTATGGTACACTGCATTAAAATGAGTGTCCCACAAATTGCTCTTTATAGTCAAGTCACCAGCACTATTTAAAGTTAACTTAAAAGCCATTCCTCTCAATGATGTGGTTCCAACAACCATAAACTAAATAGATTTATCCTCAAAAAGACAATTCCAGACCTTTGTAATGACACAGGCTTATCCATTCGCATAGCTGCTTAGGCAGCATCCAGGTTTCATATCCAGGTTTTTTTTTGTGTGATAATAGGGGTATCAGGGGACAGGGGTGTTAAACATCCACTTCTGAAAAATTCTTACAGCATAAAAAGAGGCAAAATAAATCTGGCGGACATTTTTAATTAAGATTTACCAGCCACTTTTCCTATAACAAATGCCACAGCAACAAACCACAGCTCCAACCTCTGTAAATTTCCTCTCTCCATTGCACACGCCTTTTTTTTTTTTGGAACTTCCTTTTCTGTTATCAATAATAGATTCTGAATCTCAGGACCATCTCTTTTGTCCACCTTTCTCCAATGTCACCATCTGTGAAAGGGATAATGTGTAACTCTGTAGCTGGGCTGGGCTTTTCCAAACCCAAGCTCTGGCATTTCCATTTGTGTGCTCTTGGGCAAGTCCTCTTAACTTCCAGAGTCTCTCTTGTTCCCTTGCAGATAATGATATATCCCTCTTAAAACTTATTTGGATCAAAAGAGATAATGACTGACCATAATAAATACCTGATTAATATTTATTGGCTGGGAGAAACAAAAAGTTAAGTATCTATTTCTAGGTATCTCTTCATCACTGACCTTTAAGCACACACACTGAGTGGATTCACCTCTTTGTATCATTCAAAAACTTATTACCTATTTCTCCTGTCTGGAATCATTCATTTGTTTAGCCAGCCGGCATATATATGTTGAGATCCTACGTTCATGAAAAGTGCAGAGATCTGGCTTATCTGGCTCAACTCTCTGAGGAGAAACTACTATTGCTTTTCAACCAGTATGTTATTTTATTACTTGTCCATAGTTAGTTTCCTTGCATTCCAAGTGAAAGAAAAATATAAAAAATAAATCCCACCTCTCCCTCCCATTTCTCTCTTGCCAGTTTTGGAACAAGACTGTTTTCAATTAGCTAAAGGTGGTAAGTTGGTCCTGAGTCTTCCATAACGTATCAATTTCAGATATAAACGTCCTTAACCTGTGTCTGTTTTTCTTGCAGTGTTTGAGGTTTTGGCTGGAAAAAGTCTATTTTAGTAAGTTCCAGGTGTGTTTGCAGGGTAAATTGTGTTGAACATGCATATTAACATAAAACTCCTTTCTCTAAACATCTGTGGCTTGTTGGTCTTTCAGGAACTATCTGGAAGAAGCATTTTCTTTGTAAGAGGCAAAGAGGCCAGAAGTATCTCCAGTGTTGTTTGTGCTGGATTTCTTATCAAGAGTGTAGAATATTCCAGGCCCAGGTCCATCCCACTTTATCTGTACTGTTGCCTGTTGCCGTGGGGGGCTGCTTCTCTATTCCATTTTGCTGCTTTCTCTGCCAGCCTTCCAGACTAGAAAGTGATCAGTCCTATGCAGACTTCTCAGGCAAGGAAGGGAATTCTTTTTACTGGGGATTCTCAAGAACCTCTTCCCCTCCTTGTTCACTCAAAAGATCTTGTCCTATTTTTTTTTCTCTTTTGTTTTCTTTTTGGTGAAATTCCCTTTTTCTGCTAGAGATCATTAATTCTAGGCATTTATTATTGGTCTGCCTTTCTTCTCCCAATATCCTCCAACAGGAGATAATGGAGAATAACTATGCGTTTCCTGTGTATTTGAGAAAAAGAAGGAAAGAAAGGTGTTCATGGTTGACTTCATGCTCTTATGGAAATTTTTCTGGCTACTTCTCTCCTAGTTGGGGGAGTAAGTTGTATTAGTGAAGATCTTATTCAGGATTATTTCTGCACCTTGTTGAGTTAGGAGGTGGGTTGAGCCACACCAGGCTCATGGCTTCCACATTTCTGGAAATGTCTTTCCTTTATCCTGGGTAGTATCCCTTTCTTTTGTTTGATTGCTATTGGTGTTGACATCGCCTGTTTATTTTATTTATTTGCTGTTTATATTATACTTGGGGAGAGGAGGTTTTGAAGTCTGATTTCACACCACCATTTTAAACCCAAGGTCAGGTGCCTGGTCTCCTTTGAGATGTTGGCTATGGATGTCATGCACACACCTGGTCTTTGCCAGCAACTGG
This sequence comes from Dasypus novemcinctus, assembly GCF_030445035.2. Taxonomy (NCBI): domain Eukaryota; kingdom Metazoa; phylum Chordata; class Mammalia; order Cingulata; family Dasypodidae; genus Dasypus; species Dasypus novemcinctus. The sequence continues at coordinate 14,562,574 of NC_080696.1, read as the reverse complement.
TTTGAGAATATTTTTCAAATGACAGTTCTGATTTCACTTGATTTACCTATAAACCAATGCTTCTTTTGGGCAAATGTACAATTGTAACCATCTGCAGCTCACCTAATTTGTTTTCGCCCAAATAGCCCCAACCTGACTCTTCTACCCCTCTTCATCACTGGGACAAGCACTATAGACACACACCCTTGACTTCATTGCCAAAGTCAAATAATAAAAGATTAAGCTGTCAGGATCAAATTTGTGGAAAATCTGCATGTTTCAACAAAACACCCTTTCCATGGCAACACACATCTTCATATTTTAATTGGGAGAATTCTAACCTTATCAAAATCAGATGCTGTCTCTACTAGTAGATAGAAGGCAGTGGTGGCAGCTGGGGGTGGGTATGAAATCCCAATAGATATATAAATCCTTCTGTTAACATTTAAGATGTGCTTCTGACAATAACAGATTCATTATCTGTTATTGTCAGAAGAAGTACTCTATAGAGAAACTCGGTAGTTAGGAAGAAAAGCCAAAAATTTTTTTTTACCAGATATTTGTGTCTACCATGTACTAGGATACAAAGTGAATGAGACATATTGCTGCCCTCGTGGAGTTCACAGGCCAGCCAAGTGAGGGATGGAGTTATTAACCATCCACAATGCGGAGTTGCCATGTGATGACGGTGTGATAGAGGTAGGAATCAAAAACTGTAGAGAAACAAAGGAGGGGGAGTGATTCACCTTCCTGGAGGGGGGTGGTAAAGAAAGATCTCTGAGAAAGACATGACATTCAAGTTGGAGCTGGATGGATGACTCAGTTTCAAGCATTTGGACGGGTAGAGATATCATCTTTGTGCAAAACATCTGGAGGATTCAGTTTTTAAACTCTTCAACCAGATCACTGCAGGCCTAGTCCTTTTCAGTTTCCCCGGGTTCCCCCTTGGTGGGTCATGGTGCTCCTGTGGAAATCTAGGAGGCGGATCCATCCCCCCTTCAACTGGGGACAGCTATTGAAGCCATGCCAGGTGCTATCATGTTAGGCTGAACCGAGCTGGACTCTGATAACATTCTACACATTTGTTTTTTTCTTTCCTTTTGCCAGGACTTAATTAAGCATTTAATTTTTGTTTCATCCTCTATTATGTATTCTCCATCCCCTTCAAGGTTTGGCAGAAATGAAGACTAAAAGGAGGTCCCTCTCAGCTTGGGGGCTCCCAGAACATCTCCCAGATCAGGGTCTTTCTAAAAGGAACAATACAAATGGATTTCTCTAAAGTCCGCCCCCCATCCCAGACCATCACGTACTCTTTGTGGTTTTTGTTTCTCTTCAGCAACCAGATAAATCTGTACATAATAGTTTCCCAGTGAACTTAGAGATAGGATTTTTCCCCCCCTAGATGATTATTTTTTGACTCTAGGGTTGTAACTGTAAGGGGTCACAGTGGGGGGCAAGTTTTGGTCTTTTCAGTGGTTCTTTAGTGAAGTCTTTTCTAAGTAGAGAACCCACTGCTGGAAAAAACCAAAGTTGAATTCTCAGAAGCTTCATTACACATTTAAAGACTTCCAAAAGAAAATGCCTCTGATTGCTTAGGTTGAAATCCTGCATGATTATGTACATAGCTCTTTAGTCAAAGAATAACTTAATTCCATACATTTTTAATTATGGATTTTCTTAATTCCATTATATTTTACCCTTTTTGGATATTACATTTTCCTACAAAGCACAATTTATTCTGTATAGAGCACAATTTATTCTTAACACCTAAGACCTGGGCACCACTTTCCCCTGATCTAAGCACTAGAAATCTGTATCCAGGAAGAAAGTTGTATACAAGGAATAACTTGCAGATTTACAGAAGCACGGGAGGATGGTTATAAGAGGCTCTGAACTGGAATTAAGTGTATTCAGTTCTGCTAAGCTAATTCCATTTCTGATCTCGGCCCCTCAACACCAATTCTTTCAGCTTCAAAGAAAAACGATAGGATTTTTCCTAGTAGAAGTTTTCATACACTCCTGAAATTAAACTAAAGCCCATTTTCTATTCAACTTTGTCTTTACAAAGCCCTATCACAGATATCTGGATCTTAACTTTCCTACTTCTTAGGATTTAATGATTTTATGCCTTTGGAGAGTTTATCACTACCAGAGCAAACACCCAGCACACACCCCTGAAAGAGTTTCTAGGTCATATTCACTAAATATGTAACTCACACTGCTGTTAGACTGAGCCAGAACTCCTTTTGTTAGAGTTCAAAGTCACCTGTGAGAGGTTGATGTTTGCTAAGTCCCTCTGCCTCGGCGTTTTATTCTCCCGTTTTGATTGTAGGTTCATGACTATGTGTCCATGTTGCCTTCCACTGTCTAAGACTGCTGTCCTCAAGGCATTTCTTGAAAAAAGGGATCCTTGACCATCATTCAGTCCAGCCAAAACCTTTCACAGATGAGAACAGTAGGTTCCAGAGAAGTGGCATGGTTGACTCAAGGCCATCCAGTGGTGAGGTTGGGACTGAACGTTCTCCTAACCCCATTCCTGGGCTCTTCCCACTGTAACACCCCACACTAGTGAAAGGGGTGGGAGGCTTATGGAGACCAGTCAAATTGGGGCTGGATTTGGGAATCTCCTCTGATAGGCCTGCTTGGTCAAGTCAAATCCATCTGAAATCAAAGGAGTCAAATGTCTTCTATAGCCTGGAGATGGGTTGGAAAGAAAGGACATAGTGGAGCAAAGTCATCCATGATGAAGTGTGGATGCCAGGGCATTCCCTGCGGTCTGCACAGCCAGCCTGCAGTGGACAAAGTAGAATGCTGGTGTGCGGACTCTCCCCTGCTGCAGGCTATACAGTAGGCTCTCCCCCACTGCAGGATATACAAAACCCTGTGACGGAACACACTTCCCAGATGTTTTAGGACTGAGGAGTAGAGATTTCATTCTCCCTTCTAAGGTGCGCTCCCTTCATGGCATCCTAGAAGAGGATAGCCATGTTATCTCGAACTCTCACCAGCTGGGGTCAGACAAGTGTGAAGGCTTGGCTTAGAATGCCAGGAAACAGATTCTAAAACTGGGGCACCCCAAGGCCTCATAGCTTCCTTGGGCACCAGAGGGACTGGGGGTGGGGCGCAAGGGTAGAGGTCAGTCAATATCCGTCAGGGTGTGGTGATGTCACCCCAGGCCGATGAGTCTTTGGTTTCATGCCTCAGCAGAACCCCTCTGAGTTTACACACCTGGATAGCTACATATTATTCTCAAATCCATGAATTTTTGAGCTCAACTGACTCCTAGCACAGCCTTTCTTCTCTTGACTGCTGATATCTCCAGGCTCCCTGGGGTCTCCTATAGTCATGAATCCTTTGCTTGTTTCAGGATTTTGACAACATAGGACTCTTAGCCCTCTGGCTTCCTCTGCCTCCACCACTGTGGCTCTTCTCTCAGGCTGTCATAATACTTTTTCTGTGCTTGTCAAACTAACTTCATTCTCTGTGTGGAAACAGCGCCTCCAGTGAGAGAATTGACTCTGACAGTACTAGATAATGGAATCTGCACCTGCTTTATCTCTTGACATTTAATCTCTTGTTCTAGGAAACAATTCAGGAAACGCTCCCCAAAATAGGGAAAAAAATCAGAATTTTTCTTTCAAGCAAAGAAATCTTAATCCTCTTTTTGTTCATGTACTTTACCAAATGAGAGGTCCTGTCACATAACCTCTTCAGCAAAATAACAGTGCACCTTTGAGGAGGAGGCAGTGCGATTTTGATTTATTGATCTCAGGACAAAATGCTTTTCTAAAAAGAAAAATTAAAAAGCAGACCATTCTGTATGTGATTGTCAGGTACAGGACTGAAAACCTTACTTTTTAAAGGACAGAAACCAACAGGGCTTAATGTTTTCCTTTTTACAGAACTATATGGACACTTTTACTTGTAAAACAAATTCTATGGAAGTAAAAATAATGGTGGTAGAAACAGCTCATCTCCCTTTGCAATGTCACTTCCTTTTGGTGAAAGGAAAGAGTTATACGAAAAGCTACCATCCATTTTCAGCCTTCTGGTTCTGTTGCATTTAATCTGGTTGCTATTTGATGGACTTCAATAGAGCATTGCTTATTTGTATGGTTGCAAGCCTTTGAAAAAGATAGAAGACAGATTCTCATCTACCAGTCCTGCCTTCCATTATAGGGAGACTACAGTTAGATTTATGGTGGGGTGTGTGTTTGTTTGCAGGGATAGAATAGGGGGAAAGGAAAGAACTCCTTCAAGTTTTAATATATAGGAAAGGGGTTGGCTTTATTTTCAGCTAAATCACCTCTACTTTCATCAATTTGAAGACATTTCCACATTTTAGAGTCCCTGAATCGAACAATCAATGGCCCTACGATTGCTATTAACTGGATTGAAGCCAAGTTGCTTCTTAGTCACCAGACAGCATGACCAAGCTGAGATCACTTAAATTAAATCCCCTGCCTGAGGTCTGTGTGGACCAGACGGCTAGCGTGGATTCAGGATGAACACCTGTGTGATTAGCTCACAGCCCAGATTCTTAAGGGAGACTTTCTTGAAACTTCATCTTCCACTGCCACTGTTAAGACAACTTAAACTCCCAGCTTTTTGGAGCAGCTCTCGCCCATGCCTGAGCCACCCCCTTAGGCCCACCTCTGAATTCACCTGTGCATGGTACCCAGGTATGCTGACAGTTGCCCCCTCAATTGCCTGCATCACTCTGCTCCTCTCTCTGCTGCTCTACCAGCAGCACAGAGTTGCTTGCTTAGCCCTTCCCTGGACAGCCTGGAAGTGCTGGGGGCCTATTCCTTACAGGCACAACCCTCAAGCAAAGAGGAAAGGCAGTCAGTGCACAATATCCCAGCTTCCCTAGCCTAGCTCAGACGGTCCTCGCTGGGATTGAGCTCTAATTGCTTGGAGTGGTAATCTACTTATTAACCATATTTTTTTATTATCTCTTCCCTTTCTCATTTCCCCATACCTCACTTCCTGGGATCACTTCTGATTCAAGAATGGGTGCCGATTTGGCCCAATGGATAGGGTATCTGCCTACCACTTGGAAAGTCCAAGGTTCAAACCCAAGGTCTCCTAACCCATGTGATGAGCTGACCCACACACAGTGCTGATGTGTGCAAGGAGTTCTATGCCACACAGGGGTGTCCCCCACGTAGGAGAGCCCCATGCACGAGAAGTGTGCCCCATAAGGAGAACCCCCAGTGTGAAAAAAGTGCAGCCTGTCTAGGAATGGCGCCGCACACACAGAGAGCTGATGCAGCAAGATGATGCAACAAAATGAGACACAGATTCCGGGTGCTGCTGACACAAGCGGATACAGAAGAACATACTATGAATGGACACAGAGAGTGGACAACTGGGTGTGGGGAGAGGAGAGAAATAAATTAAAAATAAGTAAAAAAAAAAAAAAAGAATGAAGACGCTGAACCTTATGTCTCTTTAATTCTAAGAGTGTGAGCTCTTTGTGATCATATATAGAATTCTGTCTTGGATTTTTTCCTTTCTTGGTGATATAGAATGGTGACTCTTAAAATTGAAGGTATCTTAATTTCAATAGCATAATAATAATAGAAAATAAAACTCTCCTGGGATGATATAAACACACTGAATAGTCAAAATGAGCAATTAGATCTTTCTCCAAAAATCATATCAAGTTTTAAATACTTGTAAAATATTCTATCCATATGATCTGATAAAGTTAAATCAGCACATGCATGTGTCATACTGTGGGTCTTGGGTCTTAGCACACAATTCTAAAAAATCATTTTAGGAAATGACTGACATCAGTTTTAATCTAGTAGTGATTTTTTTCCCTTTGGAAAGATGGTTCTTTCAAAATTTCTCTTATGTGGTGGTCTACCTGAGTTCTTCAAAATGTGGTCCATGTACTGCCTGCACTGGATTCAATTGGGGATGATCAAAAAATGCAGATTTTCAGGTTTCTTACCAGATTTATTGAATAAGAATATGTGGTTGCTGGGGTCTAGTAATCTGCATTTACCAAGCTTCCTCAGCAACTCCTATGCAGAAGGATGTTTGAAATTCATTTGCCTATGGACTATTCTTCATTAAAACAGCATGGTCAAGGTCCCTGGATCTTTTTTGGTGTGTTTAGGTTTAATGCATTGATTATTTGAAATTTTATTCATAGCAAAGAAGCTATAGTGAAAATGAAAAATTGAAATTGGGCATCATATCTGAAAAACATGGCCCCCCCCCCCCCAATAGTTGTAAGACCTATAATCCCAAACAGAAATTCTGGAAAAGCCCTTCATTTATTCATTCACTTATTCAGCCAACAAACTTTTATTCAATGCCTATAGTTGTACAATTACAAAGATGAATAAAACTCAAAGGAAGTAGCAATACAAAGGAATGTGGAGTCAGGGTTGAGAGCACAAGTTTGAGGTCTAAATTCTGAGTCTGCTACTCATTGGCTGGGTGGATCTGAGCATGTGATTTAACCTGTCTGAGTCTCAGTTGCCTAAAACGTAAAAAGCAGAAAACACTTATCCCACAGATGGGTAATGCCTATGAAGACACTTACCAGTGTTTGGACCATAGGAGACAATTACTGAAGGTATTATTTGAGTCATAGTAATAATAAATGCACTGTCTATCAGGGCAGGGGAAGACGCGGGCAGTCCAAGGCAGTGGTTGTCAGTCTGGACTCCAGGGGTAGCCTGCCTGGTGGCAATCACTAGCCACATGACTCCTGGCAGGTGACAGCACCTCTGTCTTCTCCTGTCTAACTCTGCTTTCTCCTTTTGACTTTCACATTCCTTACTCCTCAATAAACCCTCTGCACTGTTATTTGGGTGTATTTGTTGGGATGGGAGCAATAAGCTTGCTTACAGTCAACATAGAGAGATGGAAGATGAACAAACTAGTGGAAATTATTCATAGCCCTGTGAAGGAATATTATTTCTTAAGTAAACATTCTCTGAGTTGGTCATTTTCAATTAAACATCAGTCCACCAGAATGAGTCATGGCAGACGCATTGACAGGAATAGGGGACTGATTCATCTGCTGATTAAGCCACTGAGAGATCTTTGTTTCCTTACCAGCACTAACAAGATTTATTTTCTGTTTTCTAAACAATGTAATTTGATGACACTCCAAATACCATGTTTCCTTATTTTCCTATTTATTATGTAAATTACAGATGTATATATGTACACTTCTGTCTGTGAAAAAGTCAGGGCTGCCTGTGACAGAGCTGGGCTTTGAGTTGGTTTTGCTGGGGAAGGGGCTGGATTTGCTTCAAGCTGGGTCCCCTTTTACGAGGCTGGCTCGTGTACAGCAACAAGGGCTTGCGCTGTAGTTGGGGTGCAGTGTGTAATTATGGAAGTGAATTGGACTTAATAACAAATTCTGGCCAAAGTATGATGTAAATAATCAGAATCCTCATCCATCAGCACCCCTGAGGGTCTTTTAGGCCCTTCACAATCATTGTTCAGCAGACAGTTCATTGAGTGCCCCCATGTGCCAGGCTCTTTAAGGCATCTGGAAGGCAATTCTACGTGAGATGCAGTCTTCAGTCTTCACCATCCAGAGGCTTACCTGATAAAAATTCAGAGTGAAAAGAGTTATTCCGGGTTAGTAGGGGGCATCTAACACAGTGTGGGGAGGGGAGAAGAGATGATGTCCATGAGATGTTTCTTGGCAGTCATCTCCCAGCTGAGCCCTGGAGGATGCCTACGAGTGGCCAGGAGTAAAGGAGAGGTGGAAGAAGAGCAGGTGCAAAGGCCGGAGCTGAGAGGGTGGTGTCCAAGGGCCAGCCAGGTGTTCAAGCAGTTGTCTGTGGCCAGAGTTCAGAGTGGAGGCGTTGGCAAGTGACAAGGCCAGAGAGGCAGCAAGGGCCAGACCTCAGAGGGCTGAAGGGCCCTGGGACCTGTGGAGGTTTGAGGCAGGGAATGGCACAATGGATTTACCTTTTAGAAAAATTAGTCTGACTTCTGAGGGTAGAATGAGTTTGAGAAGAGACTGGAAGTGAGAAAAGTGGTTGATCTTCCTGGGCCTAGAGCTGGGCTATGCTTGCTAGCTGCTTTGACAGGCACTGATTGAGGGCAGAAGTCATGTGTGCTTCTTTCTGGGCCTAGCATTTTAAAAACCCTCCTGTGGGATCCTCCATGCTCCCTGCCCTCCTCTGCCAAGCTTTGGGCAGGAATTCTTACCCTTGAGTGAGCATCAGAATCACCTGGTGGACCTGCATGTTTCTGCACACTACCCCCAAGCCTCTGATTTAGCTGGTCTATGATGGGGTCCAAGAAGTTACATTTTTAACAAGTTCCCAGGTGATGCTGATGCTGCTGGCCTGGGGATCCCAAGGCTTCAGAAATGGTAGAGCTATAAGACACACAAGGAGGATTGATCCTGGGTTCCTGGATGACTGTGTGGAGCAGCACCCACACCCCAACACATACAGGCATGCTCTGGAGTGTCAGGTTACTTTTTCCTCCTTGGCTACCTTTGCCTAGGGCTTACTATTCCTTTTTAAGTGGGCTTATTAGATCATTTCTTTGGTGCTCTCTCCTCACTGGACCACAGCCTCCTACACAACTAGTAACTCTACTGAATTTCCTGACAGTACCTATAACTCTGCTTTCCATGAAGTAAAATAAGAAATAATTATTAGACATATTGAAGTGTCTGTAGACTCTCAAGTACTCATTGAATGTGAGTGGCTGATGGCATGTACCATATCTTCTCTTGCAGTCCTTTGCATGCGTTGCTCCTTCTCGTGCAACATCACCTCCCCACCAAGGTGGCTAACTCTACTTGTGCTGCAGGTCCCAAGGTGGACATATTTCTATCATCATGGCTACCCAGAGGAAATCTGGGTAGCTGCCCAACCTTAATCTATTACAGCATTATATAAAATATGTCTGTGTATATAAGTATCATTCTATTCTGTAACAAGGTGCCTTGTTCAGCTTGGATCGTTCCACATTTTGGTTCTGTTTGCACCTCTGTAAAATCATGTTCATGTTTGATTCAATGGCTAGCCTGTTAGTCCAGGGCTCTATTTCTATGAGTCACGCAAATATTTGATGAATGATGTCCAGACAGTGTCTGGCACTCAGAATGTGCTCAGGAATCCTGGAAATTAATTGTTGTTTTTAAGCCATAAAAGTGGACAAATTCTCCAAGGAAGAGCTTTTAAATGAAAAAGAAAGAAAGCCTAGGTATGTTGTCTAGAATTAGGAAACAAAATAATTCAGAGATGGATTTGAAGGAAAAGCAGGAGTGTGGGTGTTACAAGAGTTAGGGTAAACATGGGAGGAAGCCATGGAATATAAAGTGTAGAAAACTATTTGGCATCCATGTTTGTAGCACGAGGGTACAGCATCAGAGCTGAGATCTAAAGTATGAGTAGGACTTGATGATAATGGAGGGGATATATTATAAAAGAATGGGGATAGTGCCATACCCATGACAGATAGCCATGAAAAAAAAAAAAAGGGCAGCTAGAGAGGGACAACAAAAGCAAGCACTGGTTTTCCAAGACAAGGAATATCTGTGTATGTTTGAAGACAAAAAGAAAGGAACTACTGAAAAGGAAGATATGCACTGTGCTGGGAAATTGGTAATAATTGAGGAGACAAGCTGTTGGATGATAAAAAGGGAAAGGGATCCCAGATGCAATAGTAAAGTTAATTTCTGGAAAGTAGAAAGGTAACTATTATGCCAAGGAAAGAAGAGAATGGGGAAAGAATGTGTGTAGAGTCAAATATATTTTTGGTGGAGAAGGTGACAGTTTTAATGATCTTGGTATTCTTAGCTAAGTAGGAGCTAGGATCAACTGGAAGAGAAGAGATCTGAAGACTTAAAAAAAAAAGGGTGAGGGGGAAGCAGCTGTGGCTCAATCAGTTGGGCTCCTGTCTACCATATGGGAGGCCCTGTGTTTGTATCCTGGGGCCTCCTTGTGAAGGCAAGCTCTCCCACAAGCCATGGAGAGCCACTGGCCCACAAGCACTGTGGAGTGCTGCCTGGCCTGCAAGCACTGCAGAGTGCTGCCTGGCCCGCAAATGCTGCAGAGAGCTGACTCAGCAAGGTGACGCAACACAAAAAGGGAGACAAGTAAAAAAAAAAAAAAAACACAGAAGAGTACACAGTGAATAGACACAGAGAGCAAGCTGCAGGGGGCAGGGGGGAGATAAATGAAAATAAATACAGACACACGAACACACAGCAAATGAACACAGCAGATAGCAAGCAAGCTGCAAGGGAGGGGGATAAAAATTTTTTTTAAATGTGGGGGAGTTTGGAATCACCACTAAAAAGGGGTATTCAAAAAGATAACAAATTCACAAGAACCATTAACCATAACACATCAAACACATTATTTTTTAGCCTAGGAAAAAGGGACCATCTAAATTTATAGCACCAGAAGCTTTTGACAGTACTCTGAAACTTTGTTTCAGAATTTATGATCTCACTGTTATATTTTTCCCTCTGTGAGCAAATTTTAGGTACGAATTTCTCCAAATCTTATTTCTGCTTTGAGCACGTTCTCATGTGACTTCCCTTGGCCATCTCATACATTCACTTCTTAATATTTTACTTTCTGTTGATTCATGGTCCCCAGCCCTTAAGCGAAGTGAGCTTTGTGATGAGGCCTCATGGCCTTTCTGCTACTTCACTTTAGTTGGGCAAACATCTGAGGGAGGTCCCAGGCACTGTGGGGTGGAGGGCAGGGAAGTGAACAGGAGTTAAACATTGCACCTTTCCCAGAGGTTCTTATGGATGAGACACTCATAATCATTTTAACACCATGTGGCTATTGCTGTCAAGGGGACACAAATTGTATGATCTGTAACAGCTAGACTAAAGATATTCATACTCCAAATATTTCATGAGTACAAACTGTGTGTCTCACAATATGAACCTCTGGCATTAGAGTGGTAGAGATGACATAAGGTCTTTGTTCTCTATGCATGTGCTTTGAGGAAAAGAGTGTTCTGTGATACAGAGGCAGGAAAAGGAAATCATATAACCTGAGTAATTAGGAGAAGTCTCACCTAGGAGGGGAGCTTCAAACTGAGACTTGATTGAGGAGGCTGCTGCCATACAAAGATTCAGGAATAGAGGTATCCAGGCAGAGAGCATGTCCTGCAAAATGGCCCAAAGGCTAGGATACACTTGGCCTGTTCAGGGAGCAGAGAGAAATCTAGTGTGGTTGGTGAGTAACAGGGGAGGGGCCAAAAAGAGGGGAATGCTATTAAATAAGTAAGAACAAGGATTTGCATTTTATTCTAGTGCAATGACATAGTAGCTGAGTAGTACAGGTCAGTTCTAGGAATTCACCAGATCTTCAAAGTCCATGTGATGTTACAAAATATTTGTATACAACCACCAAAGAAATGCTTGCCACTGAATATAGTTCATTAATTCATTCAACGATCATATGTTGGTACTGTCAAGTGTCAGGCCCCATTCTGTGTGTTGAAGATACACAGCCACAATGTAGAAAATGTCCCTGTATTCATGGCACTTATATTTAAATGGAGGTGGGGTGAGCATTTTAAGTAAGAAGTAGTAAGTACAAAGGCACTAGAGCAAGAATATGTTTAAAATTTTGGAAGAAAAATAAAGACATAGGGAAAAAGGAAACTGGTGTCAGAGGAAAGCCTAAGGGCAGGGAGACAGTGGTATGGGGAGGGTCAAGATCATCTGAGCCATGATTTGGATGCTGGATTTTATTGTATGTGTCACTGGGGGTGATTGGAGAATTTTGAGCAGAAAGGGGACATTATTTTCTTATTTTATAAAAGGATCACTCCAATGATAGAAAATTTCCCAACCCTATTGAAGGACATAGCCATGTCCAAGATGCACAATATAATCCCATCTGAATAAATCTAAATAGACCAATTCCGAGACTCATACTAATCAGAATGTCAAACGCCAAAGACAGAGAATACTGAGAGAAGCAAGAGAAAGGTAATGCATAACATATAAGGGATACCCAATAAGATTAAGTGCCAATTTCTCATCAGAAATCATGGAGGCAAGAATAAAGTCGTATGATATATTTAAGATACTGCAAAAGAAAAACTGCCAGCCAAGAATCTTATATCTGGCAAGATTGTCTTTCAAAAAAGAGTGAGTTTAGAATATTCACAGATAAACAGAAACTGAGAGAGTTTGTAATCAAGAGACCAGCTTCTCAGGAAATACTAAATGGTGTGCTACAGCCTGAAAAGAAAAGACAGAAGAGACAGACTTAGAAGAGTCTAGAAATGAAGATTATATCAGTAAAAGTAATTAAAAGTTTCAAAAGAATGGTGAAAATAAAATGACAGATAAAACCCAAAGATCAATATGAGTGAAATAAGAACTGACTTTATAGTAATAACATTGAATGTTAATGATTAAACTCCCCAATCAACAGACACAGACTGGCAGAATGGATAAGAAAATATGAGCTATCTACATGCTTTCTACAAGAGACTCACCTTAGACCCAAGGATACCAATAGATTGAAAGTGAAAAGGCTGGAAAAAGATATTCCACACATGCAGTAACAAAACAACAAAAACAAACAAACAAAAAACCAGGGTCGCTATACTTAGATGAAATAGACTTTAAAAGCAAAACTGTTATTAGAGACAAGCAAGGACATTATGTATTAATGAAAGGGGCAATTCACCAGGAAGAAATAACAATCATAAATGTACTGCACTTAACCAGGATGCCCCAAGATACATGAGGCAAACAATGGCAAAACTGAAGGGAGAAATAGATGTCTCTACAATAATAGTTGGAGATGTCAATACACCACTCTCAGCATTGGATAGAACATCTGGGCAGAGGACCAATAAAGAAACAGAGCTTGAATAATATGATAGACTAACCTAATAGACACATGCAGAACATTGCACCCTGTATTAGCCAAAGGGGTGCTGATGCAAAGTACCAGAACTCTGTTGGCTTTTATAAGGAGTATTTATTTGGGATAGAAGCTTACAGTTACCAGGCCCTAAAGAGTCTAACTCAAGGTACCATAAGAGGTACTTTCTCACTCAAAGTCATTAGCCACATGTTGGAGCAAGATGGTGAGTGATGTCTATGATGGTTCAGCCTTCCTCTTCCTCTTAAGGCTCCATGGTCCCAGCTTCTTCCTTTCTCAGCTGTAGCCTGGCATAAGGCTCATCTCTCTTCCTGAGGTTCATTTCTTTCTGGGCTCAGCTTCTCTGATCTCTCCACAAGGTCAGCTGTAGATTATTAGGCTCGTCTTTCTTCTGGGGAGCCATGTCTATGGAACATTCTCTCTTCTTGCATATATGCTTCTCTGTGTATTTACTTCTATGTGAGAATCTGTTTTATCAACACAAGAGGGATGGGACTCAACCTTGAGTCATACACCAATGATATGGTTGGAGCAGAGCCCTAATCTTGACATAATTTAATTAGACACCTCAATTGAATCTAATAAAATCAAAGTTTTATCATACCAGAGGAACAGACCAGTTGCAAATATAATCTATATATCTTTTTGGAATTCATAAATAATATATATTTTTTTTCATTTAGGTTTTTTTTTTTAATTTTATTTTTTTATTGACTTTGTAATAATATTACATTAAAAATATATATATATGAGGTCCCATTGAACCCTACCACCCCCACCCCACCTCTCCCCCCCCAGCAACACTCCCTCCCATCATCATGACACATCCATTGCATTTGGCAAGTACATCTCTGGGCACCCCCGCACCCCATGGTCAACGGTCCACACCATGGCCCACACTCTCCCCCATTCCATCCAGTGGGCCCTGTGAGGATTTACAATGTCCGGTGATTGCCCCTGAGGCACCATCCAGGGCAGCTCCATGTCCCAAAGACGCCTCCACCTCTCATCTCTTCCTGCCTTTCCCCATACCCATCAGCCATCATGTCCACTTTTCTCAATCCAATGCCACCTTTTCTATGTGGACATTGGATTGGTTGTGTCCATTGCACCTCTATGTCAAGAGGAGGCTCAGATTCCACATGGATGCTGGATGCAATCCTCCCACTTTCCGTTGTAATCACTCTAGGTTCCATGGTGTGGTGGTTGTCCTTCTTCAACTCCATCTTAGCTGAGTGTGGTGAGCCCAATAAGTCAGATTGTAGGTGCTGGAGTCTGTTGAGGCTCAGGACCTGGCTATCACATTGTCAGTCCAGAGATTCAAATCCCCTAAATATATCTTAAACCCCAACACTAACTGCACCTCCAGCACATTAGCATGAAAGTCTTATGAAGAGAGATCCCATCTGAGTCCAGATTCGTCACACATAAACACCAGTTCCAAAGAGGGGCCATCTGACCTGGTAGTTAACCCCATCGGCCATGACCATAACTCCCATGGGTCTCTTTAGCCCTCGAAGGAACCAATATCTGGGGGTTGTATCTGCTTTATCTGTCTCTCAGACTCTGCTCAGTTGTGCATAAGGGCAATCCTTCTGACAGCCTCCAGACTCTTTTTTAGAGACTTGTAGCCATATAAACTCATTTCTCCTTTCCATTTCCCCCTTACATTAGGTCAAACAGCATTTTAAAGTCATGTTATTTTATGTAGACAGGGATATTCCGCTGATCCGCGTTGAACCTTCCGTATGAGGTCATTTTCCAGTTGCATCATCAGTTGGTAGTTGATAGTGGTCCCTTGGTGCCAGGGAGGCTCATCCCCAGGTGTCATGTCCCACGCTGGGGGGAAGGCATTGCATTTACATGCTGAGTTTGGCTTCGAGACTGGCCACATTTGAGTAACATGAAGGCTGACAGGAGGAAATTCCCAGGCACAATGCTGCTCTAGGCCTTGTTCTTATTTTAGGCTTATCAGCTCACAAGCATAGTCATTAGCATCATGGGCTCACTGTTGAACCCTCACTCCCTCCCGGTCCCCGCCGCTGCACCTGGGAGACTGTCGCTGCTCCCCTAGGGACCACGACAGAGCACCACTGGCCAGGAACCCAGTACCCCCCCTGCTGTGGTTTTTAATTGTTGCCACTATGAGTATATCCAAACATTGCCATGCACCCTGGACATATGTTCTATACAGCTCCCTGTCAGCCATATATCCCCTGTCAATGGTATCCCATACCAGTATTCCTCCATTGCCTTTGTTGAACCACTCTGTGATCCAGAACTCCCTGAAATTTGAAGCCCAATATAATGTCAGGGTCCCTTACTAGGAAATGGCATATACCGATGGGTTTAAAGGTTATATAAAGAATACGTGTTGACTTGGAAAAAATTCTACATCCTATCTTCCCCCCCCCCCCCCTAATTATTGAGCTTCTCTTCACAGGAGCCCTAGACCACAGCAATGCCTATATATAGTATACAGCACTCCCATACATCCACCACAAAACCTTTCCCTTCCACAGCGATACTCTTACACCCTATTCACATCATATTTACTTAACGTAATGTACAGAGTCTGAGACAATAGCTTTCAAACAAGGTGATATTTGTGCTTACATTGTGGTGCATACTTTAGGATACACAGTTTTTTACATTCTTAGTTATCCTATGTTTTACATTATGGTTTACATTATCAGTCTGTCATCTCCTATATGTTATGGTGTAATATTACATGTTTTATATCCATCCTTGTGTACTCTCACGAAACTCCTCTCTTACCCCCCATTTACCTTGGTTACACATATTTAACGTCCATTTTCCCTTCCACCTTGGTGCCCACAGTGACAGCCAGCCTCCGTTTCCCGAGGAGCCACTTCCAGAGATAGATGGAATAGTGTTCAGGGTCTAACTTGCTCAACTGCCCCAATGCCCTGGGAGCCACCCTTTCTTTCAAGGGATACAGTTCCCTCTATTTGATGGCATTAGTCCTCCCCAGGATGTGGGTCCACCCCCACTCTCACTACTTGGGTTTCTACCCCATGGTGTCACCCACTCTGGCAGAATGAGCATTTAGACATTCCCCAGGAGCCTGTCCTGCATCAGACCCTCCCCTCCGAGCATTCTAAACAGGTAACCCTCTTTATTATATTTTGATATGATTTTCTCAGCATTTTACTCTCCACCAACACCTGACCCTCTCCTGTGTTCGTATGCTACCCTTCCCTCCCCCCACTTTTGGGCAATGTTACCCATCCGCCCATCCCCAGCATCCCTCAATCCCTCAAAGCCCCAACCAAAGGCAACCCCTGCCCCCCTTTTATCTCTTCTTTGTGTTCATACTTACCACCATCTCATCTTAAATTCCACCCCTGCAGACATCGGCTCACATCCTTCCTCCACCCTCTGATTTCCTGTAAGCCTATCGTTCAGTCTCTTGCTATCTAGGGCATCTTGGTTATTTCAAATCATTGAGGTCATGTAGTATTTGTCCTTTAATGTCTGGGTTGCTTCACTCAACATAAGGTTCTCAAGATTCATCCATGTTATCACATGTGTTTGTTGTGTGTTTGTTCTTACAGCCGAGTAGTATTCCATTGTGTGTATATACCACATTTTATTGATCCACTCATCTGTTGATGGGCATTTGGGTTGATTCCAACTTTTGGCAATAGTGAACAATGCTGCTATGAACATTGGTGTACATATATCGGTTTGCGTCCTTGTTTTCAGTTCTGCTGGGTATATACCCAGCAGTGGTATTGCTGGGTCATATGGCATATCTATGGCTAGTTTTTTGAGAAACCGCCATACTGTCCTCCAGAATGGTTGGATCCTTCTGCATTCCCACCAGCAGTGGATGAGTGTTCCCCTTTCTTCACATCCTCTCCAGCCATAAATAATATTAAACTGCTACATACCCCCAAAGAGCAAAATATCTTTGAGAAAGTTAACAAAAGTAACAAACCCTTGGCTAGACTGACAAAGCATATTACCTAGCTACAGTGGTAAAAAAAACAGCATAATACTGGCATAGACAAATGGAACCAAATTTGTGGTTCAGAAACAGACCCTCACATTTATGGTCAAGTGATTTTTGACAAGTCTGTCAAACACGCCCAGCTCAGGTAGAACAGACAATTCAAGAAATGGTGCTGGGAGAACTGGATATCCATAGCTGAAAGAAAGAAAGAGGACTCTTATCTCACGCCTTATACAAAAATTAACTCAAAAAGAATCGAAGACCTAATATAAAAGCAGGAACCATAAAGCTCCTAGAAGAAAATGTAGGAAAACATCTTCAAGCCCTGGAGGTAGGTGGTAGATTCTTAAACCTCATACCCAAAGCAGGAGCCATGAAAGAAAACATGGATAAATAGGACCTTGTTAAACTTAAACACTTTGTGATTCAAAGAACTTCGTCTAGAAGGTAAAAAGGCAGCAAAAATATTTGGAAACCACATATCCAAAAAGGGTTTGATTTCAATTCTATATAAAGAGATCATACAATTCAACAATAAAGAGCAAGAAATTCAATTTAAAAATGGGCAAAAGATTTAAATAGACATTTCTCCAAAGAGGAAATATAAATGGGCAAAAAGTACATGAAAAAATGTTCATATCACTAGCTATTAGGGAAATGCAAATCAAAATGACAATGGGATGTCATCTCATACTGCATAGAATGGCCATTATTTTAAAAAAACAACCAGAAAACAATAAGTCCTGGAGAGGATATGGAGAAATAGGAACACTCCTTCACTGTTGGTGGAACTGTAAAATGGTGCAATCTCTCTGGAAAAGAGTTTAGGTTCCACAGGAAGCTAAATATAGAACTTCCATATAACCCAGCAATTCCTCTGCTAGGAATAGATCCAGAAGAACTGAAAACTGTGACACAAGCAGGTATCTGCACACCAATATTCACAGTGGCATTATTCACCATTACCAAAGATGGAAACAATACAAGTGACCATCAACCAATGAATGGATAAGAAAAATGTGGTATATACATACATTGGAATTATGCTGCAGTAAGAAGAAATGTAATTGGGAAACATATGGTAACATGGATGAATCTTGAAGACATTATGCTAATGAGTTAAACCAGACATAAAAGGACAAATATCGCATGGTCTTATTAATATGAACTAAATACAAAGAATAAACACATGGAGTTAGGAACTAAAATATAGGTTATTAGGAGATAAGAGGAGGACTGAGAATGATATTGCAGGGACAGACGCAGGACATTGTATATCCTGCCATAACCCACTGGAGAGTGTGAACTACAATGTAAACTATGGTCCATGCAGTGTGGCAATGCTCCAGGCTATATTCACCAAATGCAATGAATGTGCCTCACCGATGAAAGGGAATGTTGATGTGGGAGGAGTGGGGTGGGGGTGGGGAGTGGGGTATATGGGAACCTCATGTTTTTTAATGTAAGGTTTTGTGTGATTTATCTTTTTTAAAAACAGACAATAATAAAAATAAAATAAAAAAAGGAGGGCTGAGAAGGACTACTGATGCTTAATGTATGTAGAGGTTTTAATTATCTTTACTGTAAAAGTGTAGAAATTTATAGAGTTGATGGTAACACATTATCGTGAGTACCAGCTGGTTTATAAATGGGAATGTGACTGGAAAGGGTAGTTTATGGATGTAAATGTCAATTGAAAGAAAGCTAGAGAATAATCTAGGAACTGAATAACACAGTAAACCCAGAGGTGGATAAGAATTGTGATTGGTAATACAGATGTAAAAATGTCCTTCTGTGAGCTAGAGCAAATACACGTCACTATTGCAGGGTGGTGGGAATGTGGAGAAGCATGGGGAAAATACAATTAATGTAACTTATGGACTACAGTTAACAGCAATACTGTAATATTCTTGCATCAATACTAAAGATGTACTGTGTTGATAATGGTAGACTATGGAAAAAGAGTGCAAAATATACACAATGGACCATGGTTGGTGATAATAGTCTGATGATATTAGCTCATAATCTGTAATAAATTTTCCACCACAGTGTGATATGTTGATGAAGGGGTGTTGTATGGGAATTCTACACATGTATATGATTGTTTTGTGAGTTCACAATTTGTGTAATAAAATATATTTTTTAAAAAACAGGGTGGGTTGGGGAAAAATATACCAAATGTAAGATATAGACTATAGTTAGTAGTAAGATTTTTATGCTATTCTTTCATAATTTATAGCTTCTCACAACAATGCAGGGTGCGATGGTGCATTGATGTGTGGGACCCCTGTGTGGTGATATGAGTGTTTGTTTGGAGGGTTCATAACTTTTTCTATGTACTTGTTGTTTGTGTATGAATGGTAGACTTCAGTAAAAATTAAAAAAACGATCACTCCAGCTGTGGTCAGACAATTTGTAAGGAGTTAAGAGTGAAGACAGGGAACCAAATCAGAGGAAGTTGCTGCTAATTTGATATGAGAGTTTTGATTGGAGTGGAGGTAGAAGAGGTGGGCCATGTGACCATAGTTGAGTATATTTTGCAAACAGACTGATAGGAGTTGGTGATGGATTGGTAGTTTGGGTGAAGAGATGAGTTAGAGATGATTTCAAAATTTGGGGTAGGACCACCAGAAACAATGGAATTCCCATTTGTTCTGTTGAGGAAGACTGCAAGAGTTGAAGGTGGGGGAGCAGATATTAAAATACAGTTTTCAAAATGTTAAGTTGGAGAAACTAATGAGATATCTAAGTGGAGAGGTTTATTAAATAAATCTATAGTTCAGAAGGGATAAAAATTTGGAATGAGTAGCTACTGGTGATCATTTGTGGAGGTAGGAAACAAACTTGTTACTTTCAGTCAAATCAGGGAAACTGAATGCTTAATTTAAGAGGAAAATGAAAAAGGTTGAGGCAAGGAGGCGAGTAGTTGGAAGAGACCTCTATATAAGGACTAAGGAGGCCTACTTTTAGTCTTGATTTGTCCACAACATTTATGTGTGACAATAGAAAATTCATCTCACCTCAAATTCTTCATTATATAGGACAAATTCTCTTAATTTCCTGTCACCGCTAAACTACAGAAGAAAAGACAATAGTCTTAATATATAAATAACTCATAAATCAATTTAAAAATGATTCTTTTATAAATATGGACAATAGATATTAATGTACAATTCTCCAAAGAAAATAAAAACGGCAATGAATAACCAAAAATGGTTCTGGCACTCAGCTTCAAAAATAGGATGAAAATTTTTAAACTTAACTATGCAGTAGGAACAATAACAATAAGATAGTTTTAAAAATAAGCTCAACAATGGGAAGCCGATGTGGCTCAATCAATTGGGTTCCCATCTACCATTGGGAGGCCCTGGGTTTGCTTCCCAGGCCCCCTTGTGAAGGCAGGCTTGCCCAAGCCTGCGGAAAGCTGACGGCCCATGCCTATAGAGAGCAACACGACACAGCAAAGGGAAACAAGCAGACACAGAAGAACCCACAGTGAATGGACACAGAGAGCAGACAGCAAGCAAGCCGCAATGGAGGGGGGGGAGGTGGAGGGAGAGTAAATAAATAAAATAAATCTTAAAAAAATAAAAACTCAACAAGAAACAGAAAAATATATATATAAATGAAAAATTTTAAATGCTGTATAGAAGTCATAAAAGAGGTTATTTTGGAAATGAAGATAAGAATGGACTAAATTTAACTTAATACCTATAAAAATTCTGATTTGGGCTTTTTTATAGGAAAAAGACATACTAATTATGAAACTTGTATGGAAAAATAGCATTTAACATACCCAGATTAATTCTATAAATGACCTCTTTCAAAATGGAACTCCTTTGCTTAAAGTGAATAAACTAAACTAACATCTTAATCAGGAGTGAGATAATTAGTTCAATAATGAGAAATTGGATGGGGACTCTGCTTTTTAATCCCCCCAGTCATCACTGTTTTATTTTCTACAGAGATGACAAAACAGGAAAATCTATTAATATTAAACTACTAGGATTTTAATTCCAGGAACAGCGCTGTTCTGTTTTAGCTTGGCGTATATTTAACTTTCAACACATGGCATTCATTTGCATTTATATCATCCTCTTAGTTTTTAATAATGAATCACCAGTAATTTACTTCATAATAAAGTGGTTGGGGGGATAAAAGAACCAGGGTTTTAAACACATAAACTCATTCTTCCTTTTTAGTCTTCAAGGTCCAAGAACATAGAGTCATGGAGTAGGACAAAAATCCCCTTGGCAAGAAAATATTGCTTCTGAAGTCAAGGAATTCCAAATGGTGTCAATGGGATAACTTGGGGGGCAAGGTCAGAGTCCTCACTTGGCCAAATGGAAACATGTCCCTGCTAGGAATTGCTATCAGGAAAAGGCATGTATGGAAGGTCAAGTATAATGAACATTACAGTAGATGCTTAGAATGGAGAAAATGGCCAGGGATAGGAAAGGGAGATGGCCAGGAATATTTAATTTGCTGTCCTATTCCTTTTTTTTGGCTTCTGTTCAGCTCAGATGGCAATCAGGGGTTTCCTTGGCACACAAAGTCCGAATAAGTACAGAAGGCTAGTTGCTTTACAAATGAGAGAAATGAGAAAATCTGACCTAGTTATCTGCAAACCCACACAGGATTTCTCTTTGTGGGTTTGTAGCAACCTGTCTTCCAATCTAGGGAGCATGAGAATTAGGCTGTTAATGCTAACTTCTTCCTCAGTGTAATAAAGGCTGCCATTTATTGAGAATCTTTTGGGACTAGGCTGTACATACATTAAATCCTCATGGATTAGTAAACACACAATCTCCATTTTATGGGTGAGGAGTTTAGGCTTACGCTCACACAAGGTCATCCAGCCAAAAAAGTGATAGGCCTGGAATTTTATTTATTTTTTATTTTTGTTTTTTTAATTTTCAAAAAAGTTTTTATTTATTTATTTCTCTCCCCTTACCCCCACCCCCCTCCCCCGCCCCGGTTGTCTGTTCTCTGTGTCTATTTGCTGCGTCTTCTTCGTCCGCTTCTATTGTTGTCAGCGGCACTAGAATCTGTGTTTCTTTTTTGTTGTGTCATCTTGTGTTAGCTCTCCATGTAGGTGGCGCCATTCCTGGGCAGGCTGTACTTTCTTTCACACTAGGTGGCTCTCCTTATGGGGCATACTCCTTGCACGTGGGGCTCCCCTAAGCGGGGACACCCCTGCGTGGCTCGGCACTCCTTGCGGGCATCAGCACTGTGCGTGGGCCAGCTCCACATGGGTTAAAGAGGCCCAGGGTTTGAACTGCGGACCTCCCATGTGGTAGACAGACGCCCTAACCACTGGGCCAAGTCCGCTTCCCATGGAATTTTAATTTGAAGAGAAGACATTCTGCTTACCTGCATAAACAGGCAAAGTTGAGTAGAGCTAGTAGCAAAAAACTTAAGAAGCCCATAGACAGACATTCATACTCCCCATTCTAGAGAAACTTTGATATGCAGAACATTAAGGTTGGAAGGGAATTTAGAATTTGGGTCAGTTGATTCCTTCATTTTGCAGATCCTTGGGAAGTTAAAGACATACTTACCGACACAGAACTAGCTGATAGCAGGTACAGCCAGGATGGGGCATTTAGGGAACAGCTCCTAAATCCCAGATCAGTGCTCTATTTACCTAAGGTCTACCCTAGTACATATTCCTTAGATCACCTAAAGGCACCTGGAGCATACCAAAACCATCTGCTAAAATCTTTAGGCATGATGGAGGATTATGGGAAGATGGCAGAGTAGGGAGCTCCAGGATAGTCCTTCCACCAAAACAACTATTAAACAGGCAGCAACTGTCTAAAACAACTATTTTGAAACTCTAGGGGCCAAAAGAACATGGAACAGCATCTCAGAGAAGAGGAGGAAAAGGCCAATAAATTTTGGTAAAGAAATTAACTACTGTAAATTATCTCCATGCTGCAGCTCTTGTGGCAGGCCGCCACAGAGTCCACCCCTGGCTAGCTGCTGGTGACAGAAAGGGACATAAAAATCCTCATCTCCTGGAACAGGGGTGAGCATGACTGATCACTGATCATGGCTTCTGATTTATGAATTCAGATTTCTGGGGGCCTTTCTCTGACGGCTGCTACTGTTTTTAACTTGCCCCAATAAAGGCAGCAACATCCACTGTTTCAACCTGCCTTGGACAAAGGTGGTGGCAGCCATTGTTTCAATGGGGCAGTAGAGACTTAAAGATGTTGGGCTTCCTCAGTGCTGTGGGGGACTTTTAGCTGAAGGGTTGCCTTTGCTAGGTGGGCCAGGAAAACTCAGCTGTGGGAGCCATGGGAAAGCTCTTGGCACCCTTCCTGATCCCCTGCCCAGGGCACTTTTAAGCCTAATTTGTGCCCCATTTGTGGGTCCTTGACCCTGTTTTGACTGGGAAAGCTTGGCCTCTTCCCAGAATTTTCCTATCAGGGAAAAGCAGCTTGAGATAATAAGAGGACTGCAAAAAACTATAGAGTAGACAGTTTGAGACAAAGACCTGCTGGCTTCAGATTCTCAGGAAAGGTAGGATTGTTTCTGGGAAACAGAGGGACAACGAAACTCTTATAAACAGGGGAATACTAAAACAACTAAGAAGCAAAGTCCAGGACAAGAGAGAGGACCAGTATGACAGGGAAAATCCTGCACATTGCTTTCTCTTTAGGCAGACATTCCTGATAAAAGGGCTGAAGCTCAAGAAAATCTATCTTATCACCAGCTAGTTACAAAACCAAGAAGTACACATCTCAGGAATAACTCCTAGAATTAACAAATTTAAAATATTAAAGTGTGCAGTGTGCAAAAAAGGAGTACAAAACTAAGAAGCAGGAAATGATGGCCCATCTGCTGGAAAGGCATGAAAATCCAAAAACAAACAAACACACACAACCACAGTAACAGCAATGAAAAATTCCCCAGAGTGTTTCAAGAGCAGACTGGAGCTGGGAGAAGAAAGAATCAGTGAACTTGAAGACAAGACACTTAAAATGAGTCAGGCTGAGGAGTAAAGAGAAAAAAAAAAATTTAAAGTAGAAATCTAGCCTGAGACAGCTATGGGACACCATCAAGCACCCCAAAGTACATGTTATGGAAGTCCCAGAAGGAGAAAGGGGCAGAAAGAATATTTAAAGAAATAATGAAAAGGAACTTCTCAAACTTAGCAAAACATGTGAATATGCACATTCAAGAAGTTCAGAACACCAGAGAAGATAAACTTTAAGGGGAAAAAAGCAACCTGTTACATTGAGGGAGTCCCAGTTATATTGACTGCCACTTTCTTCTCAGATTCATGGAGGCCAGAAAGCAGTGATATAAAATATTTAAGGCAATGAAAGAAAACAGTTGCAAGCCAAGAATTTTATATCTGGCAAGGCTTTCTTTAAAATCTGAGTGAGAGATTAAGATATTCCCAGATAAACAAATGCTTGTGGGAGTTCACCACAGGATCTGTCCTACAGGCAATACTAAAGGGAGTTATTCAGACCAAAAAGGAAAGACACTAGACAGTGAATCAAAGCACCATAAATAAATAAAGACCTGTGATAAAGGTAACCATTTAGGTATTGTTTGTATGTGACTCCACTTTTTATGTCCTACAGGTGCCAAAATGCAAATACCTAAAATGTAATGATAAATATTTATATTTTGGACATATTGTACAAATATATAAGCAGTAACAAGTGCAAAAAATGATGGGACAGAGAGGTGTAGGAAAAGTACACATGCATGCTATTGAAGTTAAGTTGATATCAAACCAAATATAATAATTAGAACACTTAAAACCCCAGGAATAGAAGGAAACTTCTTCAACATGATAAAGGTCATATATAGAAAGGCCACAGATAATATCCTACTTAATAGTGCAAGAATGAAAGTTTTATAGTCCTGGTTCCTATAATTAGGTCTTTGACCCATTTTGAGTTAATGTTAGTATTTGGTGTGAGATAGGGGTCCTCTTTCACTTTTTTGTGCATATGGATCTAGTTTTTCCAGCCCCATTTGGTGAAAAGACTATTCTAACCCTATTGAATGAACTTGGCACTCTTGTAAAAAATTAGTTGGCTAAAGATGTGAGGGTCTATTTCTAAATTCTGAATTAGATTCCATTGGTCAATAGGTCTTTTCTTGTGCCAGTACCATGCTGTTTTGACCACTGTAGGTTTGTAATGTTTTAAAGTGAGGAAGTGTGAGTCCTCCATCTTTGCTATTTTTACAAGATGGTTTTGGCTATTTGGGACCCCTTACTCTTCCAAATAAATTTGATGATTGCCTTTTTCATTTTTGCAAAGAAGACAATTGGAATTTTTATTGGGATTGCATTGAATCTGTAAATCATTTTGGGTAGAATTGATATCTTAACAATATTTAGTCTTCCAATCCATAAGTGTGGAATGTCCTTCCATTTATTTATGTCTTCTTTGATTTCTTTTAGCAAAGTTCTATAGTTTTCTGTATACAATTCTTTTACATCCCTGGTTAATGTATTCCTAGATATTTGATTCATTTAGTTGCTACAGTAAATGGGATTTTTTTTTCTTAATTTTCTCCTCAGATTGTTCATTACTAATGTATGGAAACACTACTGATTTTTACATGTTGATCTTGTACCCCACCACTTTGTTCAAGTTATTTATTAGCTCTAACAACATTGTTGTAGATTTTTCAGTTTCTACATATAGGATCATGTCATCTGCAAACAGTGAAAGTTTTACTTCTTCCTTTCCAATTTTGATGTCTTTTAATTCTTTTTACTTACCTAATTGCTCTGGATAAAACTTCAAGTTTAGTGTTGAATGACAGTACTGACAGTAGGTATCCTTGTCTTGTTCTGTATTTTAGAGGGAAAGCTTCCAGCCTTTCACCATTGAGTATGAAGTTAGCAGTGGGTATATTTGTCCATTATCATATTGAGGAAATTACCTTCTATTCCTATGTTTCTAAATGCTTTTTATCAAGAAAGGATGCTGAATTTTGTCAAATGCCTTTTCTGTATCAATTGAGATGATCATGTGGTTTTGTCATTTTTAAAATGTAGTGTATTACATTAATTGGTTTTCTTATGTTGAATCACTTGCATAGCTGTGATAAATCCTACTTGATCATGATGTATAGTTCCTTTGTGCTGTTGGGTTCAATTTGCTGAGAATTTTTGCATCTATATTCATAAGAGAAATTTATAATTTTATTTTCTTGTTATATCTTTAACTGGCTTTGATATTAGTGTGATAATGACCTGAAAGAATGAGTTAGGGAGTGTTCTCTCTTCAATTCTTTGGAAGAATTTGAGCAGGCTTCATAATAATTCTTCTTGAAATGTGGAATTCAATTATGAAGTCATCTCATCCTAGGCTTTTCTTTTTTGGGGAGTTTTTGATAACTGCTTTAGTCTTTTTATTTGTAATTGATCTGTTGAAGATATTCTGGTTTTATTTTCTAGAGTCTGTGTAGGTTGTGTGCATGTTTCTAGGAATTTGTTTAATCTAGGTTGTCTAACTTGTTGGCATACAGTTGTTCATAGTGTACTATTATGATCCTTTTTATTTCTGTTGGGTCACTAGGAATGCCTCCCTTTCCATTTATGATTTCATTTTCATCCTCTCTTCTTTTTCAGTCTTGCTAAAGGTTTGTCAATTTTATTAACCTTTCAAAGAACAAAATTTGGTTTTGTTAATGCTTTCTTTTTTTATTCTCATTTTCATTTATTTCTGCTCTAATCTTTCTAATTTCTTTCCTTCTGCTTGATTTGGGGTTGATTTGCTGTTTTCCCCCCTAGTTTCTCCAGGTGTTCAGATAGGTCTTTGATTTTAGTTCTTTTTAAATGTAAACATTTATGGCTATAAATTTCCCCTCAGCACTGCCTTCACTGCATCCCATAAGAATTGATATGTTGTGTTCTTGTTTTCTTTCATCTCAGATACTTATTGATCTCTCTTATAATTTAATGATGTTAACATTGATTAAGGGTACATTACTTACCTTCCATATATTTGTGGATTTTCCAGTTCTCTGCCTATTGTTGGTTCCCAGCTTCATTCCATTGTGGTCAGAGAAGATGCTCTATTTAACTTACATCTTTTAAAATTAATTGAGACTTGATTTGTGACCCAACATGTGCTCTATCCTGGAGAATGATCCTTGTGCATATGAGAGGAATGATATTCTGCTGTTGTGGAGTGTCTGTTCTGTATATGTCTGTTAGGTCTAGTTCATTTATCGTATTATTCAAATTGTCTGTTTCCTTACCGATCTTCCCCCTAGATGTTATAGCTAATAATGAAAGTTGAGTATTGAAGTCTACAACAGTTATTGTAGAGACGTCTCTCTCTGTGCAATTTTGCCATTTTCCTTGTATATTTTGAAGCACTGTGATTAGGTGCATAAATAATTTTTTAAGATAGCACAAATTGATTATCTTGAGTTGGGAGATAACTTAAATTCTTCTAGAACTTTGAAGTTCTATAGGTTAGCAGTACAAAATGGGTAACACTGGGCTGAAATAAAGATATACACAGATCTGCATTCCTTTTTTAAGAGGCTTCTTGCCTTTTCTAACTTCTAGTGTCCTCTCACATTTCTTGGCTTCTCTTTCCATCTGCAAAGGCAATGATATTGCATCTCTATGATCAATTTTACATAGTCACATCTCCCTCTGATTCTGAACTCCTTTCCCTCCCTCTTCCAATTTTAAGGAAACTTGTGATTGTTGCTTTGTTGCCAGCCACCCCCTACCCCCCCAGATAATAGAGGATAATTTCTTTACTTTAAGGGCATCTGATTAACAACCTTAATTCTATCTGCAGCCATTCCCTTTTACCATGTACTGTAATATATTCACAGGTTCCGGGGACATGAATGTGGATATCTTGGGTGGATGCATTATTCTATCTACCACACATGGGTGTGCTTTTTAAGTTTTTAATTAAACTTTTTTTTAAGATTTATTTTTATTTATTTTCCCCCTTTCCCCTTCTCCTGCCCTCCTCTTTTTGAGGTGTGTTGTTTTCTTTTCTCATTTCCTCTCTTCTAGGATTCATCAGGATTCAATCCTGGAGACCTGTGATTGGGAGAGAGGTTCCCTGTCAATTGTAACACCTCAGTTCCTGGTTTCTGCAGCACTTCACCTTGACTCTCCCCTTCTCTCTTTTGCTGCATCATCATCTTGCTGCATGACTCACTTGCATGGGGCACTGGCTCACCACATGGGGATTCATTGGGGCACTGGCTTATCACATGGGCACTTGTGTGGGCACTGGCTTGCCACACAGGCATGCTTTCTCTTCTTCTTTTTCACCAGGAGGCCTCAGAGATCAAACCCAGGTCTTCCCATATGGTAGGTGGAAGCTCTATCAGTTGAGCCACATCCGCTTCCCTTACAAATGTTTTTAACCAATGTTACAGGCTATTCCATTAACCTAAGATAACTACAATAACAAGAAATCTGCTTTGGTCTGTGCTTATACTCTCCCCTTATTTTTGTTCATTCTTCAAACTTGAGGAAAGGAATTGTCTTGATTGCATTTAAAGATACCCCTTGATTTTTGATGGGACTTGTCCATCATTATCATTTTTTTTTTATTAATTTTTTTATTTTTTATTGACTTTGTAATAATATTACATTAAAAATATATATGTGAGGTCCCATTCAACCCCACCCCCCCACCCCCCCTCTCCACCCCCCCAACAACACTCGTTCCCATCATCATGACACATCCATTGGATTTGGTAAGTACATCTTTGGGCACCTCTGCACCTCATATACATTGGTTCACATCATGGCCCATACTCTCCTCTATTCCATCATGTAGGCCCTGTGAGGATTTACAATGTCCGGTGATTACCTCTGAAGCACCATCCAGGGCAGCTCCATGTCCCGAAGACGCCTCCACCTCTCATCTCTTCCTGCCTTTCCCCATACCCTTTGTCCATTATGTCCACTTTTCCCAATCCAATGCCACCTCTTCTATGTGGACACTGGATTGGTTGTGTCCATTGCACCTTTATGTCAAGAGGAGGCTCAGATTCCACCTGGATGCTGGATGCAATCCTCCCATTTTCAGTTGTAATCACTCTAGGCTCCATGGTGTGGTGGTTGTCCTTCTTCACCTCCATCTTAGCTGAGTGTGGTAAGTCCAATAAATCAGATTGTAGGTGCTGGAGTCTGTTGAGGCTCAGGATCTGGCTATCACATTGTCAGTCCAGAGATTCAAATCCCCTAAATATATCTTAAACCCCAACATTAACTGCACCTCCAGCACATTAGCATGAAAGTCTTATGAAGGGAGATCCCATCTGAGTCCAGATTCATCACACATAAACACCATTTCCAAAGAGGGGCCATCTGCCCTGGTAGTTAACCCCATCGGCCATGACCATAACTCCCATGGGTCTCTTTAGCCCTCAAAGGAACCAATATCTGGGGGTTGTATCTGCTTTATCTGTCTCTCAGACTCTGCTCAGTTGTGCATGAGGGCAAACCTTCTGCCAGCCTCCAGACTCTTTTTTAGAAACTCGTAGCCATATAAACTCATTTCTCCTTTCCATTTCCCCCTTACTTTAGGTCAAACAGCATTTTAAAGTCATGTTATTTTATGTAGACATGGATATTCTGCTGATCCGCATTGAACCTTCCGTATGAGGTCATTTTCCAGTTGCATCATCAGTCATCATTATCATTTTGTTAGTTGTCTGGATCAAGCCCAAAGAACTGGAGAGTAGGAGTTGGCCACAATTTTTCTGGGTTTCTGGGCTCAACTGGCATACGGACAATCTGAAAATTTAAGTCTCTGAGAAATATATTTGACAGGTACCTTGAAAATTATAGGTTCAAATAAAAGGAGTAGAAGAATCATGATTAGGGGGATTATAAAGGCATATAACTGTGTTATTAATATATTGGGGAAATAGATTTCCATGTATTCCCAAATGGGGACTGCTGACAGGGTATTGACTTCATGAAGCCATATAACTTGCTTATGGTGTTTGGATGTTGTTATGGCCCTCAGGGCACTTTTGTTTGAGGCTTTGTTTACTGTGGCAGTTTGTGAAATCTGCCTGAGACCTGCATAAATATAACCTCTGGAATGATTTCCTGACTTACTTTGAATTTCTTAGCCATAACAACTGTTGTATTTACTATTTCTCCCTTTTGGTCAAGATTTTTTCCCAAATGCATCACTGATTAATAGTTGATAATAATTCTTCAGTTCCACTGAGGCTTATCCCTGGGAATCCTGTTCCATGTGGGAGGTGGGTAGAGAAATGAGTTAATCTGCAGAGTTTGACTTAGAGAACATGTTCGAGTAACAAGGAGATTTTCAGGAGGTAACTCTTAGGCATTAATTATAATTAAGCCTAGTTTCATTATTACAGGATTAAGGTTCATTAGGAATAAGGTTCATTAGTACAAACAGGAAGAGCAAGGGCTTGACTGATTGGCCTGTTTTCTTTTATTAGACAAGGTTTATATATTCCAGAGGTTTTTTGCCATCTGACTTGAGAAAGTAGCAGGACTTCCCCAGGAGAGAAATTTAATATTTTGTTAGCTACTATGTGAGTGCCTATCTATTCAGAAAATACATGTATAACAGAAATACATTTATATCCCATAGAAATTTGCTTTTAGTGTATTTGTTCCCTATATACACCCCCACTATCAATAACCTGTATTAGTGATGTACCTTTGTTACAGCCTCTGAAAGAACTTCCTTATATCTGTATTAGCCACCATCCTTGGCCAACCCAGGGTTCACAGTGTTATAGTCTCCAGTTTATCCTCTAGCAATGTTATGACTGAACACTCCTCTTTTCAACTACATTCACCCCATGTTTTAGCACCATTAATTACAGTTACGTCGCTGGGCCCTCATAATTTCCATTCATTAACAAACCATTACAATCAACCTAACTATAAATTCCAGATTAAGCATTGGTTCACCATTTTCTCCTCTCATTCTATCTCTTGGTAATCTACCTTCTAGACTACATCCATGAGTTTTCTCGCTATACTTAGTTCATATTGTGAGGTCAAGCAATATTTGTTCTTTTGTGTCTGGCTTATTTCACTCAACATGAGGTCCTTGAGTTTCATCCGTATTATCTTATGCATTGATACTACATTCCTTCTTACAGCTAAAAAATATTCCATTGTATGTATATGCACATTTTGTTAATCTAGTCATTTGTTGATGGACACTTGGGCTGCTTCCATCTTTTGGCAACTGTGCATAATGCCACTATAAACATTATTGTGCATATATCTTTTTGTGTCCCTGCTTTCATTTCTTCTGGTAGTAGGACTGCTGGATCATATGGAAATTCTAAACTCAGCTTCCTGAGGAACCACTAAACTGTCCTCCACAGTGGCTACACCATTCTACATTCCTACCAGCAGGGAGTGAGTGTTCCTAATTTTCCACATCATCTCCAAATTTGTAGTTTCCTGTGTTTTTCTTAATAGCAGCCAGTCTAGTAGGTGTGAAATGTTATCTCATTGTAGTTTTGATTTGCATTTCCCTAACAGCTACTGATGTTGAACATCTTTTTATGTACTTTTTAGCCACTTGTATTTCCTCTTTGGAAAACTGTTCAAGTCTCTTGCTCATTTTTAAAATGAGTTGTTTGTCTTTTTATTATTGAGTTGAAGGATATCTTTACATATGTTTGATATTGGATTCTTTTCAGATATGTAATTTCCAAATATTTTCTTCCTTGAGTAGGCTGCCTTTTCATTTTCTTGACAACTTCCTTTGAAGCACAAAAATACATAATTTTGAGGTGGTCAATTATTTATTTTTTCTTTCTTTGCTTGTTCTTTGCATGTAAAGTTTTTGAAACCATTGCCTACCACAAGATCTCATAGATGCTTCCCTAAATTATCTTCTAGGAGATTTGCAGCCTTGGTGCTTATATTTAGGCCTTTGGTCATTCTTGAGTTAATTTTCATATAGGGTGTGTTGAAGAGACTGTTCTGTCCCAATTGAGTGGACTTGGTGGCCTTATCGAGTATCAGTTGGCTCTAGATGTGCAGGTCTATTTCTGAACCCTCAGTTTGGTTCTCTTGGTCAATATGTCTATCCTTGTGCCAATACCATTTAGTTTTGACCACTATAGCTTTGTAATATGCTTTAAAGTCAGGTAGTGTGAGTCCTCCAACTTCGTTCTTCTTTGTCAATCTGTGTTTGGCTATTTGTGGCCCCATTGTCCCTTCCAAATAAATTTGATAATTGGCTTTTTCATTTCTGCAAAACATGCTTGTAGAATTTTTATTGGCATTGTGTTGAATCCATAAATCAATTTAGATAAAATTGACATTTTCATGATATTCAGTCTTCCAAAGCATAAGCATGGAATGTCCTTTAGCAATGTTGTATAGTTTTCTGCATAAAAGACCTTTACATCCTCAGTTAAATTTATTCTTAAACATTTGATTATTTTAATTGCTATTGTAAATAAAATTTTTTTCTTAATTTCTTCCTCAGATTGCTCATTCCTAGTATATAGAAACCCTACTGATTTTTATGTATTCTTATATCCTGCCACTTTGCTGAACTCATTTATTAGCTCTAGTAGCATTGCTGTAGATTTTTCAGAAATTTCTATATATAGGATCATGTCATCACAAATAGTGTAAGTTTTACTTCTTCCTTTCCAATTCAGATGGCTTTTATTTCTTTTTCTTGCCTAAGTGCTCTCGCAAGAACTTCTAACACAAGGTGGAAGAAAAGTGGTGACATTGGGCATCCTTGCTTGTTCCAGATCTTAGAGGGAAAGCTTTTAGCTTTTCATTGTTGAGTATATTGTTAGCTGTGGGTTTTTCATATATAAGCTTTATCATGTTGAGGAATTTACCTTCTATTCCTATTTTTGAAGCGTTTTTTTTTTAATCAAGAAAGGATGCTGAATTTAATCAAATGTCTTTTCTGTATTGATAGAGATGATCATTAATTTTTCTCCTTTGAGCTGTTAATGTGGCATATTACATTAATTAATTTTCTTTTCTTTTTTTTGTTTTTTTTAAAGATTTATTTTATTTATTTCTCTCCCCTTCCCTCCCACCCCAGTTGTCTGTTCTCTGTGTCCATTTGCTGTGTGTTTTTGTCTGCTTCGGTTGTTGTCAGCGGCACGGGAATCTGTGTTTCTTTTTTGTTGTTGTTGTTGCGTCATCTTGCTGCATCAGCTCTCCATGTGTGTGGCACCATTCCTGGGCAGGCTGCACTTTCTTTCGTGCTGGGCAGTTCTCCTTGTGGGGTGCACTCCTTGTACATGGGGCTCCCCTACGCAGGGACACCCCTGTGTGGCACGGTACTCCTTGCGCGCATCAGCCCTTCACATGGGCCAGCTCCACATGGGTGAAGGAGGCCCAGGGTTTGAACCATAGACCTCCCATGTGGTAGAAGGATGCCCTATCCACTGGGCCAAATCCACTTCTCCATTAATCCATTTTCTTACATTGAAACATTGTTGTATACCTGGGATGAAACCCACTTGATCATATTGTATAAACCAGTTAATGTGTTGTTGGATTAAATTTGCAATTATTTTGTTAAGGATTTTTGCATGTAAATTCATTAGAGAGATTGGTCTGTAATCTTTTTTTGTAGCATCTTTATGTACCTTTGATATAAGGATTAGGTTGGCTTCATAGAAATGAGTTAGGTAATGTTCCCTGTTCTTTGATTTTTTGGAAGAGTTTGAGCAGTATTGCTATTAATTCTTCTTGAAATGATTGGTAGAATTCATCTGGGAAACCATCAGATCCTGGACTTCTTTTGTTGAGAGATTTTGATGACTGATTCAAACTCATTACTTGTATTTAGTATGTTGAGGTCTTCTATTTCTTCTAGGATCAGTGTAGTTTGTTCATGTGTTTCTAGGAATTCATCCATTTCTTCTAAATTGTCCAAGTATCCTCTTATAGCAGGTTGGTATTATTTATGAGTTTCAAAAATAGATATTGGATTATGATTATAAACTGATTTGTCCCTCTGGGCATATTAGATTGTATTGGATTCAGAGGTTTCACTTTTACTTGATCAAATAATGATTAAGGCTTTGATTGGGCTATGTCAGTAGGACCAAGGGGGCAGGAACTCACAGAGAAAACCACACAGTGAAGCAGACAGTGGAGTTCTGATATTGCAGCACTGGGAAGTAAACACACAGAGAAGCAGATACATGAGGAAGGAGAGAAGGCTCTGTTAGAGGCAGAGGCCTCAGAAAGAGAGACAAGCCGTTTGACTGATATTCTATAGCTGGCTTTGTGGAGAGAGTAGAGCAGCTGAGCCCTGGGAAGAGAGGAACCCAGGAAGCCTGAACCCTGCAGACATCAGCAGCCATCTAACTCCAAAACAGGACAACAGACTTTGGTGAGGGAAGTAACTTATGCTTTATGGCCTGATAACTGTAAGCTTCTATGCCAAATACAAACCCTTTATAAAAGCCAACAGATTTCTGGTATTTTGCATCAGCAACCCATTTGACTGACTAATATACCTCTTACCCTTTTTATTTCTGTGGGGTCAATGGTATGTCCCCTCTCTCACTTCTGATTTTATTTATTTGCATCTTTTCTCTTTTTCTTTCTTAGTCTAGCGAAAGGTTTGTCAATTTTATTAATCTTTTAAAAAACCCAACTTTTTGTTTTTTTAAAACTCTCTCTATTGGTTTCTTATTTTCAATTTCATTTATTTCTGCTATTTCCTTCCTTCTGCTTGCTTTGAGAGTTTTCTGTTCTTCTAGCTCCTATAGATGTGCAGTTAGGTCTTTGATTTTAGCTCTTCTTTTTTAATGTAAGCATTTTAGGGCTATAAATTTCCCTCTTAGCACTGTCTTTGCTACATCCCAGAAGTTCTGATATGTTCTCATTTTCATCTGCCTCAAATTATTTAGAGATTTCTCTCACAATTTCCTCCTTGACCCACTGATTGTTTGAGGAAGTTAACTTCCATATCTTTGTGAATTTTCCATTTCTCCACCCATTACTGATTTCCAGCTTCTTTCCATTGTGATCAAAGTTCTTCATAGAATTTCAATATTTCAAGTTCATTGAGACTTATTCTATGACCTAACATGTGGTCTATCCTAGAGAATTATCCAAGAATGCTCAATAAAAATGTATATCCTGCTGTTCTGGGGTGCAATTTTCTGCATGTCAGAAATATGTCAGATCTATTTCCTTTAATGTATTTTTCAAGATCTCTGTTTCTTTCTTGATCTTCTCTCTAGATCAGTGTTCTATTGCTGATGTGGTGTATGGAAGTTTCCCACTATGATGGAAGAAGTATTTATTTCTCTCCTCAGTTTTGCCAATGTTTGCCTCATGTATTTTGGGGCACACTGCTTAGATGTAGAAATATTTGAGTATACTTTCTTCTTGCTAGATTGCCCCTTTTATTAATATATAGTGCCCTTCTTGTATCTTACAATAATTTTGCATCTCAAGTCTAATTTGCCTGGTAGTAGTTTAGCTACCCTAGCCCTTTTTTGATTACTGTTTGTGTGGAAAATTGTTTTCCAACTTTTCACTTGCAACCTGTCTGTCCTTTTTTCTAAGGTTTATCTCTCATAGACAGCATACAGATGGATCATGTATTTTTAAATCCATTCTGTCAATTTGTGTCTCATAATTGGGGAGTTGAATCCATTAACGATCAATGTTATTACTGTAAAGGCAGTACTTACTTCAAATATTTAATCTTTAGGCTTATAGATTGTCATTTTATTTTTGTATCTCTTTTTACTCTTTCAGTTACTCTTGTTAATAATCTTCCTTTCTATACTCTTCTCCAAACCTCTTTCTCCTGTCTTTCCTTTCAACCTGTAGAAATCTCTTTAATATAGCTTGAAGGACAGGACTCTTGTTGATGATTTCTCTCAATATCTTTTTATCTGTGAATATTTTAATCTCTCCCTCATTTTTGAAGGACAATTTTGCTGGATACAGAACTTTTGGCTGGCAGTTCTTCTCTTTCAGCACCTTAACTATGTCATGCCACTGCCTTCTTGCATCCACAGTTTCAGATGAGAAATCAGCACTTAAGCTTATTAAGCATCCCTTATATGTGATGCTTTTCTTGCTACTTTCATGATTCTTTATTTATCAAACTGATTATTTGTCTTGTAGTAGAGAGCTGTTAGAATTAATTCTGTTCGGAGTATGCTGCACTTCATGAATGCTTCCTCATAAGAGTAGGAAATTTTTCTGCCATTATTTACTCTAACACTCTATTTGCCCCTTTTCCTTTCTCTTCTCCCTCTGTGACATGCAAAATACATCTGTTTATGTGTTTTGTGTTGTCTTTCAATTCCCTGAGTCCCTGCTCAATTTTTTCCCCATTTTTTTCTCTATCTGTGTGATTTCAAGTGTCCTATCTTCTAATTCATTCATTCTTTTCTCTGTCTGTTCATGTCTGTTATTTGTTTGTATTTTTAATTTCTTCTATTGTACCTTTTATTACCATAAGATGTTACTTTTTACATATGTTTACAATTTCTCCTATATCTTCTTAATATCCTTTATCTCTTCTTTTATCTCCTTGAATTGATGTAGATTTGTTTGCATTTCTTTGATTAGTTGTTCCAAATTCTGCATCCCTCCTGGATTTTCAGATTGTTCCTTTGACTGGGCCATATCTTTCTATTTCTTAATATGGCTTGTAATTTTTTGCTGATGTCTAGGCATTTCTTTATCTGGGTGGCTTTACTCTCTTAGCTTCTCTCTCTTGCCTAGAGTTTTATTTTTATTTGTGTTTGTGTTGAGGCTCTTCTTTGACACTTGGTTCCATTTACTCTAAGTCTTTAGAATTCCCTTGTTTAACTGAAAATAAAAAGCAAAAAGAAGAAAAAGGAAAAGAGAAAAGAAAAGAAAAGAAAAAAAAAAACTGGCCTCCCTCTCAGTCCTCTGGTGTCTGGTTAGGTCTCTCCATGCCAGCTGCCTGTGCCAGCAGCCTCACCACTACCCTGTGCCTGATCAGGCACTCCTTTATCAGTTACCTGCATTGATTGCTTTACAGTCCTGGCACTCCCCTGTGCCCAACTGGGCACCCCCTTACTGGCCACCTACTCCAGTTGCTCCAAACCTTGCACCTATCCATATGTCCAGAAAACCTGTCTGTCTTCCCACTGTTTCTGAACAAAAAGGGAAGCATGCTGGTCTCTACTCTGCCATCTTAGATCTCCCACACCAGTGAATAATATTTATGATTGTTAGTTTCTTCTTGGTTAATTGTCCATTATATTAATATAGAGTCTTTCTTTGTTTCTTGCAACAGCTTTTGACTTAAAGTCTATTTATCTGATATTAGTAAAACTACCCCAACTATCTTTTGGTTACAATTTGTGTGGATTGTCTTTTTTCCCTATGTTCACTTTTTAAAAAAAATTGTTTTTATTTATTTTCCTCTCCCTCCCCCGCCCCACTCCCTTTGCTGTCTGTCTACCTGCTGCATGATCCTCTGTACCCACCTCTCCCTTTTTTGTCCTCTCTTCTTGTCTTTTTCCCCTAGGATTTCCCAGGACTCAATCCTGGGGACCTCCAATGTGGAGAAAGGTGCCACCGCAGTTCCTGGTCTCTGCTGTACCCCACCCTGACTCTCCCGTTTGTCTCTCTTTTGTTGCATCATCATCCTGCTGCAAGACTCACCTGCACAGGCACTGGCTCACCATGCAGGCACTTGGCTTGCTGTGCAGGCACTTGGCTCACAACACGGGCACTGGCTCACCACATGGGCACTCACATGGCACTTGGCTCACCATGCAGGCACTTGGCTCACCATGCTGGTACCCACATGGGCTTTCAGCTCATCACACAGGCACTCTAGCTCACCACATGGGCACTGGCTCACCGTGCAGGCCTGCCTTCTCTTCTTCTTTTGCACCAGGAGGCCCCAAGGATTGAACCCAGGTCCTCCCATGTGGTAGGCAGAGGACCCATCACTTGAGCCACATCTGCTTTTCTCCCTACATTCACTTTTAACCTATTGTGTCTTTGGGTAAAAGTTGAGTCTTGTAAACAACATATAGTTGGTTCATGCTTATTTTTCCATTTTGCTCATCTTTGTCTTTTGGGAAGTTTAATCCTTTAACATTCAGTGTTATTACTATAAAGGCAGTACTTCAGCCCTTTCGTCGTTTGGTTTTTATGTGTCTTATAGCTTTGTTTGTTATTCTTCTCCTTTACTGCAGCCTCCTTTTTTGTATTGTTTATCTTTTGTTATATATGACTGATCCCTTTATTTGTTTTGTGTGTGTGTATATATATATATATTTTAAAATATTTATTTATTTCTCTCCCCTTCCCCCCCCCCCCACCCTAGTTGTCTGTTCTGTGTGTCTATTTGCTGCATCTTCTTTGTCCGCTTCTGTTGTTGTCAGCAGTATGGGAATCTGTGTTTCTTTTGGTTGCATCATCTTGTTGTGTCAGCTATCCATGTGTGCAGCACCATTCCTAGGCAGGCTGCACTTTTATTGCACCGGTTGGCTCTCCTTACAGGGCCCACTCCTTGCGCTGGGGGCTCCCCTATGTGGGGGACTCCCCTGCGTGGCAGGGCACTCCTTGCGCGCATCAGCACTGCGCATGGGCCAGCTGCACACAGGTCAAGGAGGCCTGGGGTTTGAACCGTGGACCTCCCATGTGTTAGATGGACGCCCTAACCACTGGGCCAAGTCTGCCACCATGTTTTGTACATATTTTTAAATATTTTGTGATTTTCCTGGGGTTTGTATTCCATGACCTGCATCTATAACCTACTCACTTTAAAAGATGTCAACTTAACTTCAATAGCATACACATTCTCTGCTCCCATATTTCTATATTTCCCCTCTTTTTTTTTTTTGGCCCACCTTCTACATATTTAGTAGGTCTCCTTATTAGGAAATATGACTACTTCTTTTTTTAATTAATTAATTTTTTAATTGTCTTTTTTAAAAGATACATCAATCATAAAAAATGTTACATTAAAAAATATAAGAAGTGTGTGTTTGACTTCCAGCTCACCATGTCTTCTCATAAGACTTTGAGAATCAAGCGATTCCTGACCAAGAAACAAAAACAGAATTGTCCCATTCCTCAATGGATTTGAATGAAAACTGGCAATAAAATCAGGTTACAGCTCTAAGAGAAGACATTGGAGAAGAACCAAGCTGGGTCTGTAAGGAATCACACATGTAGTAACTCACATATTTATGCTGTATCGAGTTCACTTACATCTTGTGAAGGAGATACCTTCTTTTTTAATAGTTGGACTTCATTGGAAGAAAAAGTTGCTTTTGTTCTTTTTTATGCTTTGGCATAAATAAGTTGGTTCAGTAATAAATATGTGAGACCTTTAAATATATATATATATATATATATATATATATATATATATATAAGCGGTTTCCCTATACCCCACACCCCAACTTCCCATTCCTCCCACATCAACAACCACTTTCATCATTGTGGCATATTCATTGCATTTGGTGAATACATTTTGGAGCACTGCTGCACCACACGGATTATAGTTTACATTGTAGTTTACAATCTCCCCAGTCCATTCAGTGGGTGATGGCAGGATATTAATGGCCAGCATCTGAACTGAAGGTTGGAGGTTAAATTTATATAAATTCAATTTAATATAAATTTAAATTGATGACATTGTACTACAAGGATTTACATTTACCCATTTAGTTACCTCTACTGAAAATCTTCACTTCTTCTCACTGTTCCAAGCTACACTCTCCTGTCTCTTCCTTTCTACATGCAGAACTCCCTTTAATTGCTGTGGGGCAGGTCTTTTGTTGATGAACTATTTGTTTCTGTTTATGAATATTTCAAATATTCCCTTATTTTTGAAGGAAGGTTTTGTTGGGTAAAGAATTTTGGGCTGGCAATTTTTCTATCATACCAGTGCTTTCTCACCTCCATGGTTTCTGATGAGAACTTGGCATTTAATCTTATATGATTGTCCTGTCTTCTAGTTAGCTGATTCTTTCTTCAGTCTATTCAAATTCCCTGTTGTATGCCTCTAGTGTATTTTTAATCTCCATTATAGTGTCTTTAGTCTCCATAATTTCTTTTATGTTTCTTTTTAAACTTTCTAATTCATCTTTTTGCTAACACATTGTCTCCTTAATATCTGTTAGCTCTATATCTACCATTAGTTTATGCCCATCCTTGTTTTACTTCATCTTCTTGAAATGATTTAAGATATTTGTTTGCATTTCTTTGATTAGTTGTTCCAAAGTCTGTGTCTTCTCTGAAGGTTTGTTTCTTTGACTGAGCCATATCTTCCTGTTTTTTAGTATGGTTTGTAATTTTTTTGCTGATGTTTAGACATCTGATTATTTTGCTGTGCTAACTCTAAAGGTCAGTTTCTTCCTCCCACCTAGGATTTATCTTTATAACCCTCATAAACAGCATATGTTTTTCCAAAGCAATTGTTTTGAAAGGAATTATTTTTTGTGTCTCAGTTTTGGTTCATATACTTTGTTATCAATTTAGGTGAAAAATGGGCTTACTTTTGAGAGTTAGTTGCACGTCCACATTGCTTAAGAAGTAGAGTGACTTACTGGATGTCTATCAGGGATTCTAGGGCTCCTTGTGGCAGCCATGAGCATATGCTCTGGAGACCTCTGATTACAGAGAGGGCAATCAACCAAGGGGCCCATCTTTGGGGTTCTGAAATTCATCACTGTATTTTCTCGAAGACCACACTTCCCATAGGTTGCTCCCAGGCAACAACTGAGCATGGACACTGAAATGGCGGGCCTGTTCTTGGCTAAATTTGTCCCGAGGGGTCTTTAGTGGCCATGCCAAACCTTCCTTTCACTGTGTGCCTCTCAAACTTTTTTCCCTCTCTATCTCTTTCACTCAGTCATACTTGCAACATGATCTGGTGACTGTCCCAGCCTTCTCTAGCTCCTTCTACATTTTCTCTCACACAGACATTTCCTTTTATAACATACTCTACACCTTGGAAATAACTTGCACCACTCAAAACCACTAGAATCTACTACTATTTCAATCTTTGTTTCACCCCTGGGAAATCAGGCCTTTGCATCTATCTCAGAGAAAATAGGTAGAAGCCAGTTTCTGCTAAATGAGTAACTGGCTCATTCTGGAACAGTGGTTATTCTTTTGGCCTCCCAAACAGACAACATGTAGTTTGGTACCAAACTGGTCAGTAGCCTTGACCAGTCTCCAACAAAGAAGTGTGACATGCATCATCAATTGGTTTCAAATTCTAATTTTTAAATAGGTAATGGCCTGACAGTATCTGGATTGGACACACTGTAGATTCCTAGTTCACAGTGCTCCAGTGACAACACATATTTCTTCTTCATCATCCCTGCCCCAGCACTAGTTGAGCCAAACCATCTTGTTCCCAACCTGGGGCAAGATACCCAGTCCTAAGCTTCATAAGTTTAGACTGTTCAAAGGAAACTTTTCATACTAGCCTGTCAAAGGTTTGAAATATATTTCTGCCATTTGAAAAGGACAAACTTGGTTTGGAAAAGAAGATGACACTTGGGAATAAAGGTCTTAGTTTTTTTTTTAATTACCTTTTTGGTCATGAGCGCGCACTTCATCCAAAGTCAGGCAATGCTTTCATTGACAAGCAGCTTATATATTTAAATTTTTTCCAAGGTCTTGGTTATTATAAGTCTGTATAAAATTATGTATTAGGAAGGAATTGTTCCTGTCCTGAGTCTGTGTTCCCTCTTCAGGCTAACTTTATTCCAGTTATTGATTTGCCAGAATTAAATCCTGAGGAATCTAGATTCATGGAACCAAAAATGTGATTGGTGGAAGGTGATTGCTTGGAGTTCTCAGTCTATCCCATATAAGGGATGGAGGGATGCACTCTTCCAATGGGATTCCTATACCCAAAGCTCTTAAAGACCCAATGACTATCACATTGGAGCAGCAGACCTTGAAGACTTGGGGATGAACTGCCTGTGAAGACTTTCAAAAACCTCTTTGTAGCCGAACATATAAACACACTTTGAAGAGGGTAATGCCCAAAGCAGTTTGATATAATAAGGTTGTGCTATCATTGTGCTATTTTTTTTTTTTTGCTGTTCTCTAGAACTGCCCTTATTATTACAATATGGCTGGTACAAAAATAAATTCTAGAGGGAAAATAAGATAAAGTGGTAAGAAGACAAAGAATGTATTTTCTTTATATTTTGTGCCTGGGTATCTTTGGCTGTGATCCATGGCATATGCTGAGATAAGAGGTGAGATCCTGTAGAGTTTTGTACCCACACACAAAATGTCACAAAGGTTTGGGCCTGTGGGAGCCCCTCAGGGAAGAGTATTTGAAGGTCACCTCTCTATAATTTTACTCTGTTGTGCTGTCTGCATGGCACAAATGTACCAAGACCTACACTGCAAGTCCAACTGGTTTTCTCCTTCTTTTTTTCTAGTGATTTTCTTAATCACTAATCTTAATAAAGATGAATACTCCAATCATAATAAAGCTGATATGAAGAAATATACTCCTTCCTGGCATTTACAATCAATCACAGTAGAAAGAACCATTGGACTTCTTCCACCACTATTGTCTAAGAGTAAATCTACCAGGAATTACCTAGAAGGAATGACCTAGAAGAGTTGCCAGTGTCTCTGTTAACAATTCCTTCCAGTTACTAATATGCAAGAATCCAAGTTTCTGTTCATCCTCAATCAGTGCTTCTCTCTGTGAATGAAGTTCCTTTGGGGCTATTGAGTTTCTTTGTGGGATAAAAGATAGAGGAAATGATATAGAGCAAGGTATGGATGCTGCTTCTATTTCCTGCTCCATAACATGCTTTGATTCCAATAGCAATAGCTGGAAGTAATTCTGGTAAATATAAAACCCTTTAACACAGAATATGAGTGAGGGAATGGAATTAATGACACACCCTAAAACTATACATCTCCACACAGAGGAGTAGCTGTTTCTATACTCGTGTCACCATTTTGCCTTTTTTCTATACAAATGTCAACAATGATTTTCACAGTCATATTACAGTATGCATTAGCATTTACTCTGGGTATACCTAAGTAAGAATGACATTGGTGAGAACACATAGATCCACCTCCATCAATGTTCTATGCCAAAGTTTGCAGGCCCATTTCTGCCAAGTTTTGGAGTTGTTTGCATGGTCCTATAATTTCTGCATGGAGACAGACCAGGTATAAAAGGTGTACTCTCCCAGCACTGCTCATCTTCCAGAAGCCAAGGGCTGCAGGATGTTATTCTTGATTGGCTGCATCCCTTTAATGAGGTCTTTTTACTATCAAAGAGGTTGGTAGCTAAAGGAAAGTTACTGGGTGTGGCAGTTTGAAATTATTTTATGAATCCCCAAAAGAGAAAGATTATGTTTCTGAACTAGTTCATTCCTGTGGGTGTGAGGTCTTTTCAACTGGACTACATCAGTGAGACATGACTCAGGTTGAATCTCGGCCCACTTGCTAGGTCTGATAAAAATGGAGACGCACAGGAAAAGAAAACCCTACCATATTTGATCCAGCCATGTGAGAGAGGGGACTTCAGGAAAACAGAGAAGCCCAGGGGAGGGGGGAGACCTCGGCAGAGACTGGTGGCCATCTTGATTCACCACTTGGCTGGGTAATTGACAGTAGCTGAATTTGGTGAGAAATCACCTCTTATGATACCTTGAGTTGGACTTTTCATGCCCTTGGAACTGTAAGATTTTACCCCAAATAAATTCCCTTTATGAAAGTCAACCCATTTCTGATACTTTCCATTGGCAGCTGTTTGGTAAACTAAAACACTGGGCCTTTAGCTTGGACACATTTGGAGAATGAAAATGGCTTGGCTATCTCTCAGGGCACTCTCATGGTCCTAGGGACCAGGGGAGTAGATTAACCAAGTCATTATAGGGTAGAGGGAAATCTGGAGGAAGTAGGTATTGGTCCAGTGTGCCTGTGGGTCTTACATTATTCACTGTTCATCAAAAAATTGTGAGGTTTTCCTTGGTATAGAGTTTGGGCTTCTGTTCAGAACAATGATAATGACAATAATTAATACTGTTAGATTCCTCTGTGCCTATTTCTAGCACATTGCATTACATGAAATCACATAATCTTCATAAACACTTCTGTAAGGTAGGTGCTATCATTAGCTACATGAGGAAATAGAGTCAAGGTTAAACAACGTGTTCAAAGACATGTGGCTTATTGGAAAGAAGCCTGCCTTCAAACCCAGGCAATCTGGTTTCTGAGTCCTGGCTGGCTCTTGGCCTCCCTGCTAGAATATTTCTTCCCCAGGGAGAAGTTCATACTCAGAGTTCCCAGGCCCTGAAGCAATTTCCTTTAAAAATAAATCTCTTACATTTGATTTGACATATGAAGGCCTGGATCATCGTGTGTGGTTCTATAGTCACACTTCGAAAGAAGGCAAATCTAACTAGCTTAGAGGTACGCAGCCAAGACGACAAAGGGTGTGAAAACCATGTAATATGTAGGATGTTTGGAAAAAACTGAGAAAGAAATTAAATGACTAATGAAATGACAACTCAGAAGGAGTCTATGAAAACTCCTTCAAATACCCAAGGGGTTCATGCCACATGGGCCAGGTTTATTTCAGTTTCCTCTGCAGGGAAGAACTGGGATGAATGGGAGAAAGCTACAGGAAACTCAAGTTCAGGCAATTATTAGGAATTTTTTTTTTAATTTTGGAATTTTATGTCAATTTTATTAGGTGAGAAAATACTCATGAAGAAAGCTATGAAATATATTTTTAAAACAGAATAAACATGGGCAGATGAATGAATAAATGAATGGTTGGATAAATAGATATATGGATGGTTAGAAGTACATTACAATCCGGGAAGTGGATTTGGCCCAGCAGACAGGGCGTCCACCTACCACATGGGAGGTCCAAGGTTCAAACCCAGGGCTTCCTGACCCGTGTGATTAGCTGGCCCATGCGCAGTGCTGATGCACACAAGAAGTGCTGTGCCACGCAGGGGTGTCCCCTGCCTAGGGGAGCCCCACTCTCAAGGAGTGCGCCCCGTAAGGAGAGCCGCCCAGCGTGAAAAAAGTGCAGCCTGCCCAGGAATGGCGCCGCACACATGGAGAGTTGATGCAGCAAGATGACGCAACAAAACAAGACACAGATTCCGGGTGCGG
The DNA here is from genome assembly GCF_030445035.2 of Dasypus novemcinctus. Classification (NCBI taxonomy): domain Eukaryota; kingdom Metazoa; phylum Chordata; class Mammalia; order Cingulata; family Dasypodidae; genus Dasypus; species Dasypus novemcinctus. Next base: position 14,517,624 of record NC_080696.1, on the reverse strand, counting down.
CTGACAAGAATCCAAGCAGACACAGAAGAACACACAGCAAATGGACACAGAGAGCAGACAACTGGAGGGGGCAGGGAGAAATAAATAAAAAATAAATCTTAAAAAAAAAAGTATATTACAATCTTATATAACATTTTTATACATGATTATAATTTTTTAAAAAATACCAAAATATCAATGGTGAGACTGAAGAGTTTTTATTTCCTTCTTTGTTTTTTTATTTTTGTTTTGTAGAAAATGAACACTGCTTTACTTTTATAATGCCAAGGGAAACACAAAAAATATTAGTAATTTTAAATATCACAAAAGGAATCCTGAACTCAGACTGAGAGAAGTTGGCTATGATTGAGTGGAGGCCCCTAAACATATTACTGTCAAGGTGAAATGAATTCAGTTAGTTGGTGCCTCAGTGTGCCCTGTTGGCTAAATTCATGACTCAATCCTATGTCCTGCCTGCTCCCAAAGGCAAACTGTGGGTCTCTCAGGGCCTACTATGGAAGTGAGTCACTTTTGAACACTCAGAGTTATCTGAGTATGCAAGTCTCCTGTGAAAGGTGGTGAGTTTCCCATCATGCATGTTGCCTGGCACAGGGTACAGCATCAGCTGGGATGGAAATTGAAGGGCTTTGTGCATCACGGTGGGAAGTTATACTAAGTTACCTTTGGGGTCATTTCCAATTCCAACACTTTACAGCAGGGAGATTTTACCATTGCAAAAAGGAGCTAAGCCAAAAGGTTATGCATGCCTCCTGCTCTATCATCCTTGATCAGCCAAGCTCCTTAAGTGCAGCTTCTGGGGGAAGGGAGCAAGATGGAAAGAATGCTGGGTCCTAAGTTAGACAGAAATGCCAGATCCTGGCTCTGCCAACCAGATGTATGACCCCGGTCTGTTCTACTAACTCCCATACACCTTTAGGTCCCTTTACTTCAAAATAGGGGAAATGGGGAACCATCTTCAGGAAAATTTCAAAATAGTAATTATTGTCCCCCAAAGTTTTCTGATTAGCCACCAGTGTTTTGGAAAATAAAATGAATGAAAGTTATTCTGCCCACAGCAGTCTGGCTAATGGAGAGACTGCCATTCAAGGAACTCTAGAGATGATAGTTTAAGTAAACTTTCTGAACATCAAGTTTGCTAATGTTTCTATGTCTCAATGTATCTTGTTGTAGGTGAGTGACGGTCTTTTCAGCATTTTTTTCTCCGTCTGTCTTCCTCTTACTCATTTTGCACCAATTCAATTCAGTTCTGTGATTCAGAGCTGTCTCTGTGGCTGGGATAGTCTAGTTTATTGAGTTCATGGAAAGCAAAGCCATAATACTGCAGTTTTAATGTAACAAATTTATCATTTTTCTATGTAAAATCAACGTTTATGGAAAGCAGCTATAAAAAAACCAAGCTCTCATTTGTCTTACCTGCAGAAAACTTCATTCTGCTTATTTCTTTTTGTTAGCCAATTTGTGCTTTGAACATTGTCATACTTTGTAGACAGCAGGAAGTTAATTCATAAATGTTTTCAGTCTGCTTTGCAAGCCTAATCCATGGCAGAACACTGCTCAGAACACACTTCTCAATTTCTCCCAAATTCTTGTTACATATCCTCTAATGGGTGTGTGTGTCTGTGTGTAGAGTTTTCATTATCTAAGGAAATCATATATATGTATTTCCATATCTATGAATATTCAATGAGAACCGATTCATTCTCTAGAGACAAAAAAGTCATTTTAATCAAATATTGGCATTGGCTCCTTTTATCTGAAAAAGATGCCAATGGATTTAAAAAAGAATAATCCCCCTTTACTGAAATCTTGGTAATGAGAAAGTCGACATGTGAAAGCTCTTAATCATCCCGCTACCCAACACCTGAGGCGCAGAGCCCCCGCTTGAGGGCATCGGGGGAGCACACATCACACAAGTGAGCGTGGAGCCCGGGCCCTTTCCTAGCATCCCACGGAAAATCTGGACTTCACATACTTAAGCACTACTTCACTTCATTTCAGTAAAAAGAGTTTAATTTGGTTTCAAAAACTTGCTCTCTCCCAAGTATAGGGAAGAAGGACTGGTGCTGTGGGAAATAAACAGAGGTCCCTATCACTCAAAAGGCAGGTGCAAGTAAGAACTTCAGTTAATTAATTTAGCCTTTATATCAATGGCTTGGAACTATAAAGAACGCTCTCAGCTAGTTTCCACCGACCAAAGGATAAAAAACGGAATGGAAAGGCTAAGAGATTAGCAAACTGTTTGCCATTTTGGGGTGACTTAAGTCTACCCTGAAAGAGCCTCTTGATTGAAATCAGTTAAAAGGAACCAAGCTCCGACCCCACCTACCTAATAGTGGTCCAAATAGGGCCCCAAAGCCCTGGAGGCTTCATGAATATTCTGAGAACTAAAAATGCCAAAGGGAGGGTTGGGAAGAGAGAGAGGTCTTTGCTTCTAAATAATAGCGCTCTCCTGTGGTTTTGCATAGCTGTCCAGGATTCCCTTTTCAAGCCCTTTATTGAAATTGCTCAGGTCTTTAACTGGTCACCCATGGGGCCTCAAAAGCCTTAAGCTAATTACACTTGCCTGAGATATGCTTGATGAGATGGGAAAAACAGAAAGCTTTTGAAAGGGTGAAAAATCTCTAAGCATCTGCTGCTGGTGTCAGTAAAAGAACAATAGGGGAGAAGAAAGAAGGCAGTTAGGCAGAGTGGAAAGGTACAGGGTTTCTTTAATTACTGGGTCAATGAGACCGTTATTGCTTGGAATATTGGGAGAGGCAAGCCAAGCCAATTTAGAGAGTTAAGCAGCAACAGTGCTAGGTGAATAAGCAAAGCCAAAGAGCGACACCAAAAAAATAAAAGGGGGGAGGGGATTAGGCCAGCACGGCCTAGAAAAGCACTTTTAATTGGAAATCCCAGGTAGTTTATGAAAAGGAGAGAGCTTAGTTTTCAGAACGAAGTCGGCGTTTCTTTTCAGGTCAGCTGGGGTCCTACAAGGCATCTGCAGAAGGAGCCCTGGCCGAAGGCCTCCTCTCCGGCGCTGTCTGCTGGGCGGCTGCTTCTGGTACACTTGGCAGTTCAGGTGAACAGCCTGCGTTAACGTTCACATCGATGCCCCAGGTGTTGATTCAACACGGCGAGCAGCTTGTAGGCGGTGCGCTAAAGGCCCTGTTGTTCGGCCTCTCCTTTTCTTTTCTATTTTAAAAATAACTAATCCTCTCAAATTCAGCTGAGAAAATGTTAGGCTTTAGAAGACAAACTGACTTAAATCAGATAGGGGACTGTTAAATGAAAATTTATTTTTACTTTGAGGAGGGGAAGTCCTGAGAGGTGAGCATTAGTTACGCTCAAAACGCTGGTTTTATTTTTATTTTTTCCATCTGTGCTGAGGCAATGCCATTTTCCTGCCCATTACTCCATTGGGTTTTTGTGTGAAGATGAGTAAAACTACTAAAAGGGAGAATATTGCTTTTATTATTTCCTGCTCATCAAAATCAGGAAAGAATGACCACTTCAGTGGTGAATGTGCTTTTAGACACACGGCTCAAATGTAAACGTACGACGCTCTTGGAGTATCTGGGGGCCACTTTCCAACGAACAAGAAATCCTTAGCTCTCCTGTACCACCTTAACCGAGGAACCGAGCTCTGCCTCCCCGCCTCCCAGGGCCTCGCGGAGCAGCAGCACGGACTTGCTGACTACAGGAGAGCACTCGTAGGAAGAGAGGCTTTGAGGCAGTTGGTCATAGACGTGGTGGGAATTAAAGCCCAGGAGAGGTGCCCATCCTTTTCACAGCTACCCTAAAGCCCGGTGTCCCAGCCCGTGGTCCTGGGCATCCTCGATGATGCTCAAGGGTCATTCCTACCCCAGGCCTGACATGTGTCAGCCAGTTTGGATAATGAAAGACGGGCCTTTACCAGTGGCTCTCAGGTGTGTTCCCTGGGCCAGCAGCATCTCCTGAGCACGGTTGGAAATGGAAAGCACTTGCCTGCCTGCGGCCGCCCACACATCTGCTGAATCAGAAACTTCAGGGCTCAAGCCCAGCAAGCCATGCGTTCACACGGCTTTCAGGTGATTCTGATCCCTGTTCAAGCTGGAGACACTCTCCCCTTACTGATGGAGCTAGTGCTACTGGCAAACCAGACAGTATCTGGTAGCACGAAGGCATGAGCACCCTCCATCCTGGACCACGAGCCTCCAATCTCTTGCTGCTTTCACTTTATACTATTTTCAGTCTGGTCTGTAGAATATGCGGATGTGACTTCTTAAGCATAATATGTGAAGAAATCCATGAGGGCACACACACGGGTAGTTTTGATTTAATGAAATCTTAATATCCTAATTGAGAAACCAAGCAACTGCAGGTAAGAAAGCTACTGTGGGTGGAGATCAGGAGTCTGTATTTCTAGCCATTTCTCAGGTGATGCCGAATCCTGCTGGTCCAAAGGCCACATCTGTTAAACCACCATTTAAGTGACTCTGTTTCCTAGAGGATAGGCTGGTCTTTGTAGTCTGTTGTTATTTCTGTTTTATTTACTGCTCAATCCCTAAGCCCTGTAGGCATAAAAATGCCCCAAAAAAGTTATTTTTGTGTCAACATTTTGAAAGTCCAACTGATGTGACTGGGAATGGATTTGCTCTCTATGTCAATCTAGCCACCCTTTCCATCCAGCCACCTATCCATCTAGCCACCTCTCTAATTAACCAGCCATCATCTTTGCCTTGTTCAAACACCCCAGCCCCAACACAAATAAGGCAGGGGAAATAGCCTAAGAGAGTTTCAAAAGAAGTGTTCTAAATCTGGATGAAAAATAAGAGTAGTGGTGCTATTCAATACGGTCCACTGACCTGCAGCACCACTGCCTCCTGAGAACTTGTGAGAAGTGCAGATTCCCAGGCCCAGTGAGATCCATGGTACCAGAATCCCTGGGCACGGGGGCACAGGGGCACAGGATTCCGTCTCGACACTAATTCCTGTGTACGCTTTACTTGGAGAGCCACTGTGCTGGAACAGTGTCCCAACCAGGCTTGTGATCATTTAGAAAACGAATAGAAAACTATTAAAGCTAAGCAGTTCTCTATCCTCATTTTGTGGTATTATACAGTCAGAGAGAGCCAAATTGAAAAGTCTGTTGGTCATGTGTTTACATCTACTCCATTTCCAAAAGGTGTTGGTTGGATCCTTATTTTAATCACTTTTCCCAGACCAAAACACAGAACTGGACTCTTTACCTTCCTTGACGCTGTCCTTCCTTTGTATTGCTTTCATTTCTTTATATTTCCTTTTCTCCTCTGCTCCTTCATTTCCCTAATGCCTTTAATTCCTCTTTTATTCTCATCTCCTAGAGATACATAAATATTCTACTGGCACTTACTGAGGCTAGAGTAATTAGATGTACTTGAATTTAAATCCAAATGTGCACTCAACAGATTTACATAGATTATAGAAGAAGGTATAAGTTTATGGTAATTCTCAACCAGAAAATGGAAAATATTGGAGCCCCTCCTTTCCCTAGAGATCTAAAACAAGCTTGGAATTTTCAACATCCGTTGAGAAGAAACCATGTTCAGAGGCTATGTACTAGCTTAGGTAATATATTGCTGCAGGAACAAATGACCACAGAATTAGTCCCTTCAGACAACACAAATTTATTATCTCCTAGTTCTGGAGGCCAGAAGTCTGAAATGGGCCTTATGGAGCTAAAAGCAAGGTTGGTGGAGCTATGTTCCTTCAGTGGGCACTAGGAAAAAATCCCTTTCCTTGCCTTCTGGAGGGCACCTGTGTTTCTTGTCTCGTGGCATTTTCTGTCTTCAAGGATAATGGCAGTGTAAGTGTCTTCAAGTCAATCAGACTCTCTCTCCATCTCCCCTCTCCCACCTTTTCTGCTTCCATCAGCATACCCCTTCCCTCCGTCTACCTCCTGCTTCCCTCTCATTAAGGACCTTTCTGATTACATGCAGCCCACCCGGATAATACAGGCTCATCTCCCCATCTCAAGACCTTTAATCACAGCTGCCAAGTTCCTTTTGCCATGTAACTCCACATATTCATGGGTTTTCTATGGTGACTGGACTGAGATTTTTATTATATCATATTGGTGATAAAACAGTGAGATATCTTTATATTTTCCTGGGCCATCAGAGGGAACTTTATACTTATTGATTATTTCTTCTTCAAGAAGTGAGAGTTTGGAAAAATGAAATATATAATATAATGTGTATAACTCTCTCTGTATCTCTATTTATTTTGTCTATTATTTATCCTATTTAAGTAGATATAATTACCAGATTTTACACAAGTTGTATTTTCTGATTGCATGAGGTTTTCTATAATACTTTGCTAACGGGCAAAATGAATAATGAACAGTGTTAAATAAACTATATTAATTTTCAGTACTCCCTTAAAGTATATGTCCATATCTTTAAATATTGTGAACCATATATCTCTTAATCCTGAATATTGAAATTTTATGAACTAGGATTGTAAGTATATGAAACATGAAGGAAGGGTGAAATAAATTATGTCTAGTATTTGAGGACCAAAGCAAATATGACAAATGGAAAAGGAACATTTTCTTTTGAAACATATCTTTCAGAAGAAATACCCAGTTTTCCCTCCTTTCATTCCTATTTCTCTGTAGTTTATTTTTTAGTTTCAATTGAAAACTAAAGCTAATAAATGATGACAACAGCTCTGGAAAATGAACAGACACGCTTCTATATCAGAAATATAAGTTCTAACAAAGGGATTACATATTGGTTAGAAACATGACTAAGTTATCTCAACAAGATTTCCTTTGAAGATCCACAATGAAATAAAGCAATCACATGCAATCTACTGAACTCCTTGCTATTGTTAAAAGGCTTACCTCCCTTTTTCTTTCTCTTTTATTTTTATCATCACAGCAGCTGTCATAAAATAAATGTAGTGAAACATGCAAGCAGCAAGCTCCTTAATTGTTTCCATCTTGATTATAAAAACACATTGAAAGGTAAATCCTCACAGGGAAATAAATGAAAAAAATAATTAACATTCAAAGTACTCCTTATACCACCTGCTCTTTACATACTGATGCTGAAATGGGGGCACCTGATGTATAAAGAGTAATGAAAAGAAATTGAGTTTCCTTTTGAAGCAGAGAGAAAAGTAACGCCTAAAATTGAAATCCATTTCAGAGTGGATATATACCTTTTGTGCACTTGGTAGAGGTCTGGAAGTTCCTTCAGCTGATGAGTCAAGTGAAATGGTTAAGACTTAATGGAATGTAGGAAATACTTAATCCAATATATATGACAGTAGTTTATGACCACTTATCAAAACAGCAAAAACCTTTTATTTAAGTAGATGTGGAGCTTCTGTGGTCTTTGAAAAAGCAGATATGCCAACCAATATCTCAAATTAATGATGTTAAATTTTGGGTTGATAATATTTTGATCTTTAGAATAAAACATATTGAAGAATATATTTACACATCTATATTATCACAATCCCCATTCTGTCACCTAAATGATCTTTCTATTACAATGGCTTTGGCTAGGATCTTTAGGTTATGGTCATAATGCAGTTCTCACTTGTATAATCAGAGTGCTAAAAGATCAGTTTACTGGTAAGTAGGTGGAACCCCTATCTAAGTACAGTGGCAAAATACATTTAAAGGATATTGAAATTTTTATTCTGGGAGAGAATCAAGCAAAATTAGACTGACCAAATAACAAAGGCAAGTCAAAGGAGGCCAGTGGGATTCTGAGGACAGCATTGTGGCAATTTCTTGACCTTACCCATAGCCTGATTTCCTGGATGCATGTCTGGGTGTTAGGGAAAGTGAAGGATGTACCTATGAATGGGGAGAGATGTGAAACCTTGGGGCCCAAGCCATGCTCATCTGCGACCCCTCAAAAGGCTAACATCAGGTGGAACCATTTTTTGCCAATCCGACAGCTAGGGAAGGGCATAGGACAGCATAGAGGCTGTGCTACAGAAGGGCAAGGCATTGTGGGACTAGAACTGTGTTCCCAATACCTGCAAACATTCTAAGGTCATGTATATATATTTGTATGTGACAATAAGGACTGGATAATTTGAGAGTTCTTGCATGAAAAGAAGGGGCTTCAGATTCAGGATCAGTTGGGCTATATGTACATAGATGCTATAGACCTGGGGTTGGCATAGTAAAAGGCCAGAGAGTATGATTTTAAGCTTTGCAGTTAAAATGTAACTTTATTTATGGACACTAAAATTGAAATTTCATATTATTTCCATGTGCCACCAATTATTACTCCTTTGTTTTGTTTTGCCCAGCCATTTAAAAATGTGAAAACCACTTTTAGCTTACAGGATGTATTAAAAAAAAAAGGCAGTAGGCCAGAATTGGCCTGCTGACCAGTTTCCCAAACCCTTCTACATGCTGTGCATCATTCTTTCAAACACTGTTTCATTTGATCTTCTCAACAAATTCTGAGAATCAGGGTGAGGATTAGTATACCTCTCTCACAGAAGAGAAGACAGGCTTCTGGTAGTTAAAGCAACTTACTCATGTAGCGAGTCAATGTCAAAGTCAGAACTAAATGTCAGATCTTCTAAATATCAGGCCTGTGCAATATATGCACCTGCACACACAGATACACACATATACATATATAATTTGCTTTTATAGATGGGATTCATGTTTCCTATGTTTTTTTACTATTCCATATGAATCTGGTATCAAAGGCCAGCAGAGTATATAAAAGGTACTATGTATAAGACCCTTATTAACTAGAGTTTATAATTTCACATGAAAGGCATAGAAATCAATGATGAATAAAGCCATCTGGCTGCAAGTGAGTTGCCAGCAAACCTCCAGGATCCACACTCCTTAGCAGGGCTGCAGCTCCAGCTTTTACTCCCAGCCCTTCAGCCTCACTAACTCCAATCCAGCCACAGTGGCTTTCTTGCTGTCTCTGAGCACATCAAGCTCATTTGCAGCTCAGGTCCTTTGCACTTGCTTTTCCATCTCGTTAGCATGCTTTAACTTCAGAACTTTGCTCTCTCTTTAAAAGCTGCCATCTTCAAAACCATCTGTAAACAATTTGTTTAAAACACTATCACCACCACTTGCTGTCACCTACCCTATTCTAGTTTTCTTCTTCTTACTTATCATGACCCAAAATGATTCGTTTACTGATTTTCTCCCTCATTGGGATGGTGGCAGGGGCTATTACCACCTTTAGACTTAGTCAACCAAGGGTTCCCTGGATCTGGAGATTTGAAGTTCCCTCTCTGTTTTTTTCTGGCCTTGCACCTCCGCATGGGAAAAGGTGTCTGTGAGTCCAAGGAGATATGCTTACTATACTTTGAATACCTAGAACTTCAGATAGACCCCATGACCCTGAACTTGATATAAGACCTAGGCAAACCTCTTTTTTTTGGAGATGTCTTCCCAGAATGAATACCCCATGCCTGAGTTTTGGCAAAGAAATGCTGCTGTCAAGGAGTATAGAGATTGAGCGCGAAGATGGTGCTGTGTAGAACAGGAAATGGAAAGAGAAAGGGTGGGGCAGGCCCTTTTCTGAACTCTTGTCCTGAGGCCCTTAGGTGTTTGGAACGGATCCTGAAGGAGCTTTGTCTTGTTCACCTCTAGCTCCGGTTTTAAACAGTTTCTGATACTTACTAGGTGCTCAATATCTGTTGAATGACTAAATGCATGAATACAGAAACAATTTATCACTCTCAGTTATACAATACAGTAGGTGTACCAAAGTGCTGGCAAGGATCCCACTGCTAGTTGTATTTCTGAGTTAGTAGGGAAAAATAACCTTACTTGATTATCTCACCTGTAATAAAGTTTTCCTTATCTAGGCTTCATGTCAATTACATTGTGAAAAACTATCATATTTCATAAATACTAAAGGATACTTTTTCCACATTTTAACATCTCTGAAATAGTGAATTGTTGTAAAGATTTTGTTGGCCGGAAGACATGGTGATTGAATTAATTGTATCTGTACATGCACAAACATGAAGAAAAAAGTGCTCAGGCTTGGAGAATGGGTTTCAAGGATTGTATGAAAATCCATAGGAGGTTAGGGAGGTGATGAATCAGAAGGGTTTTAACAAGAGTCTTCAAATAGGAGCAAAAAATGTAGGTGAGCTCTGCATAACAGCAAGGCAGGCTTAAGCACAGTGCCAATTCCTTTTAATTCTTTCCTGGATTCTCTAAAATTCTGTACCATCAAAGATTTGAGAACATAGAGGATAATATTGGGTAGAAAAACAGACATTAATGACTCTTATAGAAGTGGGAATTTGTAGCTGATGAAGTTTTAACAGTACCTTAGGTACTTCCTTTATAATTTTCTTTTTATGTATTCTCAGAAGTGATATGTGATGAAGTTTCATATCTAATTTAGTCAAAAAGAGTTCTTTCAATAAATTTAAAATAAAAAAGCCAAATGATAAAGTTATGCCTTACTTTAATTGGAAGGATTTAAACTTTTTTTATATATATAAAATGATGATGCCTCTTACAATTGAGGCATTTTAGAAGATGAAGTGCAGTATGTTTAGAATAGCCCTAGGTACAAAATCATAGCAAGTGAATTATGATCTCAGAGATGCAATTACAGGTACTGCCTTACCCCTGTACTGCCTTGGTATTTTATCACTTCTGCTTACACTTGTCCAACATTGATGAATACAGTCAGATGGAGACAATTTATACTCTTATACTCTTAAGAAAAATTGCCTAAAACTTGGGACTGGGCAAAAGAGAGCCCTGGGTGTTGTCCAGTATGTCCTCTGGGATTATCTCATTCTATAAGGGTGCTGTTCCTTTGATGGACTTTTCATTGGCCTGGTTATTCTACACATCTCTAGGGGTACACGTTAACTTGTAGAAAACTCAAAATGATGAAAATAAGTCTTGTGCATAGCAATACAAATGAATTCTGTCTGAAGGAGCCATTTTATTGCCTTATATGATATTAACCAGTTTTGAATATTATTATACTCCTGAATTTTGTGTGTGTGTATATGTTAGGATATATTACGTATTTGTGATGGTGTGTTTGTGTATTTGCATGAGTGTATGTATTTCAAATTCTCCCTTGAACAGGTCTTAACATCTTACTAGTTCCCTCATTGATTAATGATTTAAGAAAATTTACATGTGTTCATTGTATAGTTTTATGAGTATCATGATTTTACTTTTCTGAAATCTATGATTTAGCAGATCTTCAGGGAGGAAGGTGAACATAATAAACATGTCACCAACCATTTATATTCACTGTCTTTAGAGGAGGCTAATTTTCTGTAAGATCTAAGGAAAGTATTGGGGATTGAATCATAGTCCCCACAAAAGAGGGGCAAATTCCAGCTACAAAGTATGATCAGGAAGGAAGGAACATAATAGAAGAAAACCATTTGAAAATGGAACTGCTATAGAAAACTAATTGATAGTGCTGCTAATCTGAAAAAAAATACAGCATTACTAAAATGATTTGAAAATATGAGATACAAAGACTTTCTCAAAATAGAAAGTGCCAATAAGTTAATTTCTCAAGTTCAAATCCATGTATTTTGCATGAATCAAAAATATGCCCCCAATACTACTTTCTGTGGCAAATATCAGACACTGGAGCACGAAAACCCAAATGGCTCAGAATCCGTGTGTAGCGAGCTGTGTTTCCAAGCAGAAGGTAAGGGCTCCGTGAACAGTGTAAGAATCCCATCAATGGTGGAGAGCACCAAGTACTGTCTGTCTAGTGGCACTTTGTAGAATTAATTAATCCCTAATAAACTTGACTGGTAGGAGCAGAAGAGAAAGCATTCAGTGAAAGATGAAACAGTAGTCAGAAGAGTGTCAAGAAAATGTTTTCCATGTAGACTAAGAAAGATGGTGATAGAAATCCAGCCATGTTCTGATCAAAGTTTGCGAGTGAACCTCATTGGAGCTAAAAGTCATTTTTCTCCATTCAGAGTATCTTCAGAACGTAATTAGCTATTAGACCTGATATAAAACACTGTTAATTTAGCTGACCTTTTGTCTGATCTAGGGCACCTCTGCATTTTTATCAGCAGAAGACAAAGAAAACCAGGCAAAACCCAAGATTTCGACTTTTCTCAGCATATTGATGGCTATTTCCTGCCATATCTTTCCCCCTTGTTTCATCAGGAACATGACTCTGCAGAATTGGCTTTCAGAGCAAATTCATAAAATTGGAGAGCTTCGAAACTACATTATTGAGTTCACACCCCTCATTTTATTACCTCAGGGAAAGGGATTCAGAGCAGTTAGATCTTCCAGGAGTCACATAACTAGAGATGAAAGACACAGCTCTCTGCACAATGTCACATGGTTGTGCTGAGCAGAGGCCAAAACAAGAGACTAACATCACGAACTATTCATTGGTGGTTTGCTTTTTGCTTTTCACTCTTTACTTGCATGACTACTACATCCATCTTTTTCTAAGACAACCTTAGTCCACAATACACCTTTTCTTTCCATCAACATCAACTGCAAGTAAATAAAAGATTACTATTCCATAGGACCCATGTTAATTGACTGAAGAAAAATAATTGAGACAAAATGCATGCATCTGCCTTGGTTTGCCTGGGCTGTTATAGCAAATACCACAGACTGGTTGGCTTAAATAACAGGAAGTTACTATCTCATAGTTTTGGAGGTTAGAAGTCTAAAATCAAGGTATCAGCAGGGCCATGCTTTCTCTGAAGCTTGTAGCATTCTGGTGGTAGCTTGTTGGCAGAGCTCAAGCTCTACCTCCATCACATAGCCATCTGTCTCCTGTCTCCTCCTCCAGGGTCCAGTTTCCTCTGCTTATTGGATTAAGGTCCACCCCGATTCACTTTGGCTTTACTTAACTAAAAGGATCTTCCAAGATCCTGTTTACAAATGACTTCACGTTGACAGGACCGGGGTTAGGACCCAAACATGTCTTTGTTGGTTACATGATTCAGTGCATAGCAGCAATCTATATATAATACTAGGAGAAAAAGTCTGGTATAGTATAAAACAAAACATCATGGAAATAATGACATACCGTTGGTAGAGTTAAGATTTAGAAATATTTTAATCTGGCTTTATATATCATGCTAAAAAATGAGGTCTCTTTTAGAGGAGTTCTCCTGCAATATTACTTTTCTATTTGGTTATTAACCTAAATGATGCTATTCTACTGGATTTTGTATGAGCTGCAAGTCCTGCTGGGAAAGTACATAACTGGACTCATTTAGGAAGAGGTAATGTGGCTATATGAGAAATGCTGCCATATGTGAATCCTCACTTTATGCCTGTTGAAATTTTTGTATTTTAGGTCTCCCAGGGACATGTCCATTGTACTATTGTGTAATTTTATCAGCATGAACTTCTGCTGAATATTTTTCCTTCTTTTCAAAAACCATATTTTTGTGAAGCTAGCTTCAAAGCTTAATGTTGCAACATCTGTGCCCATACACCTGGGAGCCGTGGAAGATGTGTCCTGAAGATTATCTATATCTTCTAATCTTATAAAAATGCTACAAAATAAGAAAAAAAGGATATACATTTTCCAGGCCTGGAATTTTTTTTTTTAAAGAAACCACTTTTTCCCTCCTTAGGAGATTCTCACAATAAAAGAGAATCAGTATTTCTGAAACTATAAAGAATATCTCTACAAACGTAATATACCACCCATTTATTTTGTTCCTAGATAAGGGTGGTTCTTAATACATATGAGCAACTTTCCATTAAGGGACATTGTGATTATACATAAAGCCTGAAGCTATATTCTCCAGTGTTTTTAAATAGGGCTCTTTAATAATGATATGAATCAAAGGAAAGCAAAAAATACTATTTCGAGTTTATTTGCTGCTTTTCTTCAATGGGTTTCCCCACAGCTCAGTCACCTTCCTTTAAAAATAGAAATTATAGCTGACTCAGCCTTTCTGAAGCTGAAGGTCAGGATCGTGGCCAAGAGAAAGGAATTTATGAATGAAGAGAAATGGCTTCCACCCCATCCTTCACTCCTTGCTCTGTTTGGATGGAATAATATATACAGCAGTGTCAAGAGTTAAGAGCCTTATAAACCCTGCCTGCAGGAGACAATGCCGCCAATCAGATGTGCAGAATAATATGGTATTGAAGAATGGTTTAGGACATGGGAAGTTTTAATAGATTCAGTTAGAAGGACAGTGGGTGGTTTAGGGAATTCCCAAGTCCTTTGCATTCTCTTCTCGACTTTGTCATTAATTTAACAAATTATGATTAACACTTAATACTTATTGAATACCTTCTATGTATTCAAGTAATGTTGTAGATTGCTTTAAATGTGTTAACTCCTCATGTTTTCACCTTATGTGATTGGTACTTTTGTCATCACCATTTTACAGATGAGGAAATAGAGGCACTAGAATATGAAATAATTTGCCCAAGGTCACCCAGCTTGCCAGTGGTGGGGCAGCCTACATCTTCACCGCCACCTCATATTGCCTCCCTTTCTTTGATTACTCTTCTTTTGTGCAACAGGAGACTAGCTTTTACCTTTTACCTTGAAGTAAAGAATAAGATGATAAAGGCAAAGCATTTTAAATTATTTCAAATTTAAAGACCAGAAAGATTCAAAGCAGGGCCAAATTAAGTATCTATGCTAAAGAAGAGAGTTGGAAATGTGGTTAGTGGTTAATTCAAACCCACAGGCATTTGGCTTCCAACAGGGAAAAGTCAAATTTTAACCAGGAACTTCAACTTCAAAGTTATGGGTAACTAACTTCAGTAATTAGAGGAGCATTAAGACAGGCCACTGGGAGAAGGGTAACTTCAAAGCCTGTTGAACACAAGCTTTACCCGTATGGGTCAAGTTTAAGAGGGTAATTAATGATTCAGTACATTTACCATTTGCATTTCTTGAGGCACAAGTCACAAGTCAAATAATATCTGCCACAGATAAATTAAGCAAACAGGCATGGCACTATGTATTTTACATTTTAGAAGTACACTGGGAGGGAGAACTACCCGGTGTCTATTATTGTCAGACATGCATACTACAGATATGCCAGGAAATGGCATCCTAAGTCTGAACTAGAATTTGTAGCAGAGAAAAGGTTATTAGAATCATAGGCATAGAAAAATATTGTGCTATAAATGCAGTAGGGGACAAAAGTGTCAAAATCACTAACATGGCTTAACAATTAAATTGTGTCAATGCCCCTGCCAGGAAGACTTCATAATTTGGAGGATGTAGTTACTATTGACCTGATTTCCAATTGAGATCATGTCTGTGTTTTAATTTAGAAATGAAATTGATCACTGTGTTCTATAAACAAGGCCTGTCAAATTATTACTCTGAAATTGCTTTGCAAATAGACATTTGTTTAAGAGTAGCCTGATTTATGATATAGCGTAGAAGACAAATTATTGCATGAGCTTCTTTTAAGAGATTGCTTTATATTTAAAATTGAATTCTTAAGTTATTCAATAAATATTAAATTTCTCTAAGTTTTTGTAAAGAGATTTTTAAAAATATTTTTATCTTAGCTCCAATATATTGGCTTCTTGCTCCACATGCTGTTTTAAAATTATTTACTAAGTGCCCATTCCTCCATGTCTTCAGAAATCATTATAATGCTCACTTAGGTTTTATCAGTATTCAATAATATAGCAGTTCAATATTAGTGGATGAAGTTTGTAATTTAGAAGGTTTACATCATGAACATACTGTATATAAATTGTTCTTTGCTACCACATGAAAGAAGATAGACTTATATCAAAATAAAAAGGTTAAACTATTTGTTTTAAAACTGTTTCAGGTTTTATATGACTTTTCCCCTGTAGTACATAATTTTGATTTCCTAGTGTTTTCTCTATACTGTGATTTAAAATATTAAATTTAAATGAATAATAAAAAACATCACCATACTATTGGAAGGGGAAAATGGTCTTGGAAGTATCTTCTTTTGCTACTTCTTGATTTTATTCTGCTTTCAAAAATAGGTTCTGGATTAAAGAAACTTTCATTTCCCCTCTTTCCAGACTGCAATTTCATGAGGATAACTCTGAAGAAGTTGAATTCTAGGCAGGAACACAAAGAAACTCTTTATTCTTGAAGGTTTAAGTTAAGAGCAGTCCTACCTTTTTCATCTTTTTCTTCTTGGTCATCTACTAGTGGAATCTCTTCTGGTTGCTCAACAACTGTGGCATCCTCTTGGTTTGATGAAAGCTCTATATAGAATGTCACCGAAGAAAAAAAAGGAATGCGTGAATTGGGATCACTGGTAAAAAACAGTGACTTAAGCATCAAAAGTTAAAAGTTTGTTGTTTTTTTTTCAGTTTCAACAGGCACACAAAGCAGAATACTATATCTGTTCTCCAGTAATCATTGCCTAAAACACATGTGCAAACTACTCACACACAAGTATATGTAGAAGTCATGATTCATGATTCATCTTGTTTTCTGTTAACAATATACTCTAGTTTCAGTACCTTCTGTTTCCATATATGAGCTCTGGGACTCTGTCTCAATTTTTATTTCATTCTTTGTTGAATCATTCTCTTGTCCTGTGAAGAACAATGATTGAAAAAATAAATGTGATATATATGACCATAACTTTATCTTGGTTTGAAAAAGCAAAAACTTCAGAAACCGTGCTTTAATCGTGTGCAGAGAGGCAGACAGGTTTTTTAAATCAAAGTGGAAGGTGAAGATACATTTTTTTTTCAAATCAAGCATATCAATTATTAGAAATAGCCAGATAATTTGGGCAATACCACTTCTTGGAATTGACATTAGCTTCTGAGTGAACTGGAAAAAAATGGATACAACTTGGCGGTTTAGAAATTTAAAATTATTCCTGGTTGTATGGGTTAATTACATTTAATTTCCCTTTATGGTATAGACATTTCCTATATTGAATATTCCTAGAAAAAAATATTGTTTCTACAGTATAGAATTGCTTTTCCAAAAACACTACTTGTACTCTCATTCCTCCATCAACAGGGCATAAAATAACTTGAGTAATGTGAGCAAAAAGGAATTGGTTGGCCTGACAGCTCAATCATTCTCTTAAGACACCTACTAAATATAGCGAAGGTCAGGAGAGAATTCAGTCAACCCTTGATTACTCTGAGGCTGATTATCTAGTAATGGTTCCTCCCCCCACCCCATGCACACCCCCTGGCTTCTTTGCCAACCTCCCCTGTAGAGTTTAGAACATTTAAGTGCTCATTAAGAGAGGAAATTGAAATCTGTCCATTTTGCCTCTTGCTAATGAAATTTTTTTGTGCTGAAGATATTTAACTGTTGAATTAAAAAAAAAAAAATTAACCACTCCAGAGCTGGGCTTGGTTATAGACACAAAGGGGATTCAGAGCAGCTTGGGCTCTTTGGCTGGGTACATGCCTATGGCAGATTACGTTATTGTTCCAACTTTTTCCTACCCCTTTCTATAAGAGGATTATAGTTGCCTGCTTTTGGCTATGGGACCTGCAGTGACCTTGTGGGATGAGTGCATATTTCCACACTATTGACACCAGGATTATATATATGACTTGGTTTAGAAAATGGCACAGAACAGATATAATGTGTAGTTTGAGCAGAAGCTTCAAGATCCACTGCATGCTTCCTCTCGTTTTTTGCTTCTGTTAGAGTACGCTCCTTCAGCCTAGATGCAGGAATGACAACGCAGGGAGCAGAGCCACTGCAAACTTTGGCTTGGGGATTATTTGGTCTGCAGCAAAGCTGACAACCCCTCATCTTCATAGCATCCCCTTTAATATGACTATTCTTAACTGGCCTTTATAGCACCTTCCCTTGGTTCATTCTCGGCTAGTGTGATCCAGACTTTAAAAAAATTGTCATATCTAACTTCTCCAGAGCTTAATTTAAATCAAAAGGGTCTGATAAAATAATTACTACTAGTGCATATTTATCTGATCATTGAGGCTAGAAACCTGACTCCAAATCCAGTGAAATACCAAGTCTTGATGATTCTGCAAAAATGTTTCTCAAGCCCTGCTTTCCATTCCTACTTCCTCTTCTCTCATTCAGGGATTCATCTTCTCTCTCTTGGACCAATATCTATAATTTTGTTCTCCTGTAATCCATCTTATGAATTGCTATCAGAAATATCTTTGAAACCATGGGTTTGATCAAGATATTTCTCCTTCAAATGAAATGCCCATTCCTCCCTAGTGCCTGGAAGAGTGCTGTTCATAGTGTGGGCCATGGACTAGCAGCATGGACACTGCCTGGGAGCATTTTAAAAATGCAGAATCTCAGGTCCCATCTGAGACCTACAGAATCAGAGTCAGCATTTTAAGAAGATCTCTGAGTGATCTGTATGTATGTTAAAGTTCAAGAGGCACTAGCCTAGAGGATATAAGTGTACTTTCAAATTATGGGTCCCATACAAAATGCCAGTTGCCTAGAAACTTCACATACACTATCTCCATTCATCAGTCCTGTAACATAAGTAGTGCAATCCACATTTTGCTTTCAAAAGTCATGACTTGGTCTATCTGATGATAAGTCCCTTTTCCCTTTTTGTTTTGACTGAAAAAATGTCTTTAGTTAGCCTTTAAATTGAGATACAACTTGTGTATAGTAAAACACACAAATTATGTGCACAGCTTTATTGCTTTTTTATATGTATACATATCTCCCTGTGCAATCATTAAGAAAATTAAGAGCATATCTGACATAAGTGGCAACTCCAGCTGATATCTGCCTCTTTGCCCACCTGCATATAAAAGGTAACATTTTGTCTGTTTTTGAAATTCATATAAACAGAACTGTACAGTGTGTGCTATTTTGTGTCTGACTTCTTTTAACACAGCATTTTGTCTGTGAGATCAATCCCAGTTGTTGCATGTAGCCATTGTTCGTTCTTTTTCACTGATGTCTACTATTCCACTGTCTGCATATACTATGTCATGTGGGCATTGAATTGTTTTAGTTGTGAAACACGCCCCTAAAAACATTATTGCAGTTGTCTTTTGGTGGCCATATCACACAGGTATAAACACAGAAGTGAAACTGCTAAGTAACAGGGGACACTGATCTTTAGCTTTACTGGATTCTGCCCAACAGTGTTCTAAAGGATTTGTTCCATTTTACACTCCCACAAGAATTGTATGAGAATTCCACTTGCCCCCTTTATTCTTCACACCATGGCATGCTACTATGGTCACAAAATTCTTACATATGGAGCAGAAAGCCATGCAAAGTCTGTTTCCATCCTTATCACTTGTGGTTACCACACAAAGGGATGCTACCCTGTGACTTAGTTTCCAGGGTTGCTGGGTCACGTAGCTTCCACAACAACAGTGTGTTGTCTCATGGTTCTGGAGGCTACCGCCTCAAGATATTGGCAGGCTTGCTTTTCCTTGGCATCTTTCCTGGAGACGTGAATTTTCCTGAAGTGTTCCAGAAATCCTCCATCACTACCAATCACTTTCTCCTTGTGTCTGCTCCTCTGCATTCTACTTACTTCTGGCTTCTCCTTCAGTGTTCAATTTCCTTTGTTTGTAAAGGCTCCAGTCATGTGGAGTAAAGCCCACCCTAATTCAATTTGGCCTCATCTAAATAGGCTCAATAGATCCTATTGACAGGTGAGGTCACACCCAAAATACGTTCAGAGGTCATATTTACAGACAGGTTTACACCCACAGAATGGGGGTCGGGGCTTGCATATGTCTCTGTGGGGGGCATGACTCAATCCCCACATCCTGCTACTGGTCATTCCAAGTACAATGTATTGAGTGATACTAATTGGCAGGTGCTGGGAATATCTTAAAAAGACAGATACGGTGCTTGTCTCCACAAGGCAGACAACTGCAGGAACACAGGCATCAAATTTGGGGAAAAAAGCCATTCTTGTTAGGATGTGAAACTTTTGGAAAAATTCACTTTTACCAGATTTTTAGATGACAGGAAACTGAGGATAGCTTATATATTAGAAAACAAAATCAAGACTAAAATAGTCTGAGTAGGCTAAATTAAACAAAGTGAAATTTAACAAGGATAAATGTAAAAATCTAAAATCCCATTTATAAACAACTTCAGGGAATTGGGAGTAAATTATCCCTGTTTCTGACAAAACTGGACCCCTGCAAAGAGTTTTGCATTCTGAATCTACTCTAGATAAACAACAGATCAACGTCACAAGTTTAACTGGATGGAGAGAAGGTTTCTGTTAACACCTCATAGAAAGTGAGGGAAATATTCTCAGTTTATCTCCTGGCAAATATCTTGCCTGGACAGCTATTTCAGTTCTCCAAATCGGGGACTATTGAAATTGAAACATAATATGCAAAGAATTATGCTAAGTGATAAAATACTTCTACAAAAGATTTATTCAGGGAAACAAAATATCTTTGTGTTTGCACTAAATAAAAGAAATGAAAGAACTGATGAATAAAGGACATGAAACGACTGGATGAAAAGGGAGTGGACTGAGACAATAAGGAAAATATAAAAGTCTAAAAACTCAGACAATATCGACATTGCCAACGGATGTTGTAAAAGAGAACACAATAGATAAATCGCTTTAGAGATCAAACTATTGATGTAAAGTTCACTAAGGAAGCAAAGGCAGTGAGAAAAATGAAATGGTATTTATTATGGATACAGAGAACTGAATATAGGTACAGCATTTCTAAGATTATACGAAGAATAAGTAGCAGTTATCTACATGATGGCAACCATCAAATAACATGCTATGAGATTTAAAAAGATTGTAGAAGTTTAGACTATGATTTCATTTTTTGTGTATGACTACACACAGATTCTATTTATATAGTGGGGCAAAACTGGAAGGCTATATTTCAAATGTTAACACTGATTACCTTTGCATTATTGGTGGGATTTTAATTTACGGGATTTTTATTTTTTTAATCTGCATTTTATGACAATTGCATATTCTATAATTTAATAATTAAACAATTTTTAAAATGTTCTGGCTAAAATGTGTGTGGATCTAGTCAAATCCAGTGACTTTTTCTCAGTTCCTAAAAACTCTAGAAACATACCCTAGAAAACATGTGACAAATAGTACTGTTGAACAACTTTTTTTTTTTTTTTGGTCTTTTGACTACATCACCTGCCATTCCCTGTGCTCTGTATACAATTTCTTATTTTTGAAAAACATTATTTTCTGCCTCTGTGCCCCCTTAGAATAAGTTCCAATGGGTGAAATACGCTTTCCTCCTTTCCTAACTTACGGAAATTCTCCTCATCTTTCAAAACTCAGTCATCAATTTACTTTTGCTGCATAACATTCTCTGAATCACTAGAATGAACTGATCATTTTCACATCTGCTTATTAAGCTCTTTTGCCCATTCTTCTACTAATTAATTTTCTCATCTCACTGTTATATAGTTGTACCTTACCATATTATGAATGCCATGAAAATAGAATTGTGTTTTATTCATATTGCACTTCCCAGCACCTACTAGTAAATCAATAAATGTCTGTTTAATTAGCCTTGCATTATAGCACTCATCAAATTCTGTAAATAGTGATCAGGGAAGGTATCTTGCTTTCTCTCACATCCTTTAGCAGCTAGGAAACTGCCGCATACCAGACAGTACTCCACAGACTACATTTGTTACAGAGAACCCTGGGGAGTGGGAGTAAGCAAGGCAAAGCTCTTTGCGCTCCAGTTTCATCATCTATCTTTTTTTTAAGGTGGTCGAGTTAGGGAATCTCTTTGATTCCTTCTGTCTTTGTCATTACATGAGGCTTGGTGGAGTGTCCAGTACCTTTGACAAACTACTGGGTGCATGATCTATTCAGTGAAGGTCCCAATTATGGCGCGTGCCTCGTTCTCCAACATGGTGGACATGGGGGCCTGATGAGCACGCCTCCTCTGGGGTCTTTGCTGGGACCGTCAGCTTGTGATGGGTGATCTGGCTTGTCCTGGTCAGAGAAGGGAGAGCAGGGCATTCAGGGAGAAGCAGCTGGTCTGGAGGAAAGCGTGTCTCCTAGTACCAGCAACCCACCTGATATATCTTCCGAGTAGTTCAATTAGGGATATGAAGCTCCCACTGTGGCTGGTTCTGGGGTGCTGCTAATAAGGTGGGACTGCCCAGATGAGCCCATAGCCTAAGGCTGTTGTGGAACCTGGGGGTGTTTCCAGCACTAGTGTGGCCTGACACTTCCCTTTGAGAAAGAGAGACCCTTTTGAACTTTTTTGGTGACTATTCCTCTCTGCTGTCCTTCAGATCTGTCCTACTTGTGTTCTACAGTTTTTGGCAATCTTTTCTCAAAGCTGAAGTAAATATATTTTTTCTTTCCCATTTTTTTTTTTTCTGAAATAAAAGCTAGTGAAAAACTTGTGGAAGAAACACAGGTTTAAATCCAGAAATGATCCTATTTGCTCTTTCCTGATCCCAGCTGGGACCTGGCACATTACACAAAGATGAGCGGTGTGAGAGCTCCTTGCCCGGCGTGCAGGCTTGCTGTGTGTTAATTCTGACTCTCGGGTCTCCAGCCTGAGCCCTTTCTCTTCAATGCACTCACACATCCCCCTTTCCAACTTGCTTCTTGGCCCCTTGTGGGCAAGCTTTAAGTTTAACTCTCCAGCTTCAGTTTTAGTGAATTCCCCCACCGTCTTCTGCCCTAATCCCCCTTGGCAGAGGGAGTAGAAAACACAAAGGACCCCACAGTTTGTTTATATTTTTTTCATACAGTGAATTCAATCATCCATAGTAATGAAAGGCACCATTAGAATAGATAATCCAGAAATCCATTCACTTTTCTTTAGAAATAGATCACGATTGTTTCTTAATGCCCTGGTAATTAAGTTTGGCTCAAGCTAATGCTTTAATTAATTTGCATGAAAATTGGTCTAGGGACATCAGTCTGGAATTAAATATTTTCTAGGGATAAACCAAAACTCATTTTGCAAATGGATTGCTTTTGAACAACACTAAACAATATAGTTTTATTGTTTGCATATTGTTAGATGCTCAGATCTTTGATGCTTGTCTTAAAGCATGGGTTCTTAACTTTTTTTTGTTCCATCAGGTTTGCCGATCAGGTGAAAACCATGGGCCCCTTACTAAGTCCACACTACCCCATGTATTATTTAATAAATATTTCACACATGCACCAATGTGTCCCCATAAGGATATTTTTTTGAATTTCAATTCAAGCTCCTGGACCCCTTGTTAAGACCCCCTGCCTTAAAGAGACAGCAGAAATTATCTTTTTTTAAAACTTAAAACTTGATTGCTGCTGATATACAAATTTTTACTTTTACCAAGTCTAAAGATACCCTAGATTAGGAACAAAAATTCAGCCTAGATGAGTGTGAATTTTATTATCTTCTAGACATCACTTGTTTTCTCCTAGGGCAAAATAAAACTAACTTTCCTAATGTAAATTATTTTTTCTTGCAGTTACAAAAGAAACAATTTCCTTATACACACATTGAAAAATATGTACCAGTATTGAGAATTACAGATAATTTTACAACAAAGGGATAGCGACTCTTAATATTGTGAATTACCGTCTTTCTCATGTTTGTGTGTTTGTACACACACATACACATATACAGCCATATACATACACATATAAATATATCTGGGGATCAAAGTATGTTTCCTCCTTTTTACATTTCATATTTTGTAAACATCTTCTACTATGATTACAATTTCCTCAGAAATTGTATATATATCATGTATAATATTGTATTATTTTCTATGTCATGGATGAACTTCTGGATGTTTCCTTTTCTATTTTTATTTTTTATTATTAAATAGTATTGCAATGAGTATTTTTGTGAGTAAATATCTCTGTACTCTTGGTGGGTGTTACTTTAAGATAAATTCCTGAAAGTAAAATTCTTGGATCGAAGTTTATGAACATAGTACTTTTCATTCGATTTTGCCAAACTTGCTGATGAGGGAGATTGTGCCCTATATTCTCCCTGCAGTACTCCTACCCATCCTGTGTGTTTACAGTCCTACTTAAACTTATTTGATACTCAAAGGGAGATGGTACTTCAAGTTTTATTTGCATTTCTTTAAAAAGATGAGGCATCTTTTCGTATTTATAATGATTGCATTTCTTCTGTAAATTACAATTTTGTATCCTTTGCCCATTTTTCTTTTGGATTGCTTATTTTTACTTTTTCTTACAGGTTTATGAGGTTTGTTTAATAAAAAATTTAGTTCTTTGTTACATAGGGTAAGAATATTTTTCCCAGTAGTTATTATTTAGAATGTAATTTTAACTTTTAAATATCATACCTATGTTTATATATTCAGATTTTAGCCACTTCCTTCCTTTATGACAAATATTGACACAGGCATGTGCACACACATATTTCAGATATAAATGTATGGTGTGTGCTTTATGAAATATATGTATACAGTAATTTATGTGTGAGCATGTCTATTCATAATTTAAACAGCAGTCCCTATTTCAATATTAAAAAAATAAAAACTTTTGCTTCTTTTAGTATAGTACTTTTATAGTTTCACTTTTATTTTTTATTTTTGTTCCTTCTGGAATTTATGTCAGTGTAAGGAATGGGGTTGGCATTCAGTTTTATTCTTCCAAATGGCCAACTAGTTGTCCTAATGCTGTTTACTGAGTCATTTATCTTTGATATGTCAGCCTGAATATGTACGGAAATCCCAGATCTGCTTTAGTCTATTTCTAAACTCTTTATTCTGTTTCATTGATCAGCCTGTCTCTTCCTACAGCAGGACCACACTGCTAATGACAGTTTCCAAACATTCCATATCATTTCTAGTATATTTGTTCTGTCACTGACTGATAATTTTACATCTGTGAATTTCCTATTGTATTTCCTTGACACATAAGACCATTCACTATTATATTTAATCAGGGATTTGCATTTTTATCAGTATTTTATAATATCTCTCACTTGAGCCATTTTGCTAAAATTCTACCTAGATAATTCTAAAGTAGTTTCTCATTATTTAAAAAAATTTTCTCCTCCCAAACAATACATTTCCATTTTTAAGTTTTTACTCTTGTTATTTTGAATTTAATTTCAATCTGTGTTTCACATTTAATAAAGCACTCTAATTACATTTACTGTCTTAACTATCTGCTTGTGTTTCTGTCATTTTATGCATTGTATTTCTGGTACATTGCTCTTTACTTTTTATTTGTATTACTGTATATACTTATGGTTGATGTTATCTTTTGGGGAAGTCTATAATTCTATTTGTAATTGTAAAATCTTTCAGAGATATTCCTTAACCTAACTTGTACTCCTAGAATCCACTGTTATTAATAGGTATTTTAATTATGGAGTTGATTTGCCTTTATGGAATAAAGTCAGCTTTAGGTAGAGAGCAATGCTTCCCTGCCTCCTACCATAACCTTTATTTTATAAGCTCTACTACCATTGATACTTCCTTCCTTTCCTTGTCCCCTCCCTCAATCCTTTCTTCTTTTTCCCTTCCTTCTTCTTTTAACTGTTTTATTAAAAACTGCAACATACATACCTAAAAGTGCACAAAAATATACAGAGCAATTAAATAACCAAAAGAAATACAGAATGAACTAGATATCATTATAATATCCATGCAGCCCAGAAGCCCCTTTCTGGTCCCTCTGAATCGGCACCTCCTCCCTAGTCACCAAAGTTTAACCAATACCCAGACTCCCTAGATTTTCTTTATTGTTTTACCACCTAACCATGCCTCTCTAAATATGGTTAATTTTTCCTGCTTTTTGAACTTGATATAAATCAAATTGTGCAATATACATGCTTTTGTACCTCCTTTAATTTATCATTGTATTTGTGAGCGTCATCCAAGTTTTTGCATGTTTGCAGCTTGTTCATTTTTATTATTGCAATGTTTTTGATGAGTCCTCTGGGCTATCCTTATCTTTGTTCCACTGTATGAAACTTTTCCTTTACCCCTGGCTGCTCTTGAGATTTTTCTTTGTATCTAATGTTAAGTGGATTATGATGGGCATGGGTATAATTTTCTTTATTTTGGACATGCTTGAAGATCATATAACTACTTGGATATCTGGGTTTATTGTTTTCATCAAATTTTGAGAAAATTCAGCCATTATTTCTTCAAATATTTTTTCCCTTCCTACCCTAACGTCAGAGATTCCAAGCACATGCATATTAGGCCACTTGAAGTATTTTCACAACTCAGTGATACTCTTCAGTCGATTTTCTCTCTCTGTTTCATTATGGGTAGTTTCAATTGCTACATCTTCAAGTTCACTAATCTTTTCTTCTACATGTCTAATGTGCCTTTAACCCTTTCAGGTATAATTTTCATGTCAGGTTTGTGTCTTTCACCCTAAGTTCAATTTGGGTCTTTTTATAACTTCCATGTTTCCACTTAACATGGTCAGTCCTTCCTTTAACTCTGGCAGGTATGGAATACAATTATACTTTTAAAAATTATTATTAGAGAAGTTGTGGGTTTACAGAACAATTATGCATAAAATACAGGATTCTCATGTACCATCCTATTAGCACCTTTCATTGTTGTGGTACATTTGTTACAACTAGTGAAAGCACTTTTAAAAAAATAATTGTACCATTAACTAATTATATCATCTTTGCCATTTCTGGGTTGATTTCTATTAATATTTTCCTTCTTATCTGGGTCATACTTTACTGCTTCTTGTCAAGAATTGTGAAGAGACTGAGATTTTACCTTACTTGCAAGTTAACAAGTTAGCCTGTTACAATTCCATGGCAGCTGATACAACACATAAGAAACTCAGGTCAGAGACACACCAGTTTATTGTTCAATGCAATAGCCATAGACAGAACATTTGTGCCTGTTCCCTGAGACCCAGTTCCCACAGGATGATGTGATACCTACACACACAGTGGATTGTATTACAAAGAAGAATCTTGAGCTTAGGGAAACTAAATTTTTGAAATATACATTTTTTATTAGAGAAATTCTGAGCTTACAAAACAATCATGCATAATGTGCAGAATTCCTGTACATCACTCCTCCACCAACACCTTACATGGTTATGGAACATTTGGTACAGATGATGAAAGAACATCATCAGACTATTACTGCTAACTGTGTTCTGTCCATAGCTTATATTTGGTATATTTTATCCGTACACCCCCTATTATTAACACCATGTATTAGTATTATACATTTGTTATAGTTCATGAGAGAATACTCATAATGGCACTCTGAACCACAGTTCATCTTCCACCACACAAAGAACCTGAATTTTTTATAGTAAAAGCATGTGTGCTCTTTGCTCCAGAGGGAGATCCTTTATCTTCCAAGATTGTTTGCTATACAAACATCCTTGAAAAGACTGGTCAGGACCAAAGGCAGCCAGTGCCTCTGCTCACAAGACATGCAGAAACTTGAAGAGATGCATGCAAAACTGTCTTTAAATACTTCTTTGCATTCCTCGTAATTGTGGATTTTACTTTGTTGATATGACATATATTTATATTCCTATAAATATTCTTGAGCTTCATTTAGGGATGCAGTTAAGTTACTCACAAACAGAACCTTTGAAATCTTGATTTTAAACTATATTTAATGAGGGTTATTCTGAGAAATAGAACCAACAGGATACATGCATGTATATGTATGTAAAGAGTTTTTTAATAAGGAATTGGCTCATGGAATGGTGGGGACTAGAAATTTTAGTAAAAGTGATGCTGAAATTTTGAGTCCAAATTTCTTAGGGAAAGCTGGCAGGCTGGTAACTCAGGGAAGAGTGATGGGTATCTTCCTTAGGCAGCATTTCTTCTTTTCCTGGGAACCCTCAGATCTTTGCATGTAAGGCCTTGAGGCCCACCCACACTACTGAGCATAATCTCCTTTACTTAAATTCAAATGATTTTAGATGCTAATCTCATCTACAGGTATCTCCACCTCAATATCTAGGCCAGAACTGACCAAACAACTGGGCACCACAACCTAGTGAAGTTGACACAAAATTTATCATCACAGAGGACAAGAGCAATAGTTAGTCTATTGCTAATTTGTCACTATTACTGAGGCAAAACCTTTGATTCCTCTCTGAATTTTAAGTTTTTCCATTTGGACTGATGTGAATAGCTGCTCTTCCCAGTCCTGGTATCTTTTCCTTAAATCCTTTTGTAGTTCCTTATATACATGCACTGATCAGTACGCAGGGGAAGACTTAAGGGGTTCCCTCTGTAGATCTCTAGAGCTTTCCCTCTGGGGAGTTATCTCTGTTCCCATACTCTGTCTATGAACTCTAGCTATAGTGGTCTCCCCAGACTCCCAGCTCTATCACTTCAACTCAGGGAATTCTCTCAACTCTGCCTTGGTTCCCATCTCTATGCTGGAAAATTTTCTCCAGGCAGTCAGCTTGGGACTATCACAGGGCTCACCTAATTTCCCAACTCCCAGGGATCACTGAGATCTACCATTCAGTGGAATTAGTCACATTCACAATGTTGTGTACCAATAGCCATTACCACAACTTCCCCATCATCCTAAACAGAAATCCTCACCTATTATGCCTCAACCCACCATTTCCCAAACATCCCTGTAGGCTATATTCTGCTTTCTGTCTTCATGTATTTGCGTATTTTAACTATTGCAAATACGTGGAATCAAACAATATCCATCCCTTTGTTAATTTTAATAATTTTGCTTAACATTATATCTTCAAGATTCATCTATGTAGTGGCATGTATCAGAACTTCATTACTTTCTATGGCTGAGCAACATTCCACTGAAGTATATGCCACATTTTGCTTATACATTCATCTGCCAATGGATATTGGGTTTCTTCTACCTTCTGGCTATTGTAAATAACATTGCTATGAACATTGGTGAAAATTTATGTTAAGTCCTTGCTTTCAATTCTTTTTTGCATATACCTAAAAGTGGGATTGCCAGGTCATATGGTAGTTTCATGTTTAACTTTTTTGAGGAAATCCCAAACTGTTTTCCACAGTGGCTGCACCATTTTACATTTCCATTTAAAATGTAGGAAGGTTCTTATTTCTCTGCATCCATGCCAGCACTTATTTACCTTTTCCTAAAAATCAGTATCCATTCTAGTGGGGGTGAGGTGGTATTTTGTGGTTTTGCACTTCCCTACTGCCGAGTAATGTTGAACACCTTTTCACGTGTTTATTGGCCATTTGGAGGCCTATGGAGAAATGTCTAAGTCCTCTGCCCATTTTTTAAAGTGGGTTATTTGTCTGGTATTGGGTTATAGAAGTTCCTTATATATTTTGGATATTATATCCTTGTCAGATATAGTTTACAAATATTTTTCTCCCATTCTGTTGGCTGTGTTTTCACTTTCTTGATAATGTCCTTTGCTCAAACATTGTTAATTTTGATGAAGTCCAATTTATTTATTTATTTTTCTTTTTGTTGCTGTTGATTAATTTTTAAGTATTCTGTTTGGAGTTCAAAGGACTTTTTAACATAAAGCCTGATGTCATTCATAGATGTTGGAAATTTCTTACAATAATCGCCTCAAAAATTGCTACTACTCAATTCTCTCCCTCCTCTCTCTCTCTCTGGGATTCCAATTACATGTGATAGATTTTGTCATTATATCCTCCATATCTTTTTCCTCTTCTTAGTGTTTGCCATATATATTTTTTTCTGTACTGTTTTTATTTTGGATATTTTCTTCTGTCCTGACATCTAGTTCACACTTTCTCATTCACCTGTGTCTAATATGTTGTTAAATCCATAAATCCATCTGTTGAAGTCTTCATTTTGGTTCTAGCATTTTCAAGTCTGGTTCTAGACTTTCTTTCCTTTCTTAGACTTTGTTTCCTTCTATTCTTTATTTTTTAAAATTTCCAGTTCTTAACTAAAATTCTCAATTTTGTCTTTATCTCTTTAAGTAGTCTATTTATTTATTTTATACTGTATGTTTATAATTCTAATATCACCAGCCCTAATGGGTCTGTTTCTCTTGTTGTTTTTTTGTTTTTTGCTTGTTTTTCTTGTTATCTTATTTCCTCATTTTTCTGTGTGTGTATGTATGAATGTGCTGGGCATTATATCTTAGAAATTGATTATACCAACGTTTTGAGACCCACAACACTATTTTTTAGCTAATAAATATATCCATTTTATTCCTCAGGTGTCTGGGGGAAGAGGAGTGGAGCAGAAATCTGGGCTAGTCTTACTTCAGTTTGGGAGTTGAGATGATTTTGATTAGAGCTGGGCAGCAGTCTATTGGGAGGCTGATCGACTGAGGTTCACTCTTCCTATTAAGGTATATATCTTTGGGTTCCAATCCAAAATACAGAGGGTTCACCAGTGCCCCTTTGCTCTTTTCTGCAATGGGACTCCAGACCACTTTTGCAAAATAGCAAACATTCTAAAGTAAAAAGAGGTTCAAATGTTGGGTTTAAATCTCTGGATTTCTATCTCCTTTCAAAACCTACATTTCATTATCTTTGTTAGCCCTATGATGCCTTTAAAGAGACTTTGAATTTTCTTTATCCAGGTTGTCTAGTCTTCAATGGTAGGACTGATCTAAATTAAGACTTATCTTACCGAGAGGAGGCATTTCTCCTTCCTTTTCTTATTTTTAAACACTATATAACCATAATTTTCCAAGGAAAAATAAGCATTTGGATAAGATATTTTGATACCAAATCTGAAAAATTATTTACACATTTTCATATTTTGTCTCTTACCAAATAGTCCTTTCCAATTGTCTTTCTCCATCTTGAATTTTGCCTTCCATTCTCTATTTATTGCTTTTACACAGGTCTTCTGTGAGCTTATTCACAAAGGATACTTGGGTAGCATATTTTCTTAATCTTTGGTAACTTATGTTTATGTTTCCTATATGTTTTAAGTCTCCCTTTGTCATTGATCTTCAGAAAGCCCGTTAAACTATGTTAAGATTCTGTTCTCATTTGAGGTTTCATGATCTTTGCCTATAAATATAACAAGTACTCTCATGTTTTAGTCAGAGGAACTGGTTTACATTAGGAAGACTATTTTTCCTGTTATCTTTCTAAAGTTTGGTTCATTTCTGTTTGTTCTACTCTCTTTTCTTGGTATTCCAATGATATGTAGATTTAGTCTCCTGGATCTATTCTCCATATGTTTCACATTTATTCTCATTTGATCATATCTTCATTTCAGTAGTTATAAACACAATGTACTTTCCAGGCAGGAAACAAAAATAAATGAAGCCAGCCTGGTGTAAAAATAGTGAGTAATGACAGTTGTAGAGAGTAAAAATCCCATCTAAAGGTGGAAGCTAAAATTCAGCAGATGCTCACCTCTAATAAAATATTACTAGAATTCCTTTTTTTTCTAGAAAAGCTAAAAATGTTTTTTTAAAAAATGTAATATTTCCTAGCAGAAAAATCTGAAAAGGGATCTTACAACTTACCATTGGCATTATCTTGTTCACACACAGAATGATCTTTTACTTCATCTTTTTTTGTAATGTTGTCATCCTTTGCAGAATCTAAAGGAACAAATAAGAAAAACCTTTAGTTAGCATTTTAAACTGGGAAACAGCAGTTTTCAGCATTAATGTGATAGATCTCTTTTTAGGGCAGGGTAGTCTTTATTTTTAAAAAATAATTATTAAGATATTTAAACCTTTTTATCAGTAAGTAAGCTTTTCTTAAAATGGTACTACATAAAGTGTCTGCACAAAGCTGGGGCATTCTTTTAACAATAAAGAAGGAAAAATAAGAAGGCTTTATGCATCAGTGAAAGTCTTAGAATTGTGCAAAAGGATATGAAAGGAAGGCAAAATAGAGAAGATTAAAGGAATATCTAATTTTAATGTTCTTAATGCTTCCGTTACTGCAGTTCAAATATAGGAACCTTGTGTCCTTGAAAAAGCCAGCTAGAGGGCCTTGAAATCCAGGGGTAATTAAGTCCATCTTCCTTAGGAACTGTACTCCTAGAACAATAACAACTAGAGGAAACCAAATTTCTGTATAATTCCATCCTATCCCTCATAGAGTACATTTAAATGTAGAATCAGTTTAAGCTGACTTTTTCTGTTATATAATATGCTTTACAGGAAATAACATGCCTAAAAGAATTCTGACACCTAAGCATTCTTGAAAAATTTGAAAGGGCCCCTCGTTTAATGTCTGAGGCCTCTCTGGATGCTCCTTAAAAAACCATCACAAGGAGCACATGAGTGGGTCAGCCAGAAGACAGAAAATAGGCCTGTCATTCATTCCACAAATATTTATTAAGGACCTACTATATGCTAGTAATAGACATTGTGGAGGCAATAGTGAACAAAACAGCAAATCTCTGCCCTCATAGAGCTTACATTCTAGTGAATATTTTTTATGTAGCTGAAAGGCTGGCAATCCAAGATGCCTAAAAGTCACAAGTAAATTCTGTCTGCATGATTCTATGGAGAAACCTGAGGTGGTTGGCTGACTCCTCTGTTACTTACTAATTGGTTTCATACTGAGTTCACACTTTGCAGTGGAGTTCTAACTCCCTAGCAGAGTTGGTTCAAATGGAGTCTATAGCAAATCACTCTTTCTTTGTTTTCCTACTTTTCTATCTTCCTACCATCCTGTCCAAAACTTGGAAACAATGTTAAACAATATGGTTTGTAATATTATGAGGACATTGTTTCTTGAAACTGCCACAAGCAACATTTGATGGGCAAATGAGAAACCTGGGTAGTTAACATATGATTCAAATTTAATAAGCAGTGAAGCAAGTATATACCCGAAGTGTATGGTTTTAATTAACTGCAAATAATTCCCCCAAGGCAAAAGTTTCATTATCTGCACAGCTTCTAATTTCTTTCTGAGACTGACAATAAGTTAAAACGTCCAAATTTGGAAGCAAAACTGAGCATCAACACATTTTTCCAAACTGTTATCTTACTCGTCAAATTGTTTTAAACCAGATCACATTAAAATATGCCTTTTTCATTTTGGAGCTAATGTGTGGTTTAAAAAAAAATCCTTTGAATACTCTTTTTTCACATTAACATTGAAGATGAACAGTAATTGAAAGGTTACTATCTGGAGGCTAAATTTTAATTTTGAAAGTGTTTTAGTTTTACTTGTTTATAGAAAATGGTATCATTTGATACGTAGTCTTGTACAACACTTATTTCTCCCAATATTAACTTTTTAAGATTATCCAAGATTTTGTTTTAGATGAAATTTATTCATTTACACTGAACAATAATTTATTATGCTTTCAAACTTACATAAACATTATTTGTCATGTACCAAGTATTATATGAAATGCCTTTTAGAAAGTGACTTATGCTGGGCTTAGAAGTTTATGACCTAATGATTTGTATAGGATAGGTGAAAAGCAATTAAAAATTAAATTATGTGATTGTACGTATTTTGTCACAAAAATCCATTTAGCAAATTAATTGACCCTTTAGTTACAATTTCCTTGGGGATTTTCTTTGACATTGCTAATGTGCCTTCTGATCTCCTCTAATCTAGATACTGCATTTCATTGAATCTGAGGCACCATCAATAGTTATTTGTACTATCATTTTACAGAGTTAAGGGGGAAAGGCTGCCAAATAGACTATTGTATTATCAGTTCTAAGATGTCATGATTTTAGAAATAAAATATATGAAAAAATGTGCATCTTAAATGGATGAGCTATGCTATTTGAATATCTTTTACATATCTGTGCAAACAAATACATATATCTTTATATGATGACAAGGATTTCACATTAACATGACCCATCAATAATTTGAAAGGAATTAATCCAATTGTTTCATTTTTTCACATAGTCAAAACTACAAGCTTGCTTTGTCTTCAACTTTTTATCCAGAAATGGTTCTACCTCCACATGTACAATAAAGTAGGGTGAAAAATATAAGTTCATGACAGTGTTAGCAAATAACCAGGTGGCTATGGAAAATTGTTATCACTGTAGATTCCCCACTGAAAGGGCTATTTGAATTTCCAGCCTCATAAGCTCTTTCAAAACTGGATTTGAAAATGAATGCTTAAAGTCATGGTTCCTATTACATTAGACTTAGTTGCTGGTTTCAAAATGATGGTGCAGCTTTTCAGCTCAGGAGGTGATGAAAATTGTACTGTATATGTATATGAAGTCAATATTCATTATTCATATGAGAGACAGAGTATATATCCAATGTATATGGTCACTAAAAAGCTTATTATTTCTATGTAAATTCTATAAACTACCATGACAAAAGTATATACTAAATTCTTGGAGCACCTTGGAGTCACATTTTTTATTCTAAAAATTATCCTTTAGTAATGTTTAAAAATATATAAGACAGCTATCTAATTCTGAGATTTAGTCAAAGTTATTTTAATGGCAGAGAACTAGAACTAAAATATATATACATAGATTCTGTCTTTCAAAATCTTTAAGGTCAGTATCATATTGGATAATTTTTTTCAAATGCAAATATTAAATTGAACATTCAAGCCAAAGATTTAAAGATAAATTTTCTCTTATGATTAATAAGAATTAAAAAAAAAACTTTCATAAAATGTCCCCTCCTTTAGAAAGTTTAGAAAGGTTTAAAAGAATATTTAAATAGAACAAAATAAAATAAAACAAAACAGTAATTCCAAAAAGAAGGTCACTTTTAAGGTCGTCAATTACATAAGAACATGCATGAATTTAAGCTGTGTTGAAACTATTGAATATTTAGTAAACATAGAAACTATAAATCTAAATAAGTGCCATCTCAAAGATGTTCCCTTTGAACAAAAGTTCTTAGCCCTAGGGGATCCTTGAATATATTATACTTTAAGTGTCCATAAACCCTTTGAAATTATATGCAAAATGTATGCATGTATTCATATTTCTGGGAGGAGATAGCTTCCATCATATTCTCATAGGGATCCATGACCCCAAAAATAACTAAAAATTTTTATTCTAATGCCAGTGACACTGCTACTTTACAAAACATTACAGGGCTGGATGTCTGCTCCATGAATTCATCAATGAATTAAGAATCTTGAATTCTTAAGGTATGTTTGACTTGAGGAGATGGTTAAAAATATACAAAGATATGTTTAGTGAATGAGCTGACAAAAAACACTTTATACTGCTTTCCAATTTTATTGTAAAGTATAAACTGATGATTAGCTTTCTTTGAAGACAGTTTCAAAATCAGGTCTATAAAAATCACACAGTAAGGAAAATAGCCCTTATCTATTTCTTAAAGTGGTGGAAGGAGGTAATTTTGGTGTAAAAGTTCTGAAGGATCAGGAAAAAAATAAGTGGTATAGCTTAAGAGATTTATACACAAACACCTACACATAAAACAGTATTTCTCCATAATATGTAAACATCTACACATGCTGCATAAGTAACTGAGCTTGATGCAAAAGTTGCACAATAAGATAATCCCTTGGGTTTTCTTTTTTTCTTATAAACTGATTTGATTATACCAATCAAAACATTTACTCTGACTTGCTCATTCAAATCTCTGATTTATTATGTGAAACAATTAGAACAAAGTAGTTTTTCCTCTTTTCTCCATCTGAACAGTGTGTTAACTGCAATAAATTAGAGAATCTCCAGCAGACTATCATGGTCTCATTGAACATTTGCAGTGACTCTTCTTTTATATAAGAAAAATATATCCTGTAAGATGCTCCTAGAGTAAGCTATGTTTGGTCCCAGTGAAACTGGATAGACAAGGCTGAGCTATATTTACCTGAAAGGCAACCGGGTCTACAGGACAGGCCATTGAGCTGGAGCCAGAGGCCCAATCTAGATGTGGTGGGTCATTTGTCTTCATTATGCTCTCATTAACCCCCATTAAAAGGTGGCCAATCATTCCCAGAGTTGTGAAATCAAGGTACCGATGGTCGTTGAGGCATGGCTGTAAAAACTACCATCATGTATAATTATATTTGTTTCTATTAAAAGATATTTTCCAAATTCCAAACACTAACATTTTAAGACTGCCCAGTCAATCATTGGAAGTCATATTCTTCTGCTATTGTTATGGTGAGAGCTTGAGGTTGTGATTCTAGATTTACAAGGACAAGTTGCTTCATAACTCTAGGAAATATTCGCCTTATAAAAATCGCAGTTTCTGCTCTTGGAAAGGGAGGGTTTGGGGCCAGACAAACCCTCTAAGATAACTTTACAATGCTAATCAGCTGATTTGTTCCCACAACACTTGTCTGTAAATGTCCCCACTCCTCCCTCATTATTTGCCTGCAGTGGATACTTGTCACTTTGAGATCTTTACTTTCTACTTATAAAATAACGATTAATAGCAGAGGAAGTCCTGTGAAGTGACAGTACCACCCAGGCCATCTTTAAATCAGTGACTGGACCAAGAAACATCACAATGTAAAAGAGAACAGCTGGATATGATGCTGGGTTGGTCTGTGATGGAAGAAGAAATGCTTAATTACCTTTTCCATCAAGTTAATTTTTCCCCCTTGGCAATGTAAACAAAGGCAAATCTGCTCTTATTTTCAGTTGTCGGTGACTTGCCTCTTTCAGTATCCTTGACCTCAATCCTTCCAAATCCTTTCTGATCTCGCCTCCTTTCCTGTTGCTAAATCTCACCCCACAGGCTTTCATGATATCATTTATAAAAAAGCTGACCAGGACATGAGCATTAAAAGTAAATAGCACTGAACTCCATCTGCCATGACCATTGTATGTCCTCCCATGGCCCACTGGGTGGACTGTGGGAGAGTGTGGGCTATGATGTGGACCATTGACCATGAGGTGCAGCGGTGCTCAGAGATGTATTCACCAAGTGCAATGAATGTCTCATGATGATTGAGGAAGTTGTTGTTATGGGGGGAGGAGTGGGGTGAAGGGGGTGGGGAGTATATGGGGACCTCATATTTGAATGTAACATTAAAAAAATAAATAAAGACCAAAAAAAAAAAAAAAAAAAAAAGAAAGAAAACACTGGTATCTCTTGAACAGGCAGCTCCAGGTAGGTATCTTTTAGGACAAGGAAAGGGAGCCTTTATAGTCAATCTTTAGGATTCCTGAAATGTAAAAGGTATTAATAATAGGAATTGTATATTCTTCTGGATTGTCCTCCAAGCTCTTAATCATGTAATAGATCTGTTTCAGAAAAGATAGGTTACTGGACCAAAAATATCTGTAATTTTCATCCTAGTATAATAAAAATATGTCCATTAAAAAAATAAGTAAATAGCTACGATATTAAATGTAAACTGGCTTGAAATTCTGTTACAAAGTTGATCTGTAAATCAGGGAGCGTGCAAGGTGTTGTTCACACTTTGGTTTGGTGTGATCTGGTCTTGGAAGGTCTTTGTGATTGTAGTGATTGTAAAAGTGAAAGGACGTTCCCTCTTAGGGGAAATGGTCCTAACTCAGACACATCTCAGCTTAGCAATGGGTCACACTTGTGAGTTACTTTCATGGAGAGGTCAACACAGTAGACAGGATCTGTCACCAGATTTACATTTCTGGGTTCAGGTAGTTCTCAGCCAGACTCTGGAGAAGTGTGGCAGAGATGCCAAAACCTCATGCTGCTGAGATGCAGATTTTCCTAGAGTCTTCAAGAACTAAGTCATAAGCTACCTTGTTGAAGCATAATTTGTGTCTTATTCCCCACGTGGTGGGAAGGGACACACGTGTAGACTAAGATAGGCATCTGTGCACTTTGTGGGAGTTACTAATTTTATGTGAACTTCAAAGACTGGATAACTTTAACATCTCTTTGTTCCACATACCTAGAAGAATCCACAAACCCATCCAATTGAAAATAAATATGTGAAGGACTGATATGGGCCTCCATCCTCCCAGGTCTTGGTCTTTGCTTTCAAGTTTTTTTTTTTAAACTGTTTATCTATGCCATTGAACATAATTTTACATTATGAATGGCTGCAGAGTGGTTTATTATGTGGATCTACCACAAGTTATTTTACCATTGTTTCTACTGTTGGACAGCCAACTGAATCTGATTTTTGGCCACTCTAAATAAGCCGCCAGTTGTTGTTGGGGAGGTCCTAAGACTGGATTCACTCCTTTCCTCCTTCTTTTACTCTTTCCCAGCCTTCTCCCACCTCTGAGGTCCTTCAATACAGAAGCAAAAGTGGAACCAGTGCCAATCAATTACGCCCTGTGGCAGACGGTGCCCCAGCCCTATCCCCTAGGGCTATCCCCGAGGCTCTTATGGATTATTCCAGTAGATGACCTCTGTTTCTGAGACGCTGAAGGTTTTCTTGCCTTGGATGGGGCAGAAGTACCCAGGAGTTAATGCCTCCAAAGCCAACCCCACCCCTCAAAGAATTCTGGAGAAAAATACCCCCGTTTCCTCAGCAGGACAATTCTGAATGTGTTCTATACATCACTTAGAGGACTGGACCCCAGTTCCCCTTGGCAGTAACCCCCTCATTACCTTACTCTCTGTTGGCCCCTCCCTTCCCTACTTCTCTTTCCCATCCCCTCACCTGTGCTTTTAGGTGCCACCCCCCAAATAAATTATTAGTTCCTACATTGCTCTTCAGGATTTGCTTTTGGGGAACCCAAAGTAAGACATCCCAGAGAGTCACTAACCTGTCTCTCACCAAATAGTGGTAAAAATGTGGATGTTCACCCTATTCTGACATATTCTGCTGCTCTCTTTATGCCATGCTGTCTTTAATTAGGGGAAGTTTAGGCAAGTACCTCTGGGAACCCTGGTGTCTCCTGGCATGCCCATAGTATGCTTCTGCATAGTATGCAGAAGTTGCCACATTTCATACCATATGATGCCTAGCCTGACCACAGATGACTGATGAGGGCCTGCCGTGGACAGCCCCATACAGGCTGGCCAGCAGATAGTAAGGTGGCCGGACCTGAGGGCTCTATCCACCTGGAGAGAACGGATATTAGATAATGATGAAAAGGGCAATTAAATCTCCTCTCTTGGAGTTTTTGGGGGTGAAATATATAAAAAATTTCAAAGCATAGAGTGGTTTGAAGGTAGAGATTCGCTGAAAGATAAGGGCAAAGACATAAGCCATGAAAGGGGTGGGACAAAGAAGTATTAAACGTTGAGAGATACTATACCAAAGAACGTGAGGACGTTACAGGGGGGAACCGTCTGGTCATGCAGAATCAAACAAGTTCAGTAAATTTCATTTTCAAATATGATCCTCATGGGGAAAAAATAGGTACCATCTGGTGTTACAGGAAAGAGGGTTTATAGATCATTTGTATGATGAGGACGGACAATGCTTTGCCTCATAAACTGAGGAAAATGTGTTAAAATACTGTATAATGTTATTTTATGAGGACCTTGGCAAGTAAACTAAGTGTTAACTTGAGAGTATTATTTTCTGTTTCCAGGTAGATTTTTATTTTAATTCATTGCTATTTTTAGTCTAATTTAAACTATAAGTTCTATAAACCATTATAATAGATGTTCCTAACTCAATGACTGACATAGGCATTTGTGCACTTGCCTGTTTGGATGATTTATTTAACTTTTTAATGTTAGCTATTCAGATTGGTATACCTGCTGCACATCAGAATAAAGTCTTATTTCAAAATGGATTTGGAAATGGAATCTTCCTTAAATGCAAAATTCCCTTGCCTCATCACAATTCTTTGGGATCAAATTTTAACTCACCTTGAAACTGCATCAAATCGTTAATATTCATATAGCATGAATAAAATAGTGATAATGGAATCTAGAGTTGATATTCAAAATAATTATTGACAATGGTGTTGGCCAATTAGAATGGACATATCCATAGGGCAGGGCAAGGTCCTGGAGCCCCCTGGTATGCTTGTGATAGCAGGGTGGGGTAGAGTAGTTACTTGGGAAAAGAAAAGTCTTTGCCAAGCACCATGTAGTTATTTTGACATTTTATATATACATTTTTTTATTTAATGGATTTTAAACTTTAGAGTACATAAATGTTACATAAAAAATATAGGGGATTCCCTTATGCCCTACTCTCTCCCCCTCCCATACTTTCCCACATAAACAACATCCTTCATTAGTGTGGTTCATTAGGTGATCACATTTTGCTCTTGAGGGCAGCAGGAAGATATTATAGGAATTCAAGAAGGAGTGGGGTGTGATCTGTTTAGCTTTATAAGCTGTCACCTTTTACTTAGCTTATGAAAAGGAATCATAATCAAGTGTAATATATTAGTATGACCATGAATTTGACCTATGTAAGGTTAGCTGTCTCATATAGGGTTAAAATATATATGCTTGGCCCTGGCCTCATTAAAACAAACTGTCTGCATAAAACATGAGTGTGGGAAACCCCATTATCAAATATAATAAAATATCCACTGCTAGGAAAAAGAATGAGCAAATTCATGAATCAGTTCTGTTTGAGCCTCTATGGTGACATATTCCATTTATTAGCTTGTTGCTTCATTACAAGTGTCATTTTTGAGGGAACCACTTCAAATATGATTTTGCAATAAGAAAGGATATAAATAACTAAAACAGAATAAAAACTTAGAGTGTGTCTGATATAAACCACAGAGCATGCAAAATCTAAATATATTATTTACATATAGGAATTGCTGACTTATGAAATAGGAGACAACTTGAAACATGCTATTTTCTTGAAAAGAGAAAGGTGAAAAAAATCAAGCATTTACTAATTTGTCCCTGCTGTATTGGGCGACATTCAACAAAGGCTTGTGTGTGCATGGGAGTATGTGTGAGTGTGAGTGTATTTCTCTCAATACCACGTAGCCTCATGGCATAAGGGAAAAACAAACACAAGAATGGAAGCTCTTTAAAAAGGCCCGATCTGAAGTCTTTTCTTTCACTATCAGCACTGGCAGAGCGCTGGACTGCCAGAATCTTGGTTGCCTCATTTGTAAAATTGGCAAAATAATACCACCACCCATCTCTGGCAGATACTAGGAAGTGGCTTAACAAACCCATTTCCCTTCTATTCGTCACACAAGAAGGAGACACTTGGGGGAGTCAGGAAGTTCTCTTTTGCAGTCAGTGCTCTGTGTTTGAGTTCTGGCAAAGGGCAAGAAGTGGCCCATAAAAACCTCCTGTGCAAACCTTTACTCCCTTTATTTTTCTCTTCACCATTTTCCACCTTGGTATCAAGACTCAGGGCAGCTTTGAGGATCACAGGTTGAAAATCACAAGCTTCCATCAGCATGAGTCCCTGAACGACTATGTGGAGTAGGACCTCTCCCTGTCGATTTTATGTGCATAGAAATATAAATTTCTGGGAATTTGAAAGTTTTGTTACAGAAACCACCATTATCTAACCTATATCTCAGAGAACCATTGAAGGAGATGGAATTTGGTCGTTATAAAACATATTTTTTCTTGTGATTATTGTCAAGTAACTGTGAAAACAAGTTCTGCAGACTAGTTTGTACCAGGGCTTCTGGGTGGAAGGATGCTCCAGGAAGCTGGAAGCCTTGGGGATGAGTAGAAATGGCTACTTATATTTCAAAACCATGCAGAGAGTTGCTTAGGGATGTCTCAAGGCCTCAACCGTCTACCCAGAAACGGTCAAGAGAAACGTTTGCTTCATCGTATGTTTGGAATTATTGGGTAAACATTTAGTAATTGATCCTGCATCAAATTATAGTTGGCTTAGATATGATTTATGAATGGCTTAGGTAAATTGAATTGGTATAACTACTTGGCATGCTTTTTGAACTTTTATGTCTTTATTAGTCTCCTAGTACAAGAAAAGCATCATCTATTACTGGTCAAACAAGCTGAAAGAAATGTCCCTTTGCACAGATATGTGTTGAGTCTCAAGATAGGCTGTCTGTGTGTGCATGTGTGTTGTTTTATGTACACACAAGTGTGTGTCACTGTATTAGTTAGCCAAAGGGGTGCTGATGCAAAATAAATACCAGAAATTAGTTGGTTTTTATAAAGGGTGTTTATTTGGGGTAAGGGCTTACAGATACCAGGCCATAAAGCCTAAGTAACTTCCCTCACCAAAGTCTATTTTCATGTGTTGGAGCAAGGTGGCTGCCAACATCTGCCAGCGTTCAGGCTTCTTGGGTTCCTCCCTTACAGGGTCTTGCTTCTCTCTGGGTTCAGAGTTCCTGTCTTTCTGAACCTTGCTTCTCTTTCTTCTGTGAGCTTACTTTCCAGGGCTCCAGCTTAAGGTTTCAGCATTAAACTCCAACATCAAAAAACCCTCAGACTCTGTCCTTTGCCAGGCCTTTTACCTGTGAGTCCCGACCCACCAATGTCCTACTGGCACAAGAGGTTTACATGATTACTTAACCTATGAATCCAATATAATCCAATATATGCAGAGATAAAAATTAGTTTACAAACATAATCCAATATTTCTTTTTGGATTTCATCAATAACATCAAACTGCTATAGTCACTGTCTCTTCTGCCTAAAGAAAATAGCCTGCTAGTCTTTCCACCTTTATATGACACATCTTGTACAAAATATCAGGGCTAATTTCAAAATAAAATAGGAAGTGAAATTTTCCTTTAAATGCCATCAATCCTTCAGAAACCTTTGTCTTTGACCATTAAAAACTGTCCTGGTCTTTGCCACTAGCTAGCCAATTATGCCTTCTTTCTTGTTAAGGAATATAGCAGTTCTGAGACATTTTCTCCTCAAAGAGAAAGAGAGAGATTGGAAAACAGAGAGATGCATGCATTTGATGTAGATGCATAGATATATAGATAGAGTCAGTGATGAGAAGGATGGATGACAGCAAGCATCATTAACAGTGAAGTCAGAGCAACAGATTTCTGCTGGCAAAAATCTATTGTCAAAAATTATGATAGGTTATATCTTCTTCTGAAACTTGGAAGAATAATGTCCTGAAAAAGATTGTACCACTATGAATTTAAGAAACTCAGATCCTGGTTTTTAAAGCAATTTTACCATTGCTTAGTTTTTGTTATAACAGTAAGAATGATTTATTGAAATCAAATCTCTAAACTATATTTTTTAACTCTTCTGGATGGTATGTAGGATTGTTTCCCAAACTGTGTTTTGAGAGATTAAAATATATTCTGCAAAAGAAGAAAAAAATAGAACAAACAAAATTTTCAAAAATTGGGATAGGGTTTGGTCAGTTGGTGGGGAGATTCCACATACTTCCACATCTTCTGAGCTTCTCGGGACAAGTTAGCATGTTGAAAGCACTGTTTTAGTTTGAGAAAAGCTGCTGGGAGTGATACACCAGAAATGGGTTGGCTTTTACAATAGGAATTTATTAGGTTAAGAGCTTACAGTTCTGAGGCTTTGAAGATGTCCAAATCAAGGCATCATCCAAGATGCTGTCTCACCAAAGGCTGGCTGCTGGCCATCCTGGACTCATGCCATGTGGCAAGACACATGGAGGCATCTGCTTGCCTAGGTCTCTGCCTTCTTTTTTGGGCTTGCTTTTACCATGAGCTCAGCTGTGGGAGATGAAGCATATGGCTTGTCTCTCTCCCCTCTCTGGGCCTTTTCTCTTGGAGCCTCTCAGAGGCCTCTTTCTGTGCCACAGAGCATTGATGATTCTAGCCTCTGGCCTTCAGGATCTCTCACCAAAAATCGCTTGGTGTTTTTCTGTCTCTGCAGCATTTTTTCTGCATGTCTGCAGCTTTTTAGTCCT
The DNA here is from genome assembly GCF_030445035.2 of Dasypus novemcinctus. NCBI lineage: Eukaryota > Metazoa > Chordata > Mammalia > Cingulata > Dasypodidae > Dasypus > Dasypus novemcinctus. The sequence goes on along the minus strand of NC_080696.1, from coordinate 14,474,173 downwards.
CCACGTATTAAGAGAATTAAGGCCCACCCTGGGTCCCACAATCTAACCAAAGTCCCTTAACCTAATCAAAAAGTTCCATCTATAATGGGTTTATAAGTACAGGAATGAGTTTACTTTAAGAATAGGGTTTTTCTGAGGCCCACAAAAGACTCAAACCAGCACAGGCACAGAGAGGTCCTCCACTATAGAAAGTACATAATTTGGTTGATCTTCTAGTTTCCCTAATTTTTTGACTGCTTAACTCTTTTATGAAGGAACACTATTAATATCTTAAAGATTACCAGAAAATTTTAAACATGGTAATAGCTGAAGAACAGTCCCATCGTGTTGCTTATATATGTGAAAACGTCTTAACACTGCTTTTCTCCTAGTCCTTTGGTCTGTTATAAGTGTGATCATGTGCTATTCTACATGAACCATTTTATGTGATCACTGTCAGGCTCTCTTCTTTTCAGTGCAGTCATATCTTATGCAGGGGCAAAAATACATAATTTTAAAAAATCACCTTAATGTACAGAATTCATGTTTTTAATTCAAACTTTAACGTGCATTTGAGTCCATTGCATGTTAAAGTTGGAGAATCAGAGAACTACTCTGGAAGATATTTCATGGAAAAATAAACTGCAGATGTATTTTACATTTTTCTTGATTGGCTAGGAGTACCATCTTTTGTGGGATATAGTCTAAAGAGTTACTCCAAATACTATTTTTTCCTACTAATTAACAAGCATGTATCAATGTCAGAAAAATTATAATCTAAGAATATTATACTTTTAGGAGTTAAAGTTTAACAAACATTTTTAAAAAATGAATGATGGATATTATGATTTTAATTTGTACATGTAGAAGATTTTGTGCATTTTAGTTAGGATGAATACACAACTTGGTTTCCCAGTAGTGATATTGACCAAAGCATCATAAAATATGGATATATGGACCTTCCATTTTAGGTCTTATCCATAAGAGAAGAGTAAATATAACAGGTAGAAGAATCTATGGAAGGAACAAAATGCAAGTCCATGTATAGATGTCTAGTATTCAAACCAAGCTATTCAGTTATCAAATCTCTGTTGGTGAATGGGGGCTAGGTAGAAAGTTCTGAAATCTTTTCCTTTCCAGTAGGGTTTACTCCAGTTGATTTTCAACATTCAACTGGTATATACAGTAGTGTACCAGAGAATGTCCACCTTGAGCAGTCAGGGACTGGGCCACATCATCTGTTGCTAAATATTCTGAATATCACCTGTGATTTCCACTTTAATGCACATCAGTAGATTTGTAGATTCAATAAGGATTAAATAAATTTTGGAATCCTCCCAGGAGTAGTTAAAAGCTGAAAGCCAGAATATAAATTTAATAATAATAATTGTGAAAAAAATGTTGCCAAGATATTTTGAGAGAGTACTATATTTGAGAAGTTGTAAGCACTTCAGATAAAACTTATTTTTTATTAATTTTTTGTTAGAGAAGTTATGGGTTTACAGAAATATCATTCATTAAATGTGTAAAACAGAGTTCCCATATACCACCCTATTATTAACACCCTTCATTGAAAGATTTTTATAATTGTACTGTTAACTATAGATCAGCATTTATAATAGGGTTCACTGCATTGTGCATTCCAGTGTTTTCTTTTAATTTTATTGTAGTAACATATTTATGACCTATAATTTACCCTTTGAACCACATTCACATTTATAATTTAGTGCTGTTAACTAATTCCAATGTTCTACTACCATCACCACCATCTATTACTAAAATTTTACAATCAACCGAATAGAAGTTCTGTACAATTTAAGCATTAACTCCTCATTCCCTACCTCTAACTCAGCCCCTGGTAACCTGGACTCCAGGTTCTGATTCAAAGAGTTTGCTTATTCTAATTATTTCAGATCAGTGAAATCATACAGAATTTGTCCTTTTTACTCTGACTTATTTCATTCAACATGGTATCTTCAAGGATCATTCATATTGTCACATGACTCACGACTTCATTCCTTTTAGTTGAATAATATTCTATTGTATGTATATACCATGTTTTATTTACCCATTCATTGGCTGATGGGTGCTTGGGTTGCTTCTGTTGCTAATTGTGAATAATGCTGCTGTGAACATTGGTGTGCAAATACCTATTTGAGGTCCTGCTTTCAATTCTTCTGGGTATATACCTAGCAGTGGAATGGCTGAGTAATATGATAGTTTTATACTTAGCTACCTAAAGTACTGCCAAACTGTGTGGCACATTCATTGCCTTTGATGAATACATTTTGGAGCACAGCTACACAGCTTGAATTATAGTTTACATTGTAGTTTACACTCTCCCCAGTCCATTCAGTGGTTTATGGCCGGATATATAACGTCCTGCATCTGTGCCTGCAATAATCATTTAGGACAACTCCAAGTCCCAAAAATGCCCGCATGTCACACCTCTTCTTCCCTCTCCCTGCCCTGTTGATGTGGGAGGAGAGTGTTTGGGGGGGGTGAGGAGTGGGGTTACATGGGAACCTCTTAGATTTTTTAATGTAACATTTTATGTGATCTATGTATCTTTAAAAATAAAAGATAATAAAAAATATATATATAAGGTACTGCCAAACTGTCTTCCACAAGACTGCACAAATTTTACTTGCCAATAGCAATGAATGAATGTTCCTGTTTCTCTATATCCTCTCCAGTACTTATTTTCCATTTTAAAAATAGCCATTCCAATGGGTGTGAAATGGTATCACATTGTGGCTTTGATTTACATCTCCCTGATGGCTAATGATATTGAGCATCTTCTCATGTGCTTTCTGGCCATTTGTAAATCTCCTTTTTTTTTTTCTGTTTATAGATTTAATATATTAATTTTTTTGTAATTTCAATCTATGTACAAAAAATGTCTTCATATCTCAAACAAACTTGCTCATTTTTTTTACCCTTTGCACATCTGGTTTAGTACCTAATATATTCTTAGGTGTTTAGTAAATGCTTATTTCATGGTAAATAAGTGAATAAATAGCTCCTAAGTGACTTGAATATGTTAATCCATACTAACCATCTCAATGATTTATTATTTACTTCTCATTTTTTTTATTATATTGTCTTTTTTTTTAAAGATACATAGATCACACAAAACATTACATTAAAAAATGTGAGGCTTCCATTCTTTGGAGAGTATCTATTTGAGTATTTTGTCCATTTTTAAATTGGGTTTTATTTTTGTTAAGTTGTAGGATTTCTTTATATATTCTGGATAGTAAGCCCTTATTGGATGTGTGTTTTTTACAAACATTTTCTCTCAATGAGTACGTTGTCTTTTCATTTTCACGATAAAGTCCTTTGATGCACAAAAGACTTAATTTTGATGCGGTCACGTTTATTTTTTCTTTTGTTGCTTGTGTTATGGGTGTAAAGTCTAAGAAACCATTGTGTAGCACAATGTCCTGAAGTTTTCTTCTAAGATTTTGATAGTTCGAGCTCTTATGTGTAAGTCTTTCATCCATGTTGAATTAATTTTTATATATGGTGTGAAATAGGGGTCCCCCTTCATTTTTTTTGCATGTGGAAATCCAGTATTTCCAGAACCATTTGTTGAAGAAACTGTTCTTTCCAGATTGAGTGGACTTGGCAGCCTTGTCAATAATCATTTGACCATAGATGTAAGGGTCTTTTCTAAACTCTGAATTAGATTACATTGGTCTATATTTCTTTCCTTTTGCCAGTACCATGCTGTTTTGATGACTGTAGCTTTATAATAAGTTTTAAAGTCGAGAAGTGTGAGTCCTCATTTCAAGATGCTATTTGGGGGCCCTTCCCTTCCAAGTAGATTTGATGATTACCATTTTTTACCTGCAAAGTATGTTGTTGGAATTTTGATTGAGATTGCCTTAAATCTGTAAATCATTCTGGGTAGAATTGACATCTTAACAATATTTAGACTTCCAATCCATGAGCATTCAATGTTCTTTCATTTAGATCTTCTTGGTTTCTTTTAGCAAAGTTTTATAGTTTTCTTTGTATAATTTTTTTACATCTTTGGTTAAATTTACTCCTAGATATTTGATTATTTTAGTTGCAATTTTAATGGAAATTTTTTCCTGTTTTCCTCCTCAGATTGCTCATTACAAGCAAATAGAATCACCACTGATTTTTGGTTGTGGATCTTGTACTCTGCCACTTTACTGTATGTATTTATCAGCTCTAATAGCTTTGTTGTAGATTTTTTGCGACTTTATATATGGGATCATGCCATCTTCAAATTGTGAATATTTTACTTCTTTTCATATTGGATGCATTTTACTTATTTTTCTTGCCTAATTGCCCTTGCTTGAACTTCTAGTACAATGCTGAATAATAGTGGAGACAATGGGCATTCTTGTCTTGAGGGAAAACTTTCAGTTTTTCATCATTATGATGTTAGTCATGGGTTTTTTATATATGTCCTCTATCATGTTGTGGAAGTTTCCTTCTAGTCCTAGTTTTCTCAGTTTTTATCAAAAAAGGATGCTGGATTTTGTCAAATGCATTTTCTGTACCAATTGAGATGATCATGTGGCTTTTCCCTTTGTTCTGTTAATGTAGTGTGTTAAATTAATTGCTTTTCTTATTGTGAACCACCCTTGCATACATGGGATAAATCTCACCTTATTTTGGTGTTTGATTCTTTTCACGTGCTGTTGGATTTGACTTGCTGAAGTTTTTTTATTGCATCTATATAATAAGAGAAATTGGTCTGTATTTTTCTTTTCTTATAGCATCTTTATCTTGCTTTGGTATTTGTGTGATGTTGCCCTCACAGAATGTGCTAGGTAGTGTTCCCTCCTCTTTAAAATTTTGGAAGATTTTGAGCAGGATTCTTTTTTAAAGATTTATTTATTTTATTTTATTTATTTCTCTCCCCTCCTCCCCCACCCAGGTTGTCTGTTCTCTGTGTCTATTTGCTGTGTCTTCTTTGTCTGCTTCTGTTGTTGTCAGCAGCATGGGAATCTGTGTTTCTTTTTGTTGCATCATCTTGTTGTGTCAGCTCTCCACGTATACAGCACCATTCTTGGGCAGCCTGCACTTTCTTTCGCGCTGGGCGGCTCTCCTTATGGGGTGCACTCCTTGTGTGTGGGGCTCCCCTATGCGGGGGACACCCCTGCATGGCACAGCACTCCTTGTGTGCCCCAGCAATGCGCATGCGCCAGCTCCACACGGGTCAAAGAGGCCCGGGGTTTGAACCGTGGACCTCCCATGTGGTAGACAGATGCCCTAATCACTGGGCCAATTCCGCTTCCCAAGCAGGATTGATATTAATTTTTCTTGGAATGATTGGTAGAATTCACCAGTGAAGCCATTCTGCTCCTGGCCTTTTCTTTTGTGGAAGGTTTTTAATGACTAGTTCAGTCTCTTTGCTTATATTTTGTGTGTTGAGATTCTCTATTCTTTTTAGAGTCAGTGTAGGTTGTTCTTGTATTTCTTAAAATTTGTCCATTTCATGTCTAATTTGATTGCATATTGTTGTTTTATAGTATCCTCCCATGATCCTTTTGATTTCTGTGGGGTCAGTATAATGTCCCCCCTCTCATTTCTGATTTTATTTGCATCTTCTCACTTTTTTCTTTGTCATTCTAGCTAAGGGTTTGTTGATTTTATTAATTTTTTCAAAGAACAAACTTTTTTTTATAAATATTCTCTAATGCTTTTATTCTCTATTTCCTATATTACTATTCTAATCTTGTTATTTCTTTCCTTTTACTTGCTTTGGGTTTAGTTTACTGTTCTTTTTCTAGTTCTTCCAGGTGTATAGTTAGGTCTTTGATTTTAGCTTTTTCTTCTTTTTAAATGTAAGTATGTGATGGTTAGTCTTATCATATGAGAACATTTTATACAATCTCATAAGTACAGATATCTCCTGTCAGTTCTGTTTCCCTAGGGAACCCTGACTAATATAAGCATTTTAGGGTTATACATTTCCCTCTCTGCACTACTTTGGCTGCATCCCATCAGTTTTGATATGCTGTATTCTCCATTTCCTTCATATTAAGATATTTGCTGATTTCCCTTGTAAATTCTTTTTTGAATCATTGATTGTTTGATGGTATTATTTTCTTTCATATATTTGTGGATGTTCCAGTTTGCTGCTTGTTATTGATTTCCAGCTTCATTCCATTGTTGTCAGAGAAGCTTTGTATAATTTCCAGCTTTTTGAAAGGCATTGTAAAAGGATGATGATGGACAATGCCCATCCCCAAAAAACAGAGAATATCTACAACTGCAAGCAAGAGAATTCCATCCATTTCCCCTATAGGATTTAAGCCCCCTCTCAATCAGAAGCAGAGTGGGCACCACCATATTAAAATCCTTAAGATTACGGAATGAACAATCATAAGTGGGGAATGCAACCACCAAATAAAGTAGGCTTATTATTATTCTAGTAATGGAAGAAATTGTAACACTGATGGAAAGACATTGGTTACCAGAGGTTCTGTGGGGAGGGAGGGGGAAGAATAGGTGTAGTATGGGACATTTTTGGGACACTAGAATTTTTCTTCACAATATTGCAATGATGTGACAGGCCATTATAAATTTTATCAACCTATAAAATTGTGTGGTGCAAAGTGTAAACCATAATGTAAACTATGGATCATGGTTAGTGGCGATGCTTCAATATTTATTCATCACTTGTAACAAATGTACCACACTAATGAAAATGTTGTTAATGGGGGAAAGTGTGTGGGGGGGAAGTGTGGGAGGGAAACAGTGGGATTTATGGGAATCCCCTATATTTTCAGTGTAACATTTATGTAATCTAAAGCTTCTTTAAAAATAATTATTTTTATAAAAAATGTATTGAGACTTTTTTTGAGACCCAATATCTGGTCTATCTTGAAGAACTATCCATATTCACTTGAGAAGAATGTATATCTCACTGTTTTGAGGTACAATGTTTATTTATGTCTGATGGGTTTAATTCATTTATCATATTATTCAAGTTCTCTGTTTCCTTATTAATATTCTGTCTAGATGTTCTATCTACTGATGAGAGTAGTTTATCAAAGTCTCCAGCTATTGTAGAGGTTTCTATTTCTCACTTCAGTTGTGCCAGTGTTTGCCTCTATATTTTGGAGGCATGGTGGTTAGGTGCATATTTATCATTGTTATTTCTTCTATACAGTGTCCTTTATGGTCTCTTATAACAGCTTTTGACTTAATGTCTATTTTGTCTGTTATTAGTAAAGATATCCCAGCTCTTTTTTGGTTACTACTTACATGGAATATATTTTTCCATCTTTTTGCTTTCAACCTATTTGTGTCTTTGAGTCTTAAGGGAGTCTCTTGTAAACAACATATAGTTGGATCTTGTCATTTTATCCACTCTACCAATCTGTGTCTTTTGATGTTGGGGAGTTTAATTCTTTAACATTCAGTGTTGTTATTGCAAAGGCAGTTAGTTCTTCAGCCATTTTGTCCTTTGGTTTTCATATATCTTTTTCTTTTTTGGTCTCTCTTTTCCATTTTTGCAAACTCCTTTTCAGTAAAGTTGATCTTTTGTGATATATTAGACATATCTTTCTCATTTCTGTTTCTGTATATTTTAAAAATATATTCTCTGTGGTTACCCTGGGGGTTGTGCTACACAAATTATGTCTATAACCTACTAATTTAAAAAGATACAGGACATGGAGCAAGATGGTGGCCAAGTGAGTGCACCGTCATCATCTTTCCCGCAAAAAACCAACTGAGTCAAGATAGAATCCTGCCTGAGTGAGTTGTTTTGGGAACCCACAAAGCAGGAGGTTTCTGGACATTGATCTGGAGAAAGTGTGACAAAAGGAGTGATTCCTCAAGGTACGGCTGGCCGTGTTTTTTGTTTGCTGTGCTTCCTCATCCTAGATTTCCTCTTTTCTGTGTATACTCATTTTGGCTAGCAGTGATATCCCCTTTCCTTTACATATTTCTATCTTCCATCTTCTGTTGTTGTTCTTACATCTGACCTCTACTTGTTAAGCCACCAAATTTTTTTTGCTTTTTATTTCTAATACCTCTATTCTCTTTTCTATCTCTTATTCACTCTTTATGTTATTGTCTTTTCCTTTTTCTTTCCCTCTCTCCTGATCACACTGGCCTTTTAATTCATACTATATTCTCCTCCATAGTCAGTTTCCCATCTCATTGTAGGTACTCCGTTTTTTTTTTTTTAATTGTTATAACTCTACACAGCTTATATGAGTTTAATATTCATTCTCCTAGGTATTATATGGTTTGTCTACTGACCTTTACTATCAGTACTACTATTATACTTTTTCTTTTTCTTTTTCTTATCCTACCTCTTTTGCTTTCCCTGACCCTAATCTTTTTCCTTCAAGGGAACTTAGACAACAACAAGGAAATAAAATAAGAACAAAAGGTCAAAGAGTAGACATAACATACACAAAAAAACAGCACCTAAATAAAACATGAAACTAGATGGAGAAGTTAATAAACTGAACAAACCTATCAAGATAAAATGATGATCAGACAGCAACAAAAAATTACAAACCATACCAATAATCGAGAAGATGTGGCTCAATCCAATGAACAAAATAAAACCAGGAAGAGAGCAGAACACTGAACAAATAATCAAACCTCTCCAAACAAATATCATAGGCCAACTTAATGAAGTGAAAGAAGAGATTAAGGTTATTAAGAAAACACTTGGAGAGCATACAGAATAAATTGTAAACATATGCAAAAAGATAATGGATATGATGGTGATGAATGGCACAATCCAAGAAATCAAAAATACACATTCAGCAACAAACATCAGATTTGAAGAGGCAGAGGAAATAATTAATGATGTGGAAGACAGTATATCTGAAATCAAGCAGAACTGATAGATAAAATGACATAAAAAAATCCAACAGGGACTTAGGGATCTAAATGACAACACAAAAATGCACAAACATATGTATTATAGACATCCCAGAAGGAAAAGAGAAAGGAAAGGGGACAAATGGGATGTTGGAGGAAATAATGGCTGAAAACTTCCCAAACCTATTGAGGGAGATGGATGTACATGTCCAGGAAGTGAAACACACCCCAAACAAAATAACCCCCAAAGGCCTACTCCAAGACATATAGTTGTCAAATTATCCAATGCTCAAGACAAAGAGAATATACTGAAGACAACAAGAGAAAAGAGAACCATCACATATAAGGGAAGCTCAATAAAATTAAGTGCTGATTTCTCATCTGAAACCCTGGAGGCAAGAAGGCAGAGATATGACACAGGCAAGGTACTAAAAGAAAAAAAATTCCAACCAACAATACTCTATCCAGCAAAGCTCATATTCAAAAATGATGGAGAGTTCAAAATATTCACAGATAAACAGAAACTAAAAAGGTATGCCAACAAGAAACCTGCCCTTCAAAAAATACTAAAAGGAGTTGAGCAAGAGGAAAGAAAAAGTTAGGAGAGTCAGAGTTGGAGGATAGTGTAAGAACAACTAAAAAGACAAAAAGAGAAATAAAAGCAACATATGACATACACAAACCAAAGAAAGTATGACTAATGTAGGTAATTCCTTGAGAGTAATAACACTGAATGTTAATGGATTAAACTCACCAGTCAAGACACACAGATTGGCAGAATGAATAAGGAAATATGACCCATCTATATGCTGTCTATGAGAATCCCATCTTAGACCCAGGGATTCAAGGAAGTTGAAAGTGAACAGCTGGAAAACAATCTTACAAGCAAACAATAAGCAAAAAAGGGCAAGAGTAACTATACTAATATCAGTCAAAATAGACTTTAAGTGCAAAATTATTGTGTGAGACAAAGATGGACACTACATATTAATAAAAGGGATAATCTTTCAAAAAGAAAGAACAATCATAAACATTTATGCACCTAACCAGGGCACCTCCAAATATGTGAGGCAAACACTGGAAAATTCAGTGAAGGAATAGATGCCTCTACAATTATAGTGGGGAACTTTATTAGACAGAATATCTCAACAGAGACTCAATAAAGAAACAAAAACTTTGAATAATATAACAGAGGATCTGGACCTAATACACATATGCAGAACATTACACCCAAATACAGCAGGATATACATTCTTCTCAAGTGCACATGGATCATTCTCCAAGATAGACCACATGCTAGACTACAGAGAAAGTCTCAATGAATTCAGAAAGATTGAAATCATACAACATAATTTCTCTGACCACAGTGGAATGAAGCTGGAAATCTGCCAGGGCCAGAGGACCAGATCAGGTACAAAGATTTGGAAGTAAAGTAGCATACTCTTAGAAAAATAGTGGGCCAAGAAGAAAATCCCAAAAGAAATCAGTAACTTCCTTGAAACCATTGAAAATGACAACACAACATATCAGAACTTATGGGATGCAACAAAAGCTGTACTGGGAGGGAATATCATATCCATAAATTCATATATCAAAAAAGAAGGAAGAGCTAGAATTGAAGACCTAACTGCACTCTTGGAGGAATTAGTAAAAAAAACAACAAACAGGAAAAACAAACAAACAAACAACAAACTCGCCAAAGGGATAAAAAAGAAAGAAATAATGATCAGATCAGAACTAAATGAAATAGAAAATAAGAAAGCACTAGAAAAAAAATTTTTAAAAAGAGCTGGTTCTTTGAGAGGATCAATAAAATTGACAAACCCTATGTCAGACTAACAAAGAAAAAAAGAGAGAAGATGCATATACACAAAATAAGAAATGAGAAAGGGGATATCACCACCGACTCCACAGAAATAGAGTATCATAAGAGGATACTTTGAAGAACTACATGCCATCAAGAAGGACAAGTTAGAGGAAATGGACAAACTCCTAGAAACACATAAGCAGCTGACATTGACAAAAGAAGAAACTGATTATTTCAACAAGCCAATCACAAGTAAAGAGATAGAATCAGTCATTAAAAACCTCCCAACCAAGAAGAGCCCTAGGCCAGATGGCTTCACAGGTGAGTTTTACCAAACATTCTGGAAGGAACTAATACCAATCTTGCTTAAACTCTTTTTAAAAAATTGAAATAGAAGGCACATTGCCTAACTCATTCTATGATGCAACATTACCCTAACACCAAAGCCACTGACACCACAAGAAAGGAAAATTACAGACCAATTTCTCTAATGAACCTAGATGCTAAAATCCTCAACAAAATATTTACTAATCATATTCAACAACACATCAAAGAATTATACACCATGACCATGTGGGTTTCATTCCTGGTATGCAAGGATGGTTTAACATAAGAAAATAAATCAATGTAATAACCACATAAACAGGCCAAATGAAAAAAATCACATGATCATATCTATATATGCAGAAAAAGCATTTGACAAAATATGGCATCTGTTCCTGTGATAAAAACACTGCAAAACATAGGAATAGAAGGAAACTTTCTGAACATGATAAAGGGAATATATGAAAAACCCACTACTATCATCATTTACAATGGTGAAATCCTAAATCTTTCCCTCTAAGATCAGGAACAAGACAAGGATGCCCATGATCACCCCTCCTATTTAAAATTGTGATAGAAATACTTTCCTGAGCACTGAGGCAAGAACCAGATATAAAAGGCATCTGAATTGGAAAGGAAGAAGTCAAAATTTCACTATTTGCAGATGACATGATCCTCTACATAGAAAGCCCTGAGAAATTGACAACAAAGCTTCTAGAACTTATAAATGAGTTCAACAAAATCACAGGTTATAAGATCAATGTGCAAAAATCAGTAGCATTTCTGTATACCAATAATGAGCAATCTGAGGAGGAAATCAAGAATCAAATACCATTTACAATAGTAAATAAAAAAACCAAATACCTAGGAATAAATTTAACTAAGGATATAAAATACTTATACACAAAAAACTATACAACACTATTTAAGGAATCAAAGAAGACCTAAATAAATGGAAGAATATCCCCTGTTCATGGGTAGGAAGACTAAATATCAAGATGTCTATCTTACCCAAACTGATCTACAGATTCAATGCAATCCCAATAAAAATCAACACAGCATTTTATTAATGAACTGGACAAACTAACTATGAAATTTATTTGGAAAGGAAAGAGGCCCCAAATAGTCAAAGACATATTGAAAAAGAAAAATGAAATTGGAGGAATTACACTACCTGGCTTTAAAATATACTACAAAGCTGCAGTAGTGAAAATAGCATGGTATTGGCACAAGGATAGGCACACTGACCAATTGAACCAAATTGAGAGTCTGATATAGATCCTCATATATACAGTTATATGGTATTCAACAAGGCCACCAAACCCACTCAACTGGAAGAGAATGGCCTCTTCAACAAATGTTGCTTGAAGAACTAGATAACCATACGCAAAAGAATGAAAGAGGATTACCATCCCATACCTTATATAAAAATCAACTCAAGATGGATCAAAGACCTAAATATGAGTCAAGACCATAAAGACCTTGGAAGACAATGTAGGGAAACATCTACAGGACCTTGTAATAGGAAATGGCTTCATGAATTTCACACCCAAACCATGAGCAGCAAAAGAAAAAGTAGATAAATGGGACGTCCTCAAAATTAAAGCCTTTTGCACCTCAAAAGAATTTATCAAGAAAGTGAAAAGACAGCCTACACAATGGGAGAAAATATTTGGTAGCTGTATGTCTGAGAGGAGACTAATATCCAGCATATATAAAGAAACTCTATATATCAAAAAAGACAGACAACCTGTTTAAAAAATGGACAAGAGATTTGACCAGATGTTTCTCCAAAGAAATACAAATAACTAAAAAACACATGAAAAGATGCTCAATGTCACTAGCTATTAGGGAAATGCAAATCAAAACTACAATGAGATACCATCTTATACCCATTAGATTGATGGCTATTAAAAAAACAGAGGACTACAAGTGTTGGAGAGGATGTGGAGGAATGGGAACCCTCATCCACTGCTGGTAGGAATGCAGAAGGATCCAGCCATTCTGGAGGACAGTTTGGCAGTTCTTCAAAACACTAGATATAGATTTGCCATATGATCCAGTAATCACACTGCTAGGTCTATACCCAGAAGAATTGAAAACAGGACATGAATTGATACATGCCCACCAATGTTCATAGCAGCACTATTCACTATTGCCAAATGTTGGAATCAACCCAAATGCTCATGTTTTCAACAAGTAAATGGATAAACAAAACGTGCTTTATACATACAATGGAATACTACTCAGATGTAGGAAGGAATACAGTACTAACACAGGAATAACATGGATGAATCTTGAGGACCTTATGTTGAGTGAAGCAAGCCAGGCATTGAAGAACAAATACTCCATGACCTCTCTGATATGAATTAAAGAAATCAAGCTGTCTCAGAGAGCTAGAGACTGGATGTAAGGCTTACAGGAAATTGGGGGGTGGGGAGAAGAAGTTTGTGAGCTGGTGCCTACATGGGCAAAATCTATGATAATGTGTAGGTAAGTAGTTGTGCAGTGAAGTGATAAGATGAGGGCATAAGAATACTTTGGGTGGGGCTTTGCAGGCTTGAGGAGCACTAGGGTTGGGATGATGGGTCAGATGGTCCATGGAATTGGGGGGAGATTTTGGGGGGAGCAGGTGAACATGGGAGATTATCAGGAAATGATTGAAACTATAATGTTGAGAAAACTCTTTAGAAAATATAATAAGTAGGGGTTATTTGTTTAAGGTGTTTCACAGGGGGCATCTGGCAAAGAGTGCACCTGGGGCAGGCTTCTACGCAGTGTGTGAGTGATTATCTTGTCATAATGTGTTATATCATTGGGTGGAGAACCATACAATGAGCAGGAAGGTGTTGTGCCCTCCTCTGGCAGAGACCTGATGTTCTCAAACAGAAGGAAGGGTGTCTCTTGAGACCATGGGTACCTCCCAATTGGGAAAGACAAATTAGTGTGTTGCAAGTATATATGAATCAGCATTGTTGCAAGTATATATGAATCTGGTCCTTCAAGCAGGGAAGCTTGGCTGTCACTGTGGTCCCTGAGGGGAGGGGGAGACAGGAATAGAATAGATGGAAAAGGGGGTTACTGGGGAGCAATGGAAATGTTCCACAAGATCATGCAATAATGGATATAGACTGTGTTAAATTCCACCAAAAATTTATAAGAGTGTATAGTCTAAAATGTAAATCATAATGCAACTAAAAATTTAGAAAAGTATACAGTCTAAAATATAAACCATAATGTAAAACATAATGGAACCATGGTTGGTAGCTGTGTTTCAATATCTGTCCCCAGCTGTAGCAAATATAACATCCACATGTAAAAAATTCTTTGCTGAGGATGGGGGTAAGGGTTTGATGTTGTGTAAATGGGAGTCCCCTATATTGGATGTGTGACTTTACTGTGATCTAAAACTTTTTTGAAGAAAAAATTAAAAATTTAAAAAACAAAGGATGTAGACACTGAGGAAGGAATGGAAGAGATTGCCTTGCCACTGTACATGCAGGGCAATACCTATTAAAGTGATGAAAGGCAAAACATCAAAACAAAGTTTTGTGACATTTTTCATTTTTTTAATACCCCAGTTTATTTTTTACTTTATTTTAGTTTTTTTAAAATTAGTATGTATTCTATGTCTAATTTTTAATCCTATCACTACTATTTCATTTTTCCACTAATTGAATTTGGCAATATATTAGGCTTCATTTTTTTAAGGAGTTTTGGATCGCAGAGGGATTCAACTATGGCAAGGGAGGAACACTGGTGTGGGAGATCATTGATGGGGGACACATGGTTGGGAGGGAATTCTCCAGGGCATGTATATAGGGTATATAAAAGTGTTCAGATATTCATTGGGTATTGTCATAGTAGAGTTATACATGACAACTGAGGGAGTGCTGAGTGCCTAGCTGGGGGAGCTCTGTCATATCCCACAATGGGACAGCAACAATCTCCTAAGTGCAAGGGCAAATACCAGAGAAGAAGGATGGTCCAATGATGGGCCCTTGATACTGATGACTATGCTTATGAGCCTGTGTGCTTGAAATTTCAACTAAGCCTAGAGCTGCAGGGTGCCTAGGAGTTACCTCCTGAGAGCCTCCATGTTGCTCAAATGTTGCCACTCTTTAAGCCAAACTCAGCATGTAAACACTTACCTTCCGCCTAGCATGGGATATGACTCCCAAGGATGGGCCTCCCTGGTGCCAAGGGATTACTACCTAGCAGCAGCTGGTGACACAACTAGAAAAAGCCCTTGAGTAAAAGGGGGAAATGGTAAAGACAAATGAGTTTATATGACTAAGAGACTTCAAAATGAGTCTGGAGGTCATCAGATGGGTTGTGCTTATGCACATCTCAGCAGGATCCCAGAGACAGCCAAAGTACATACAACCCCAGGTATTGGTGCTCCTGAGGGCTACAGAGACACACAGGTTCTACAGTAATGGCAGATGGCTCTGGAGTTCAGTGCCTTGCCAATGGGCCCTACTTTGGAATTTGTGCTCCTGAGCATGATGGAGTTGGACTCAGATGTGACCTTTTTACACATGCCTCTTCTGTCACTTTTACTGAACCTCTGGTTTGCACTAGGGATGGTATATACTCAGGAGACTTGAATCTCTGGACCGGCCATGTGCCAGCTGGGACCTGAACCTCAGCAAAATGAAAACAACTACTTTCTGGTTCATTGGACTTACCCAGGCCAGCTAACAGGGAGCTGAAGATAGTCAACCAACACACCAGGCATCTGAGAGTGTCTACAACTGCAAGCAGGATAATCAAATGAATCAGCCACATAGGATCTAAGCCCCCATCTTGATTTAGAGGTGGAGTGGGCATCACCATCCTAGGGTCCACAGGATGGAGGAATAAAGTATGAATTAGTGTGGGCTTACTGGTATTGTACTATAGAACTACTGTGACTCTAGCAATGGAAGAAATTATATCACTGACATGGAGACAGTGGCCATGGGAGTTGCTGAAGGCAGGGAGAGGGAAGAAGAGGTGTGATGTAGGGGCATTTTCAGGACTTGGAGTTGTTCTGAATGATATGGCAGAGACAGATGCAGAACATTATATATCCTGCCATAACCCACTGAATGGACTGGGGATTGTGTGAACTACAATGTAAACTATAATCCATGCAGTATAGCAGTGTTCCAAAATGTTTTCACCAAATGCAATGAATGTGCCACAAGGATGAAAGCTGTTGTTGATATGGGAAGATTTGGGGGGGGGGGGAGGGGGTGTTGGGGTATGGGGTAAGTGGAAACCTCTTATACTTTTTAATGTAACTTTTTTGGTGACCTATGTATCTTTTAAAAAAAAGACAATTAAAAAAGAAAATTTGGTATAAAAAATAAAAAGATTCAAAATTAGTTCAACAGCATAAACATTTTCTGCTCCCATATCCTCCTGTTTCCCCTATTCATATTGTTTTTGACCCTCATTGCCACCTTATATTTTATGTGTCCTTTGTCAAGAAATAAGACTTTTCTTTGTTCAAGGTATATTCACGTTTTTTATCAGAGTTGGAAAATTTGGGACTATCATTTCTCAAATATTCTTTCTGTCCCTTTTTTTCTTTTTCCTTCTGGGGCATCCATGATGCATATGTTAGTACACTTCATGCTGTCACTCAAATCCCTGAAATGCTGTTCATATTTTTTTTTTCCTATTCTTTATCTTTTTTCTTGGATGTATGATTTTGATTGTTTTGTCTTATAGTTCAATGATTCTTTCTTCTACCTGCTCAGATCTGCTGTTGTATACCTCTAGGGTACTTTTAGTCTCCTGTATGGTGACTCTCACCCCCAGGATTTCTGTTATGTTTCTTTTTTCCAAAAAATTAATTTTATTGGTACATATGAATAAAGCCTACAAATCATCCAAGGGGTAAAACAATCAATGGTATTTGGTATAATTATGTAATTGTGCATTCATCACTTCAGTCATTATTAGAGCATTTTCATTATGATAATAACAAACAGACAAACAAGAAAATTCCTCACCTCTCAAACTCTACAGTACATAGCTGCTGTTTCTGGCTATTCTATCCAAAATGTATAATCAATGGCTTTTAGTATAATCACAATATTGTACATTCATCAACTTAAAAAGTTTAGAAAAATTTCATTACTCCAGAATGAAAAACTCCAAAACCCTTAGCATTCCTTTCTCATACTTACATGACAATTAATCTTTTCATCTTTATGAATTGATTTATATTTACATTTTATATAAATGGAATCATACAATATGTAGTACTCTATATCTGGTCTCCTTCACTTAGTATAATGTGTTTTTTGTCTGATATTAATATTGCATAGTATTAAATTACATTTGTTCATCTTCAAGGAAAAATGGCCTTATATATGCAATTCTACCCATATTCATATTTTACATAATATATTTATATTTCATGTAATCTATTTAGTTCATAATAGTGCAGTCATACAAGATTTTTCCTTTTGTGTCTGGCTTGCTTCATGCAACATAATGTCCTCCAGGTGCATCCACATGTTTCGTGACTACATTCCTTCTTACTGCTGCATAATATTCCATTGTGTGTATACTCCACAACTTGTTTATCCATTCTTCAGTTGATGGACACTGGGGTTATTTCCAATTTTTGGCGATTGCAAATAATGCTGCTATGAACATCAGTGTGAAGATATCTATTTGTGTCACTGCTCTCAGTTCTTCTGCATGTATACCTAGCAATGGTTTTGCTAGGTCCCATGGTAAGTCTATATTCAACTTCCATAGGAAATGCCAAACAGTCCTTCACAGTGACTGTACCACTCTACATTCCTATCAAAAGTTAATAAGCATTCCTATCTCTCCACATCCTCTCCAACAATTTTCTGGCCTTTTCATAGTGGCCAGTCTAATAGGTGTGAAATGATATTTCATTGTAGTTTTGATTTGTATTTCCCTAATCACTAGTGATGTTGAATGTTTTTTCATGTGTTTCTTCACAACTTGTATTTCTTCTTTGGACAGTTGTCTTTTAAATTTTTTGCCCATTTTTTAATCAGATACTTTGTCTTTTTATTGTTGAGTTGCATAATCTCCTTATATATCATGGATATTAAACCCTTATCAGATATGTGATTCCCAAATATTTTCTCCCACTGAGTCAGCTGCCTTTTCACCCTTTGACAAAGTCCTGTGAGGTGCAAGAGTGTTGAATTTTGAGGAGGTCCCATTTATCTATTTTTTCTTTTGTTGCTCATGCTTTTGGCATAAGGTTTAAGAAATTACCACCTACTACAAGATCTTGAAGATGCTTTCCTACATTTTATTTTAGGAGTTTTATGGCTGTTGTTTTTATATTTAAGTCCTTCATCTATTTTGAGTTGATTTTTGCATAAAATGTGAGATAGGGGTCCTCTTTCTTTTTTTTGGATATGGCGATCCCATTCTCCCAGCACCATTTATTGAATAGACTGTTCTGGCCCAGCTGGGTGAGCTTAACAGCCTTGTCAAAAATTGCTTGAATATTGGTATTATGGGGTTCTTAAGAGTTACCTCCTGAGAGTCTCCTTGTTGCTCAAATGTGGCCTCTCTCTAAGCCAAACTTATCATATAAATGTATTACTTTCCCCCAAGATGGGACATGACTCCCAGGGATGAACCTCCCTGACACCAAGGGATTACTACCAAGAGCCCATTAGCAATGCAACTGGAAAAAGACCTTAACCAGAAGGGGGAAAAGGTAAAAACAAATGAATTTATATGGCTAAGAGACTTCAAAATGAGTTGGGAGGTCATTTCAGATGTTATGCTTATGCATGTCTCAGCAGGATCTCATTAACTGCCAAAGTAAATATTACTTCAAATAGTGGGGCTCATGAGGGCTCTGGAAACAGCCAGACACTATAATCAGGGTAGATAGTTTAGGAATTTGATGCCTTGGCAGTGGGCCATACTTTGGAATTTATGCTCCCCCATGTGACAGAGTTGGACTCAGTTGTAGTTTCCTTAAGCATGGCTATTCTGACTGACCCTTCTATTTGAACCTATAATTAGTACCAGGATTGATAGGTATACATCCAAGAGACTAAAATCCTTGGCCTGCCCATGTGCCAGCTGGGCCCTGAATCTCAACATAGTTGCAATACCTGCTCAGTTCATTGGACTCACCCAGGACAACTAACAAGGAGATGATGATGGACAATGACCACCCCAAAGAACCGAGGGATTCTACAGCTGTAAGCAAGAGAGTCCCATCCATCTGCCTGATGGGATGGAAGCCCCCTCTCAACTATGGTGAAGTGGACATCACCATCCCAGAATTCTCAAGATTGGGAGATGAACTATGGGCTAAAGAAGACTTACTCATATTCTACTATAACCTTACTGTGATTCTAGCAATGGAAGAAATTTTATCATTGATGTGGAGACAGTGGTCACTGGAGGTTCTAGGGCAGGGAGAGGTAAAAAGAGGTGAAATATGAGGGTATTTTGGGGACGTGGGAATTGTCCTGAATGACATTACAATGACAGATACAGGCCATTATATATCTTGCCATAACCTACAAAATTGTGTGAGACAAAGTGTATATTGTAATGTAAACTATAATCCATGCTTAGTGGCAATACTTTAAAATGTTTTTATTAATTTTAATAAATGTACCACACTAATGAAGGATGTTGTTAATGGGTGAAAATGTGGGAGGTGTAGGGAGTGGGACATATGGGAATCCCCTATATTTTTAAGTAACATTTATGTACTCTGAAAATCTTTAAAAAAATAAAGAGTAGATTTTAAAGAAATTTCTTCACTGTAGACGTGAGGGTCAGTTTCTGTGTTCTCAATTCATATTCATTGGTCAATCTGCCTGCCCTTATGCCAGTACCATGCTGTTTTTACCACTGTTGCTAAGTAATATGCTTTAAAGTCAGGAAGTGAGAGTCCAGCAACTTCTTTCTTTTTTTTTTTTAAGATTTTTTTTTTTTGCTATTCAGGGCCCCTTACCCTTCCAAATAAATTTGATTACTGGCTTTTTGATTTCTACAAAAAAAGGCTGTTTTGATTTTTACTGGAATTGAGTTGAATCTGCAAATCAGTTTTGGTAGAATTGACATCTGACGATATTTAGTTTTCCAGTCCATGAAAATGGAATGTGCTTCTATTTATTTAAGTCTTCTTCAGTTTCTTTAACAATGTTTTGTAGTTTTCTGAATACAGGTCCTTTATTATCCTTCATTAATTTTATTCCTATTTGATTGTTTTAATTGCTATTAAATAAAGGGAATTTTTTTTTTCTGATTTCCACCTCAGATTGTACATCAGTACTGTGTAGAAAAGCTATTTTCGCATATTAGCCTTGTATCCTGTCACTTTGCTGAACTCTTTTTTTAATTCTAGTTGCTTTGTTGTGGATATTTCAGGATTTTCTAGATACAGGATTATGTCATTGGGGAAAAGTGAAAGGTTTGTTTCTTCCTTTCCTATTTGGGCATCTTATTTATTTGTCTAGCCTAATTGCTCTAAGTAGACCTTGTAGCACAATATTTAATAATAATGGTGACAGTGGATATCCTTGTCTTGCTCCTGATCTCAGTGTGAAAGCTTCCAGTATTCCCCCATTGAGTACAATGCTAGTTGTAGGTTTTCTGTATAAGCACTTTACCATAGTGAGAAAGCTTCCTTCTATTCCTATCTTTAGGAGTGTTCTTATCAAGAAAGGGTGCTGTATTTTGTCAAATGCCTTTTCTGTGTCAATTGAGAGGATCGTGTGATTTTTCTTCAATTTATCGATGTGGTTTATCACACTAATTGATTTTCTTGTGTTCAACCACCTTGTGAAATTGAGATGAAACCCACATGATTATGGTGTGTAATTCTTTTAGTGTCCTTTTGAATTCTGTTTGCAAGTACTTTGTTGAGAATTTTTGTGTCCGTATTTCTTAGAAATATTGGTCTGTAACTTCCTTTTTTCATAGTATCTTTATCTGGTTTTGGTATTAGGATGGTGTTGGCTTTGTAGAACGAGTTTGGTAGCATTCTTTTCTGTTCAATTTTTTGGAAAAGTTTGAGCAAGATCAGTATTAGTTCATCTTTGAATGATTGGTAGAATTCACCTGAAGTTGTCTGGTCCTGGGGTTTTCATTTTTGGATGACTTTTGATGGCTGTTTCAAATTCTTCACTTGTGATTAATTTATTGGTCCTCTATTTCTTCTAAAGTCAGTGTAGAAGGTTCATGTGTTTCCAGGAATTTGTCCATCTCATCTACATTTTCTAGTTTTTTGGCACACAGCTTTTCATAGTATCCTATTATGATCTCTCTTGTTTCGTTGGGGTCAGTGGTAATGTCCCCACTCTCATTTGCTTTTCTTTATTTGTGTCTTCTCTTTTTCTTTGTCCATCTAGCTAAGGGTTTGTCAATTTTGTTGATCTCCTCAAAGAACCAACTTTTTTTTTTTTATTCTGTTGTTTTTCTGTTCTTAATTACATTGATTTCTGCCCTGATTTTTACTATTTCTTTCCTTTGGATTAGTTTCGGATTAGTTTGCTGTTCTTTTTCAGTTCTTCCAGGTATGTAGTTAGATCACCAATTTTAGCTTTCTTCTTTTTTAATGTAAATATTGAAGGGTATAAATTTTTCTCCCAGTAGTGCTTTTGTGGTGTCCCATAGGTTTTTGATATGTTGTGTTCTTATTTTCATTTGTCTCAAAATATTTGCTGAATTTTCTTGCAATTTCTTCTTTGACCCACTGGTTGCTTAAGGGTGTGTTATTTAACCTCCATTTATTTATGAATTTCCCTTTTTCTGTCCATTATTGATTTCCAGCTTGATTCTGTTATGAACAGAGAAAGTGTTTTTATAATTTCAATCTTTTTAAATTTATTGAGACTTGTCTTATGACCCAACATGTGGTCTATCTTGGAGAAGGTTCATGAGCACTTGAAAAGAATGTATATCCTGCTGTTTTGAGGTGCAATGCCCTATAGATGTCTGTTAGGTCTAGTTTATTTATCATGTTATTCAAGTTCTTTATTTCTTTATTTATTCTCTGTCCAGATGTTCTATCCAATGCTGAGAGTGGTGTGTTGAAGTCTCCAACTATTATTGTGGAGATATCTATTTCTCTCTTCAGCTTTGTCAGTGTGTGCCTCATGTATCTTGGGATACTGAGTTAGGTACATTTAAGTATTTAGAATAGTTATTTCTTCTTGTCAAATTGCCCCTTTTATTAATATATAATGACATTCTTCATTTCTTATAACAGTTATGCATTTAAAATCTATTTGTCCAATATTAGTATTGCTACTCCAACTCTTTTCTGGTTACTGTTTACATGGAATATCTTTTTCCTACCTTTCACTTTTAACCTGGTTCTGACTTTATGTCTGAGGTGGGTCTCTTGTAGACAGTTTATAGATAGCTCATGTTTTTTAATCCATTCTAATAGTCTGTGTTTTTTGATTAGGGAGTTCGAGCCATTAACATTCGATGTTATAACTGTAAAGGCATTACTTACTTCATCCATTTTGACCTTTTGCTTTCAGTTGTTGCATCACACTATAGTTTATTTTTTCACCCTTTCTAATATTCTTCATTTCTACATTCTTCTCCAAGTCTCTTACCCTTGTTTTTTCCTTTCAGGCTGCAGCACATCCTTTAGTATCACTTGTAATTCTGGTCTTTTGGTAACATAGTCTATCAGTTTTTGTTTGTCTGTGATGATTTGAATTCCCATTTGTTACATATATATTATATATATATATATATATATATATAAATATATATAATTACCTTTATTTGAAGATATATAGATCACAACAAATGCTACATTAAAAATTACAAGGACAACCAGCAAGATGGCGGTGGAGTAAGGAGTTCCTAGAATCATCTCCTGCTACAGGGCAGTTAGTAAACACCCAGAACTATTTGGAGCTAGCTGAAGTACCTGTTTGGGGGCTCCAGGAGACCAGAAGAGCATCCTGCAACATTCTTGAAGGAATGAAAGGAGGAGACTGCCCATCTGCAGAGAAGACTTGTAAGTAGAGTCCTCCATGTCATGGAGACCAGTGCCCATCCCCTGGAGGCACAAGCCACCTTGGGAGCTGTTCTGTGGCTGGAATTGAAAGCTGTACTTCCCAAATTACAATCCACACCAAGAAACAGGAAGCTATGGCCCAGTGAAAGGAACAAGATAAGTCTCCAGATGACAAAAAAGGAGTTGAGATAACTAATTATAGATATTCAAACAAATCTCCTTAATAAATTCAATGAGATGGCTAAAGAGATTAAAGATATTAAGAAGACACTGGATGAGCACAAAGAAGAATTTGAAAGCATACAAAGAAAATTAGCAGATCTTATGGGAATGAAAGGTGCAATCAAAGAAATTTAAAAAAAACATTGGAATCATATAATAGCAGATTTGAGGAGGAAGAAGAAAGGATTGGTGAGCTTGAAGAAATGGCCTCTGAAAGTGAACATACAAAAGAACAGATCAAGAAAAGAATGGAAAAAATTGAACAAGGTCTCAGGGAACTAAATGACAGCAAAAGGTGTGCAAACATATATGTCAAGGGTGTCCCAGAAGGAGAAGAGAAGGGAAAAGGGGCAGAAGGAATATTTGCAGAAATAATGGTAGAAAATTTCCCAACCCTATTGAAGGACATAGATATTCATGTCCAAGAAGCACAATGTACCCAATCTGAAAAAATATGAATAGACCACCTCCAAGACACATACTCATCAGAATGTCAAATGCCAAAGACAAGGAGAGAATTCTGAGAACATCAAGAGGAGAGCAATGCGTACCATATAAGGGATACCCAATAAGATTAAGTGCCTATTTCTCACCAGAAACCATGGGGGCCAGAAGACAGTGGTCTGATATAGTTAAGATATTACAAGAGAAAAACTTCCAGCCAAGAATCTTATATCCATCAAGACTGTCTTTCAAAAATAAGGATGAGATTAGAATATTCACAGATAAACAGAAACTAAGAGAATTTCTAAGCAAGAGACCAGATTTTCAGGAAATACTAAAGAGTGTGCTAGAGCCTGAAAAGAAAAGACAGGAGAGAGAGGTCTGGAAGAGAATCTAGAAATGAAGATTATATCAATAAAAGTAAATAAAAGTGTCAAAAGAGTAGTGAAAATAAAATATGACAGATAAAACTCAAATAGTCAGGAATAAACTTAAACAACAATGTAAAGCACTTATATTCAGAAAACTGCAACCCAATGTCAAAAAAATTAAAAAAGGCTTATATAACTGGAAGAACATTCTATGCTTATGATTGGAAGACTAAGTATCATTAAGATATCAGTTCTACTCAAATTGATATACAGATTCAATGCAACCCTGTTAAAAATTCCACCAGCATTAAAAAATAATTGAAAACATGATTATCAAATTTATTTAGAAGGGTCAGGGGTCCTGAATAGCCAGAAATTTCATGAAAAGGAAAAGCAAACCTTCACCTCTGGACTTTAAATCATATTACCTAGCCATAAATGGTAAAAACTGCATGACACTGGCATAAAGACAGACACATAGACCAACGGAAACAAACTGATGGTTCAGAAACAGACCCTCACATGTATGGTCAAGTGATTTTTGACTAGCCTGTCAAACCCACACAGCTCGGACAGAACAGTCCATTCAGCAAAATGGTGCTGAAATAACTGGAGCTCTATAGCTGAAAGAAGGAAAGAGGACCTGTATCTCACACCTTATCCAAAAATTAACTCAAAATGGATCAAAAACCTAAAAATAAAAGCAAGAACCATAAAATTTCTAGAAGAAATTGTAGGAAAATATTCAAGACCTGGTGGTGGGTGGTGGATTCTAAAGGAGATAAGAGAAAGACTGAGATGAACTACTGATGTTTAATGTATGTATAAGTTTTAATTAGCTTTACTGTAAAAGTGTGGAAATGTATAGAATGGGTGGCAACAAATAGTGAGTAATAGCTAGTTTATAAATGGGATGTGGCTGAAAATGGTAGTCCAGGCATGTAAATGCCAATTGATAGAATGCCAGAGAATAATTTAGGAACTGAATAGCACAGTAAACCAAGAGGCAGATGAGAATTGTGGTTGATGGTACAGATGCAAGAGTGTCCTTTGTGAGCTAGAGCAAATTTATATCACTACTGCAGGGTGTTGGGAACACATGGGAAAATATAATTGGAGTAATTTATGGACTGTGGTTAGCAGTAATAATATAATATTCTTGCATCGATGCTAAAGATGTACTGTGTTGATAATGGGGCAGTATGGAAAATGTGAGCCAAATGTATACTATGGATGTGGTAACAATCAGATGATATTATCTTATCTGTAACAAATGTTCCACAACAGAGGGGTGTTGTTTGGGAATTCTGAACATGTGCATGTTTGTTTCATAAGTTTACAACTTCTGTCATAAAAAATATATTTTAAAAATAATAATAGAGTGAATTGGGGGGAAAACATACCAAATGTAAGATAAGGACTATAATGAGTAGTAAGATTTTGACAGTATTCTTTCATAATTTGTAACAATGTCTCATGACAATGCAAGGTGCTGGTGGAGAGTTGATATATGTAATCCCTGTATGATGTTATGCATGTTTGCTTGGTAAGTTCACAACTTTTACTATACACTTAATTGTGTATATATGTTCATATATAAATGATATAAAGATAATAATAGGGAGGGTTGGAGAAAAATACTTTGGTTAGTAGTAATATTTTGGCAATGCTCTTTAGTCATTAGTTACAAAGATTTAAAAACAATGTAAGGTGTTGGTGGTAGGGTGAGTTATGGGAGTGCTGTGTGATGTTATATGTTTGTTTTGTAAGTTCACAACTATTACTATACACTTATTGTTTATGTATGTTTGTGTGTGGGTGATATATTTCAATAAATTAATTTAAAAAATATATGAGGTTCCCATATACCCCACTCCCCACACCCCCCACTCTCCCTACATTGACAACTTCTTTCATTTGTGTGGTACAATCATTGCATTTGATGAGCACATTTTGGAGCATTGCTACACAGAATGGATTATAGTTTATTTGTTGTTTATACTCTCTCCCAGTCCATTCAGTGGGTTATGGCAGGATATATAATGTCCTGCATCTGTCCCTGCAATATTATTCAGGACAACTCCAAGTCCTGAAAATGCCCCAATATTATACATCTTTTTCACTCTCCCTGCCTTTGGCAAGTCCTATGGCCACAGTCTCCACATCAATGATATAATTACTTCCATTGTTAGGCATCTTTGCTGGATACAGAATTTTTGGCTTGTAGTTTTTCTCTTTCAGTTCCTTAAATACATCATACCACTTTCTTCTGTCCTCCATAGTTTCTGAAGAGAGATCAGCACTTAATCTGAGTTTCACTTGTATGTGATGCTTTTCTTTTCTTTTGCTGCTGTCAAAATCTTTTCTTTATCTCAGTATTTGTCATTCTGAACAGTAATTGTCTGGGAGTAGGTCTATTTGTGTTTATTCTGTTTGGGTTGTGATGTCCTTCTTGGACATTGATATTTATGTCTTTCATAAGGGATAGGGAAGTTTTCAGTCATTATTTCCTCAAATACTCTTTCTGGCCCATTTCCATTTTCTTCTACTTCTGGAATGCTGATAATGCTTTTTTTTTTTCTTTCTTTCGCATTTCATTTTGTATTCAATTCCCTTAGAACATGTTCCATATTTTCCACTCTCTTCTCTTTCTGTTTCCTGTCTTTTCCAGTTCAGATATTCTGTCTTCAAAATCACTAGTTCTATCTTTAAGGAGTTCAAATATGCTCTTATGTACCTCTTATGTATTTTTAATCTCATCCATTGTGTCTTTCATTCCTATAAGGTCAGTTATTTTTCCTTGTAGACTTTCAAATTGTTCTTTATGCTCACCCACAAAGAGATAAAAGATAGTATCCTTTATCTCTTTAGTAATATTTTCTTTAAATTCTTCAGATTGATTTAGGAGAGTTGTGTGATTATCATTGACTAATTGTCTTAAATCCTGAATGTCCTCAGGATATTTGGTTTGTTCTTTGGCTGGGCCATCTCTTCTTATTTCCTAGTATGCCTTGTAATTTTTTGCTGATATCTAGGCATCTGGTATCTTGGTGAATTTACTCTAATGGACAATTTCTCTTTCTTGACAATTGTTATTATTATTTTTTCACAGCTCTTTGATATTTGGTCCAACTTATCCTAAGTCATTAAAATTTCCCGGCTTAAGTTAAAAAAAAAAAAAAACATGTGCCAGGGACTCACTAATGGGACTCAGACTTTCTTCCAGGGGTGATGTAAATAGAGCACTAAAAGCAGTTTCAGTCCTGTAATTTCCAGATGGCCAGTGGATGGCACTGGTTGGCACATGTTTCCACAGTGGTGTATCTCTCTCAGTATTCCTTTGTTTTCCTCTGGTCAGAGTCGAGATTCAAAGTGGACTCCACTGACCAAACTCTTTGAAGAAAAGCCCCCTGACTTCCTATTCCTTTTCCCTTGTAGGAGCAAGCAGGAAAAATGACATCTACTATTTTCTCAGTCAGCTTCAATGTGCCATGGGTTTTACCACCACTGAATATCTCAGGAGTGGGGGACCGTAGCACTTCCTGATGGCTGAGAGGTTTAGTGACTCACAGTTTGTTGTTTTGGCTTCTTTGTCTCTCTATCCCTCATCCTCCTGGGAGTGGTAAAGCACTGTCCTGGTCTGCTGATCCCCAAAGCAGTTACCTCTTGCAGCTTTAAACTCTTTCTCCACTGTTTTTGTGAGAGCGCGAAGCTTTATCTGCTATTCTGACACCATGTTCCCACAATTCCTCTAGGTTTCTTTTTAAACTTTCTAATTTTTCTTTAAGTACACACATTTTCTTCTTAATATCCTTTAGCTCTATATCCACCATTAGTTTATTTCTATTCATCTTCTCTTGAATTAATTTAGCAGGTTTGTTTGAACTTCTTTGATTAGTTGTTCCACATTCTTTCTCCTCTGAATTTTTAATTTGTTCCCTTGACTGAACCATATCCTGATTCTTAGAATGACTTGCAACTTTTTGCTGATGTCAGAGCATCTGGTTATTTTGATGTGTTAACTCTGAAGGTCAGTTTCTCCCTCTTGCCTAGGGTTTTATTGGTGATGGGCTTTGTATTAACACTCTTCTTGGAACTTCTGTTCCAACTTATTCTCAACTTTTATTATAGTCCATGTTTAACTATTCAGATTTTCTCAGGTCTTCCGAACCTGAATCTTGCCCTGGATATTCAATACAGTTTTTAATATTACCCTTTTGTAGCAATTGTTTCATCTCCAGGAGAGTGTCCTTTTTTCTATTCCTTCTCTGGAAATCTTACTCTGTTAAGTTTGTTTTCATGCAGAATTTCTCATCAGCTCCTGTGATTTATCTTCTCTCCCTCATTCAGTCCCCCCTTTCATTACACTTTCCAGTTCTGGGACCCATCCCTGTCTTAGAGCAGTTCAGTCCCCTCTCCCCCTTTTTATCAGTGAGTCTTTTGTGTCTCTGATTTCTTCTCCCATAGGCATCCCACCCCAGGGAACCATATGGGGCCAATCCAGAAAAGTTCATTAGATGTTTCAGCAAACAAAGAATGGATTTAGTGTGTTTACTTCTTGCCAGTAGTTCCACTGCAGTCACTTTTTTCCCTGAGGGCATTTTTGTATGTGGATCTCCTCAGTCACTTGTGTTCCACCCTGGGTCTCTGCAGACTTGAGTCTCTATGCCTGGGTATGCATGGGGTTTAATTTGCTGCTGTGAGTGGCTCTATGGTCTTCACCTGTGGTAGGAGGGACCCAGGCTGTGCTGCCTCTATGCAACTCCAAACTTGCACAGGACCAAGTGAAGAAGAGTAGTCTAGACTGATGGGTTCAGGGTACAAATCTACCTCTTTTTGGTGTTCTTTTTCTTTGATTGGTGTTTGTGGAGTCCTTGTTTGGTCTCTACTGTACTTGAGAGATCCAAGAAAATGGGACTATTTTTATTAGTTGATTCTGAGGAGAAACTTCCAAGGAATGTCTTATGTTGCCAAATAGCTACTCATCTAAATATATTAACTTGTAATTTTCACAACCCCAGGATATAAATATTTTAATCCTCATTTTGAAGATGAAAAATATTAAGGGACAAGCTAAGAAAATTACCTAAAATTACACAGCAGTGGTGATATGAATCCTAACTAAATTGAGGCTTTTAAAGTCTGCATGGCATGCTCCCAAAAACTTAAATACTAAGGCCAGTGAATTTGAAACTAATCCAGGGATGCCCACATAAATCTAGGTCTAAAATAGTGTATTGTCCAGTCTGTGATGACTTTTTTTTCTTTTTGTGATGACCTTTGTTTCTAAACTCTAATATTCTAGATCTTTAAAATCATATCCCAAGAGATCATGTAATTGAACTGTTATAAATATATATCCCTTTGGATATAAAATCCAAATCCCTCTGCATGATACCCATGGTCCAATCTGTATAGTCCGTTTTAGCCACACTTAAATTACAAGGAACAAATATATATGTGCAATTTAGACTACTTCCACTGCCCTTTAAGAACATTTTAAACTATACTAATTAAAATCTATACACACTTTTTATAAGACATCAGAAATTTTTGTTTTCTCTTATAGGGAAACTCTGGCTTGAATTTACCTTTGTATTTCTGTATCATGACATTTTGGGGAATATTTACTTCTGCAATAGATTTCTGAAAGGGAATTTTCCTTATTAGGAGCCTTAAATATAGGAGTAAGTGTTTTGGGAAAATAGACAAAATATTAGAATTATGAGTGACTCTTTTCCTATGATAGGTTTACCTCCAATTCTCTAACCACTATGGACAAAATTCCAGATAAATTTTTATTTACATTTTCTGGAATCATGTGATGTCATTAGTTGGATGCATGGTTCTTAATTAAATTCCCCTAAGAAATGGTTACATAATCAACAGTGTTGTACCCACTGTTCTATATACATTATTTTATTCATTTCAAATAAAATAAGGAAATATTGAGAACCTACTATGTACAAGTCACTGTGTTGGGCTCTGAAGAGAATATGAAAATGAATGACTTTTGGTCTACACCCTGAAAATATTTACACTATACTAAATTAGATGCCATATATAAAATAATTATTAATATAAAGCATGACAGTTTAAAAAGTTTTATGAATCTATAAGATTTTATAAAATTTTCCAAATTTATAAGAAACAGTTGAAAAAATATTTCATTGGTGTATGGGATGAAACGTAATGAGGAGGGGGAGAAATTAAGAGGTTAAAATGTGCATGCCTTCCACTCCCCACATTATCTAATACAGTTCTTATCACCGAAGGGTTGGCTCAGATAATTTGTAATGGAAGGAAGTAGGGAGGGAGGGAAGGCAAGAAGGAAGAAAGGGTCAGTATAAGTTTATGATATTGGAAGTTAGCCTTGAAAAATGTTTAGGATTTTAATGTATAGAATAAATGCTAAGATAGGTGTGACATACCTGGCAGAATTCCACAGGTAAGTGGAATTTAGGAATAGCAAGTGAGTTGGGCTACAAAGCAGGGTATATGTGGCTTATAAGAAAACATAGACCATGAGTATCATGCAAAGGAATTTGGGCTTTATATCCAAGGGGGTATATAGTTGGACATTTCTGTGCCTTCCTTTCCAAGTAAACCCCAGGGTTGGGATCAAGGCCAGGATGTGGACGAGTGGTCGCCATCCTAGCTCCTCTCTTTGCTGCCTCATCTCACTGCCCTGCCCACCTCTCATGGACCTTGGCTTTTTCCATGCTGTCTCTCTGGCTGCTCTGGACCTACCTGTGAGCTGCCTTTCTCAGGCAAAGTAGTAAGGTCTGTTGCTCCAAAAGCATGATTTGGCAGGTATCATGGTAGGATAGAAAGAGCCTGGGTTTTGGACCAAATTCCGGTTCTATCTTTTAGGTAACTGGACCATTTATTCTAACTTTCTGAGCCTCAGTTACTTGCAAAATTGGATGATAATACTAATCTTTTAAAAGTAATAATGAGAACACTTTATACCCATGGAACTGTCAAAAATTAGAGCAAAGATAACGTGCTGATGGAAATATGAATTGTTATAGCCGTTTGGGAAAGCACTTTGGCAGTATCTATTAAAAAGGCATATGCTTCAAAGCAGAACTCACACTCCTGGAATCTTTCCAATACAAATAAAAGTACCAGTTCAGAAAGATATATAGGTAAGGCTGTCTATTGTAGCATTGTTTGTAAGGCAATAAAAAGGAAAGAAAGTGCTTGCATATTATAGGAGAATGGTTGAATAAATTATGGTACAGCAAAACTATGAAATATCATGTGAGCTTTAAAAGGGATGCATTAGATCTACACAAAATGACTTGGAGGGCTTGCCACAAAATTTTACTGTATAACACAGCAAGATGCAGAAAAGAGCATAGGATGTGATTCTATATTTGTAAAATAAGTGTATGTATATATATTTAATGATGGCTGAAGTTTTTGAGCCGTCTACTATGTACCTGACCCTCCTTGAAGAGTTTTAAGTGGATGGACTCATTTTTAATGTTCAGTATCCTGTGACATAGATGCTATTATCATCCCAATTTACCTATGAAAAAATGGAGGCATAGAGAAACTAATTTGCCCAGGATCTTGCAGGTCAGGGTAGAGCTGGAATTTTGGACCTTAAGAAGATGGGAACAGAGACTAGGCTCTGTCAGGATAATTGGAATGTGGGAAGAAACCTAACAATTAAAAAGGGGAAAATTGCATTAAAGTCACACATTACATTATCTACTTATATAAAAGGTTGTGTATGCACATATTCAGAAAGAGATGCATGAAAGGGTGGCCCCCAAAAAATGGGGGTAAGATTGCAACATATTTTATTCTATACCTTTTACTGTACACTCCAATGAACTTATGTTATAGAGAATCTCAAAGAGGACTACACTATTTATTTTAGGAGAAAAATATTTATATGCATTTCCATTTGTTGTCTTACAGAAATGATCATGGACATTTACAAAGTTGAAAGGATGTCATGACCAGTAAGGAATTTAAAGCTGAAACTACAAGCAGGACTCAAAATGGAGGAATGGGTGAGTAAATTATGGATATTGCTTCAGTGGAATACACAATTAAATGTTAGACTGTCAAAATGAAAAGAATTTCACAATCTGGTGTTATGTTTAAAAGACAGTTTTCAAACTGGTATGCACTGCAGCCTACCCTAGTAAGATCTCTCTATATGTATGTGGCTGCCGAGCAAAGGCCTGGGAGCTTACATATCAACGGATGGTACAGGTTTATTTCTGGGGATTGAGATTATGGGTGATATTTTTTCACTTCTTTTGTTTTATCTGTTTTCCTACAATAAGTAAGCATCACTTTTAAAATAGGAAAGAAATGTAAGCAATAAAAATGTTTTGACCTTTTCCCAAATAAATCAACTTTTAGGATTTTTTTTCCTGAGGAATTTATCATGCATACACACTCAGATTTATCTAAAATATAGGCACTGCTTTTCCCCATTATTTATAATAGAGAGAAAACTGTGAATAACCAGAAATCTAACAATAGGACACTGGCTATGTAAATTGTAGGACAGCCATATGATGAAATATTATGCCTCCAATAAAAATCATGTCAGTGAGGGATATTTAAAGACATGGTAAATATTCATGGTATACGGCTAACTGAAAAAACTGAGTAAAAACAATTTTTCCAGTATAATCCCTCAAGGAAAAATGAAAGTGATTGCATGCTTTTATTTTTTAAATATTTTTCTTCATTTAAAAATAATAATATTCTTATAAGAAGAAACATTAAGAATTGTTATATTTTAAAATAAAATAGAATACTAGCTTTCTTGAGGCTTATGGAAACTGGGAGTCAACACCTAAGTGGCTCATTAGTAATGTGCTCCCAAACACCACCTCCCAATCCTCCCCCCACCCCCCCACACACACCTTTCTGTCTTTCCTTCTCTGAGTCTCAGGCTCCATTTTGTACAATGAAGAGTATATTATATATAAGTGTAAAGTATTAAGTAGCAGAGGCACTCCATATATCATAGTTCTTTCCCCAGAAAGGGCAGCAGCTTTTGTTTCATACTTTAGACCCTTAAAATCTAAGAGTGACAACTCAGGTGCACTAAAGTGCATTTGGAAATCTATCAATGCAGATTTGGGACCCAGGGCAGCTTTGCCCCCAGCACTGGTGGGTGAGCAGGTGAGATGAAGTAGATGCATGGTTGACATCAAGAATAGAAAAAAGGCTAACAAAGATTAGGCTGGAGAAGGCTAAGGGAAATTTCTTTGAAGGTCCAATGTTTTGATTTTCTTCACTTCAGTCAATTAGGCAAGGGATTGAAATGCTGCTTGGAGTAATTTTGAGCCAACATCACTTTCCCAGGCTGTCAATAATCAATAGCTGGGAACATTTACATTTAGTTTCTACCCTGGTCTACTTCTTCATACATAATCCTTTTTATTTTCTCTCTGTCAAGGCTGACTCTTGCCTTCCACCTATTCTATAATAATCCTGACCTTTAGGAGGTCTGAAACTAGATTAGGGCTTAAGAAATTCTTTGCCAGGTATCCTTGTTCATAAATACCAAAGAGCAATGATGTGGCTTACACATAGCTCCAAAGGAATAGGAACTTGGTTGTGCACCTACGTATTTATTGTTTTTCATATTAATGAGCATATGATCTGGTCTAGTTGACCTTCAAATTCAAATAAGATATGATTATAAATAATAAGACGGGAAACTCGGAATGTGTTTAAAGAACAATTATTATTATTATATTTTGTACGGTGTCTTGGTCTTGGGTTGAATGTGGATGAACTTCATAAGAGTGTTGAGACAAGTAGAGCAGAAAGTGCTTTTTGAGTAAAGGAGATTTATTATGTTACATCATCATCATCATCATTTTCACCATCACCATAATCATGGCTTTGCAGCATCCAGCATCTTCAACCAGAATACTTCGTGTTTCCCATATGAATTTTACCTCTGTGCTCATATGTCATCTTTGATTGCTTGTATATTTGTTAACTTTTTTAAAAAAGGTTTTATTTCTCCCCATCCCTTCATTGTTTATACTTGCTGTGTGTGTTCATCTTCCTTGTTTTCTCTAGGAGGCACTGGGTACCAAACTTGGGACATCTGATATGGGGGGAGAGTTGTCTAATCACTTGCGCCACCTCTACTCCCTGCTTTGTTGTGTCTCTTATTACATTTTCCTCCTTGCGTCTCTTGTTGTACCAGCCTGCTGCACTTGCCCATCATGTCAGCTTGCTGTCTTTCTTGTCTTTAGAAGGCACCAGGAACTGAACCTGGGACCTCCCGTGTGGTAGGCAGGAGCTCAGTTGCTTGAGTCACATTTGCTTCCCTATTTGTTAACTTAAATAGCCTTAACATTAGTACTCCTGGATTTGTTTTTAAGGAGTTAAAGTGAAAATCACCATTGAACCAATCATTAGAGTATTTTTACCAGTAGGGGAGGAAATCTCTCAATAGATGAGTGCATACCCTATTGAAAAAATGCCTCAGAACTCTTGTCACCTCACAGATATTTCCTAGGCCAGCTTTACCTATGAGTTAATTTCAGTTCAGTCCTGCTTGTTCTTGGCATGAAGCCCACAGAGATGAATTCTTTATTGCCATCCCTCCTCCTCACATTTCATACTCCCAGCTCAATTCCTGCCGACCACACGGCTGTACTGAGTCCCCGGGAACAGCTGTCTTCAGCGCTGGGTTCCGGAAGCTGGTCAGTTATACCTCCTCCTGTTAGCGGCTTACACTATTAGTAGTTTTTTGGGGGTAAATCAGCAACAAGCACCCACTCTCTGTTCCCAGTGGGAAATATGTCTAGAACATTTGAAAAAAAAATCACTGACTCAGAAGATACATCAGCTCGTGATACTTCCCCTTAAATTTCTTCAACTTGCACACACCTGTTTTAATTTAAAAAAAAATCTTATCTCCCAAACAAAGCTATTTTATCCAGGTCCAATTTGGTTTGTTTTTCATTCTTGTGTTCTAGAAAACACTAGTTCCTTGTGAAAGCTAAAGTTAAAGCAAATAAAAAGCCAGCCCACCAACAAACAAAGCTAAAAATAACGGAGTGGATCTCCTTAACAGTACATTAATTACATAGGAAAGAGGAAAAATAGGTTAATCTATGTTATCAGTGATTCCAAAGTCCAAGAAGAAGATCCTGGGTCAGGATCAAAGTCTGAAAACAAAAGTGAGAGAGCAAGGACTCCTTCAGGACCTTTGTCAGCAAAAATCATCTGCCACTTAAACTGGAAAGCATAATAAGCATTTCCATAAGTGATCTTATAACTGCAGAGCTCATAAATAGCCCAGATGTTACCGAGAAGAGATATTTCTGCATGAAAGCTAATAATGGAGAATGTTTGAAATGAATCCTTGACATTTATGACAGCCTTTTAACCTCACCCTGACCTCAATCTTGGAGGATTTCAATGGCAAATGCATTTCTTTTCCATTCTAAACTGTGTATCAAGCAAGATGGCAGTTCCATAAGCATTAAACACTTGGACTAAGCTTTGAACTGATAATCAATTAAAACCAGTCTTCAGTACATATTATTTCAGAAGGAAAGAACAAAAAAAATCATATCCTTTATGTTCCATTTTTAAATGAAATTGATTTGCATACTAATGTGGATTTCAGAACACTTATTTTCCCCAAAGGAAGAGGTTAATGGATATTAATTTCAGTAAAATCCTAAAAACTTCACATTTAGTCTTATGAAGGAACTGCATTTGTGTTACATGACAGAACTCCTCATCAGAGTTACTACTATTAAAAGTTTTATATAAAAAAAATCCTAAAAGAATTCTAAGAAATTCATCCTGGCATGAGCAATTAATGGTGTGAGATCCTAAAAGCATCAAGAAACATCACAAACAGCCTGCTTCTGTAAAGATGTGATATCTCCAAATCAAACAACTCAACAGGAAAAGTCTCAGTTTGAAGTCTTCAAATTAGATTCTCTCTTGCTTGATTCCTAAACTCTGCCATTTGACTTCATGGCACTTTTCAACATTTATCACAAGATAAATGATCAGAATGTCCAAAATATTCTGCCTAATATAAACACCACTTACTATCCTTTCACTGATGTTATCAGTTTTATTTCCTTCTCTAAGATGACCTTAGGGTTTCTTATCAGAAACTATGTTAGTATCAGGCATCGAGTACATTTTTAGGTATACTAAGTGGTTTTCAAACCAGGGATGTCAGAACACACATATCCAAGTAGTATGAAGGGAAATGCCAAGGGATTCATTTAAAAAGTGACAATGAGCAGGAAAAGGACCACCAAAGATAACAAAATTGTGGTGGATGCTTTGTTGGGCTGTGCAGATTCCCGTTCAGGAATAAAGAACTTATTGCCCATCTTTGGGGCATTCATCTGGCACACAGCCCTCATCCATCACCAGCTTCTAAGACTGCCTCAACGGGAGAGAGTTGGATCACCAAAAGTCACACCTGCTTCCCAGGGCAGCCCATGTCAAAGGGAGGCTTTAATGGCCCAGCTCTCCTAACCCAACAGGAGATGATATGGAAGGGTCCTGCCCATAAGGGAAGCTGAGGCTTTCCTTGAGAATGCATTTCAGCTCAACTTTTCATTCTACCAGGTTCTGCTTTCTTCCTTTTCCTTTCACCAGGGTTGATTCTAAGAGCCCTATCTAGCAGACCTTCTGCTTTCTAATCTCCACCTCGTAGTCTGTGTTCTAGGGAACCCAAGGTAATCAGTTCCAGGTAGCCCATCTAAGCAATTTACCCATATTTTTGAATTCTGTGAAGTGGATACTACTACTATTTCCATTTTACAGAAGAGAAAAATGAAACAATAGATGAGGAATTATCCATCACTTCTTATTGTCAAAAGTCACATAAAGTGGTAAGTGATAGGACCAGGATTTAAGTACCCCCATCTAGCCTCATAGCTTGTGATCCTCACTACACAGGATACACCGTTTAGACAAAACCATTTACCAGGCAATGTGAAGTGCAATTGATGATGCAAATAACTGAATATTAACATTTCAAATCCACTTTGATTCTCTAAAAACCAATCCAGGTAGTAGCAAATATCACTGTCAAATCTGAACCTCTTTGCCTATCACTCCAAATTGAAAAAGTGTATGCTTATCCAAAAGCTCCAAGTAGATGTCCATTTATACAAATACAATAATATAGGCAGTCACTAACAGAAGGATTTTAGTCATTACCAGTGACAGATTTAAAATAATATTGCCTTTTTGTATGGGGACTTGTAAGTGGATCAGGGAAGAGAAAGAAAAGACTATTTTAATTTCCTTTAGACAATTTTTAAAAAAATCTCTAGCATCCCCATAGGGATGTCCTCCCTATTTCTTCCTCAAATTTTCTCCTAAGAAAATAAACTTCTCTTTTACTTTTATCTTTTTCTGGGGATTCTTTAATCAGCAATATTTTGTCATAGAAACTGTGTACAGAACGTGTAATGATACTCTGCCAAGGGTCTGTTTCTAAGAATGCTTTTCAAACATTTCTTCCTTCTTATGTTTTGCATAACGGAGCTCTCTGGTAGGTGGGCCCAGTATGTCAACCTTATAAACTTATTCCTGAAGAGAACCAACTAGTTCTAATGTTTCAAATAAACATCTTCTCTAAACATAATTTCTATGATCATTCTCCTAATTCATAAGTAGTACTTTCCCGAGGAACAAATGTAAATGTAGTATTAATTCTGAAAAACCAAACAAAACAAAACACAGAATGGGTGGGATATTAGATTGTGTTGGAATGGAGAAGCTTAAAGGGGATTAGCTAAATTTGCCGACTGCTTCATTTGCCCTGTCAACTAAGCCCAAATGGTCGTCTTTTAAGAGTTTGGGATTTTAAAATCCAGTAAGTGGTTTCATACCTTCATCCTTACAGACGTCAGCTGTCTCTTCTGAAGCAGGGCTGGGCACCGTGGCAGTGGTGGCACCATCTATAAAGCAGAGAAAGAAACGCTGCCTCAGTCAGTACTGGCCAGCTGGGGCTTTTCTCTCCACCATGCCTCCCCCTCCACGCCAAAGCAAGCATAAGCCCCATTTCATGCAACACTGCACAGGCTTTGAAGAACTAGTAGCTTGTGACTCTCTTTTATAATAATAGAAACCCTCAGTTAAGGCAGAAACCAGTGGACTGCAAACTTTTTTTGCGGGAACGGGGAAAGGGGTACGAAACACTGTTTGTTGGTACCATTATACTTTGGCATTTTGCTTCTTCCATACTTCTCAAAGAATTGTACGTATTTTTTTGGTAACAGATTATGAAAGAAGGCACATCCTTGCAAGTTTCTCCAAAGTGCCAGGATGATGGTTTTTTGAGTTTGATAATTTTGCATAGCACTTCTGATGCATTATATCAGCCTGTTCAACTTCAGAGAGCACATCCAACTGCTATCAGTCCTGGGCCCAGGAGAAGGTGGTCATTGAGATGCTAGTGTTACTGAGAAGAACAATCAACTCTAACGAGGCTAATTGGTGCTGTGAGGGGGACAGAGAACTCCAAGTCCTTTGGCCCTTATTCTGTGCCTGGGGGCACCTTGGTGACTCTCCTCATCTTTGACCTCCAAGATTATAGACAACTTGATAACATTAAGAGTAAATTTAAGGCAGGAAGGATGATTAAAATTACCACTTGAAATGATGAATGTCTGACAATTGGAGAAGGAATGAATGTGTGTTTTTTGCATTTTTTTTTTTTTGCCATAACATGGTCATAGGATTAATGATAACATATATGCATTACAACTAACACAAATTTAAAGGCAAATCACATATTTTCCATCATATTATTTGCCCGTAATATGTATAAGTATTACTTTTAGGTCACATCTCTGTTGGAACAGAGAATAACATTTTTAAAGATTTATTTATTTATTTCTCCCTACCCCCTCATTTTTTGCATTTGCTGTGTCTGTTTGTTGTGTGCTGGTGGTATTTTCAGGAAGCACTGGGAACTGAACCTGGGACTTCTGATGGGGGAGGGAGGCGCCTAATTGCCTGAGCCACCTCCACTCCCTGCTTTGTTGTGTCTTTAATTGTTTTTCTCATGTCTCTGTTGCATCATCTTGTTGTGTCAGCTTATTGTACCTGCCTATTTTGTCAGCTTGCTGTTTTGCTCATCTTCTTTAGGTGGCACTGGGAACTGAAAACGGGACCTCCCATGTGGTAGGCGGGAATTCAATCACTTGAGCCACATCCGCTTCCCAAGAGAGTAACATTTTTAGTGGGGGGAGTATCAGAGAATGAGTCATTTTTATTAGGTGACAATCTCCTATTTCTTTTTTTTTTTAAAGAACAAGCCATAGACCTTCCCTTGCAGTCATGCCATCTTACCATTCCTTAAAACAGCAGTCTATGTTATTGCTCCACAGTTTCCCCACTTCAGTTGGCTTCTCCTCCAACACTCCTCCAAGAATTTGCTCACCAAAGGTGCCAAACCTCCCTTGGCCAAATGCAATGGTTACTTATCTTCTCTTATCTTACTGGACTTCTCAATGGCATTTGACAGAACCAGTACTCCCTTCTTTTTGAACCGCTTTCTTGGGTCTGTTTCCTCTCCTCTGCTGCACCGTATCTAGATGTCCAGGCCCCTATTTACTTGTTCTCCCTAGTGAATGTCATCTGCTGCATGGTTTTAAATATCATTTATATGTCAGTGATTCTTCAAACTAGATCTCTAGCGCAAGCCTCTCCCTGGAAATCTGGACTCATTATCTATCTGGCTTCTTGACATATGACTGACTAAGAGTCCTTTCAAATTTACCTTGGCCAAAACTCAACTCTGTCACCATTTAATTATTCAGATCTCATCTTATCCATCGCTTCCAGCAGAAGCCTTCCCTGAATCTTTCCAATGGAAAGTTACATTCTGGGTATTCCTTCTGTTTCACTTTATTTCCCTGAATTGCACTTGTCACTATCTGATATTTTTATTTATTGTTTGGATTCTTCATTAGCATATGAATTCCAAGGAAGTAATGTCTTTGTTATTTGCTGCTCTATTTCTAGAGCTCAGACAGAATGCTTTGAACACAGTAAACTCTTGGTAAATATTTATTAAATAACTGTTAGAGGAATATTAGGTGCAACTTTGATTTTATTTTATTTGCTCATGACAGCAGTCAAAACTACAGTTTTGAGATTGGTTTTTTTTTTTTTTAATGCTGTGAAAGAGGGCTGAAATGAAATTGAAGCTGGGAATTATAAATTGAACAAATAGAAGTTATTTCTATTGTGGAAGAATAGCTGGTCAAAGGCCTTTAATGACCAGAACCAAACCTATATGGAATGAAAAGATATTTTTATTTTAGAAGAATAATAGCAGGTCAAAGGGTTTTAATGGCCAGAACCACATCTTCAATTTCTCTGCGCTGGGACTAGGGAGGCTGTGGAATGAACAGAGTGAACACAGCGGTGTCAACCCCAGCCTGCATGGTAGCTGAACCCTCTAGCCGGCTGCCTTGGAAGAGCAAGAGGAGCCTTTCTGACATGCATTTTGAGCTCTTCTCTCCATCAAAAGGGATCCATATTGCAGTGAAAACGCTCACGAATTCAAGAGGTGGAGAAGTTTCATTTCTCTTACTCTGCTAATAGGCAAAATGATTTCAGATCCAAAAAAGAATCTGCCTGTTCTCTACTGGTTAAGGAGAAAAGGAGAAACAAATGAAACACTGGTGAGTGTGTGTGTTTGAGAGAGAGAGAGTAAGGGCTGGGGAAAAAAATCTATGTCCATAAAGACAGTTCGGAACACAGAAGTGTGTGAATAAAACCTATTGAAACCCCAACAGTAAGAAAACGTCCTCACCTGTCAGCAGTTAGCTGACGAATACCTGTTAGCGCCAAACATTAGAAACAGGAACAGCTTTTCACGTAAGACTCATCTTCTGCTGAACATAACGAGGCAGGGTAGGGGGTGGACAATAACAGTTTGCCCCATCAGAAATTCATTTCATTGCAGGGATTGCATTTTGGCCAAGGGAGCCGGCTGACCCAGTAACAGGTACACGCGGTCCGTGCTGCCTTGCTTCAGTGCTCTCTCTGATTGGCCTTCGTCAATTCCATCTCTCAGGTTAATAGTAAAAGCTTCCAGTTCCCGAACGAAAGTTCCAAGGTTAATGTAGGAAGTTTGCAGTGAAAACTTCCCATACTACCTGCTTAATTCCAGGAGAGTTCAGCAGATGGCCTTGGGTGTGCCTGGCACACATTAGACAGAGCCCACCTTTTCAAAAATGCCCTCCATGGGCCTCATTAGAACATGGACGAATGATGTGGAAACTAAAGGGAAGTGAGATATTTTTATTTTGGTGGTTTTGTTGAAAACTGCACAATGATTCCTATCATTCTTTTAAAGGAGACTACGCCTGAGTACAAAAATGGTCAGGAAGACTCTTAAATTGAAGGTAACGATCATCTCTTTTGAGCCTTAGCTGCTATTTTATTTTAAAATGTCCAATTTATAATCTACAATGTAGAATCTATAAGCATCAACAGACACATCTGTCCTTTACTGAATAGAAGGGGTGCCAGGGAAGGCTTTGGATCTCGGGTACAGCTCTGGGTGTGGGGTAGTTCAGCCTCATGCCACTGTCTCCTAAACAGGAAAAGAAATAGCCAGAAGCATGGCTCATAGAAACAGATGTAATGCAAGGGTGGAGAACGCTCCACTCATTGCGGAGGGAAACCTCCGCTTTATTTCCTTTAAACATTTTTTTTTTCATTTCATTTTTCCTCTAAATTAAATAGACTAATTTTGGCTGAACTAAGTCAGCCAAATTTGGATTTGGTACTTCCAACCCCTGCCCAGTCCCACTTAGAGCATGACCAAACAAGCTGCTATTTCCAGGGAGAAAAATGGAATTGGTGAATGAAGTATGAGAATTTGTCATTCTGACTTGAAGCACTGTCATTCAGAGTTAATATAGTTGTGCCATCTTGAGGGAGGCCTGAATGAACACTGAGCTAACCTGGGGAAAAGGGATTAACATTTTCAGACAATAGCATTGAGCAAAGTTAGTGTTCACCTCGGTGGATGAGACTTAGGAGAATCCTCAAAAGAAATCTGAGCCCACCTGCTTCTTGGCTCTGGCCTTCCGTTTCTTCTGCACTTTGTTTGTCTTCTGGACCGTTCTCATCTTTCAAGAAAACCACAGAGGGGGAGAAATACATCAAGTCAATTTATGAAATATCTCTTTATGGCTAATATGCAGCCCTGAAATTAATTGCAACCAATATAGCATGACTCTCCATAAAGCAAGGCAGAGAGATGAATTAGAAGCACGAAACAGAAAAATTACCTATATGAATGGGTGCATTTATATTCGTCCCTTCTCACATGATTTGCTAGACAAAATGTTGAATTGCAGTAAACAAAATTCAATCGGCAGTTCTGGTAACATCTCT
Organism: Dasypus novemcinctus; assembly: GCF_030445035.2. Classification (NCBI taxonomy): domain Eukaryota; kingdom Metazoa; phylum Chordata; class Mammalia; order Cingulata; family Dasypodidae; genus Dasypus; species Dasypus novemcinctus. The sequence goes on along the minus strand of NC_080696.1, from coordinate 14,431,770 downwards.
TTCCTAGCAAAGCTTTTCCTATGAGGTAATACAGATTTCAATTCCAATCCATTTTTCTCCCCTGACTCACATGCCTGTGTAAGAAACATGGTTAACTGAGCTTCTGTCCCTTTATTCTCCTGTTTGGTATATGTTTTCCTTCCCCACCAAAAGGATATTATTACTTAACTTGCAGGTGGTAATCTAATATATCTATGGTATGAAATATTTTGTGTTGAACACTTTATGTTGGTCAAGGTTGTACCATAGTACACACCTTCTTGAAAAATAACTGGTCAGGGATGATAGAGACTGTATACTAGATAATACCTAAAATTTTCTTTTGGCTTAAAATATGTAGTATATGGCTGTGAATTATTCATAGAAAAATATACTTTTCAAAGATATATAAAGACATGGTTTTATAACTTATTGCTGGGAAAGTCTCCAAATCTCTTTTAGGTTGGAAAATAAAAATAATTAAAATAAGTTCATCAAATGATACAAGAATAAAATAGAAAACTTTTAGTTAAAGTAGAGAAAATAGACTGGTGTTAGGAGCATATATGAATAAGGGTTAAAGATGGTCACAAATCCTTTGTCTCTCCTTCCATCAAGAGATGGTCTATTTTCCCTCTCCTTGAACCTAGACTGGTTGTGTTACTTGCTTAGATCAACAGAATGGATGGAAATGATGTTCTGGAACCTCAAATCAAGGCCTCAGAGGACTGGTACCTTCTGTTTTCTCCCTCTGGGAAGCTAGACGCCATGCTGTAAGGAAGCTCAGACTAGCCTACGAATTGGAGAGAGAAGAGCCATATGGAGGGATGTGGAGCCCTGCTGAATGCAGCCAAGTGGTGACCTCAACCAATGCCACATGGAGCAGAAGAAACACCAGAGAGAGCCCTTTGTAGATGCCTGACCCACAGTCAGATCCAAGCTACTTATTCCTCTTTTGCTTGAGTGCTTTGACCCACCCAATCATCTGCTATGGCTATTTGATCATAACTCAGAGGCAAGAGGATGGAGAATCCTCTCCAGAGGAGGAATCTACTAGTAGAGCTAAAGCAAGAGTCTCAGAAGTAATAGAGAAGCATTAAAATCCAAATGTTTTCCCACTGAAAAATAAATTGATAATAGAATTTGGTCACTCGAGCCTGGCCAATACAGAAAACAAAGAAACAAACAAAAACCCAACATTCTGAAATGGCAGAGGAATTCAGTTAATGAACATGTAAGTATGCATAGAATTGCATCCATTTGCCCAGCATTTGTCATGGGACACATGTCTGAGCTTCTCCCTTCCCCCAACATTTAATTAAATTTAAGCAAGTAAAAAACATCACATACTTCCACTTTTCCAGAAATGGTAATTTTATCTTTATTAAGGATATGGAATCTATTATGACTTGGCTTCATTCTGTGATATGTGTATTTGGGTAAACTTAGGCAAACAGCTAAGATTTCAAAGTCCTATCACTTAGAGCACTTGAAAAATTCTTAAAGCCAATTCAGTTCTCTAGCAGTTCAGTATGAACTACCAAAGTTTTAGTCCAAATTGTCCCTTGAATGCATGGCTGAGCTTCTAACACGAGGACCGGGGGTTGCTGGATCCACTTAAATCCCAGTGCTCTTCATGGCCCTTGTAGCAGCACCACACAAGTAGCTGCCACAGCTCTGTTCTGGTGCTTCACATAGATGAAGGCGTTGGTTTTTGTTCTAGCGAGGCAAACGACCACCACAGCTGCTCTCACTCCCTTTACAAGGCCAAGTTGGTGAAGGAATGTATGTCAAATGCGTAGGTTAGTATTTTCCCCTCTTCCTCCCAACAAACTGACGCAAAGTCAAGCAGAGGAAATCTGTCAGCTTTGCAGTCTTTTCCAACACACAGGTTTCACAATAGCCAGAAGTCTACAGGGTCACAGACTGCCTTTAAAATTAGTTTGCTCACCAGTCCCCTACAGAATGGGTACAGAGAGCTTTCTTATGAAAAGAGGAAGAGACAAATGGAAAGAGAAACAACAAAGTCAGAGGAATATGAGGAATTGGCTCCAGTAATTCTACGTGCAGAAAAAAGAAATCCACAGCAGACCCCACGTCCAGTTTAGGATAATGTGTATAAGCCTGGCTGTTCACTGAATCCACTGTTACTGGGGTTTTACCCTTAATCCACATACACGCCATCCTGCTCCCTAACGCTGACAGCCGAAGTACATTTTTGTTTTTCACTTTGAGCCTTGGCTGTACACTTTGTTTTGGTTGCTTGGTTTCTGCCCTTGGGAGGCAGACTCAGGAAACTCTTGGCATCTTTATCGCAGAGCAAATGCATTCTAGAGGAGAGCTGGATTTGCCATTTGAGTGACATGCCCTCAAATGCAAAGGTTCAGGCACATCCCTTTCACCCATTTCCAAAAGGCAGTGCGTCTTCAAAGCCAGCAGGGGGAACCAGTGTAGAAGTCTTGCTTTTCAAAGCCCAGCATAGGCATTCTTAGGCAATTATATTAGCATTCATTTCAGGCTCTTTTAGAAGGACATTTTGGCTGGCTCATATCATTTTAAATGCCTCAAATGAGTAAATTCTTAGTGAATGAGTGGGCTTCCATTGGGAGGGAAAAAAATCCTAGTACCCAGTTGCCCACAAGTATTTGATAAGACCAAGCTTTATTTTATTTTATTTTTTAATCAGCATTGTCTGTCCAGCTATCTTCACAGGAAGCACATAAACAATAAAAAGTTAAGTAGAGTGGGGCCTGTAATAAAAGGCTGACAATAAATATGAAGGAATATAGAGAATGCTAGGCTGTTTTGTTAACTTAAAATATGCCACAGAGGAGCTAAATTCTCTTAAATTACTTTTACGATCGCACATTTACTTCAGATAGTAAATGTCCATAGCATTTCTGTCGAGTGCCACAGAACACTTTACTCTCCCCTGCTGAAAAGCACAGTAACCTGTGAGAATTCTAGTAGTTGTATCATTCTTGTTTCTTCTGTATTAGTTCTTCCTCCTTTCAACCCATATTTATTGAACATATCTATAGGCAAGGATATTTCAGGCCTCCACGAGTTTTATGGAAATAAAAATAAGACATTCCTGCTGCAAAGTGAATTCACAGAAGTGGAAGGCCTACCCTGCTGTTTGGACTGCAATGAGAATGCAGTCTGTTTAATTCCATCTAGGTTAGTTTTGCAAAATCTCAACTTCATGGCTAGAAGTTGCTCCCCTGATATTTGTAGTTCCTCTTGTGAATTGTGCATGGGAGTGGGAAAAGAATGCGAAGGAAATCAGAGCAAATCTACAACTGCTACTGGGGAAACAGCCAGATGTATCCTGCCTGCTGGTGTCTCTAGGTTTCCTTATGAAGCACCCTAAATTTCTGAGCTACATGGACCTTGTAGAGGCAACTCCAAACAGCTGATGGCACACTGGATTATTCAGTCTCCTGTAGTAGGATTACAGATCTTCACACTTTGCCATGAAACTCTTCAATGTCTTCCCACTTTGGGCACAGAATGCTTCCCACCCTGCTGAGGTCGGACCTGGCCATGTGACTTGATTTGGACAATGAAATGTTAATGGATATGATGTGAGCAAAGGACTTAAATGTGCTGTATAATTTGACTCTCTGCTCATGTCCTTGACCTTGGCCATCACAAGATGATGCTCTTGCCAGCTACTGGCCTAAAGAGGATGAGCGATGCATGGAACAGACTTGAACCCAAGCCAGAGTTTGGAACTAAGCCCAGGCAACTCATGGCTTGCAACGGAACTTCCCAGCTGAGCACAGGGAAGACCTATGGGCATGAGATAATTTTTGTGTGTGTAAGACACTGCAGATTGGGGTGATTTGTTTCACAGCATTATTTTGGATATAGCTTATAAATACAAATGGTATGTTTAATTTTCTCAGTAAGGCTTGCAGATATCTTTTTTTTTTTTTAACTTCCCTCTTTGTAAGGAATATAGTCATTAGTTTTGTATTTCTCCACATTCCAATATTCTCTCGAAGATACATATTGGAAAAATAAATATAGCTTATGGAAGAGATGAATGCTCTTAAAGAGTGCCATGAATAAAATGATGCTTATGTTTGTTTTAATAGAGCTATGTGGGATGCAGGATAATAATAGCTAATACCAGCTAACAGTTATGAAATACTTGCTATGTTCTGCCCAGTGTTCTAAGTGCTTTACAGGGAATATCACATTTAATTCACATACAACCTCTTGAGGAAGGTATTACTGTCTACCTTTCATGGATGGGAAACTGAGGCACAAGATGTTATGTAATTTGCCCAAGACCTAACCACTAACCAGGGAGGGCTGTGAGGTTTCAACCACATCACTGATGCCAGAGCCCAGAACTGCCTTCTTAGAAACATAATAGTCTTTGCTTGCGTAAAAGAGCTAAATTTTGGTTCAGCAAATATGTCTAATAAGACAATAACTGAAGAACTAAACTATGATCTCACATAGATTCATTGAATTAACATGGAACATACAAATAAACATCGAGACTCCAGCCATAAGCCAGATGGGTACAAGGCTACAACTCCAAACTTTTGTTTTTCTTAATGTCAAAGATATTCTCATTTTGAAATAATTTTAAGCCACAGAAATTTACAACAATAGTACTGGACACTTTCTGAAACATGTGAGAGTAGGCTGAGGGCCTAGTCACCCCTGCTCACTCCTCATCTCTCCTGAGTACTTCAGAATATATTTTCTACGTACAAGCACATTCTCCTCCATAATCACAATACAACCACCGAGAGCAAGAGAGTTACCCTGATGATTTTCCCACCATCTAAATCACAAGCCACATTTCATTTTTGTCAATTTTCTAATAACATCCTTTATAGCGACCTAGGGTCACACATTGGATTTTGTTGTCATGTCTCTGTAGTCTCCTTCAAACTGAAACAGAGATGCTCTCCAAGCTCTGCTGGGCGTTTGCCCCCTCAACATCCCCCAGCCCCCCCGCCCCCATATTGATGCCTGTCTGCTCAGCCCCACTGGAGAGAGGGAGGGAGGGAAAGTTACTGCCAAAGATTTTAAAATTTTGTTCTAAAAATATGCTCTATTAGAACATCAGCTGACTGATCTATTTTAATAGGCCAATCTTAGAAAGTTCCAGAGATGGCTGGTTAATTATTTTAATGAAAAAGCCTCACATGTATCTTTCAGGGTGGATAAAATGTAATGTATGGTTGAATAGTCACCATCTAACCTGACCGGTAGCTGCTTATTCCGTGCCTCCTTTGTGCTGGGCATTTAGACGTTCACACATTTTATACACATACTCTGATTCCCTGCAATAGTCCTGTTGACTTAGAATATTTCCCCATTTTTACAGATGAAGAAATCAGCGTTGTGGAAGGTAAGTAATTTCCTGCAAATTACACAGGTCGTGGCAGAGCTGGGACTTAAACTCAGGTTTGGATTGTGCCAGTGCCTGAGACCTTGCTTTCTTTCCTTGCCGAGTTTTGAGAGTTCAGCTGACCCATACCTCAGTAGCTAAATTGTCAGTCTGCTGCTGAGAGTACCCTTCTTGTCAGCCGAGTGTCCTTGGCATCTAGCATGGTGCCTTCAGTGCATTAGGGATGCTATAAACCCCTGCCAAGTGATTGAGAAGAAAACCCAATTTCCCCCCTAAGCAGTAATTTGGTTTTTGCTTGAGCCATATTTCAATTCTCTATGTAGAAAAGGTATGGAGTCTATCCAAGTCTCAGGTCAAAACTCATTAAATGTGGATTAGCTTAAAAATTACATGTCCCTTTGATATCAAATCATGGTTTCTAAAAATCAAATGTGGTGAAGTGTAGGGAGTATACATAGTTAGAGCCATCCACTTCACCACCACCACACCTGTCCAGCCTCCATCCCTTATCTGGTGGGTCATGGCAATGACCTCCCAATATGTTTCGCTGCTTCATCTCTTGTCCTCTGAAGTCTATTCTCAACTTGGAAACTAGAGAGTTAGGTTTAAAATGTAAGTCAGATCATACCATTGCTTTGCTCTGATGGGATCAAGACCCCAAGTGGTTGGAACCTCTGCTGTTTCCTCGACCTCACTTCCTCACAGCTAGCTTGGGGAGATGGAACTGTGCCCTTCAGGCAGCCAGTCTTCCCTGCTCTGTTCCAGCTATGCTGGCTTCTTTGCAGTTCTTCCAACATAGTAGATACTCTTTGCTCCAGGCCTTTGCACTGGCCATACCCTCTGCCTGGATGGAGTGCTTTCCCCCAGGTCTTTCAAATCTTCAATCAAATGTCACTTTGTCAGTGAGGTCAATCGTGAACACACCATTCAAAATTGCAACCACACACTCCGTCCTCCTTATCTTGATCTACTTTTTCTTTTCGATTTTTCAGTCATTCATTGTTACAGATTGACTCATGTCCAACAAAGACACATTCAAGCTCTAACATCTTGTTCTGTGGATGTTAACCCAAGTGTAAATTGTATCTTTGGAGATTGTATTAAGATGAGGCCAAACTGAATCAGGGTGGACCTTAATCCAAAGTGAATGAAGTCTTTATATGCAGAGGAAATTAGGACAGTCAGGAGCAGGAGACAGAAGGAGACAGATGACCCTAAGACAGAAGCGAAGACTCAGGTATGGTTTGAAAGCAGAACCAGAATGCTACAGTGTTCAGGGAGAGGATAATCCTGTCAAACTTTGATTTTGGACTTATAGCCTTCAAACCATGAGACAATGAATGAATTCCTGTTGTTTACATCAATTAGTTTGAGGTACTTTGTTATAGCAGATCTGGAAAACTAAGATACTTATCATCTTCTAATATATAATTTAGGTAGATATTATTTTCATTGTTCATGTGTATCTGCCCCCACTTGAATATAGACTCTACCAAGATAAGAATTTTTGTTTGCTTCACTCATTGATGTCTCCTAAGTACCTTAAAAGAGCACATGGTAGGTGTTCAATAAATATTTGTTAATTAATGAAATCTATTCTTGTTTTATATGGCCTTACCTGGCTAGTTCACAAATCAGGAGAAAAGTAAAATTATATTCTGCTCCAAGACCATCAGATCACTTATAAAATATGAAGTTTATTATATTAGACAGAATTTTTAAGACATCAGCCCAGAAACAAGAGCCCAGACACTTCTTGTATGATACCTACCACCATTTTGTCTCCTTACTGGAACCATCACCTAAGAGAGGAAATCCCTTCCCCAAGACAGTGGTTCCATGTCTGGCTGTATATTAGAATTATTTTGGGGACATGTTAAAAAACACAGATCTCCAGACTAATGGCTTAGAATATCCTGGGAGGATGGTAGAACATGCATAGCCAGCTTAGGGAAATGGTGAGCTGTGTTCTCCTGGCTGCCAATCCCATTTCCTTCCAAAATAAACTCAAATGGTGGGGCAACCATGACCCATTCATAGTGGATGTATAAGAACAATGGATTGGTCTTTGATTATGGGACAGAGAAGACAATTTTCTCCACCCTATCTCTTTATAAGCACATCCCAAACAGCATATTTGCCCATGTAAGGAGAAGAGGAAATAATGGAAACTGTTACTTTCAAAGGCTAGGTGTCTGTTAAAGGAAATTAGATGTGATACATGTTCATAGAAAGGAAACTCATAAAACTATAGTGTGTAATTGTCCCATCCATATATCCTGTATGTCAGTAAACAGAATGCCAAGTGTTCAATGAGGATCTAGTATTAGTTGTATTAGGGCTGCCATAATGGATTACAACAACAAAAATTTCTTCTCTCTCAGTTCTGGAGGTGAGGAGTCTGAAATCAAGGAGTCCACATGGTCATACTCCCTCAGAGGCTCTGGGAACGAATGCTCCTGGTCTCTTCCTAGCTTCTAGTGTCTGCTGGCAATCCATGGCATTTTTGTTTTATAGCTGCATCACCTCCATCTCTGCCTCCATGGCCACATGTGCACCTTCACTCTGTGCTGCTTCGGTCCTATCTCTGTTTCTGAATCACCCTCTTCCTTGTCTTATAAAAATACCAGTCATTGGATTTAGAGCTCGTGCTAATCTTAACGTCATCTTAAGTAATTACATTTGCAAGGACCCTATTTCCAAATAAGCTCACATTTGGAGGTTCCTTGTAGACATGAATTTTGGGGGACACTGTTCAACACATTACAGAGTTCAACAAATATCTTTTTTTTTTTTTTTAAACAAATTTCACAGAAGCTTTATTAGCAAGAACTAAAAACTGGAAACAAGAAAATGTCCTTCAACAAGTGAAAGGATAAACAAATTGTGGTATATCCATCCAATGGAATACTACTCAGGAATAAAAAGAATGATCTCTTGATACAAACATACAACTTGGATCGATTTCAAGGCTATTATGTTGAGCAAAAAAAAGCCAATCTCAGCAATTGTGAAAAGTTTACATATTGTGTAATTCCATTTATAAAACATTCTTTTGTGCATGTTTTAATTCTTTTTTTAAATAAAATAAACTTTATCTTTAATGAGGTTTTAGATTACAGAAAAATTACATCAAAAGTATGATGGATCCCCATGTATCCCCCCACATCACCTCCTATTTTTTTTTTAATGTAGCAGTACAATTTATTATGTTGTATCTGTAAAAGCCACTCATTATTAAAATGCACATTTAAAAAATGACTCACTTGTGGTAAGGACTAACCTACCTTCAGTAATACTCTAAAAATTAAAACCATCATTGTGACATTTATCTGTACTTCGCACACCTAAAAAATCCTGAAGGAGGCAACTACCATTGTTATAACTTCTTTAAAACCAAAAATTTAAGCACAAATCAGAATTAAGAGAAACTTCAAAATGTTCACATTTGCATGCATTTTTGGCTGAACTTCCAAAGATTCCACATACAACAAAAACACAACTTTGAATCAAATGAATAATAAAAACCTTTAAGCCTTGAGACAAACTTACTCTACAGAAGCAAGGAAAACAGAGTAAATAGTAACAGCAGTATATTTCTAGGAGAGAAAGCAATCACTTATTTTCTTTATCATAAAACAAAAGTGAATGAGGCAACAGTTTAATAACACTGACCAAGTGATTTACTATTCAAGAGTTTGCTTTTCAAATTGTGTCCTTAAAATTATTCCATCCACATATTTGGATTAAATTAAATTAATATATCAAAAATATTTTACTCTGAATTCTAATCTTAAATATAAACCATAACTTATCAAAGCATAGTCCAAATACTAAATAATAATGCTACCATTTAGATTTGTATGCTTCATCTGAAAAACTGATCTTACAAACAGAAGTTTTGCCCTGTTTCTCCAGAATAAATGTCCCCATGTCAAAAACTTTAAATGATAATCAAAAAAGACAGATTCATATAATTCATACTATGCATTTTCATTGGGCTTTGATAAAAACAGAGCCATCTGCTGTTGGAGCACTGTCTTCCTTCTCAGTTACAGTCTCTACAGCCCCAGCAGCAGAAACAATAACCATTGTTCTACTTGTTGGAACTGTCTTCTGTTTCTCAGCGATAACTACACAAACAACAATCTCATCACTTTCAAAGTCATGGTCAGGAATTGACTTTGATGAGAAATCTGTTACTTCTGCTGCTGATTCACTCTTTTTAATTCATTGTGCCAGTTTCTGCTGCTCCTGGAGTGTTGTTGCCCAAGAAAGGTCTTTCCATATTTCAGGGTTCATTGGATAGATGTGAAGGGCTACTTGAAAACTTAGAATTGCTTTATACATTTTGTCCTTCGGCTCTCTGTTGTCATATTGTTCTATTGTCTGTCTTATCCTTTAGTGTACCCTTCCTAATAATCTTCATTTCTACACTCTTCTCCAAATCTCTTGCTCTTGATTTTCCTTCCAGGCTGCAGCATCCCCTTTAATATCTCTTGCAAATCTGGTCTTTTGGTAGCATATTCTATCAGTTTTTGTTTGTCTCTGAAGACTTTGAACTCACCTTCATTTAAAAATTTTTTTAAAATTTATTGAAGTATATCACTCATACATAAAAATACATAAACAATAAATGTATACTAATAGTTGTGAAATTACAAAACAAATATATATAACATCATACACGACTCTCATAACTTACCCTACCACCAATACCTTGCATTGTTGCTAAGAGCATTGTCAAAATATTATGACTAACCAAAGTATTTTCCCCCAAACAACCCTATTATTATTATTATCTTTATATCATTTATATATGAACATACATAAATAATAAGTGTATAGTAAAAGTTGTGAACTTACAAAGCAAACATGCATAACTACATGCAGGGGTCTCCTCCACCAGCATCTTGCATTGTCGTGAGACATTTGTTACAAATTATGAAAGAATTTTGTCAAAATCTTACTACTAATTATAGTCCTTATCTAACATTTGATGTGTTTTTCCTCCAACCCACCCTATTATTATTTTTAAATATATTTTTTATGACAGAAGTTGTAAACTTATAAAACTATCATGCACATGTGCAAAATTCCCAAACAACACCCCTCTATCAACATACCACACTGTGGAGGAACTTTTGTTACAGATAAGGTAATATCATCTGATTGTTACCACATCCATAGTGAACATTTGGTTCACATTTTCCATACTGCCCCATTATCAACATGTACATCTTTGGCAAGAATATTATATTGTTACTGCTTACCACAGTCCATAGGTCACCCCAGTTGTATTGTTCTCATGCTTCTCCACATTCCCACCACCCTGCAATAGTGATGTATACTTGCACTAGCTAACAAAGGACACTCTTGCATCTGTACCATCAACCACAATTCTCATCCACCTCTGGGTTTACAGTGCTATTTAGTACTTAGATTATTCTCTAGCATTTTGTCATTTGTCATTTACATCCCTGTTCTACCTTTTTCAGCCACATCCCCATTTATAAAATAGCTGTTAATCGCTATTTTTTACCATCCAATGTATACATTTCCACACTTTTACAGTAAAGCTAATTAAAACTTCTACATACATTAAACATCTGTAGTCCATCTCAGTCCTTCTCTTATCTCCTTTAAGAATCCACCATCTACCACCAGGTCTTAAATATGTTTTTCTACAATTTCTTCTAGAACCTTTGTGATTCTTGCTTTTATTTTTAGTTTTTTGATCCATTTTGAGTTAATTTTTGGATAAGGTATAAGATAGGGGTCCTCTTTCCTTCTTTTGACTATGGATATCCTGCTTTTTCAGCACCATTTGTTGAATGGACTGTTCTGCCCGAGCTGTGTGGGTTTGACAGGCTGGTCAAAAATCACTTTGCCATACATGTTAAGGTCTGTTTCTGAATAATCAATTTGGTTCCATTGGTCTATGTGCCTGTCTTTATACTAGTACCATGCTATTTTTACCACTATAGCTAGGTAATAAGATGTAAAGTCTGGAGACAAGGGTTTGCTTTTCCTTTTTATGTTTCTGGCTAGTCAGAACCCCTTACTCTTCCAAATAAATTTGATAATCATGTTTTCAATTTGTTTTTTAAAATGCTAGTGGAATTTTTATCAGGATTTCATTGAATCTGTATATCAATCTGAGTAGAACTGACATCTTAATGGTATTTAGTCTTCCAATCCATGAGCATGGAATATTATTCCAGTTATTTAGGCCTTTTTAAAATTTCTTCTAATATTGAGTTGCAGTTTTCTGAATGCAAGTACTTTACATTGTTGGTTAAGTTTAGTCCTGACTATTTGAGTTTTATCTGTCATTTTATTTTGACTACTCTTTTGACACTTTTAGTTACTTTTATTGATATAATCTTCATTTCTAGACTCTCTTCCAGGTCACTCTCTCCCGTCTTTTATTTTCAGGCTCTAACACACCCTTTAGTATTTCCTAAAAATCTGGTCTCTTGCTTAGAAATTCCCTCAGCTTCTGTTTATCTGTGAATATTCTAATCTTCCCTTCATTTTTGAAAAACAGAATTGGTGGATATAAGCTGGAATTTTTTATTTTGCAGTATCTTAAATATATCAGATCACCATCTTGTTGCCTTCATGGTTTCTGGTGAGAAATCAACACTTAATCTTATTAGGCATCCCTTATATGTTATGCATTGCTTTCCTCTTGATGTTCTCAGAATTCTCTTTGTCTTTGGCATTTGACATTCTGATGAGTATGTGTCTTGGAGTTGGTCTATTTGGATTTTTTCAGATGTGGATACATTGTGCTTCTTGGACATGGATATCTATGTCCTTCAATAGGGTTGGGAAACTTTCTACCATTGTATCTTTAAATATTCCTTCTGCCCCTTTTCCCTTCTCTTTTCTTTCTGGGACACTGAACACATGTATGTTTGTACAACTTACAACTTATGCTGTCATTTAGGTCCCTGAGACCTTGTTCAAATTTTTCCATTCTTTTCTTCATCTGTTCTTTTGTATGTTCACCTTCAGAGGTCATTTCTTCAAGCTCACCAATCCTTTCTTCTGCCTCCTCAAATCTGCTATTATATGATTCCAATGTTTTTTTAATTTCATTGATTGTATCTTTCATTCCCATAAGATCTGTTATTTTTCCTAAGTATGCTTTCAAATTCTTCTTTGTGTTCATCCAATGTCTTCTTAATATCCTTAATCTCTTTAGCCATCTCATTGAATTTATTAAGGAGATTTGTTTGAACATCTATGATTAGTTGTCTCAACTCCTTTATGTCATCTGGATTCTTATCTTGTTTCTTTACCTGGGCCATATCTTCCTGTTTCTTGGTGTGGTTTGTAATTTTTTGTTGGTATCTTGGCATCTGGCTTACTAGAGTATTTATTCTGGGTGCAGTTTTTCTCTTTAGTTTGGGGTTTCCTGTCCTTTTTCCCTTGCTGGTTATGCAGTAGGAGCCAAGGATGTAGTTGGTGCTATAAGCTGTGGAGGCTCAAGCTGCCCTCATTGCCCCAGTGACCGATGAAGTTTCTCCCAACTTTCTTCTTTGCCAGGGTTTGGGACAGAGTCACAGCTGAGTGGAATAATCCAAATCATGCAGGCCTAGCCTGTAGTTGCCAAGAGAGACTAATGAAGCTCTATGCCTCTTTATCCCCTGCCAGGGGCTGGGATGGAGCTGCAGGTGTGTGCAGCAGTCTATGCAGTGCAGGTACGAAAAGACTGCAGTTGCCCCTCTATACTTCCAATTATTCAGTCTGTGCCAGGCAAAGTTACCGGCAATTACCTGGATAGGCTGGTGCATGCCCTGCCAGCATCTTCCCTGCCAGAGGTGGTACTGAAGCCTAGGCTAGAGCTGCAGGTTGATCTGGGTGAAAGAAACCAGTTTCTACCATCACTTTGATTTTCAGTCAGTTGGGCTTCCCATCAGGCTGGGGGTGAAGTCAAAATGGTGGCCATCAGCCTCCTTCAGGCCTGGACAGATTCACACCCAAGCTGTTCCTAGGGTTATTCTTTAGCCGGCTGAGTCTACTCAAGAGTAGCCAAAACCAGTGGCTGACAGTCTCCTCCTCCCCTGTTTTTGGTAAATGGAGCTTCCAATTCCAGCCATAGAATAGCTCCTGGGGTGGCTCACACTACCAAAGTAGGATAATCACCAGCCTCTGTGGCTTGGCTGGTAATTTCCCATAGAGGCTGGCGCAGGTCCCCCCAGCTTCCTCTCTCCCAGAGGTGGGGCTGGGGCTTAGACTAGAGCTGCAATCTAATCTGGATGGAAAGAAGCCAGTCCCTACCAGCACTGGGATTTTTCAGTCCACCCAATTTCCCCTTGTGCCAGGTGTGGAGTTAAGATGGTGGTTCCCAACCTCTTTCTGACTTGGACAGTCTCAAACTTTAGCTGTTCTCAGGATTATACTTTAGCCCTCTGAATTTACTCATCAGTAGCTGAAGATGGTGCCCAACTGTCTCTTCCTCCCCTGGTTTTGGGAAGTGCAGCTTTCAATTCTAGCCATGGAATTACTCCTGAGGTGGCTTGTGCCTCTAGTGGAGGATGGGCCCCAGCATCCGTGGCATGGGGTGCTCTACTCTCTAATCTTTTCTGCAGATGAGCAGTATCCTCATTCCATTCCTTCAAGGATGTTGCAGGATGCTCTTCTGGTGTCGATCCTCGAAACAGGTGCTTCAGCTAGCTCCAGAGAGCTCTGGGTGTTTACTAACTGCCCTGTAGCCAGAACTGACTGTAGGAGCTCCTTACTCCACCACGATCTTGCTGGTTGTACTCACCCTCATTTTTGAAGGACAGCTTTGTTGGATACAGAATTCTTGGTTGGCAGTTTTTCTCTTTCAGTACCTTAAATACATCATGCTGCTTTCTTCTCTCTTCCATGGTTTCTGGTGATAGGTCAATCGGTACTTAATCTTATCAAGTTTCCTTTGCATACGAAGCTTTGTTCTTCTCTTGCTGCTTTCAGAATCCTCTCTTTATCTCTGATATTTGTTATTCTGAATAGTAGGTGTCTTGGGGTAGGTCTATTTGGATTTATTCTGTGTGGGGTATGTTGTCTATCTTGGATATTGATATTTAGGTCCTTAATAAGGTTTGGGAAATTTTCAGTCATTATTCCCTCAAATATTCTTTCTGCCCCTTTTTCATTCTCTTCTTCTGGATAATAATAAACAATAATGCAAATGTTTGTATATTTTGCATTGTCATTCCATTCTCTGAGAGCCCTTTCCATTTTTTTCCATTCTCTCTCTTGTCTTTTCCACTTCAGATGTTCTGTCTTTGAAATCACTAATTCTGTCTTCAAGCAATTCAAATCTGCTCTTATGTGCCTCTAATGTATTTTTAATCTTATCCATCATGTCTTTCATTCCCATAAGGTCTGTAACTTTTCTTTGCAGACTTTCAAATTGTCCTTTATGCTCTCCTAGTGTCTTCTTAATATCCTTTATTTCTTTAGTCATATTTTCTTTAAATTCTTTGACTTAGGAGAGTTGAGTGATTATCACTAAATAATTGTATTAAATTAACACAATAAATTTTGTTGCATTAAATCCTGTATCTCTTCAGGATATTTTGTTTGTTCTTTTGGCTGGGCCATCTCTTTCTGTTCCCTAGTATGGCTTGTAATTTTTTGCTGATGTCTAGGAATCTGATAATGTTGGTGTATTTATTCTGATGGCTAATTTCTTTCTCTCGCCTATCTTTCCCCCCTGCCCCCCCAGGTCTTCTTTGATATTTGGTTCAACCTAGCCTCAGTCTTTAAAACTGCCCAGCCTAAGTTTTCAAAATCAGGCCAGGACTCACTAGTGGGTTGCAGATTTTCTCCCAGAAGTTGGATACAGAGACCATGGACAGTTTTTGTTCATGCAGTTTTCATCCTGGTCAGCAGATGGCACTAGTAACTGCACCTTTCCATGGATGTATTTCAGTCTCAGCTTTCCTTTGTTCCTGTGTTGAATCTCCAGATCAGAGAGCCAAAGCAGGCTCTGCTGGCTGAATTCACTGAAGAAAAGCACCCTGACCTCCCTTCTCTTTTCCCTTGAAACAGCTGACAGGGAGGCAGATGTCAGTTCTCCTGTCAGTTGGCTACAGTGAGTCAGGGGTTTTACCCCAGCTTAGTCTCTTGGGGCTGGGAGAGGGGAGCCCTTCCCAGCCACCATAGGGCTTAGTAACTCATGTTTGCCACTTTGACTTCTTTGTCTCTTTGTCCCTCACCTTCCTGGGAGTTGTATAGTACTGTCCTAGTCTGCTGACCTCCAAAGCAGGTCCCTGGATAGCTTTTTACTCTTTCTGTTTTTTTTTTTTTTTGTGAGAGCCTTCAGCTCTGTCTGTTAGTCCATTGTCATCTTCCCACAATCCTCAACAAATATCTTTTGATGACATGACCCTGGCTTACCAATCATTTGCTATGGCATATCATGATATAAAAACAGTACAAGGCAGTGCACAAGAGTTATTAATATTTTCAAAATCACATTTACCTACTTAATAAATAAATATGGTTCTCCCATATGGCATGTTAATACAAATACTTTTACTCTGAATCCATTAGTATTTAACCCAAGGATTTCCAAGTACTTTACAAACACTGTGCTTTCACACAGGTTTCCCTGGGGAAGTTGCAGCACCTTGCAGAGATACAAGGCATCTTGACAAAATCAATAACTGTTAAGGAATGACAATAATAAATATTTTCATGTGGCATTTTTTTAAAAAAGAAGAGGAAACTGACAGATAGGAATTAAGCATTTTCCCAAAGTCTGCCAATGACTTCAGAGTGCAACTCAGGCTAGGAATCACCTTGTGCTGACGCCCATATTTATTCTATTAGTTGACCTACGCTCACGAATTGACCATAAATTACGCTGGTTCTTGGCTATGCACATAATCATGTGTCTGCACCATAACTGGGCAATTTATAACCAAAATAAGGATAGCATAAGAGCACTACATTAGAAGTTCTTTGCTCTCTTAAATGAAACAATAGTTGCAACTTCTTGTTAACTTTAAGTCCTAAGATTGAATTTCCTTCTATAAAGTACTTTCATTTTTTTTTTTTTTTTTTTGCAATGCCATTCTGGATCAAGATTATCAGTGTGCCTACACATTTGTTTAAAACAGGCTCCCATTGTGCTCTGTGCAGATGCTAAATACAGAATTGGCAAGATGAGACACATTTCTGCTGAAGAATGGAAAGTATATGAAAATGTTCTTTAAAAAGAAGAATCATCCCATGAATAAATTCAAAAGCTGGTATGTATCTTTGTTATCAATTAATATTTGTTGGCCATCTTTAAAAAGTCCAAGATGGTGGAGAGGGAACAAATTATGATATTTAGAAGACAAAAGTCTTTCCCTTCAGGGTGGACAAGAGAGAGAGAGTGGTTTTGTGAAATGTGTCTGCCTGCACAAAGTGAAAATGAGGCTAGAGACAATTATCCAGAGAAAAATATAAAATTTTATCTCCTATATGTAGATCTGAATAAATTTTGGGTATGTGAGCTGAATTCAATTAGTACTGAGAAAGTGCTTCAATTTTCTACTTTTCTTTATCCCTATGGTTCTTTGAGAAGTCACTGATTGAAGATGTGCTTGTGTTGAGTAGAGTGCCCTATGGAAGGGGTCAATTCAATACATAAGCACCTGAAGTTGTTAGGTAGCCCCACATTATTGCAGGAAGTAAAAACCCTTCATTTTCACATTTTTACCATCTTGCCCCTTTAAAATATTTGTTCCTTTGGTGTTGACACATGCTATTTTAAGTAGTGAAAATAAAAATTTTAATATGCTGCTCTGGAATTTTTGAAGTTTAGGCTGAAAGTAAGGTATGGGTTTTCCATGATTCAATAGAAAGTTTTTACAAAAATATGTCCCTGTCCAAATTATAGCCACCCCTATGTTAACCATCACCTATAAAATCAGTGTTCTCTACATGTACTTTATCTCTTCCCAAAATTGCAGTATTCAAGTAACAGTTTTGTTTGATGAAATGCTTTCTCAATAGCTGTTTGACACTGTACCAGAATACATTTCAACATATTATTCCCTTCACATGAAAATAATTTGCAAGTAGAGAAGCCACACACATTTAGGCAGCTAGAATAAATAATTTGTTTATGTGTAATTTTAAGTAGAAGGGAGCAGTTCTTCCTTAGATACTTTGCTTTCCTCCTACAGGAGTAACTTGGAAGTTACTCCAATTGGAGCTGCAATTTTCAAACTTTACTGCACATCAGAATCCCTTGGAGGGCTTGTTAAAACACAGATTGCCAGGATTCAGTAGGGATGGTGGTGGGGGTAGGGGGTGGACTGATAATTTGCATCTCTAACCAGTTCCCAGGTGATGCTTATGCTGCATGCCTGGGCACCACACTTTGGGAACTATCGACAGAGATCCTCGAGCCCTGACTGGTAAGAAGAGAAAGTATAATATGATTTACTATCCTATTATTCATTCTTATGGCTATGACCTACCCATTCCCAGCCTCATTACTGTGGTATTAGTCACTGTCCAATTTCTTCTGATTCTTTGTAGCCACTAATGGAGTGATCCCTTGGGACTACAATAATATTTCTTAAAAAGGGAAAAAAGTAGACTTTTCATGAAGTAAATGTATAAAATTTACATTTTCAATAAAAGTTCACTAAAAATATCAAATGGCCTTATCTTTGCACATATTCATCACTGAATTAAGCTTGGTGGATGTTTCCTCTGTCCTGGGCTGTGTGTTGGGTGCCAGTGACACACCAGCATAGGAGGGGTACACAGATGGGTAAAGAACACACAACCCCAGCGGGGAATGACTAACGCTGGGCAGGAGGAAGCAGGGTGGGCTACAGATCATCTAAACACTTAATTCTGGGAAGTAGATGTGGCTCAAGTGATTGGGCTCCCATCTACCATATGGGAGGTCCCAGGTTCAGTTCCTGGGGCCTCCTGGTAAAGGCAAGCTGGCCTGTGCAGAGAGCTGGCTCAACAAGATGACACAATGAAAAAGAGACAAAGAGGAAGGACAACGAAAGACACAACAAACTGGGGAGCTGAAGTGGCTCAAGAGATTGAGTGCCTCTCTCCCACATTGGAAGGTCCCAGGATTGGTTTCTAGTGCCTCCTAAAGAGAAGACACACAGACACAGAAGAATGCACAGTGAATGGACACAGAGAGCAGACAGCAAGAACAACCAGCAAGGGGGGGAGGGGAGGATAAATAAATCGTTTAAAAAAAAAAAAAACACCATCAAAAACCACTTAATTCCAGTCCTGAGTGGTCAGGCAAACTTTCCCAGAGGAGGCACTGCCCCAGTGGAGACCTTTGCCACTGAGCAGCTATTTCTTGTTCACCCAGTATCTGCCCAGCTCTGTCCTTGAGACCTGTGCTGTTCATGATGATAGCTTCTAGGCATTTGTGGCTACTTGGGCCCTGCAAATAAGGCAAGTCCAAATTAAGATGTGCTATAAATGTAAAATAGACACTGGAGTTTGAAGACGTAGTACCAAAACATGTAAAATATCTCAACAATTTTATTCTGATTACATAATAAATTATATTTCATATATATATTGGGTTACAGTATATAGTTAAAATTAATATCACCTGTTTCTTTCAACTTTTTCTAACATGGCTTCTCAAAAACTTAAACTTAGCTATGTGTTTGTAACTTACATTATATTTCTATTGGACAGAGCCTCTCTGGACATAGGAAAGGAGCTGTGAAGCTCGGAGTCTAGTGGGGTGGAAGGGGGTTGTTTGTTAGATCTGTCCATTGTCTCTTGACATTCAACTCTCCTGTCTGTCTACACCCATGGCTGCTGCTTGTGAATACTGTGATCTTCTGCCTGAGCCCTTTTCCTGTTCTCAAAGGGGTGCCTGTCCTGTGCACACAAGCTGGAAGTTCGGGATTCAATGCCCTAGAAGCAGCTCTCAAGTAGTGGTGGACAGGAATAGGTAGGCTAGGACCCTGGCTTTCCTGCCCCTTGAGCGGGACACCTCAGGCCTTGCCCACACAGGCCTTTCCTGGTATTCTCCTGCAGGACTGAGCCTCAGCTGCGCACGGGGACAATTCACTAGTTCATGCTTCTTTAGCCACTTCCTTCTCTTCCCCAGTCCCCTACTGGGTGCTTCCTGGGCTCATTCCCCAAATCAACTGTTTGCTAAGGGTGTGCTTCTGGGGAACCTGTGCTTCTAGGACATTTTTAAAACCAGATCATTACACAAATTATCCCCAATTTTGATAAAGTGGTAATGGGAAGAAATGCAGCTTGCTAAGAAAGGTTCTAGTGAAGTCATCAGAGAGGGCCACCCCATGGAAGTGATATTATAGCTGGCAGTCTGAGGCCTTTACTGGTAAAATTAATCCATAGGAATGTGTGCGGCAAAGAGGCATGCTCTGGGTGAAGTGCAGGGTATGATCAAGGGCCTTGGCATCCTTCATGTCTTGGGAGTGGCCAGTGGGGGAGGAGTAGAGGTGATGAATGCCACAAGATGTGCCTATGATAGAGATTCAGGGAAAAGGTATAGGATGGTTGGGGGAGAAGGAATGCTCCTTGGGGTGGGAACATGACTCCCAAGTGAGAGTGAGCATAGCATGTTTGGGAGTGACAGTAATTTAGTATGGCTGGAGCACTGAAAACAAAGGGGATGGGATAGGAGTGAAGCCAGATGAAGGAGACGGGGTTGTACTATGAAAGGCTTTGTACCCTTTGCTAGGGAGTAAGACAGTTCTATAGAAGGTAGTAGGGAGCCATGGAAAGTTCTCTCTCACATGACTGCTTTGTGGGCCTGAGATGGGTGGGGTGAGTGCAGGAGAGGCAGTGATGAGTGACTCACTGGGAAATTATTAAAATGCTTCAGAAAAGAGATGATAGAGGTCTGAGATCAAATGGTGCCAGGTGAAGAGAGAAAGAACAGGATGGATGGAGGGGTTATTCAAGAGGAAGAATGAACCAGCTTTGGTGAGTGGTTGGATGGAGGTGTCAAGGGTGAGGAGTGGTGCCAGCATCTACTGTAAAAGCTCTGAATTAACCCTCCAAACCTCATAACACAGATATGATAAATGTCATATTTTACAGGTGAAGAAATGACATTCAGATGGGTTAAGTAACTCTACAAAGGTCCCATAGCTAGTGGAGTGGACACAGAATTCGAGCCTTAGATATTTGCCTCCAAAGTGCAAGCTCTGAATCACCATCCTATAAGCTTTCCCGCATCCCATCCAAACGATGGCCTGGGAGAAGTGGAGGTGGGCAGCTATTCACTGAAGCTGGGGACAGAGAGGGGTATGGTGGTTTAGGGTGTCCATGGAACATGCAATAGGGATGTTTCAGTAGAAAGATAGGGAAGCCTAGTAGAGAAGAAAACTAGTCCAGAAAAAAACCCTAAAATATCTAGAAAACTTGCATAAGAATATTTTAAAAAGTGAAATGTGCATATAAAGATAAGTTTTACTATATAGTTATGCTATTTGCTGATATTGTTGGTTGGCTTTTCTTTTTCCTTTTGTGACCTTGTCTGGACTGGACATTTTGACTGATGGTCTGAGACAGTTGCTTCTAATGTCTGTACTTTATGTCACAAATAGGAACACATCCCACTGCGAGCCCTCAGGGCCGGCCTAGGCTAAAGGAGAGCTCCAGCCTTTATCCCATTTCTGCTTACATCCTGTTATTTCCAAACCATTCCTCCTCCTACATATCCAATAGCCTAATTATTTCTTTCTCATTGAGGTGTGCTTTAAAAAGGCATCAACTGTCATTTCCAATTCAGTGTAAGTTACTTTTATTAAGTAATGAACCTGTCACCTCTTCCAGGACTCCTGATAGCACTCTAATTATCTAGTCTTCCTACCTATAATGCCAGTTCTATAATTATTATACTGAGCAGAGAAGGCTAAATTTCTCCTTGTCTTGAAATTAAATACCCCAAATTCTGTAATAGGCATAGTCCCAATGGAGTCTTATTGGGGTCTTACTGCACTTTGAACAAATACAATTCTCTGTGTTTTTTCTTTCTGTTCACATCCCAAATGGGCTCTATCTTTCCTCTGTGCTGGAATTGTACCTGCTGGCAATGGAACGGCTCCTTGAGATGATAATCACATTCTTAATAGCCAACTGAAACAGCCAACAGACTCAAGGACTAGGAAAAAAATGTCTAGGGTGGCTGATTGGATTTTAGATGAGTCCATGTAAATATCTAAATCCACATCAAAAGAAAAATAGAAACATCTGTTTCTTCTCTCCTGGTAGAAGGGTAGGCCACAGACAATTATGGATAGCCAGTATGTACCATGCTATAGACATAAAATGACACATGAGTGCCTAGTTGTAGAGCGTTCTGGCATGTGCTTTGTTCTTTCTGCCAAATTGGTCCATCTGTAGAAATCTGCCCTTATCTAATGCACTTCTTTGGATAACTATAAAGGAATTCCAGCTGTCTCCTCTTCACAGAAATATGTTTGTTAAAAATATATCAGGCAGTTTAGTGGTCAATGAAAAGAGAAATCTCTGCAAGTGACTGCACTCACTCAAAATGGTATAAGTATGCCTAGTTGACATCAGCTAGATGCCAACCCTTCTTGTGGCTTTTAGGGACAGTCATTTAATATGTAGAGCTCCTTCCTACATAGACAGGGGACCTCCCAGAAGAGACAGTGTCTGTAGCAGAGAGAAATAGACAGAAATGGCTTGAAGGTGGAGGGATGATGGAGCACTACCAATAAGAAAGACCACAGGAGAATGACCTCCCAGCAATAGCTTGAGAAAGGATTTTAGGACTTTCCATCTTCTTGGCAGTTTGATTATGAGAATAAATTACTTGACCCCTTCCAGTTCTCATTAGAGATGGCAGATGATCCCAGACATGGTAGAAACAATTTCCCTGTTTATAAACCTCCTAGATCTGTTGTAGTTTCTGGAAGTATCAAAACAGTCTTGAGTTTTCAAGACTTAAGCTGCAAATGTTTTTCTTCTGAACACCCCAAAAATAACAGTATTGTAGTGTTATGAATGCAGTGTTCTGACAGCAAATGTCAGTCAAGAACATGCCAGGTAGGAGCAAAAGTTTTTCTGAACACATGACAATGTCAGGATAAATATTCAAATGTATGCATATACCACTTGAGCCACTCTAATGGCAAGTGGATAATTTCCTCTACAACTGACTAAGAAATGTATGATCAGAATCATGTACAAGAATAAATGATTACATTCAAGTGAGAGATGACCCTTCAAAGTCTGTCCTATTAAATCTAATTAAATTATAAATTCGGTCAGTTTTTATTACAACTAATAATGAGTCCTACAAGGTGAACTTTAAGAAGGTTAAACAAAGACTAAAGACTGCAGTTGTTATGATTAGGAAACAGAGCTGTAAACCTCATTCATTGGCCCTCTAGATAATATCCTTTATCCATAGCCAAAACTCTGCATCCTTGAGTTAGTCACTGTCTGTGCAGTTTTCATGGAACACCTTGAGTTCCTTTTTTGGCACTACAGATATGGGTCTGGTAGTAAATTAAGAAAACACCATTAATACTTATCTGGGGCTATCTGAAAAATTAGATACGCTGAATAGCTTTTAATTTCGTCAGTTTTTTTCCTGTTTCTAGCACAAATTTATTAGTCATATATACCTGTTTACATATTTTCTTTGGTTGACTCACAGGCTAAGCAACGAATTTTTATGAATGAACTGGCATAATTAAAATGTGGATTGTTTTTAAGAATTCTTTCTCAAAGATTTTGATTGCAGTTGCTGATACAGACCCAGGATTTTGTGTGTGTGTGTACATGCGCATTCAACATTATTCATAAGGTATCCTCATGATAGAGAAACAGCAAAACATGCGAAGTCAAGGTGTAAGTGTGGGTTATTTTTCCCCTTTAAAAGCCAAAGCTGACACAAATTCCCTAAATGTCACCACGGCCGTGGAAAGCTGTTGTGCCAGCGTTTAGTAAGCAGTGAGGAGCAGTTACTGGCAGTCTATACATTCTTCACTCTGCTGGTTGGGGAAGGTTATTGTTATTCACGTGATGGAAAGAAACGTGAAATGAGTTCTCTGAGAGACCATAACCCTGCAGGTCCATAAGTCTTCTCTGACAGGACCACATCAGTCATTTTAGTGACTTAATTTTCGAACCTGTTTCTGTCTCCCTGAAGGAACAACAAAAATCCTATGTAAAACCTATTGAACCTGAAAAGAGGACTCCTAGCTTTTTACCTGAGGTAAGATGAATTCGATCTCATCTTAGGAAATTTGAGAAACATGGAAATGGAGACCTGTATCCCGGCTGAGCGATGTGGAGAAGCAGGTCTAAAAAACTTTCCGAGGACAGAGTAAGCACCATATGATTATTTTAGAGCAGGGCTCTGCAAATGATAGCCTGTGAGCCAAGCATAGTTTTTACATTTTTAAAGAGTTGTTAAAAAAGAAAGAAAGAAAGAAAAATGTGTTACAGACTTTACTGTGACCTGCAAAGTTGAAAGTATTTGCCATCTTTTCCTTTACAAAGTGTGCTAATCTCTGTTTTAGAGCAACCCAATGAAATAGGTGGAGGGGATCCAGCATGTGCACCCCACATCTGCGCTCCTTGCTGAGGAGCCCTTTGCTTTGTCATGCCCCTAGCAAGAGAGCCTCCCACCACCTCCCTGTCCACCGACTTTCTGCGAGGCAGGAGAGCCTCTGGCTCCGACACATTTTCACTGGTGCCAAGACCTCAGAGAGTATTTGTGAGAACTTTTGACTTACACGTGGGCTTCAGTCAGGAAGAGTGATTGGAATAGTGAAGGAGTCTCAAAGAACCCAAGGGCAGAGATGTAAAGGGCTGGAGGAAGTCTTCGAGAAGGAAACTTGAAAGCAGTTTGGGCATGAAGCAGTTTTGAAAATATGTCCCCAAATTCTTAGATACTCCTTCCTTCAAAAGATGGGATTTCATTCCCCTTTTGAATGTGAGCTGGATTTAGGGACTTCCTTTTCGTGAACAGAATATGGCAGAAGTGATGGCTTGTCACCACACCCATATTAAGTTATAGAGAGACTGTGTCTTCTGTCTTCTCTCTTGGGTCACTTGCTCTGGGGGAGCAGCTGCCCTGTCAGGGGGACACACTGAGGTGCCCAGAGCCAGCCCCCTCCCCAGACAAGTAGTGTGTGGGGGTGAGTCCCCAGGGGCAATGAATAACAGCTGAGTAGGCACCACGGATGTTATCAGTTACAGTCAGCAGTGGGTGTGAAGGAACCAGGAGAGGGTCACTCCAATTTTAAGTTCTCTCATTCTTCTTCCTTTTGCAGTCTTCTTTGGTCCTCACTGATGCTTAGTTTCTAAGTCTAGTACAGACCCTGGCATTGCCTTCCAGCAGTTCAAACCACTCATCCCTGGTACACTTCCTTCCTCCTCTCTGTACTCACCCTCACCTTCCTTTTATTCTAATTCACCAGTTCCCTTCTACCCATTTGCTCTTTCCCCCTGTCTCTCTTTGGGACTTCACTGTCAGTGTACAGCATTTCAACCTGCCCCCGATGCCTTTAGCACAAAGTTAAGGTTGTGAAATGTAATTCTTCCTGATCTGAACTAGCCTCCCCATGTCTACAAAGGAGGGAACTAAAATTTGTGTAGGAAGAGTTTTTAAAATGATCCTGTTGTCTCTTGGTTCAAAATGGGCAAAGGTTGGTGTGGGCACCATTGATTTATCAATTATGGAGTGTTCAATAGGACATAGGCATTATGCTAAATGCTTTGCATCTATTATCCCATATAATCCTCATCCAAAATACTGTGAGGTGGGCAGCAGCCTTGCCCCATTTTTTAGTTAAGGTGATTGAGGCGTCGGATTAAATTATGTACCCAAATTCCCAATGGTTAAGTGAGGATTTAAACCCAGTCTAACTACACCCATTTTCTGACTCCCATCTCATTTTCAACATTCAAAAAACACCCTAAAAATTCATTGTTGACCATTGGCATGAAATTCCCTTACTTCCAGATGTTCTTTGTTAATAAGGATAACAGAATTTGCTGTGGGGTTGATTTAGCTATTATCAAATAACCACAGATCTAATATTCTGGGGGTAGATTTCTGCCTAGGGAGGGGAAGGTTTCAGAGCCTAAATTATACACCAGGTGGGCACTCCTAGAATAGAATAGGCTTCCTGTAACTAACTACCACATTATACTCTGGGGAGCAATGTTTTATTAGCACCTTCATTGCTTTTCTAAATCCCTAAAGAACCCTTTCAACAGTGATTTATCTGAATTTTTTTTCCCCAGAAAACAAGTGGTACACTTAAATTAAGAGAAATGATTTGTAGTCATGGTAACTTCCCTTTGTTCATTTTACAAATTTTACTGAGTGCCTAGTATTTAAAAAATGTCATTTCTCTAGCATGCTATAAGTCCTCTCACTTTTAGAGGTAAATATATAGGAGGGTTTCCAACTGCATTTTTGCTCACTATATATATTTTTTATAACATACTATCTGCATTAACCAGATTGAAATTTGATGCAGAAATCTATTATCCCAGAGATGAAAAAGTGGCCAACAGCCAATAATAACGGACAGCTTTTCAACATAAGGAACAAAAAGTGTTCTATAAACTAAGAAAGAAAAACACAAGAAAACAAGTGTATTCCAAACTTATAATTTTCAGGAAACTGGCATTTTATTTCTTTTCTCAGCTGAAACTTCACTGTTTGCTCATAGGGGCTTAGGATTCTTTTGGCTGGCACCTGTTGAAGAAACAATGGGAGACTTACTAAAGGGAAAGCAACAGATAGAGGGCCAGGGATATTTCTACAAAGATAGAATTAAGTAAAAGTTCTAAATATCTTTGGGGGAAAATACCCATGGCAAGTTAAAAATAACTTGACTATACTTTTTATGAGTAACCAGCAAGATTAACTTGGCTAATGGAATGCTTAAACTGAGTCAGTTTTCAATTCTACATTCAGGTTATTTAAAAAGGCATTTGCTTTCTGGAATATTCCCTATGGAGAGAGAAAATGGATAGCAGCCACCCAGGGAAATAGCAGCCACTCACAGGAATACACTGTGGTAATGGCTACCATTTATGAGTGCCTACCAATCTAGACCAGTCATTATGTCTGTTCTTTTGTATATTTTGCTTCTATCCTTGCCCAATTCCCAGAAAGCAAGATGATTCCTGTTTTGTGATGTATGTACAGCATTGGGATTACGCTTAACATCAATGATTGAACATTTTAGATAGATCATATGGTATGTGAATATATCTCAATGAAACTGCTTAATAAAAAAATAATTGTGCAAGAATAGCCATAAGTAGCAGCTATGTACAGCAGAGGAAACCTAGATTGAGAAGTGAGGAATTTTGTCTGTTTTTAAAAATTTTTTTATTATTATTGGAATAATGAAAATGCTCTAACAATGGTTTAAGTGATGAATGCACAACTCTTTGATTATACCAAATACCACTGATTGTACACTTTGGATGATATTATGTTTTGGATGATATGTATCATTAAAATTGATTTATTTAAAAAGATTATTCCTATTTAGGTCCAGAAGTTACTAAGTGGCAGAGCTGGGCTTTAAACCCAGATCTGGTTGCCACTGTAGCTGGTACCTTTCTGTTACGACATACTGTATGGAGTCTCTCCAACTGACTTTGAACTAGGGAAACTTCCCCAATATGTACGGAACATACTCATTATTGGATAATTTTTTTTTTTTTTTTTGAGGTGCCAGGAATTGAACCTGGAACCTCCCATGTAAGAACCAGGCACTCAACTGCTCCCATATAATTAAATTTTAACCAGAATTTAAGTTTCTGAACATAACTTTCAAGGCAAAATTGTCACTATCTTTTGTTTCAGGACTTTAAGTACTTTGAGTACCCTGTCCTGATAACATCCTCCTTGCACACAAATAACTTCCTCTGAAGACATCTTTTAGGCAGTTGGGAGACAATGGGGTATTTCAATCATGTTTCACCAGTAGCTAGCTTTTGTCATCAATGGAGTTAGACTCCTTGAAACCTGTCCTTGTGAAATTTAGTATTTGGAAAGCCAACACTGTATAATACCTGTGACAAATTGAAAAGTAAAACCTCAGGTTTCAGCATCCTGATATTTACATATGAAGTCCAAAATCAGGTCTAAAACCAAAAACTGGCTCTTTATATTACATCTGAGATCTATTTTTTAAAATGCTTCTTGAGGAAATAATAACCTGGAGAAACATAATGGAAGGGTGCTAGTTATAGAAACATGGTGCTGGTAAAGTGAGTAGAAAGCTAAGCAGATGATGAGGTCCAACTTCCCTAATTTAATAGACTATGGATAAGGAAATTGGACAGCAGGTGAATACTAAGAAGGAAACAATTCCCTGTGGCTGCCAATGTATAAATACCAGACTTCTAAAGATAGAAATTCTTTGGATTGTTGTTACCCTAAGTGTAAACAGAAACTCAAATTTCGCCTTGGCCTGGGGCTGTCCTTTAAAGTGAACCACTCATAAAACAGTACTTTCGGCATTCCTCTGAACCACTGTCAGACAACTTGGAAATATAGAATAACATTTTAAAAAGTGAACACCAAAAATTTAAAAGTCCTATTCCACATTCCACTCTCTCCTTTAGACTAACAGTGCACGTATTTCCAAATCCTACTCTTATTAGTCACAGGATCCCTCTCCAAAAGTCTGTTTCCTATTCTTCCTTTCTTTGCCTTTAGTTCCCCTCTCGTGTTTGATCATGCCTCTTACCACATTGATTTTCAGCTTATATATCTTTGCTCCATTCACTATCTCTTGTCACTGTTTCTTTCACATCCCTCATTTTTTTACCTCTGGCTAGTCCCATACTGGGTCCAGTAGTGTCAACACCTCCCTGAAAATTCCCTTTGATCTCTCATAATGAAGCAAGAGTAGAAAGATATGTTCTTTTAATCTTATTGCCTCAATATTTTGGAAAACATAAGATGGAACAATGCATGGACTATGGTTGAAAAGTGTTGTGTATTTACCACCCATTCTACCCACTGATCGTTCATGTTTTCTTCTGAGGAACCGCTTGGCTCCCATTGCATTCCCAAGTTGCCATATGCCCTAGGCTTACTCAGATCATTGCAGGTACCTGGCCATAGTGATTGGTTCAGGGGTAGGCACTTGACCCATGTCTGGCCAACCAGACATTTTTAAAAAATGTGATTCTAGGTCTTTGGTTAGAGCTGTTGGTAGAGAATTACATGTCTTTCACCTTTATATCAATGAAAGGAAACTATCTGAAATTGAGGTAACGCAGAGGAGGGGGAGAGAATGAGACTCCAAGTGCTAATAGAATTGTTTGATTCTCTGATTTACCATTACCTTGACTTTTCAGAAACCAGTATGAACTGGCCTATCTGCCCTTGAAATGGAGAGAGTCCCGACCTGTAAAGGTTCTCAGAACAAGTTGCATACCAGAAACACAAGGAGCCGCTTAATAACTACCCTTGTCTCACCTGCAGGTGCTGTAATTTAATCAGTAAGAAATGTACCCTGACCATCAGGATTTTCAGAGCCCTAAGGTGATATAAAAATATTGCGCAACGATGGATATAGGACATGTTAAATTTCACCAAAAATTTGTAAAAGTGTATAGTCTAAAATGTAAACCATAATGTAACCAAAAATTTAGAAAAGTATACAGTCTAAAATATAAACTATAATGTAAACCAAAATGGAACCATGATTGGTAGCTATGTTTCAATATCTGTATATCAGCTACAGAAAAGATAACAGGAACATGTAAAAAGATCATTACTGGGGAAGGGGGAAAGGGGCTTGATGTTGGATATATGGGAGTCCTCTATATTGTATATGTGACTTTACTGTGATCTAAAACTGTTTTGAAAACAAAATTTAAAATTAAAAAAAAAAGAATGTAGACACTGAGGAAGAAATGAAAGAAATTGCCTTGCCACTGGACATACAGGGCAACACCTATTACAGTGATGAAAGGCAAAACATTAAAAACAAAGTTTTATGATATTTTTCACTTTTTAATATGCCCATTTATTTTTTACTTTAAGTTTTTCTAAATTAGTATGTATTCTATTTCTAATCTTTAAACCTATCATTACTATTTCATATTCCTACTAATCGAATTTGGCAATATATTTGGCTTCATTTTTGAAGAAGTTTTAGACCACAGAGGGATGCAACTATGGTAGGGGAGGAACACTGGTGTGGGGTGTTATTGATGGGGGGCACACAGTTGGGAGGGAGTTCTCCAGGGCATGCATATTGGGTATGTAAATACATTTGGATATTCGTTGGGTATTTTCATAGTAGTTACAGTTACAAACAACAACTGAGGGAGTGCTGAGTTCCTACCCAGGGGAGCTCTGTCACATTCCCCACTGGAACAACAACAATCCCCCAACTGCAAGGGCAAAGACCAGTTAAGAAGGATGGTCCAATGATGAGCCCTTGATACTAATGACTATGTTTATGAGCCTGTGTGCCTGAAATTTCAGCTAGGCCTAGAGCTGCAGTGTGCCTAAGAGTTACCTCCTGCGAACCTCCATGTTGTTCAAATGTGGGCACTCTTGAAGCCAAACTCAGCATGTAAATGTGTTACTTTACCCCCCAGTGTTGGACATGACTCTGGGGGATAAGCCTTCCTGGCACTGAGGGATTGCTACCAATCACTAGCTGGTGATGCAACTAGAAAAAGAAAAAGTGGGATAATGAGTTTATATGGCTAAGAGTCTTCAAAAAAGAGTCAGGAGGTCATCAGAGGGGTTGTGCTTATGCACGTCTCAGCAGGATCCCAGAGACAACCAAAGTAAATACAACCCCAAGTACTGGTGCTCCTGAGGGCTAAGGAGACACATAGGTTCTATGGTCATGGCAGGTGGCTCTGGAGTTCAATGCCTTATCAGTGGACCCTACTGTGTAATTTGTGTTCCCCGGTGTGATAGAGTTGTACTCAGATGTGACTTTTCTACACATGCCTCTTCTGTTACTTTTACTGAACCTGTGGTTGGTGCTGGGATTCATGTATACTCAGGAGACTTGAATCTCTGGACTGGCCATGTGCCAGCTGGGCCCTGAACCTCAGCAGAGTTGCCACTCCTACTCTCCAGTTTGTGGGACTTACCCAGGTAGCTAACAGGGAAGTGTAGATTGTCAACCACCATGCCAGAGAACCAAGAGTGTCTACAACTACAAGCAGGAGAATTCCATCCATCAACCATGTGGGATCTAAGCCCCCTCTCAATTTAGAGGTGGAGTGGACATCACCATCCCAGGGTCCACAGGATGGAGGAATAAAATATGGATTACAGTGGGTGTACTGGTATTCTACTATAGAACTATTGTGACTCTAGCAATTGAGGAAACTGTATCATTGATGTGGAGACAGTAGCTTCAGTAGTTGCTGAGGGCAGGGAGAGGGAAGAAAAGATGTGATATGGGGGCATTTTCTGGACTTGGAGTTGTCCTAAATGATATTACAGGGACAGATGCAGGACATTATATATCCTGCCATAACCCACTGAATGTACTGGGGAAGAGAGTAAAGTACAATGTAAACTATAAATTATGCAGTGCAGCAATGCTGCAAAATGTATTCACCAAATGCAATGAATATGTCACAATGATGAAGGAGGTTGTTGATGTGGCAGGATGGGGGGTGGGGTGGGCTGTGGGTCATATGGTCACCTCAAATATATATATATATATTTATATATATATAAATATATTTTTTTAAATATTTATTTTATTTATTTCTATCCTTCCTCCCCCCGCTCCCCACCGTTGTCTAGTCTCTCTGTCCATTCGCTGTGTCTTCTTTTCCATTCACTTGCACTGTCTCGTGGCACTGGGAAATTGCATCTCTTTTTTTGTTGCATCATCTTGCTGTGTTGGCTTTCTGTGTGTGCTGTGCCACTCCCCCACAGCCTGCGCTTTTTTCACACGGGGCAGTTATCCTTGCAGGGCACACTCCTTATGTGTGGAGCACCCCTACATGGGGGGACCCCTGTGTGGCACAGCACTCCCTGAATGCGGCAGCACTGTGCATGGGCCAGCCCACCACACAGGTCAGGAGGCCCTGGGGATCGAACCCTGGACCTTCCACATGGTAGATAGATGCTCCATCAGTTGAGCCACGTCCACTTCCCTATATTTTTTAATGTAACATTTTTTATGATCTATGTATCTTTGCAAAAAGGCAAATAAATAAAAATAAATAAATAATATCCATGGACTGGTTTGTACAACTTCATATATAGCAGTCACCATACCAAAGTTTTATCTATGCTGAGTTCTGTTGTGATCATTGTCAGTGTGTGCTTACAGAATGTATCATTACATATGAAGATACTTTCCAAAGTGAGCTTCATAGACAATCCTGGATTCTCCCAGAGCCAAGTTCTAGGAAAAACTATAAGTCAAACATCGTGTCGTTAAGTCCATTTCCTCTTTCTTTTATATCACTTACCCTTTGGATTCATTGCTCTTAGACTCACATCTACCATTAAAAGTGACTCCGAAAAAGAGAATGACACCAGTCATGTATGATATCTTCTGACTTGGCTGAAATCCAATTGCTCTGATGGCATACATTCAAAATGCAAATATTCACACACAAAGGAAGAATAACTCTTTAAATAACACTTGGTGACTTTGAGTACTTGAGGCTCACACTTGATTTAGTAGAGTTGCACAGACAGTAGTATGACTGTACTGTCTTGGAAAAAGCAATGGAATTTAGAGTCAGCAAATTTCTAGGAGGTTGATTTTAAAAAGGAAACAGAAATGGTGAGTGTATGGTAGTATAACTGAATTTCAACATTTCAAAGAACCAAGGATGTTTAAAGACCATAAAAATCATGCAGATTAAATCCCTCATATGACAGAAACTAGAAATTTACTAAGGTAAATCGCATAGACAGGGATCCAGAGTTTTTATTAACCTGAATTTCCCAATTTCCCAATTTTTGCATGCTAAGCCCCATGATTATTTAAAAAAACATATATTAAGACTTTCATACTTATATCTTCCTGCCTATACTTCTTTTCCATTAGTAGTATCCAGTATTGCCTCCTGAATTCCTTTCTACAAAGATTCTAAAATTACATTATATGTGTTTTTATAATGGGTATCAGGGCAGATTGTATTTTCCAAATATGGCTGCACCAATTTTTATCCCATCCTGGACTTCTTACAGAATATTTTACAATGAAGTGTGGCCCTTCAAAATGCCACAGTACATAAACAATTATACAGGATATCAGTGGTATTAACATTTTAGAGTGGGAAAAGTTGGTTAGGAAAAGTCTGAAAAGACTCCTTAAGGGAGTGATAATGAAAAATATGTTTGAGAAATAATGGCAAACCCAACTGGAAGCCAGAAAGTCAAGGAATCCATTGGCTAACCCAAGTACAAGCCAGAGGTAAAAGAATCTAATCATCGTAGACCCTTGGAGAAGATTCTCCTAGGGCACAAAGCAGGGTAGAGAGTGGATAAAGAGATGAGTGAGCACACAGACATCACAATTCTTTTTAGCTTCTCCTTGCTAGGTCTTGGTGTCCTTGAACATGGAAGAGATGACAATTATGATAGGTTAATTCAATGATACCATTAGTCTAATGCAACAACTAATGAGAGGAATTAGCAGAAACTTTGTGCACAATCACAACAAACCTTGTCACTGGTGAAGAAATACCTTTGTCACAATATATTTTAATACTTCAAAAGATAAGTAGTTATGCCAATTCACAGTATACTTATTTGTGTATGACAACCCCTTGCTAATTTGTTAATTTGCTATTATACTACAAATAAACAAAATTTGACAGCAGGACTGAATTAGAACTTTTTGAAATCCTGAACACCAAAGAGGTTTTGGTGGTCTCCCCCATCCTCACATATAACTCAAAATAATATCATATTTTCAAATGACCCAAACTGTATACTTGCTTTGAAAAAATAACTTATTTTCAAATGATATTATTTAATATTCTGGATAAGTTTATCAAAGCCAAGCATTTCTCATTTATTTTTCTCACTTCTGCATTTCTGATATTCAAAGGACATGCTTACTCTCTATATTGGGAAAGACAGTAAGCTTTGCCTAGGGATACTGGTAAGGCATATCTTCTGGTCGAGTAGCTCCTAAATTATGATAAAATGCATTATTGCCATGACTTGTTAAATAGAATCTGTCTCGGCAAAATTGGCAGGTTTATCTTTTGGGATCTACCTTTAAAGTATAGAGAATCATTTTGTGTTTCTTATTAAGTTCATAGACAGAGCACCATGTCACTTTTATGATCAACAAGCCTGCTGCAGCTACCTGAAATCAAGTAAATAACATCCAAGCTCCTCTGCCTGTTTGACCAAGCCCTTCCTAATACAGCCCTGAACCCACATCTACTCTTAACTGCAACTTTTCTAATTCAGGCTCTTTGTCTCCTCCTCTGCTGGAAGTCTCCAGTTTACCACCTAGCCCTATCCAGCCTCATATTAATTTTCTCCTGCTGATTCTGGGTTCTGTCAAGAATACCTGCAGATATTGGCAAAAATATGAAGGCCCAGGCCCTAAGACCCCTTCAATGAACCTGGACTTCTGGGTTCTGTCTAAACTCTCCAAGCGATACTGATTATACCTCAAAGTTTGAAAATCACTGGTACATGGCCTGTTATCAAACTACTTTATCTGACTCCTCCAAGTTCCTAACTATGTGACCTTCAGCAAGTATTTCACTTCTCTGTGGTTCAGTTTCCTCATCTGAAAAAATGGGGCTATTATAGCCAGTGATAAAGATTAAATGAGTTAATAATGTAAAGTGCTTAGAACAGTGTCTGGCACAGAGTGAGTGCAAAATAACGTTAGCCAAATAGCCCTTTAGATGTCTGGAAGTGTTAATATAGCTTTCTAAAGTGTCTAAGTAATACAGATAGGGCAGTTATTCTTGGGATTGAGTGAATCTGTGGTACAGGACTAAATTCTCTAGGAAATAGGATGCTTAAGCCTGTGGTTCTCAAAGTTGATTGTGTATTAGGTTCACCTGGGGTCTTTAAAAATCTATGATTATCTAGGTCATACTGCCAGAGATTGGGTTTAATTAGTCCAGGGTGGGACACAGGTGGAGACATTTTTCAAACTTCCTGTATGATTCTAAAATTGTATCCATGGTTGAGAACACTGACTTAGTCAGATGACCAACAATTAATCTGAAACAGTTTGATTAGTTGGGAGAGCACGATCACACCTATTCTTTGAAATTGTATGAAATAGAATGGTTACTGGCTAACCATTCTGGGCTCTACTCTGGAGTGCTTAACCACAGTTTGGTGATTTATTCTTTTGGCTACAGTTGTATTGGTAGTTCTATAAAGATCACTCTGGTAATTGCAGGAAATCTTCAAGAAAGCCTGAACTGGTAAACTGGTTTTCCACATTTAAACTAAAAAGATAATCTGGTTATTCTCTTTTACACAGTGCTTCTCAAACTGTGTGCCAAATACCTAGCACCCAGGTCTTGGCTTCTAAATACCATTTGCCACTAAAAGGAGCCAAAGCTCCTTGGAGAAATGGCTGATTCCAGGACTGGGGCAAAGGAACTATAAGAGAGTCTTGAGCATCTGGTTGACTAAAAAGCAGGAAGTGCTCAGAGGATGGTGGAGACATGCCAAAAGGATGCAGTAGACACCTCGAAAAGGCTCCTGACAGCAAAGGATTATAATCCATCAAATAGAATAGGAAACCATGAGTCCATACTGATGTAAATAAGTACACAGAGGAATAAATTTAAAATTTGACAAAGAATGAAGTATTTACACGGTTTCAAAGTACTGAGTTTCCAAAGTACTCATTGATTATGAAGGGAGAAAAAAGTAGCTGTACATTTAAGAAGTCTTTCCAATATCTCCTTAACGTGTACATTACCAGTAATGGGGCACAATAAAATCATGGTCACCTCCTAGCATGTCATGAGAAGAATATAACATCAATTCTTTGGTATTTCTGCAAAGAAATATGCATAACTTGAATCCAATAATGAAAAAAAAAAATCAGACAAACCCAAATTGGAAACATTCTACTATATAATTGGCCTGCAATCTTCAAAAGTGTCAAGGTCATTAAGGTCAAATTATGGGTAAGAAACTGTTCCAGATTGGAGGAGACTAAAGAGACATGACAAAATGTAGTATGTAATTTGAACTGTCTCTTTGTGCATGAAGGAAATTATTGGAAAATTGGTGAAACCTAAATAGGGTCTGAAAACTAGTTGATAGTAATATATCAAAGTCCATTTTCATTTTGATCTTTTTATTGCACTCATGCAGAAGGAGTTTCCATGTTTCTAGAAAATGTATAGTGAAATATCTGGGGGTGAGGGACATCAGATTGGCAACTCACTCTCAAGTGGTTCAGGAGAAAGGTTCTTTTTGCTGTACTTAAAAATTTGTTGTTTGAATGCATAAAATAAAAACAATTACTTTAAAAAAAGTACTCCAAAGATGCATGCATCTAGTTAAAAATACAGCTTTCTGATTAACTGAAAGACTGGGATGGGTGCAGGAATCTGTATTTTTAACATTCACCATAGGTGGTTGCTTTAGACTGAGAGAATAAGAAGGTCCCCAAGGGGCAGTTCGCACCATTCACTAGGAACTCTCCAAAACCGCCTCACTTTCTCCCCACATTCTAGAACAAGTTCTTCCTACCAAACAGTGCATCTTCTTTCCTTCTGCCAGCAGCAAAAACTTCTAGACCAATGAGGAATTCTCAGGATGGAGAATCTGCTAGTGTTTTTACCCAATGTAGCAGTTTGACATAGTTATGAATTCCAAAAAATAGATATTGCATTATGTTTGTAAACTGTTCTGTACTTGGGCATGACTAAATTATGATTAGGATTTTGATCAGGCCACATCAGTAGGGTGTTGAGTCCCCACCTCTTGGTCAGTGGGGACTCACAGATAAAAGGCATAGCAAAGGACAGAGTTAGAGATTTTGATGTTGGAGTTTTGATTTGGAATTTGATGCTGGAGTCTTGAGCTGGAGCCCTGGGAAGTAAGCACACTGAGGAAGTGGAAGCAAGCCCCAGGAAGAGAGGACTTGAACCAGGAGAGAACACAGAGGATTAGAGACAGCTCCTGAGATACAGCAGAAAACCCAGAGAGAGAGACAGAGCCATTCACCTGATAGTCTACAGCTGACTTTGTGGAGAGAGGCAAAGCCTAGAGAACCTCATAGTCTACAGCTGACCATGTTGAGGAAACAGAGCACCTGAGCCCAGAGAAAAACAAGACCTGGGAAGAGAGGAAACCAGGAAGCCTGAACTCTGGCAGACGTTGGCAGCCATCTTGCTCCAACATGTGGAAATAGACTTTGTCAAGGGAAGTAACCTAAGTTTTATGGCCCAAATAAATACCCTTTATAAAAGCCAACAGGTTTTGGTATTTTGCATCAGCACCCCTTTGGCTGACTAACACACCCAGGACGAATATGATATAGTGCTTCCTGTTTATCATTCTTCAAATAGGGCAGTCCCTGGAGGTGAAGTAATTTCCTAATACTGACTCTGTGGCTCCAGAGTGACAGGAGTTAGGAGAGCACAGGCCTGCTAGAGTAAGGCATGGGGACAGCATGGTGCATGTACAGGTCAATCTTCTAAGGAACAAATGACAGGGTTCCATTATGGTTCTCCCCAAAATGATTTTTGTTGTTGTTTTCAATAACCAATAAAGTGAAGGGAGGCAGGGATGAAGAACTATAATTGCAGGTAGTAAGAAGATCTCTGAACATTAGGACACATGAATTCTATTTTCATCTCTTAGGTGCATGACCACACGCTTCACCTAAGGGCCCTGAGGTCCCTTTTAGATATCCAATTCTATCAACTCTACCCAAACATCAAATTCATTAAGAGTGAGTCTTTAGGAGCTCTCCTCTGAAAGTATCTGGGGCAACCTCCCATTCTGGTGGTGGCTTGCCAGCAATTGATAATTCACTCTCACTCTCTGTCACTTGTCGGCTGTCTCCTCCTATTGAATTCAAATTTCCTCTGCTTTTAAGAACTCTAAGTAGAATAAAACGAAAGGGAAAATTTGACTGGTCCTTGTCCTGAGGTCCTGGGGAAGCAAGCCTGGAATCTCTGGAATCTCCTGATATAGGAGTGTCTTTGTTCTTTATGATAGGCCCAGAGCCATACCTGGAAGTAAAGGGTAGAGATCTCACCACACTAGCAAGACCAACCATGTGGTTAGGGGTTGGGGCTTTGAGCCACATCTAACAGAGGAGGGGAATGCAGATTGAGTTCAGCCACAGGGACATTGATTCTATCAACCATGCCTACATAAAGAGACCCCAAATAATCTCAGGATACTCAAAGCCCTGAAGAGCTTCTATGATTGAGAAGATGCATCACTGTGTTGAGAGTGACTCCACATGGAGAGGACACAGAAACTTGCATTTAAGACCATCCTCATTGTAAGTATCTCTTCTTTTGGTTTCTTCTTATGCTTTACTATATTAACCTATAAACATATGCAAAGCACTTTCAGTGAGTTCTGAGAATCCTTCTAGAATTATCATGCATGAGGGGGTAGTTTGAATCCCTAAATTTGTAGCCAGTTGATTACAAGCACAGGTGGCCTGGGTCCTGAAATTATGACTGTACCTGATGGACAATCTTGTAGAGGATTATCCATACTTTGTGGAATCTGGCCTGACTACAGGTGGTTAGAGTCAGAATTGAATTGAGTTACTACAGTATTTGTAGTTTGTGTCAGAAGTTGTTGTGGAAGGTGTGAGAAATTTTGGTAATCTTAATAGCAGTCATATTGGAGTGAGGCACATCATTATTCAGTTTGGCCTCACCTTAACTAAGAATAAAGACCAGTTTATGAATAGATTCATATCCACAGAACCATGAATTGGAATGTGAACATGTCTTTTTGGGGGACACAATTCAGTTAATAGTCATCCCCTACAGTCTCTTCTAAACACAAAAAGCAGAAAATTCATTTAAAAATATAAATTAGATCATGTTCTTCCTCTGCTAACCATATCCTAATCCCACTTCACTCAAAGAAAAAGCCAAAGTTCTTACAATGGCCCATAGTATCCTTTCCAGTGATCCTCAGAATGTAGTCCCTGGGCCAGGGCATCAGCGTCACCTGGGAAATTACTAGAACCACATTTTCTGGCACAGTCAGAGACTCTGTGGATAGGTGTGCACACTCAAATTTGAGGCCTGCTCCTCTCCATTTCCCTCCCTTACTGAACATCTACTTTCCTCTTTGCTCAGTGTTCTCCTGCTTTTCTTAGATTAAGTCAGAGACCCTTTCTTATTCAGAATTTAGCACTTGTTTTCTCCTCTGCCTAGAACTTTCTCTTCCCAGATGTAGTTGCTTGGCTTATTTCTTTATGTTCTTCAATTTTTAATCAGTGAAGTCTACCATATTTGAATCTCCTCTTCTTGGCTTGATCTTTCTTATAGCACTTTTCATGAACTCTTTTATGAAGTTGCAGTCAAGGCTGGAGAGTGTGATTCCAAGATAGATCATTCAGATGACTTGTGACTGGGCACTGGCTATTAGAAGGAGACTTCAGTTCCTTGCCACGGGGACCTCCCCATAGGGTGGCTTAAATGTTCTCATGATACAACAACTGCTTGCTCAAGAGTGAGTGATCTGAGAGAAAACAAGGCAGAAGCCAAACTGTCCTTTATGGCCAGACTTTTATGCCTTAGAATGCCACACACTATCATGGGCTATACTGTCCCCAAACCACCAAGATAAGATATGAATGAAAGTCTGAGCCACAAAAATATCTGAGATAATAAATGCTGATTATTGTTGAAAGCACCCAAGTTTTGGGGTGATTCGTTAGGCAGCAATAGAGAACAAATATAACATGTATTATCATTTAGCCTGATGATATGTCACTTACCACCACCATCACATAATACACAAACTAGAACATAAGCCCCAAGAAAGGCATACTTAAGTTTTTGTTTGTTTTAGTTTTCAGTGCATAGACTGGAAAAAGTATGTGGAATGAATGCTTGGAGAAACTGTATCTGGGAGGGTAGAAGGAGTTTTGCTGATGTGGTTAGAGGAAGGATACTGTAGAGTCTCCCTGTGGTATCACTATATTGGGGATTGAATCATGTACCCCAAAAGACATGTACAAGCCCTAACCTCTGGTCCTGGGGATGTACATCTATTTGTAAATAGGACTTTTGAAGATATTATTAGTTTAGATGTGGACTCTTTGATGAATAGGATCTTCAAAGATCCTGTTTAGGTGAGGTCAAATAAAATCAGGGTGGTTGAAGTCCTCTTAAGGAGAGGAAATCTCGACAGACACATGGATGACTGAGGAGGAGAAGCAGAAGGATAAAACACGATGGAGGCAGAGTTGTAAGCCAAGAACCCCCAAGGACTGTGGCAAGCCAGTAGTAGAGCACTGAGGACTCCAGGAGAGAAAGGCCTGTCAAGACTTCTAGCCTCCAAAACCACGAGACAATAAATCATGTTGTTTAAGCCAAGCCATTGTGTGGTACATCACTTTGTACAATTCCAAGGGGCATCATCCACACTCTATTACATGTGAATATAAACTTCCAGGAGCAAGCTCCATATGAGCTTGTGAGTTCCCTGAAAAGTGTTTTAGACACTCTACCCCACTGTCCCCCGGAGTTTGCATGAGCCACATTTTAAGAAACACCTATCTAGGTAACAAAACCACAGACACTCAGAAAAAGACCCTGCCTCAAAAGAGATCCTTCTTCCCACACCTTACAGATAGAGGGACCAGACCTCAAAGGGGCATGGGGGCTGGACCATGCATCTATCCGTGGCAAGGACTTAACTGATGACCAATGGCCAAAGTCCACCCTTCCTGAACACTGCCTTCTGCTGCCCCACCCTGGCCTAACTGGGTACTCTCCATGAAGTTTTAGAGGCAGTGAGTGGAGGTTGAGGAAGGATTGTGGTGAGGTAGGTAAACACTGGGGGTAGACTAGTTTCTTGGGAGGCTTCGCTTGAAGACAAGGAGAAATGAGATCAGAAGGGAGAGGACAGGCTGGGAGAAAGTCCGTCTGGGCCTAGAATTTATCAGGTGGGGGTGGGCAGTGTGCTGAGTGAACCTAAGGGAAAGTGAAGAGAAAAAACCTAGAGATATGAAAGCTAATTGAATGAATTTTAAGTCTTATTTCTATTTGCAAAATTATTTTGTTGGTGTTAAAATGAATACTAAGCATTAGTAAGCAAGGTAGGCAAGTTATTTTGGTGAGAGAGAGAGATCTTATTTCATATTCAATAAACTTTAACTGACTAGCTCTCCATCTAGCAATTTCTCCCAGGTGGTTTGCAAATATCATCTTTTTAAAATCTCCCTAAATCCCTAAAATGTAGTTTTTTCCCCCACATTTACTATATGAGGAAACTAAGTCTTAGCCTAGAAAAATTGCCCAAATAGGAAGCAGAACTTAGATAATTGAGAGCCCTGTTCACACTCAAGCCAAACTGTTTCTCTATGGGTACTTCAAGAATGAAAGGGGATATTAATGATATGCTAATGACAACAGGCACAAACAGCTCAAGTAGGGTCAGCATTTCTCACTAAGGAAGATGCCTCAATACTCATACTGTTTAAACCCCATTTCAAATCGTATGGCTGTCTCTGAAACAGGTTGCTATGGTCCCAAACCACAGATGTATTTCACAGGTAAGTGTGAACAGAACTCCTACAATTTAAAGCTATGGGAGCATGACAAAAAATGAAATAAACTGTTGGGGCCTTGCACTCATTAGGAGCAAGCTCAGAATGACTCAAAGAGGCACAATAAAAAGAGTACATTTAAAGTAAGATGGTAGCATAGGCTTTTACTGTATTCTGACTTTCACCATGGAAATATGTATTTGCTTAAATTCTTGGTATTTTAAGTTCTGGAGGATAAGACCAAGTTTTTCTTCATGGGAAAGCTGCTTTTCCTCATACCTGCTTCTTTTTTTTAATAAAAAAAAGGCTGGTCAATCACTAAGCTTGTTTGAGTGATGGCAAAGTCAAAATTATGACTACCTGATTTTACCCTTCATTGCACTTGTCAAAAAATTAAATTAAGGATCATGCTTATGGATATAATGCATGAACTACCACATGGCATTCTGAAAGAATGTCCTTTCTGTCCAGCCATTCAAAAAACAGCATGTCACATGACACTTTAATGTGCAGTAGAAATGACAGGTACAGAGAGAAAATTCTGCCTCTCAGTAAATATGAGGTGCATTCCAACCATGGTTCGTGTACCCAGAAAAATTAATTTAATAAAAATAACTAATATTGACATTAGGTACTGCACATTTGAGTAGTGCTTTATAGTTTCTAAATATTTCCACATAGATAATATCATTTGATAAAAATGATCATTAATATTTTAAGGTAGAATATAGAAGCTGTTTGATTTAGCATCTGACGAGTTCAGTTTCCTGAAGAACGAGTGTTACATGTTTGCTTGTTGAATATTCTATGTAAATATAATTCTACAAAAAGTCAAGGTGTGTTAGGGCTTTTTATAAAAATATGGTGGAAAATGTCCTTCATTACCCAAAAGTCACTGAAGGTTTTGGAGATATATATATGGAAAAAAATATTGACCTAAATATGCTACTGAACTTATCAGAGTAAAGTCTGTTTAGTTTTATTAATTAAAATATCATTGCTTTTGTTTTACAGTATGAAAGAATGCATGCCCTATAATAAGATATATTCAATTACAAATGTATTTAGAAAGTAGAAAATGAAAGTCTATAAAATCTGACCCTGTCCCTTCCCTACTCCTCCAAGATAATTTCTGAGGTTAATTTGATATATGTCTTTCCAGGCTGTATATTATATATGTTTGTATGGATGTAGATTCACATGCATGTATATCTGTAGATTATCAATCTATCTTTCTGTCTGTGTATCTAATCTGAGTCTTGAATATGGCCAACCAGGGTATTTAAGGGACTTGAATCAAGAGTTGTGAGCACTGAAATCAGTGTTTGCTTTGAGGTATCTGCCAGATCCTGATGATTTAGACCATAGAACAATGGCTCTCAAATTTGGGCATGCATCTGAATCAACTGGATGGTCTTATAAAACACAGATTCCTGGAACCCCCTTCTAGAGTTTCTGATTCGGAAGTCTGGGATGGGCCTTACAATTTGCATTTCCCACAATTTCCCAGGTGATGGTGATGATGCAGGTACAGGAGCACACTTTGAGAAATACAGCTGGGACAATGAATATGGTGGGAAATTTGCCTCCAAGTCTTAGCTTTGGGTAGAGAAGAAAAAAGTCTCTTTTGAGATTTTCTAATCTTATGCACATACTTTTAAACATGGGTTTAAAAAATCAGTAGCAAAAACAAGGAGGGTGACATCAGCAAGATGGCAGAGTAAGAGGCTTCAGAGTTCCTTCTTCCAACAGCAAAACTGAAAAACCAGCAGAAAAATGACAGAATCAAGTATATCAGAGCTTTGGAAAACCGTTAAAGGATTGCAGTAACTGGAAAGGCACTGAATCAAGAAAAAGTCAGTGAAAATGGTAGGAAAACCTCATTAAGCCTTCATTGGCCCTTCTACCTGGCTAAGGAATAAAATATTCCCTAGAGGAGTACAACAGCACATTGAAGCTGGCAGAAGAAGATAGGACGTTGAAGTTATCTGACCTGAGGACCAAAGAAAAATGAATGAAGAAAATCAAATAGGCCTAAGAGACTTGTAGGACAACATCAAATGTATCAATATATTCATACGGGAGTCCCATAAAGGAAAAGAAAGAGAGAATGAAGCAGAAAGAATACTGAAGAAATAATGGCAAAATATTTCCAAAATTTAATGAAAGACTTGAATACATATATCCAAGAAGCTTCCGAATAGGATAAATACAAAGACTGAGAGAATCCTGAAAGCAGTAAGAGAGAAGTGACTCATAACATACAATTGAACCTCAGTAAGATTAAGTGCTGATTTCTCATCAGAAACAATGAAGAGTAGAATGCATATTTAAAGTGCTGAAAGAAAAAAAAATCAATAAAAAATTCTATATCTGGCGAAACTGTCCTTCAAAAATGAGGAAAGAGACTACAATATTCCCA
The DNA here is from genome assembly GCF_030445035.2 of Dasypus novemcinctus. NCBI lineage: Eukaryota > Metazoa > Chordata > Mammalia > Cingulata > Dasypodidae > Dasypus > Dasypus novemcinctus. Next base: position 14,388,278 of record NC_080696.1, on the reverse strand, counting down.
AAGAAACAAAATCAGAGTCCATGGCAACCAAAAAGAAAGTAAATGAAAAGCGATTTTAAATAGTTCATTATAAGATCAAACAGAAAAGCATGCAGAAATGGAAGAAATGAGGGACAAAAAATATATGACTCACAAAACTAAATAACAGAATGGCAGATGTTATGCATTATCAGTTATTAGATTAAATGGATTAAATGCTACAGTCAAAAGGCAGAGATAGGCAGAATGGATTTTAAAAAGCAAACCCAAACAAAGCCATAAACCAACTATATGCAGTCTACAAGAGATTCAGCTTAAATGAAAAAACACAAAAGAAAATCTGTTACAAGGGAGAAAGGAAGACATGATATATTGATAAAAGGGCCAATTCAACAAGAACATATAAAAATTATAAACATATATCATCTAATAACAGAATCCCAAAATATATGAAACACATATTGATAGAATTGGGAAGATGGCATTGGAGTAGGAAGGCAGGCCTCAAATCTCTCACAAAAACAACAGAGAAGGGCAAAAAGATATATGTAGGAGGTACTTTGGGGATATGCAGACCAAGAGAATGCTGTGCATATCCCAGGAGGGTGAGGGATGGATGAAGAAGCTGAAATGAAAATTGTGAGGTATTAATCCTTGCACCAGGAATAGCACCCACCCCCCACCCCCCACCTTCAAGGCAAACAGCCTGGAGAAAACCTGTGGCTCAGTGTAGCCAATTGAGGGGAGCAGATGTTTTCCTCCCTAAGGTAGAAAGAATATTTGAGGAAATAATGGGTGAAATTTTCCCAACCCTTAGGAAAGACATAAATATCAACATCCAAGAAGGAACATGCACTTCAAATAGAATAAATATGAATAGACCTATTACAAGACACCTACTATTCATAATGACAAATATCAGAGATAAAGGAAAGATTCTGAAAGCAGCAAGACAAAAGCAAAGCATAACATACCAGGCAAACTCGATAAGATTAAGTGCCAATGAATGAAGGGGAGTTCAAAGTCTTCACAGACAAACAAAAACTGACAGAATATGTTACCAAAAGATGAGAATTACAAGAGATACTAAAGGGAGTGCTGCAGCCTGAAAGGAAAAAAACAAGGGTGGGAGACTTGGAGAAGCATGTAGAAATGAAGATTTTTAGAAAGGGTAAAAAAAGATATACAATAGTATGATATGACAACAGAAATACAAAGGTCAAAATGGATGAAGTAAATAATGCCTTTACAGTAATAACATTAAGTGTCAATGGGTTGAACTTGCCAAACAAAAGACATAGACTGATAGAATGGATAAAAAATATGAGCCATCTATATGCTGTCTTCCAAAGACTCACCCCAGACATAAGGACACAACCAGGTTAAAAGTGAAAGGTTGGAAAAAGATAAACCATGCAAAAAAAGTAACCAAAAAAGAGCTGGAGTAGCAATACTAATATCAAACAAAATAGACTTTAAATGCAAAACTGTAATAGGGGATAAAGAAGGTCATTATATATTAATAAAAGGGGCAATTCAGCAAGAAGAAATAACTCTACTAAATATTTATGCACCTAACTTCAGTGCCCCAAGATACATGAGGCACACAGTGGCAAAGCTAAAATCCACAATAATAGTTGTGGACTTCATTACACCACTCTCAGTATTGGATAGAACATCTGGACAGAGGATAAAGAAACAGAGCTTGAATAATGTGATAAATGAACTAGACCTAACAGACATCTATAGAGCATTGTACCCTAAAAGTCTTATGACTGAAAATAATCAAGTGATTTTTCTTTAAAATGAATCCATCATTAAAAGGATTTTAAAGTAGGAGATGGTGAAAATAATTACACCACTACATAATTTGTCTTTTGGACTGTTTTATGATTATGATTAATGACCACTAAATTTACTCAAACATGATCTGACACAGATTTTTCAAAATAACATAATTAGAAATAGAAGTAGTTTTGAAAGGTTTCACCAAGTCTCTTTCCTTTGCTTTCCAACCCAGTCCTACTCAAGTCCTTTTCATAAATTCTGTTTCTCAAACATCCCTTCAGCTCAGGCTCACCTGGGACATTCACATGTAAAACTCTGAACAATGGGCAAATGAGCTTGGCAACCAGGTTGCCCTGCAAATGCCCTTTCTCACCATCTCCCCCAGCAGTTATAGCCCCTAAAACAAGGGAAATGGCCCTTACTGTGTTTGTTTGCTGAACTGAGCTACCCTTAATACCTTGAAGTGTTCCTCCCATCAGTCATTTTGTATGTTGAATTTCAGAATTCATCCTATCAGAGATAAAGAGAGGATTCTGAAAGCAGCAAGAGAAAAGCAATACATCACATACAAGGGAACCTCAATCAGACTAAGGGTCAATCTCTCATCAGAAACCATGGAGGCAAGAAGAAAGTGGTATGATATTTTTAAGGCATTGAAAGAAAAAAACAAAACACCAGCCAAGAATTTCTTTTTTGTTGTTGTTGTTATTTTATTTATTCATTTATTTCTCCCCACCCTCATTGTTTGCACTTGCTATGTCTATTTCTTCCTTATTTCTTTAGGAGGCACAGGGAACTGGACCTAGGACCTCTAATGTGCGAAGGAGGTGCTAATCGCATGAGCCACCTCCATTCCCTGCTTTGTTGTGTCTCTCGTTATGTTTTCCTTGTTGTGTCATCCTGTTGTGTCAGCTTGCTGTCTTGCTCATCTTCTTTAGGAAGCACCAGGAAACTATGCTCCTTGATTTGATGTGTCTCTCATTATGTTTTTCTTCCTGTGTCTTTTGTTGCATCAGCTTGCCATGCCTGTCTTCATGCCAGCTTGCTGTCTTCTTTAGGAAGCACTGGGAACTGAACCATGGACATCCCATGTGGTAGGTAGGAGCTCAATTGCTTGAGCCACTTCCCCAGCCAAGATTCTTTTATCTAGCAAAACTGTCATTCAAATGTGAGGGTGAATTTAAAGTCTTCCCAGACAAACAAAAACTGAGAAAAGTATGCTAACAAAAGATGAGATTTACAAGAGATATTAAGGGAAATGCTGCAGACTCAAAGGAAAAAGCAAGGGCAAGAGACTTGGAGAAGAGTGTAGGAAGGAAGATTATTAGGAAGGGTAACTTAAAGGGTAAAAAGACAGACAAGAGTAAGATATCATAGTGGAAAGCCAAAGGAAAAAATGGACAAAGTAAGTAATGCCTTTATAATAATAGCATTGCATGTTAATGGATAGAAGACATAGACTGACAGAATGGATAAAATAAATAATGAGCTAACTGTATGCTTTTTACAAGAGACTCACCTCAGACATAAGGATGCAACCAACTTGAAAGTGAAAGGTTGGAAAAAGATATTCCATGCAAATTGCAATCAATGAAGATCTGGGGTAGTGATACTAATATCAGACAAAATAAATTTTAAATGCAAAACTGTTATAAGGGATGAAAAAGGTCATCATATATTAATAAAAGGAGCAATTCATCAAGAAGAAATAACTGTATTAAATATTTATACACCTAACCAGGGTAACCCAAGATATGTGAGACACACACTGGCAAAGCTGAAGGTAGGAATAGATGTCTCTACAATAATATCTGGAGACCTCAATGCACTACTCTCAGCATTGGATAGAACATCTGGACAAAGGATAAAGAAAGAGAGAGCTTGAATAATATGATAAATGACCTAGACCTAACAGACATTTATAGTGTATTATACCCCCAAACAGCAGGATATACATTCTTTCAAGCTCTAGTGGATCCTTTTCCAAGATATACCATATGTTGGGTCACAAGACAGGTCACAATACATTTAAAAACATTGAAATAATACAAAGCACTTTATCTGAATATAATGGAATGAAGTTGGAAATGAGTAACAGATGGAAAAAGGGAAAATTCATATATATATTGAGAGTAAACAACACTCAAATAATCAGTGCATCAAAGAAGAAATTGTGAAAGAAATCAATAAATATCTTATGACAAATGAGAATATGACACAACATATCAAAACCTATGGGATATAGCAAAGGCAGTGCTGAGAGGGAAATTTATTGCCCTCAATGCTAATATTAAAAAAAGAAGAAGGAGCCAAAATTGAAGACCTAACAGTGCACCTGGAGGAACTAATAAAAGAACAGTAAACTAATATCAAACCAAGCCAAAGGAAAGAAAAAATAAAGATCAGAGCAGAAATCAATGAAATCGGGAACAAAAAAAATAGAGTCAACAAAACAAAAAGTTGGTTCTTTGAGAAGATCAAAACTGACAAATCCTTAGCAAGACTGACAGTCAGAAATGAGAGGCAGGACATCATCACTGACACTGCAGAAATAAGAGGATTCTATTATATAAATAACTGCACACTAACAAAGTACACAATGTAGATGAAATTGACAGATTCCTAGAAACACACAAACCACTTACACTGATCCTAGAAGAAAAAGAAGACGCAATAAACCAATCACAAGTAAAGAGATTCAAACAGTCATCAAAAAACCTCCCAAAGATGAAAAGCCCAGGACCAGATGGCTTCATAAGTGGTGAATTCTAACAATCATTTAAAGATGATCTAATACCAGTTTTGCTCAAGCTCTTCCAAAAAATTTGAACAGTAAGGAATGCTACCAAACTCAATCCATAAAGTCAATATCATCCAATACCAACACCAGATAAAGATATTATAAAAAAAATTAGAGATCAGTTTCACTAATGAATGTAGATGCACAAATCCTCAACAGCATCCTTACAAATCGAATCCAAAAGAACATTTAAAGAATTACATACCAGTGAAAGAATTAAAGACCTAACAGACATCTAAAAAGCATTGCACCCCAAAACAGCAGGATATACCTTCTTTTCAAGTACTCATAGAACCTTCTCCAAGATAGACCAAATGCTAGGTCACAAGACAGGTCTCAGGAAATAAAGAGATTGAAATTATACAAAATATTTTCCCTGATCTAGTGGAATGGAGCTGGAAATCAATAATGGATGGAAAGGGGGAAAAGTAATAAATATATGGAAATTAAACAACACACTCTTAAATAGTCAGTGGGTCAAAGAAGAAATTGCAAGAAAATTCAGCAAATATCTTGAGACAAATGAAAATGAGAATACAACATATCAAAATCTATGGGACACTATAGAAGCAGTGCTGAGAGGGAAATTTATTTACATTTAAAAAGAAGAAAGAGCCAAGATAAAAGATCTAACTGCACACCTGAAGGAACTAGAAAAAGAACAGCAAAGTAATCCCAAGCCAAGCTGCAGGAAATAAATAGTAAAGATCAGAGTAGAAACAAATGAAATTGAGAACAATAAAACAGTTCAATAAACAAAACCAAAGTTGGTTCGAGAAGATCAACAAAATTAACAAGCCCTTAGCTAGACTGACAAAGATTAAAAAAAAAGAAGATGCAAATAAATAAAATCAGAAAGGAGAGGGGGACATTACTACTGACACCACAGAAATAATAGGGATCATAATAAGCTACTATGAACAACTGTAGATGAGAGCTAGACAATGTAGATGAGAAGGACCAGTTCCTAGAAAAACATGAACCACCTACACTGACCCTAGAAGAAACAGAAGACCTCAACAAACCAATCACAAGTGAACAGATTGAAACAGTCATCAAAATCCTCCCAAAAAATGAAAAGCCTGTAACTAGATGACTTCACATGTGAATTCTACTAATCATTCAAATACAATCTAATACAAATCTTGCTTTTCCAGAAAGTTGAAAAGGAAAGAACTTATGCCATGAAGCTAACATCACCCCAGTACTAAAACCAGGTAAAGATACTTAGAAAAAAAAAAATTTCAGACCAATATCTCTATGAATATAGATGCAAAAATCCTCAACAAAACACTTGCAAACCAAATACAAAAGGACATTAAAAGAATTATATACCACAATCAAATGGGTTTTATCCCAGGTATGCAAGGGTGGTTCAACACAAGAAAATTGATTAGTGTAATAACCCCCACTGACAAATTGAAGTAAAATCACATGATCCTCTCAATTGATGCAGAAAATGCATTTGATAAAATACAGCACTGTTTCTTGATAACAAAAGTCCAAAAGTTAGGAATTGAAAGAAGTTTCTGAATGTTGTAAAGTGCATATATGAAAAATTTACAAGTAGCATTGTACTCAACAGTGAAAGACTAAAAATTTTCCCACTGAGATCAGGAACAAGACAAGAATACCCACCGTCACCATTATTATTTGATATAGTGCTAGATGTTCTAGTTAGAACAATTAGACTGGAGAAAGAAAAAGGTACCTAAATAGGAAAGGAAGAAGTAAAACTTCCATTATTCACTGATGTTATGATCCTATATCTAGAAAATCTGGAAAAATCCATAACAAAGCTACTGGAACTAAAGGACAAGTTCAGGGAAACGGACTTTGGCCCAGTGGTTAGGGCGTCCGTCTACCATATGGGAGGTCCGCGGTTCAAACCCCGGGCCTCCTTGACCCGTGTGGAGCTGGCCATGCACAGTGCCGATGCACGCAAGGAGTGCCGCGCCACGCAAGGGTGTCCCCCGCGTGGGGGAGCCCCACGCGCAAGGAGTGCGCCCGTGAGGAGAGCCGCCCAGCGTGAAAAGAAAGAGCAGCCTGCCCAGGAATGGCGCCGCCCACACTTCCTGTGCCACTGACGACAACAGAGGCGGACAAAGAAACAAGACTCAGCAAATAGACACCAAGAACAGACAACCAGGGGAGGGGGGGAAATTAAATAAATAAATAAATCTTTAAAAAAATAAAAATAAATAAATAAAGGACAAGTTCAGCAAAGTGGCAGTATACAATTCAATATGCAAAAATCAATAGTATTTCTTTACACCACTGCAATCTGAGGAGGAAATCAGAAAAAAATTCCATTTATAATAGCAACTAAAACAATCAAATATTTAGGAATAAACTTTACCAAGGATTTAAAGGACCTGTATACAGAAAACTAAAAAACATTGCTAAAAGAAACCAAAGAAAACTTAAATAAATGGAAGGGCATTTCGAGTTCATAGATTAGAAGACTAAATATTGTTAAGATGTCAGTTCTACCCAAACTGACTTACGGATTCAATGCAATCCCAATAAATATCCCAATAGCCTTTTCAGAAATGGAAAAGCCAATATTCAAAGTTAGTTGGGCTCCAAATAGGCAAAATTATCTTAAAAAAGAACGAAGTTGGAGGACTCTTACTTCCTGACTTTAAAGCATATTACTTAGCTACAGTGATTTAAAAAACAGCATGGTACTGGTATAAAGACAGACAGATTGACCAATGGTACTAAATAAAAAAATCAGAAGTAGACCTCATATCTACAGTCAAGTGATTTTTGACAAGGCTGTTAAGCCCAACCAGCTGGGCCAGAATAGTCTATTTGATAATTGGTGCTGGGGAAACTGGATAGCCAAATGCAAAAGCAATCTCATACCTTAAAAAAAATAAACTCAAAATGATCAAGGAACTAAATATAAAAGGGACAGGCATAAAATTCCTAGAAGAAAATGTAGGAAAACATCTTTAAGATCTTGTGGTACACAGTAATTTCTTAAGCCTTATCCCCAAAGCAACAAAAGAAAAAAATAGAGACAAATGGGACATCCTCAAAATTAAACACTTTTACATCTCAAGGACTTTGTCAAAAGGGTGAAAAGGTAGCCGACTCAATGGGAGAAAATATTTGGGAACCACATATCCAGTAAGGGTTTAATATTCTTGATATATAAAGAGATCATATTTCTCAACACTAAAAAGACAAACTACCCAATTTAAAAAATGGTCAAAAGACTTGGAAAGATATTGCCTAAAGGAGAAATACAAATGGTGAATAAACCCATGAAAAAATGTTGAACATTACTAGTGACTAGGGAAATGCAAATCAAAACTAAAAAGAGTTATCTTTTTATACCTATTAGAGTGGCCACTATTAAAAAGTTGGAAAACTGCAAATGTTGGAGAGGATATGGAGAGAAAGGTACACATATTCACTGTTGGTGGATATGTAGACTAGTACAGCCACTGTGGAGGACTTTTTGGCAATTCCTAAGGAAAAATATAGACTCCCCATGTGACCCAGCAATACCATTACTAGTATATACCACAAGAACTGAGAGCAGTGATACGAATAGACGTCTACACCCTGATGTTCATAGTGGCATTATTCACAATTGCCAAAAGTTGGAAATAACCCAGGTGTATATCACCTGATGAATGGATAAACATATTGTGGTATGTACACACAATGGAATATTATGCAGTATTAAGAAGAAATGAAGTCATAATGTATATGACAATATGGATGAACCTGGAGGATATTATGTTGAGTGACACAAGACGGACACAAAAGGACAAACACTGTATGTATGACTGCACTATTATGAACTAAATATATTAAGTAAACTCATGGAATTAGTAATTAGAATATAGGTCACCAGAAAATAGAATGAGGATAGAGAATGGAAAGCTGAAGATTAATTTATGCAGAAATGGTTAAAATGTTGTTTGTAAATCTTTGGAAATGAATGGAAATTATGAGAACAGTAATGGTGTTTGTGACTAACAGAGCTATTAAATGGGTATGGCAGTGGTTGAAAGGGAAAGTCTACGGACAAGTATATTACTAGAAGGGAAGTTAAAAAATGCAACATGGGACTCAATAACAGTGAAACCTCATGTAAAATACAAATACAGGTGATTTTGCATATATAAAACAATTTTTACAAAATACATATACAAATAAACCAAGAGAAGGAAACAGAATAGCAGCTATGTACTGTAGGAGCAGTATAGAGAGGTGATGAGATTCATGTTTGGTTTTTGTTTATTATTACATAATTATTATTACTGGAATAATGAAAATGCTCTAAAAAGATTGAATTCATGAATGTACAACTATGTGATTATATTGAATGTCACTGATTGTACATGTTGGATCCTTTTATGCTTTATTAATATGTATCAATAAAACTGATTTGTTAAAGCAAACAAACAAAACAATCAAAAAGGACAAGTAACCCAATTAAAAATGGGCAAAAGATTTGAATAGACATTTCTCCAAAGAGGAAATACAGATGGCCAAGAAGCAAATGGAAAAATGTTTCACATCCCTAGCTAAATGCTCATCAAAATTATGAGATATCATTTCACACCTTATCGAATGGCCTCTATAAGAAAAATAGAAAACTGTAATTACTGGAGAGGATGTGGAGAAATGGGAACATTCCCTCACTGTTTTGGGGGATGTATAACAGTGCAGCCTCTGTGGAAGACAGTTTGGCAGTATCTCAAGAAGCTGAATATAGAACTGCCATGTGATCCAGCCATCCCATTACTAGGATTATATTCAGAAGAACTGAAAGTAAGGAGGCAAACTGATATTTGCATACTGATATTCATAGGAGCATTATTCATAGTTGCTAAAATATGGAACCAGCTCAAGTGTCCATCAATGGATGAATAAACAAAGTGTGTTATATACATATAATGGCATACTATTTAGCTGTAAGAAGAAATGAAATTGGGATGCATATGACAATGGGGATGAACCTAAGAGGACATTGAGTGGGAAAAGCCAGTCCGAAAAGGACAAATATTATATGGTCTCACTAATATGAACTAAATATGATAAGTAAGCTCACATAGGTAATCTCTAGAGTATAGGCTACTAGGAGATAGAATGTGGGTTGAGAATGGGAACTTATGCTTAATGTATGTAGAATTTTTAGTAAGGTTTATTGTACAAGTGTGGGAATGAATAAAATTGATACTAACACATTACAGTGAGTATAACTAACTGCTGATTTATAAATGTGATTGTGATTGAAAGGGGTAATCTATGGATGTAAATGTCAATTTAAAGGAAACTAGAGAATAATCTAGGAATTGTATAGCATAGTTATTTCAGTTGTGGATGAAGATTGTGGTTTATAGCATAAATGTATGAATGTCTTCTTTTACAAAAAGTTATGAATATGGTGATACACAGGAAAGATAGCATTAATGTAACTTATGGACAATAGTTAACAGTAATATTGTAATATTTCTGCAGGAAAGGCAAAAAATTATATCAATTCTAAAAGACAATAATGGCGGGTGGGCATCAGAGAGTATGGGATTTTTTCCTTTTGGAGTTATGAAAATATTCTAAAATTGACTGAGATGATGACAGCACAACTCTGATGAAAATGAAAGCCAATGCATGTATACTTTGGATGGATTATCCAAAACATGGGCCTCTATACCACAGGGAATCCAGTGGTAGAAGATGGATTGTAGTTACCAGGATATATATGAGAATGTTCTCTCATAAACTATAATAAATGTATAATACTAATACAGGGTGTTAATTATCAGGAGGGTTCAGGGAAAAATACAACAAATGTAAGATATGGGCTACACTTAGTAGTAATATTTTGACCTTGCTCTTTCATAGTTTGTAACAAATGTTTCACAAAAATGCAAAGTGTTGGTGGTGGGGTGATGTATGGGAGTCTTGTATGATGATATGCATATTTGTTTTGTAAGTTCATAGCTTTTATGATACACTTATTGTTTGTGTGTGTTCATGTATGAAAGATATACTTTACTCAAATTTTATTAAAAACATTAACAGAATTGAAAGGAGAAAGAGATGTCTCTACATTAACAACAGGAGACTTTAACATACCACTTCCAATAATAGAACATGTAGACAGAATGTCATTAAGGAAATAGAAGACTTGAACAAGGCTGTAGATCTAACAGACATATAAAATACTTCACCCAAGAACAACAGAATACATATTTTCTCAAGTGCACATGAATCATTCTCCAAGATAGAACATGTTAGGTCACAAAAGAGTCTCAATAAATTTCAAAATATTGAATTTCTACAAAATACCTTCTTCAACCACGATGAAATAAAACTAGAAATCAGTAACAGAAGGGAAACTGGAAAATTCACAAATATGTAGAAATTAAACAACACACTCTTAAAGAACTCATGGATCAAAGAAGAAATGACAAGGAAAATTAGAAAATATCTTTAGATGAATGGAAACAAAAAACACAACATATTAAAACTTATGGGCTAGAGCAAAGGCAGTGCTGAGAGGGAAATTTATGACTGTAAATCCTTATATTAAAAACATTCAAAGAAGAATTAGTACCAATCCTTCTCAAACACTTTGAGAAATTCAAATAAGGGACACTCTCTAACTCATTATATGAGGCCAGCATTACTCTAATACCAAAGTCAGATAAAGATATCATAATCAATGAAAATTAGAAATCAATATTCTTTATCAATACAGATGTAAAAATCCAAACCAATCCCAATAGCACATTAAAAGGATTATACACGATGATCAAGTAGGATTAAATGCCAGAGTGGTTCAATGTAAGAGAATCAATGTAATATACCACATAATAGATTGAAGGGAAAATAATATATGATCATATCAATTGATCCAGAACAGGCATTTGACAAAATTCAGCACCCTTTCTTGATGAAAAAATATATGTTAACTTCCTCAACATGATAAAAGGCATATATGAAAAAGCCACAGCTAACATTGTATTCAATAGTGTAAGACTGAAACTGGTCCCCCTAAGATCAGGAACAAGATAAGGATGCCAACATTTACTACTGCTATTCAACATCATACTGGGAGTACTGTATTACTACTGCTATTCGACATTGTACAAGGAGTACTATAGCCTGAGCAATTAGGCAAGAAAAAGAAATAAAAAATCATCCATATTGGAAAGGCAAGTAAAACAATCTCTATTCACAGATGGCATGAATTCTGTATATAAAAAAGTCTCTAAGAATCCATAGGGAAACTACTAGATATAATAGTCAAATTCAACAGAAAGCTACTATATATAATAAATGCAATGAACAATCTAAAATGGAAATCAAGAAAATAACTGCATTTACTATTGCATCTAAAAAATGCAAATATCTAGGATAAATTTACTTAAAGACATAAAAAAAGACTTGTACAATGAATATTACAAAACTTTGCTGAAAGAAATTAAAGAAGACCTAAATAAATGGAAAGTCATCCTATGCTAATTGTTTGGAAGGTTTAATATTGTTATGATGAAAGTTCTACACAAAGCAAGGTACAGATTCAATGTAATCCCAATCAGAATTCCAGCAGCCTTTTATGCAGAAATAGAAATGCTAATCCTCACACTCATATGTAATGACCATGCACTCTGAATAGTCAAAACATCCCCAAAACAAAAACAAAGTAGGAGGATTCACACCTTCTCATTTAAAACCCTACTACAGAGTGACAGAATCAAAACTGTGTGTTATTGGAAATGGGAGGTGGTGATGATAACACAATATCGCGAATGTAATTAGTGTCCCTAAAAGTGATTAAAATCAGAAATTTTCAAAATTGTTCTAAATTTAAATGTCTTAAAGTATCTCAGAAAAGCAAATGTAAATAAATCAACTCTTTACTCAAGTTCAAAGAATTCCTGTAAGAAAAGAACCAAAAGAGCATTACAATCAAAAAGGCAAAACACACATGGAAGTAACTGTAAGCATGAGCTTACAGAGACAATAAACTGCAGAATTAGCCTTCCAAAGACTAGAGATGTTGAAGTTTAAGATATAGATTATAAAAAAGGATATTTCAATATACTAATTAAGTAAAAGAATGACAAGTCACATTTGAAAAATAACCAAGTAAAATTCATGAAAATTAAAACTACAATAATGGAAATTAGGAGCTCAGTGGAGAGATAAACAGTGGATTAAATAAAACTAAATGAAAATTAGAAAATTGAATGATGGACTTGAAAAAATTAACCAGAAGTCATCAGAGAAAGACAGAACCACACAGAAACAAATGCCTCACAGGTTAAAAATCATGGAGGATAGAGAAAGAATGAAAAAAGTAGTGGAGAAGTAATGCTTGGTGAAGAAATAGGTGAGAATTTTTCAGAACTAATGAAAGACATCCATTCCCAGATTCAAGAAGCACAACAATTCCTAGGAAGGATGCTACAAGAAATCCACACCTAGACACATCATTATGAAATTACAGATGGCCAGAGTTTTTTCAAACAGTTCTATGAATTACTTGCTGGTACATAGAAGAATTATCATTTATATCAGATGCCAGCCAAACAATTAGTGGTCTGAAATGAGATATTATTTCATTATTGTCAAGCTGTGGCAGTATATCACACCAAATATACTGTGGTGTATGAATTTTCATTAAAAGTAATAAAAACAAAGCTATATCCAAAAGTCCACAGTAAAAAAAAATGCACATTAATATATTTATGAAATGTTCCATTTTTATTTTTTCATGTGAAATACTTTAGTAAAATATTTAGTAAACATTTTACTGAAATAATGTTTCAATTATACTGTAATAATGTAAATATTTCCTTTGTCAAAAGAACTTATTCTTACTTCTAAAAGGGAGAAGAAAGGATTAAAGAACCTGTTTAGTTTGTAGGAAAAAAATGAAAGATCTTGACATTAACAAGCTTCACAGCCTTGAGCAAGTTGAAGAAGAATTTTTAATCCATACTTAAAAATTATTCTGAAGAATGAGAAAAGTTGACAATGCACTTTCAAAATCTTGCTTTTGTGTCTAAATATTGTAGTTGGGTGTAATAACATAGAAAACCTAGGTAAGTTTGTATTCTAACAGCACTCTCTATGACCTTCTCTGAGAATGTATATTATTGATATAAGGGGCACCAAAATAATCAATAGTACCTATGAAGGTGGGGAGCTGGACAGGGACCCCTAAGGTAGGAGAGAAGGATAATGGGGCCAAGTGATGGGAGTTAAGAAGAGTGGTCTATACCTAAAAACACCAGAAGCTTTTCTTCCTAAACAATATGACAGATGACTAAGGAAGAAAAAGACTTGATAACTATAAAATAGGACAACGATCTGGAGAGAAGGGTCATGATACGCCCAGTGACACAATTTTCCATTTGCACAGCCTGTTGAAAAGAATGGTTTTAACTTTTTGAAAACTAAGAGAGAAAGAAACACATGCAATAGCACAACACACAGATTGAGGTATATAAGTATTTTTGTTAAATAGAAACATTGATAAAAAGCACCATATTATGGAATCTTCTACCATTAGCATGTCAGATTGTGCTTCCTTCCTCTACTTCCTCCCCAGCAAATTTTTTGTTTTGCTTTTCTTTGAAGCTGCCCTTGGAATAAATGCATAATTCCCATATATTTTAGCAGAGTAAATAACATTTACCATTCATTATGATGCCACAGACAGAATGCAATCCAGTGATTGCATTTTCATCTGAGACTTTATGACTCACAGCAGATTCTGTGAGGTAAAGCTGTATTACTTACTCATATTAGGATTATGGGAAGATGTTCCTAAATGAAGTAATTTATTTGGGAAGTAAAAGAAGCATTTACACATTGGAAAGAATAACTCAGATGAATTTCCTAGTTAATTAAAGGTGACAGAACTGCTACAATTTTTTACTAACCCGGTAATACTCTGAAAGGACAATGGATGCAGGCTCTGGAAAACTGCCTTTGACATATGTCATGCATTTGATGGAAGTCACTCAGTAACAGGGAGACGTCCTAGGGAAAAGGCAATTGTTGTTTTGCCCTTAACTCATTTCCCAAACGGGGCCTTAAGAGAATGTTTAGGACATGATCTAATTACAGTAGGAGATACAAGATCTGGCTATATTCTCCCAGTCTGACACTAACAAAGTTTAAGATCTTGCGCCATTTAGAGCTGCTAGCCTTTCCCATGGTTCTAACTATGGTTATCACCAAATAACTCTAAACTTGCACGCACATGTCAATTAATTAAGATTGTCCTGATTATGTTTGCTATGGTAATAGCCATTACTAATGGAATGCCAGAATTGTGCTAGGTACTTTACACACACAGTTTCTTTTGTTGTTAAAAACAATGCCCCTTCATCCCTTCACCTATAGTGTGCCTGGGAACAGGAACAATTCCATCTTGAGTTTTTCTCGGCTCCACTTGTCCACACAGAAGGCGTGTTTTGGTCTGCTTTTTCTCCATAGAATAAAATTCACCAGGGTAGCATCTTTCTAGAGGGAGGGGAAGTCTGTCCTTGCTCCTAAGAGGACAGGGCTTAAGTCTTTCGTATTCAGGCATGAACTACCCCCTCAGGAAACCCATCTGAAGAACAGGATGGCCAGATGCAATGGTCTATCCTTATTAGTAATAAAGGAAAAGTTTTGATTTCAAAAAAAATTTTTAAAACAACTTTGCCTTCTCAGTTGGTTCCGTAGTGGAGGGAGAGTAAGGGCAGTGCCATTACTTACCACCTGAAACCCCACTGCTTAGGGGTTTGCTGGGTTGCTCAAGATTTACCTTCTTGGGAGGCCCTGCTCCTAGGGGTATAGTTAACTGACAGCACCCAGCATCCATCCTTTGGAACCCTCCACAGCCTGTTGTTCAGGGTTTCCGCCCGCTTTCTCTCCAGCCTGCTTGCAGCCATGGCTGAGCATGGGAGAGGGGGATCCTACAATCTAGCCATTTCTGCCCAATTCCTGGTTCCTCTAAGAGCCAGTCCTTCATCTGGGCCTCCACAGACTTTCTCAGACTATACTGTACACAGAGGCTCTTCCTATCCAATCCACCTTCCTACCTTCTCTCCTTTGATCTGCTACTGCTCCTCTCCCCTTTATCCTTCACAGGCATCTGTCTCTATTAATCTTCTGCACTTCTACTTTCATTTGGGCACTTTCTCCCTGGAGGACTCAACCCAACACCATCAGCATTATTATCCTCTTCATTTCACACTGGAAGAAAATGAGGCTCCAGGCAAGAAAGTAGAAGGAATAAATCCATTTCCCTTGTAGAAGGTTATGGATACTCTCAGATTAGAGTTTCACTTGAAAAAATAAAATAAAAAAACTTCGTCTACATTGTAAAAGAAAATTCAAGTGACCTGAAAGAGGAACTAGTGTTGCAAAAGGAAGACCGTATCATTTCTTCCCAAAACTAAGCCAAATTGGACCTGCCTATTCAATGCATAAATACTAAATAATCTTGGCGTCTAGAAAAGGGAAGAGAACACACAAGACAGAAAACATTTCCAGCATCCATTGCAGAGGTTTGATTCTGGGAAGGCTCAGAATGTGTTTATAAAAAAAACAAATGATCCCAATAAGTCTATAGCTCATATGCTGTTCATTGTGTATTGATCTTGCCCTTCACCCTTACACAGTTCCAGAACACCTAACTTGTAAGTACTACCTATAATTTTTCACTTTGCACAAATGGAAAACATAATGTATTGAGAAAAATGACTTTTTAAATTAGGTTTTTACCTCTAAAACAAACTAAATCTGAACCTGATTTTTCACCTTCCCTTTTCAAAGGCTAGAAAATACATCAAAATTTTAAAACGAAGTATCTATTCATCACAAAATTTTAAATGAAGTATTCATGGCACAATTTTTTAAAGAAAAGAGGACAGGACTTACCATCGCTGTCCTTAGAATGTTCTGGTTTCTTTGCTTTGCTCTTCTTGTGAGGCGGAGAGAGACCTTTTGGCTCTAATCCTTCTGGAAATACAAAGATTTAATACATTCTTATTTAAACATTTACCAGTAGAGTTCTAAACTATATTGAAGTTTAAAGATGTTTTCTCCTTAGTAAACCCACACACAGAGTGAAGCTTAATTACAGATTCATCAGTCATCATGACTGAGCTAAATTTTGGCAAAAACCTGTGATTCTCTGAGGAGCATAGACTTAAAACTTAAGGCTTAAGCTAAATATTTTTTGAAGTCATCATTAATCCACAAATATGAAATCTTACACAAATGTTTTTTTAAATTAAAAATGGCAACCCCATTTTTTTTTTCTCCATGGGAGTTTGATTTAAAACTTCATGTATTAACAGTTGTCGATATGCCATTTCATCTTTTTTGTTTGGCAATGTAGAGCCAGAAGAGCTGGAAAGTCATGTCATTTTTAGAGGGTGGGGTGGAGCCTGAAGTTTTCATGCTTCTATTTAGCAGACTTCTTTAGTAATACAGATTCTCAACAACATCTTTATGCTTTTCCCTTTTTCACAATGTTTCCCTTCTCCAAGTCTAGTCAAGGGATCTAATAAATTAAATTCTGAAGACAGTTCTAGGAAAAAATATCTCTGAATTCATCCCATTTTGATATAGGGTACTTGGTTAGGCATTATACTGAGCTCAAGGTTCATGTCTTCAACTGCCCACAATGCATCTTGTTTGGGAACTGGGACTAGATGTTGTCTGTTTTCCCCTCTAGATCAACTCTCCACCCTTCACCATCCCCTCAGTGCTCTGGGAAGCTGGTCTTTAGGGACTGCACCACTGAGCTTCCTTAAGATCCTGTTGGACTTGGCCAGTGGGGACCCTAGGTTATTGATTTTCTAGGCTCCTATCCCCTCCCAGGGTGGATTTCATGGGCTAGTTGTGTCTCTCTAGTTAATGCCATAGTTTCTATTAGGAGCCTTCTCTCCCATGGACCTCTGTGTCCCCTGGATCCAGTAGCCACCTCTTATACATTTTCCCTTCCCATCTGGGATTTAACCAGGTTCCACTCTTCCAAGCCCTTTGGTCCTGCTCTATTCCCAGTGGTTTCCCTTTACTCCGCTGCCATTCAGCATGTTAAACTTAACTAGGCCGGAATGAGTGCTATCTATAAACCTGTTCTCTCTCCGGTATTCCACATCTCAAGGAATGGCATTATCTACCTGGGAGTTTCAACCCAAAACTGAGATGTCATCCTTGATACTTCTCTTCATCTACTTTTCCAGTCTAAGCCAGTCTAAGTCCTACCAGCTTCCCTCCAAAATATATCATGTGTTTATCTACTGTGCTGATCTTTTGCAAGCATCACCCTAGTCCAAATAATCAGCATCTCTTGCCTGGGTTACTGCAACAAACTTCTAACCTCTAATCTCGAATCTTTATAAGCCATTCTCCATACACCAGTGAGAGTGATCTTTTAAAATATAAATCAGATCATGTTTCTCAACTGTTGAAAAACCACATCTTTTAGAATAAGACCTAAATCTAATTCCATGGCCTAGAACCTACGTGCCATACAGGCCCCAGGTACTGCTGTGGCCTCATTTCCTACTCACTTATTTGTTCCACATTTAATGGTTCCCTTTGTCTTCTATTTTGTGAAACTGCTTCCTGTATCAGGACCTTTGCACCTGCTGTTCCCCCACATACACACCAAATGTTTGTTTACCTGTTTCCTTCTTACCATTCAATTTTAAGATCAAATACAACTCCCAAGAAATGTCTCTCCAACCAGCTAATCTAAGAGTCAGCAAAGGACATCTACCTCAAACACACTGCCTGTTGTTTTATCTTGTTCCCTTGTTTATTTCTCTATTGTATGTCTCTTTGCTTTAAAATGTCAGTTCCATGGAAAAATGGCACTTGTCTTTCTTAATCTCTCTTAAGTCCCTGGTGCCTAGCAATGCCTCGAGAATTTCATTTCAGAATTCCATTTCATTTTCCTTTTACCCAGGCCTTTCTTTAAGTCTAATATATAATGGGGCCCATTCCCCATTCTCACTCATTTCAGCCTCACACCAGGATTCCAAAATTATCCTACACAGCTATGGTGATTCCTTTCTCTTTTCTCATTAAAAAGAAAATAGAAAACAAGCAATTGATAGATTTGCTATTAAAAACTTTGGCATTATGTACTTCAAAGGTTTTGGGCACTGGGCTAGGTTTTCTGTGGTTACAAGTAAGTTACATCTAAGGTCATTACTATAGTCATTGTAAAAGAAAATGCCAAAAATTACATTAGCAACCACTCCAAACTCCTGTCACCAGGTGGGAGATAGATATTGACCCTTTGGAATGAGGTCAGCAAAAACAGAAATGAGATGCTTGGAACAGCTCACTGAACACAGATGCTGGGATCAAGGAAATTTGTAAAATGGGCAAAGCAACATTTGCAATCTAACTGGGAGAAGACTAACTTTTCCATGCCTCTGAAATGCATCATCTGTACCTGAGATCAAGAGGAGAGTTTCCAATTGCTGGAAATTCAACTTCAAACCAGCATTTCTTGAGAGTGAGTTAAGGATTAAATTCCTACCTTTTAATTTTCTACCTGAATGAGATCTCTTGGGGAATGGATGGGATTTTAAAAGAAATCTATTTGCCCATTTTTTTCTGAAATGTTTAAGCACTCTAAAAGTACTAGCACTTCATTTTTGTGAAAGCTGTAGGGGATTCCCTGGGGAGTCTGTTGGGCATTGATGCAGATTAATTACGAATAGTAATCTAGGGACATAGCTGTATTCTCCTTTCCTAATGACCATGGGTCACTGATTCATATGGCCTCTATGCCTGGGTCTCTAAAATGGATCAGCAGAAACTTCTGTGGACTCCAGAATATTATGTTCTTAAATCGATCCATTCCTGTGGGTGTGAACCTATCCTGAACATTTGATTAGATTAGATTCAGTAAGGGCTATTTGATTAGATTACTCCAGTAATCTACCCCAAGGTGGGTCTTAACCCTCTTACTGGAGTCCTTTATAAACTGGAATCAGCAGGGCCACAAGCGCAGAGAGAAACCCCTAGAAGCTGGGAGACAAAGCTACCCTGGGACTCAGAAGCTGAAATCAATGGAACACAGAAGCTGAGTGGAGACAACTAAAGCCAGAAGCTGAAAGCAATGAGGCTCGGAGGAGAAGGGAGAGACAAGTGGACACTACCATAGGATTGATCGCCCACAGCTGCAGCTCAGGAACAAAGCATCTTCTGATGATGCCTTGATTTGGACAAGGCATGGCCCAGAACTGTAAGCTTATAGGTTAATGTATCCCTATTGCAGAAACCAGCCCATTTCTGGTGTACTGTCTTGGCAGTATACCAAAACAAGGAGCATTCCTCAAATGCACTGCGTGCTTCTCCTTAACAGTGTTTCATATTCTGTGGGCCACCACTGTTTCTAGCAGAAGGCAGAAAAATGGAGCTTTGACATGAGCATGACTTTTCCCTGTGAGGAACTGAACTGCACTCCCAGCTCTGATGTGGCTGAATTGACATAAGGGATTTATGATTCTCTGTCCCTGCTGGCTCAGGCTGGGGCCCATTTCAACAGCACAGGATCATGGAAAGGTGAGGACATGGGGCAACATTTACCATTCCATGATTGCTGATTAAAGAAGGATTTGAGGAGAATCTTATGCATTTAAGCTAAGCTATTTGTACTTCCTCTCATGGGGGTAGACAACCTTGAGTGACCTTGAATATGACCTTGTCGGGCAGCATTTGAGGTTCTCCTGCCAGGTTCTTATTATAACTGTCTGGAGACAAGAGGTGAGAGTTAAAATCATGAGTTTTGGGATCAGATAAATCTAGATTCAAATTCTGGATAAATCCTCTTAAGCTTCAGATAATTACAGTCCCTGCTTCATGGAGTTGTTGTGGGTCTTAAATGAGTTCAAGCATGTCGAATACTTGGCACATGGTGCATGCTCTATTAAAACCTGGCTTGGCAGTGGCATGCTAAGGCTGCCATGAGCCAGCTCGCCCGAGTTGGTGGTACCTATCTCTTCCCAACTCCTGCAATGTGAACTCACCTTACGTGGTTTGAAATAGGGCCAGGTAGGGTGCATTTATACCACAGAAATCTGCAAACTCATCAGATCAAGCTCCCCATAATATCCCCAAATCAGTTTACCAACTTCCCAGTGGTTTTAGGCTTTGACATTATTATTCACTATCCTTCACTATCAGTTGTTTTGGCAACTGATTCACCTAAGCAGTCCTTCACTAGAACATGCTGAATTCTTAGAAATCCATCCAGCTTTCCTACTTGAATGAGAAGAGGTGATAAAGGGCAGAGGCAAGGCAGCACCTAATAGTCTTGGGAGGCAGTACAGATTCACTTTGGCATCTAGTTTGAGATCTGAGCTGAAGCTAGCCATCTCACCAACATCTGGCAAGGCCATTCCAGCATTCAGATATTAGGAAACTGAGAACAGTTTCCTGAGTCCATTCTGCTTGTGTGGCTTAGCATCCTTGGGCCATTGAGTGTGATTTGAACCACTTATCCAGCTGCTAGAAACAAACCCCTGGAGATCTGGTGGGACTAAAATTGGAAATGAGGATCCAATTAATGCCCTAAACTTTAAATGCTGACGCCAACCTTGTGAACTCTGTATTAGCATTAATAATGATTTCCTTAAAATCACCCAGTGGCTTGGATAGCTAGCTGCATCTCATTAAGAATCAACTCCCTTTACTCAGAAATGTGTGTTGATGGCACTTAGGCAAATGATCCTTAGCAAGATAAGGTCCTTATACTGGCTGTCTAAAAGGACAATACTCCCCTTGGCAGAAGGACATTCCAGGGATCCTTCACCATGGGAGGGAACATTAGCATTCAACTGGAAACATTAACATTAAATTCATGGAATTTAATCCAGGATCACCTAAAGTCTGTTTTTAATATGCAGTGTTTTTTTTTTTTTTGTTTTTGTTTTGAGGTACCAGGGGCTGGGGATGGAGCCCAGAACCTCCCATGTGGGAGGCAGGCACCCAACTGCTTGAGCCACATCCACTCCCATGCAGTGGTTTTTTTAATAGTAAGATCTCCTACAATGTCTGCCTCAGATGTCTCTTGCAGAAGTATCAATCAATGACCTCTAGTCCACCATTGGCTGAGGGCTGCTCCAAAGAAATGAACTCTCTGGTCCGCTGAGTTTGCTGTCATGACCAAAGAAAGGCACTTAGCTATGAGTCTCAAGAACTTACAGTCGAAAGCTGCTGATGTTCAAAAGGAGTGCATGCCAAGGGGATTGGCCTGGGCACCAGCAGCTGCTGTTCCAGCTCATCCATTTTCTTCATTCCTGCGCCTGACTTAAAAATCCTATTCCTCGTGTTCCTCTGAAGCTATTGCCACCAGGGAGATTTAGGGAATCTTAGGATCAGCGATGTTTAGGCTAGAGAAGAATGGCTAGGCACCACGCTCATTGTTTCCTGAATTTTCCAAGGAAGAGGAACTGATTTTACTTCTCCCTGATGTTAGTGGGTGGTGAGGGGAGGGAGAGAGATTTAGCTTAAGAAGAAGGAACGTTTTAACAATAAAATCTCTCCTAGTGAGAATGGTTGCTGTCACATTGAGAGTGTAAGCTTAGTGGAGCTGCTGAGACTGAGGTAGTAAGTGATTTGTAAGGGGTTCTGGCATTGAATGCAAGGTTACACAAAATTAGGACTTCTAAGATACCTATTTTAATTTTTATACTTGACTCCTTTGCATGGCTTAAGCAATGTGGTTGCCAAAAAGGGGAAAATCAGACTCTCATACCATATATTTAAATCCTATACCCTTCTAATATCTGTTACAATGAGAGACTAAAAAGTGAGAATTTACTTAGTGTTTACTATGGTCCCAACACTGTGAGAAGAAATTAAGATAAATCATCTTATTTGATCCCCCCAACAAGACTGTAAGGTAAGCATTACCCTTTTACAGAGGTACAAACAGAAACTTAGAGATAAAAGGAATTTGCTTCATCAGTAAGTGGCAGCACAAGGGTTGAATTCTGGCCTATTGATTCATGCGTTCATTATCAAGCATATATGATGGCTACCTTAGGCCAGAGCCCAAGTAGCTTTTAACTGCAAGGTTCCCTTTGTCATACATTGGTGTCTCCTTTAAGAGTTGGCATGAATCTTCATTTTTGATAATATATCTGGTATGGAAGATGTATTTTCCAAAGATGGCCACAACAATAGTTCAGGTCCCCCATGATCTGCAGAACTTCACCACTTTCCATCAAGCGATGGGAGTCTGTTTCCTCTTCCCTTGACTTTGGGTGGGATTGTGACTATTCCCATGAATAGAATTTGGAGGAAGTAATGCTATGGGATGTCTGAGGCTGGGTCTTAAAAGGGGCACAGCTTCCCCTTGACTTGCCCCATTTCTCTAGAGAACCTTACTTTGGACTGACCACCATGCTGTGAAGAAGCCCAAGCCACAGGGAGAGACAATGTATAGATGCAACAAAGAACCGCTCTAGCTAAGGTCTCAGCTGACAGCCAATACCAGTTGCCAGCTGGATGCATGAGTGACAGCCCTTCAGATGATTGCAGACTCTAAGCTGGTGAGTCTTCCTGTGAGGCCTCAGACCTTGTGAAGCAGGGCCAAGTCATCCCTGCTGTGCTGTCTGAATTCTTGACCCACAGAATACAGGAGAATAAAAAAAGGCTGTTTTAGTTATTTAGAGGTAATTTACCATACTATTAACTAGAATATTATGTATTTCCTTTGCTATCATTTTTTTTCTTTTTATTTATTTTTTTAATGTTATATTCAAAAAATATGAGGTCCCTATATACCCCCCACCACCCTCACCCCACTCTTCCCCCCATAACAACAACCTCCTCCATCATCATGAGACATTTATTGCACTTGGTGAATACATCTCTGAGCACCGCTGCACCTCACGGTCAATGGTCCAGGAAACTCAAAGTCTAATTCTATACTTAAATACATTATTAGCCATAAGAGTGAACATACTTCCTTATTTCAGGACACTGACTATACATTTCTTTTTTATTAACCTTATTTTTGTCTTGCTTTGACAAACTGTGAGGAGTATATAAACAGTTAAATAAGCCTTGTCTGTAGCCCTTATGCAATAAAAACATGAATATAATACCTGATGTTTCTTTCATGTCAGAATCTTCTTCTTCATTATTGTCATCTATTAAAAAATAGGAAAAGATAAATTAAAATGTATATGAAAGGTAGAAACACCCATAGTCTCCAATATGACTAACCAAAAAATTCAAAAAGAAAGTATAAACCTGAGTAGAAAAAAAATACTGTTAAATCATGCATTTCTACTGTCTTATATTATCATGCTGGATTAAGAAAAAAGCATTAGAGCACAATTTAATACCTAGGATCTACATTTTCTTTAAAAATTTAATTAGATATTTATCACAAACTACATGTACAATATTTTTTTTACTTACAAAATTTATGTGTGATCACTTCAGTCATTCTAATTTCTAATAAACATCCCTACTTCCAAAACTACATTTACTTACTACTTCTAAAAAATTTATGCATGCTCACCTTAAATATAAAGTGAGAAACATGGGCATCACCATTTGGTCTAGACAAATGCAATGTCAAATTCTCACACTTGCACCATGAAAAGTGCAGGTATGCTAGATACATACTTTCAAGTCTCCCCATCAGTTGCACCATTCCTAATTATTTCCACTCATATCCCAGTATAACACCATTTAATGGGAAAGGACACATACTTTTTCTCCACTATATACAACACTTTCCTTCTTTGAACTTTTAGCATGCTATCTATCTCCTTGAATGTTCACCACCCAAATTCAGACTGTTTTACTTGCTTTGAGTATTTCAGTAGGTTCCGAACTATTCCTCACCTTTACTCATTCCTGATCAAATCAGTCTTAAGACATACATCTGATCTGGTTCACAGCCATCAAGTGGCCCCTTGCCTAATGAGAAAAGTGTAGACTCAAGGCCAATAATAACTGGTTCTAATCGCTTTTCTGTTCCAATCACCACTTCTGTTTCACCGGACTTAACCGTGTACACTGATAACACTTGACTCTCCTCTATTCCCTCACCATAGCAACTGTGAAACATCTGCCTGACACAAGTTTGAATGAGGAGTGCTCTCTTCAGTATCCCTTATTTTTACTGCCCTCTGAGTGTGAACTTGAAGAACATAGAGGTTAGGTCTGCATACTGGCCCCTCCATCTACCCATTCCCTGGCCATGTAATCTTGGAGAAGTTACCTAACTTTCCTGAGGCTCAGGTTTGCCAGTAGTAAAATAGGGATAACAATAATGCTGCTGCATAGAGTCAATTTGAGGATTAAATGAGATGCCACGTAAAGCACTAGGACAATGACTGACAACTTGTAAGTTCTAAATATTAGCTATTATCACTCTTAGGTCCTATAGACTAGTTATTTGTTAATCTATCAGTCTTACATATGCCCATCTTCAGATCATAAATTCTGTGAAGATGAGAAGCATGTCTTTTATCTTTGTATTCCATGGCACCTAATACATCATCTTACATACTAGGATCAATACTCAAGACATTTCTGCTGAACTGAATTTCTATTATTTCCTCTACAGCTCACACATATTTAGACACCATACAGCTGTATGGTGCCTTGCAAAATGAGAGGCATCAGTAAATATTTGCAACTTCCTCTAGGTGTGTGTCTTATAATTTAATTCTTAGCCAAATTTATTCAATCATGACACTCTTCTGTTAGTTATTAAGGAAGATTAGAGATATATTAGTCAATGGAAATGGAAAATGTTTTTAATTTGTGGTTTTAGAATGGAAATTCTTGTTGAACTTAACTTTTCTATTATCCAAATTCATTAGAAACATTGGTGATCTATATAATTTTATTTCTTTCATCCTCTCTATTAATGTTATTTTGGGAAGAGAAATACTTATTTCCTAGAAATATAATTTTCTAATGAAAGGATTATCAAAATATTACAAAGCTAACTCTTCATTGATTTGTCCCTGAAATTAACACACTAGCAGAATTTTATTTTCAAGAGCCCTCTATAGTCTCTTTGACAACAGATTCCCTGGAATTTCAGAGGGAGCCAAAAACAGTCTCCACAGCTTCTAGGGCAAAGATAAATGCCAAATTTCCTTTTGCCTGTCCCCTATGCATGTGTTTATCCATCTAGTCTACACACATTGGTAACCTGTTGAATGTGTGGCTTTGTGTTTTGGGCTATGGATATTAATAAATCAAAGAAAATCCAATATTTAAGCAGTTGCCTAGAATTATATCATTATTAAGAAAACAAAGGCATGTAGATAAATTCCCACATAGGGTAGAGAGTAATCACTATCATTGCCTGAGGCATAAGAGAGGTCATAAATGACTCTGGTTAGGCTGTTGAGGAGGGCTGTTTGGAAAAGGGGACATTCAAATTGACTTTGAACTTTATAGACTGTACTGATAACATTATCCCTAGAATGAGCCCCATATATTGAATGACTAGACTTGGTGTTATTATTCATTCACTCATTTCACTCATTCATTCCATAGTGGTTAAAATCCTTTTCTATAGGGCATTGGAATTGTTCTGCATGATCTTGCAATGATGGATACAAGCCATTATAAGTTTTGTCTAAACCTATAAAATTGCATGATACAAAATGTAATCCATAATGTAAACCATTAACCATGGTTAGTAGCAATTGCTTCAATATTTGTTCATCAACTGCAACAAATGTACCATACTCATGTAAAATGTTATCAGGGAGAAAATGTGAGAAGGAGAGAGCATGGGATACAGAGGAATCCCCTTTATTTCCTGTGACTATTCTGTAACCTAAAGCTTCTTTGAGAAAATAAAGGGAAAAAAAGAAGACACTGGGGGAAAATATAGAAGAAATTGTCACTGTACATAAAAGATAACATATCTTATGGTGATTAAAGACATGATGAAAAAAAATTATTTTTTAATTCACTTTGTATTTGGTTTTTAAAATATTTTATTATTTTTACTAATTTTTTTGGCTTTGTTTTTGTGGAGGGTTTGTATTACAGAAAGGTCACAAATGTGGCAGGGGAAGATCACTGGTACAGGATGTTGGTGATGGGGGGATATGTGGGCAGGGATGCACCTGGGACATGCCTTTATGGAATTTAAATATGCTCAAGTGGTCATGGGTGTTGTCTCAGGGGGTGGAGACCCACACAATAACTGAAAGAATATTGAATTCCCATTCTGGGAAGTCCTGTTACATTCTCTAATAGAGTGGCAAAAATCCCTAGAGTACATGGGCAGTGCCTTCCAAAGGAGGAGAGACCAATAAGGTAGGTCCTTGACATTGATGGTTGTATTTATGAACCTTGTTCCATGAAATTGAAACGTAGCCTAGTATTGCATATTGCCTAAGAGTTATCTCCTGAAAGCCTCCTTGTTTCTCAAATGTGACCTCTCTCTTAGCCAAACTCTGCATATAAACTCGCTACCTTCCTCCCAGCAGGGGATATAACTCCCAGAGATGAGCCTTCCTGGCACTGAGGGATTATTACCAAGTGCCAACTAGCAATGCATTTGGAAAAAGACTTTGACAAAAAGGGGGGAAATATAAAATACAAATGAGTTTTTATGGCTAAGAGTTCAAAGTGAATTGGGAGGTCATTTCAGAGGTGATGCTTATGCACGTCTCAAGAGGATCTCATTGAATGCCACAGTGAACAATGCCTCAAGCAGAGATGCTCCTGAGGGCTCTATAAACACCTAGACACTATAGGTAAGGCAGACCATCTTAGGTATTTGGCATCCTGTCAGTGAGCCATACCTTGGAATAAACGTTCCCCAATGTAACAGAGTTGGACTCATTTATAATTTCCCTATACATGGCTTTTCTGAAGAACCTATAATTAGCACTATACTCATTAAATATATATACCAAGGACTTAAATCTTTAGTCTGTTCGTATACTGGTTGAGCCCTGAATCTCAGCATTGTTGCAATACCCACTCTCCATTTCATCAGACTCTCCTAGGAAACAAACAAAATGATGATGATGGACAATGCCCATCCCAAAAATAGAGTACATAGAACTGCAAACAACACAGTTCCACCCATCTTCCCCATGGGATCTAAGCCCCCTCTCAATCAGAAACAGAATGGGCATCACCATCTCCAAATCCTCAAGATCGAGGAATGAACGGGGGTATGCAACTATGGAGTAAAGTAGACATTATTATTTTAGCAATGGAAGATCTTGTAACATTGACATAAAGGCAGTGGCCACCAGAGGTTCTGAGGAGAGGGAGAAGGGAGAATAGGTGTAACATGGTGCATTTTTGGGACATTGGAATTTTTCTGAATGACATTGTAATGACAGATACAGGCCATTAAATGTTGTGTCAAAACCTATAAAAATGCATGGTGCAAAGTGTAAACTATAATGTAAACTATTGGCCATGGTTCGTACAATAGTGATGATTCAATATGTGTTCAATTGTAACAAATGTACCACACTAATGAAAGATGTTAAATGGGGAAAACTGTGAGAGAAGGAGGGGGTGGGGTATATGGGAATCCCCCTATGTTTTTGACATATCATTTATGGAATCTAAAGCTTCTTTAAAACTAAAATAAAATTTAAAACTTTTTTTTTTTTTTTAAAGCCTCTATGTTCTGGACTCAGACTGCTTAAGCTTCTAGTACTAACCACATACAGTTGTGCAATCTTGGGTAAATTATGGCAAGTCTATGCCTCCCTTTCCTTATCTGGAAAATGGGGATAATAAAAGTAACTACCTCAGAGTGCTGGTGAATACATGTAGAGTGTCTGCATATAAGTTACTCTTAGTACTATTAAGATACCATTACTGCTACTTTTACTACTAAACAACCATTTTATTTATTTAATTTTATTTTGTGTTAAGACTATTTCCGTGGTTTTATTGTATAATGAGGGACTGAAACATCTGAACAAATCTATATCTGGGCAGTGAGACAGCTGCTTTCTCCTTCACTTCTTTGGGTTACTAGAGCAACTTGTCAGTAGATTAAAAAAAAGAAAAAGAAAAAGAAAAAGAAAAGACAACCTTTTCTATTACTTCAGTCTTTCCAAGGCATGCGCTGACATAACACAAACTTCTGTCAGATGCAACTAATCTAGCATGAAAACATCATGCACAACACCCACTCTCACTGCAGCCCTGCTCTTTGTGTATGATAGTTGGAACATCTGGAGGATTGTGAATGGTATTGGGAAGAGGAGGGAGGAGGACATAGCATGGGTGCCCGGCTGGGAGGTGGTCGGCTGCCATTGTGCAATGACATGCCTGAGCATGTCATTGGTGCACACCCCAGCATCGTCGATGTTCTTTAATAGGAACATCTGGTGGAACCCCGTGATGGGGTCTTCATCGGCGTGAGCTGGCCCACAACCATGCTGATGATGCAGCTATCTGGCATAGGCTGATGGTCCTGTGTCGAGATGCTGTGCTGGATTTTCTGGAATGGAAAGCTAGACAAATTCTCCACAGTGGTAGCTTCCTCCTGGAACTGCCTTCCTTCCCACTTATGGCATGATGCATCAATATAAATTCTGGCTAGTTGGGTTCTGTCATTAACAAATATCTGGTAGTAATCGTGAATGAAACTGGATCCAGTCTGTTCCCAAATTGGCCTGTCTCCCATCCTGGAGCATCAGCCAGCCTTGCTGAGACCCTAGGGGCTGGCATGATTGTGGCAGTGGGGGCGGCGGCCCTAAACAGCCGTGTATTGATTGAGTTCTACCATGAGCCCGAACTACTCTAGCCTTTTAAGATAATCCTTTACTTCAAGGAGCTCAAAAATAAGTGGGCGAAATAGAAAAGTGAACAATAATCAAAGGAGACAAAAACTGATTTTCTGGTGGACGAAGGTGCAGGTTCTATTGGGAAATGGATGTGAGGTGTAAAGTCAGAAAGAAAGTCTGTGAAGGCTATGCAGAAGAGGCAAGTCTTAAGTTGAGTGCTACAGGATGAGCTGGAATTAGCTAGGGGGCAAAAGGGCTGCAGCAGATCCTAGGGGTGCCCTGCCTATAAGCCCTGTTCCTTGAGACTTTTTAGTGCTTGCCCTGAAAAATACCCAGGAGGGGAGTTTTTCAAAACTTCCAGGTGAGATTTGCATATAAGTATCCCAGCTTCCTAGCCTCTCAGGTGGGCTACCTCAGAAGTGGGTTCTATAAGTCTCCTTGAGTTCCCCAGGGGGACTTAGCCCCAGTCGTCATTGCTTTCCTTCCATTCCTTGTCTCACTTCCACCATGCACCTACCAGTTCTTGAGATCACTCCCAAATAAAGTACTTCCACTTGAATTCTTGTTTCAAGGTCTGCTGCTGGGGTGGCTCACACTAAGACAATGGCCATCATACTCAAGTAGAGAGAATGCATGTGTGGAAACACCCAGATGAGAAACAGCAAGATGCAGCTGAGAAATGATAAAACGAGCTCTGAATGGTACACAGGAGGAGTTATAGGGGGAGCTGTGGCTAAAGCAATCTGTTCTGGCTAGCTAGGAGGACATTCTGTGCCAGGTTGAACCATTTGAAAATTTTCCTAAAAATTACAGGCTGATTAAACAATTTTAGGCAGGGGAAAGACACAACCATCTTTGGAGAGAGAACTTTTTCATGAAAGAATTTTCTAAAAAACTCTTCAGTACATGTCTTAATATTTTGGTATTATTCATATTAAAAACAAGCACAGAGTAGTATGGTCTGCAAAGCACTTAATGTACCATTGCCTATTAATGAAATCCACTCTAGTTTAACATTATTCTATATAATGTGCTCACTTGAGCCATATTTATGCACCAAATTTCTAGCAAGAATTCTTTTTTCTAACAAAACTGGTTACCAAAAAAACAATGTATTAAAAAAAAAATGACAAGCTATGGAGGTAGGGAGTCATGCCATTCAAATTTTGAAAGCTGTTAGGGACTGATGGCATGTGAGCACAGAGCTCTTGCCCTTTTAAACAGTTCTTAAAGCATCACTATTCTTTGTTAGAGGACAAAAATGAAATAAAAGGTTCTTAGCCAAAGTGATACAAATACCATTTCATAATAGAGAGCCATCTATCAGATTGTATTGTTTTGTGTGTTCAGAAACGCCAATTCCAGAAAATCCCCTTCCCTTCCTCGGCATAACCCACAGAGCGGCTAAAGCTCCATTTTATCTTAAGGGATACTTTGATGTTCATTTCATATTGAATGACATTTTTGTTCACTACATTACCCTGTGTCAGATTACTCTGTTGAGTACTACACAAAATGCATAAATAGGACTAAAGTGCTTATTCTCAGTATAAATGGGTATGGAAGCCAACTAGTTTCTCTCATGAATAACAAGTTTTTGGTAAGAGCTAGCTTTATACACTCAGAAGGTCCTCCCGAGGGAGGGTCTAGCCTTCTTTGAGGTCTAGCATGTCCATTTCACCATCTTAATAGGAAACCAATTAATTAATATGAATGATTATTATTTCCGTCCTGCTGCCCCCCCCCATGGCTCCCTCATTTGTTTGTTCATTGTTTTTTTGATCATTGTTTGGGCTCACTGTCTGCTCATTGTTTTTTGCTTGTTGCCTGTTTAGTTTTTTCTTTAGAAGGCATCAGGAACCAAACTGGACTGCCCATGTGGGTGCACTACTGCTTGAGCCACATCCACTCCCCGAATGATTATTGTTTTAATCATTTTACCTTTTTTCTGAGAAACACCTAGTTTCCCAAGAACAAATATTCCACCTTTCTTTGTAAAACTATATGTACTATGGGGTCTGCACTGATTTGAGATTTGTCTTACTCCTTAAGTATCCATAATTAATACAGTCCTTTTAGAAAATAAGCAAAGAAAAAACACAGAACTTTAATCTAAAGCAGTTCTCCTCAAAGCCTGGTAGCTGGGCCAGCAGCATCATTATCACCTGGAAACTTAGAAATGCCAATTCTCTGGGCTCACCTGAAAGATCTATTGAATCAGAAACACTGGAGGTGGAGTCCAGCTAACAGTGTTTTAACAAGCCCTCCAGGTGATACTCCTGCATGCTAAAGTTTGAAAACCTCTGGTCTAAAGTACTGACATTGGTGTGTTGGAGGAGAATCTGGCAAAAAAAAAAAAAATTAGATGTCCATCTCTTTAGATGTCCTTGTTGAGATAACTTGAGATGTCTACCAGTGCTGGAGTGGGGTGCCCAAGCTCTCTGGTTGCTGGGTCTGAAGAGTAGCTACATTCTTTATTAGAAATTATTTCATTCATATACCTTTCCTCAAAAGAAATTTTCCCTCAATGTTTTCAACTACAGAACATAAAACAGTCTACCCAGTAAATCTGAAGGGTCTTTCAAAATGACTCTGTGGGGATCTCTGAAAAGTTGGCTACCACACCTTCCCATCTCCAAGGACCATTTTGTCTTGTCTGTGTTTTACCAGAATTTCTTAATGAGCTCAAACTGTGCTTAGTCAAGTCTCAAGTTCCCAGGTCTTTGTTTTTCCTGCTGTTTATTAGCATTTGCTACATGCTCGCATATGACCCCCTTTAGGAAGGACAGATTGCCTTCTGTCTATGCCTGCTGCTTATTTTTTAATGCATGTAATTTTTACTGGATTTCTATTGGAGGCAAAATGTACTTGTATCCTTTAAGCTCATCATTTCCTAAGAAAGCAGCTAGTTAATTTATGTCACATTATAGAGAGCAAGTCTCGCGTAATTCTTAGCGTCAATATGATCCACACATTGAAAATGCACAAATGGACCAGATTCTGTAAACGTTTTTAATGAAAGAAAA
Source organism: Dasypus novemcinctus (assembly GCF_030445035.2). Taxonomy (NCBI): domain Eukaryota; kingdom Metazoa; phylum Chordata; class Mammalia; order Cingulata; family Dasypodidae; genus Dasypus; species Dasypus novemcinctus. Next base: position 14,355,915 of record NC_080696.1, on the reverse strand, counting down.
TAGTGAATTCTTTCTGCGTTTTTTTTCTGTACTTTGAACATACCCTTTTGGAAAAAATAAAAAGTAAAATTTAGACTGCATAATCAACTTTTCTTGTGATGCTTTTACTTATTAAAAGACTACTGGTATCCTTGTTTTCTATTGCTGCTGTAAAAAGTTTCCACAAACTTGGTGCTTAAAACAACAAAAATTTATTATCTTACAGTTGTCTAGGTCAGAAGTTTGACATGATCTCGCTGCCTAAAATCAAGGTGCTGACAGAGCCGTGTTCCTTTCCAGAGGCTCAAGGGAAGGATTTGTTTCCTTGTCTTTTCCAGCTTTAAGAGGCCATCCAAATTCCTTAGCTCATGGTCCTTCACCTCCATCCTCAAAAGCCAGCAACACTGCATCTCTGACCATTATTCCATAGTCATAATTTCCCTTTACTTGCCTCTTCTGCCTCCTTCTACCACTTCTAAGGGCCCTGGTGATTACACTGGGCTTACCTACATAATCCAGGATAATATCCTTTTTAATATCAGCTAATAAGAAAATTTAATTCCACCTGCCACCTTAATTGTCCAATCCAATGTATCACAAGAGATTCACAGGTTTCAGGAATTAGGATATATGCATGGGGTGGGGTGGGGGTGGGGGGCTATTTTGCCTCCTGATCTGGTAAATCAGGAAGATGACTGTTTTGCTTACAAAGTCTCCAAGGAGGAGAACTAAGAATGAGTCTACTTAGAAATGAAATGATTTCTTCTTGGATCAGGACCATCAGTTTAAAATCACAGTCATTTTTGAATTTTTGGTTTTCAGCTTCATTATCTTATAAAGAGGGTTTCTTCTTTTCTTTCATTTTTTCCTTCATTATTTTCTTCATTCCAGTCTCCCTTCCTTGTTTTCTTCTATTCTTTCTTTTTAAATGTTTATTTCATCTTTTTTTTTTGTCTTTCTACCTATATTCATGCTTTTATCATAAAAGAATAGCAACACGAAGACAAATGATAGCCTGGGAAATTACCTGCAACATATATGTGAAAGAATTAATAAGCTTAATATACAAACAGTTCTTACAAATCAGTAATTAAAAGGTAAGATAGTCAATAAAGATGTTCAAACTATGTGATTAGGAATTTCACATAAGAAATTTGCATACATAATAGACCACTGGAAAGAAAGGATAAGCTGTACCCATTATAAAATAAATACACATTGTTATCCATTAATTTCTTATTTCATGTATAAAATTGTAATGTTAAAAGATGAGAATGTGTCCAATTAGAAAGAATGGAGGAAAAAGTAGACTCTCATATACTGCTCATGGGAATGCAAACTTGGTTGTTTAATGCTAGAGATGGGCATTCATATTTTAATCTTGATGAATGGTGACCTCTGCTGTCATGCAGCGCATGCAATTTTCCTATAATGCTGCAGGCACAATGGTCAATTTGACAATTACTATCAACAGCCTTTAGGTTTTCCATGCATTTTGAAAAAATAATTCTACTTCTAGAAAAGGATTTTAAAAATAACTGTGGATACATGCCAATATTTATCTATAAAGATATTTGTAACTACTATTTATAAACAAGAAATAATTTTGAAGTCCAACAGTAAGGTTTGGATAAATAATGGGTCCATTAAAATATGTTATAGAAGAATATATAACATGGCATAAAAATGTTCATGATTTGTGTTAACTGAAAAACAGTGTTATAAAACTGCCTTCCTAGTTGTGTCTTAAATTTGAAAAGACCAAAAGGATGAACAACAAAATGTAATTTTGTTGAAGGACTGCAAATGGTTTGTATTTTCTTCTTTCTGATCTTTATTTTTTAGTACAAACATATATTGCTTTTGTAATAAAAAGTTGTATATATATATATATTAAATGGGCACAACAGTTGAACTTCCTATTTTTAAACTTGTAGTAAGAAATAAATATGTAATATTTTAAAATTTAGGAGTCTCACCTAGATACTTCTCTGCATATTCTCTGAATATTCATTTAAAATGCTGTTCATTGTATTTGGAATTAACCCATTACTATGTTTCATGTTTTTTGTCATTAATTTTTTACAGTGCCTCATTGCAGAAAATGTTGTCTCTATTTTGCACATGACAAAACTGAAGCATAGAAAGGTTAAGCAACATGCACAAAATCACACAGTTCTTGGGTGATAGAAACAGGACTAGAAACTATTGGTCTCTCCCTTACCCCACAGATACTTTCCACTCTGTAAGGAGCCTTCTATTAGTCAGGGGTCAACTTATTCATAAATTCACCACTGCTCTCACCAAGAGTGCCTCTAAACTGCTGCCTTCCAAACTTTGTGTTGACATGGCAAGAAGAAAGGAAACCTTATTTAGTCATGACATCCTGTGTTTTTTTATTTTATTTTTGGAGAACTGATGACTAGGGAGGAGGTGAGATGAGGAAGGGAAGAGAACATTTGGATGTAGCTTTTCAGGAGCTCTAGCATGATTGCTGAGAATAGACAATGTGCAGCTTTTCTAGCAGCCAAGGGCTAGTTTCAAACAATTGTCCAAACTTTCAGTATTACTAGGGGAACAAACATGGTATAGTAGAAAGGCTTTGAAGTTAGAAAGTCCCATATGTGTGACTTTGACTAATTCACTAAGTTTTCTTGAGCCTCTGTTCACTACCATCCCCACAAAAACATGTGATGACTTTATGCCATAGGGTCGTTGAACGGCCAGTTTCTAATTCATGAACTGAATTAATCCTTTTTTTAATTGATTAAAAAATCTTAATATTTTACAATTCACTACAGCCTATAGTTAGTTTGTATTTTTTGCCCCAGTACTACCCTATTATTAACATCCTGTAATAACATCCTATAATATTATCATCCATTTATTCTGATTAGTGGAAGGACATTCTTATATTTATACTATCAGACACATTCATCTGCTTCAGGGTTCACTATGCTTTATAGTCTCTTGTTTCATTGTTTAACTTCCCTTCCAGTGACTTACACAACTCTAAATTTTCCTTTTCAACCACCATCATACCCCCACATTGGCACTGCTAATTATATTCACTCCAATGTGCTTTCACCACCTCCATCTCACTCCAAACATTTACAATCAATCTTATTACAAATTTTGCACAAATTAAGCCTCTGCTCCCCATTCTCTTTCCTCATTTTATCTTCCATTGACCATTCTTCTAGACATTAACTCCATGACTTTCTTCATTTATGTTTAGGTTTTTGATCCATTTTGAGTTAATTTTTGTATAAAGTTTTAGCTAGGGGTTCTCTGTCTCATTCTTTTGGATATAGAAATCCAATTCTTCCAACATCATTTGTAAAAGAGACTGTTCTGTCCCAGCTGAGTGGGCTTTGTAGCCTTGTCAAAATCAATTGACCACAGAGGGGTGGGTCTATTTCTGAACTCTCAATTCTATTCCATTGATCTTATGTCTATCTTTATGCCAATACCATGCTATTGTGATCACTGTAGCTTTTTCTTTTTTATGATACATAGATGACACAAAATGTTACATTAAAAAAATATAGGGGATTCCCATCTGACCCACTCTCCACACCCCCCTTTCTTCCTACATCAACAACTTTCATTAGTGTAGCACATTCATTGCAATTGATGAGTACATTTTGGAGCACGGCTACACAGCATGGATTTTAGTTTACATTGTAAGTCAGGAAGTGTGAGTCCACTGATTTTGTTCTTTAATTTTTGGTTCGTTAGGGTTCCTTTACCTCCTAAATAAATTTGGTGATCGACTTTTCTATTTCTGCAAAGTAGGCTCTTGAAATTTTGATTGGGATTGCATTGAATCCGTAGATCAATTTAGGCAGACTTGACATCTTAATGATATTTAGACTTCCAATCCATGAACACAGAATGCCCTTTCATTTGTTTAGGTCTTTAATTTCCTTTAGCAATGTTTTGAAGTTTTCTGAGTACAAGTCCTATACGTCCTTGGTTAAATTTAATGCTAGGTATTTGATTCTTTTAGATGCTATTGTAAATGTGTTTAAATATGTTTCCCACTCTGCTTGTTTCTGGTATAGAAACACTACTGATATTGTATATTGATCTTGTATCCTGCCATTTTGCTGACTTATTAGCTCTAGTAGCTTTGTCATAGATAATTCCAGAGTTTTCTAAATATAGGATCATGTCATTTGCAAATGGTAAGAATTTACTTTTTTCCTTTCTGATATGAATTCATTTAATTTCTTTTTCTTGCCGAATTGCTCTATCTAGAACTTCTAGAACAATGTTGAATAACAGTGATGACAGTGGGCATCCTTGCCTTCATCCTTGTCTTGGAAGGAAAGCTATCTTTCAAAGTGTTTTTTACCAAGAAATGATGCTGGATTTTAAAAATTCCTTTTCTGTATCAATAGAGATGACTGTGTGATTTTTCTTCGTTGATTTGTTAGTGTAGTGTATTACATTAATTGGTTTCCTTGTGTTGAATCACCCTTGCATAACTGGAATAAAACCCACTTGATCAGGTGTATAATTCTTTTAATATGCTGTTGGATTGGATTTTCCAGTATTTTGTTGAGGATGTTTGCATTTATATTCGTTAGAGAGATTGGTCTGTAATCTTATTTTCTTGTAGTATCTTTATCTGGCTTTGGCATTATTAGATTGATGTTGGCTTCATGAATTAGGTAGTTGTTCCCTTCTCTTCATTTTATTGGAAGAGTTTGAGCAAGATTGGCATTAGATCTTCTTGGAATGATTGGTAGAATTCACCTGTGAAGTTACTTGGTCCTGGGTTTTTCTTTGTTGGGAGGTTTTCAATAACTGATTCAATCTCTTAAGTTGTCATTGGTTTGTCAAAGTTCTTTATTTCTTCTTGAGTCAGTGTAGGTAGTTTTTGTGGTCCTAGAAAGTTGTCCATTTCATCTATGTTGTCTAATTTGCTGGCATACAGTTGCTCATAGTATCTTCTTATGATCTTTTTAATATTTTGGGCTTAGTAGTAATGACCCCCTCTCATTTCTGATTTTATTTATTTGCATCTTTTTTTTTTCAGTCTAGCTAAGGGTTTGCCAATTTTGTTACTCTTCTAAAAAAACCAACTTTTGTTTTGTTAATTCTCTTCTTTTTTGTTCTCAATTTCATTTATTTCTGCTCTACCCTTTGTTAGTTCTTTCCTTCTGCTTGCTTTGGGATTAATTTGTTGTTCTTTTTTCTAGTTCCTCTACATGTGCAGTTATGTCTTTGATTTTAGGTCTTCTTTTTTAATGTTAGCACTTAGGGCTATAAATTTCCCCCTCAGCACTGCCTTTGTGGTGCCCTATGGTTTTGTTTTGTTGTTTTTTTTTTGTTGTTGTTGTTATTTTATCCCTTCCTCTCCCGTGGCTTTTTGCATGCTGTCTGCTCTCTGTGTCTATTCGCTGTGTTTTCTTGTGTGTCTGTATTTATTTACTTTATTTCCCCTTCCCCCTTGCGGCTTGCTTACTGTCTGTTCTCTGTGTTCATTTGCAGTGCACTCTTCTGTGTTTTTACTTGTCCCCCCCCCCCCTTTTTTTGTTGTTGTGTCACCTTGCTGAATTGGCTCTCTGAGTTGCCTGAGGGCTGGACAGCTCTCTGCAGCGTGCGGGTGAGCCTGCCTTCACAAGGAGGTCTCAGGTTCATGGGAGCCCAACTGATTGAGCCACAGCTGCTTTCCTCCCATAAGTTTTGATATGTTGTGTTCTCATTTTCATTCATCTCAAGTTATTTACTGATTTCTCTTGTATTTTCTTCTTTGACCCACTGATTGTCAAGAGTGTGTTGTTTAACCTCCATATATTTATGAATTTTCCTGTTTTCTGCCTGTTATTGTTTTCCACCTTCATTCCATTATAATCAGAGAAAGTACTTTGTATAATTTCAATTTTTTAAAATTTATTGAGAGGAGGTGGGGCAAGATGGCATCTTGAGTGAGTGCACCTTACGGTCTCTCCTGCAAAGAGGTGGCAGAGTGGGGTTGGAGTCTTGCTGGAGCGGGTTGTCTTGGGGGCTTGCCAAGCGGAGTGTGTGTGCACATTGATTTGGAGAGAGAGTGGCAGAGGTGGTGCTTGCTAAATTTAGAATTGTGGCTTACAAGTACAGAGGTCAGAGTGGCCGAGGTGTTTCCTAAGAGCTGTCGGTTGTGCGGTGTCGTTCCTGGGCCCCGTGGTCCCCAGATGCATGGTCCCAGGTCAGTGTCCCCTGAGCCCCCATAGCCTATGTGTCCTGGGTCTGCCAAGTCCCGGACTTCCCTTTCCCAAGTCCAGTGCTGCCAGAGTTCTGGGATTGCCTTAGCCCACTGGTTTTGAACTGACTCCGTGGGTGGGAGGGATTCGGTGGGGGGTGCAGTAGGGGGGCCTGGCTAGTGTGGGTTCGATTTTCTGGGGTTCCCCCCCCCTTTTTTCTTTTTTTGCACTTGGAGGAGCATACCGGCTGGCTAGGGGAGAGTCTGGGAAGAGGGAGTGGTGAATCTGCTGAGAAAGCCCGATTCACCTAAATACCCTGGGATAGGAAACTTGGCCTGGGAGAAGGTGGAGTCAGAAAATCAACTAGCCCTCTCATAACACACCTAAAGGAGAGGGACTATAGGAGTTGCTTTCCAAGCCTCCAATATCATACTTGGGGTTCCTGGTGAGGTGTGGGTGCTCTCTCTCTGGAAATTAAGAGTCATTGTTTTTTGTGCGGAGCTGATTCAACAATGGCCCACTTGAATCTCCTACCAGAATTTTCAGGCAGCTTTCCTGCTGCCTGGGAGAGAGGGAAGTGAGGAAGGGAGAAAAAGGGAATGTCAGATTCCTAAGCATTTTATTTAACTATAAACAGGATTCTTTGCTTGAAACTTTCCCTAGTATTTGGTTGGTTTTTTCTTGTTTTTCATTCCTCTTTATCTCCACCCCCCCAGGCCCTTTTTCTTTCTTTCTTTTTCTTTTTCCTGCTTACTTCCCCACTCCCTTTTGTCCCTTTTTTTTCTCTTTCTTTCTTTCTCTGCTTTCTTATTCTTCTTACATTAGGTGCTGCAGGGAGAGCTTCACATTTACTGTATTTCCTCATCCTCCATTTACTCTTTTCTGTGTGTATTGATTTTGACCACCAACACTATTCCCTTTCCTCTACATCTTTCTATCCTCCATCATTGATTGATTCTCTTACATTATACCTCTCTTTGTTTGCCCCCCTAATTTTTTGACTTTTTATTACTAATATCTTTGTTCTGTTTTCTGCCTTATATTCACTCTTTATATTATTGTCCTCTCTTTTCTCTTTCCCTCTCTCCTGAACACACAGGCTTTTTAATTCACACTGTATTCCTCCCCATGTTCAGATTTTTATGTACTCTACTTTTCTTAATGTTATAACTCTACATATCTTACATGAGTCTAATACCCATTCTCCTATATCTCACATAGTTCCTTTGTTAATATTTACTATCAATATTACTATTATTCATTGTCTTTCTTACTCCTTTTGCTTTCTCTGGCTCTAATATTTTCCTTCAAGGGTACTTAGCCAACAACAAGGAAATAGAATAAGAAGAACAAAGTGACAAAGAGAAGACTTAATATGCATGCAAAAAACAACAACTAATTAAACTCCAAACTAGACAAAGAAGCTAAGTTACTGACTAAACCCATCAAGATAAAATGATGAACAGACAGCAACAAAAAACTACAAACCAAACCAATAATCAGGAAAACATGCCCCAATCCAATGAACAAACTGAAAACCAGGAAGAGGAGCAGAACATTGAACGAGTAATTAAAGATCTCAAAACATATATTAGGGACCAATTTGATGAGGTGAAGGAAATGATTAAGAATATGAAGAAAACAATTGGAGAGAATACAGAAGAAATTGCAATCATACACAAAAATATAATGGATATAATGGTGATGAACAGCACAATTCAAGAAATCAAAAATACACTCTCAGCAAATAACAGCAGACTTAAAGAGGCAGAGGAGAGATTAAGTGACATGGAAGACAGTACATCTGAAATCAAACAGATAGTAGAACTGGTCAATAAAAAGATAGAAAAAAATCCAGCAGGGGCTTAGGGACCTGAATGATAGTGCAAAACATGCAAACATACGTATTATAGGCATCCCAGAAGGAGAAAAGAAGGGAAAGGGGACAGAAGGGATGTTGGAGGATATAATGGCTGAAAAATTCCCAAACCTATTGAGGGAGATGGATGTACATGTCCAGGAAGCACAGTGCACCCCAACCAGCATAAATCCCAACAGGCCTACCCCAAGACATATACTTGTCAAGTTATCTAACACTCAAGACAAAGAGAAAATACTAAAAACAGCAAGAGAAAAGAGAACCATCACATACAAAGGAAGTTCCATAAGATTATATGCTGATTTCTCATCTGAAACCATGGAGGCAAGAAGACAGTGATATGACATAGTCAAGGTACTAAAAGAAAAAAAAAATTCAACTGAGAATATTCGATCCAGCAAAGTTCGCATTCAAAAATGATGGAGAGTTCAAAATATTCACAGATAAATAGAAACTAAGAGAGTATGCCAACAAGAATCCTGCCTGTCAAGAAATACTAAAGGGAGTTCTGCAAGAAGAAAGAAAAAAACAAGAGAGACAGAGTTGGAGGAGTGTAAGAGCAACTAAGAAGACAAAAACAGAAAAAGGAAATCAAACAGAATATGACAAACACAAATCCAAAGACAATGTGGCTAATATAAGTAATTCCTTGAAAATAATAACACTGAATGTCAATGGATTAAACTCACCTGTCAAAAGACTCAGACTGGAAGATTGGATAAGGAAATATGACCCATCTATATGCCATCTGAAAGAAACACATCTTAGACCCAGGGATTCAAGGAGGTTGAAAGTGAATGGCTGGAAAACAATCTTACAAGCAAACAATAACCAAAAAAGGGCAAGAGTAGCTATATTCATATCAGACAAAATAGACTTTAAATGCAAAACAATTGTGAGAGACAAAGATGGACACTACATATTAGTGAAAGGGATAATCTTTCAAGAAGAAAGAACAATCATAAACATTTATGCTCCTAACAAGGGTGCCTCCAAATATGTGAGGCAAAATTAAGTGAAGGAATAGATGCCTCTACAATTGTAGTGGGGGACTTAATACACCACTGTCAACTTTGGACAGAACATCTCAAAAGAGAATCAATAAAGAAACAAAGACTTTGAACAATGTATTAGAGGAGCTGGACTTAATAGACATATACAAAATATTACACCCAAATACAGCAGGACATACATTTTTCTCAAGTGCACATGGATTATTCTCCAAGATAGACCACATGCTAGGACACAGAAAAAGTCTCAATGAATTCAGAAAGATTGATATCATACAAAATAATTTCTCTGACCACAGTGGAATGAAGCTGGAAATCTGCTAGGGCCAGAGACCCTTATCTGGCAACCAGATTTGGAATTTAACAACACAGTCTTAGAAAGAGAGTGGGTCAAGGAGGAAATCTCAAAAGAAATTAATAACTACCTTGAAACTAATGAAAATGATAACACAACATATCCAAACTTATGGGATGCAGCAAAAGCAGTACTGAGAGGAAAATTTATAGCCATAAATTCATACATCAAAAAAGAAAAAAGAGCTAAAGTTGAAGAACTAAATGCACACTTGGAGGAATTAGTTAAAAAACAACAAACTAACCCCAAAGGAAGAAGAAAGAATGTAATAACAAAGATCAGGGCAGAACTAAATGAAATAGAAAATAAGAAAGCATTTGAAAAAATAAACAAAACCAAGAGTTGGTTCTTTGAGAAAATCAAAAAAATTGACAAACCCTTAGTTAGATTAACAAAGAAAAAAAGAGAGAAGATGCAAATACACAAAATAAGAAATGAGAAAGGAGATATCACCACTGACCCCACAGAAATAAAGACTATCATAAGAGGATACTTTGAAAAACCATATTCCAACAAATACAACAATTTAGAGGAAATGGACAAATTCCTGGAAACACATAATAAGCAGCCTACATTGACAAAAGAAGAAGTTGATGATCTCAACAAACCAATCACAAGGAAAGAGATAGAATCAGTCATTAAAAACCTCCAAACTAAAAAGAGCCCTGGGCCAGATGGCTTCACAGGTGAATTCTACAAAACAGTCCGGAAAGAACTAACACCACTCTTGCTTAAACTCTTCCAAAAAATTTGAAATAGGAGGAACATTGCCTGACTCATTCTATGATGCCAACACTACTCTAGTACCAAAGCCAAACAAAGACACCACAAGAAAGGAAAATTACAGACCAATCTCTCTAAAGAACCTTGATGTGAAAATCCTTAACAAAATACTTGCTAATCATATTCAACAACACATTAAACAAATTATACACAATGACCAAGTGGGGTTCATTCCTGGTATGCAAGGATGGTTCAACATAAGAAAATCAATTAATGTAATACACCACATAAAGAGATTGAAGGAAAAAAAGCACATGATCATATCTATAGATACAGAAAAAGCATTTGACAAAATACAGCACCCTTTCTTGATAAAAACACTGCAAAAGATTGAAATAGAAGGAAACTTTCTGAACATGATAAAGAGTATATATCAAAAACCCACAGCTAACATCATTTACAATGATGAAATCCTAAAATCTTTCCCTCTAAGATCAGGAAAAAGACAAGAATGCCCACTATCACCCCTCCTATTTAACATAGTCTTAGAAGTACTTGCTCAAGCACTGAGGCAAGAACCAGACATAAAAGGCATCCAAATTGGAAAAGAAGAAGTCAAAATTTCACTATTTGCAGATGATATGATCCCATCCATAGCAAACCCTGAGAAGTCTACAACAAAGCTTCTAGAACTTATAAATGAGTTCGGTAAAGTTGCAGGTTACAAAATAAATGCACAAAAGTCAGTAGCATTTCTGTACACCAATAATGAGCAATCTGAGGAGAATATCAGGAATGAAATACCATTCACAATAGTAAATAAAAAAAATCAAATACCTAGGAATAAATTTAACTAACAACGTAAAAGACTTATACAAAGAAAACTACACAACAGTGTTCAAGGAAATCAAAGAAGACCTAAATAAATGGAAGAATACTCCCTGCTCATGGATAGGAGGACTAAATATTATTAAGATGTCTATCCTACCAAAACTGATCTACAGATTCAATGCAATACCAATAAAAATCAACACAGCATTTTTTAATGAACTAGAGACACTAACTATGAAATTTATTTGGAAAGGAAAGAGGCCCCAAATAGCCAAAGACATATTGAAAAAGAAAAATGAAATTGGAGGAATCACACTATCTGATTTCAAAACATACTACAAAGCTACAGTAGTGAAAATGGCACGGTATTGGCACAAGGACAAACACACTGACCAATGGAACCAAATTGAGAGTTCTGATATAGATCTTCATATATACAGTCATATGGTATTTCACAAGGCCACCAAACCCTCTCAACTGGGAGAGAATGGCCTCTTCAACAAACAGTCCCTGGAGAACTGGATATCCATATGTAAAAGAATGAAAGAGGATTTCCAACTTACACCTTATACAAAAATCAACTCAAGATGGATCAAAGACCTAAATATAAGACCCAAGACCATGATGACCTTGGAAAGCAAAGTAGGGAAGCATCTACAGAAACTTGCAATAGGAAATGGCTTCATGAACTTCACACCAAAAGCACAAGCAGCAAAAGAACAAATAGGTAAATGGGACTTCCTCAAAATTAAAGCCTTCTGCAGCTCAAAGGAGTTTGTCAGGAAAGTGAAAAGAAAGCCTATACAATGGGAGAAAAATATTTGGTAATCATATATCTGATAGGAGACTTGTATCTTGCATATATAAAGAACTCCTATATCTTGAAAATAAAAAGACAAACAGCCCATTTTAAAAATGGGAAAAAGATTTGAACAGACTCTTCTCCAAAGATGATATACAAATGGCTAAAAAACACATGAAAAAATGCTCAAAATCCCTAGCTATTAGGGAAATGCAAATCAAAACAACAATGAGATACCATCTTATTTCCATAAGACTGGCAGCTATCAAAAAATCAGAAGACTACAATTGTTGGAGAGGATGTGGAGGAATGGGAGCACTCATCCAAGGCTGGTGGGAATGCAGAAGGATCCAGCCATTCTGGAGGACAGTTTGGTGGTTTCTGAGAAAACTAGCTATAGATTTGCCATATGACCCAGCAATGCCACTGCTGGGTGTATATGCAGAAGATCTGAAAACAAGGACACAAACTGATATATGCACACCAATGTTCATAGCAGCACTATTCACTATTGCCAAAAGTTGGAATCAACCCAAATGCTCATCAACAGATGAATGGATAAATAAAATGTGGTATATACATACAATGGAATACTACTCAGCTATAAGAACAAATACAGTACAAATACATGTGATAACACGAATGAATCTTGGGAACCTTATGTTGAGTGAAGCAACTCAGGCATTGAAGGACAAATACTACATGACCTCTCTGATATGAAATAAGTAAACCAAGCCGTCTCAGAGAGCTAGAGACTGGATGATAAACTTTAAGGTAGTTGGAGGGTAGAGGAAGGTTGTACAGGGAAGGGACAAAATGGGGGCATAGGGATAGCTTTGGGTGGGGCTGTGTGGGTTTTAGGGGCACTAGGGATGGGAGGATGGGTCAGATTGCCCAAGAAATTGGGGAGAGAATGAGGGGAACATTTGATCATGGGAGATTATCAGGTATGTGGTTGAAATTGTGGTGCAGAGAAAACTCTTTAGAGAATGTAATATGGAAGTTTGCCTGCTTGGGATGCTTGGGGGGGGGGGGCATATGACACAGGGCAAGCTTCTGGGGAGTGTGTGAGTGCTCATTTTGTCATAGTGGAGTATATCATTGGGTGGAGACCCATACAATGAGAGTGAAGATATACCCACATCCTGGGGAGGACTGATGTTCTCAAATAGGGGGAATTGTATCTCTTGAGAGATGATGGCTCCCAATGGGTTAGGGCAGTCAAGTATGTCAAGACCTCAGCATTTTTGCAAGTATCTCTGAATATGGTCCCTCAAGTAATGAAGATTGATTGTCATGGTGGGCCCTGAGGGGAGGGGGAAAGAGGTGTTGAATACATGGAATCAGGGTAACTGTGGGGCAATGGAAGTGTTCCACAAGATCATGCCATGATGGATATAGGTCATGTTAAATTACACCAAAAAAGTATAAAAGTCTATAGTCTAAAATATAAACCATAATGTAAACCCAAATGGAACCATATTTAAAAGCTATCATTTCAATATCTGTACATTAGCTGCAGCAAATAAATATGAACATGTAAAAAGATCACTGTTGGGGAAGGGACAAAGGGTTTGATGTTGGATATGTGGGAGTACCATATATTGTATATGTGAATTAATGTGACCTAAAACTTACATCAAGAGAAACTTAATAATCAGGGGAAAAAAAGAAAGAAAGAAAGAAAGGAGGTAGACACTGAGGAAGAAATGGAAGAAATTGCTTTGCCACTGTACATACAGGGCAACAACTGTAGCAGTGATGAAAGGCAACATGTCAAAAACAAAGCTTTTTCATTTTTTCATTTCTTTGATACCCCAATTTATTTTTCCTTTATTTAAATTTTCTAAATTTCTGTGTATTCTATATCTAACCTTTAAACCCATCACTATATTCCATTTTTCTATTACTGGAACCTGGCAATATATTGGGCTTCTTTTTTTAAGAAGTTTTGGACTACAGAGAAGTTCAACTATGGTGGGGGAGGTGCACTTGTGTGGGGTGTCATTGGTGGGGGGCACATGGTTGGGAGGGAGTTCTCCAGGGCATGTATACATAGTGGATATTTTCATAGTGGTTTCAGCTGGAAATGACAGATGAGAGAGGGATGAATTCCTGACTAGGGGAGCTCTATCACATGCCCCAATGGAACAACAACAATCCCCCAAGTGCAATGGCAAAGATGAATAAAGATGGATGGTCCAAAGATGAGCCCTTGATACTGATGGCTCTGATTATGAGCCTGTATGCCTGAAATATGAATGAGACCTATAGCTGTGGGGTGTCTAAGAGTTACCTCCTGAGAGCCTCAATGTTGCTCAAATGTGGCCACTCTCTAAGCCAAACTCAGCATGTAGATGCATTGCCTTCCCCCCAGAGTGGAACATGACTCCTGGGGATGAGCCTCCCTGGCACCAAGGTATTACTACCAAGCACCAGCTGATGATGTAACTACAAAAAGACCACGAACAAAGAGGTCAGCTCAGACCAGCAGAATATCTCAGCCTACATGTAATATCAGATGTTAAAATTGCTTTTGACTTTGGATAAAAAGGGGGAAATGGAAAGGACAAGTGAGTTTATATGGCTAAGAGTCTACAAAAAAGAGTTGGGAGGTCATCAGGAGGTAATTCTTATCCATGCCTCAGCAGGGAACCAGAGACAGCTAAGGTAGATGGAAACCCAGGTGCTGGTTCTCCTGAGGGCTGCAGTGACCTACAGGTTCTATGGTCATAGCAGATGGCTTTGGAGTTCATGGCCATGTCAGTTGGCCCTACTTTGGAGTTTGTGTTCCTGAGTGTGATGGAGTTGGACTCAGATATAACCTTTCTACACATGCCTCTTCTATTACTTTTACTGGACCTGTGGCTGGCATTTAGGTTGGTGTATACTCAGGTGAACTGAATCTCTGAACTGTCCATGTGATGGCCAGGCCCTGGACCTCAGCAGACTTGCATCTTCTACCCTCTGGTTTCTTGTACTTAGCCTGGCCAGCTGATAGGGAGGTGAAGAGGGTCAACCACCACCACACAGGGAGCCAAGAGTGCCTACAGCTGCAAGTAGGAGAATTGCATCCATCATCCATGTGCAATCTAAACCCCCTCTTGATGTAGAGGGGGACTGGACATAGCCATCCCAGGTCCACAAGATGGAGGAATAGAGTATGGATTAGAGTGGACTTACTGGTGTTCTGCTGGGGAACTATTATGATTTGTAAGGGAAGAAATTGTAGTAGTGATGTGGAGAGAATGGCCACGGTGGTGCTGATGGTTGGGAGAGGGAAGAAGAGATATGGTGTGGGGGCATTTTCAGGATTTGGAGTTGTCCTAGCTGGTGCTGCAGGGATGGATGCTGGATGTTGTGTGTCCTGTCATGGCCCACTGGATGGACTGGGGGAGAGTGTGGACTACAATGTGGACCACTGCCCATGTGCTGCAGTGGTTCTCCAGAATGTATTCGCCAGGTGCAGTGGATGTGCCACAATGATGGAAGAGGTTGTTGAGGAAGGAGCGGTAGCGTGGGTGGGGTGGGGGGTATATGGGGACCTCATATTTTTTGAATGTAATATTTAAAAGAAAATAAAGAAGAAGAAAAAACAAACAAAAACAAAAAACAAACAAAAGAATTTATTGAGAGCTGTTATGTGACCCAACATATATTCTATCCTGGAGAAAGATACATGAGCACTTGAGAAGAATGTATATTCTGCTGTTTTGGGATATACTGCTCTAAAAATGTCTGTTAGGCCTAGCTTATTTATCATATTATTCAAGCTCTATTTCCTTATGTATCCTCAGCCCAGATGTTCTATCCAAAGACAAGAATGCTGTAGTGAAGTCTTCCATTATTACTGTAGAGACATCTATTTCTCCCTTCAATTTTGCCACTGTTTCCCTCATATATTTTAGGACACCATGGTTAGGTGCATAAATATTTATTATAGTTATTTCTTCTTGGTGAATTGCCCCTTTATTAATATATAATGTCCTTCGTCACCTCATATAACAGTTTTGATTTTAAAATCTATTTTGTCCAATTGTGCAGCAATTTGAACTCTGTATGCAGTAACTGTTTGCATACAATCTTTTTCCAAACTTTCACTTTCACTCTATTTGTATCCTTGCACCTAAGGTGACTCTCTTGTTGACAGTATATAGACGGCTCATATTTTTGATCCATTCTGCCAGTCAGTGTCTTTTGACTGAGAAGTTCAATCCATTAACATCCAATGCTATTAGTGTAAAGGCAGTACTTACTTCAATCATTTTATCCATTAGCTTTTGTACGTCTTTCTATTTTCTGTCTCCTTACCCTTTTAATCACCCTTACTAATAGTCTGCATTTCTACACTCTCCTCCAAACCTCTCTCCCCTGTCTTTTCTTTTGAGGCTGTGGCACTATCTTTAATTTTTCTTTCTGGGCTCGTCTCTGTGTGATGAACTCTCTATTTCTGTTTATCAGTGAAAATGTTAAACTCACCCTCATCTTGAAGGACAATTTTGGTGGATAAATTTTGGTGGCAGGCAGTTTTTCTCTTTCAGTATCTTAAATAGATCATACCACTGCCTTCTTGCCTCCAAGAATTTCAAGGAGACATCTGAAATAAGTCTTATTGGCTTTCCCTTGTATGTGTTGGATCACTTTTCTCTTGCTGCTTTCAGAATTCTCTATCTTTGGCTTTTGACATTCTGAATAGTATGTGTCTCAGAATAAGCCTATTTGGATTTATTCTGTTGAGGGTATATTGCCCTTCTTGACTATTAATATTTATGTCTTTCATAAGATTTGGGAAATTTTTGGTCATTTCCTCAAATATTCTTTCTGCCATTTTTCCATTCTCTTCTCCTTATGGGACACCCAAGACCCATGTAATTGTGCATTTCACACAGACATTCAATTCCCTGAGACCCTCTTCAATTTTTCCATTCTTTACTCTGTCTGTTCTTCTGTGTTTTCAAGTTCAGATGCTCTGTCTTCTCATTCATTGATCTGTTTATCTGCAATTTCCAATCTCTTTGATGCCTCTAATACATTTTAAATCTCATCCAGTGTATATTTCATTTCCATAATAAATATAACTTTTCTTTGAAAGCTTTCAAAATTAAAAAAAATAAAATTTTATTGAAGTATATCATTCATACATGCAAGTACATAATAAGCATATAGCAAAATTTGTGAATTTATGAAACAAACATGCTTATCATCATACAAGGCTCCCATACATCTCCCCAACATTAACAACTTGCATTTTTGTGAGACACCTGTTACAAAGTATGAAAGAACATCATCAAAATATTACTACTATAGCCCATACCTTACATTTGGTGTATTTTTCCCCAACCCACCCAACTATTACAACCTTATATTAGTATTACATATTTGTTATTATTCATGAGAAAATGTTCTCATATTTTTCCTGTTACCACAGTCCATCATCAGCTACTGGATTCACTGTATTATACAGTCCCATGCTTTGTACAATCCATTCAAAGTGTACAATCAGTGACTTTCATTTTTGTCACAGACTTGTGCCATCATTACTTCAGTCACTTTTAGAACATTTCAATTACTCCAAAAGGAAAAATCCCATAACCCCTTATATCCTGCTATTATTGTCCATTTTCAACCTACATTCTATTTCCTAGTAACTTATATTCTAGAATTTACCTCTGTGAGTTTACTCAACTTATTTAGTTCATATTAGTGAGATCATACAATATTGGTTCTTTTGTGTCTGGCTTATTTCACTCAACATAACATCCTCTAGGTTCATCCACATTGCCATATGCATCCCAATTTCATTTTCTATTTCTTCTTACAGCTAATTAGTATTCCATTGTATGTATGTAACACATTTTGTTTATTTGTTCTTCCATTGATGGACACTTGGGCTGGTTCCATATTTTAGCAATTGTGAATAATGTTTCTATGAATATCAGTGTGCAAATGTCAGCTTGCATCCTTGCTTTCAGTTCTTCTGACTATATTCCTAGTAACAGAATTGCTGGATCATATGGCATTTCTATATTCAGCTTCTTGAGGTACTGCCAAACTGTTCTTCCATAGAGGCTGCACCATTCTACATTCCCACCACCAAACAGTGAAGAAGTGCCTCTGTTTCTCCACATCCCTTTTGCACTTGTAGTTTTCTGTTTTTCTGATAGTGGCCATTCTATAAGGTATGAAATGGTATCTCTTTATAGTTTTGATCTTCATTTTCCTAATAGCTAGGGGTTTTAAGCATTTTTTTTTCACATGCTTTTTGGCCATTTGTATTTCCTTCTTGGAGAAACAGCTATTCAAGTATTTTGCCCATTTTTAAATTGGGTGGCTTGTATTTTTTTATCTCTGAGTTCTATGTTCTCTGTATATAACATGGATATCAACTCTTATCAGATATGAAGTTCCCAAATATATTCTCCCATTGAGTAGTCTATCTTTTTACTTTCTTGCAAAAGCCAAAAAGAACTAAGTGTTTTAACTTTGAGAAGGCTCCATTTATCTATTTTTTCTTTTATTGCTCTTGCTTCAGGTATGAGGTTTAAGATACTACTGCCTACCAGAAGATCTTGAAGATGTTTTCCAACATTATCTTCTAGGAGATTTATGGTTGTAGCTTTTATATTTAGGTCCTCGATCCATTTTAAGTTAATATTTATAAGGTGTGAGATCTGCACCCCATTAGTGAATCCCTGATAAGCTGGGCAATTTTAAAAAACTCAGAATAAGTTGAACCAAAAATTAAAGAAGAGCTGTGAAAATAAACATTAAGTAGGAGAGAGAAATTGACTATCAGAGTAAATTCACCAACAGGCTGATGCCTAGACATCAGCAAAAAATTACAAGCCATACTAAGAAACAGGAAGTGATGGAACCATCCAAAGGAACATTTAAGAGAACTAATCAATGATAATCACACATATCTAGCAATTCAAAGAGGTGAAGGAAAAAATGACTAAAGTTTTAAAGGATATTTTTAAAAACACACAAATTACTTGGTGAGCATAAAGAACAATTTGAAAGCCTGCAAAGAGCTGTAACAGAACTTATGGGAATGAAAAATACAATGAATGAGATTAAAAATACATTAGAGGCATGTAGTAGCAGATTTGAATTGACCAAAGACAGAATTAGTGATACTGATGACATCTGAACTTGAAAAGACATGAGAACAATAACAGAAAAGAATGGAAAAAAAATGGAATGGGCCTCAAGGAACTGAATAACAATATGAATTACAGAAATGTACACATTATTGGTGACCCAGAAGGAGAAGTAAATAGAAAAGGGGCAGAAAGAATATTTGAGGAAATAATGACTGAAATGTTACCAACCCTTATGAAAGACATGCATATCAATATCCAAAAAGGACAAACATACCCAAAACAGAATAAATCTGAATAGATCTATACTGAGACACCTACTATTCAGAATGACAAATATCAGAGACAAAGAAAGGATTCTGAAAGTAGCAAGAGAAATGTAAAGCAACACATACAAGGGAACCTTAATAAGATTAAGTACCACCCTCTCATCAGAAACCATGGAGGCAAGAAGAAAGTGGTATAGGTATTGAAAGTACTGAAAGAGAAGAACTGCCAGCTAAGAATTCTGTGTCTGGCAAAACTATCCTTCATAAATAAGGATTAATTAAAAGTCTTCACAGACAAGCAAAAATTGAGAGACTATGTTACCAAAAGACCAGAATTAAAAGAGATAGTAAAGGAAGTGCTGTAGCCTGAAAGGAAAAAACAAGGGTGAGAGACATGGAGAAGGGTATAGAAATGAAGATTTTCAGAAGGGTAAATTAAAGAGTAAAAAAGACAGACAACAGTACAATATGACAACAGAAAGCCAAAAGGTAAAATGGACAAAGTAATGTCTTTACAGTAATAACATTGAATGTAAATGGCTTGAACTCTCCAATCAAAACATGTAGATTGGTAAAATGGATTAGAACAATGTGCCAACTATATGCTACCTACAAAAGATTCACCTCAGATGTAAGCACACAAGTAAGTTGAGAGTGAAAGTTTGAAAAAAAAATATTCCATGCAAATTACAACCAAAAGGGATCTGGAGTAGCAATACTAATATCAGAAAAAAATAGATTTTAAATGCAAAACTGTTATACAGGATGAGGAAGGTCATTATAATAAATAAAATGGGCAATTCACCAAGAAGAAATAATTATAATAAATATTTATACACCTAACCATGATGCTCCAAGACACTTGAGCATATGCTGGCAAAACTAGAGGGAGAAATAGCTATCTCTACAATAATGGGGACTTCAATACACCACTCTCAGCATTGGATAGAACACCTGAACAGAGAATAAATTAAAAAAAAAAAACAGTGACTGTGAATAACATGATAAATGAACTAGACCTAACATTTTTTTTTCAAGAAAAGACTAATTTTTTTTGAAAATGAGATTTTTTATTGTCTTTTTTTAAGAACAATACATAGCTCACACAAAATGTTATATTAAAAAATATAAGAGGTTCCCTACACCCTCACTCCTTCCACATCAACAACCTTTTTCATCATTGTGGCACATTCATTGCATTTGATGAATACATTTTGGAGCACTGGTACACAGCATGGATTGTAGTTTACATTGCAGTTTACATTCCCCTCCAGTACATTCAGTGGGTCATGGCAGGATATATAAGGTCCTGCATCTGTCCCGGCAATATCATTCAGGACAACTCCAAGTCCTGAAAATGCCCCATATCACACCTCTTCTTCCCTATCCCTACCCTCAGCAACTCCCGTGGCCACTGTCTCCACATCAATGATACAATTTCTTCCATTGCTAGAATCACAGTAGTTCTAAAGTAGAATACCAGTAAGTCCACTCTAATCTGTATTTTATTCCTCCATCTTGTGGACCCTGGGATGATAATGCCCACTCCATCTCTGAATTGAGAGGCATTTTTAAAGCACTACACCTCCAAAGAGCAGGATATACATTCTTTTCCACTATTCATGGACCTTCTCCAGGATAGACCATATGTTGGGTCACAAAACATTAAAATGATTGAAATGAGGGAAAAATAGGAGTAATTTGGGGGCATTTTTGGGACTTGGGAATTATCCTGAATGACATTTCCATGACAGATATAGGCCATTGTATATCATGTAATAACTTGCAAAAATGTGTGGGAGAGAGTGTTGTGTTATAGTCAGGAATTTTTATTATGAACTAATCAACTGAGCTTGAATAATGGTAGGGGGTGATGATTTCTAAATTTCAAGCATTTTTGTGAGCTCGCAAGGTAAATTTGTCAACCAGTGGTCACCAATGGTAACTGTGAAATGATAAATGAAAAAATAATTAACCAAAGGAGCAATTAGCTTACTTGTTTGAGGTAGACAGAAAGAATAATTGGTGAATTTGTCTTTACTTGCTCTGCATATTAGCCTGTACTTCTAAATTTATTCATTAAGTATATAAAACCTATATAACAGTTGATCGTACTTCGTGAGATTATTACACTAGAACAATAGACAGGTGATGATAGGAATGGGCCGAAGAAGGGGTAGGGTACATGGCTAACAGCAATCAACATGTGGAAATCTGTGGACACAGAGTAAATGGAGAGGGTGTTACCCCAGAAATCTACATTTGGAAAGGGTCATGGGCCCAAGAAATCCTGGTCCCATCCATATAGACAGACAAGTTTGGGGAAAACATAAGCAAGTAGAGCACTATGGAATAAGCCCAATCCAAAGAAAATGTCTGCCTTGGCCTGAATGGTAAAAGGGGTAGACCAGGGCTTGTCCACATTTTCCCTTGGCACTACTGACATTGGTGGCAGGATAATCCTTTGTTTTAGGGGGCTGTCCTGTGCATTATAGGATGTTTAGAAGCAACATTATCCTTTACCTAGTAGATGCCAGTAGCACTTCCCAACCTCTGAGCTGTGAAAACCAAAAATGTCTGCAGACTTTTCAGAATGTCTCCTAGAGGCAAAATAATCCCAAGTTGAGAACCACTGCAGCAGACAAATACAGGCTTTCCTTAAAGTGTTTATGGAGAGAAGGTTAACCATGACAATTCATAAGCTTATAACATCAGAATTCTTTAACATAGTTTTAAGACTTCCAATTCTATATTGTTATTATGAGGAGAATTAATATCCCCAACTTCTCTAGTAGACCCAGACAGCAATTTAGAAAAAGAAAAAAAAAGAAAAAAAAAGACTTCCATATTCCAGATCAGGAATTGTCAGGGTTATTTTTCTTTAACATTCATTGGAAATAACATGCAAAAAAGTCTGCACACTGAAAAATACAAGCATTTTATGTAAAGAACAAAGACAGTTTTGAGTTGAAGCATGCCAATATTATTTGCTGCAGGCCATGTAATCGTGTACTGTAAGTATAAATTATATGCAACTAAGCTGTATGGTAATTCCATAAACCTGCCACACACTGCTTCCAAATAATACATCTGAAACAAATAAGTCAAGTGTGCTTCACACTACAACAAGGTATAAAACTGGGGGGAAAAAATCAATGCTAATTTCTTTCTTTTGAAGTTCATACTGAATTTCCTGATGAATACTTTTCCATCTTCTTTCAGGTTCATGCCATAAGTGTTTCTGGCTTCCACATGAATAATCATCTTGTAGGTAACAGCACCACAAGACCTGAATGGTTTGGATGGAATTCAATTTTGAGATCCATGAGAAAGTTCCAGTTTGACTCATTGTGATAGTTAGGCTCATATGTCAACTTGGCCAGGTAATGATGCCCAGTTTTTTTGTCAAGGAAGCACTGTCCTAATTGTTACTGTGAGAGCACTTCATGGACTTTAATCATCAGGAAGTTGATTCATCTATGGCTGATTACATCTACAATCACCTGAGGAGATTGCCTTCAGCCAATGTGAGACATGTCATCCAATCAGCTGGGGCTTTATATGGAGGAGGACGATTTCAGCAGTCAGAAGAAAGAATTTCCATCTCTACAGTCAGCCAGCCTTTCTTGGAGAATTCATCAAAAAACTTCATCAGAGTTTCTAGCTTACAGCCTGCCCTACAGAATTTAGACTCATGCACTCACAAAATTGCATGAGACAATTTTATAAAATCTCATAATATTTATAGATAACTTCTGTCGGTTGTTTCCCTAGAGAACCCTGACTAAAACACCCATATTAGAAAACTTTCCATGAGAACATTTGCAGGTTTTAAGAAGCATGGCAGCTTCCTTATATGATGGGAAGATGAAATTAGGAATGAGATGGTCTCAAGTTCCAAATGAATGCAGGAAGGTGGCCCCAAACTTTTCTGAAGATTCTGAGACAGCTAAATGATCACCACCTATGGAATGACAAATGTCATTTTCAAGTTGGTAATATATCTATAATTTCCTAGTTATATGCCTCATCTTCCTCAAGTAAGCCTTACTTTCCTTTATTAAAACGTTAATACAGTGTCTGCTTTCTTAGAGTTGTGAAGATTAATTAACTGATTTAACCCATGTGAAGAAGTGAATGGTGTGTCTGACTAGTAGAAAGCAATCCATAAATGTTAGCTATTACCCCATTGTTAATATTAGTTAGTAGTTATGCATGTGTCATACTTTAATATGATCTCTAGACTTTTATTTCTTTTCTCATATTTGTAGCCTCAAGTTCTCAATTATGAAATTTACATAAAACATGAGAATAAAGTAACCATGATCACAAGATTTAGTTCAATATGAAAAATGATTATTTCCCCTAAATAATAATCATTATTGCATTGGAAGGATTATGAACACTAGAGATACCCTGAATAGGTCAGCCTGTGGGGAATGAATGGACAGCCAGGAAGATTATCCCAATCAAAGATGGTCTAGTTATAATTAACCACACATTCAAATTATGGACAGATAATTTATATCATCCAAAATAGTCACAATTCCATTAGAAGTTACCTTTATTTCATATTGCATATTTAGAATTTACAAACAGCTACTGCCTCACTATTTCAGAAATACTCCACAATTTTGGGCAATTTTGACATTTAGTTTAAATATACTTTCTATTATAAATATGCACAGAAGCGATTTCATTATTTCACTAGCTCAAGTACTGAGATGCGTTTAAGGATTTATTTAGAGTAGCAACTTTTCAATTTATTTGCATAGCTATTAATACATTCTAGATCACTAAACCTGTCCTTTTTTGTAGTAAGATTTTTAGCTTTGCATCATTGGAAATAACTACTGGAAGGTAAGATTTATTTTAAGGTCAATGGACCATAATACGCAGTTGTTTTTTTATCATGTGTTCGAATAAGAACAGGTTTCCATTTTAGAGGACATAAAATAAATATGTTACCATTCACCTCAAGGAGTCCAAAAATCTTATGGTTATGCTGGGAGGTTGACAAGACATGAGGATATTTGCAGGGCACATTGTAGCAATTCATGTTTTTTCCATGATGAAAAATGCCTTTTAAGAATACTTAAAAATATGGGCACCAATCAGCTCACAGAGGATATAAAAAAATTCAAGAGAAAGGACAAAACAAACAGAAAATAAAAAAAAAACATCAACTTATAGCTAGAAGAATCTACTAAATTCACATCATTTCAACAATTACTTATCTGGGAGCTATTATGTGCCTTATACTTTGTAGAACCTTGTGTTCCTCAAAAACTGCAGAAAGGTGAAAAGAAGAAGAGGGAGGAAAAGGAGGAAAAAAGACCACTCTTCTCCACTACCCCATAGGAGTGTTTCAGGAATTTACAACATTACATTTCAGTTAAGGAAATACTATAAAGTCCCAAAGTTAAGTACACTTAGCAGATTCACCTTTTAATTACATTAGGAAGAAGGATTTCTAATTACTTAGGAGAATTTAATCTACTTTGAAAATCGGCAGAGCCAAACATCTCCACCAGTATTCTGCTCCTGCTGTGGACAGTTACTGTTAGAGGTTTGCAGTGATTACCAGGTCATAAGGCTGTGGAGCCATTCTGATTGATTGAGCAAGCTGCCTATGTGTGGAAGACAGTGTATCTCCCCCAAGAATAAGCCATATCACCATGGGAATGGAGCAGATAAGGACCCTCATCCCTTCTGGGTCATCAAACCCTCCGGTATTCCAAGAAAACCCTACCTCCCAGCCCACCACCCTCAAGCCATACACAAGAAGAATTCACGTTTACAACCCTTTATTGACCCAAGGCTGTACTCTGCACCTTAACCCCCTCCCCATGAACTAACATTTCCTTGCCTTTTGATGTACTGTATAAATTCTCACCAGCACTTTCCACGAGTGGGCTGAAGTCTCTTCTTCAGACCTCCTCCATTGGGAGAACTTCTCAATAAATTTTCTGCCTGTGGTCATATCAGTCTCCATGTCCCAGTGAGCGCTGTTTTTCTCCAACAGTTATTGTGTCATATTCTGATCACCTGGCAGAGCATCCTCCTCACTTTTTGCTTGATATGCTATTAATATTTAAGAGGGGAAAGTGCACCAACATCCCTTCCTTCGTGCCTTCCTAACTGCCCAAGACACTTAATGCATGAAAGACCACTTCAAATGGAAATGTAACCTCAACAGGAAGCTCTCAGAAAGGCAGGCACAAGGATACTCACAGTGGCTCATAATTTCTTGGAAATGGTTCCACTCTGGCTAAGGAAAACACTTTGGGCAATGCGAGTTTAATGGCACCATAAAAATAACAAGGCAATAAACAAGCCTCAGGTTTAAGAAGCAGGCAGTGGGGAGGAACAGTCAAATGAACCAAATTCCAACTAATGGCACATTTAATCCAGGTTTCTCAATTCTTCAAGGTTCTATTGTTTTCAGTAACCCTGAGGGTTCTCTACATTCTAAAACGAATAAAAGGTGATAGACTACTGCATTCCCATTGCTCTGGAAAGTGCCACTACCTACCTTGCAATTTTAGGTGGGAAAATTGGGTGGGAAGAAGGAGTAGAATGCAAGAACACTTTAACGCTCACTACAAATATGAATGAACTCCTCATGATTTCCAACATGTGTTTAACAGGTACAAAGTTGCAGGTATAAGGACAGGATAATTCACAAATGTGGGGAAGGAATCATAGATTATTCAGTTTAGAGCCAGAAGTGATTTGGTCCCTTATTTTTAATGTGAGAAACTAAGGCCCTGAGAGATGAAGTCCCTGGCCCAAGGCCCCACAATGTCCTAGTGGGACACAGAGGCCTAGAGCCTAGATTTCCTGTTACCTCTTTTCCTTCCTAAAATCCATGATCCAAGTTGCCAGGGGTGACTGGTGTGTGGAAATCAAGATTGTAACCATTTTTAAGATGTAAAATGAAATAGTAATGTAAGTGCAGTCTTTGCTTTTTCGCTCCTCAAGTCCAAAGGAAATAAATTGCTTTACTCACCTACAGGGAAAAACTCGTTCATTTTCTTTTTGTAGATTTTGAAGTCAACTTCTAAGAAGACACAGAAGATGATCCGATCCACCTAGAGGCAAACGAGACATACAAAATGAAAGGAAATATGGTGACTGCCTTCCCAGAACATGGTTTTGGAACTAAAACAAATGGGAAAATCTTATATAGATTTTTGGAGCTATATTGCTAACTACATGAGAGCATTGAGTTCAATTCAAGGTTTAATGTGTGTTTGTGTGCTCTTTATGTAAATAAACCCATGGGCTCTTCAGTGGAAAATGTTATATAAATCAAATATGAAATAATAAATGACAATAAGCCACTTTGAAACCAGCTATAAATAAGATCTAATATTTCAGCAGGATACCTAGACTTTATGTCCTATAAAACAGCCACATGGGAGGTATACAACTGAAATACCAATAAAGTAAGACAGCAAAGAGCTCTTTTTCCTATTCTTGTTAGACAAATATTTATCAAACCTGTTAGTATTTGAACAAGACCTAAAAAGCTTTCATGCAGTTTAATTTGCATGAAGTCACTTGCTTTTAGCTTGCTTACTCAGAAATGCAACAGAAATATAATTAGTTGACAGCTGCAAGAGGTCAATGTAACATTTAATTTGGTGGATATTGTTGAATAACTAAATGCCACCTCAAGAGTAAAATGTGTGTGTAGTCCCTTTAATAGGTTTCACGAGAGCTTCTGCATGTAAAGAGTTCCTTTGAAACAGAATAATCTGGTAAGTGGAGGAGAGAGACAGCATATACATAATAGCTCACGTATATCTGATATTAAATCAATGATTCAATTTTATGTCCTGAAAATAAATACCCCTTTAGTTCCTTTATTTGAGCAATAAACAAAAAGTTACAATTACTCAAACAATCTATCAAACCATGACTGGCAAATTGAATAAAGCAGCAAGTGAGACAGTTCTCCTGGTGTTGGGAATAAAAGTGGGGTGAGCATAGGGCAGGGCAAGAAAAATCCAAATGAATGCTGTATCTAACTCCCTAGCTCTCTAACTGTGGCATATGGATCCAAGCTAGCTAAATCCAATGGTTCCCTTTAGGAGAGTAGCTCTGTAGGGAGAAGCAGGTAGGTTGAGTCATAAGGACTCACTGATAGAGCCCAGAGTTAATCCCCAGCACAAGCCTAGACTCTCTCTAGGGTAGACCTTTCTGTGCAATCGCTGTACGTTTATGGCAAAATCACCCTTTGGCGACTGTGATTACAGTCCCCATAATTTACCACATTGGCTGGATTAAAAGAGGAAGCATTTGGCCTTCAGAAATGGAAGAACTAGAGTAGAAATAACCATGTTTTCTTTTTCCTGAATTCACTTCATTGTCTGTAGTTCAGTCTTGTTTGTATGTCAACATTTTCTACAAATGCAAAAGCTGTCACCACTTTCTGGCAGAACTATTAACTTAATTGAAGGAATGATTAACTCCTGTCTGCAACATGGAATGCACATCTCCATTCTCCCAAAGATAAGTTGATATGTTTATGCCCTGTGGTAAAGCTCAAAATCAATGTTGAAGGGTAGAAGTGAGTTACCAAAGTACAAATATATAACATTATTTCTTCAAATTTTTAAAACATAAAAGTACAAATGTATAGTTATTCATTCATAAGTACTAATATACAGAAACATACTTAGGAATGCTACACATGAACTTCAGGGAGGTGATAATTTCTGGAAGGAAGGAAAGGTAAGGGGATTGAGAGGAAGGACTACAACTGAACAGTTAACATTTTATTTATTTAGAAAAAAAGTGACAGGAAAAATATGGCAAATGGCTACTAGTTATTAACTATGGTGGTAAGTATGTAGCTATCCATACAATTTCCTATACTTTTCTGTACTTCAAATATATGTATACAGAAATGTATACATGAAATACTTCATGGTTAAAAGTCCTAAAGTTAATAAGATTTTGTGTTCAGTCTTAGACATACTCTATTCTCAAACCACAATGAACTACTTGTAGTTCTCAAGCACTATAATAATTCTCACTTCTCTACCCATGATAGTTGAACTTTCCCAGGCCTCAGTGATCAAATTATTCCTAAAGTCACCTAACTGAGATTGCCAATTAAAACAAGAAGATTTGTCTCAAAGCAGATCTAAGAACACAAAACTAGACAGTCTTCTTTCTATCCATTTCTATTTTTGAATGTTATCTGGTACAAATTCAGGGAGTTAAAAAAAAATAAACCCACATGTTCCTTGTGCACATGTGTATTTCAGTGTTAATGGTATTGACGGCTTTTAAGTATACTTGTCTTAGTTTGCCAGACTACTATGAAAAATACCACAATGGGTTGGCTTAAACAATGGGAATTTATTGGCTCCCAGTTTCAGAGGCTAGAATGCTTGCTTTTCCTGGGTTATTAGCATTCTGGTTTGTGTGATATAAACCTTGGGGCTCTTTGGCTTGAATCCCTGCCTCGTTTCATGGGGCTATGTCCTTTCTTTTCTCTTTCAGATTCCCACTGACTCCAGCTTCTGGCTCTTCCCTGTGGCTTTCTCTATATAAAGCTCCAGTAAGTATTCCAGATTAAGATCCACTTTCATTCAGATGGGCCACATTTTAACTAAAAATAACAACTTCAGGACATCCTATTTCCAGTGGATTCACTCCCATAGGACTGTGACTGAAGATTAAGTACATGTCTAAACTGAGGTACGTAATTCAATCTACCACACTCATAAACATCACAGTGAACATATACTAATTTTTAAAATATTGCGAGGAGTTATAATCTACTTCTTAGCACCTTATACTCTGTTACTATGGAATTGGTGTATGTCCACAATTCATCAGGTTTGTTTATTATCCCAGAGAGAAGGTAGACAATGAGGGTGAGGCATTTTTATTTTAAAATAACTGAGTGGTCCCGTTTCCTACCATTAATTACCCTTACGCATAATACTGAAAATACTTAGAAGCAAGTTGAATAAAAGAATTAATCTTATTTACCAAATTCGTAGTATATGCATATCTTATACATTTTTATATATCTGCACAAACATTTGCTGGGGTTTTATTGGACAAGAGCTCATTCAGTTCACAAACTCTGTTTATAAAGTCACTATGGGCATTGATCAGTGACTGTAGCAAATTGTGTTTTCCAAGACAGCAAGCTACAAGATCTCCCATCCCAAAGACTCTTATAATTTGATATTGGCACTCTGCTCATTGAGAGTTGGGATCTATATTCCCTTCTCTTGAATTTGGGAAGGCTTGTAACTATGGAGGAAATGATGCTTCAAGACTTCTGAGGCCATGTCCTAAAAGATGATTCCATTTCTTCCTATCCACTTGGGGCACTTGTTCTTGGCACCCAATCATTATGCCATGAGGGAGCAGAGAGACCACACAGAGAAGTCATGTGATGACCCTTGCTGAAGCCCAGATTTCTAAGTGATGAACCTTTAGATGCTCTTGGGTCCTGGCCTTTGAGCCACCCCAGCTGGTGCCACACAGAGCCTAGACGAGCTATCCTTGATGAACACTGACCAAGTTGCAGATTCTGAGAAAAACATAGAAATAGAAAACTAGAACTCTGATATTCTTCCAGTTTCTTTGAATAACGTCTTTCAGAGTCTGTTTTATTTTCCAGCTACATAATACTAAACCCCTGTTAAAACCTCAGACTAAATAGAGCAATGGAGCAAGTAGAAGCCACAATGGAATAACAAGAAGAATATAGGAAACCAATTGCTACATACCTTTTAGAGTTTGGAAAACTGTCTTGTACTCAAAAAAAAAAGATCCTGCATGCTACCTTGAAGTCCAAGATTAATTTCATAAGAACCTACAACAATGCATCCGTATTGAGGTCCAGAGGCATGGTTTTAATTTTCCTTTTGTGTTAGGCAAGAGAACAATTCTGTAAAATGTTAATTCTTGAAAGACTCATTGATTCATTCATTCATTCATCAGATATTGACCATTTTCTATGTGTTGAGCCAAGCCTATATGCCATTCTCATGAGAAATATCCTTGAACCCAGAAATTAAGTGATTTGTACAAGGCCAAATGATTAAACAGCAGCAAGAATTCAGGTGTTCCAACATCACACCCAGAGAACTTTCTGTGGTAGCACCCAGATTATTGGGTTGAGTGTCTAGGCTTGTCATTAGCTTGTGCCATTGGATTATCCATCATCTCTTAGGTTCCAGTTTTCACTTCTTTATGAAAAAATGGATTGAACTATATCATCTCCATAGTTTCTTCCTTTTCTGTAATTCAGTGCTAGTCTGTGTGGTAGGTCTGGACTGTGTCAACTTAAGTTGGAACTCCATCTCCCTGAATTTTTCTGGTTTCAGCTTGGGCACCAAAAATTTGCATGAGAGTTGGAAGACAAGAGGTGCAGCTGCAGCCTCATAATCAGAGGGGGGTGTCAGGCACCAGACTCTGTGGCAGGTCCTGCACAGTGTTTCTCATCTGCTGGCTCACGTGGGTGTCAGGGAGCAACTGGGCCTATGGCTACTCCAGTTTCTACTGATCCTCCTCATTCTCTGAGCTTCCTGAGTCTTGAATGAGGCACATGTGCAGCTCTGCAGAAAAAAGCACAGCTCCTTATGCAGGACATCAGAACTTTCTGGTTTGATGTAGTTGGAGACATAGTTCCAGTTTGTCCCTATGGCTCTAGTTCCTTCACGGGCTCCGTTTAGTCCTTGCTCTTTTCTACTTTGCAACCAGCTTTTCGCTTGACCATCCACCGTACTCTCATACAAGTACTTCAGGCCTGTCAGATGCAGAGGCCATTCATCAATTTCTTTACCAGCTCTGTTTTGGGGCTCTGGTTAGGGGCTTTCTCTGCTCAACCAGCCATCTCCTTCTGGACATGCTCCCACAATTGTATACAATTCAATCCCTATAATTCTTAGTCCATATTACGCAAAGGGGTCTGCTTTGCCAATTAAACTACAATTTATGTAGTCTTTAATATCATTCCATTGAATATCATGTAGAGGAATACAATGAAGTGCAAAAAAATAATAATATCATTCCCTTTTGGAGGTGTGTAACCTGTCAAGGCTACTCAAATTCCAATTACTTCTTTCAACATGACATCTTGGTGAACTTCCTAAAGAGTACATCTATTCTTTTGTGTTAAAAAGACTGTTTTGTACTTAAAATGACTCATTCTTTCTTTGTGAACAAGTTGTCAACAAGCTCAGAGGGATTTCTAGTCTGAAACATCATGGCAAATAATACAAAGGGCAATATTAACATATTTAGGAATTAACAACTTGACTGTGTTATTATACCTTAAATAGAACTATATGGAGAACTGGGCCATACTCAACTTTGCATTCCCAGGGCAACGCGTAGGTCCTGACACCTAATAGAAACTCTGAAATATTTGCAGAGTAAATGTTTAGGCATACAGATTTCACTAAAATGTACATATTTCTCAAGGTTTTTAGTTCCACAGCCAACATAACACTATTAGGAGGTAGATTTTTCTTTAAGTTTTACATATGACTTGAGAACAGAATTACAAAGGAATCTGGATGCTTTTGCAAAATAGAAAATCACTATATAAAGGTCCTGAGTCATTTATTGTCCCTGCGTCATTTTTTCCAACCGAACTATATTGAGTACAATGACTTCTCAGCCCAGTACTGATGTTAGTATGTAGAGTGTTTATTAGTTTCACAATAGCAACAATGATGCCCTGTAAGCTAGAATATATGCAAAGTTAAAAGCTTTATAAAATGAAAAAAAAAATCAAGCATTGTCAAGAATGTGGATTCATCAGAAATTTCATATACTATTTTGGGAAATAAAAATTGGTACAACAATTTTGGAAAACTGTTTGGCAGTATCTATGAAATCAGTTGAATATATGCATATTCAATCCTGCAACTTCACTCCTGGGTAGACACCCAGCAGAAATGTGCACATATGTTTACCAAAGGATACATCCGTAATGTTCATAGCAGCATTATTTTTAATATCCCCAAACTGCAAGCTACTTAAATTCCCATAAATTGTAGAATGGACAGATAAATTATAATCTATTCATACAAAGGGCTATTACACAGCAATGAGAGTGAAACTATTACAACTATACACATGAGTATAGATGTAACCCACAAAATATAATGTTAAGTGGAAGATTCCAGAAAAAAGAATACACATTGGATGATTCCATTGCTGTAACATTCAAAAAAAAAGGCAAAATCATCTAAGATGTTAAAATGTTTTAATAGTAATTACTCTGGGGTGAGGGTTGTTGAGAAAGGATCTACAGGAATCCCAGGGATGCTGGTTTTTAAATCTGGATGCTGGTTCCATGGACGTGTTCAGTTTGTAAAAGTTGACAAACTTAGTATTTGTGCACTTAACATTTGTGTTCTTTTCTGTATGCATGTTATACTGCACTAAGAACTTTTTAAAAGGTAAAAGTCTTATGGGACAGTTATCTTGGTCCACAAACAAAAATCTATTTTCATTGACCAGAGGTTAAAAAGTACCCTAAAAGCTGACCTTCTAAAGGCGACCTCTCCATCTCTTTCGGCTGAGGCTAACTGTAGCTCACCCATCAAGGCATAAAGGAGTAAAGAGGTATTTCTTTCACCAAGACATCCATTAACACACAGTTGGGGGTTTTGTGCTCTATAAACATGAGGACATAAGTTCGTCTTTTTCAGCATCATGCCCACTGCCCTGAGAGGGTTACACAGTGAGGCAGGGTTTGGAATATCTACAGCCGACCTCCATTTTTCACGGCTACCAGTCACAGGGCAGCTGACACAGCCAAGATTACCGTGTGTTCAGCGATACTGGGAGAATGAATGGATTCTGATGAATGTAATTTGCTTCCCCGATGACAAATGGCAAACAGACAGAGGTCTGGTACGCATGCAAATACTGCTTGACATAAGGACGAGCGGAGGACTAGTTGCGCAAACACAGCCGTGCGGGCCATGGAGTGAAACCCCAGCCATTCCGAGAGAGAAACCAGTGACTTCACCAGTGCAAGCATTCATATTGGGATATGTTCACAAAACAGCAGCTATCTCTAGTACGTGAATTAAATTTCAGGACTTAAGTATTAAACTTGTAACAAGACAGATTTTGAGAGGGGCAGAGGGCCAGGGTGTTTGTAGCCTGCTTGTCTATTTAACCTTGGGTAAGTCAAGGTTAAATAGTGTAACAAATGGATGATGTTTCTATTGATCAATTGAAATACAAGAAGAATTCAGGAGGCCTGGGTCCCAGACCCTTAGCTCCCATCAATTGGAGTAAGGGAAGGAGAGCAATCTCCCTTTCCCCCAGTGTATGGATGTTCTATTGCTGCATTACAAATTACCACAGACCTAGTGGTTTAAAACAACAAAAATGTGTTATCTCACAGTTTCTGTAGGTTAGAAGAGCAGGCACAGCATGGATGGGCTCTGTTCAGAGCCTCCAAAGCTGCAGTCCGGGTGGCAGCTGCCCTGCGTTCTTACCTGAGCCTCAGGTCCTTTCCCTAGCTCATCTTGATGCGGGCCGAATTTAGTTGTTTGCAGCTGTAGGACTGAGGTGCACATTTCCTTCCTGCTTATCAGCTGGGTGCTCCTTTCAGTTCCTAGAGGGCTCCTGCATTCCCTGCCCTGTGTCCCTCTGCATCTTTGAACCAGTAAAGGTTTGCCAATTCCTTCTCATGCTCTGAATCTCTGACTTTCTTTGTCTCTGACTGTACATTCCATATTTAAAGGATTCTTATGATTAAGTCAGGCCCACCCAGGCACATCTCCCTATTTTAAGGTCAGTTCATTTGGGACCTTAATTGGATCTGCAAAATCCCTTCACAGCAGTACCTCCACGAGTGTTTGGTTGAGTAACTGGGAGGAGGTATGTGTTCAGCAGCATTCCAGAATCTTGTGGGCCACCTTAGAATTCTGCCTCGCATGTTGGCCACAACCATCACACAAAACTTTCCCTACATGTTCAGCAAAGGGCCCACATGCAGTAAATGCCCAATAAGTAGTATTTATTTATTCATGAAGATATTGCTCAGCAAGTGCCTGGAAGCACCCGGCACAGGGCCTGGCATACAGAACGTGGGCAGTGAGTGCTCACCTGGTGACGCCCACGTCTACCCCTGTCTTTTAAACCAGGTCAAGGAGCACTGTGAGCTACATGGGATCAGCAGCACTTTCTCTGTTGGCTCCTCTGAAAGGCCACTTTCTTCCAGCTTCAATTTTGTGGAGGAATTCTATCTTAAGAGAAACATTTACAAAAATGACTTATATTATATTTAAGCAGCTCTTTTTTGCGTGACACTCTCAGCCAATGAGAGAAAGGAAGAAAGGGGAAGATGACAAATGGGCTGCAGCCATGGAAGAGATGTCAAAAAGTCGACAGGAGTCCCTGCCCTCTTATCTTATAATATCCTTGTCAAGTGTCTCTGAATACCATTCTTTGGGTGCTTCCCTGAGAGTATTAAGAATGTTCACACTTGTGAAGCCCACCACAAAGGCAAGTGTTTTAATCTCGAAATTAGAAAATGGGAACATTTTTCTTGCCACATTCTCAGAGACATTTGGATAAGTTGGAGGGCATTTATAACCCATAGACATTCAAAGGGCATTTTTTGCATTTTGAAATTGCTTCTGTGTGCATAAAAAGTATCCTTTATTTGGGGGGAACTTTTGCAATTCTAGTTCATCTGTCACTACTCTGTGGCAGCCCAATTCTGAGTCTTCTTGTTTTGTTTTGATAAATTGCTCTTTTAAACTTTTGTTCAACTATAAGGAAAAAAATGGTCATGTATCGGAAGAGCCAAGAGTTATTTTGGTTTTGAGCTGGAGGCTCATTTGTACGAGTTCATTTCCAAGCCTGCTTCATATCGATCAAAATGGACACCCTCACCAGTGACATCTGTTGCAAACCTTGAAGCTGCTCCATATGTGTAGCACAGAGCAGACACACATACATATCACACACCATAAAAAGGCTTAGTTCCTGCAATTGTAAATTCCAGAATGGCAAGCATGACCTGCTCTGTCCTTGTAACTAAAGACATGCTGGGATGAAATGACAGTCAAAGATAGAGAACAGGTATTACTGCTCCCTTTTCACAACGGGAGAAGATGCTGTGGTATGCTACTCATATCTGCCCCCTCCCCTCCGGAAGTCATTCTTCTAGTTGCTCAAAGGTGCTGGCAGCTGACAGCTCTGAGGAGTCCCTCTCAGGGCATTGTCCTTTGCTGAGGAGACCATTTAACCCACATGCAGCTTCTCTTCCTAAAGTCAGCCTGCTACCAATGACTGACTATTGCAGCAGCCCAAAGGCCCAGCACCCATTCCTCAATTTGATGCAACTCTGAAGGGCCATCCCAGCTCCAGAGTCCCTAGTGGAGTCAGCCACAGTCCTTGCTGTCTCACAGTTTAGCTCTCTCTTTTCCCCATTCAGTTTCCCTCATTCTAGTCCATCTTCCCCCAGGTAATGATTAAGAGGATGATCATCCTTGCAAATCTCCATCTCAGAGTCTTCTCCCTGGGAATCTTGATCTATGACAGCCCTCTATTTTTGGCAGTCTCAATTATTTTCTTCCCATGCCCACTTCTCACATAAGTCAGTGTTGCAAATGGCACCAATCACACATCAAGCCTGATGCCTGTCCAACAGGTGACTCTTCTACTCCCTCCTTGTTTACTAGTAATTGAAGGAGCAACCACATTCTGTGCTTGGATTGACTAATGGTTAAAAGGCCATGATTCATTTGGTGGAAGGGCCTTCAAAGGCAGCAAAAGCCTGCAAAACCCCATCCAATAGTATTCCTATGCCCCCATCTTATCCCTTTCCTGTGCAACTACTTACCGTTACTTTATCATAGATTTCACCCATGTAGGCATCAGCTCACAACCTTCCTCTGTCCCCCAATTTCCTGTAAGCCTTTCATCCAGTCTCTAGCTTTCTGAGACAGCTTGGTTTGCTTATTTCATATCAGAGAGGTTCAATCATTACTATTTCATTTTCCTACTAATTGAATTTGGCAATATATTAGGTTTCCTTTTTAAAGAAGTTTTAGACCACAGAGAATTTCAACTATGGCAGAGGAGGATACTGGTGTGGGGTGTTATTGATGGGGGACACATGGTTGGAAAGAGTTCTCCAGGTCATGTATATAGGATCCATAAAGATGTTCAGATATTCATTGGGTATTTTCATAGTAGTTACAGTTAAAAATGACACCTGAGGGAGTGCTGAGTTCTTAGCCAGGGGAGCTCTGTCACATTCCCCAATGGAACAGCAACAACCCCCAAGT
This sequence comes from Dasypus novemcinctus, assembly GCF_030445035.2. Taxonomy (NCBI): domain Eukaryota; kingdom Metazoa; phylum Chordata; class Mammalia; order Cingulata; family Dasypodidae; genus Dasypus; species Dasypus novemcinctus. The sequence continues at coordinate 14,319,461 of NC_080696.1, read as the reverse complement.
GCAAGGGCAAAGAACAGTGAAGGATGGTCTAATGATCAGCCCTTGATACTGATGACTATGCTTATGAGCCTGTGTGCCTGAAATTTCAACTAGGCCTAGAGCTGCAGAGTGCCTAAGAGTTACCTCCTGAGAGCCTCCATGTTGCTCAAATGTGGCCACTCTCTAAGCAAAACTCAGTACATAAATCCATTATCTTCCCCCCAGAATGGGACATGACTCCCAGGGATGAGCCTCCCTGGTGCTGAGGGATTACTACCAATCATTAGCTGGTCATGCAACTAGAAAAAACCTTGAATAAAAGTGGTATAATGGTAAAGAAAAATGAGTTTATATGGCTAAGAGTATTCAAAGAGACAGAAGGTCATCAGAGGGGTTGTGCTTATGTATGTCTTAGCAGGATCCCAGAGACAGCCAAAGTAGATACAACCCCATGTGCTCCTAAGGGTTATGGACACACAGGTTCTATGGTTGTGGCAGATGGCTCTGGAGTTCAGTGCCTTGCCAGTGGGCCCTACTTTGGAATTTATGTTCCTGAGTGTGATGGAGTTGGACTCAGATGTCACCTTTCTACACATGCCTCTTCTGTCCCTTTTACTGAACCAGTGGTTGATGCTGGGGTTAGTGTATACTCAGGAGACTTAAATCTCTGGACTGTCCATGTGCCAGCTGGGCCCTGAACCTCAGTAGAGTTGCAACTCCTACTCTCCAGTTTGTTGGACTTACCCAGGTCAGCTAACAAGGAGGTGAAAATGGAAACCAAGAGTGCCTACAACTGCAAGCAGGAGAATAACATCCATCAACCATGTGGGATCTAAGCCCCCTCTTGATTTAGAGGTGGAGTGAACATCACCATCCCAGGGCCCACAGGATGGAGGAATAAAATATGGATTAGAGTGAACTTACTGGTATTCTACTATAGAACTATTGGGACTGTAGCAATTGAAGAAATTGTATCATTGATGTGGAGACAGTGGTCATGGTAGTTGCTGAGGGCAGGGTAAGGGAAGAAGAGATGTGATGTAGGGGCATTTTTGGGACTTGGAGTTGTCCTAAATGATATTGCAGGGTCAGATGCTGGACATTATATATCCTGCCATAATCCACTGAATGGACTGGAGGAGAGTGTAAACTGTAATGTAAACTATAAACCAAGTGGTGTAGCAATGCTCTAAAATGTATGCAACAAATGCAGTGAATGTGCCACAATGATAAAAGAGGTTGTTGATGTGGGAGGAGTGGGGTGGGGTGGGGTGTGGGGTATATGGGAGCCTCTTATATTTTTTAATGTAACAACTTTTGTGATCTATGTATCTTCTAAAAAAAGGCAACTAAATTTTAAAAATTAAAATAAAAAGGTAGCAAAAGCAAAATGTGATCTAAGCAAAATGGCAATAGATTCATTGAGACTGAAGACAATCGGACACTCACCCTTAGTGGATGATAATCTGAGAGTGTAAAGCTGGGCTCATGGGCAACTGTGCAATGACAAACATAAGAAGTAAGGTAAGGTATATATTAGCAGGGTTGAAGCTGCCCAGAGCTAAGACAAATCTTTGCAGATGTATGTCTTATTCTTTATGCTAGGTCTATCTTTCTGGACAAGGGTAATGTATTTTCCTTTGCATAAGTGGCAGATTATTTAGATAGGCTTTAACAAATCCACCAAAGAAAAGGTGAGTCCAGTCTTGAGGTGTGGTCTGGAGGTGTGGGAGTTACTGCGGTTCCCTGGTCATATCCCATTCCATCTTAGTCCTGTGTGTAAGCCAGGCAATGGCCAACCACCTGCATTCCTTTGTCTAAGGGCTTTCTTAAGGTTGGATGTTCTGTCCAAGAATCTAGCAAGCTGGGATTCTGGAGAATCAATGCTTCCCACCCCCATAGCACTCAGCCAATGACTGACCTGACAGGAGTTGATGTTTAAATACCCAGGTGCCATCACTCTTGTGTGGGAAACCTCAGAAGTTCCCCAGTGGATAAATTCTGGTTACCCAGAGTGGTAACATGCTTGGTGGCATGCTCTGTACTAGCCTTCTACAGCCCTACTTTCATCCTCAAATAAACTCCTTGCATTTCAAGCAATGTCTCAGGGTCTGCTTTTGGAGGAATCCAAATCAAGAGATGAGAAAATTGCTCAAATACAAACCTAATCTCTTAGCATCCATCCCATCAAAGGTTAATTTAAGATAAGTCAACTTCCAACTCTGTTAAGGACATAGACCTTCTTCCCACAATTTGCTATCACTTGCATGGTGCCCTCATTACTTTTAAACTCAGAAGACAGTGCCAAGAATAGGCCTTTTGACTCAACGTTCTTCACGATCTAGTCTGTGACATGAAATTACCCTTCCAATGATGGAGCTATTGTTTATCAAGGCACTCATGCAGTGCTCATGTCAACCCAGCGGCAACCTTCTATTGTATATTTCATACCCCGGCTTCTGAGAACACCCTGTTTCCTCTTTCTTTCATTTGATTAAGAACATCTGCAGAGGTGGTTCAGCTACAAAAGTTAATAATTACTCTTTTTTTGTCACAGTAATTAAAAATTTCAAGAAAGAATTGTCATTCATCACTGCTTATGAGGTTGCCCATGGGATAATGCTTTATAAAACCAGCCTATAATGACTTTTTAAAATATACCGTCATCGGGACAAGTAAAAATCTCTCCTCAAAAAGGAAATGCTACGCCAAGTCCTAAGGTGGCACTGATGCCTGGCCATGACGTGCAGAGGAACGGGGACCCAACACATTACTGGGCAAACTGTCCTGTGCGTTCTCCTTTTCTCAACATTTCCATTAGCATCTGACCTGCATGCAGATGCCATTTACAGTTCAAAGGAAGCTTATTAACATAGCTTCTAAAAGAGCGTTTCATGAGGACAAAAGCTGTTTTTCTCAAGCTGGTATCCCTCTGCAAAAAAAGGATGTTTTTGTTCAAAAGGCACCTCCCCCTCCCCAGAGAACAATCAGCCTTGAGTAATTTTCCATGGGCTTGTACAATATGAAGTTACAAACCAAATGGTTCTAGCACAAATGCCGGCTGATGGCTGGGTGGTGGCAGCTCTGGTGTCTAAATGTGTGTGCGGGTGTGTTAGTGTGGTATGTGGTGTGTGTGTGCGCGTGTGTATGAGAGAGAGAGAGAGAGAAGAGAAGAAAGAGTGCTCTCTCTGTGTCTCCTCTCAGCTTAGAGGACAGCAGCGCAGCCACCCTTCTTCATCCTTTCTCTCCTCTGGCATTCACTGTGCTCCAAATCACTGGTTGTTACTTTGCCTTTTTTTCTACTTGCAGTTATTTCACTTCAACTCTCATTTTTTATGCCCAGTAAGGAAACCCGTGCCCATCTTTTACTTTAGCTGTCTTTTCACTCAGCATAGAAGAGGGCTCGATTGTACTGCTGCACTGCACACTAAGGCCCTGAGTGGCCTGAGGACCACAACCCCAGAGTTGTCTCCAGGGACACCAAGAAGGAAGACCTGTTAAGGCAAAGGTAGAAATGGTGGCTCCTGGGACTCTTTCTGGAAGAAGTAGCCTCTCTCCTCTCTCTGACTCTGCCATATATCTGTTTCCCATACCTTCTTTCTAAACCCAAACTGGCCTTGCCCTGATGGGTTTAAACAAGGCTAGTCTCCACTACATATTTTGACATTTGAATTCACAGCTTAGAAGATCTGGTCACTTGTGTGCTTTTCCCATGTTTATCACAGAACCCCCCTGGAAGGCAGAGGAGACCCCTCAGGGACTAGGTGCCAAAGTTGTGCCTGCAAAGGCAAAAATGATTTCCCGTATGATCTTTTGTTTAATCTACTGTATAAAATGTTCATGCTTGTATGTAAATAAAAGTAATGTTTTCCCTCCAAATAAAGATTTGCTACCCTAGGAAGATGGGTTTGCATAGCAGCTTCAAGTTCTTCCTGGCACACTGCTCCATACCCTCCCTGGGTGTAGGACCCAAACCCAGCCTGAAGAGAAGCCAGTGTGCTTGCTACATCTGTAGATTTGCATGCTAGATAGATGGACAGATGGGCAGGTGATAGACAAGAGAGCTGAACAAAGACTAAACTTCCAGAAGTATCTCATTCAGATAGTACAGTCCCAAGGTATACGTTACTCTTCTAAACTCTACATTTTAAATTCATATCCATTATGAATATCAAAATCTTTTCCAGGGAAGGGAAGGGGAAGGACCCATGATGACTGAGCATCTCTATGCTAGATTGTGAGGTATGTATACGCTCAGATTACCCTGAACACTACCCTCAAAAATAAGTATCATTATACTAATTTTTCAGGAAGAAAGTCTTTTTCCTTTTTTTGTTTTTAAGATTTATTTATTTATTTATTCATTCGTCTCCCCTCCCCACCCCGGATGTCTGTTCTCTGTGTCTATCTGCTGTGTCTTCTTTGTCTGTTTCTGTTGTTGTCAGCAGCACGGGAATCTGTGTTTCTTTTTGTTGCGTCATCTTGTTGTGTCAGCTCTCCGTGTGTGCGGTGCCATTCCTGGGCAGGCTGCACTTTCTTTTGCACTGGGCGGCTTTCCTTACAGGTCGCATTCCTTGCATGTGGGGCTCCCCTATGTGGGGACACCCCTGCACTGCGCATGGGCCAGCTCCACACAGGTCAAGGAGGCCCAGGGTTTGAACCATGGACCTCCCATGTGGTAGACAGACACCCTAACCACTGGACCAAGTCCATCGCCTCTTTTTCCTTTTTAAACAAAGCAAATAAAAGAACAAAAGGCTAACCAATGAAATAAAAACAAAGAACAAAATAAGGAAAAGGTAAGACTAGAGCATAGAAATTTCAATTCCACACAAACTTTTTTTCACTGGGGGCATAGGGATAAAAAGAATAATAAATCAGGTATCTGCTAAAATTATTTTTGATAGATGGTAAGAGAATGAAATCTTTCTGAAACTAGCCAGCAGACACCCCACCTGGTATACTGAGTCTTGTTATATAACATCTGCTGCTGTAATCCCTTATAAATTTATTTTTAGATTTGAATTCCACTCTGGCATCTGCAATGCTATATGCTGCAGTGACTCTTTCCTTATTTTCATTGATGTTTCTAGTGCCAGTTACAGCTCAAAATTTAAGGTCATTTAAAATAGAGACACTGCTTGCATTTTCAGCAGGAAATATTTTTTTATTTGCATCTGTGCTTTATCCAATAATGTTCTGACAACTATCCTTCAGCAGGAGTACCCACATTACAAAGATGTGTAGGTATAATTGGCATGTTGGCACAATTTAGAATAACTACTCAATTGCTTAGAGAGACATTCCTAAAACAGCATTGCCGAAAGCCCACACTAAACTTCCCACCTGAAGTATGGATTTGTTCCATGGACTCCTTGGACATTTTATTCATTAAAACCAAAGAACCCCTTTATCATATCATTTTGGGAAGCCAAACTCTTAATTTTGAAAACAGACAAAAAAGGATTTGAAAGACTAGCTGATGCTGTGTTCTCTGGAAACCTTTAAACAGGATTCTAGTTTGCTATTTATTTTTGAATTGTGAAGAACATGCGCACGTAGTGAAAACGAATTATTTGCAGTGTACTTAACCCCCATGCTAAATACTTGGGAAACTGGATGTGAAAAAAGCTATCAGTTTTTAACTGTGGTAAGATCTAGTCTGACAAAATCCTGATTTTTAGAGAATTATGTCTTGTCTTCTCCCTTAACAGCGAGGATCCCACTGCCAGCACATTACTTTACCATACGGTCCAGTCTCTGGGACGGCCCGCCTTTTCTATCTGTCAGCACCTCTGACCGTTAGCCATTCTTCTCTTCCAGCCCGTGTGTGCAAAGGTTAACAGAAGCGCCCTAGATGGCATACTTCGTGCGTTGGCACCAGAGTGTTAAGGCACTCTTGCTTCTGTTCTGCGGTGGAAAGATCATTTTTCCCCTTTGAGGCCCAATCAGGAAATTACTTTTTTCTGCCAGAGGACTAAAACCACACCCCCGCTGCCACCCACAGGGAAAATGCAGTGCATAGAAAGGTCAGAGTGTTGAGGTTAGAGAAAATCACTGCTGCATCAAGTAAACAAATTTGTATGAATGCCTCCATTTTGAAGAAGAAATTAGAGCTGTCAAAGTGAGGTAGAAGCCAATTGAAAAGGACTGATTAAAGCAATGTAGCAAAAGTCCATGATGTCCCAGGCAGTGCAGGGTGGGACAAATCTAGTGAGGGAACATGCCAGATGACATCGTGCTGCTTACCATTAAGTAGCCTAGAATGCTGGGCCTTCTAAGGGGATCCTCCCACACCCCAAGTCACTGATGATGGCTGGAGAAATTCTGGTCAATTACAAAGTCTCCTTAAACATGCATCTTTTACCTTAAAAATGCTTTCAGCTTTTTTATTCTACTAAATTATGTATTCATGCTTATCTTAATATAAAAAATGTTTCTGTAAAATTGAGGATCCTGGAAGAGAAGCTATGTCTATCCTGTGGCTTCAAGTCCCCCCAGTCCACATGACTAGCTTTAGTTTCAGAAGGAGAGTCACCCATGTGGCTTTAGCAAGAGTCACTCTTTTTGGGGGTTGGATATAGTGAGTTAGAGAGAAGAGTATAGACTTGAGTTCAGACAGTTCAGACTTTGTGTTTGGACTGGGTTACTTACTTGAATTAACTCTTCTAAACATAGTAGTTTCATCTGTCAAATAGGGCTAATCACAGACCACATCTCAGGGTTGTCTGGACTATTCAATGGGATATGTGTATAAAGTAATGATCACACAGTAACTACTGAATAAATGGTAGCTATCCCTCTTAATGAGGTTCGATTTATTCCAGGTACAAACCTGTTATGGAAGGAACAGTTTCAGAGTACTCAGTAGCATATTGAAGTTGGAGGCCAAAATGAAAAATTTTTCCTTAGATAGACATGCTTATCTAAGGAGGCCCCCGTTCACAATGCTCTCTGTTCCTCCATGTGTCTACAGCAGATTACTGCCACAGTTAAGGCTAGCTGTTGCTCTCGTACTTTACATGACTTAGTTCCTCTAACAAGAAGTAATCACTGTAGAGGGAGGTGCTATGTCTCATACATCTCGCCATCTCTGAAAGCCTTTGTTTTCAAACTCCAGAGATCATAAAATCCTCAGGGGAGCTTAGTAGCATTGCTGATTCCTTACCCTCCCCTACTCAAATATTCTGATTTGTTGGTTTGGAGTATACCTGGGAATCAGCACGTTAAGCAAATACCCCACCTCACCTGCCAAGTATTTCTACGCAGGTGGTTGGTAGATGAGTTCTTGCACTGTGCCTTCTGCAGAAGAGATACGACATGCAGTCTTGTCCGCTATCAGAACATGCTGTAATGAAAACTGCTTGTTTATCTGCTTCTCAGAGCCCCTCACTCTCAAGGCCCCCACCCCAAAACCCTGGCTTTCAGAACTCTCATTTTACTAGCTGGTTCGACTGCAGTCGACTGCAGATGAGTGCTATTACATGGATACCTTGTAGTTATGTTTCTAGGTAATTATCAGAATACTATTCAGTGATATTTTCATTAAAAAAACCTTCTTGCAACACATATTTAGGCTTCCTATAAAAATATTTTCTTCCTCATCCTGATATTTCTGATAAGAAAATCTGTTGCTGACATGTGTCCTGGTTCTTTAATTCAGAACATTTGTACTGCCTTGTAGTTTTTCTTATCCTTTTACATGTCCCTCTGTGTCAGATATGGAGCTGGCACATAATAAAATACGGAGTTGAATATATATGTTCATTAAGCAAACGATGGCGGGGGAGGATGTGGAAGACACAGGATGTATAAGCCAAACATTTTTCTTTTTTCAAGAAGATATCCCTGGACAGAGAAGATAAGCCCTTACACATATAGTACCTCGCCAGGTACACAGCACAGGCTCTGAGCTGGTTTACATATCCTATTGTCACCTCTTACTAACAGCATAACCCTGCACAAGTTGCATATTCTGGGTTGGTGCTCCAATCGTTAACTTTCTCTTTAAGCAAGGTAAATTTTTCCACTCCCATATCTGCAGGTAAGTAGCAGGGAGTGGTAGTAGACTGATGGTTGGCCAAAGACAACACCCAATGAGGTGGGGTCTGAGGGGAGGGACCAAGATGAACCTTTAAGACAGGAATAGGGTGGGGCGAACTGTCAAAGAGATTGCCTTGTACTCATGGCTTGAATACCATGAGACCAAACTCATTGTTGATATCCAATTTCTATAGGTTATAGCATGATTTGCTATAAAAATTCAGAGGCATCAGGGAACAAAGCAAACTGTAGACGCTAATTTTTTTTTTTTTTTTGTAGACGCTAATTATATAGCTTTCATTTTCCTGGAGCTGCCGGACTTTCCTCTCAGTTGCAGTTTTCTGATCATGCACATAATGCTTTGTTATTTTCACTTTGATGTGATCATTATGATACTGGTTTTTTAAATGCACCCATGGTAGAAATTCTACACACATGCCAAGGCAAATTCTACCATGACTTTTACATTTGTACTTAAGGAAGTATCCTAAATATCCATCTGGAGTCTTGAGTTAATGGATTTTCAGCTAGTTGAGATTTGGTTCACAACACCAAACTACCTCCCGCATAAATTCACTTAAGTATCAGTTATCGTGAACAGTCCTATTCATTTAGCAGAAGTCACTTTATTACGCTGTTTCAAAAGTAAGAGCACTGGAGGGAAAATATTGCATAGAATTACACAACTGTACCAATTCACACACATGAATTGGTATAAACCATCCAGACGAAAAATGTTACTGTTGTATTCTTTTATTTATTTATTTAATTTTTTATTTAATTCATTTTTTTTAAAAATATTACATTCAAAATATATATGAGGTCCCATTCAACCCCACCGCCCCCACCCCCCACCGCCCCCACAGCAACACTCTCTCCCGTCATCATGACACATCCATTGCACCTGGTAAGTACATCTCTGGGCATCGCTGCACCCCATAGGCAATGGTCTACATCATAGCCCACACTCTCCCATGTTCTATCCAGTGGGCCCTGGGGGGATCTACAATGTCCCATAGTTGTCTGTGAAGCAGCACCCAGAACAACTCCAAGTCCCGAAAACACCTCCCGATCTCATCTCTTCCTCCCATTCCCCACACCCAGCAGCCACCATGGCCACCCTTCCCACACCAATGCCACATTTTCTCTGTGGACATTGGGTTGGTTGTGTCCATTGCACATCTATGTCAAGTGGGGGCTTAGATTCCACATGGATACTGGATGCAATCCTCCTGCTTTCAGTTGTAGGCACTCTAGCCTCCATGGTGTGGTGGTTGACCTTCTTCAACTCCATGTTAGCTGAGTGGGGTAAGTCCAATAAATCAGAGTGTAGGAGCTGAAGTCTGTTGAGGCTCAGGGCCTGGCTATCATGTTGTCAGTCCAGAGATTCAAATCCCCTAAATATATCTTAAACCCCACCACCAACTACAATTCCAGTAAAGTAACATGAAAGTCTTGTGAAAAGAGATCCCATTTGAGTCCAGTTCCATCACGCAGAAAAACCAGCTCCAAAGAAGGGCCATCTGACATGGCAGTGAACCCCATCTGCCATGACCATAGAACCCATGGGTCTCTTTATCCTTCAAAAGAACCAATACCTGGGGTTGTATCTACTTTATCTGTCTCTTAGACTCTGCTCAGTTGTGCATAAGGGCAATCCTTCTGACAACCTCCAGACTCTTTTTTAGAGACTCGTAGCCATATAAACTCATTTCTCCTTTCCATTTCCCCCTTACATTAGGTCAAACAGCATTTTAAAGTCATGTTATTATATGTAGACAGGGATATTCTGCTGATCCACATTGAACCTTTAATTCAAGGTCATTTTCTAGTTGCATCTTCAGCTGGTATTTGGTAGTGATCCCTTGGTGCCAGGGAGGCTCATCCCCGGGTGTCTTGTCCCACGCTGCGGGGAATGCACTGCATCTATATGCTGAGTTTGGCTTCGAGAATGGCCACATTTGAGTAACATGAAGGCTGTCAGGAGGAAACTCCCAGGCACAATGCTGCTCTAGGCCTTGTTCTTATTTCAGGCGTATAGGCTTACAAGCATAGACATTAGTATCAGGAGCTCACTGACGAGTGGATCAATAAAATGTTGTATTCTTACTTTACTAAATAACCAAAGAGCCAACATCCAGAAATGAGTCCCGTTCTTCTGTGAACTTGCCCTAACCCAGGTAATTGATAAGAATCAGGAAATGGCCATGATAAATGCATAATAACAATGCCAGTTGGCATTAGCATAGAACTCTCTTTCACTGTCAACTTCTTTTTTCATGTCAATTACCTCATTTAATTCACCATTTCATTGTGGTGTGTGGAGCAGAGGTGTGATAAACGGCCCCATTTCCAAGAATAAGGTGAGTGCAGCACAGGCAGTTGAGAGCTGAGCGCTGTGCTGCCCAGGTTGTGAAGAACAGGGTGGGGATTAAAATGAGTCTTGAGTTTCCCCTCTCCTTTCTGGTGTTTGGTCCACTAAGTCATTCTGCTTCAGATTATAGTTCATCCTTAGCCAAATTCATCTGGGCAATGGGTCTTCATAGTTAATAATAAATGGCAAGGCCTGACATTGATTTCTTGAGATGACACAAACTCTGGGGTCAAGACAAGTTTAGCCTGTGTAGTCTGTCCATACCATTTTTTTTAAAGATAGTGGATTGAACCTCAGACCTTGTTTGTGGAGAGTCAGCGCTCAACCACTGAGCCACATCTGCTCCTCTGAGTTGGTTTTTTTGTTCCTGTGCTGTTGTTTTTTTGGGGTTTTAGGAGGCACTGAGGACTGAATCTAGAACCTTCTATGTGGGAAGTATGCCCTCAACTGCTTGAACCACATCCATGCCTTGCTCATACCATTTACAACTCCTTTGTTATCTTCTTTATCTCTCCATCTGTCTATCCATTTATCCCTTTTATCCAAGCATTAAAATGATTAGTAAAATGATTAGAAACTGGAATTGTTTCAGATGTTCAAATAGCAAGGCAACCAATATAATACTTATTACTGTGAAATGCAAGGGAAATTGAGAAATAAATCAGCAGTTGCCAATTTCTTTGGTGAATTCCAGGAGGTTAAAAAAGGAAATGTTAAAATTATTTGGATTTTAAAAAGGCTAGTATTTGACTTATTGGTTCTGGGTCCTGGTTATTGACAAATCCTTGAGCCACTTCGTACCGCTACTTTTACTTCTTTAATGTAAAGGGGTTTAAATTGGAAGTTTCTAAGGGCCTAACAGATCTCAAATTCTCTAATTCTTGGTGCTGTAGCTCTCCCAATGCCTCTACCAGCTGATGTCCTTGGAAACCCAAATGAGTGAGAGATACCTGTAGACCCAGCATGACCTACCCTGACAATGATACTCAATACTTATGAGTAGAGCCAAGAAAGTGTCAAATCTTGTCTTGCATCTCTCTAGCCCTGAACCGTGCTACCATGACCCTGACAAGAGAGTCTATCCTTAGACTCCTCACCTCATTCAGGTTCCTCTCAGGTCCCTAGTGGTGTTCGTCTCCTCTGTAACCAAGCACAATACACCTGCCCAATTCCTGTCCTCCCCTCCCTTGCTGGTCTTTGCTTCTTATTTTCCTCTCCTGGAATTCAATTGTTAAGTAGGTGGGAAAAGGGGTTTACGATTGAACCCCTTTGGTTGGTTTTTGTCATTTCTATCTTCTGGCTAACGTCCTCTTGGATGTATTACAAATTTCATCTCCAGTAACAAACTAGGCTTCATCAGAACCATGTTGAGCACAGCTGTCAGGCTATCAGCCATCATTCTAAACATCCTCCCCAAGACTGGATAACTCCAACATCTTTGGATACGGAAACCTGAAAAGATGATAAAATCTGCTCATATTCTCTTGGAACAGTTGTTGATCTTCCTCTATTAATATTCCATCTCTTCATATTTAGTCCTTTTTGCTCAGCTCATTATCCCTTCTAAGCATAATGTAGGCCACTCCATGATCAGGGCCAACATGCAAAATGGAGGTAAAGTCATTCCATCTCATCAGGATGACATAAGCATGAAATGACAAGACAAGGTTGATATGCTTTGAGAAACTTAAGAAGTGAAATATAAATTTAAGACTGTGAAAAGTTTTGTTTTTTTTTAAATTAAGATTTCACCAGGCTACAGAAAGTTTTTTGTTGAAAAAAATATTTGCTTTTCTTTTTCAGGTTAAAGAAACCTTCTCAGAGTTAATGTTGGCAGACTCATTATAATATAACCAACTTCAGGACTTGCCTTGGGGTAGTGTTTTAGTTTGCCAAAGACTGCCAATGCAAAAATACCAGAAATGTGTTGGCTTTTATAGTGCGGATTTATTTGGGCAAAATCTTACAGTTCCAAGGCTGCAAAAATGTCCAAATCAAGGCATCATCAGAGGTGCTTTCTCACCAAAAGTCAGATCCTGTACATGGCAAAGTAAGATGGCAGTTTCTCCTTGCTTTAGGCCTGCTCCACTGATTTTAGCTTCTGGCCTCTCTCAGCCTTTCAGGGTTTCTGTCTTCCTGCAGTCCTCTTTCTCACCTGGCAGGGTCAAAATGGTGTCTTTGTGTCTCTCTTCTTTCTCTGTATGTTTCTACTTTCAGTCCTTTGCTTATGTAGGCCTCCAGCAAGAGGGTGGAGACCCAACCTGGGCCACATATCTCTGATATAGTCCAATCAAAGGCCCTAAGTGATATACTCAAATGATCTAATCAAAAGGTCCTTTGACTAAATCTAATACAATCAAAGGGTCCCATGCCCACAGGAATAGAATAGTTCAAGAACATGGTCTTTTCTGGGATTCACAGAACTTCATACTGTCACAGATCATATATTGCTATATGTATTTTATTTCTTTAGTCTCTATTTTATCCAGTAGAGTTAGTCAATATGTTTGTATTTTGCTTGATACCACTTTGAGAAGCTTATGTAGTTAACAGCCATTTGTTCAATCATGGAATTCTTTTATTTCACAATCTGTTCATAAAATTTTAAAATGTTGCATTGCCTTTGGGCTAAAAATATTTTGTCCTTTAAGTCCACAATCAACTCTGTGGACATGGATATGGATTATAATGATATACTGCATGCTACCCTATCAGTTGAAGCTCATGATTTGTTAGGAAATATATATTAAAATAGTAAAGATCATTCTTTACTTTTCTTTGTGAGCTGATAACATTATTTATCTGAGTTAAAAGGGACTGCTGTTTAGTTATTGCTACTGCTTTATGGGGCAGGGGAAGCTGTGAATAAGTATTTTGGCACTGACCACATATATTATTGCCAGCATGTTAGGCAAGTGAAGAATTACAGCACTGATTCCTGGTCAGTTTAACATAACATGGAGGGTGAAGATGTGGTAAAGAATAATAAAGTACTTTTCTTAGTTTCCGGCTCTTGGGTAAAGCAGTTTTGATAGCCACAGTCAGACAGATGCTATTACTGTTGCTTCTCAAATGTGGTCATGGATTGCAGGGAATGGTAAGAAATTTTGTATTTACTTGAATCACCATGATGACTAAAGTGGCAGATTGTTTTAGCAGCCTAACTTTATAGTAGCATCAAAGAAAATTTTAAGAATGAAAGTTGGAAGAATAATAAAATAATAGTTAACATTCGTTTTTCAGTTGCTAGTTTCCAGGTTTTATTCAAAATAATTTATTTTTAAATTAACTTCTTTACATTGACTACAATTCTAGGAGGTAGGAGACTAATATTTCTCTGAGTTAGAGAAAATTAATATGTTGCCTAAAGTCACACAGTTAGTAGTAATTGCATTGGTCAGTTTTTGCTACAGAACACAAACTCACAAAATTTCAGGGCTGTGTAACAATAAGGAGCTATTCTTACAGATGTGTGGTCAGTTGAGATGTAGCTAATCCAGGCTGAATAATCAGGGAGTAATTTAGTCAGGTTGTGGCAGCTGGGCAGCTCTGCTTCTAACATAAGTCATTGGTTGACTGGGGCAATTCTACTCCACATGTTTCTCATCCTCTTGTGAGCTCCCTGGGGAATACTGTTATGGCAATGGCAAAACTGCAAGAGCAGAAAGTGAAAGCACCCGAGGTCTCTTAGACCTAGGCTTGGAACTAACACAGAATCACATCCTGCCTATTTCCAAGGTCAAAACTAGTGCCATGGCTGAGGCAAGAGTCATCAAGGTACTGGGATGTATTCTATGCCCACAATGAGATCACGGCAGGGGTGTAAAAATAGGGAGTGCCTGGGAACTGAGGACAAAGATGAAATCCACTATGACGATATAGATGAGATTCGAACCTAGGTTATGTGATATCAAATGTACTCATTGCTCTTATGTACTATGTTACACTGCCTCTCAAGAAATGCTTCCATTTTTTTCTCTTCATGGATAGCTCTATTTAAGGGGCCCTTGTTGAGGGATGAGCAATAAAAACAATTAGGCAGTGCTAAGACTTGTGATTTAAGCTGAAATGAGTGTCCTACATGTACAATGAGGCAAATATTACACATAAACACATCAGAAAATTTAGTCAAAAGTGCATATATCTAAAACTAAATTTATATATATATGAAAGTATGTGCGTATATATATATACACACACACAAATATGCATGTTTCTATATATGTATGTGAAGAGTTCCAATAGCAGTTGCCAACCTTGTCTGGACTTTCCATTGTACTTCTTACAATAACAACTGACCTTTAGAAGAGCAGTCTCAGTTTTACAAATGCTTTATCAAATAAAATCAGACTGCAAGTTCACAACTTGTCCATTTCACAGATGTATTTAATTGAAAGGTTTGATCTGTCTTAAATCACAATTTTGAATGTAAAATTATTTTTTTCTCTTTTGTTATTCATATGTTGGCTTTTTTTGTGTGCATATGGGCTCCAAGAACTCACTGAAAGCTAGCTAGAGACACTGGATTTTATCTCAAAGTTATTGTGATGTGGCTACACTGGGCAATCTCTTCTCATTAAAGCACAATTGTCAGGGAAATAGCTAAGTGGATGAAATACAATTGCTAAAGAATGAAATAAAATGAACCCCCAAAGCCATCTTTCCAATATAAATCACAAGTTGCAGTGATCTGAAAACAGAATGTAAGGATGTGCTCAATCCAGAAAAAGCTCAATTGATGCTTAATTTTTGCATCACATCTGGCAAGGATGTAATTAAGGGCTCTACAAGATGGAAACATTAAACATTTTGCATAGAAAGATAAGAAAAGCAAAGATGAGTCTTAGGATAAAAGCAACTTACTCTTATTCCTTTGTAATGTGAAATAATTTCTCCTAAACTAAATACCTTTACCTGCTTCTGTGTTTATTGTTTGCTAAGTTTTTATTCAGAAGGGGCTTCAAGGGTTTGTAAGTTAAAAGGAAAGTGTAGGATGTATCAGAGGCCCATAGAGACAAGGAGCAAGCTATTCTATGAAAAGGTTGACAAGAAAATTAACTTTGGCAGATCCCTGGGGCATTTAAGGAAACGACGTATACCAGTTATTCTCCAATTTTGCAGTCCCACCAATCCATGACACTGAAGTAAGATGACAGCTCCTACTTAGTGCTATAAAAACTCAACAACCAAAAGGCCAAGCTGTTCAGGAGCTGACAATTCTGGGATATGTGATCATTGTCAATTGTTACTGCAGGTCCAGGGAGGCTGGAGTGAGAAATCAAGCAGTTATTGATGGGCTAGGAATTCCAGAAAAGTTACATAACTCAAATTGCAAGAGGGTTAAGAAGGGGTTGAAGGTGGAAGGGCCTGCCACTTTGGTATATCAGATACAGACCAGAGTTTTTGTAACCAAGAGGAATCTCAGTTGTCTGTAGTCCAACACAGCTCGGGGTCTAAAGCACAAATTAATACAAGTGTTTTATTAATGGCTTGTAGCAAGCCAAGTGTCTCGACCTTGAGAAAAGAAAGATTGGACTGTGATCATGTGTGAAGGAAAGGATGCAGAAGACAGAAAGTCAGAAAACAAAAGATCAATGGAGCTAGGGTCGAAGCATAACACAGGGTTTACTCATCAGAAAAGACCTCAAGGAATTCTTATGAGGACAGAAAGTGACTCTAGTTGGAGGTGGATTAGAGTTTGCAGGGTTATGGGTCAAATGACCAAGGAAACAGTTGACCAAGGAAACGGTTGAGGGACCAGTGATGCTGATATAAAGCAAAAGTCTGCCATTTAACAAAATGTTCTGGGTCTCACTTGCAGAGACTTCCTGGCTCTGTCAAAAGACCAGATTACCCGAGCAAGTTCCACAGAGCCATGATAATGAATGCTGTATTAAAAAGATTTCTGTTGTCAAATAATGTTTCGAAACACTGAAAGTTTAACCTTGTTTAAAGGCTAAAATGGTTCCTTTAATGCCTTTGTTCTCTCTTGGTTTGCCCTGTTCTGTAAAACCTAGTCTTTGTAATCTTATGGGGAGCCTAGATCATGTATATATGTGTGTGTGCATTCAGCCCAGGTTTTTTCCAGGGAGAACAAATGTTTATTGAACTCAGGCAGGGCCCCCTCAATGGTCTGATTCAAAAATAGACATTCAGACATCAGTCCTTCTGGTTTCCATTTAGCAAGGCAACCCTCATAGGCACAAACTCTCTGGTACACAACTGGACTTTCTACAAAGAAATAGCTGTGGTCTACTTACTAAACCTCTGCCCAATTGAACCCATTTTGCTTCTTGAAAATGCTTGAGGTTTACCATAATTTGGCATTGCTCTTCTTCCTGCTCACTGCTGTTGCCAGAGCACATTAAAGCAGTATGTCCACCAGCCAATCTCAAGTCAAAGCTATTATAGATGGCCAATCCCTTTCAATACATCATTTATGCTCTTAAAGCAATTTGTAAAATGAATAAAAGGAGAATTGCAAGTTATAATAAAATTATTGAAGCTATTTTAAAACAAAGATACATTTCAGATAAGCGAATGATTTTCTGGTCAATTCCATGAAACTAAACCAGCCTCAAGTGGATTTACATGATAAATTTTCTTTCTCTCCTTGCAAAGATCATGACCTGATTATGAATAAAGAAGAAAAGAATACTCCATAGACACAGACTCTTATGACTCAGTTCTGTGCAACTGACCAATTGGTTGTAGTGAGATTGACTTGGGGGATGATGCAGGTTTTAAGGAGGGGGCAAGCATGCCAATTGCAGGGGATTTGCTTCCTCAAAATAATTTCCATCTCTCATTACATAGTCATTTGGATTTACATTGGCATCAATTCTATTTACCTCTTACAGGTAGAGAAAGAAAATAGCTCTGTAAACTCCATGGTACCATGCAATGTTAAGTCATTACCCCTGAAATGCTCATTCTGAGTACGAGAGTGGCAAAAGAGACTGAGTCAAAATCCTGTTTCTTCCACAAAAAATGGAAGATTCCCCATGTGGCATGACCCCAGAGGATACCTGGACTCCTGGGTAGAAACAAATTGGTCTGTTCTCTATGAACCCCACACTCTCAACCCCATTTGCTGCTGCTCACAACTATGTCTAATGGCCTGGGTTCCTGGGCATTCCTTCCATGTACTATGACAGAAGCAGAGGAGATTGTGAAGAATGGAAAGTGCATTTTCTAGGAACCATGCAAGGCATTTAACAGTTATAAACTCATTTAGTCCTCTACAGCTGTGCAGATTAAGTTGGCTGAGCCAATTTTGCAAATAGGGAAACTCAAAGCTTTAATGTTTATTTTTAATGTTAAAGAGCATGGGCTTGGATGTCACAAAGATTTGGGGTCAAGATCAGATTTATACTTTACAGTACACAGGCAAGTTTCTAGGTTATATACACATCGAATTATATATGCCAAAGGACCTGATAGATCCTCTAATTCAAACCCTATCATTTCAGTTAAGGAGCCTGAAGACAAGAGACTTTGCAGGAGTTGCCCAAGGTTATCTGAAGAGGGGAGGCGCTAGAAATATAATATAATTTGGTATACATCCTGACCTTTCTTAATTTATATCTGACCATGAAATGAGTGATAGGAAGAATGATTGGCTCAAAATGATCACCAATCACCAAGAACTGATCATGTCTTTGATGAGGCAAGTTTGGGGAAGAGAAACAGAAATCTATTTGTAAGAATGTTCATTTCTCATCTTCAAAAATTTAAATTAGCTAATGTAGCTAATTTATGAAGGCTAGCCAACTCTACTTCACTCCTCCAACCAGCTTTCTTCTCCATAAAGAGTATTTATGTTTTAAGTAAATATTTCTTTCTTGCTATGACCTCTCCATATTCTTGCTCCTCCTTCCGAGTAATCATATAAACTCAGCACACTCAGAGACATGGTTCCCAATCCCTTTTATTAGGACAACTAAAGACAACACAGGGTCTCCCTCTAAGGCATCTTGAGCTAATTTGCCTTAGAATAATATTGGATTTAATCAGAATGTTTGTAACACCTTCCTGCACTCCTATATACATAGAATATTACCATACATAAAAATTGTCATGTGTGTTAAAAAGGGAGGCAGTTCAAAACCTTAAGAAAGAGTTAATTAAGTATAGTCTGAGTGTATTTATGTATGCAATTAAGTACTGAATTGAAGAAAAAAAAAGCTTGAGGAGCATCTGGTTTATATGCTCATGGGCTGAGTAACTCACAATTAGTATGCATGTGATTTTGGACATTATCCTCATTTGAGAGTTCAATTTCACCCATCAATTATAGACATTAATTATGATGAATGCTGGAAATAGTTCTACATTGTGGTGCTAATTTTAAGTAAATGCACCTCTCTTTTTCTGTACATTTGGAGAGCTGTCGGATGTCTTAAAAAAATATATTACCTTCTCCTTTATTTTCAACATCCAATCACTCAGCAAGTCCTATTGATTTTATTTCCTAAATAGTTCTCAAAAAAATCCATTTCTCCTCCCCTCTGCCACCATCCTAATTAAAGCCATCAACATCTCTCACCTGCTCTCCCACATCAGCCTATTTAAGAATGAATAGATGTCAAAGATTTATTTAACTCATTAATGAAGGAACCAAAAGAGCTGGCTCACAGAGCATTTCTGTAGTGTTTTAGCTTAGCTGTGATTATACCAGTGTTTTATGTTGCTTAGTTTTTCTTTTTTCTTCTATTAGAAAAGTTGTAAGTTTACAGAAAAATCATGCAGAAAATACAGAGTTCTCAAACACCCTCCCCCATGCACATACAGTTTTCTCTATTTTTAACATTGTGCTTTAGTGTGGTACCTTTATTACAATTGATGAAACAATATTATTGTAATTATTATAATTAACAGTTTACTTTCAGTGGTTCTCAAGGGCTGTGCAAAAGGGAAAAACTTTTTATTAAATGCCAGTTTGCCATATATTCTCCATTTTATTTATCATATTTGGTTAAAAAATCAAAAGACAAGGAAGGCTGGCAGAACTCTACACCTTCCTACCATCGTACTTGGTGGCTATACTTGCCTGACTTGGAGTTGCCTTTTGAGAGAGCCTGGCTAGGTAAGGAAGTTTCCATGTTATGGAAAGACTATGGAACGCCAGTGCACAGAAGAATTAGCTGGAAACGTGTTGAAAATGCAGATTCAAAGACTCCACACTGAAGGATTTGGATTTAGTAGGTGCTGAATTGCTTTCAGCTCTGCATCCCAGGGACGACATCCCCCTGGCCCTGTGACTTCCTGGTACAAATCGGTCAAGAGGAATTGGTGTGGAAGGTTGGCAATGTAAGGAGTGAAGAGATGCTAGGGTGTTTCTTCTTCTCTGTTTTAGGGGCATCTCCAGCCCCATAGGACAACCCCTCCCTGCCCAATGGCCTGGCTTTCTGGCTGCAACAGCACTGCCTCCCCGTGCCCCTTCCTCAGCAGAGCAGGTACTGGCTTCCTGCTGCAGCTAATATTTGGGCTGCCCCACTGCGTCCTATTGGATGTCTCCTTTGGTCCTGAAGGGAGACATCACAGCATCCTGCACAGAGGCTCAGGCCCTGGAATGTGGACATGCCCCAGGAAGCCATCCTTTGTCAGCCTGCGTCTCTTTCAAACCTGCCCTGTCCCCCCAACCTCCAAACAATTATATGTAGGTTAAAAAAATTCACCAAGGATGGCTAAAATACCTAAAACACAACCCTCACATAAAATTTGGCTACTGACAGTGGCATTCTCAGTATTTAAGCTTTTTTCCCCCATTTTGAACCACTGGGTAAAGTCAGATTGAAGGACATGTGTGGGTAGATCTAAGCCAGGCTCTCAGGCCATGGTTTCGGTTTAAGCCTTAACTCTTACATCTGACAGACCCCAGGGACAGCAGAGTGGCAATTAGATAGCATTTTCTGTGAAAGTTTGCTGAACAACGTAAATACATCAGCACATGAAATCAGGAGTTAAGGATCAGTCACCTGGAGATGGATTTTCGGCAGATGCTTCCAGAATGGAGACCTGGCACTCAGGGCTGGCCTAGCTACCCTGATGCTCCTGGGGTAGTCTGAGGGGTGCTGCCAGTACTACCTAAGAGGTCCTGAGGTCAGGAGAGGACCGATGAAACCCTGGCACAGTCCTGGCAATGTCAAGGGCAAGAGAAGATCAAGTTGTGAGTGAGAAAGGCAAGAGGTGTAACAAGCACACCAAGACCTTGAAATTGAGACAGACAGGAGAGTGGAGCATGAAGCGGTAGTGTGCAAAGCAAGTGGAGATGGAGTGAGGGACATGTAGGTCATACTCGATCACATTGGACCTTCTGAGTACATCCCTTTTATGTGTGGTCAAGCCAGGGGAGGAGCATGACAGCCTTGGACTCCTCCTTCCCAATCCTACACTAAACTCTTCTTGCATTCAGGTTCCTACATTTTGCAAACAATCACATCTCTTATTGAAGACAGAGAAAATGTCTTCGATCGCAGCTAGCAGAAAAGCAAATCCCAGAAAAAGCCTGAGAGATTGAGGAAAGACTCCTTCCTTGAAATAACTTTGGTCAAGGCTCATAGCAAAATATAACAGAGCTCAGACTCACAGTTTCTTTGCAAACAGGGCCTGTATGACCTTATGGTTATCAGGTCCCAGAAGAGAATACCCATAGGGGCGTTCTGAAATCATTGCCATAGAAATCTAGGGAATTATTACCATATTTTTAATGTCATTCATGACCATAAATCTTTGCTCAATAGCACATCTAATATCTTCATATTTCAAAAACTACTATTATGATTTCACATTGATCTGTACTAACATGAATAATTTGAGTCCTTAAATCCATTAAAATAATCTGATTAGACAATAGAGCCCAACAAAACCTCTTCCTTTTACAGATACAAATGCTATTTTACAATCACATGGAAAATATTCTAAGAAAGAAGTGAGCTTTCGAAAGTGCATGTGTACACATATGTATTTCAAACATACATCCATGATAATTATCTTAATTTGTGTTGTACTTTATGGTCTGCAAATGGTTTGGCATACACTCTCATTTGAGGGACATTATCTTACTTCCTTCTCGTGACAGCACTTTTAAAATGAGGAGATACCCTCCCAGTTTGCAAAAACTTCCCTTTTGAAGTCTTTGTTGGTTCTTATGGATACTTCCTTCCTTTACCCTATACCACTCAAGCTTCCCTCTGTTAAACAGATTGATTCACAGGGTTTAATGTGTTCCTACTCCTCAAAGATTATATGAATGGACACCAGTGGGCCAAAGACAAAGAGCTGGTCATGAGGTTTTACATATCAACAGCAGCCTGGCATTTAGAAGGGTTTATGATAGACTGTAGTTGGCCTGACACATATCAACTTACAAGAATTTAAGAAGCTGACACTTAACTTATCCCGTGCGAGCTGCCCCAACTTGACACTCCTCATTGTTGTGGATGTCTCTTCCTGCTCTCTTTCCAAGTGGGTTCTCATTGTCTTGGGAAGGTTTTCATTTGGACTATAGATATAGAAGGGAAGAACACTTATCACCCTGACATGACCTCTAGCCATATCGTCCACAGTGGTGATTGACCCTGTGATCCTCCGATGATTGCCCAATACCCTCACTTTCATGAGAACACAAAGCTTTTAATTGTCTGGCACCAATCAACAGTCTCCATAAATCTCTTCTAAATTCCTGTCATAAACATTTGCATATATATATATATATATGTAGATTATGGAACATGCCATATTTTTGCCTTGCTTCTATGTCTATGCTGTTGCCTGGGTTTGAAAATTCTACCTCTTCATCCTTTCCTTCAAATTTTCTTCCTTCAATAATCCTTCAAGATTCCACTCTACTCTTTAGGCTAAACTGGGTTCCTCTCATCTGAGCACTCATATTGCCCTTTTATAGTTCAGTTGTAACACTAACCATATCATGTTGTAATATTTTATCCATTTATCTATTAATATGTCCACTTTTCACCACCCTCACCCAAAGGAACTTGGAAAATGGGTATGGGGGACTCTTTCTCTATACCTTTGGCACTCCACAAATACTTTTTGAATGAACAAAAGAATAAATGGTTGAATGAATGACTTTGTTGACAGGGCAATCTACCTTGAAGAGGATCAAGGATAAACTCTCCACAATTTGGGCATTTGAATGAAGCAACAAAGTGTACATAAAAATCTGGAACGGCACCTTTAGAAGAGCCTGTTAGTCACAGTATGGGGCCAGAAGATTAGAATCATTGATGGATGCCAAAATATGAAATGTAATTTATGATTTGTAGAGTCTTATTCCACTTTTAAACCCATGTTTCCCTGAAATAATTCTACTTTGCTTATAGCTGGGAACTAAGTAAAGCATGAACTAGAAAGCCAACACAGAAAATGGTATGTTTATAGACAAGTTGCTGCAATGGATTTCTGGGATAGGAGAAAAGTGGTATATCTTACAGTTATAGGACTTAGTAAAATATAAGTAGAGATGAGATGAATCTGATTGTTAGGCAGCAGCTTTGAGTAGCACAGGCTAAATTCTAAGAATACTTTCTCAGGAAAAGTAATATCCTTTGCTTTTGAAAATCTTTCCACTTTGCTACCATGTTCAACTGTCTTCCTAAGGATCAAAGACAAATACCAGATCAATCTATGCCACTCAAATTTTACCTTGGACAGAAGGTAGTTTTATAAATTAAATAGTCATTAAGTATACTTCAAAAGAACTGTTTTCAAATAGCAGGCATGTAAAATACCTTCTGAAAATAATGTTCATTCTTTTCTAAAAAATATATGATGATATTTATAACACATTGAAAGATCACTGCTCATAGGATTATTTCTGCACTTAATATAAACCCTGACATCTGAGCGTGTAATCCAGTCATGTATTCTCATTCATTCAACACATAACATACAGCCTACTATGTGCTAACCACTCTTTCAATCAAAGCATATAGAAACATGCTTTGGAAGTATGGCTGAACATGAGGAACATATGATCAATGTTCTAAAATAAAGTTCAATAAAGAAAACTAGAAAACACATTTTAGACCGCCCTTTGGAAAACTACCAATTGATCCATGGAAGTATAGGACAGTAAAAACCACTGTGAAGATTTTTCAGTTTTTGCATGTGGAATTATAAACTTATTCAACAAACTGATCTTAATTCTGACATTTGTTCATAGCTTTAAATTGGCAGAAATATAATTTTCTTCCCCTCAAGAGCAAATGTCAGCATATTTGTTACCTCATACCTCTGACCTCAAGAAGATAGAGCTGAGCTTAGGGTTTTGAGGGAAGAAAGTGGTTTTTTAGGCACATAGTTGAGGTTTACTTCAATGCAGCCATCTAAGTTTCCTCCATTTTAATATAGGTTGTAAACACTTAAAAGGAACCATGGGAATGTAAAATAGTCTAGCTTGTTCCAACGTATGCATTGCTCATTTTTATTCTGTGCTTTTCCAGACTCCCAGCAGAGACCACAATGTCGCTGCTCTTGCCTGGCCCTGATACGATAAGGGGACAGGAACAGATGGGCCACCCAGCTGAAATTCCTTTGAGAAGCTCCCTGAAGCCATACATCTAGGGTTATGGTTGCCAGGACTTGCAACCCTGCCCACCAATCAGCTTGAACCACAGCTGTGGAGATACACATTTCAGAACCATTTATACCACATTGCTTTATGCAAAATGCAAGTTAATTGAAGGCAGTCAACACAGCCACAAGTGTGTTATTGAAAATTTAATATGTGTTGATCACTTTCCCGGATGATGGAGTCCATCAATTATTCTGCTTTTCCCCACTTCCCCCCACCCCATCTGTACAAGCAGAAGAGGGGAAGGCTGTGAACAATGAGAACAATACTTACTCTTCCTTTAAAGATATATATACATATATAAACACAGCATTGTTTCTCTTCCATTGCAACTGATAATGGTACCAGGCTGGCCCAAATATTTCTTAA
This sequence comes from Dasypus novemcinctus, assembly GCF_030445035.2. NCBI lineage: Eukaryota > Metazoa > Chordata > Mammalia > Cingulata > Dasypodidae > Dasypus > Dasypus novemcinctus. The sequence continues at coordinate 14,295,096 of NC_080696.1, read as the reverse complement.
GGTGAGTTTGAAAGGAGTTTCTTTCAATTTTAGTCTTATTTCCTATGAAGGTTAGGATTGTGCAGAATATTTTGTTTCACTAATAGGTTTGTCACAGAAAAAGTTATCTGAGGTGTTCAGTGATCCTCCTATCTAAAGAATACCCCTAATAAAATAATCACACAATATTTATTAAAAAGACCCAGAATATCCCCTTTGAAACTGGGTATTAGTAAAAAAAATTAAAAAGAAACACCTATGAACTGTCATTAGTAGTACAATTTTAATATCCTTTCAACAATTTTAACAAAAGTACCGCATTAATGCAAAGTGTCAACAATAGGGAGGTAAGTGGGAATGCTGTATTTATTACATCATTTTTCTATAAACCTACAACTTCAATAATTAAGAAAAAAATTTTTTAAAGAAAAGACCCAGAATATCCTTGGAAATAGGATATAAGTCATGGATTTCTTATTCTGAAAAGCAAGGCTGGGGCCAGGTGACATTCTCTGAAATACTGTCATTTTTCTTATCTTTGAAAAAATTTATTATAATGCAAATGACTGCCACAAACAGTCATCCATCAGGAAGATGGTAGCTTTTGAAAATAGGTTCTAAAGAACAAAAATGGCTTTCAAGAAACAGGCATCTAAACAAAAAGTTCTATTTTTAAGACAATTAGTTAACAATTCAGAGCTCCATATTCTCATTAATGATGACAAACACAATTTCACTTATTATTCCTTCAACTGCTCATTAGTACTGGAATGTGTGAATGCTAAAGAGCTAAAGTTCATATGCCAGCCACGTTTTTTACTATTAAAAATGCTGAGAACTTTAGAAGGACCATAACAAACGCAGGTGGTAGAAGTAAAAACCACATCATTTTAAAGATAAGCTTCACATCACATTATTTCGTTACTTACATTCTTCTCAATGTCCATTGTACAGACAATTTTTCCTCTTTATATTTTACAGGAATATAATTTATAAGGTATCATACTAAACAACATTGTAACAAAAGAGGTTTAATAAAAGAAATTGTGCTCAAGCGTGCCTCTGCTTATGCTTTTCGTAGAGAACAAATCCATTGATTTTGAAATAAAATAATTTCACAGCAATAATGATTCAAAGTATGAGTTTTCTTTTCTGTTTAAAAGTATAAAATGTTTGGCATAAGATAAGGTTTACTCATGCAATGTCTAATTCGTAGGGAAAATTTTCATCTTTATGGACATGTCTGTATTATAGAACTTCCAAGTTCTCGATAATGTGGTACATGTAAGTAGAAATTAGCACAAAGTAGGTTGTCAGTAAATGTTTTATTTTATTTCACCTTCATATACTCCTCCCCCCTTTCCTGGCTTATTCCATTGTTAGAAACAACAATAATGTGAAAAAGTACAGTTTGAAGTATGGTATCTGAATGGAATAGCCAGGAATGTTTTTTCTTTCAAATGTATTGACATATATTATTAACAAATGACCTCTGTAGCAGAGTATTTCTTTAACTTGAAAATTACCAAACATCTGTGCAAAACCTCTCAGGTTTAATGTAATATTATTATATTTCTTAATTAGCACATGTGTTTAAAGATAAAAGCACACTGTCCTAATAATGAATCAACTGCTTTCAATGAAATTATCTGATCCAAGGCTGGCTGACTGATTTTATGCCCATGGTAGAGGGACAATTCCTGCAAAGCATAGGAGGTTGGATTTAGGCAGAGGGTTTGAATTTCTTAGATAAATCAAATGCCATTAGAAATGTGAGACGCTAAACAGGAATCCTAAATGTTTACTATGCCACTGAAAAGACATACAACCATATATCCCATTACTCTGGCCATCTTGTCAAAAAAAAAGTATATTTTAACATCAACAGAATCTCAGAATAGGAAGGAAACAAGAGCTGACAATCTTATACAGATGAATATATGCCATTGCTATAGGTGTCTATGACTGGGAACAACCTACCCCAAAACTCAGTGACTTAAAACAACAACCATTTTATTTCTGCTACAGTTGTGTGGGTGAATGAGCTCAGCTGGAGGCTCGATGTCAGTCAGCTGTGGCTTCTGTCACTGGAAGGCTCAGTTGGGCTGGAAAGGCCGAGAAGGTACACTCACATGGCTGGCAGTTGGGGGTGCTCAGCTGTGGCTGTTGAACAGAGTGCCTCTATGTGGTGTCTCCATGTGACTTGGGTTTCTCTTGGTATGGTGACTGGATTCTGGGAGGGAGTGTCCCAAGAGCAAGCATTCTAAGAGACAGCAGGTGGAAGCTTCCAGTCTCTTAAAGTCTAGGATTAAAATGACACAAAAGTCACAGGGCCTTCCCAGATACAAGAGGAGGTAGAATGGACTCCACCTATCAATAGTCATTGTAACAAAGAATGTGTGGCTGTCTTTAACCTCCCCAAATAATCATTCTTATATTTTCTCATTTTGTTTTGCTCTGGAGAGAGTGTCATGAAAGATTGGCAGCAGTCTTGGAACCATTGTCAGGAATCACAGGTGGACTAACTCACCTCAAAGTCTACTTCCTTCTCATAAATTATTCCTTTTCTTTAAATAAGTAAAAATACAAATAGTTACCACTTCTTCAAAGCTATTTGGCATCAACTATTCAGACATAAATTCCTTTTAGGAATATATTCCTTCCATGGGATAGTGGATATATTAAGTCCACACAGCAGTCCTGGACAAGAAGAGTTTGTGTGTTACAGCAAATTCTTTTCTTTGAAGAGAAGTCACTGTAGGTGGTTTCTCCTGATGGGTGGGGAAAAGGAGAAATGCAGAATGGCTCCATATTGAATCCACTATTTTAGCAACCGTTTGCTTCCTTATGCCACGCCATGTGGGCACAAGGTTCCTTCCACAGGCAATGGAGTAAAGGAGAAGAAAAAAGTGATGCCATGAATAGGTTGCAAAAACCATGCGGTGGGTTTCTTAGGCTGGACATAGAAGGGTGAAGGAAGGATGATATTAATTTTCCCCTTCTAAAAATGCAATTTTCATTCAAGCTTGCATTTATTCTCCTTTATTCTAGGAAGTAAAAATTTGCCCTACACAGTTCTATAACAACCTGTAGAGCTTATTTACTATTGGAACTTACTCGGGCAAAGTAAAATAGTCATACCTTAAAATAGCATTATACGGAAGCGGACTTGGCCCAGTGGTTAGGGCGTCCGTCTACCACACGGGAGGTCCGTGGTTCAAACCCCGGGCCTCCTTGACCCATGTGGAGCTGGCCCAAGAGCAGTGCTGATGCGCGCAAGGAGTGCCCTGCCACGCAGGGGTGTGCCCTGTGTAGGGGAGCCCCACGTGCAAGAAGTGTGCCCCGTAAGGAGAGCCGCCCAGTGTGAAATTAAGCGCAGCCTGCCCAGGAATGGTGCCGCACACACAGAGAGCTGACACAACAAGATGACGCAGCAAAAAGAAACACAGATTCCTGGTGCCGCTGATATGGATAGAAGCGGTCACAGAAGATCACGCAGCAAATGGACACAGAGAGCAGACAACTGGGGGGGGGAAGGGGAGAGAAATAAATAAAAAATAAATCTTAAAAAAAATAGCATTATATATCGCTGATGCCTCACAAAGTATTGCATTTGAAAAAGTAAACATATATACGTGTTTATACATGTACGTGTATGTGTGAATACACACCAAAATCCACCTAAGATATGTGGTATATCTGTGGGTTCAATGAAACCACAAAAATTAAATCAATTCTCCCCCTTCTCAGCTTGGTAATGGCAAATTATACAATCTATCAGTTAATTCAAGTCCGTCACTGACAACTGAGCTTATCAGTGAGACCACCACAGCCACCAATTGTTCAGCAATTAATTGGATCTCTCTGGGGTTGATCCAATTACATCATTAAGCAATAACCAGACCTGCCATTTTACAGTCTGGTTACTCCAGTTGTCTTAATGACTGAATTGGGTTGGGCTGTCCAGTGACCCCATCAAGGCCTTCACAAGTGGCCTGCAAATGATCAAGACAGCAGTCATCCACGGCCACTGTAATTTCACTAATAACGTGGTGCTGTCTTCTCACATGCTGCAGAACCACTAACAGGATTGCTTTCAATAGAAAGCATGGCCCCATCTGACACGAGGACATTTTCTGACAATTACACAGCCATATGTACATTTGACCAGCCTGCCTGTGGCTTAGAATAACTCTACCGCCTCCAGGGTGGAAGCTGCAGTGTGAAGACGCAAATCCGATTAAGTAAATTGCGGTTGCAAACCAGGCATGTTGATAAATAGTTGGAAACTTTTATGAATATCATGATGACTGCTATTTAATGTAAATCTTTTTTCCCCCTGCTTTCAAAAGAAATAAATGACCATTTTCGTCCTCGACTGACATATTTGATCAAAGAATGAAGTAAAAACATTAGAGGAGTATGCTTTTAAATGCAATCTAGTCATTCTCGGACTATAAAACCTAAATTACAACCACAGATTTTCCTGGCAGATGTGTCTGTTGAATGAAGCTCTTCTCTATTCAGCAGATATGGGTCTTATTTTACAAATATGATTTGCACTGCATTGATACCTACACACACACAAACACATACACATAATCCACCCTCCCCCGCTCCCCCATTAAGAGCTCCCCTGCTGTTGCCTCACATTTTCCTCTTTCTTTACTTAGCTCTATTCACAGAGGGCAGATTTTAAAGCAGTCAGGGACATTTTGCAGTTCACTTTTGATTTTTTATGAGCAATGCTCTTTCAATTGTTTATCCATGTCACTTTTAGATAATGTACCCAAACAAACATGAGACATTTAAGAGGCATTTGTGAATGTATTTAGACGAGAAGCTATGTCTGTGGGCCATAAGCCATTCTTGTTACAATACATTTTAACTCAGTTTACTGGTAGATGCCAAAGTACTGGCTGGAACATGACCCGGAAGAGCATCTGCAGAGTCCTGTTTAACAAGCATCACATAACAGAGAAATTCATAGAAGTTGGCAGGTACAATGGCCCCAGGAAAGTCGTCACTAGAGCAGACACTCCCCTCCCCCTTGTCTGTTGTGTCTGCTGTATTCTTTCCTACTTCACCATCCTTTCCTAGAGTGTAAAATCTCCCTCTCCCCTCCACCTACAAAAGGCCAGACTGAAGGTCCCATGGAATTTCACCTACGTGTATGAAAAACATGGCGGGTCTATCCAACTGTACAAGTACTAAAAGGGGATTAATAGAGCAAACCTAATTTACTTCAAAAATGTTTTCAGTTCAGTAAAATTATTAAGATTTTCTGGTATGCAAAGGTGAAAAGTTATGTTTCTACTTGTCAACCAGTTCTTCCATTATTATCTGAACACATTAAAGGACAACAATAAATTGTACACTCACTTTAAGTTTCATTCCTGCACATTAACAAATTCTTGGTCAAAAATATAATTTAAACTATGACTTCAAACACAATATATGTGCCCATAAAGTATCCATGAAAGAAATAAAGGAAAATCCGATTTTCCAATCAGAAGTTTAGAATGTGTCATTACATTATTTGACTAAGAAAACATTAATCCAGTTTATATGCATACAGTATTAGTGAAATGCACACACTGCAGTTTCGATCTGTTGTTTGGGAAATGTGTAGCACAAAGATGCAGGGACAGACCCTAGAAATCAAACTGGATCATTTTTCTTTGATTTGGACCTTGATTTAATTTGTATCATTTTCTTCTGTCTATACCCAATTTCCTGAGACTTAACAAGGGTGCATTCTAATGTTTCAACAATTAACGAGGCTACTTGATTTTTCAACACTTCTTCACTAAAAGTAGCAAAGTAATCCCACAGTGTGATTTGACACAGTTTCAGAGTGTTTCCAGTGTTTTCCAAGGTCTCAGATCAAGTGCTCTAACTAAATTTTATACAGTTCAAATCCTGACATCACATTGGAAGATGTAGTGTTATAAAATAATGCAATTTTCACACTGTTCAGATGATCTATTTACAAGTATACATCATTCATTTAAGTAAGAAAACTAGGAGTTAGCATTCTTAAATGAGAGACTGGATTTTACTTAATATAAATGTATCATGGTGGCATCAGGGTATGAGATCTATTATTAGAACTTTATGCATTTTCTTAACTTCAAACTGAAATTTTAAAATAGCTAATAGTTTTACAGTAAACAGTAACTATAAATACTAAATACAACCAAGGAATTTATGACTTATCATTGGTAATGACATAATAATAGAATAAAGTAGGAGAGCTGCTGAATATTTAGAAACTAATTATTAAATAATAGTGCAAAATTAGGAAATATTTAAAACATTTACAAAGAACAAAATAATATATACAACTTCATGATATGAAGTCATAACTATTGTTTTAAAGGGATATACATAGAAAGTAATGATAAAGGAAAAGAACTGGACTTCATGGAAAGAAATTACATTCAATAAAAGAAGTCATTAATAGAAAAAAAAAAGCCAAACCACAGAGAAGAAGATATTTGCAATTTGGCAAAGGATTTGTATCCTGAATATATAAGGAACTTCTACAAGTTAATAAGAAAAAGATAGTCAAAAATTTTTTTTTTAATTTTCAAAAGTATAGAACACATAGTTCACAAAAGAAGATATTCAAACGACCAATAAGCACATGAAGAGGTGTTCAGTGAAACAGAAATTAAAACCACATTGAGATATTACTACCCATGCATTAAAATGACTATTAATAATCATAATATTAAAAATCATTACATTATCAATTAGAAATGTTGTGGAGCAAACTGAACTCTCATGCTTGGGCAGTCTATATTAAACCTGAAATACATTTTCTATATGACTCAACAAATCCATTCCTGTTATATACCTAAACAGAAATGAATACCTATGTGCACAAAAAACATAGGCAAGAATATTCTGTGTAAGCATTATTTGTGATAGCTCAACTAGAAACAAAATGTACATAAACAGGAAAATGGATTTAAAAAACTGTGGTATGTTCACACAATTGATATATGAAGCAACATAGTATAATCTAATAAAAACTTTTAAAAATCCAAACAAAAGAAACTGATCGGCTGAGAAAAAAGAAGCCAGAGACTAAAGAATAAATACCATATGATTCCATTCATTTCAGCAGGCAAAGTGAATCTATGTGGCTAGAAATGGAATAATGTGGAAAAGGGGGTGGGTTTGAACTGGGAGGGAGTTTGAGAAAGGTTTCTGAGTGCTGATAATACCCTACATCTTGTTGGGGTACAGGGTATACAAAGTTTGTAAAAATTCATCAAGCTGTACACTCAAGATGCATGCAATGTATAAAATGTATGCTATAATTCATTTACAAAACTGAAAAATATGCACAGCATGAAAGGCACAGTATAACATAAATAGTGTTGCTTAGGAAGGCAGGAGTCTCTGCAACAAGCACCACTGTATCTCAGATTCCTTACCCAGCAAATGCATGGGCTGAACCAGATGTTTTCCATGAAACCTTGTCATTCTTAATGTCAGTGATTCTGTAAGCTTGTTATTTTGGCTTATGTATGGGAATACTCCAGTGCAATACATGTTCCTTCTATGATACATGCCATGTGATCTAAAATTGTAGTCTCTATGAGGGGAGCTATTTGATCACATGATTGTTCTAATTTACCCAATGGACAGATCAGAAAGTAGATTGTCAAACCTGTAAAGAGATGGTTTCTAATTTAGAAAGTAGGCATTCATGAAGCTTCCTTACCTACCTGGCTTCAAAATCCAATATATACTTTTAAGTTTAGATTTTACTGATTAAAAGTAAATGGTAAATGTATTTTGTGTTAATACCAGAGATTTTTCCCATGAAATTTTTTTTACCAATTTTATTGAATTTATTTATAAATGCATACAATGACTATTTATATATCAATAACAAGAATATATTAATATAAATAATAGCACACACATTACTATATAACTACACTTTAACTTTTCATTGTTGGATTGCTTGTAACTGAATTATCAAGAGCAAGTTAACAATTGCATGATCATATGACTCCTTAGTACAAGACTTAGAACAGCTATATGTAGGTGTAATTTGATGACATGCCTGAATAGGTAATGCTAGGTTCTCAGAAAGGAGTCCCATTGTGTATTCTGAGCAGAAGGCCTTAGTCCCAAAGCTAAGCAAAAAACATTCAGATGATTATGCAGTCACATGATTTGGGGCTCTGAAGTTTAAACAGATGGAATCTTTTCCTGGTATTGGTATAACATGAATATGAATCGCCAAATATACATTGAAAATTTCAGATGAGTTCTTAGGGAGAGACAGACAATGGAAAGACAGAAAGCACTAAAATAAAACAAAATTAAAAAGCAGTCATTACTGAGAGATCTTACTAGCAGAATTCTTGGGGGAAAGGAAAAAAAGCAACGAACACATTTAAGATGGTAATTTTAAAGCATTTTTTTTTTAAAGGGCTTATCTCCAATTCTGACAAGCCATTGAAAATAAGTTCAGATTTAGTACAAATCATTCAACTGACATTTAGTTGGAGGAACAGACCTTCATGTTAAAACATTCAAACTAATCTACTAAATTGGGGGTGGGGTGAGATTGTGGAGATACTTTCACCTTGGCAATGAGGCACACAGTCTGGTTTCTCATAAAACACTGAATATATGAAGATGTATTAGTCAGCTAAAAGGGGTCCTGGATGCAAAGTACCAGAAATCTGTTGGCTTTCATAAAGGGTATTTGTTTGGGGTAGAAGCTTACAGTCAAAAAGCCCTAAAGAGTCCAACTCACGGTACAGTAAGAGGTACTTTCTCATCCAACTGTTGCCATGTGTTGAAGCAAGATGGCAGGTGATGTCTGTGCGGGTTTGGGCTTTCTAGTCCTTTTAAGGCTCCATTGGTCCAATTTCTTCCAGCGTCAGCTGTAGGCTAGCATAAGACCTGCCTCTCTTCCCAGGGCTCATTTCTTTCCAGGCCCAGCTGCTCTGGTCTCTTCACAAGGTCAGATGTAAACCATCACGCTCATCCCTCTTCCTGGGGCTGCAGGATCCTGTGTGTATCTTCTCTGTGCATATACTTCTGTGTGAGAGTCTGTTCTATGAGCCCACCAAGGGGAGCAGCAACTCAACCCTGCACACCCTAATGACGTAGTCGAATCTAGGCCCTAAATTTAAACCAAAGAGTATCATGTCCAGAAGAACAGACCAGTTTACAAACATAATGAATACATCTTTTTGGAATTCATAAATAATATCAAACTGCCACAGAAAGCTCTCATAGTGCTATGTCTGAAATCTAAACAACTTTTTTGTTTTGTTTTGTTTTTTAATCATCACTGCTTCAGTTATTAGTTGTGTGAACTTTGGCTTCCTTTGTCCAACAGATATTCCCTGAACAGGCACACAGTGCATGCCAGTTGCTGAGACAGTATAACTTAAAAAAAAAGAAAAAAACAACAAAACACTACAGTTCCTGACTTCCCAGTGGGAGAAACAAACTAGTCGACAGCATCTTTCACTAAAGCACGCTTAGTGTTGTGGCAACTATTAACATGGGGCATTTGCTCCAGGAGCAAATTAGGGGCTAGAAAAGCCAATCGGGGTGGGGGGGGGAGGCGGTCAGGAAAAGCTACCAGAGGATGGGGCAAAATACGAAACCTGAATCCTAAAGGATGAGCAGGACTGCACTAAGGAAAGAAGGGAGAGGAGAGAGAGGAGACACCTTCTCCCAAACACACACAGTGAAAATTCCCATAGCTGTTTGGGGAATGACCAGTGGTTCAATAGTTAATTAGCCTCTAAGACACTAAACAGTCTAAGAATTAGGGTGGGGGAAGTGGGTTAGGTCAAGAAAGACTAAGCTTTATGGTAATATCAATGGGGAAACTTAGGGAAGAAACAACTCAGTCAGAATTGAAGTTCTTGAAACCTCTGACTCTATAGAATAGGATGGAGAGGATGGTGGTGCAAAGAGTACAGGAAGTAAGCTAACTTAGGAGACTGTTGCAGTGATCCAAGAAAGGTAAGGTGGTGGCCTAACCAAAGATACTGGCATCAGGGATAGAGAGAAGAACAGAGATCTGAAAGGCATTAGGAAAAAGGAATTGATAGAACTTGATTCATTACAGGCCATGGTGAAGAATTGGGTGTCAGAAATAAGGCTTGGGTTTTTAGCCTAGACATAATGTAGTGTGAACTTACCAAACACCATTAGAACATGCGTAACATGTGTTTCAGGAGAGAGTACAACTTTTCACAACCTGCCACAGGAAAATCTGCTCTGAAGAAATAACTCTTTGCTGGAAACATTAAGGGAGGTTGACCATTTGTGAGAAAGTTTGTAATATTTTTCAAGGACCTAACAAGAACGCTTTATCAGAGGGATAATGGGACATTCAACATAAGTACAGCTTATGTTTCCTTCTATTGCTGAGCAATGAGTTTTATCAATTGATTTAAACAATTTTTTATTAAAACCTGTCCTTGATTTGATTAAAAGAGTATTAAATAATTGAAGTATTCCTTCTCCAGGTAACTTTGTAGCTTTTGGGTACAGTATGGATAATAATATCATACACCAACAAATAAAAGTCCTATAGCAAAAAAAGCTTACTGAGTCACAATGTCTGAGGAGAATCTTTGCAACTTACAAAGACTCAGCCTCTGTTCTCAACTATTTCCCAAGATAAGATAATGAGCATTGTTCCTCTGTGAGTAGACAAACAGATATTGAGCATCCACTGGCAAAAAGCAGAGCCCCTCATTTTAGCCATTAGACAAATTCTCTATCAACAGAGTTTATCAAATTTTTCATATCAGCATTTGAAGGGATCCTATCCATTTTCACAAAATTCTCCTGGTCTTTTACCGGTTTAAGTCCTCTCTAGCAAGACCTTCAGTACACTGAGGGCAGGAATCCTACCCTACCCTTTCTTTGCTTCTGGACTCATGATTCTATTATGTAGCACAGGCTGGAGCTCATGGTAGTCTTACTGTCTGGGCTGAATTGATCAAAGGGTAGAACATGCTGCTGGAATATTAGATGTAAGCTTCTTATCAAATATCAGAGGAACTCAAGGAAGGAAGGGTTGGCATTATCGTGGGTATAAGGTCAATGATTCTAAGTCTATTTGCATCTAGAAAATTTAGCCTACTGGCTGCAATTTACATATTTCTATGGACTTTGTATGATGGAAATCAAAAGCTTCAGGATAAAAATCAGAAAAAAGTAAGCTTGAAGCCAATGTCCTTTGTAACTGGGTGAATGTTTCACTTTTGCCAGAAGAATTAAGTTGCAATAGGTTGGTTTACATCAATTAATAGGAATGTCCAGATTCAGTACAATCTTGTGATTCAATGGATCTGACCCAGCATTTAGAAGCCATTTCTGGCCACCTCTGGAGCACACCACTTGCAAGAAACCTTATCTGCTAAGTGGAAGAAGATGAATTACCTACCAGATAATTTACAATACATCAACTCAATTATCTTCCTACCACAAACTCTTCCCACATTACTTCAATTAGTCCTATAAGCAGAGAATTCCTGGCTAAAGAACAGCATTACTGTTCCAGCAATGTCACCATGTATGCATATGTATACACATGGGTATGTGTGTATCTCTATCCATCAATCACTATCTATTGAGAGATTAGGAAAGAAAAATAGCTCTTCCCAGAAATCATGATTAAATAATGCTATCTTGGCATATTTAAAACTCCTCATGTTTTCAGGATCTAGTTGACTATTTATATAGTCTTCAGATTTAAAACCTTTTGAAATCTAATAATAAACATAGTGGAATAAATACTCTATCAAATTCTAGAATTTAATTCCATTAAGAGTGACAGCAGGCTGACTGAGGGAATGGAGAAAATTTGTACAGTTTAACTAAAAGTCCGAAAGTCAGACCCAAATATATGTTTATATAACGTCAGTATGAAACAGATAATTGAAGCAATTACTTTTCCAGGAAATCCCTGCCTCAGTTATCCAGATATCTTGGGTTACAACATTTCAAGGCTTTGAATTATATGAACTATCATAATATTTCACTTCACTAAGATCATGAAGACATAGCTCAAGTAGAAGTATTTCCTATTTCTTGACTTGTCTCTCTCATTTCTTTTCCACCAAAGGGAGGCTGAGATTTAGATAAAAGAAGTCATCTAGCAATACCATATGAACACCAGCTGTTGCATATAGGCCTGGAGTTCTCATTTCATTTTCAACAACATTAAAAACAAAAGAATTATTGTTTTGTCATAAAAAAACCTCTGTTGAAATATGCCACAAAGCTTTAGCCTTGGGGCATATAACCAAGTGAAAACTCATTGGGTTCTTTATCCTCCAAGCTTTAAGACACTTTAGAGAGGTGTCCATAAAATGAATTACGTGCATTTTCCCCAAACTTGGGCAAATGTTCACCTTATTGCACTCCAAGTAATAAAATCTTCCCTCTTGCACATTCACATTTCTTAAGAAATGAGTCACTGCATACTTAGCTTCCATGTCCAGCACTTAAAACCAAATTCTTCTCATTTGAAAGGGAGCGAGATAACCAGAGTGAGTGATTTTACCAGTTGCATCTCTGCAGTTATTCCTACATGTCACGATAGAGTAAATGACCCCCTCTCATCTGAAATACCTGTGTAATCAGGTGGATTTCATCAAGATGGCTTCAAGCACTGCAGATTCTGTCATTGCTCTGGACATCAAAGGTGGACATCAACCTCTCCACTGACAAGGGCGTAATCGCTAAACTTCACCTGATAAAACATTAGTAGGCATGGATTGTGTGCAAGAAATGTCCTAAGGCATAAGCTTTCCCCTCAAGGAGTTAGTCTATATTCAGAAAATATTTATGGAACTTCTTTGTGACGGGTTTTGGACAAGGGAGGGTGAATTCATGACCAAAGTAAATGCAACATCATGAAAAACTGACATAGGTCTTAAAAATAGAAGCTATTTTAATTCTGATGAGCGGAATCCAAAGGCAAACTGCTGTGAGCAGACTTAGTGGTTGTCTTAGTCCAGGTTCTTCTAGAAGCAGAGCCTAAGACTACAATATGTGGTTTTTTGCAGAGGTAATCACAGGGAGCATGAAGAGAGAGTGGTGAAGTGACACAGGGGAGCAAGGCAGTCACTATAGGTGAGTTACCAAGTCAGGAATCCCAGTGGACCACTGGAGTTTAAAGCTGCAGGGAAACTGGATGAGAACTTCAGCATTCAAGAAGGGATGGATCAGGGGTACTGATGCCTTGAACCATCATTGGTTGAGGGCATGTTCCTAGCAGATGTTAACTCCTTGACACTGGCACTCTGCCTTGGGCAGAGTAGATTTCCACCATTCTGCAAACAAACACCCTCAGGCTCAGAATTGCAGATAATCAGATGCTGGCAGCTAGACGTTGGCTTGGGTACAGTAAAAATGTTGAAGAAGTCCCAGGAACAGAAAGAGGGCTCAGACAGAATCTTCTAGAATAGTGTTGTTTTACCTTCTTCATTTTCTCCTTCTCCATCATTCTTCTCTTCTCGTCCCCCTTTTTCCATTTCTGTCCTTCCCATCTAACTGGATTAGGACTATCAGGGCAGAGATGTGGACCTTTTCTTATCCTAATTGTTATTTTCACTTAAGAAAATCTCTTCACACTTACTTGAAAATATCACTTTAAAATATATTTCATATGCAACATCAGTATGGAAACACAAAAAACTTGTGAGAAAAGAAATGGTATGGAAACCAGGGTGTTTTGTTTGTATGTGAAGTATATGAGCTATTTAAATTTCTTCTCTATGTGCACATACATCAAATTAGGCATGTTTAAAATATATCTTAATTTCAGGACATTTTGATATTCAAGTTTTGATATGTCTCAGACTATTCAGCTATCATGTGATAAGAAAGCAAATCTTTCTTCAGGCCATGGCTTCCTATTCAGGTCAAGGGTTTCCCATAGGAAATCAACTGATTACTGATTCATAGACTTACTATAGCCCTACAGTGCTGCCTTGCCTTGCCTTTTATATGAACATTCACCATTTTAGAACAGTGAAGAATAAGAAGTACAGCACTTAACCTGTTCTGTAAGCAATAGGTTGTCAGATAAGATGGTGGTTATATCCAAATTTTAGAAATGTCCAACGGCTTTAAGTTTTATCATACAAGAGGTATTTCTGTGAATTTCATTTGTGCTCCTTTGGTTTCATGCTAATAATCAAGGAAATATGTTCCACAGAAACAAAGTATAGGAAATTAAGATATATGTAAATTATATGTTATATAATGTAAAATTATATAATATTGTTTTCCACGATAAATGAAATAAAAGTCAACCATATGAAATCTTAGGAGAAGGTTCTGAGATATTTCTGGGGAATCTGAGTCTAATAGTTCACATTCCAACTGAGTGTACCAAGCATCATTATTATTAATATATCATTTCTCCATTTTATTCACATTTCTCTGTCATAGTAATCAGAATCAGATTTCAAGGCCATTTACTTCACACTGTTGTAAACAATGTGGCTCTTCAGGAGGTAATTTATGGAGCAATGTGCAATCAAGGCCCCATTTGTCCTTCTGACACTGAAGAGATAAAAGCAAAGCAAACAACTTAGCTCAATACTAGAATTCTCATCACCAAGACTTGGTTTCTATTTAGAGAGTCATTAAAGAATTTCAAACAGGGGTCTGAATACCTTGCTGAAATCTATTTAATGAAGACTAATCTCTGGAAAATGGGGAGCCATTTCAGAATTGATGATTCCCACAAGGATGCAGACTTTTCAGGTAAGCTGCTTGAGTTTTACACAAGCCAGTGTGCCAAGAATTTATTTAACTTCCCTTTTCCTATTCCTACTCTTCCAAAAAAACATATAAATGTTCTATCCACATCTCTGAAAGGTCTCTCCTGGGCCTTTTTCTATTATCAAAGTGGTAGTTTTCTACAGCAAAAGGCTTTGGAGCTTGTCGATTTATTGTGCATGTCCATCCTCTGTATTAATTTAAAGTAACTATTATAGAGGATCAATGGAGCATGAGTTATTCTTGCATTTTGTGTGATGCTTCAGAATAATCTAGGCAGCCCCAAATCTCAGCCCAGATAATGGCCTGTAGTATAGTATAAGAAAAGACTCAAACTCAATTCAACTCAATAGGCATTTGTTAGAAGCCTCCCTGTGTTAGAGGTGAAGGAGAAATCAAGAAGTAGGAGACAATCCCTGCCTTCATTGAGTTTACAATGTCATGAAGAGCTTAAACACTGAGATGGAGTGGTCAAGCTGATACACAAAGCGTGCATGATTTTACAGAACTTTCAGACATTGAGGTTTATCATGCAGTCTAAATCAGTCTTCTTGGTCAGTCTTAACTTTTGAATTTTTAGGCTCTAGCTGCTGCCTATCTGGTCTCACATTTCATTATTACTCTACTTCCACTTCAATTCAACACAAGAGTTCATAGTTCTGTGTATGCCAGCCTCTTTCTAGGTACCAGGCCCTTGTTCCTCTATCAAGAAGGTAAAAACCCTTTGCTGATTGCCTGGCCAACTCCTTTTCATCCTCCCTATGCCAGTTAAGGTTCTTTCTCCTCCAGAAAATATTTCTTTAACTCCTAATCTGTATTAACGCTGCCCCCCCCCAATTCCTTCCACCCTTTACACTCATCAAACTTTATCATGTTCCAACCAGCCAGCCAGCCAACAAATCATCCATCCATCCATCCATCCACCTAGCCAGTCAGCCAGCCAGCTTTTATTCATCAAGGGATTTTCCTGTGCCTTGGAAAAGATGATAAAATTAAAAGAGCTATAGATTGTCTTCTCAATTCTAGTGAGAAGAGATAAACAAACAACTAAATTTAAAATAAAATTAAACTAGGAAATGAGATAGAAGGTGACTGATTGTCAGGAGTGCGGAGAAGCTAATTAAGACAGGGTGGCCAAGGGAAGCAACTTAGAAAAGCCTGTGGGGCGGACCAGAGTTCTATTTTCAATGATTCTTAAGCTTTAACAAAAAGAGTTCCAGGCAGAGGGAATGGCAGAGGTGAAGACCCTGAGGCAGGATCTCCTGGAGAACTGAGGTAAAGGAACAGTGGGGTATAGTGAAGTTGGAGAAGGCAGCAGGGTCAGGTCACGTAGGGTCTTGTGGGTCATGGGAAGTCTTTATTTCAACCCCACTGGAAAAAGACTATGGGATTTTTAAGTCATGGCAGTAGGAGGGCTAAAAAATGATTTCTTAAAAATGTATCACCATGGCTACTATATGGAAAATGGATGAGATGAGCAAGGGCGGATTAATTTGGGTGAGATGTGATGGCTTTAATGATCGATCTCTGAGTACTATACTATATTCTTTTGGAAGGTAAGGACATATGCTTCATATGTCTTAGGTATCAATAGTTTAGGACAATGGCTTATATATTTTAAGGCTCCCATCTGATGAGAAATGTCTACTTCCAGATGGGGTTGGCAATGATGTCATCTCAACATGCCTTAATTCCTGTCCTCACTCTAGTGCCAAGTCATTGGCTGTTGAATGAATCCATTTTTATCAATTTATTTCTCTTCCACAGATTATGTTTCAGAGTAGGAAAACAAATATGAGACTCCTCATTGATAAAAAATTGTATTTCTATTTTATAGTATTGAAATATTGCAAAGATGCTTACATAAATTAGTATTATTTGCTTTTAATTTATTGTATTTCCCAATGCTTATCATTTAAATCAGAACATTTGGTAAGTCCATTAAGTCACAATTGTATTTTGTTTTTAAAACGTAGCTTTATTAATGAAACAAAACTTAATGGAAAGGCTGATACAAATCCATTTAATTAATTTATTAATTAGTAAGCAGTAATGGGGGAGGAAATACAGGCCGTGCATTTAAATTTCCTATTTTCAGAGTTGTCTAATATGATGTTAGTCACATATATGACTTTAACTTTTCTAGTAGCCACAACAAAATAATAAAAGGAAACACATGGAATTTATTTTATATTTTATATAACAATATATCCAAATATTATCATTTTATCCTATAATCAATGAAAAATTATTAAGATATTTTACATTATTTCCTTTGAACCAAGTCTTTGCAACTCACTGTGTGTTTTACAGTGCATCTTTTAGACTTGCCACATTTCCAGTACTCAGAGGATATGTGTGGCTAGTGATTACCTACTGTATTGAACAGTGTAACCTATATCTTCATTTCACATCTTCTACATTGGATGTTTGAGATCAAGAGAAAGAGAAGGAGGGAGGAAGGGAGAAAAGGAAGCAGGTGGCAAAATATGGTCCACATGATGATCCATAACCTTATTCCTTTCTCTGTTACCAAAACCATGACCTAATCAATGCCTTGCTTTTGTCATTAAGACTCTCAAGCTAACTGTGTCTATACAGTTCCATTGCTTTAATAATTCAGATGGATCCTTATTGGAAAAGCGTAATCATTTAGGCATTGGACTGGATTTAAGCAAAAAGTCAATTTGTAGATGCCACCAATGTCTGATATGAAACAATGTTTCTTTCACTCATTCAATCTATGGTACATGGGAGTCTAGTCCTGTCTAGCGGGTGGCTATTGGTCAAGGTCAGCATGACCAGTTGTACCCCCAAGTGGAACATGTAACAGGAAGAAATCCCATCAAGATTAACATAATTTGCCCTTCTATCACAAATGCTCTGTGAACATGTACATAGGTCAGTATACAGAATACAGGAATGTCCTCTCATTTATGAAAAGCCAAGCAAATGCCATGGTCTCCCCCTATTGGAGGTCAGTCATTAATTGAGGCCAGTGGGTAAAACCACTTTGTCTCATTTCTAGAGTGAACAAGGAAGAGTTCAAACCTGTCACCTTAGGGCATTTTTGTTCTTTTAGTCTTGTGTGAATTTTCCTAGGTGTATTATTCCATCCTTTTTGGGGAACCCCTTCTCTACATGGAAGAATTCAGTTTATGGAGTTTCTCCTTCACCTGGCTCATTCAAATAATGACATAATATCATTAGCAGTTTTCATATGGTACAAGATTACATCATTGTAAGGCTATATGACTTTTCCTCTACACTGGACAGTTTATCAATATACTGAAAAGCAAAATTAAAATAGTAAAAGACACTGGCAATTGGCAAAAAAACAAAGTTACATTTTAGAGTTCAGAGAGCTCTGTTCTTTGAAAAGGATATAAATACAGCTGTGAAATGTTTCCTTAGTTATCATCATTTAAGACTATATGTTTTCTTCTTAGCAAAAAGAAAAACATAAAATAATCACACATACATTAAACAAACAAAAATTCTGAGCAGTCTTGTTAGCCAGGGACCCCTGAGTAAAGACCATTCTATTAGCTACCAGATACTCGGTAGGTGTTAAGTGGTTTGAAAGGCTGTGCAAAGGGAGAGATAGTAGAATTGTAAGCTAGCTTCTGCTACCTGGCCTTCAATACCTTCATTGAGCAAGTGCAAATGAGACCCTTACAGGTTGTAATGTTGAGAAAGAGCCACCAATTGTTAAATACATCCTGGCTTTGGCACATTAAAAATGTAGCTCTGAGCACTCATTAGGAGAATATCTGTTAGTAAGAAAACCTACCTTTTTAGTCATGGAGAGAAAAAGATATGTTCAAAGATTTCAGTGCAGAGAAAAAAGATAAGAAATTTATGTGTATTGGAGGGTTGGAGAAAATCCATAAACTCTTATGAAACACTGACTATATCGCCACAAGTTTCAAAGTGTCCGTTCTTTTGGAGAGGTGAGACCCCTTTCGATGAACTGTAAGGTTGCTTTAGGGAATTCTCAAGACCAATAAATATTACCCTGTAAGTGGAGGCTACAAGTTAGGCATAGATCAAAATGACCAGGGGCACTGCCACACTCGCAGGTCTCCAAGAGGGTTATTGCCACTTCTTTCCTCCTTCCTCTTCACTCTTCTGTTACCCACTGGGTCAACTCGAGTTCCCATTGAATCTTCATCATGTGTTTCAGGTGCATTCCTTATTTTTATTTTAATCTCTTCCCCACTAATTCAAACTCTCTTGCTTGCCCCATAGATGGACACAATATTAGCGGTATAACTCGACTCCCTACATTCCAGGCTCTTCCCTGCCAATGCCTGCCCCCATCTCCCCCACATACACCAAGTATACTACATGCCGAAGCTAGAATCATTGTGCTTAAAAAACACAGCCATCCCTAGTTTTGTGCCTGCACTGATTATATATTATTGTCTAATCTATGCAATTATTGGCTTGAGAATTTCAAAACCATAGGGATGTAGCTAATCCATACTATGGCTTTGTGAGAATCAGTAAAAGGTGCTCTGTATTCAGCTACATTTCCCCATAAATAGCCCTCAGATGCAAAGATCTATGTGTAATACTTTATTTGTGAAATGATCCTTGGAAGTGCAAGTAGGAAAGTTGGTAAGTGAAGTAGGGAAGAAAGTCAATGAGGATGCACTGCAGAGCAGGTAATCAGTGTGGGAAAGCTCTCAGAGACAATGTAAGAAGTTCTTCAGAATTTCCCACCAGAGTTTGAGGGAGCTGGAATGTACATGAATCAACTACCATGGATCATTAGTTGAGAGCCACACACAGTGGGTTGTTACATCCCTGGATCTTCTTGCCTGTCCCACACATGGAGTGAATGAGCTACAATAGCTATCGAAGGCCATAGGGCAAACAGTCATAGGGAATTGCAGTTTGAAGCCATGGAAATGGCATGCATGGGACTGATGAGTGCCAAAGAGACAAAGTCTCCAGATAGACACTGCCATAGACCCAGATGCATGGCTTGTTGAGAACCCCACCCCACATTAAAATCTCAGCTGTGTGACCCTGTATAGTGGACAACCTGGACAACCATACACACTGGCCCTGAGGGACCTCCTCAACTAGACTGGCCCCTCAGTTCCATTATAACTAACTTCTTCTCTCCAGCTAATTCAATATGTTTAATCTCCAACTCACAGTTTGATCATTCCCTTCTCAAAACTGACATGTCCTATCAATATTCTTTCTGCTACTCCCCACTCCCCCACTCCCTGAAATGGCTCCTCAAACTTTGATCAAAACTCAAGTCCTTCAGAACTAACTCAACCTGTCCATCAGTCACCATATCATTACATTATTAATTTTGGACATTTTACAAACATTTAGTAATTTAATCTTAACACATTATTTTGTAAAAAAACTGTAATTTGAGAAGAGCATCAAATTTGAAGGCTAGCTAATCTGGGTTCCAATCTTAGCTCCACTACTTAGTAGCATAAGTTGTCCAAGGGCAAGAACTTAATCTTTGTAGCATCAGTTTTCTCATCTGTTAAATGGAGACAATAGGAATACAACAGAGTTGTTGTGAGGATTAAATAAGATACTGCCTGTGGCAGTCCCTACATGTGGTAATCGTATAATGTTAATTACCCTTATAGTTATTAATATCAGTATGAGTAGTATTATCAAATTGCTATAAGCATGGTATATATTCACTGAAGCTAATAACTGTGTGTTCTGCTTCTTTGGTATTCTTTCCATACTTGACTTTTAAGACAGAATATTCTATAAAATAAGCAGCCAGTAAGCACTGTGCTTACAAAAAGATGAAAGGCTATCTATAGTAGGAGACATGGAAATCATTTCTCAGATAGTTGTTGAGAATATGATTTAAGCTTGGGTCCAAACACTGGTTTTCTGAGTGTATTTGGGAAAGCATATTTGGGCTTCTTGTCAACCATCTCTCACCTCTAGAGGAAAAATTTAAGAAAAAAATTCTTAAAACACCTTAGTGACAATGCACATGCATCAAAATAAGTTTTTAACTAACCCACTGAAGGGCAATCTTCTTAAAGCAACTCGAAAGTCATAGAAAACTGTACTATCAAATATTATTCGAATAAAAGCATATCATGGCTTGTAGAACTAGTCAATATTTGGAACTAGGGAGATCACTGATTTATAGGATTCAAATGGAATCTTTATTTGAACTTTTTAATATAAAGTAGCATACTATTAGGGTGCTTTTAAAATTAAAGAATTTGGCACCCTGTCCTTGGGCCTTATTTTGGAATATATGCTTCCCAATGGAACAGAGACTCATGTATAGTTTCCCTGTACATGATTCTTCTGTCCCTTTTATATGAACCTATAATAAGCACTATGCTCATTAAATACATAGCCCAGAGGCATAAATTTTCAGTCTGTCATGTGCTGGTTGAGCCCTGAATCTCAACAGGAATTGTAAAACCTACTCTCTAGTTCATTGGACTTGCCCAGGACAACTAACAGATAGGGTGATGATGGACAATGTCCATCCCAAAAAACAGAGAATATCTACAACTGCAAGCAAGACAGTTCCATCCATCTTCCCCAGGGGATCTAAACCCTCTCTCAATCAGAAACAGAGTGGGTATCACCATCCCCAAATCCTCAAGATTGAGGAATGAACAAACATAAAGAGGGAATGTAATTATGGACTAAAGTAGACTTATTATTATTCTAGCAATGGAAGAACTTGTATCATTGCTATAAAGGCAGTGGCCACCAGAATTTCTGAGGGAAGTGAGAGGGAAGAACAGGTATAAAATGGGGAACTATAGGGGCATTGGAATGGTCCTGCATGACATTGCAATGATGGCTACAGACCATTATAAATTTTGTCAAAACCTATAAAATTGTGTGGTGCAAAGTGTAAACTATAATGTAAACTATAGTCCAAGATTAGTAGTAATGCTTCAATATGTGTTAATCAATTGTAACAAATGTACCATACTAATAAAGATGTTATGTTGTCAATGGGGAAAAGTATGAGAGGGGAAAAGGGGGAGGTATATGGGAATCCCCTATATTTTTGATGTAACATTTATGTAATCTAAAGCTTCTTTAAAAATAAAAAGTTAACCAAAGAAAGAAAGAAAGAAAGAAAAACAAGCATAAGGATTTTCCACATACATGCATGGGGAATTCATACTGATGTAATGCGACACTTTTTGAGCTCCTGATTAGCAAGTTAAATATTGTGCAAAGAGATTGTCACAGCAATGTATCAGGTGCAAACTCTAAGAAGTCCATAATCAGGACCTCACTGATGGAACAGACCTTCTCAGGGACACAGTTACATCAAAAGTCAAACACTGAGTTGAGAAAACACCAAATGCATTAGACTGGGAAAGGCCATTGAGTTAGATACAAACTCTAGGCTAAAATTCTCAAATGAAATTTCTTCTGGAACCTAAAATCTAAATCAAACACTGCTTTTTTGCCTAATTCTAAGAAATTGTCCTTTAAAGGGAGACTTTCATTCTGATGGAAGAAGAACAATTAAAAAGAGGTAAGAGCATTTAAAAATAATCAAAGCATACTCTTGAGAGCAATTTATATTCGTTTTTTTTTGTTTGAATGTTTTTTCTCTCATTTCCCTCATCACAACAGGCCAATGATGAAAGGCATAACCTAGCCTTTGTTGTAACGAGTGCCATTAGGAGGACAGTGGGCCATGAACTCACCAGGGAAGACTGGCTGGATATTTGCCCAGTAAAGGAGATACATCCTTCTTGCTTGTCCCTAAGACACATAGCTTGGGGAGTAGGAGGACAGAACAGCAGGAAAACATTAGCCTAGACACTATATCACGGAAAATTGCTTATGAATTAGAGATTATATGGGAGCTTCTTTAATACCATGACTATGTCCAGTTTTCAATATTATCTCCCATTCTCAACAAATATCTTCTGCTTCTGACAAAATTATCTATTTTCCGACTCCAGCAAGACATGAAGTGTCCTACTTTTATATCATTGGTTACTAGATACTTCTTGCCTGATATGTACTTTCTTCCTTCTCTTCCATTCTCTTTTTCTCTTATCTCTCAAGGTTCAAATCAGGGAGCCCCTCCCCTGGGGTGCTTTTTTCAGCTATCCAGCTAGGAGGAATCCCACTCCATATTCGCCTCTATAGTGATAATCATATATACAATATTCCCAAAGACCATAAGTTCTGAGGACAGAAATGGTACTGTGGATTTGGCAGCTCCAACATTATTCTTACACACAAAAGACATTCAGCATTCTTGATGAATAATGTGGCTTAATTGTGCATGATTCCTGCTTTAGGTTTCTTGGTTCATTGGTTCATTGGTTTTGATTCCATCTCTGCGGAGGAGGCCAAGGTACTGCAGTAACCACACAAACTGGATGACCTGACTGATCACAGGGATGTGGAAAAGCAGCAGCACTGACCAAGTCAAACTTAGTGGTCAAACCCAGAAATGCTCTGTGTATGACACTCTGCTGGACCCGTATTCTGTACTCTAATGCTAGGATAGGGGTTTCTAATGAGGGCTTCTAGAGTGTTCAGAATCTTTAAGGGGCAATGGAATAGATACTTCTAAGTGTGTGTTAAGAATTTGCCTATGACAGTAGTCAAAACAGCATGGTATTGGCATAAATATAAGATACATTGATCGATGGAATCGATATTGAGGGTTCAGAAATATACCTGTACCTCTGTGGTCAACTGATTTTTGATAAGCCTACCAAGTCCACTTTTCTGGGATAGAACAGTCTCTTCAACAAATGGTTCTGGGAGAATCAGATATTCCTAACCAAAAGAATGAAAGAGACCCCCATATTATTCCCTATAGAAGAATCAACTCAAAATGGATCAAAGACCTAAACAATAAGCCAGGATCATAAAATTCCTAGAAGATAATGTAGGGAAACAACTTCAAGATCTTGTGGTAGGTGGGGGTCTCTTAAACCTTACACCCATAGCATGAGTAACAATAGATAAATGGGACTTCCTGAAGATTAAACACTTGTGCCTTCAAAGGACTTTGTGAAGAGGGTAAAAAGGCAGTCTACTCAATGAGAGAAAATATTTGGAAATCACACATCGAACAAAGGTCTAATGTCCATGATATATAAAGAGATCCTGCAACTGAACAATAAAAAGACAAATGACCCAATGGAAAAATGGCAAAAAACTGGAATAGACATTTTCTAAAGAAGAAATACAAATGGTGAAAAAAAAAACTCACGAAAAGACGGTGGCCTTGGCCCAGTGGTTAGGGTGTCCATCTACCACATGGAACGTCCGCGGTTCAAACCCCGGGCCTCCTTGATCCATGTGAGCTGCCCCATGAGCAGTGCTGATGCGCACAATGAGTGCTGTGCCACACAGGGGTGTCCCCCGCATGGGGCTCAAGGAGTGTGCCCCGTAAGGAGAGCCGCCTAGCGCAAAAGAAAAGTGCAGCCTGCCCAGGAATGGTGCCGCACACACGGAGAACTGACACAACAAGATGGCACAACAAAAAGAAACACAGATTCCTGTGCCGCTGACAACAACAGAAGCGGACAAAGAAGATGCAGCAAATAGACACAGGGAACAGACAACTGGGGTTGGGGGAAGGGGAGAGAAATAAATAAATAAATAAATAAAACTTAAAAAAAAACTCATGAAAAAACGTTCAACATCATTGGCTATTAGGGAAAAGCAAATTATAGCTACAATGAGATATCATTTCATACCAACTCGAATGGCCACTAATTAAAAATAGGAAACTATAAGTGTTGGAGAGGATGTGGAGAGATAGGAATGCTTCTTCACTATTGGTGGGAATGTAGAATGGTACAAACCACCATGGAAGTCTGCTTGGCCATTTCTAAGGAAGTTAGATATAGATTTGCCATGTGACCCGGCAATACCAATAGTAGGTATACATCCAGAAGATCTGAAAACAGGTATTTGAACAGACATCTACACACTGATGTTCATAGTGGCATTATTCATGAATTCAAAGAGGGAAACAACTCAGGTGTTCATCAACTGATGAATGGACAAACTGTGGTATATCACACAATGGAATATTACATAGTGGTAAGAAGAAATGAAATCATGAAGCATATGATAACATGGATGAACCAGGAGGACATTATGTTGAGTGAAGCAAGCAAGGACAAATACTTTGTGATTGCACTACCATGAACTAAATATAACTAAATATAAGGAGAAAACTCATGGAGTTAATAATAGTCTGGTGACTATAAGTCACCAGAGAATAGGATGTGGTTAGAGAATGGAAAGCAGAGGTTAGGGAATGGAAAGTACAGAATTGGTAAAATAGTTGTTTGTGAATAATTGAAAATGAATGGAAAAGGTGAGAGCACTTTATGGTGTCTGTGACTAGCAGAGCTATTATATGGGTATGATTGTGGTTGAAAGGGAAATACTAAGGGCATGTATTTCACTAGAAGGAAAGCTAAACAATGAATCATGGGACCATCTAGCATAGCCAAACTTCTTATGAAAAATGAATATAATTAATAGTGCATATATAAGAATGTTTTTTTTTTGAAACAGAATAAATGTGCATTAATGTTACAAGAGAGTGAAAGCACAGTGATAATTGGGCAAAAATACAACCAAAACAAACTATGGACATTCGTGTATAGTAATATACTAATAATCTTCTATCACTAGTGAAAAATGGAAGCATGCTAAGTGAAAGAAACTAGACAAAAAGTACTACATATTGTTTAACTCCACCTATGAAAAATGTAAATACAAATAAATTACAGAGATGGAAATAAATGAGCAGTTATGTTTGGTAGGGGAAGGACAGAGAGATGGAGAGATGACAGTATTAAGGGGTAGGAGTTTTTCGAGTTTGTTTCTGTTTTCATTGTTTTTATTTTCTTTTCCTGGAGTAATGAAGATGCTCTAATAGTGTTTGATGTGATGAATGTACAACTCCATGATTATACCAAATGCCGTTGATTGTACATTTTAGATGAATTGTATGGTTTATGACTATGTTTCAATAAAATTGATTTTTAAAAAAGAGTTTGCCAATGGCAGATTGCATTTTTCAGGGATGGTCACAATAATATCTCCCAATCTACATGCCCTTTTTATAATGTTGTCCTGTCATTCCCACATCAAGGTGAAGTTTAATGTCTGTCTTTGAATATGGGTTGGTTTCTGACTCATTGCCATCAATAGAATGAGATGCAAGTGATGCTGCATTGACTTTCAAGGCGAAGTTACTAAAGACCATGATCTTCTCCCTGGTGTCTTTCAATGCTCCCTCTCAGAACCCCACCACCAAGCTTTGAGAAGTCTGGTCACAAGGAAAGGCAACACGCAGGCATTCTGGTCAATAGTCAGAGCAGGGCCAGGTCTCCCAATCATCCCAATCCAGGTGGCAAATAGGTAAATGAAGGCGCCTACAGATGATTTCAGGACCTAGGCCTATAAATCAATCCCAGCCACTCAGTCTTTCTGGCTGATGCCCCAGATAATGTGGGTAGGGAAGAGTCATCTCCACTGGTCATGTTCATAATCCCCTGAATCCATGAACATAATAAAATAGGGTGGTTTGCTGTGCAGCCGCAGCCCCTGGAAAACTACTCAGTATCCATTCCTGTAATCCTTTGTACAGAGGTTGGCACGCTACAGCCCATGGGTCAAATTTGACCTTCCACTGGGTTATATAAATAAAGTTTAATTTAAACATAGCTGTGCTCATTCATTTAAATACTTACTAGAGCTGATTTTGTTCTACAATGGCAGAGTTGGGTGGCTGTGACAAAGACTGTGTACTACCTACAAAGCACAAAATATTTACTTCCTGGCCTTTTATAGAAAAGGTTTGTGATCCCTGCTCTATATAGGGGTTCCCAAAGTGTGTTCCCAGACCAGCAGTATCAACCCCATTTGGGAACTTGTTAGAAATTCAAATTCTTGAATCAGAAATTCTGGGAATGGAGCCCAGAAATCTTTGTTTCAGTAAGCTCTTCAAGGTGATTTGAAAATATATCAAAGTTTGAGAACTCCTGTTTTATGCTAAGAATCTTAATTTTTTTGAGACTACAATGTGCCCAATCTTGGCTGATACATTATGATTAGGCTACCCAGACAATACTGTCTTCTGCTTTTCCAGGTTTCCTTATAGATAAGCAGGTCTACATGACAGTTGGCCACTGAGATGTAAGGAGAACTCTGGTGGGGGTACTTCTGGAAAAAGCTTTGCTTCACTGATCAAAATGACAGACCACCTTTCACCCCTTCTTTTGACCAGTAATACTGACAGCCTGGTATCATATCACAGCTCATTTGTCACCATGAGGCAAATAGCAGTAAGGATAGAAGCCCAAAAAGTGGTAGAGAAAAGGACAGAGCTGGAGCCTCAATGATACTGTTGAACACCTGAATCAAAGGTAGCTACCACCTACCTCCTACTTGAGACATAAAAAAATATTGACTGCTATTTGTTTAGGCCACTGTATTAGTCAGGGTTGTCCAAAGGAACAGAACCAACAGGATGTATGTGTACATATATTAGGAGACTTATTTTTCGGAATTGGCTCACATGACTGTGGGGCTGGCAAATCCAAAATGTGTAGGGGAGGTCAGCCTGCTGGAAATTCTAGTAAGAATTGATGTTGCAGCCTTGAGGCAATATTTCTTCTCCTGGAAACCTCACTTCTTTGCTAAGTCCTGAAATGGATTGGATGAGGCGCATCCACATTATTCAGGGTAAGCTCCTTCATTTAAAGTCACCTGATTAGAGATGCTAATTCCATTTCTAAAATACCTTCCTAACAACATTTAGGCCAGCCAACTGGAAGCCATAACTAAGTCAAGTTTACACATAAAATCAACTAATGTAGCCACTGTTAGCTATATAATAAGCATAGAAACCTGTAGGTTATTTTTAATATTTTTAAAAAGTGAATCGGGAAAAGCAAACTTGGCCTTGAGGGGACACTAGAAACTGTGTAAGAGGTCAGGTTTGCTTGCTTTGGGCTGGAATTGTATCAATTCACTCTGTTAACAGTACTCATTTCATTTTATTTAGAAGTTATATTTGGCCGCAGGTGACAGCTAAGGAATTTTAAGGAAGTAGTAAGTCTCACTAAGCATTAATGAATCCTTGTCAAATGCATGCCATTTGCCTACATGACCTTATAAACATCTTACCATAATCTTATTTTCCAGATGGGGAAACTGAAGTAAATTAAAAGAGGTGATATTTTCCGTTGGTAAACACTATCCATGTTAATCCAAGGAGTCTGATTTCAGAGCCCACTCTCAATCACTGCCAATGTTAA
Source organism: Dasypus novemcinctus (assembly GCF_030445035.2). NCBI lineage: Eukaryota > Metazoa > Chordata > Mammalia > Cingulata > Dasypodidae > Dasypus > Dasypus novemcinctus. The sequence continues at coordinate 14,267,008 of NC_080696.1, read as the reverse complement.
ATTGTGTACCCAATTCTATTCTTTCAGAACTTAAGGGAGAAAAGAAAAATATTCATTATGATGTCATATACAAAGTTTTTGAAAGGTACAATATCACAGCAAATGCGTAGATCAGAGGAAAACACCAGTGTCAGGGTTTTATGGTAAAGAATTTAGAAAGTCTTAACCTGGGACAGCTTGGTAAATAATGGCTGGAGTCTCAAAGCATGTTCATCTGCCTTTCACCTTAGCAAGAATTACAGCAGTGGTAATTAAAGAGGAAAGATTCCTTCAGTCTTCAAGTGGGCTTCACACAGTCAATGTCGCTGCAGAAAACTCTTTAGATAAGGCAGTGTGTATGTATATACTATTTTCTTTAAATTCCTTATTTTGACTTTCTTCCATGAATATCTACATCCATTTTATCTTTCCCAAATTGCTTCCCTTTAAATCTCTGAAAGTGCAGGTGTGCAATATGGAATCTTGGAACGGTAGCTCCCTCATCAAGATGGTGCCCGTCAGAGAGTCCAGAGCACCCCCTTTGTGTCTACAGGTTGAGAAATGTTTCTCAGTAGATCGCCCAGACTCTTATGACCACAGAGCATGAGAATAGAAATGCTAATGTGGCATTATGAGTAAGAGGTAAGGACTGTCCAGCCTTTGTGGACAGGAGGCCTTTGGGGGTGATTGAAATGTGTGCATACAGTAGAGCAAATGCCATCGGCAGATGTTCCCACAGTAAGCACTCAGAGAGAGCATAGGCACTGGTGAGCTTTTTTTCTATGCCCAGTTTTGAAAGACAACTTGACATTCTTATAATGTCATGCAAATGTATTCCCTTCTACAATGCTGGTGATTACTCAGACTCCCAAGACAAGCCACACATATCTTAATAAATCGAGACTACGGATTAAACAATTTAGAGAAGAATGGTCTTTCACTGAGGGAGAAGCCATGGTTTGTGTCCTTCAATATACAAGGGTAAGTGTTTAAATTGTTCTCATTTAGCATTCAACACAGACAAATGTGGGTGAAAGTGGCATTCATGTTGTTCCCAAACTACACCGTGCCCCACCCTCCCACTCCTCTACTATCAAAGGGCTACTCATTCCGAAACACCCAAATCAAATGGTATCTTCTCTATGAAGCTTTTCTTGATTCCCACGCCCCATCCCAAGTAGAACTCATTACACCCTCTTTGCTGATCCTGGGCTGGTTTATTCAAATTTCTGTAGTTGCATAAACATAATTTGAGTTATGAGCTGTGGCTATCCTCCTTTTCCCAGTTATGAGCACTAAAAGGACACCAATCATGTCTTATAGCTCATAATGACTCCCTCCTCTTTAGTCTAGCTTAGTGCCATGTATGGCTGGGCAGACTGTAATCATACGACTCCCTGGGCTACTATTCATATCAAAGGCTATGTGAATGAAAACTTGCAGAATTGTGCAACTTAGAGACATTTTCCTGGTGCCAACCTAGAATAGAGGAGATGCTAACTAAATGCTTATTTCGTTACAAAATGGCATCCTAGTTGGTACAGGGGTAGGAAAGAGGAAGAGAATAATTTATGTCATAATCATATGAACTAGCTATAGGTTTCAGCTCCTTTCAATGGAGTTTCTATCAGTTTCTCTGATTGTAGCTAATCAGGTATTTCTGACACGTAGTTTGAAGAGAAATAATGTTCTTTGTTGCAGATGTAAAAAAGAATTTTAAAGCTTCAGTTGATGCAAACTGCCTACTTAACATGAGGCCATAGGTAGATGGTGACAGACAAGCTTTACATCCTTTACTTGCAATCAGTTTGCTCCTGACCGTGATTCTAAGTATTAAGCTTGTTTTATCAAACCCCTGGAGTGTGGGCCTGGGAAGACAAGAGCATGCACAGCAGACGCTAAGATCAGCCAGAATAGCTAATGAACCACCAGATTTGATCTTTAGGGGAATGGAAAAAAAATGGCCTTGATATGGAAAACAAAACAAAAGGATTCATTTCCCTGGTAACCTGACTACGCCTTGCTTTGCTATTGCCACGGTCTAGTGCAATGCCTGTTTGCTCAGGTTTTCTGCCCACACAGACGATATGGGGGATGGCAAGAGGGGGATTCAATTTTCAGCTGTTTTGTATTTATTCCCATATGGTATTCAAGTTCCTAAGGAAGACAGTGCAATGGATACCAAATAAGAGAAAAATAAATAAAAATAAAGCCAAGAGAAGGCTATAGGAGTATGGCCTCTTAGAAGAAAAAATGGGGAATGGGATAGCATTGGAAGATCCATTCTTTTATTAGTTGTTTTTGTTTTAAATGTTTGTGACATTGTGAACCAGAAGAGGCAATGCAATCACACAGGCATACTAACTGAAACAAACCTAAGAGCTCTTATGCCTGCACCATGAGCCTTCCTCAGAAGTTTGTCATTTTGTCTGTTATCTTAAATGGTGCCCTAGAGATTGCATACTGTATATTTGTCATTACTATTTCCTCTTACATAATTTTTATCTTATATATAATTTTGCTACTAGATTTGGTATAGAAAAGGATGTGACTCCCATATTCTTGAAGTATATGGGAGTCATGTTTACTGGAGTACCATCCAAGCCAGTTTAACTTCTGAGTTCAAACTGGAACAAAAAGATGCTTCTACGGGGTCTAAAAACTGGACAAGATTTAATAGTCCACTAAGAATATTTCTAAGGAAATGATTAACCAAACAAAATATTTAAATTATAACTAAAAATCATTCAGTGGATTTAAAAAAAATATTTCACTTGTGTTTTTACAATACAATAGATTATAAAGCATCATATAAAAACACCCCAGAATCTCACTACATAGATTGCTGCTTTTGACCATAAAAATAAAAGAAATGCATACTTGATTATAAAATAATCAAATTAACAAGGACATATCAAGCATGCAGCCTCTCCACCAGCCTTCCTCAAAGTGTGGTTCCCACGCCAGTAGCATCAGCATCACCTGGGAAAGTGTTAGAAACGCAAATTCTTGAGTCCTGCCCTCAGACGTACTGAATTGGAAACTCTGGGGGAGATACCCAGCAAGGTGGATTTTCCCAACCCCTCCAGATGATTTTGATGCAGAGGTTTGAGAAAACTATTCAGCACAAAGATAGAGGTCAGTTTTTATGTTTTTATGTATTCTGAGCAAACACATGCACACGTACAGATTTCTTTATAAAATGGAATCATATTATACATACTGTTGTAATGGTTAATTGTTTAAACTCCGCCATTTATTTGGGAGGACTTTCCACACCTTCACTTAAGATCCACTACATGGTTTAAAAGACTAAGTAACTTTTTATTGGATTAAAATGCCATAATGGTTCAACCAGGTCCCTTACAGGGGACATTCAGGATATTTTCAGTTTGGTTTATTGGTTTTACAGTGAACATTCTTGCTGGTACAACTTGGCAAACATGCATGAGTGGTATTAATTCCTAGCATAGTTGATGCAAGGTTACAAGGAAATGTATATTTTATATTTGATGCACATCACCTAATTTTCTGACAAAAAAGTTCTGCCAATGTACATTCCGAGAAACAGTTTTTTAACAGTGACTATTTTTGTGGCTTCTCACTGGCACTAGATAGTATCAAACTTATTTTAACTGCTGTAAATCTGATTAAAACAGGGCATCTCAATGCTGTTTTATTTACATTTCTTTAATTATGACTGGGAATGGCCATCTTCTTATATCTTTCTTGATCATTTATATTTCTTTTCTGGAATCCTGCCCATTTTCCCTTGGGATAAGCATTTTTACTGATTTTGTATGCATTTTTATAAGAAAATCAGACCTGACCTGTCATATGTGTTCACTGTATTTTTTTTCTTAGTTCAGATTTTTAATTGGTTATAACTTTATAAATGTGTCAATGCTTCTCTTTTTGATTTCTGCATATTGACTCCTTCATGGAGAGACCATCCATCCATTACAAAATTCTAAATAAATGCACATGTTTTCTACACTTTTTCAGTTTAATTTTTACTTCCTAATTTATTTTGGTAAAATAAATGAGATTAGTGCCCAATTTTTATGTTTTCATAAAGTTATTTTGTTGACCCAAAGCCACTTATGATATAAGCACTTTTTTCCCAATGATTTGAATGTACTATTAACTTTGGATCTGTAACTGGGACTTTCTCTTATATTCTATTCATTCTTAGTGTCAAGCCATGTTAGTGACTAGACCTTCATTAACCATTCTTATACCTAAAAGGGTTACTTTCATCCCATTCATTCTTCTTTTTGAAAATTTCCTTCGATTTTTGTATGTTTATTTTTTATAGTGAAATATGTATCACGTTGTCAAGTGCAGAAATAAATTTGGAAGGAATTTACAGTTTAATAACTAGAGCTTTGCCAATGTACATTATTGTGGTTTCTTGTAAAAGAATACATACGTCTCTAATTTTACTAAAGTCTTCTCTTACGTAACATTGGAGCTTCAAGTTTTCTTTATATAGGACCTTTACATTTACAGTGAAGTTTAACACTATTTTATTTTACTTTTTTTTTTAGTATTTTTTACTGCTGCTTATTTTATTAAAAAGCTACTCATTTTTAAATCATTCTCTGTGTGTGTTTATTTGCTTTTCTGATATCTGCAATGCATTCTCAAAGGAAAGAAACTGCTTGCACATCTAAATGTTAACTGAAAACAGACAGGAATAGACTTTGTTGAGAGCATGTTTGAACTTATTTTTTAGGATTGCCCACAAAAGACAATGTGTCCCATTTACTTCATAGTGGCACATGACTTCTGACACTGATTGCTGTCACTTAGCTTGATCAACTACTCTGTCAGCTAAACTTTGTTTAGACAAAATTGACTGTTTAAAAAATATTATCCTATAAATAAAAATTAGGAAGATTTGTTAACACTTAGAATATTCCAAAGAATGCAATGTTTATTTTAAAGAAATTTCCACATATGAAATTCCAAAAATTCCCTGGCCAGTGAAGAGACCATTGAGCTTCAAAGTGGAGAAGTTAGAAGAACTGAATATATATATTTCTTTTGAAATAAAAAACAGGCGACAACAAAGAACTCAATGTTTTTTAAAGTAGAATTGATTAATACATGTACTTTTTAAAAGAAAAACAAAAATTTAAAAAGAAAAACTTAAATGTGCAACATTAAAAAATAATAATGGGACAATAACATACATGGAAGAAATAAAACTAACAATAAAATAATATTTTATAAAACCCATGTATATATATGGAGCATCTATTTTCTAGGAACAATAAAAATTGACCTAAGAGAAAAGATCAAAAGCCAAAGCTAATAAATACTATGGTCACTTTAATATATTAGTTAGCTTTTTAATAAATTTTCCATTTGATTCTATTAGTTTTACTAGGGATACAATCATATAAATAACAACTAAAAATAATTTTGTCTCATCCTTAACAACATTCACACTTTTTATTTTCATTTTTCATGTTACTTTTTTATGTGCTGATATTTCTAGAACAATGTTAATAGTGGTTAAATTTTAATAAGATTCTCAAACTTAATATCAATGTAAAACTTTTTATGAGTTACCATTAAACATCATGCTGGATGCTTGTTTGAGAAATACATATTTTTGGTTCATGGCATAATATTCTTTTTTTAGCAGTTTTTAACAATTGGATATATTTTCTTCATCAGACTAGAAAGTAAACAGTTACTCAATTTACCAAGAGGCAATATTAAGAAAACATAAGCTCTTTAATGTACTCTTCTAAGGAGTATGTCTGGCTAACACTATTTTTTGGTTTTGTTTTGTTTCATTTACTTTTGTGTTTTTTGTTTTTTGTTTTTTTGCTGATAGCACTAACTTAATTTTTTTAATAAGCTTTATTTTTAGAGAAGTTTTGGATTTATAGATTTTTAATATACCACTAATCTATTTGTAACATTTAATATTTTGCCCATTAATAAGACATCTAGAATATCGCATTTGTGTCATCTCTATCAGACTTGTATTTAGTTGTTATGTGTTGTCTTTGTACAAGGATTTGCAAGCTTTAATTCTTTCTCTATGATTTGGAAAAGCTTCAATAAGTTATAAATTAGAACTTCTTTTCAAGTTTGGTAAAATTTCCCTTTTTTTTTTTCCCACTATTATAGCTTTATTATAGTAAAATGATCCAGATAAGAAGCCAAAAGAAGAGAAATATAGGGTGATGATCTCTGGGAGAGTCTCAAATGCAAGCTTCTGTGCCCTCTCCACATGGAGTCAGAATGCTTCACCCTCCCGGCACAGAAGCGATGTGTTTTCTTAAAATTTCCTTTTGAAACCATTACAGTTTAGAAATTTCTGTGTGCTATAACTTCCAAATAATTTTCTAAATAATTTTGATTGTTATCATCAGAAAGTGTTTCATCTCTTTTCTGGGGTCACATTTGTTAACTTTGTGGTTCCTATAAATTTGAGAATTTCAAATGTATTTTATAGAAATTCATAAAGTATTATGATTGTTTAATTTCCAATATAACTTATTTCCTTGCTGGCATTTTAAATTTTGTCTGTTTTTCTTCCTTTTGTACTTTGCTTTTCAAAAAAGTACCAAGATATTAATTTGAAAATCTAGTTCCATTTGCTAATCCATTATATTAATCTTTACCTTTGCTGTCTCCTTCTTTTCAGTTTACTCAGTTATTCGATTTCCAACTTTTTGACTTACATGTTGAATAGCTCTTCATAGCACAAGGCATTTCTGGAAATTCATTTTGGGAACTCTCTTTATAATCTGCACTATGTTCTTCTGAATTATCTAAATGGAGGCAATTCTTTCTCCTGTATGTTCATGCTTTAATGTCAAAAAAAAAGCTGAAAATTAATTCAAAAGAAGCTTGTCTGATATGCTGGTTTATTATCTTGGTCATATGATTTTATGTCAAAAATCATGTGGCACTGTAATTAAATAAGGCATTATTTCTTGGGACTTCATATGCTGTCTCTGAAGGCATTCCAAAAGGTAAATTCAAAACACGTTTTCACCAAATACTGTTCTCCAGAAGCTAACACTTCTTTTGATGTGTAAGCACTTCTTTTGGTAATTTTAAAGCCTCATTACCATGTAGTCAGATGCAAGTTCATTGTGGCCAGAAATCAGAAAGGCAGATAAAGGAGGAATGAAAAGGGAGGACTCGGCAAGGCTGGGAAATCTGCCGTCTTCCTGGACTGATGTTTTTCATTCAGCCAAAAATGCAAAGTTGTTCGTTTCAAGGCGAAAAGTAGCTGCATTTATTTAAAACCATCTCACAAATAGGCAAAACAAAAATCTGTTTTTCTAAATGAAGAATGAAGCACAAGCCAGTATAAATACTTCAAAATAGAATGTGCTTTTGATAAAGGGTAATGCAGAGAAGGACTAAAAAAAAAGGTAAACATGATGTTTTTATGTATCCTTCATCCAATGCTGGGGTTCTAAACACCCTCCTAAAATCCTTACTATTATAATTCTGCCATTTAATTTGAATAGTTAAGTCATTTACAAAGAAAGCAGTCACACTTCCTGGATAATTGCTGTATATCTATTAAGACGAATCAGGTCTACTTTAAAAATGTACGTTTATTCCATTCTCATTCTGTTAATGCATATCTGTTCCTTCATTATATCCGCTAAAATGTCAACCCTTCTATGTTGGGGAAATCAATAATTAAATAGCTTTATAGTAATTACTTCCCAGTAACACATTTTTCCACCTTAACAACAAAAACCAAATCCACTAACATCAAAATTACACAAATACATTGGTGAGAAGGTCATCATGTGACAATGTAACTCAATTTACAAACATTTTGAACAACACATTAAACACTAGCTTTTCATAAGAGGTAACAATCAGCAATACCACAGCAACTCTCATGAACTTTGAAGCAACGCTTTTTATTTTCGTGGTTCTGAGAATTTGGTGTCAGCCTGAAACCTTACAAAAAGCAAAAAAAAAAAAAAAACAACGCAAAAACAAAAACAAACAAAGCACAAAAGGAAACAAGAATCTCTTCAGTGACAAGAAAATGTGTCATTTCTCAAAAAATTTCCAGGTGTTTTCTAAGTGCTTAGTAAATCAGTCAATTTGTGTCTAAGCTATTGGAAATGAAACGGAATTGATCACTCCAGTGATTTTACTTAATGGCTAACACAGGTGACCATCCAGTCAAAGCAACTGGCCGCACACAAATGAGCTGCCATAAAGAAGAAAAGATCATAGAATTAGCCTCAAAGCCATTTCTGTGCCTTTGTTCACACAAGACTGAAGTGATATTTTTTTAAAGGAAATATGGCTATGGTTTTGAAAAATTATATATATATACCCTTTTAAAAAGTCAATTCAGAAAATTAAAATATAAAAAAAGTCATTACAAACTTCCCAAACTCTGAAATAACCAATGCCATCCTTGGGTAAACAGCATTTGATACAGCCCTCTAGGCGTCTTCACAGGAGAGAAGATTTAACATGAATTCAAGTGATGAAAAATTTAAACTGAAGAACTCACTGAACTTCATATAATGTTTCCATTACAGAAGAATTTTATTTCCTAAAATAACTCTCAAAATTTAAAAAAAGGAAAAAAGGATTAAAATATTCAAAGAGTTGGAGTTAATGTGTGCTTTTAAAAACTGTTTCAACAGGAGACAATATTTCTTTATTCCTACCAGGAGGGATATAGAAATTGGCATACTTAGTTTTCCAACCCCAACACTTGGTTTTTGTTAGGTATAATTTACTGTGAAGATTTAAGCTATATCAGGATATAACTATAATCCCCACTGTTGTTTTATCTTAATTTATATTTACATCTATTTATTGAGTGACAACTATCCCTTTACCTTTTCTATACCTTTATTCCAGAGATTGAAATTCTGTTGGTTGGCTGAATTTCATATTCTTGCATCTTCATCTCTGTCTGACCAAGAATAGCACAAGAGTGCTTTATTCCCTCAGTTCTTGCATACTTATTGGCCTTATGTTCAAAGGACTAAGTGGGTATTATCTTTTTCCTTCATAATATCTTTCCCTCCTAACATTATAGACATTTCCCAACTATCTGCTATCATCAACACCATATCAAGCACTGTACCTACTTATTTGTTCTGCTTATGCAGAAATGTGATATTTTTTCTTTATCATTACCATGCTTCACGATTACAAATTGCTGCTACTGATAATTTTTATAAATGTTCCCTGCACACTGTATATATTCTTTTCTTTCACATTGGACCTTCTTTCAAGTTACATTTTCTCATTTTATTTTTAAATACTTGCCCCCCCCTTCATGTGATCTCTGTGATATCAATTATACATATATTGGATATCCCTTGACTCTTTTTTATATGTATCTTCTAATCTAGAATTATTTGACTTTGCTGGTTTTTTTAATATTGCTAAACTTTTCTCAAGTTTATCTCTCTGTTCTTCATCTAACTTTTTCTTCATCTAACTTTTCAACTTATCCTCCTTTTGTTACATTTAATGTGGCTTTTATCTCTATAATGCAGTTATGTCTCAATATGATATTACTTTTTATTCGAGTCCATGTATCTCTTTTTAGAGGGCTTATTTTTCATAAAACGTTTTAACTGGAACTATTTGAGGAAATGAAGAAGTATTTTCTAAAGTCTTCCTGTGATGTGTGATTACCATCTGTTTTATTTTGTTATTTTTCCTCTTTTTTTCTTTTGCATAGATTTTATAATCATTTTTAAAGAAGGCTGGCTACATTCTGCACACTGATGTCAGGAATGAAAGAATGGCGTGGTGGGATGGGTGATCTGGAACATCTTCAGCAGCTCCATAGATGTGTTAATCACTTGTGGTCATGCATCAATAAGGATCACAGCTAAAACCCTTTGGCCTAAGACTTTCTGAGCTTTGAGCTGAAATTCACTGACTCTAGCCTTTCCTTTATGCCCATTCCCCTCAGGGAGTCCCCCTCAGTTTAAACAACTAAACATAGAATAGAGAAATTATTCAGCTGCATAATTACCCCTTGAGTTTACTTCTTTCTCTGTTCTTGTTGCCTCTGTAAGGTTTTTCACCTTGACAAAGGCATATTATTGGGCTGAGATTTTATAACTCCAGGTAAAATATTTTTAGGTTTGGGTTTTAGAATCATGATACTTGTTGGGAAAAGAACACTGTTATCTTCGAAGAGTAACAAGGTGGCACAAATTAGTTCTCATCTGTCATGTGTCCAGCTGGACTTCATGGCAGGTATGAGAGCTTCCGACCTATAGCTATGGTTTTTGCTTGGGGATTTTGTGTTACTACTGCTCTTTCAATGACTTTTCATGGGGTCAAAGAGAGGACAGCATAGCAAAAATTTCCTTTATGCATTATTTTTAACTGAAGACAATAAGTAATGATTTTCTCAATATTTATTATAAAAATCTTCAAACATTCAGAAAAGTTGAAAGAATTTACAATGAATACTCATAAACTCACCATCTAGATTCTACCAGTAACATTTTATTGTACTTGATTGATCAATATATCCATTCCTCTAGCCATTAATCAATATGTTAATCATTTTTTAGTGTTTTTTTTTTTAAATTCTGCTAAAAAATGCATAACAATTTTCTAGAGGAAGATGATTAGGAAATAAGACCTCACTTACTTAGCAATTTAAAAATAGGTGGTATAATAAAGTTCTTCGGTATTCCTTTGATAAAAATGAATAATAATATCAAATGAATCATTTTACATGCAGCTACTATGAGACCCAAATGTGCATTAATGACTAGGTCCATAAATTTCTTCTCTGTGTGACTTGGTCCACTGGGGTGTCTAACCTCAAACAAAAAATCAAGTTTACTCAGAAAGATGTCCTTTTTCTCATGCAAAATGAAAATAGAAACATCTCTTTATTAGAGCTCATTCTGCTTGATTCTAGCACAGGCTCTCTGGGGCCTGTTACAGTACACCTCACTATTACATCAAAAAGGACAGTGGTTTTCAATGTGTACATATTGGGGAGTGAGAGATGTTGTTTGTTAAAATCTGCAGAGCCGCATACCCAGCCCACCAGAATTTTTCGTATACTTAGCTGTATGTCACAAAGTTTGAACAGACTGGATCATTTGAGACTTATGAATAGAGGATCAAATAACAACTAACTTTCCTTCCAGGGATGATGGTAGGAAGTGTTGAGAAGGAGGAATATAAGAAATTCAATATCTCAGAATTTGAAGGGATCAGGAATTGAGACTTAGATCTCCAGCTTGGTTCCTTTTCCTCATCATGGAACAAGATGAGGCCACTCAAGTAGATTTTCTCCAATCTGACTTCTACTAATAGCAGCAGTATGAACTTACACCACTGGGGTAAAATTGACCGGT